>NC_134094.1:96836785-99255119 GCF_000715075.1 Nicotiana tabacum
ATGGTGCCAAAAATTAATCTCGTCCAATTTCACTCCTCTATTCAAGGTTATGAAAACGGTCGATGCAATAGCCCAACAAGAGTCGGGGTCAAATTCCACAGGAAGCTATATGTATGGGAGTTAGTAGTATATATCTTAGCGAGTGAGTTTGTATATCTAAATTTGCACTTCCGCAAAATTTGGTTGTTTTAAAGTTTAATCTAAATTACAATTGTAATTTAAGAAATAAAACTAGAAGATTGTTTTTTATTGTTTTTCAAATGTTCTAAAAGGCCTAGGGTTATGACCTTTGCCTAGGTGTTTGCCTAACGGGTTGTAAACTTTAAAGCTTGTTTTATTGATCGGGGTGTATTATAGATATCAACACTCGGTTACCCACTCAATACCTCTCGGTCAGAGAGTGATTTTGCCCAATTTGGCTTTCTCAAGTCCAAATGGGTATTGAACAAAACGGTTGATAAAAAGCTCAAGTCGGGTTTTACTATCTCTAGGTTCAATCCTTTAATTGGGCTTATCAATCTCTCGATTGACCCAATTTCTTGCTAGCCAAATTTTCCTAGACTAAGTCTCTCTTTCTCAAGTAGAGACCAAGTCAAATAGGCATGAACTAATGTTTGCAACCATTAATTCTTCAAATCAAAGCAAGAACAAGGCTAAATAATAAATACCCAACCATAAACAAGCAATAAATCAAACACCCATTAAGTTCATACACTAGGGTTAGGTCACAACCCTAGTGAAAATCTAGCTACTCATACTTAAATTGGAAGAAATAGGAGAAGAAATGATAATTAAACCCATATTGCTAATTAAATCGATAAACTCTATGTTCAAAAAGCTCAAAATAACAAAACTACTAAAAAGAATAAAAGGAATCGTCTATTGCAGCAGCTGATGTCAAAAGTTAACCTAAAAAAGTGAAACTCTTCTATTTATACAAGGCTGGAAATTTTGGACAAAAATGCCCTTTCGGAAGTTCTGGGGCCGCACTATTTCATGTGCGGTCCGCACTTTTCTTCAGCTTGAAAGGATAGGAAGTCTGCGGCCGCATAATTTTGAATTGCGGTCGCACTGCATTCTTTCTGCGATCCGCAGAATAGTAACTATGGCCGCACCTTGCTCTTCTGCGGTCCGCACAATTGTAACTGTGGCCGCACAGCTCTTCTTCTGCGGCCGCACAATAATTGTGCAGTCAGTACTTTTGGTAGACTTGAAATGCAGGTTCTCTAAACTTTGCTCTGACCCAGCTTCTGCGGCCGCACAATTCATGTGCGGACTGCACTTTGCACCAATCTCTGATGGGTTTTTCTTCACAACCTGCGGCCGCAGATGATATTTTATGGTCCGCACTTCTAAGCTTTTGTGCCTTTTTTTGTCCTTGAGTTCAGATTACTCCTTCTTGAGTTGGATTTTATCTCGGGGGCTCATCTTCCACTATTCCTTCAATGAAGCATATTTCATCAGTTTTCGGAAACACAATTAAACTCTTTTGGACTAAAATGAAAGCTAAAGGGCGCTAATAAGTAGTCAAAATCTCCACTTATCACGTAGTTCAAATATCTGACCTAAAAATTTGTTGTTTTGCTTTTCTTTCTTTTCTCTTTTTTTTTAGTATAATTTTTGAATTTATTTTTTGACATTGAACTTTTTAAAAGTTTCCCCAATTTATATCTTTTGGAATATAGACCTTTGACTATATACTCATCTGTTTGTCCTTAAGGACACGGTTCTGCACGGTAATGCCAAGAAAGTCACTATTGGAGATGACGGTGTATTGCGGATGCATGGCAGGCTATGTGTGCCTAATGTAGATGGTTTGCGTGAGTTGAATCTCTAGGAGGCTCACTGTTCGCGGTTCTCCATTCATCCAGGTGTCGCGAAGATGTATCAGAATTTGACGTAGCACTATTGGTAGAGGCGGATGAAGAACGACATAGTGGAATATGTAGCTTGGTGCCTAAATTGTCAGCAGGTGAAGTATGAGCATCAGCGATCGGGTGGATTGCTTCAGAAGTTAGAGATCCCAGAGTGGAAATGGGGCGGATCACTAAGGATTTTGTTGTTGGGCTCCCACGGACTCAGAGGAAGTTCGATGCAGTTTGGGTGATTGTGGATAGATTGACCAAGTCAGCTCATTTCATTCTTGTGATTACTACTTACTCTTAGGAGCAACTGGCTCAGGTTTACATTCGCAAGATTGTCAGGCTTCATGACATACCGGTATCTATCATCTCTGACCAGGGTACGCAGTTTACATCGCGATTCTGGAGAGCTATACAACATGAGTTGGGTACTCGGGTGGAGTTGAGTATAACATTTCACCCTCAGACGGACGGACAGTCCGAGCGCACTATTCAGATATTGGAGGATATGCTTCATGCGTATGTGATGGATTTTGGGGGTGCTTGGGATCCGTTCTTGCCACTTGCAAAGTTTGCCTACAATAACAGTTATTAGGCGAGCATTCAGATGGCCCCGTATGAGGCTTTATATGGTAGACGGTGCCGATCTTTAATGGGTTAGTTCGAACCATGCGAGGCTAGGCTATTGGATACATACTTGGTTCAGGATGCCTTGAAAAAGGTTAAATTGATTCAGGATCGACTTCTTACAGCCCAGTCAAGGCCGAAGAGTTATGCGGATTGGAAGGTTCGCGATGTTGCACTCATGGTTGGGGAGCGGGTCTCGCTCCGGGTTTCGCCCATGAAGGGTATTATGAGGTTCAGAAAGAAGGGCAAGTTGAGCCCTAAGTATATCGGGCCTTTTAAGATTCTTGAGAGGGTTGGAGAGGTGGCTTACAGACTTGGATTACCACCTAGTCTCTTTGCAGTTCATCCAGTATTCCATGTTTCCATGCTCCAGAAGTATCACGGCGATCCGTCTCATGTGTTAGACTTCAGCTTAGTCCTGTTGGACAAAGATCTATTTTATGTTGAGGAGCCAGTGGCCATTTTGGACGGCAGGTTCAAAATTTGAGGTCAAAGAACATTGCTTCTGTGAAGGTTCAGTGGAGGGGTCATCCGGTCGAGGAGGCGACTTGGGAGATCGAGCATGATATGCGTAGCCGTTATCCTCATCTTTTCACCACTTCAGGTATTCTCTATACTCGTTCGAGGATGAACGTTTGTTTTAAGAGGGAGAGGTTGAAACGACCCGGTCGGTCGTTTTGAGAGTATTATCCCCGAACCCTTATTTATCGCTCCCTCTATTTCATTTTTGGGTTACGTGACTTGCCGGGAGGATTTGTTTTTTGTTTCGAAGTGAAATGGGACACATAGTCCCTAAATTGGGAGTTTAAGTTCTAGGAATTCGACCATAGTTTGAACTATGTGAAGACGACTCCAGAATGGAGTTTCGACGGTTTGATCATCTCCGTAAGGAAATTTTGGTCTTAGGAGCGTGTTCGGATGTTGAATTGGAGGTCCGTAGGTCATTTTAGCGTCAATTGGCGAAAGTTGGAAAGTTGGATGATTTTTTAGAAGTTTGACCGCGAGTGAACTTTTTGATATCGGGATCGGATTCTAATTCCAGAAGTTGGAGTAGGTCTGTAATGTCAATTATGACTTGTGTGCAAAATTTGAGGTCAATCGAACTTGATTTGATAGGTTTCGGCATCGGATGTAGAAGTTTGAAGTTTTAAAGTTCATTAGGCTTGAATCAATGAACAATTCGTATTTTTAGAGTTGTTTGATGTGATTTAAAGGCTCAATTAAGTTTGTATAGTATTTTAGAACTTGTTGGTATGTTTGGTTGAGGTCCCGGGGGCCTCGAGTGGATTTCGGATGGTTAACAGATCAAATTTGGACTTGTGAGAATGGCGGAAGGCACCAATTCTGGTGCAATCGCACCTGCTTAAGATTGACTGCAGATGCGATCTCGCAGAAGCGAGCGGGTGATCGCAGATGCGAAATAATGAGGATGGCCAGTGGTCGTAGGTACGACGTAAAGACCGCAGAAGCGAAATAGCTTTTGCGGAGGAATGAGCGCAGAAGCGGAAAGACCTGGGAGGCCTGTTGATCGCAGAAGCGGACATGGTCCGCAGGAGCGCGTTCGCAGAAGCGTTCCTTGGCCACAGAAGCAAAAGCGCAGATGCACATTTGGGTCTGCAGATGCGCACGTGCCCTGCTAAGTTAGAACCGCACCTGCGATGGAAATTCCACAGGTGCAGAGCCGCAGATGCCGCTGTGGGTTCGCTGGTGGTACTTCGCTGGGCAGAAGAGGGTTAATTTCATTCTCCATTTTTGAACCTAGAGAGCTCGGATTAAGGCGGAATTTCGAGAGTTTTTCAGAGAAAACATTTGGGTAAGGATTCTTGACTTGTTTTTGATTAATTTCCACTAAAATATCATTTATTCTTCATTTAATTTAGGATTTGGGTTGAGAAATTTGTGAAAAGGGTGGAAAAATCCTTAGGCCGAATTTTGAAGTTTTGATCGGTAATTTTGTATCGGATTTGAGTAATTTTGGTATGGGTGAACTCGATATCGAATGGGTGTTCGTATTTTGTGACTTTTACCCGATTCCGAGACGTGGACCTGGGTCAACCTTTTGGGGTAATTTTTTGATTCTTTGCTAAAGTCTTAGATTTATTATTTAAATTAGTTTCTTGTAGTTGTATTCATGGTATGTAATTGCTCTTGGCTAGATTTGGGCTGTTCGGAGTCGGAAAATCGAGGGAAAGACATCCTTATCGATTGATTGAGCAAGATTTGAGGTAAGTGACTTGTCTAACCTTGTGTGAGGGAAATCCCCTTAGGATTTGGTACTATTGTAACAATATGTGATATATGAGCGTCGTGTACGCGAGGTGACGAGTGCGTACATGGGCTAATTGTAGAAATTCTGGTTCTTGCTGAGTAGTCTTCTTTCAAATTCCTTAACTGAATTGCCTTAGCATGTGTAGCTGTCATGTTTAGCCTAGAATCGCATGTCTATGTATCTTAACCTTTACTTGAAATTTGTACAACATGCTTATGAGAATTACTTGCTTTCGTGATCTTGTATTCAGTCTTTAACTGTATGATTCCTTACTGTAAATTTGTTGTTCCATAAGTTATGAGTTGTGTATTTACTTTTGGGACTACGAGGCGGTACCTCGGGAGATCCCCTCTGTCGTTTATTTACTTTTGGGACTACGAGACGGTACCTCGAGAGATCCCCCTGTTGCATATTTACTTTTGGGAATATGAGGCAGTACCTCGGGAGATCCCCCTATTGTGTATTTATATTTGGGACTACGATGCGGTACCTCGGGAGTGTCCCATGTTGTTTTACCTCTATTTGATGTGTTGTGCCTTTCTGTAACTTCTCATTGCTCAATCCTCTGTCATTTCATTATATTATTATATCTTCTACCTTGTTTCCTTCTACTTCCAGTAGGGCCCCGACCTGACCTTGTCACTACTCTACCGATGTTAGGCTTGACACTTACTGGGTACCGTTATGGTGTACTCATACTACACTTCTGCACATACTTTTGTGCCGATCTAGGTTCTTCCTACCAGGACAGATACCAGTGAGTTGGATCATGCGTGGAGACTTCAAGGTATATCTGCCAGCGTCCGCAGACCTCGGAGACCCCCCTCTATCCTTACTATATTATTTTCCTTATTCTCTTTAGACTCTGATGTATAGATACACTTAGTATTTTATCTTTGAAGCTTGTGACTTATTTCTACCGGGTTTTGCGAGTTGTAATTATTTGAATCACAGGTTTTATTTATATTTCATATGCTGATATTTGAGTTCAGTTTTATATTCAGTTATTCTGCAAATTATTAGGCTTACCTAGTCTTAGAGACTAGGAGCCATCATGATATCCTACGAAGGAAAATTGGGGTCGTGACAGACCCGATAAAGGTTGCCTACGTATCTCACATCCGTTGAGAATCAGACCCGCGTAGTCTGGCAAATCAACTATTTTTTACTTTTTTTATTTTTATAAAAATTAATCTTTAAAAACCATACGCACTATACCATATTATGTTTTTTTCTCTATTCATTCAACTCATTTATGCTAAAGTCGGTCAACATGCAAGCCTCCCAAATAATGCAACAAGTAGCACATAACATGACATAATAGTCTTAATAAGGTACCTATCCTAAAACAAAACTCGACCCATGTGCCGACGCTGCTAAGTCAAATGCACATGATGCAAATAAAGCAAACCTACAAGGAATATCTGGTATGAGGTTTGTTCTTCTAGGTTTATATCATGGTGGATAATGTATCTAGACTGGATTACTCGAGCCGAGGAGGATCAGCATACCGGTAACATTGCTTTCCGGCTTAGCTAGTGGTGCTCCCCGCCTAAAACATGTGTGACTAAAATCCTTCACCGGGTGACAAGCACCTCGGTTATCTCAAAGAAAGCGGGCTATGTCAAGCAAATGCCCAATTTAATTTCAAGAAGACTCAGAGGGGGTGCGTGAAAAGACAGTTTATATGTGCAATTCAACAATATCAAAGCGGTAAAAAGTGGACAAGTAGCATATTAGACCCAAATAAATCACGGTATATACAAATATTGATAAATCCAAAAAAAGTCAATGTACAAGCTTGAATTTTGGTTTACCCCAGCAAAGTCGCCAGAGTTGTCACACCCTTTTTTACCCCGAAAAGATATGTATTTTGGATTATTGCGTGTTATAGAGTTTTTTAAATTAAAGTGACAAACTTGAGTAGGGACTATTTTATTTACAGAGTCGCCACTTAGAATTGATTTTTTGGGTGTTCTAAGTCACCTTTTATTTGAATCCCTAGTCAAAGAAAGGTTTGACTCTATTATTATTGGTCTACAAAAAAACAAGTCCCGGTAAGAAATTCTGTTGACCGGGGAGAAGGTGTAAGGAATTCCCCGAGTCCCGTAGTTCTAGCATGGTCGCTTTATTGACTACATTTGGCTTAAATTATTTTTGGATAAACTGTGTTTTATTGATTTTCATATTTTACCTATCCGCTTTAATTTCTTGATTATGGAAGAATGTTTTGAATAATAAGATGTCATAACCACACTACGCAAGCGAATGCGTGAACGATACGAAATTTATTAATTTTGTCATAACAGCGCTACGCAAGTGAATCTGCATTCATGACAAAAGATTATTAGCACGCTATTACTTTTGAAAAAATTAGTACATTTGTCCTTTGAGAAATAATTGACCAACATATGAATCAAAATGGATGTCTTTGTATTGTATTGGGCCTCTGCAGAACTTATCTTATTTGGCCCAATCTTTTGTTTGAAACTGGACCCCACAACTTATCAACTTGGTCCCAACAAATTGAAGCTAAAACAGTAAACTCTTAGCCTAAATTCTTTAGTATTGTGCCCGAAATTCCTCCTCCCAGAGTGTGCTACGTTAATGCGGTGTAGTGATGGAAATATTTTTATAAATAAATATCAATATCAACATGATTCCACAATAGAACAACATAGAGATAAAAAGTGATATAGCCATTGAGCTAAAGATATTAACACGAGAACGAAAATAATACTTCATTCAAGCACAAGATCCATAATATAGAATATCAATTTCAACATTATCAAGATTAAGGCAAGGAATGAAACTAAAAGTTTCGAATTTGAACTTTTAATATTTTACAGCTCTGAAATCCAAAAGCAAACAAGACCATGAATGACCCACCACTCGAACTCGGCGGACTCGGATCGGACCTCGACTCAACTCAGAAACTTTAGCTATTTTTCTGACGGTGTTTTGGAGGTGAGAAACTCAGTTTGAATGGTGTTTTGGGGGTTGTTTCAGCTGGGTTTTTCAGTTGGTTTTTGGCAGCTTATTTGGAGTATTTTGGACTGTTTTAGAGTGGTTTTGGCAGTAGGTTTAAGCTGATTTTCGCTGGCTTTTGGGGGCTATTTTGCGGCGATTTTAATAGAGGAGAGGGGTTGGATTTGAGCTCGTTTTTGAGGTAAAATAGTGATACTTCAGGGCTGCTTTTAGCTGAGTTTTAATGGAGAAAAGGGGCTGGTTTCATGAGTGTATTGGATCTGAGTTTCATGGGTGCTTTGGGGGAGTTTTGTGTGGTGTTTTGGGGGTAAAAGGAGCTGGATTTTGGCTAAAATTATAGAGGAAAAATGGTGATTGAGGATGAGGAAGAAAAGAAAAGAATGTAGCTGCCTCCTTTGTTTTTTCAATTTGTGTCTTCCCCGTCCCCCTATTTTTGCTTCTTTTTCAGATCCCCTTTGAGGTGAAGTTTGGGGGTGTTTAAATAATTAAAAAAAAATAAGAGAGGGAGAGTGCAGGAAGAAGGTGATGGTACAAGGGAATAGCGAAAAGGGGAGTGAGAAGTGACACGTTAATAGTGTAGTAGGTGGGTGATGGGACAAAGAAATAGTGTAGGGAAGGTAGGAAGTAATTTTATTAGATTTGGTCCGTGATTAAAATAAATTCTTCCGTCCTCTATGTAATAGACTTTGTTAAAAATATTACATATTTTCTAATAAAGCCTACTAATAAAAATAACATAAAAGTTAAAATATCAAGATTAAACCTAAAAATTATCAAATACAAATAAGTGATGAAAATTCAAATATAGTCAAAAATTAGGTGCTCACAACATGCCTCTCTTTGTTTGGAAACATGAAGGGTTTTCAAGCAAAGACAAGGTGAGTCATGTGACTAATTTTTGACCATACCATTATTCAAAAGGGAAGGAATAAAAGATAAAAAGAGTGCAACCGGGTCCTGGTTTTGAACAACCTACATATCCCAGGTTATAAGGAAATCAGGTCGCGCGCAATTCAAAGAGGGTGATGGAATAATGAGTTGGAGAGTCGAGTGAGGTTCCGTCGAGGCTCCGGTCCGCGGTCCTGTTTATTATATCAAAATAAAAAGAAAATTACTTTAAAGAAAAGGAAAATATAAGATCCTATCTACTCTTCTTATCTTGAGTCTTGCATATTCACTTGAAATCTTGTAAACCCGCATTGGTGCCTTGAGATTGAAGATTAATTCTTGAAGCTCGAACTCTCGAATGCTCACTTATTAATTATAAGCCGAGAAGATAGATTTTGAGATGCTGGTCGATGTGTGCATTACGTCAAAGCTTGACCACAACCGTCTTTGTGTTCGAACAACCTTCTTTTTTCGATAAGAGTTTGGAACTTGATTCTTGGAAAGCCGGGTTGCTGACACATTATCAAAACTGACTCTGACTATGTTGTGATCAAAAGGCCTTTTTTCTGACGAGAACTAAAATTGCAAGCTTTAATCGTCACAATCTGTGCTTTACAGCGGGGCCTACAAAGCCATCAAAGACGAACAAACGAACAAAATTTTTCTACCCCAGTTTGGTACTAAGAAACTTTTGTGAGTTATTAGAGAAAGATATAAACTATCTAATTTATTAAAAGAAAGACAAAGACAACAGTATAAACTAGCTATGTGAGGATATGCAACCAGGGGGCAGTACCATGTGTTACCAAAAAAAAAATGTAACCAGGAGTTGGTACCCTGTATTACTGAAAAGGAATGTAACGAGGGGTTGGTACCCTGTATTACTGAAAAGGAAATGTAACCAGGGGTTAGTACCCTGTATTACTAGAAAGGAATGCAACTAGGGGTTGGTACCCTGTATTATTAAAAAGGAATGCAACTAGGGGTTGGTACCCTGTATTACTGAAAAGGAATGTAGCCAGAGGTTGATACCCTATATTACTGAAAGGAAATGTAACCAGGGGTTGGTACCCTTTATTACTGAAAAGGAATGTAGCCAGAGGTTGATACCCTATATTACTGAAAGGAAATGTAATCAGGGGTTGGTTGGTACCCTGTATTACTAGAAAAAAATGTAATCAAGGATTAGTGCCCTGTATTAGTAGGAAAGAATGAAACCAAGGGTTGGTACCCTATATTACTAAAAAGGAATGTAGCTAGGGATTGATACCATGTATTAATGAAAGGAAATGTAACCAGGGGTTGGTACCCTTTATTACTGAAAAGGAAATATAACCAGGGGTTGGCGCCATGTATAACTGAAAATGAATGTAACCAGGGGTTGGTACCCTGTATTACTAAAAAGGAAATGTAACCAGGGTTGGTGCCCTGTATTACGAGGAAGAAATGTAACCAGGAATTGGTACCCTATATTACTGAAAAGGAGAAGTAACCAGGGGTTGACGCCCTGTATTACTGAAAAGGAATGTAACCGGGGGTTGGTCAGTAATATAACCGGGGGTTGGTGCCCTGTATTACTAGGAAGGAATGCAACCAGGGTTGGTACCCTGTATTATTATAAGGGATATGTAACCAAAGGTTGGTGTCCTGTATTACTGAAAAGGAATGTAACCATGGGTTGGTGCCCTATATTACTAGGAAGGAATGCAACCAAGGGTTGGCACCCTGTATTATTGATGAAGTGATGAGTCTCTCTAGGTGAAAATGTTCTACCTGAGTTAAGTTACATAAAACAGACTGAGCGAAGAGTACTTCTACCCGAAAATATGAGTTGGATCCTCCTAGGTGAAAAGGTTCTGCCTAGGTTATACTACGTAAGATAGCCTGAGCGAAGAGTACTTCTACCCGGAAATATGAGCTGGATCCCCCTAGGCAAAAAGGTTCTACCCGGGTTAAGATATATTAAACAGCCTGAGCGAAGAGTCCTTCTACCCGAAAATATGAGTTGAATCCATTTAGGCGAAAAGGTTCTACCTGGGTTAAGATACGTTAAACAACATGAGCGAAGAGTACTTCTACCTAGAAATATGAGCTAGTTCCCCCTAGGCAAAAAGGATCTACCTGGGTTAAGCTACGTAAGACAACCTGATTGAAGAGTACTTCTACCCGGAAATATGCACTGGATCCTCTTAGGCAAAAAGGTCCTGCTTGGGTTAAGCTACGTAAGATAGCCTGAACAAAGAGTCCTTCTACCCGGAAATATAAGTTGAATCCCCCTAGGCAAAAAGGTTCTACCTGGGTTAAGCTACGTTAAACAGCCTGAGCAAAGAGTACTTCTACCCAGAAATATGAGTTGGATCCCCCCAGTCCAAAAGGTTCTACCTGGGTTAAGCTACGTAAGACAACCTGAGCGAAGAGTACTTCTACCCAGAAATATGAGCTGGATCCCCCAAGGCGAAAAGGTTCTTCCTAGGTTAAGCCATATAAAAGAGCTTGAGCTAAGAGTACTTCTACCCGAAAGTATGAGTTGGATCCCCCTAGGAGAAAAGGTTCTACCCGGGTTAAGTTACATGGATCCCCCTAGGCAAAAATGGTTCTACCTGGGTTAAGCTCCGAAAAACAACCTGAGCGAAGAATACTTCTACCTGGAAACTATAAGCTGGATCTCCTAGGCGAAAAGGTTCTACCTGGGTTAAGCTACGTAAAACAACATGAGCGAAAAGTACTTCTACTCGAAAACTATGACCTGGATCCCCCTAGGCGAAAAGGTTCTACCTGGGTTAAGCTATATAAAACATCCTGAGCGAAGAGTACTTCTACCTGGAACATGGAGATTTTGCGGAACTTACCTTTGGTAACATTCGTCCTTTGAGAATCTTCATGCTGCACTGCTTTATTCCTACTTCAAATAAAGAAAAATTATGAGTTTTCAATGCGATGGTCAGTTTGTGGCCTTGATGCCCTGAGTGGCTTGAATTCACGGCCACTGCTGTCAAAAAACCAATTCTGTCTGTGTGGTAACGAGATGCTCGGATACTCTATATCGCTTTCTGGAGACCTGAACTTTCCGACATCGCCCCCCACTGTTTCATACCCAGATGTCCATGGTATCGCTGACCCTTGTATCCAAGGCAAGGCAATTTTTCCTTTAAAATCAAACTTAGTTGTCTTGCACCCAATACCAGTTTGTGTCTGTAGTGCTATCAATTTTTCCATGAAGTAAGTCTTGCTTATCGACCTTTTCGGTTTGATTGAAACACTTTGTTCGGCTTATCGGAGGAGATCACAAATAGATGTGTGCCTTTGAAAATGCTGCGTATGCCCCACAATTTTTGTATTACATTTTCGGGAAACGGTAATCAACTTTGTGGCCCTTTATTTGTTGGCTTCTAAACAAATAGACCAACAAACTTTTCTCTTTGGAACTTCAGTATGCATGAACCCTCAAATCTTGTTTAACTTCAACAACTTATTGTTCATGCTGCTTCCTCGGTATGTCCTCTTTGATGTGCTAGGATAGAACTCGCTTTATATAGTGAGAAAGCTGGTAACAGATTTTGAAATTATTTCTTGTTTGTTTTAACAAAGACTGACTCAAAAGAATAATACAAATGCACACAATGACGCGATGTAGAAGTGAGAAGGAATAGTATTTAACTACAAATGCCACTTTAGGGGAGAAAGAAAGAAGAAAAATCAAAAAGAGATCTTTTAAATGTGGTAGACAACTTTAATGATCATGACATGCATTTTGGATTGAGCGGCTAAATCTATCCAACCAATCTACCTTTTATTCTTGTTGTTCCCTTTCATCTTTGAAGTTGGCCTCTTTGAGCCAATCGTTTGCATTAAATCACAACTCACATTCGACCGGTAGTGTCCCGAAAGATTTTCACCAACCGACCACTCTCATTTATTTATCTCTACTTACCATCTCCTTACAGTGTCCATGAGGGTTTTCACTAGTAAGACTCTTATTTTAAATTTTTTTTCATTTCTTGTGTGAGCAACTTGACATTGTTCTATGTCGTGTGACAACTGTTGCTTATTGCGTGCTTCGCTTCGCATTCTTAAAGACTGATTAGGAGGTCTTTATTTGGAAGGCTTTTGGATAGGGTTAGAAAGAAATGGTTGCATAAAGGCTCGAAATAGATTTAAGATGAGAGGGTTGTATCTTACAACTCTTGGAATCGACTCTTTATAAAAACATAAATAAAAAAAATATTCTGCCCCAGTTTCAGATACTGGGGAATTTTTATTTTTGATTTGGTTGGACTGAACCCTAGTATAGAGTTGCCTATGTGTCTTTTAAAGAAATCAAGTCAAACGTAGTTCAAACATCTGACCTAAAGATTAGTTGTTTTGCTTTTCTTTCTTCTCTCTTTTTTTTTTAGAACAATTTTTGATTTTTTTTTTTTTTACTTTGAACTTTCTAAAAGTTGCCCCAATTTATATCTTTTGGAATATAGAACTTTGACTATATATATATATATATTATTTTATTTTTTGACTTTTGACTCTAGATTTGATTCCAAGAGAGGGGGTCAAAGAAAATGACACACGCTCAAAAGGGGTGATGAAGGATATAAAGAGTTTGGATAGAAGAAAAAGGGCCTGCCAGCCTCAAGAATGCCAAAGGCTTTATCTCTTATCAGGTTCAGCATTGATGGACGTGACTGTCTTCTTGGTTTTGTCAGTTGTATAGCTCCGTAGTCAAAATCTACTTTGCAACAAATGACGTTTAATAATTTGGAGCCACCTTTTCTTGGACTTTGACTTGATGTGGAAGGGCGCACTTCAGTACCAACTAATCCATTCAAATATTCCCTAGAATACCTCCTTTGGAGATTTGGGTTTTTCCCTCTAATATGATTAGATTATGGTAGGTCGTGGCCAAAAACCCTTTCATCGATTAGTCCAACCAGACTTCAAAACTTTCAGTTATCCTTAAGCCGGTATTCATGATAGGTTTGAGATAAACATATTTAACCTCTACGGATATGACTGTTCTGGTTCCATGTGATCTTGACACAGGCATATCATCAAAGTTTTTCAACCTCTTACTTAAAATCCAAGTGTTTTTCCTCGATTCAAATCAAGATTGGACAGGCTTTCTAAAATCTAGCTGAAAACTCCACATGCATGTCATATCACTAAAATCGGCATGAACAAAACTATATATGCAAGAAGAATTAAGCACAATGGATTAATATGACATAAAGCGAAAAGTTGTATTTTATTGATTAAAGTATAAAGAGGTTTGATGACAGGACAAACAAACAACATCCGGATCACAACCTCGAAGTAATCCAGAAGACAAAAATTATGACAAAATAAGTTACCAAGACTCCTTCCCGGCAAAGGAGAGAGTGACTTTTCAATTACCAAGCTCGACATCTTAGCTACGCATTTGCATATCAATATTACTACGGAATTCAATAAGATTGCTTTGGAATCAGCATTCAAGTTTCGGCTTTTGATCAAATCGTTTCCAATATTGGCTATCAGATTTCAGGACTGGCGGAATGAAAAATTTCATAGCAACCAATTTGCCAAAAGACTTGTAATTCTCATGTCTCACTATCCTCACATATCGTCTCACATAAAGTATGTCTTGTTGTTCAAACCTGGTAAAAGTCAACCAATATTTGCCTCTACTTTTCACCATCAAACTGTATACTTACCTTCTCGTGATCTTAGTTGGATCAACAATAGCGGGGCTTACTTCCTTGGTTGAGAAGATGATAGAGTGATCCTGGATTGTTTTCATGATTCACAATTGCAAACCAATAAACCGATCACCTTTAACTAGATTTTATTTCAAAATAACAAGTATGTTAGAATGAACACCCTCTTCTTCTCTTTCTTCTTCTTTTTTTCTTTTTCTCTTTTTTTTACTTTTTTCAAAATCATTCGATCGAACCTGATGTGGGTTGCCTACGTATCATGTGGGAATATGAATTAGATCTTGCGTAGTTCAAAGAAGATCAAGAATAAAGTAAATAAACTAACTCTTACTCTAATACAATTCAGACCATGATAGCTCTCCTAACAAGGAAAAAAATTAGATTTTTTTGATCTTTTTATTTTTGGGGGAATTGTTGAAAGAAAGACTTCTATATAAGAAAAAACAATTGGGATTTCGATTTTTTTTTTGGAATTTTTGAAAGAAAGACTTCTAAACAGAAATAAAATATTTTTGAATTTTAAAATTTTTTCCTTTGAATTTCCGAAAATATTTTTGGATTCTGAATTTTCTTTTTAATTTTCGAAAGAAAAACTTCTGAAGCAGAACAAAAAATATTTTCGAATTCAACTTCTTTTTTTTGGTTTTTTTTTTCTTTTCTGGATTTGATGTTTCAAGGATAGATTTAAAGAAAAATATTTTTTTGGATTTTTGAAAATTAAGTGTCGGACCCGATAAAGGTTGCCTACGTATCTCGCATCCGGTGAGAATCAGACCCGCGTAGTTCGGCCAAACCAACTAATTTTCTTTTTTCCTTTTTTTTATGAAAATTAATCTTTAAAAACCATACACACTAGACCACATCATTTTTTTCTCTGTTCATTCAACTGATTTATGTTAAAGTTGGTCAACATGCAAGCCTCTCAAATAATACAATAATTGGCACATAACATGACATAATGGTCTCAACAAGGTACCTGTCCTAAAACAGAACCCGGCCCCTGTGCCGAGCGCTGCTAAGTCAAATGCACATGATGCAAATAAAGCGAACCTAATAGGGATATTTGGCATGAGGTTTGTTCTTCTAAGTTTAAATTCTAGTGGAGAATGTATCTAGACTGGCTTACTCGAGCGGACAACTCAAGCCGAGGAGGGTCAGCATATCGGTAGCATTGCTTTCCGGCTTAGCTGGTGGTGCTCCCCACCTAAAACATGTGTGACTAAAATCTTCACCGGGTGACAATCACCTCGGTTATCTCAAAGAAAGCGGGCTATGTCAAGCAAATGTCCAATTTAATTTCAAGAAGACTCATAGGGGGTGCGTGAGAAGACAGCTTATATGTGCAGTTCAACAATATCAAAGAGATAAAAAGCAGACAAGTAGCACATTAGACCCAAATAAATTATGGTATATACAAATATTAATAAAGTCAAATAAAGTCAATGTACAAGCTCGAATTCTGGTTTTCCCCAGCTGAGTCGCCAGAGCTGTCACACCCTCTTTTACCCCGAAAATATATGTGTTTTGGATTATCGCGGGTTATAGAGTTTTTCTAATTAAAGTGATAAACTTGAGTAGGGATTATTTTATTTACAGAGTCTCCACTTGGAATTGATTTTTTGGGTGTTCCAAGTCACCTTTTATTTAAATCTCTAGTCAAAGGAAGGTTTGACTCTATTATTATTGGTCTGCGAAAATAATATCCGGGTAAGAAATTCTGTTAACCGGGGAGAAGGTGTAAGGCATTCCCCGAATCCCGTGGTTTTAGCACGGTCGCTTTATTGACAACATTTGGCTTATATTATTTTTGGATAAACTGTGTTTTATTGATTTTTATGTTTTACATATCCGCTTTTATTTCTTGATTATTGAAGAATATTTTGAATAATAAGATGTCATAACCATACTACGCAAGTGAATGCATGATCGACACGATATTTATTAATTTTGTCATAACAGCGATACGCAAGTGAATCCGCAGTCATGACAAAGGATTATTAGCACGCTATTACTTTTGAAAAAATTACTACATTTGTCCTTTGAGAAAAAATTGACCAGCATATGAATCAAAATAGATGTCTTTGCATTGTATTGGGCCTCTACAAAACTTATCTTATTTAGCCCAATATTTTGTTTGAAACTAGACCCCATAACTCACCAACTTGGTCCCAACAAATCGAAGCTAAAGCTGTAAACTCTTTGCCTAAATTCTTTAATATTGTGCCCGAAATTCTACCTCCAAGAATGTGCTACGTTAATGAAGTCTAGTGATGGAAATATTTTCACAAATAAATACCAATATCAACATGATTCTACAATAGAACAACATAGAGATAAAAAGTGATATAGGCATTGAACTAAAGATATTAATACGAGAATGAAAATAATACTTCATTCAAGCACAAGATCCATAATATAGAATACCAATTTCAACATTATCAAGATTAAGGCAAGGAATGAACCTCAAAGTTTTGGATATGAACTTTTAATATTTTACAACTCTGAAATCCAAAAGCGAACAAGACCATGAACTACCCACTACTCGAACTAGGCGGACTCGGCTCGGACCTCGACTCGACTCAGAAACTTTAGCTATTTTTCTGACGGTGTTTTGGAGGTGAGAAGCTCGGTTTGAGTGGTGTTTTGGGGATTGTTTCAGGTGGGTTTTTCAATTTGTTTTTGGTAGCTTATTTGGAGTGTTTTGGACTGTTTTAGAGCGGTTTCAGCAACGGGTTTATGTTGATTTTCGTTGGATTTGGGGAGCTATTTTTTGGGTTATTTTGTGGCGATTTTAATAAAGGAGAGGGGCTAGATTTGAGCTCCTTTTTAAGGTAAAATAGTGGTGCTTCGGAGCAGCTTTCAGTTGAGTTTTAATGGAGAAAAGGGTTTGGTTTCATGAGTGTCTTGGAGCTGAGTTTCATGGGTGCTTTGGAGCGGTTTTGGGGTGGTGTTTGGGGGGTAAAAGGAGCTGGATTTTGGAGCTCTTATATGGATCAAAATATGGAGGAAAAATGGTGATTGAGGATGAGGAAGAAAAGAAAAGAATGTAGCTACCTCTTTTGTTTTTCAATTTGTGTCTTCCTGGTCCCTCTGTTTTTGCTTATTTTTCAGATCCCCTTTGAGGTGAAGTTTGGGGGTGTTTAAATAATAAAAGAAAATAAGAGAGGAAGAGGGTGATGGGACATGGGAATAGTAAAAAGGGGAGTGAGATATGATACGTGAATAGTGTAGTAGGTCGGTGATGGGACAAAAAAATAGTGTAGGGAAGGTAGGAAGTAATTTTATTAGATTTGGTCCATGATTAAAATAAATTCTTCCATCCTCTATGTAATAGACTTTGTTAAAAATATTACATATTATCTAATAAAGCCTACTACTAAAAATAACATAAAAGTTAAAATATCAAGATTAGACCTAAAAATTATCAAATACAAAAAAGTGATGAAAATTCAAATATAGTCAAAAATTAGGTGCTCACATGTTGTGGGAGCTATGCACGTATGAGGTGACGGGTGTCCGTGCGTATGCTAGAATTCCTGATTATATCCGGGTAGACTTAGGTTCACGTCATTCTATAATTGCACTATTTCAGTTATCTTTGCTCGTTTAGTTTCTTTATTTCGTGTTACGACTTGAGACTAGACTTGCATAGGGTGATAGACTCGCTATTGTAGAGATGTGACGAGCTACTTGATAATCTGCGGAATAATCTGTACTTTCCTTATGAATTTCTCTCCCGTTGTGCGTACTCATGGCAAAGTTTTTCTTAAATTTCATAACTCACGCGTATATTCGTGAGTGGGGTCAAGGACCCGTTAAAGCTTCTTATTCTAATGGGATCGGGTCGTTCGCCTCGGCAGAATTTTGTACCGCACTCTTATGGGAGCGGGTCGTTCGCCTCGGCAGTATAATAGATGCATCTATGATTCGTGCCGCTTGACCCTCGGCAGTGTATACATTATTATGGGATCAGGTCGTTTGCCTTGGTAGTATCATATTTCTTATGGGATCGGGACGTACGACCTCGACACAATCGTACGTTATATCGCTAGCAGTCCGAATATTCACGAGACTTTCCTTCCACTGATGCCTTGCATTTTATATAGTATTTCGTATTCATTTGATATTGGCATTTGATATATTCCAAGCTGTTGAGATAGGATACGAGATTGAGAAGTTTATGTCGTTAAAAGAAATTTTGAAAGATTATGATAGTTATCGCTTCATCCTACTATTACTATTGTGCTTCATATCTGTTTAGGATTTTACATACTGCTTTATTGGACCTCTAGTAAGTGTCGGTGTTGACCCCTCGTCACTACTTCTCCGGGGTTAGGCTAGATACTTACTGGGTACGTGTTGATTTACGTACTCATGCTATACTTGTTGTACTTATTGTGCAAGTGTGTGTGTGTGTGTGTGTATATATATATATATATATGTGTGTGTGTGTGTGTGTATGTGTGTGTGTGTCTGGTGGTCTTTTGAGCGCAAGGGCGCGGCTGTTGCAGGGACTTTATGGTAAACTGCATTGCATATTACGATCCGCAACATACAGAGTCTCCATCAGAGTTATTTATATTCTCCTGTCTATTTTGTATTCCAGACAGATGTTGTATTATTATTGTACTCCTTAGTAAATGCTCATGCACTTGTGACATCGGGTTTTGGGGGTTCCTACTAGATGTTCATTATTGTAGTTCACGTAATTATTACCATTTCACCTTGTAATTTATATTTTATACGGAAATTGAAAAATAAAAGCATGAGTTTTCTACGAGTACCAGGTTTTACTCTACTTATTTAATGGGATTCATGATTTCGGAAATAATAAAATGAGTAACTAAGTTGATTAATCATTGTTGGCTTGCCTGACGGCGGCGTTAGGCTCCATCACGACCTATAGTGGATTTTGGGTCGTGACATTTTTTTTTTTTTTAGCACAAATGAAAAAAATTATTATATGGTTTTCCATCAACAATACTCATTTTTCTTGAGTCAATGGTCTACCGAAAATAATTTCTCTATCTTGTCAGAATAAGGGTAAAGTTTGTGTATATATTATACTTCCCGAATTAACGTATGGGATTTCACTGGATTGTTGTGTTTGTTGTTTTTTTATCAACAATGGACTAGTGCATGTTCTACAGACCAAGTTACGATTTTGTTTTATTGTAATGTACAGCTACAACTACAAGTCCACCCTGACCAAGTGTTTGCTTTTGATAGTTTGGTGGGTTGTCTCGTGTCTGTCATTTTGGATAAGCATAGTGGATTAGATCAATTATTCATTATTTGTGCTAATATATAGAGTTATATTCTACCTTGTCTACTTGCTATTTCCTTGATTTTGCCAGTCTGTAGGAAAAATATTCATTGTTTCTTTTAAATTATATTAATTTTTTATGATAAGTGATACTATTATTTGAAATTGAATGCAAGATGCACTTATCATATTCATTTTTAACTATATAATAAGTAATGGATCCTTGGACGACCAAGGATACTTTCGGTATTATGAATTTATTTGGGGATAACTTGGTAATTCTGTTTTCATTCAGGTGTCTAAGTTAAAACGGCTATAATTTTTACCTCGCCCTTTCGCTGCTTTGTCTTCTTCTTTCCATCTCAAAGTAAGATTTCAAGTTTTGCATTTCTCTTTCGTCTGCTTCAATGTCTCTCTTTTGGTGAGTTTTTATCTTTCCTCCTTTTCCTTAATTTTTTGCTTAGTTTTTGGTTTTAGTGGTTTGATTTCTCTTTAATTTTATCTCTTATCTTTTGGGTCTTCTGAAGATGAACACTGTTTTTAATTTTGGAGTTGTTGGCCCAAGTGAAGTTTTGTTTTGAAGATTGACAAAGGAAACTCGGGAATGAACCAGGTCCATCCACTGTGTACACAGACACGGGCAAATTCGAGCATGAGGAATGCACGTAAGGAGATAAGCTTAACTTGTTATATCTGATATCTCCTGATGGAAAATGTTGCATATTTGATCAGTAGAAGGACTCCGTACTCAAAGAGAACACTATCTAAGATAAGGGAGGAGTTAGAAGTTGAGGATAACTAGAACTCTTCCAAGAAGGAAGAGTAGCATTAGAATTCTAGTTGTTTCTTATTTACTAACTCTATATATTGCAGGATGTTCTCATTCTACAGGGACACGCACAAAAGCATAAGTTAAACGTGAGTTGAGAGCAAAATAGCAAGACATTTTGCAAGCAATTCCTGTGCGATTCAAGTGTGCGAACCTGAAGCTACGTGAACCAAATAGAAGAACCAGTTCCAAGTGTCTGTCTTTTATTCTAGTTCAATTATAGTAGGTGGTTTTCAAATTGTACCTTTCAGCTTTATCTAGAAGCAGTTGAAATAGGTACTATGAGTATTCAAGTTAGAGTTAACTTGAAGTTGTTGCAACAGTTAGAGACTGGTTGCCACAACGGGATTAGAGGTAATCCTTAGATTTACAAAGAGTCTTTGTAAATGCTGTTTTAACTCAGTGATTTAGTGAAGTGTTGGAAAAAATTCTACTGAGTAGTAAGTCGTAGTTTTTTCACCTTTTGAGCCGGGTGTTTTTTCACGTAAAAAAACATACTTGTGCTATTTACTTTCCGCATTTACTATTTTAGCAACAGTAGGTTAAGGAACACTTAGAAGAATCAGGTCCTTCTATAATCAGTGCACGCGAAAATTAAATACCACACAAATTATCCCCCTCCCCCCTTGTGTGGCATTGACATATAAAATATCAATTGGTATTAGAGCAGGTTACCCTTGAATAGGCTAACACATTAGGAGAAAATCAAGATGAGTGCACCAACTGAAAACTGGGAAGGGCAATCCATTGCTAGGCCACCACTCTTCAATGGCCGGTACTACTCTTGGTGAAAAAACATGATGATAGATCACAACATAGGAGAAGACTATGAGCTATGGGACATTGTCACAGATGGCTCACTGGTTACCATGAAGATAAATACTGAAGGAGTAGAGGTACCAAAGACAAGAGTAGATTGCACAGTTGAGGACTTGAAGAAATGGGAGAAGAATGCCAAAGCCAAGAAGTGGCTTGTTTGTGGACTTGGTCCAAATAAGTATAGCAGAATCCAAAGTTGTACAACTGCCAAAAAAATCTGGGACACTCTGCAAGTGGCTCACGAAGGAACACCTCAGGTGAAAAGGTCCAGAGGAACTCTACTATATTCTCAATATGGGAACTTTACTATGAAGGAAGGAGAAACCATTCAAGAGATGTACACAAGGTTCACTACATTGACAAATAAACTAAAGTCTCTTGGAATGATTATTTCTAAAGAAGATAGAGTCGAGAAAATATTGACAAAGGTTCTGCCTGTTACTTAGGAGAGCAAAATTACTGCCATTCAGGAATCAAAGAACATTGCCACCCTCCCACTGGATGAATTAATTGGAAATCTCACTGCTTATGAACTTAGTAGACAAACTATGAAAATGGATGTACCAAAGAAGGAAAGGAGTCTGGCACTCAGAATCACTGAAGGTTCTGATCTTGAAGATAATGAAATGGCTATGATCACTAAGGATTTCAAGAAATACTTGAGGAGAGGAAAGGGTCCTTCAAGAAGCGGAAGCTATAGTAAATCAAAAGTTCCTGAGAAGCAAACCAATGGTGGATGCTACAAGTGTGGAAAGACTGATCACCACATCAAAAACTGTCCCCAATGGGAAATTGAATGGAAGAAGGAAAGAGCTGAACGAAGGAACAGGAAGAAGGAACATGTTTAACCAAAGAAAAGCAAAGGATCAACCAAGGATATGGTTGCTGCTTAGGGAGAAAGCTCAGATGATGATGATGGGGATGAACAAGCACTTATGGCCATTGGAGAATCTGATGAGGAAACTGAAGTAAGTGTAATTCATCTCAAAGATAAGATTAAATTGTTGTCTAAAGAAAGGTTATTTGTGTTACTTCTAGAACTAATTGATAAATCTGAGGATATAAACAACGAAAAGGAACAGTTGTCTAAAAGATGTGTGATTTTAAAGGCTAAGTGCAAAAACCTAGAACTTAGGGTTAGTGAAACTGTAAGTGAAAATACTGTTTTGAAGAACCAGGTTCATACACTTGACTCAACTGTCCTAGAGCTTAGATCTGAAAATCTAAAACTAAAATTAGGAACAGGTAAAAAGACAGCTGATCACACACAACTCACTCTAGAAGAAAATATAGGAAAAATATAAGATGAATTGTATAAAAAAAGATAAGCAGGTAAGAATCCTAAAGGAGGATTAAAGCAAGGTCAAGTATGAGCTAGATAGAACTTGTAAATGGAACAGGTCCTCCGATGCACTTTCATGGCTACAGGAACATCATAGTAGGTACCTAAATGGGATCCTAAAAGCAAGTACCTCACACTTCCTGAGAACAAGATTTGCACACACTATGGTAAAACAGGTCACTATAAAAGTGAATGCACTGCAAAAGAAAAGGCATATCAAAAGAACAAAGAATTTGTTCAAGGGAAAAATAGGCTACGAAGTTGTGCTAAAAAGAATTTAATTCATCCTTTTGCCTATAGAAAGGTACCCAAACTAGTTTGGGTTCCTAAGACTAACCCCTGATTTCTTTTTGCAGGTCCAAGTGAAGGAGAGCAGTCAAATATGGTACATGGATAGAGGCTGCTCAAGGCACATGATAGGAAAGAAGAACCAGTTCCTTTCACTTGAGGACCTTAAAGGAGGTAATGTCTCATTTGGAAATGGGAAGAAAGGTGAGATCATTGGGGTTGGAAAGGTAGGCAAGAATGATTCTCATTCTATAGTACAGTCTAATAAGTGTATCACAACTGTGTGATAGAGGTAACATAGTAGCATTCACATCTACCAAATGCTTTGTGATTAATCTTACCACTGACAAGATAGTTTTGCAGGGAAAAAGAGTGAACAACATATATGTTGTAGATCTGTCCACACTTTCAGAAAATGAACTCACTTGCTTAAGTATGTTGGATAATCCCTTCCTTTGGCACAAGAGACTTGGATATGCCAGTCTAAGTCAACTCAATAAACTTGTCTCCAAGGACTTGGTGATAGGACTGTCTAATATTAAGTTCAAGGAAGCTAAGGTTTGTGAGGACTGTGCAAGGGGGAAGCAGGTAAGATCCTCTTTTAAAAGTAAAAAAGTGGTAAGCACCACCAGGACGATGGAACTGGTCCATATGGATCTTTATGGACCAATGAGAACATTAAGCAGATGTGGTAAGAGATATGTGATGGTGTTTATTGATGATTACTCTAGGTTTACTTAGACATTATTTTTAACATCTAAAAATGAAGCATTTGACATGTTCACTTCGTTTGCTAGAAAAACTCAGAAATAACTATGTAATCAACTTGCATCAATTAGGTCTGATCATGGTACTGAATTTGAGAATGCTAAATTTGCTGAATTTTATGATGAACATGGCATAGATCATAACTTTTCTGCTCCTAGGACTCCACAACAAAATGGAGTAGTTGAAAGAAAGAATAGGACACTTGAAGATATGGCTAGGAATATGCTTATTTCTAGTAAATTGCCCCATAGTTTCTGGCTAGAAGCTCTGAACACTGCATGTTACATCATAAATAGGTGCATGACTAGACCTCTTGTAGAGAAGGCTCCCTATGAGTTACTTAAAGGGAGAAAGCCAAACATATCCCATCTTAGGCATTTGGATGCAAGTGCTTTGTGCACAATAATGGTAAAGACTCCCTAGGTAATTTTGATCCCAGAAGTGATGAGGGGGTATTCTTGGAATATTCTTCACATAGTAAAGCTTAGAAGATTTATAACAAAAGAACTATGTATGTATAAGAAAGTGTACATGTAGCTTTTGATGAAACTAACATTCTTTCATAGAGACAGGAACATGAAGATGAAGCAATTAGGCTGGTTAGAAACTCAAATGAAACCACAGCCCAGACTGAAGCTGCACCAAAGGAAGGAACAGGTGATGGAACAGGTCCTTCTACCCAGGGCAACCTGACAGGGGGAACTGAACAAAGAAGAACTGATCCTCAAACCCTGAGGGAACCTATCCATGAACGTGTTCCTCAACAACAAATCATTGAAAGAACATCTAAGGGAAACCAGCTGGTTGTGAAACCTTATAAATACCAAAATTCCCATCCCATTGAGAACATAATTACTGATCCAACCTCTGAAATCAAAACCAGATCTTCTTTGAAAAATCTTTGTACTTTTGATGCTTTTCTATCTCTTATTGAACCTAAACATGTTGCTGAGGCTTTGCAGGATGCAGACTAGGTGAATGCAATACAAGATGAACTCAACCAATTTGAGAGAAGTCAAGTTTGGCATATGGTACCAAGACCCAAGGACAGATCAGTAACTGGCACTAAATGGGTCTTCAGAAACAAACTTGATGAAGATGGAACAGTTACAAGGAACAAGGCAAGATTGGTAGTTCAAGGATATAGTCAAGAGAAGGGCATAGACTATGATGAGACTTTTTCTCCAGTTGCAAGATTGGAAGCAATTAGACTCCTCATAGTCGTTGCTGCTTACATGGAATTCACTCTCCATCAGATGGATGTCAAGAGTGCCTTCCTCAATGGCTATCTAAAGGAAGAAGTGTTTGTTGAGCAACCTCTGAGCTTTGAAAGCAAGGAATGTCCTGATCATGTATACAAGCTTTACAAGGCACTTTATGGACTCAAGCAGGCTCCAAGAGCTTGGTATGAAAGATTATCAAAAATTTTGCTTGAGCATGGCTACAAGAGAGGTAAAATTGACAATACTTTATTCTTGAAAGAAAAAGGTAAAGATCTCTTGGTAGTTCGGATATATGTTGATGATATAATCTTTGGAGCAACCACTGATAAGTTAAGAAAAGAATTTGCTAAACTAATGGGGAGTGAATTTGAAATGAGCATGATGAGTGAGCTTAATTTCTTTTTAGGCTTACAAATTAAACAAAATTCAAATAGAACTATGATCCATCAGCAGAAGTATGTAAAATAGTTGCTTAAAAGGTTTAAAATGAAAGATTCCAAAGAAATTGACACTCATATTGCAACAGCTACAAAGTTGGATATAGATGAACCTGGTTCATCTGTTGATCAGAAGTTGTATAGGGGAATGATTGGCTCATTGTTGTATCTCACTGCTAGTAGACCTGACATTATTTTCAGTGTAGGCCTTTGTGCAAGATTTCAGGCGAATCCAGAGGAGTCTCACTTGACTGCTGTCAAGAGGATTTTGAGATACCTAAAAGGCACTACTGACTTTTGTATATGGTATCCAAAAGGTAGTAATTTCAATCTAGTGGAATATGATGATGCTGATTATGTAGGTTTTCTTGTGGATAGAAAGAGCACCTCAGGTATGGCACACTTTCTTGGCTCATGTCTTGTGTCTTGGGCCACCAAAAAATAAAATTGTGTGGCCTTATCTACTGCTGAAGCTGAGTATGTTGCTGCTGCTTCATGTTGTGCTCAATTATTGTGGATCAAACAGCAATTAATGGACTTTGGAATTGATGTTATTTATATCCCCATCTTTTGTGATAACACTAGTGCAATTAGTATGACCAAAAACCCGGTTCATAATAAGAGAACTAAGCACATAGATGTTAGGCATCACTTTTTGAGGGACAACTATGAAAAGGGTTTGATCACTGTGGAATTTTGTACTACTGACAAGCAAATAGTTGACATCTTCATAAAATCTCTAAGTAGAGATTATTTTGAAAGGAATATGTCAGAATTAGGGATGACTAAGATCACCTAAAAGGACCAGTTCAAAATTTTACAATCGAAAAAAAATAATTGGTTAGAAAATCTATAAATTTTGTATATAGTTAGATTAGATTTTGCTCAGTCGCATACTTTCAATAGTATACTCATGTGCCATGTGCTAAAATAACTCATTAATCTCTAATGATATTATCTCTATTGTCTTGAAAACTTCAGATTTACACAAGAGATTTCTCAGTGAAGAACCTGATTCATCAAGATTACTTGGTATGTATTCTATACTCTGCATAATTTGGAATAATTATATTTGGATCATAATTAAAAGAAGAGTCTCATCTAATCCCAAATCCTTTTTGGACTTATCCGTTACAAAATGAACCAGTTTCGCTCAAAAGAAGTCCTAACCGCATTAAATGCCTAGATTCTAAGGATAGTATTGAACGTCTTCTCAAACTGACTTGCAGTTTGATTAGACTTTTGCAAAAGCTGTCGTTACTCAAGTGAACTCCTCTACTTTATATTGATTAGGATTTATTTGTTTCTTCACTTCTAAATTTTCAAGCCGTCCAAATTCTCTCAAACTTCTCTCCTCTTCTACTCTCACACAAACTCGTTTTCTAAAGCTCCCAAACATAGAAATGGCAAACCCTTCTAAAAATCCTTCATCCCCACCCAAGAAAACCACACCCACACCATTTATCACACCTTCAACCACACTCTGTCTAAGAAAAGAAGAACTAAGATGCTTGCTCGTAAGACTGTGACTGGGAGCACATTATCTAAGAAATTAGATAAACAATTGAAGGATAGCCAGATCCAGGAATCTCAGATATCTGAAGACTCATTTAAGTCTGCTGTTGAGGGGGAAGAAACAGTTTCTTCTGAGACTGAACAGGTATCATCTGGCCCTAAAGTCACTCCTGAAACTATTTCTGAGGTTGCTACGAATTTGGAGAATAGATTTATGCTAGTAGGATCCATGGCAGGTGTTGAAACTACTGAGTCTGGAAGGGTTGGTGGTAAAAATGAAAAAGGAAAAGAAAAAGAGAGTGAGGGTGCTCGGAGTACTGTGAGGGGAAAGGGAAAAGGAGTGGTTGGTTCTTCACCCACTCATGTTAGTCTAACTAAAGAATCAGGTGCAATGGTTGTTTAGGGTGAGGAATCTGCTGGAATAAAAGAGAGTGTGAGCAAAACAGGGGGAAATAGGTCTGGAGAAACTGCTGAGGGGCTGGTTCAACTTGGGAAAAATATAGATGAGCCTGTTCCATCTGAAGAGGAAACTCTCGCAGACCTACTGAAAAGGGTGACTGCAAGTTACAATCCAAAGAAGAAAGGAAGTTCAGGAGTTAACACCCCTGGCACTGCTAGGGCAAACAAGAAAAGGAAGGTTGCCTCTTCTATACCTGTTGAAATTCCTCCCACAAGAGGAAGAGCCACAAGAAGTCAGAAGAAGCAGAGTGAGGCTGAACTGGAGAAAGCCTTAAAAGAAAGTAAAAGAAAAATTGCTGCTAAGGGAAAGAAGAAAGTGGGTGAGCCTATTAAGGCTCTTGAAATTGATGATATAGACTTGGTCCTTCGATATGAAGATGAGACAGAAAAGTGGAGGTTCTGACTCCTAAAGCTAAGAAAGCCAAGACTTCCACAAAGAAGTCTGTTTCAAAGTCAAAGTCCGCTGAACCATCCACTTTGGCTTAAAGAACCAAGTCTGCTGTGAAATCAAGAAAAGTGAAAATTGTGGAGGAGGAATAATGGAGTGGAGAGGAAGAAGAAGATGATTTTGATGCTGAGAAAGACAAGATGGTCAAATTTGGAAAAAGGACTATCTTGAAAGGCAGACTCCTCACGGACTTGGAGGAGGAAGTAATGGTGATGCTTTTGGAGAAGTTACAGTTGCAAGGCTGGAAGTACATGGTCTTTTAGATGGATGGTAGGCTGGCCAGAAATGAAATTATGGAGTTTATGGCCAATTGTGAGATAAAAGATGGTAGGGTCACCAGTGTGGTAAAAGGGGTGAAAGTAACTTTTGATGAGAAAGAGGTGGGAGAGATCTTGGGTGTACCTGCTGAAGGGTACAATGATTATAATAAACTAAAATGGCCAAATCTAGAGAATCTCCCTACTGCCCTTGCCATTACTAGGAAATTTGGTGACAATGAAAAGGAACTTGAGACCAAGGTTATTTACAAAAGTGAGATGAAGCCACCCCACAAAGTGTTGTTCGAATTTGTAAACAAATGTGCGCTGCCTAAGCAGGAAAGGAGACATATTGCCACATTCATGGATCTGGTCCTTATGAAATATTTGGACAGTGGGTGGCAAATCAATTGGCCTGGATTTATAATCCAACTTCTTGATAGGGTTCTAAATGGCACCAAGACTCATGACATACCCTATGGCTTTATTCTCACGGTTGTACTTACGCACTTCAAAGTACCCATCAAGAAATGGGAGGTTGGTATAAGCAAGGATCATTTTGGAGTAAATACTCTGACTGCTTGTGACTATGAAGTCCAAACCACTCCTAAAGAATCTGGTTCATTCCAAAAGGTACAAGTGAATAGCAAAGTGCGAGCCTTGGTGCAAGAGAGTGGGGCTAAGGATGCTAAGATTAATAGGCTGAAGAAGAGGTTGGCAGAAGTGGAGACTGAGAGAGATGCTCTCAGAGCTGAGCTGGCAAAAGAAAAGGAGAAGAATGATAGCATTCTTCAGGATATGCTGAAACTACTCCAAGCCAAAAACTAAGAATCTAGTCCTTCCCAGCTTTAAGCCTCCTGGCCTAGAGTATATCAACCAGTGACCCAATTCGGGATTTTTTTTTGTTTCTTTTGCTCATGTTCCAATGATTTTATTTCTTCTTATGCTTTGTGGTAGGATCTTATCAATCAATGAAATTCATTGTCTTTTGCTCTAACTGTTTGTTTATATTTCTTAGATGGCTAATATCCTTAGATTAATATATGATGATTAATCCATGATTATATGTGAAGTAGCCCTAGTGGCCATGAGTAATTTCTATTTAAAATATGTTTATCTAACATTATTATGCAACTTTTCGATGATGCCAAAGGGGGAAAAAGGTTATGCTTTCACTTTGGACAGTGATGTTTATAACCTAATGAACCTGATCCTTGATGATAAGTGACTTTAAAAAGGTAAAATGTTCTAACATTGTGTTGATGTTGGGCTGAATTGAAACAGGGCCTAAGCTTATGAAAAGCACAGAGTTTTCCATCATCAAAAAGGAGGAATTTATTGGCCCAAGTGAAGTTTTATTTTGAAGATTGACAAAGGAAGCTCAGGAATGAACCAGGTCCATTCCCTGTGTACACAGACACGGGCAGATTCGAGCATGAGGATGCACGTGAAAGAGATAAGCTTAACTTGTTATATCTGATATCTCCTGATGAAAAAAGTTGCATATTTGATAAGGAGAAGGACTTCTTACTCAAAGAGAACACTATCCAAGATAAGGGAAGAGTTAGAAGTTGAGGATAACTAGAACTCTTCCACCAAGGAAGAGTAGCATTAGAACTCTAGTTGTTTCTTATTATACTAACTCTATATATTGCAGGATGTTCTCATTCTACAGGGACACGCACAAAAGCAGAAGTTAAACGTGAGTTTAGAGCAAAATAGCAAGGCATTTTGCAAGCAATTCTTGTGTGATTCAAGTGTGCGAACCTGAAGCTACGTGGACCAAATAGAAGAATCAGTTCCAAGTGTCTGTCTTTTATTCTAGTTCAATTGTAGTAGGTGATTTTCAAATTGTACCTTTCAGCTTTATCTAAAAGCAATTGTAACAGGTACTCTGAGTATTCAACTTAGAGTTAACTTGAAGTTATTGCAACAGTTAGAGGCTAGTTGCCACAACGTGATTAGAGGTAATCCTTAGATTTACAAAGAGTTTTTGTAAATGTTGTTTTAGCTCAGTGATTTAGTGAAGTATTGGGAAAAATCCTATTGAGTAGTAAGTCGTGGTTTTTTCACCTTTTGAGCCAGGTGTTTTTCACGTAAAAAAAATACTTGTATTTTTTTACTTTTCGTGTTTACTATTTCAACAACAGTAGGTTAAGGAACATTTAGAAGAACCAAGTGCTTCTATATTCAATGCACGTGAAAATTGGACACCACACAAATCACCGTCTTGTGTGGCATTTACATATAAAATATCAGGAGTGTTACAGGGAATTAGACACCTTCTTTCCATTTTCCTCAGCAATGCATGTGTTTCGTTCCTGTTTTACAATAAAGTTTTGGACATCTTGAATTTTTGGGTGGTTTTTGTCTCGAGTTATCTTCTGGTGAGTTCTTTTTTCTTAGATCTATTTTTTCTACTGAATTTTTATTTTTAGTATTCATATTTCTCTGCGTAGTGCTTCTTTGTTTAAGATTTTGGATAAGGAATATTTGCATACTTGATTACAACTTCTATCTTGAGACGCTACATCTTTTAATTTCTCTGTTTTGTTGCCCATCTTGGACATGCATGTTGTGATTTGATAAAATATTAGAGATTCTATTGTTGCCCATAAAGTGTTTGATAAAATGTCATATGAAAGCCGTGCCTACTGCCATCAGAAAATAGCTCTAGCATTAGCTGCTAATATACTGTGACTTAGTTCTTAAAAACTTGAAAAGGAGGAACAGAAAGACTCATGAAGCTAAATGAATTAATTATTGCTTAGTGCTTTAAAAAATGTGCGTGGTCAATCACATATTTCCGACTTCGTGTTTTTTCGAAATACCTTTATGGCTACTTTTCTCTATTTTTTTCATGCTTGGAGCAGCAGCAACAACAACTATAACAAATAAGTATAATCTCATTAGTGGGGTCTGGGAAGCAACAACGACAACAACCCAGTATAATCCCACTAGTGGGGTCTGGGGAGGGTAGTATGTACGCAGACCTTACCCCTACCCTGGGGTAGAGAGGCTGTTTCCTATAGAAACTCGTCATCCTTCCCTCCAAGAACTCCTCACTATGCTCTTGGGTGACTCGAACTCACAACCTCAAGGTTGGAAGTGGAGGGTGCTTACCATCAGAGCAACCCACATTGTCAACAATATTCTGTTTCGTCGGTTACTTTGTTTCATGTGAAGAGAAAACGTTCTTCTTTGATGGAACAATTATGCTCTCTAGTGTGTGAAATTGGAGAGATGCCAAAGTACGGATGGTTGCTGTCAGAGCAAGTAAAATTATATTCGAGCCAGAAAATCATTAAGTAATGCATGTCTCTGTTACTTTTCATTGATAATGAGGTTATGCAGACCATTTTTTAAGCTTAGGCTGGTTATTTTGAAAATAACCGAGGTTATGTTGTTCTTGAGTTCGTGAACCTGTCATCGATAGACTGAAAGGATGCACCTATATTCTATGCAAGAAAGGGCTCAAGGGCTTTTCAAGAAAGTCGGAATAAATGGAATTTGCATATATTTGAGAGTTTTCATTATTAAACAAGAAACATAATAGTAGCAATGAAGGTGTTCATCAGCTAGAGTCGTCTACATATATTTATCTGAAAGGAATTTTCTTCTTAAAATTATCTAGAAGCAAAGATTTCTGTCTTCTATACCTTTATTCTTATTTTCTAATAGTCCATTTCTACATCAATCACGGCTCACAATCGTTTGGTGCAACATATAGTGGCAGAGCAAACATCCGAGTTTGAGAAGTTATCAGCTGTTCACGATGACAATAAATAAGTAGTGTATAATCTTGATACTGAACTACGTAGTTTAGCTTTAGCATCTATACATTATTTGTTATCCTGATTACTCTGGGGAAACTTGAAAGATTGTTTATCTTGTTGAATGTGTTAACTGGTTGAAATATGCATTGTCCCTTGTTAAGTTATTGTGTGGAGTTCACTTTAAAGTTACTGCATAGTCTAGCTTTCTTATATAAAATTCTTTCCATATGTATGCGGTTCAAAAAGTTCAGTAAATGCTATTTTTATTTTTAGGAAGCAATGCTAAAATTTTGTTCTTTTTCTCTCTGCCAAGTATCTGTGTAACTTTCATGCCTCTTCCAAACGCTTGAGAAACTACATGTCTTTAAACTTAGAAGGAGCCATATGCTTGAGAATTGAGGTAACTTACCTCATTATTCTTTTGCTTGAGCATGTCTGGATGACACAGTGGGGGATCAAGTCACATGGCTTTTCATATGTTTGTCTTAAGGGCTACAAAGTGTGAATCATCTGATTTACGTTGTGAAATTTCGATCTACAATGAGAAATGAGAATAAGTGGAAGAATGCAATTTTATCGGACTAATTCTGCATTTGGCCAACTTAGGTATTTGTGCAATATCATCAATCATTGAAGGGAAGGATATAATGAAATTGCAACATCCTGGTTTTGTATTTGACTAATTTCTGGTGAGTGTTATGTTTTAAAGTTAGTGTTCTCTACTAAAAGGTTTTAAAAAAATCTCCTCTAAAACCAGCTTCAAAAGCTCTAAGCCAGCTTTGTAAAGCTTTAAAAGTCTTCTCTTAATTACAAGAATTGAATGTCCAACCAATATTAATTTGTCGTATTTAGGTGGTCAAGTTGAGATACTGTATAGAAATTGAGAAGACAAAGTTGATATAGTGTTTGTGTTAGCATAAGTGAAATTTCTTTTGTACAAATGCTAAGCTGCAATTGTCAGGGAAACAACTTATTAAAGTGAAAGTAACAACTCAAACAATGTTTCATTCTTCTTTTTGTTGAAGAGTCGATATTCTCTACTCTCTGAGTTATCGAGCTGATTTTACTTTCAAGTTTTAACTGAAAAAAAGAACTTCGTGCTTGCAAAACTGATATATAATTTCCTCTTCCATGATTACAGATGAGATGTTTATCAATGGTCTTCTCAAGCTTTTTACATTTCAACTAAGAAGCATTTCCAGAGGCGTGCAACGCAACAACAAGTTATTTACGAGATAAAAAGAGGGGTCTGCGTAAGTCATTTGAATAGTTGGATATGTCATTGCTTTCAGTTTCTGGTAGGACATATAAGACAAATATAGAGATGAGGTAGAATTCTTAAAGCATTCTTTAATTTGAAGACCTTATATAAGCCAATAACTGTACATCTGCCATATTATAATACCTTGGGTTTGATTTTCTTTCGTGGAAAACGTAAAGGCAGGCTATAACTAAAGAATTTGCATAGTATAGGTTGAAGAAGCCAAGTCCAATGTCAAAAAATAATTATTGATTTTCTAAGTTGCTTTACTTTTGATCTATTACCAACCAAATAGCAGAAGCTTATGCAATTAGTTTTATCATCTGCTGGTTTTCCTAGAAAATCTGCTTGAAGTTGTTTCTATAATATTTGCATGGAAATGAAACGTAGTTCCTATGTTTCTGCTTTGCACCCCTTCCACTTAAGCTCATCTAATTGTCGCGAAATATTGTATTTATGCAGATGTTTGATTAGGCAATATTAACTTTGTTTTATGTTACTGCTAAAGAATTGGGGACTTTTTATCTTTCTTTTTTAGTGCATGATGCATATGAACTTTATATTTGTCAGCTGAAGCATATTAATATAAGAGCTTATAGCTTCCTGGTTGGCTGAAAATTAAATAAATCTTACCTGTATCTTACAGGCTGTAAGTATTAATGACTAGCAATAGAATGAGTTAGTGGCATGTTTCTACGCTTAACTGACCTGGTCAAAGCAGTCAAAGATGGAAAGAACAAACTTTCAGCTGCCTATATTAACTGACTCTATGCCAGGAATTGCTCAAACCATATTTCGTGGACCTTGATCTTAGTTCTCCGGATCAGACCTGTAACGACCTGACTTGTCGTTTTCAGAATTTAAGCCCCATTTAGCGGTATAAGGCCCTGAGCAGCTTCTTATTATGTGTATTGACTTGCGTTCGTGGTTGAATTCAGTTACCGGATGATTCAGAGTGATTTGGGACACTTGGTCCCCAAAACGGAAGTTTAAGTCTTAAGTTTTTTCCGTAGTCGGAACTGTGTGAAGACGACTCCGGAATGAAATTTTGATGATGCCAATAGCTCCGTATGGTGATTATGGACTTAGGAGCGTGTCCGAAAAATTATTTGGAGGTCTGTAGAGGAATTTGGCTTGAAATGACGAAAGATGAATTTTTGAAAAGTTTGACCGGGGGTTGACTTTTTGATATCGAGGCCGGAATCTGATTCTTGAAATTGGAATAGCTTCGTTATGTCAATTATGACTTGTGTGCAAAATGTGAAGTCATTCCAGATTGATTTGATGTGTTTCGGCACAAAATATAGAATTTGAAATTTCAAAATTTATTAGGCTTGAATTGGGGTATGATTCGTGACTTTGATGTTGTTTGATGTGATTTGAGGCCTTGAGCAGGTTCGTGTTATGTATTGGGACTGGTTGGTACGATTGGACGGGGTCCTGGGGGCCTCGGGTTTGATTCGGGGTAGTTCCGAACCAAGTTTGGGTGTTTTGATGTTGCTGGTTGCTGGTTCTGGTGTTGTTCTTCGCGTTCGCGAGGAGCCCCTAGCGTTCGCGAAGAAAGATTTTGTTGTTGGACTTTGTTCTTCGCGTTCGCGAAGAGATTCTCGCGTTCGCAAAAAAGAAAATTTTATTGTTCGTCGTCTCACTTTAGAGGCTCATATCTCGCAATCTATAAGGAATTTAGAGATGATCCAAAAATAAAAGTTGTAACATTTGTGTCTAGTATTCAGAAAGATAAACCATTTGGCATTTGGAGTTGTGTACCAAAAGTTATGGTGCATACACTACAAGCTGTCTAGGAAGAGTTTGGAAATTTCTGTTGCACAGGGCTGATTTTGGAAAATTATATTTCGCAATTTATAAGGAATGGGGAGATGAAAAACAAATGAAAGTTATAGCCCTTTGAGTCTAGTTTCCAGAAAGTTAAACCATTTGTCATTTGGAAATTTGTATAAAATGTTATGACCATTATACTAGAGGCTATTTGAGAAGAGTTTGAAAATAGTTGTTGGAGAATTTGTTCTTCGTGAACGCGAGGGAAGGGTTGTGAACGCGAAGAACAAATCCCTAGGCAGCAGGATAAAGTCCAAATTCGTCTCATTCTTTCATTTTTGGACCAAGGAAGCTCGGGTGAGGCGATTTTTCTAGAGTTTTTCAAGGGAAACGTTGGGGTAAGAATTTCTAACTTGATTTTGGTTAAATTACATGAATCTATTGTTGTTTTTATCACTAAATTTATGAATTGGGTTGAAAATGGTAGAAATCCTTTAGACTTTAATTTAAGATTTGAAGGGCGATCCGTTATCGGAATTTGATAATTTTGGTATGGTTGAACTTTTATCGGAATGGGTGTTCGAATTTCGTAAAAATTTTATCGGGTTCCGAGGGGCGGGCCCCGCGCTGACTTTTTAGAATAAAATTTTAAGTTAGTGTTTTATTATCCGGAATTGTTTCTGATGAATTTTAATGAAGTGATACAATTAATTTGGATAGATTTGAGCTGTCCGGAGGTCAATCCAAGCAAGAAGGCGATTTTGGAATATCGGCGCAACTTCAATAAGGTAAGTGTCTTGCTTAACCTCAAGTGGGAAAAATACCCTTAGGCATTGAGTATTATGTGGAAATTGTGTAATTGAAAACCATGTACGCGAGGTGACGAGTACGTACTTGGTTTATATGTGCATATTTCATTGATTAAAATCCTTAGACGCCCTTATATATTAAGTTGGAAATTATTAGCACTTATTAAATCCTCTATTTGTCATGCCTAGATCCCTGTTTGTTAAAATTATTTTTATATGATGATTTGGTATGATTTCCACCTTGAATTTATGTGAAATATTATTTTGTTGAGTTGTTCACTCCCGGATATTTTTGTTAAAATTTTTGTGCATATTATGGTCGAGCCATGGGCTCCTTATTGTGAAAAATGATGTATTATTGGTTTCCGTAGCAATTTGAAATATTTGAGCACTTGATGAGCCATTTATGATATATGATCACTTGATGTACAGTTGTTAAAATCATATTTACTTTGGGATTACAGAACGGTATTCTGGGAGATCCCTCTGCCCTGCATATTACTTTGGGACTATGGAACGGTATTCCGGGAGTTCCCCCTACCTTGCATATTTACGTTGGGACTACGGAACGGTATTCTAAGAGATCCCCCTGCCCTGCATATTTACTTTGGGACTATGAAACGGTATTTCGGGAGATCCCCATGCCTTGCATATTTACTTTGGGACTACGGAACGGTATTTTAGGAGATCCCCCTGCCCTACATATTTACTTTGGGACTATGAGGCGGTACCTCGGGTGTGCCCTTTGTTGATATTTTTCTATGGATGCACTTGCCTTTGGTTATTTTTTTTTTTTCGTGATATGTAAATTCTTGTGTTCTTCCGTGATGTATTATTTGATTTTATTATGTGTTTTTCATTCCTTGTTGTATTGTATTGCCTTTGGCTCCTTGTACAAGATTCTACAAATTTGTGTTTATGGTTTTTACTGGTTTTCGAGAATTGAGTTGTTTCGAATAAAAGAAATTCCTATTATATTTTAATTTAATAAATTTTACATCTAAATTAGTAGTTATCAGATGCTTCATTTTTATTGGAATGTCATTTTCTTCAGCCAAATGGTTTCTAAAATAAATTCATTCCTTTGTTGATTTCTTACTTGATTTAAAGATTTTAACCTTACTTTAGTAAAAATAAATTGATCTTGCGGATCTTATATACATTGATATTTTGACACGTGAGTGGTCCGTGTGATGGTGATAGAAATATGGGCACGAGGTGCCGTAAAAAAAATGAAAGTGGGCTAAGATCCGTAATTTTTATGATTGTGAAATGAGGTGTCATATGGTGACTTTTACTTGAAAATATATTTATTGGAAAGTATTATATCCTGAAAATTATTATTTGAAAAACATATAGGCGAAAGAATTTATATTTGAAGGACTTGATTAATTGGTTGTACCTGTGTTCCTTATTCGTCTGAGCAATAATTATGATGTTTTTGTTGCATTGTTATTATATCACTGGTTGATTTTGTTGTTATCATTGCTAGTTATTTTCCAGTATTATTTTGTATAATATATTGCACAGGTTATTAGACTAGTGAGTGTCTTGATTGTACCTCGTGTCTACTCCACTGAGGTTAGTCTTGATACTTAGTGGGTACCGACCGTGGTGTACTCTTACAACACTACTGCACATTTTTGTGCAGAGCCAGGTATTGGAAGTATCTGACCCGGACAGAGTTAGAGTGTGATCGCAAGAATTCAAGGTAGAGCTGTTTGGTCGTCGCAGTCCCTTAGAGTCTGTTCATTTCATTGTATTGTTAATTTTTAATCAAACAGTATTGTATATTTGGTCCTCGTGATCATATCATGTATTCAGCTAGAATTCGTGACTCAGTACTACCAGTCTTGGGAGGGTGTATATTCTTATTTGTCCCGCTGTTAGTTTTGATTACTTATTTAATTAAAAAAAATGGCTTCAAAAATGTAATTGAAATCGGCTTACCTAGTATTAGAGACTAGGTGTCATCACGACGCCTGTGGCGGGATTTTTGGTCGTGACAAGTTAGTATCAGAGCTTTAGGTTCATAGGTTCTACGAGTCACGAACGAGTTTAGTAGAGTCTTGTAGATCAGTACGGAGACGTCTGTACTTATCTTCGAGAGGCTACAAAGCTAGTAGGAAGAATTCACTTCTTTAATTCTTTATCGTGCGACATTTATTCAGCTTGAAGCATATATCTTATTTTCTTTTGCATCCACTCGTGTATGAAATTGCGCACTCGGTATCAACTATGCGCCAACGGTTTGTGATACCACCGAGGGGTTATAAGGGTGCCAGGTTTGTTCAATCATTGTTACAACATGTCGTCCAGATCGAAGATGCGGAAGTATTTAGAGATTATTCAGTTGTGCACATGGGGGTGCAGCAGATTCTGACATCTGGTTAATAAGTATGATCTTAAGAAGGTTTAATTAATTACCTAATCGTCACAATCGTAGTAGGGTCACGAGGTGGATGTATATATGAAGATAGTTGGTGGTATTAGAGACTATGTAGTTCGTATGGGATTTCTATTTAGCGAAGGGTACATACTAGCAGTCAAGGCACTGGAGAAAGCGAGTTTAACTGTCACGCGGGTGACATGCGCAAAATAAATGGCTTGAGGTGTCTTATGACCGGTGAAGGTTAGTATTGTGGACCATCGGCATGTGCCCTATGGCTTCGCGCCAAGTGAGGGGAGTCCACTATCAACGATCAGATTGCGGGGTCATGTGTTATATCAGTTTTGGCCTGAGATGTATTTACATGGTAATGAAAGGTTCTCCGAAACTTGTATATGAGTAAGGGGTGAGATTTGTATGGGATGATGCTGGGGCTTGCGGTATTCCTGCGTCCTTAATAATTCTACATTTCAGTACCAACGGGGTCACATCAACAATTTCAAAATATTCGGGGTGCTACAGTAAGTTCTTTTAATGCACCATCGGCACGGGGCTCTTACAGTGGTTATTCCAGTTAATACTCCACGTGCATGGTCAGTTAGAGGTGGATGACAGGCAGGTAGAGGGCGCCTAAGAGGTGGAGGCCCGACCCGTTGATATAATCGCTATGATTTTGGCTGAGGCCGATACACCAGATGGTGTCGTTACAGGTACGATCCTGATTCTGTTATAAGAGGATATTTTCCCTTAATTTGATTCGGTTCTGAATATTAAGGTGAGTCCCTCTATTATGCTCTACTTATGGGTGAGCTTCATAAATTTGTGACTCACTTATTTGTTTATCCCTGTTGGGAGATTTAAAGATGTGAGCCCGTATCTGTCATTTTATTTTTGTGCACCATTTAGGGCTATAAGTCCAAAAGAAAAATTTTATTATTCATTACAGTGGGTTTTGATGTGATTTCGGAATAATTGATTTCAATTTTTATTAATTATATGCGCTACCGGTATGAGGGTTCGTTATGTGTTATGAAAACTGTTTACGAAATTTATTGAAAAGAAGAAAGAAAGGAAATTGAAATTCAGTTGGCACAATGTGCAAAATACTTGTGATTCAGAGTTGAGGACGAGATCCTCGTATTTTTACATGATGTGAAATATTTAAACCGGGCTACAAGCCGCGGTGGAAGTTATATAAGGACGAGGTCCTTGTGGTGAAATATATATGAGTTTAAAATTCTCCCTTTGTGAAATGTAATTTGTACAATAATATTAATAGGGAGTCATGCCTGTTAGGCTTATCTGATAATTCTTGTATATGTTTTGTGCATATTCAGCTATTTTCTACGTAAACATTGAGTTTTAACCTATAAGATGAGTGCCCAGGTGGCGTTTAATGTGACTCGTTAAATCAGGCAAATAGTTATGAGGTCTTCATGCCTCACATTATGTTGTCAGTGTTGTGAAAAATTTGAAACGAGGTACTGGTTAATATGAGATTAATTGATGATGTTGGAATTAATTATGAACAGATTTTAAGACCTGAGATGTGGTGATGAGTATACATATGATGTACTTCATGTCCTGATATCATAATGATAATACAATGCTTGTAATGCTGAGATCAGTGTTATTGATATATACCTTGTGGATGTGTTGTTAGGAGTCATTTTGGTGTTACTCTGGCAGGTGGATATGCCCATTTACAGGGGAGACTCTGCCGAAATTTTGTGAAAAATTTGGGAATTAGAAAAATTTGGGAGATTGATATGTGTGAAAGAAGAGATAAATTATGTTATATGTTTGAGAATGAATGATCCTAAGCGGGGAAGAATGTAACACCCCAGAAAATTTTTGAAGTACTTCAACACTATCAAAAAAGTTGATGTGTGCGTAGGCACGAGTTGCTATAGCCAGTTGAGAATAATACCGTGTGTTGTTGTGAAAAAAAAAATCAAGCCTTTTGAAAATGTTTGGAGTGTAGGAAATTGGTCTTAAAGTTTACAAATATGGATAAAGGGAATAATCTCAATTGAGATGGTATTGTCGGGCTTATCTCAAATGCGGTAATATGGGATCAACCGTGAGTATATGTGTAAAAGTAAAATCATCGATTTGGTAACCTCAGAATAATTCTTAGCACGTTCGAGGACGAACGTTTGTTTAAGAGGTGGAGAATGTAACGACCCGACTTGTCGTTTTAAGAATTTAAGCCCCGTCTAACGGTATAAGACCCTAAACAGCTTCTTATTATGTATATTGACTTGCGTGCATGGTTGAATTCAGTTACTGGATGATTCGGAGTGATTTGGGATACTTGATCCCCAAAACAGAAGTTTAAGTCTTAGGATTTTTACCGTAGTCAGAACTGTGTGAAGACGACTCCGGAATAAAATTTTGATGATGTCAATAGCTCCGTATGGTGATTATGGACTTAGGAGCGTGTCCGGAAAATTATTTGGAGGTCTGTAGAGGAATTTGGCTTGAAATGGCGAAAGATGAATTTTTGGAAAGTTTGACCGGGGGTTGACTTTTTGATATCGAGACCGGAATCCGATTCTAGAAATTGGAATAGCTTCGTTATGTCAATTATGACTTGTGTGCAAAATTTGAAGTCATTCCAGATTGATTCGATATGTTTCGGCAGAAGATATAGAATTTGAAATTTTAAAGTTCATTAGGCTTGAATTGGGGTATGATTCGTGGCTTTGATGTTGTTTGATGTGATTTGAGGCCTCGAGCAGGTTCGTGTTATGTATTGGGACTGGTTGGTACGATTGGACGGGGTCCTGGGGGCCTCGGGTTTGATTCAGGGTGGTTCCGGACCAAGTTTGGATGTTTTGATGTTGCTGGTTGCTGGTTCTGGTGTTGTTCTTCGCGTTCGCGACGAAAGATTTTGCTGTTGGGACTTTGTTCTTCGCGTTCGAGAATAAGGAAATTTTTCTGTTCGTCGTATGAATTTAGAGGCTCATATCACGCAATCTATAAGGAATTTGGAGATGATCCAAAAATAAAAGTTGTAGACCTTTGTGTCTAGTATTCAAAAAGATAAACCATTTGGCATTTGGAGTTGTGTACCAAAAGTTATGTTGGATACACTACAAGCTATCTGGGAAGAGTTTGGAAATCTCTGTTGCACAGGGCTAACCTTGGAAGATTATATTTCGCAATCTATAAGGAATGGGGAGATGAACAACAAATAAAATTTATAGTCATTTGAGCCTAGTTTTTAGAAAGTTAAACCATTTGTCATTTGGAGATCTGTATAAAACGTTATGACCATTATACTAGAGGATGTCTGAGAAGAGATTGAAAATGGTTGTTGGAGAATTTGTTTTTCGCGAACGCGAGGGAAGGGTTGCGAACGCGAAGAACAAATCCCTGGGTAGCAGAATAAATTCCAAATTCGTCTCATTCTTCCATTTTTGGACCAAGGAAGCTCGGGTGAGGTGATTTTTCTAGAGTTTTTCAAGGGAAACGTTGGGGTAAGAATTTCTAACTTGATTTTGGTTAAATTACATGAATCTATTATTTTTTTTATCACTAAATTTGTGAATTGGGTTGAAAATGGTAGAAATCATCTAGACTTTAATTTAAGATTTGAAGGGAGATCCGTTATCGAAATTTGATAATTTTGGTATGGTTGAACTCGTATCGGAATGGGTGTTCGAATTTCGTAAAAAAATTATCGGGTTCCGAGGGGCGGGCCCTGCGCTGACTTTTTAGAATAAAATTTTAAGTTGGTGTTTTATTATCCGGAATTATTTTCGATGAATTTTAATGAAGTGATACAATTAATTTGGATAGATTTGAGCTGTCCGGAGGTCAATCCAAGCTAGAAGGCGATTTTGGAATATCGGCACAACTTCAATAAGGTAAGTATCTTGATTAACCTCGAGTGGGGGAAATACCCCTTAGGCATTGAGTATTATGTGCAAATTGTGTAATTGAAAACCATATACGCGAGGTGACGAGTATGTACTTGGTTTATATGTGCATATTTCATTGATTAAAATCCTTAGACGCCCTTATGTATTAAGTTGAAAATTATTAGCACTTATTAAATCCTCTATTTGTCATGCCTAGATCCTTGTTTGTTAAAATTATTTTTATATGATGATTTGGTATGATTGCCACCTTGAATTTATGTGAAATAATATTTTGTTGAGTTGTTCACTCCCGGATATTTTTGTTAAAATTTTTGTGCACATTATGGTTGAGCCATGGGCTCCTTATTATGAAAAATGATGTATTGTTGGTTTCCGTAGCAAGTTGAAATATTTGAGCACTTGATGAGCCATTTATGATATGTGAGCACTTGATTTGCAGTTGTTGAAATCATATTTACTTTGGGATTACAGAACGGTATCCCGGGAGATCCCCCTTCCCTGCATATTTACTTTGGGACTACAGAACGGTATTCCGGTAGATCCCCCTGCCTTGCATATTTACTTTGGGACTACGGAACGGTATTACGGGAGATCCATCTGCCCTGCATATTTACTTTGGGACTACGGAATGGTATTTCGGGAGATCCCCCTGCCTTATATATTTAATTTGGGATTGCGGAATGATATTCCGGGAGATCCCCCTGCCCTGCATATTTATTTTGGGACTACGGAACGGTATTTCGGGAGATCCCCCTGCCCTGAATATTTACTTTGGGACTACGGAACGGTATTCCGGGAGATCTCCCTGCCATGCATATTTACATTGGGACTACGAGGCGGTACCTCGGAGATCCCCGTGTCTTGCATATTTACTTTTGGGACTACGAGGCAGTACCTCAGGAGTGCCCTTTGTTGATATTTTTCTATGGATGCACTTGCCTTTGGTTATTTTTTTTTCCGTAATATATAAATTCTTGTGTTCTTCCGTGATGTATTATTTGATTTTATTATGTGTTTTGCATTCCTTGTTGTATTGTATTGGCTTTGGCTCCTTGTACATGACTCTACAGATTTGTGTTTATGATTTTTACTGATTTTCGAGAATTGAGTTGTTTCGAATAAAAAAAATTACTATTATGTTTTAATTTAATAAACTTTACATCCAAATTAGTAGTTATCGGATGCTTCATTTTAATTGAAATGTCATTTTCTTCACCCAAATGGTTTCTAAAATAAATTCATTCCTTTGTTGATTTCTTACTTGATTTAAAGATTTTAACCTTACTTTAGTAAAAATAAATTGATCCTTCGGATCTTATATACATTGATATTTTGACACGTGAGTGGTCCGTGTGATGGTGATAGAAATATGGGCACGAGGTGCCGTGGAAAAAATATGAAAGTGGGCTGAGATCCGTAATTTTTATGATTGTGAAATGAGGTGTCACATGGTGACTTTTACTTGAAAATACATTTATTGGAAAGTGTTATATCCTGAAAATTATTATTTGAAAAACATATAGGCAAAAGAATTTATATTTGAAGGACTTGATTAATTGGTTGTACCTGTGTTCCTTATTCGTCTGAGCAATAATTATGATATTCTTGTTGCATTGTTGTTATATCACTGGTTGATTTTGTTGTTATCATTGCTAGTTATTTTCCAGTATTATTTTGTATAATATATTGCACAGGTTATTAGACTAGTGAGTATCTTGACTGTACCTTGTCTCTACTCCACTGAGGTTAGTCTTGATACTTATTGGTTACTCCACTAAGGTTAGTCTTGTTTTATTGCTAGTTAATAAAATAAGCATTAACGTTTTTATGTCATTAGGCAAACACCTAGGTTATGGTCACATCCCTAGGCCTTTTACCTATTTGAAAAAAAAACCTAAAAACAATTATCTCTAGTCTATTTTCTTTATCTTGCAATCATTATATTAACAGTAGAAATAGAAAATAAATCATTGTTGTGGAAGTGCAATCTAGCTAATCCAATTGCTCAATTGAAATATATACCCCTAATTCCATCCTAGCTCCCAGTGGATTCGACCCCGACTCCTAATTGAGTATTTATTATTGCATACGACCGTTTCATATCTCTATTAAGGTGTGCTTTGGACGTGATCAACGTTCGAGGACGAACGTTTGTTTAAGAGGTGGAGAATGTAACGACCCGACTTGTCGTTTTAAGAATTTAAGCCCCGTCTAACGGTATAAGACCCTAAACAGCTTCTTATTATGTATATTGACTTGTGTGCATGGTTGAATTCAGTTACTGGATGATTCGGAGTGATTTGGGATACTTGATCCCCAAAACAGAAGTTTAAGTCTTAGGATTTTTACCGTAGTCAGAACTGTGTGAAGACGACTCCGGAATAAAATTTTGGTGATGTCAATAGCTCCGTATGGTGATTATGAACTTAGGAGCGTGTCCGGAAAATTATTTGGAGGTCTGTAGAGGAATTTGGCTTGAAATGGCGAAAGATGAATTTTTGGAAAGTTTGACCGGGGGTTGACTTTTTGATATCGGGACCGGAATCTGATTCTAGAAATTGGAATAGCTTCGTTATGTCAATTATGACTTGTGTGCAAAATTTGAAGTCATTCCAGATTGATTTGATATGTTTCGGCACAAGATATAGAATTTGAAATTTTAAAGTTCATTAGGCTTGAATTGGGGTATGATTCGTGGCTTTGATGTTGTTTGATGTGATTTGAGGCCTCGGGCAGGTTCGTGTTATGTATTGGGACTGGTTGGTACGATTGGACGGGGTCCTGGGGGCCTCGGGTTTGATTCAGGGTGGTTCCGGACCAAGTTTGGGTGTTTTGATGCTGCTGGTTGCTGGTTCTGGTGTTGTTCTTCGCGTTCGCGACGAAAGATTTTGCTGTTGGGACTTTGTTCTTCGCGTTCGAGAATAAGGAAATTTTTCTGTTCGTCGTATGAATTTAGAGGCTTATATCACGCAATCTATAAGGAATTTGAAGATGATCCAAAAATAAAAGTTGTAGACCTTTGTGTCTAGTATTCAGAAAGATAAACCATTTGGCATTTGGAGTTGTGTACCAAAAGTTATGTTGGATACACTACAAGCTATCTGGGAAGAGTTTGGAAATCTCTGTTGCACAGGGCTAACCTTGGAAGATTATATTTCGCAATCTATAAGGAATGGGGAGATGAACAACAAATAAAATTTATAGTCCTTTGAGCCTAGTTTCTAGAAAGTTAAACCATTTGTCATTTGGAGATCTGTATAAAACGTTATGACCATTATACTAGAGGATGTCTGAGAAGAGATTGAAAATGGTTGTTGGAGAATTTGTTTTTCGCGAACGCGAGGGAAGGGTTGCGAACGCGAAGAACAAATCCCTGGGTAGCAGAATAAATTCCAAATTCGTCTCATTCTTCCATTTTTTGACCAAGGAAGCTCGGGTGAGGCGATTTTTCTAGAGTTTTTCAAGGGAAACGTTGGGGTAAGAATTTCTAACTTGATTTTGGTTAAATTACATGAATCTATTATTTTTTTTATCACTAAATTTGTGAATTGGGTTGAAAATGGTAGAAATCATCTAGACTTTAATTTAAGATTTGAAGGGAGATCCGTTATCGAAATTTGATAATTTTGGTATGGTTGAACTCGTATCGGAATGGGTGTTCGAATTTCGTAAAAAAATTATCGGGTTCCGAGGGGCGGGCCCCGCGCTGACTTTTTAGAATAAAATTTTAAGTTGGTGTTTTATTATCCGGAATTATTTTCGATGAATTTTAATGAAGTGATACAATTAATTTGGATAGATTTGAGCTGTCCGGAGGTCAATCCAAGCAAGAAGGCGATTTTGGAATATCGGCACAACTTCAATAAGGTAAGTATCTTGATTAACCTCGAGTGGGGGAAATACCCCTTAGGCATTGAGTATTATGTGCAAATTGTGTAATTGAAAACCATATACGCGAGGTGACGAGTATGTACTTGGTTTATATGTGCATATTTTATTGATTAAAATCCTTAGACGCCCTTATGTATTAAGTTGAAAATTATTAGCACTTATTAAATTCTCTATTTGTCATGCCTAGATCCTTGTTTGTTAAAATTATTTTTATATGATGATTTGGTATGATTGCCACCTTGAATTTATGTGAAATAATATTTTGTTGAGTTGTTCACTCCCGGATATTTTTGTTAAAATTTTTGTGCACATTATGGTTGAGCCATGGGCTCCTTATTATGAAAAATGATGTATTGTTGGTTTCCGTAGCAAGTTAAAATATTTGAGCACTTGATGAGCCATTTATGATATGTGAGCACTTGATTTGCAGTTGTTGAAATCATATTTACTTTGGGATTACAGAACGGTATCCCGGGAGATCCCCGTTCCCTGCATATTTACTTTGGGACTACAGAACGGTATTCCGGTAGATCCCCCTGCCTTGCATATTTACTTTGGGACTACGGAACGGTATTACGGGAGATCCATCTGCCCTGCATATTTACTTTGGGACTACGGAACGGTATTTCGGGAGATCCCCCTGCCTTATATATTTACTTTGGGATTGCGGAACGATATTCCGGGAGATCCCCCTGCCCTGCATATTTATTTTGGGACTACGGAACGGTATTTCGGGAGATCCCCCTGCCCTGAATATTTACTTTGGGACTACGGAACGGTATTCCGGGAGATCCCCTGCCATGCATATTTACATTGGGACTACGAGGCGGTACCTCGGAGATCCCCGTGTCTTGCATATTTACTTTTGGGACTACGAGGCGGTACCTCAGGAGTGCCCTTTGTTGATATTTTTCTATGAATGCACTTACCTTTGGTTATTTTTTTTTCCGTAATATATAAATTCTTGTGTTCTTCCGTGATGTATTATTTGATTTTATTATGTGTTTTGCATTCCTTGTTGTATTGTATTGGCTTTGGCTCCTTGTACATGACTCTACAGATTTGTGTTTATGATTTTTACTGATTTTCGAGAATTGAGTTGTTTCGAATAAAAAAAATTACTATTATGTTTTAATTTAATAAACTTTACATCCAAATTAGTAGTTATCGGATGCTTCATTTTAATTGAAATGTCATTTTCTTCACCCAAATGGTTTCTAAAATAAATTCATTCCTTTGTTGATTTCTTACTTGATTTAAAGATTTTAACCTTACTTTAGTAAAAATAAATTGATCCTTCGGATCTTATATACATTGATATTTTGACACGTGAGTGGTCCGTGTGATGGTGATAGAAATATGGGCACGAGGTGCCGTGGAAAAAATATGAAAGTGGGCTGAGATCCGTAATTTTTATGATTGTGAAATGAGGTGTCACATGGTGACTTTTACTTGAAAATACATTTATTGGAAAGTGTTATATCCTGAAAATTATTATTTGAAAAACATATAGGCAAAAGAATTTATATTTGAAGGACTTGATTAATTGGTTGTACCTGTGTTCCTTATTCGTCTGAGCAATAATTATGATATTCTTGTTGCATTGTTGTTATATCACTGGTTGATTTTGTTGTTATCATTGCTAGTTATTTTCCAGTATTATTTTGTATAATATATTGCACAGGTTATTAGACTAGTGAGTGTCTTGACTGTACCTTGTCTCTACTCCACTGAGGTTAGTTTTGATACTTACTGGTTACTCCACTAAGGTTAGTCTTGTTTTATTGCTAGTTAATAAAACAAGCATTAACGTTTTTATGTCATTAGGCAAACACCTAGGTTATGGTCACATCCCTAGGCCTTTTACCCATTTGAAAAAAAAACCTAAAAACAATTATCTCTAGTCTATTTTCTTTATCTTGCAATCATTATATTAACAGTAGAAATAGAAAATAAATCCTTGTTGTGGAAGTGCAATCTAGCTAATCCAATTGCTCAATTGAAATATATACCCCTAATTCCATCCTAGCTCCCAGTGGATTTGACCCCGACTCCTAATTGAGTATTTATTATTGCATACGACCGTTTCATATCTCTATTAAGGTGTGCTTTGGACGTGATCAACGGGCCATCTAGTAATTAGCATAAACATAAATATGACAGTGTTCTTCGTCCACCAGAAAGATGCACCACTTTGTTTTTCTATTTTTCTATTTTTCCTCTATTTTTCTTTCTTCTTGCTATATATATATATTAACTACTATTATAGAAGCGGCTAAGAGAGGAGCTTAGGGTCGTCCAGTGAATTGACAAAAATGCCCTTTGAGTCTCTAATTCGTTGACATGCCAGCTTCGCCAATAATATTTTTGCCCCTGCTTTTACATCTTATAACGTCAATTACCATCACACAATTTGGTAAATAAATGAAACGTTTTAGGCATTCTCGAGACCCAAATTGCCAAGCCATGTCTGCTTTAATGGAACATCTAGTTGCCCCTGCGTTTGTACATTATTACATCAATTGCCATCACATATTGATGTAAATAGGCGAAACTTTGAGGCATTTTCAAGGCCCAAAATGTAGGCTGCCACGTGGAACAGCTTTTGCTTCTTTGTTTTAAACTTTTACATTGATTATGGTGGGCCCACTAAATTCTTATTGCTTTACTTATTAGACTCCAATACTGCTGAAGTGATGATATCATTATATGTACGTGGTTCAATACTCTATTTTTCAGCTCTTATAAGTTATATTTTATAGTTTTATTTTATGTAACTTTTGAATATTTATGTACTTTGTTAATATCATTTATTTGTTACTATATTTTTTTTATCAATCAAATTTTATTTGGGGATGAGAGGAGCTTTGTATTTAATTACATCGCAAGATGTATTATAAGATAGTTCAAAATATAAAAAATGAAATATCAAATAAAAATGGTAGAGAAAACTAAAGCTAATAAGATTTTTTAAAAATTTAAATAATCCAATAATTTACATTCCTAAATGTAAAGTAAAAGTTCTATATTTTTCTAAATATATAATGCTTAAAAGTTTGTAATCAATTTTTTCTTTTAATATTTTTAGAAATGTATAAACATTTTTTCTCTTAATTTTTTATTTGATTTTAAAATAAGAACAAGGAGAATATTAACTATTATAACCAAGCCACAAATTATTTAATAAGGCTAATTCTTAAATGATTTTGCACCATCTCAAATCAAAACGTTAAGTTACTTTTATTAATCATTACTCAAGCCATTCTCGTTTAGAAAAAAAAGAATACTAACTCCAATTTAGTTTAAATATTATTGGTAAATTAATTATATTTTTATATCTTCTGTGAATTTTGCATTCCTTTTGACAAGAGAAATTGAGGTTAGTATCATGGGATCCAATTAGAACTCATGGTATTATTGTCCAAAGATTAATATCTTTATCATTTACATTTTATGATTATTTTTCTTTATGTTAAAAAAAGAAATATCATTTTATTTAATATTATTAACTAATCAAATGTCAACGAAAAAAAATTCAAGCTCCTTGATTATTCATAAGGATGAAATAAATTGGGACAGTTTTTTATTGATTTATTAAAGAGCTAATAATAATTGATACATAAAAAATTGATCAATGCACAACCTATTTTGGAACCTTACATATCTTACTTTATGCCTATTAAATTGGATATTAGGTATTTTAAAATTCAGAAGCTATTTGAAGTTATTGGTGAATATAACCGAATAATGATTACTGGGTTTCTTTAATTATGGTTTCCATCTACACTTTTATTCATGAAGTTCAGTGCTTGTATGCACTTGGAACAATTTCTATTACTAATCCATATAATATATATTATATTTATTTATCCTTCGGCCAATATACATATTTTAATCAGTTAAATACTTAAATATTTTATAATATTTCCCTTAAATACTTGAAAAGGTTATTTAAAATGTTTGAACACCTCAAAATAATTTTAGATTTTCAATATTGGGCCCGTGCGCAACACATGCTTTATCCTCTAGTGTATATATATACACACGATCCTATTTGATATATTATTTGTTTTATGTTTTACATCACATAAACTATCCCAAGCAATAATAAAAAGAAATAGCTTGTTTACGCAAAGAAAATTTTAGCAACACGTGATTAGGGACTAAGAAAACATAAATTTACTCATACTATTACATGTATCGATAAATATATGATATTATTAGTTGGGTGACATAAAGTTTTATATAGTTGTCACGATCCGAAATTTCCAACTTCAGACCGTGATGGCGCCTAACATTTCACTTGCTAGGCAAGCCAACGTTAGAATAATATTATCTATTTTTAAAATAATTTTTGAATTTGTTAATAACAAAGAACAAATGCGGAAGTAAAGTCTAAAATATAATGAATAATCCATAAAAATAACGGTGTCTAAATACCATCCCAGAATTGGTGTCACAAGTGCACGAGCTTCTAGAATAAATACAAATAAAGGTCTGAATAAAATAAAGCTGTCTGGAAACAAACACACAACTAAAGTAAAGTAGACGGGGACTTCAAAACTGCGAACGTCGTGCAGTTATACCTCAAGTCTCCTCTGAGTAGCTGAAATCCGAGCAAGTCTATGGTACGCCGCTGGAACCAACTCCAAAATCTGCACAAGAAGTGCAAAGTATAGTATCAGTACAACCGACCCCATGTACTGGTAAGTGCTGAGCCTAACCTCGACGAAGTAGTGACGATGCTAAGGCGGGTCACTTACATTACCTGTACGCAATATTAGTAACAACAATAATAATAGAAATAAATCAGGTAACTCGTTTATAATAATTGAAGCCAACTCAGCAGCCATAACCAATTATTATTTCCATCAATTCTGTTACAGCGTGCAACCCGCTCTCACAATATATTCACATTCAATTCTGTTGCAGCGTGCAACCCGCTCTCACAATATATTCACATTCGGTTCTGTTGCGGCGTGCAACCCGCTCCTCCAATATATTCATTTTAATCAAGTCTATCATATATTTATTTCAATCAAGTATATATATAGACTTTTAAATAAGTCTCATGCGGCGTGCAATCCGATCCCCCAATATTGACTTTTCAATAAGTCTGTTGCGGCGTGTAACCCGATCCTCCAATATGAACTTTTTAATAAGTCTGTTGCGGCGTGCAACCCGATCCTCCAATATATTCATTATAATCAATTCTGTTGCAGCGTGCAACCCGATCCTCCAACATATTCATTTACCAATTCTTATAGAAGAAATTTTCCCAATAAATGCAATAATTAATATAAAATTATAAGATAACAAGCATACAATAATTATGATTTAATTATGAAACAAAAAAGGCAAATAGCAAATTATTATAGAAATTAGAGAGAAAATATGCAGTTTAATATTTAATATACTAAATGTCAAATAACAATTAAGGCACATAATTCAAATAGCATGTAACAATTAATGCAGGAATTCAAGAATTAATATTTGACAGAGAATAAGAGAGAAATAATTATTATAATAATTAATTCATGATTTAAAATAATTTATGATTCTTCAAGTAAGTAGGCAAACAATTAATTTGACGACGTATAGACACTCATCACCTCTCCTATACGTTGTTCACATGCAATTCACATAACAATTAATTTAAGGGTTCTATTCCCTCAAGTCAAGGTTAACCACGACACTTACCTCGCTTTGCAAATTTCAATCAATTACTCGACCACAACTTTTCCTTTTAAATTTCGTCTCCAAAAGCTTCAAATCTATTCATAAACAATTCAATATACTCAATACGAATCATATGAATTAATTCCATATGAATTTACTAATTTTTCGGATAAAAATCCAAAATTTATTAAAATATTCGACAGTGGGACCCACGTCTCAAATTTCGAAAAAACTCGCGAAATCCGAACACCCGTTCCGCTACGAGTGTCACGACCCGAAATTCCCTCCTTCGGACCGTGATGGCGCCTAACATTTCACTTGCTAGGCAAGCCAACGTTAGAACAATATTATCCATTTTTAAAATAATTTTTAAATTTATTAATAACAAAGAACAAATGCGGAAGTAAAGTCTAAAATATAATGAATAATCCATAAAAATAACGGTGTCTAAATACTATCCCAGAATTAGTGTCACAAGTGCATGAGCTTTTAGAATAAATACAAATAAAGATCTGAATTAAATAAAGCTGTCTGGAAATAAACACACAATTAAAGTAAAGTAGACGGGGACTTCAGAACTACGAACGTTGTGCAGTTATACCTCAAGTCTCCTCCGAGTAGCTGAAATCCGAACAAGTCTATGGCACACCGCTAGGACCAACTCCGAAATCTGCACAAGAAGTGCAGAGTGTTGTATCAGTACAACCGACCCCATGTACTGGTAAGTGCTGAGCCGAACCTCGACGAAGTAGTGACGAGGCTAAGGCGGGTCACTTACATTACCTGTACGCAATATTAGTAACAACAACAATAATAGAAATAAATCAGGTAACTCATTTATAATAATTGAAGCCAACTCAGCAGTCATAACCAATTATCATTTCCATCAATTCTGTTGGAGCGTGCAACCCGCTCTCACAATATATTCACATTTAATTCTATTGCAGCGTGCAACCCGCTCCTCCAATATATTCATTTTAATCAAGTCTGTTGCGGCGTGCAACCCGATCCCCCAATATATATATATATGTATGTCGACTTTTAAATAAGTGTGTTGCGGCGTGCAACCCGATCCTCCAATATGGACTTTTAATAAGTCTGTTGTGGCGTGCAACCCGATCCTCCAATATGGACTTTTAATAAGTCTGTTGCGGCGGGCAACCCGATCCTCCAATATATTCATTATAATTAATTCTGTTGCGGCGTGCAGCCCGCTCCTCCAACATATTCATTTACCAATTCTTATAGAAGAAATTTCTCCAATAAATATAACAATTAATATAAAATTATAAGACAATAAACATACAATAATTATGATTTAATTATGAAACAAACTAAGGCAAATAGCAAATTATTATGGAAATCAGAGAGAAAATATGCAGTTTAATATTTAATATGCTAAATGTCAAATAACAATTAAGGCACATAATTCAAATAGCATGTAACAATTAATGCAGGAATTCAAAAATTAATATTTGACAAAGAATAGGAGAGAAATAATTATTATAATAATTAATTCATAATTTAAAATAATTTATGATTTTTCAAGTAAGCACGCAAACAATTAATTTGACGACGTATAGACACTCGTCACCTTGCCTATACGTCGTTCACATGCAATTCACATAACAAATAATTTGAAGGTTCTATTCCCTCAAGTCAAGGTTAACCACGACACTTACCTCGCTTTGCAAATTCCAATCAATTACTCGACCACAACTTTTTCTTTTAAATTTGTCTGCAAAAGGTTCAAATCTATTCATAAACAATTCAATATACTCAATACGAATCATAGGAATTAATTCCATATGAATTTATAATTTTTTCGGATAAAAATGTGAAATTCATTAAAATATTCGGCAATGGGACCCACGTCTCAAATTCCAAAAAAACTCGCGAAATCCGAACACCCGTTCCGCTACGAGTTCAACCATACAAAAATTATCCAATCCGATATCAAATGGACCTTCAAATATAAATTTTTCGTTTTTGGAAGATTTTTGAAAAATCTGATTTTTATTCCATAAATTCACGGATTCATGATATAAAAGAGTATGAAATCATGAAATATAATCAATATAGGATAAGGAACACTTACCCCAATATTTTCCGTGAAAATCGCCCAAATATTTGCCTTAACCGAGACCAAAATGACCAAAATGAGTAAAAAAGTCGGACTCTTCGATATATACACTGCCCAGGTATTTCCGCACCTGCGGTTCCTGGACTCGCACATGCGAGCTCGTATCTGCGAGAAAAATCTCGCATCTGTGAAATGGGGCTGCCAGGCGAGGCCTCACACCTGCGGAGGAAAAATACGCACCTGCGCTGCCTTCCGCTTCTGCGATTGCCAAGTCTGCTTCTGCGGACGCGTGCGTGCGTGCAAGTTTCCGCACCTGCGGACCTTTGCCCAGCCTGCCCAGGCCGCTTCTGTGACGGAAGGCTCGCTTTTGCGAGCTCGCACATGCGGTCAAAAATTCGCAGGTGCGATTACAACAAAAGGCAAAATTTCAGATTTTGCTCAAGTCCAATTCTTGTTCTGAATTCGATTTGAGTCACACTCGGGGTACTTGGGACCCCATCCGAATATACCAACAAGTCCCGTAACATAATATGGACTTACTCGGGGTCAAAAATCACGTCAAACAATGCTGAAATTACAATTCACACCTTGATTCGAACTTTGAGTTTTAAACTTTTCCATTTGTAAATCTCATGCCAAAACATATTAAATGAATCTGGAATGACTTCAAATTTGGCACAAAAGTCCTAAATGACATAACGGAGCTATTCAAATTTCCAGAATCGGATTTCGGCTCCGATATCAAAAAGTCAACCCCGTGGTCAAACTTAGAAGTCTTTAGCCTTTAAATTGCTAGTTCCGTTAAATGGTCATAACTTGAGCTAGGGACCTCCAAATTAAATTTTGGGCATACGCACAAGTCCCAAATCACGATACGGAGCTACCAGAACTATCAAAATATTGATCCGGGTCTATTTGCTAAAACTGTTGACCAAAGTCAACTCAGTTGAGTTTTAAAGCTCTATTTCACATTTTAATCTATTTTTCACATGAAAACTTTTCAAAAAATTATACGGACTGCGCACGCAAGTCGAGAAATAATAAATTATGCTTTTCGAGGTCTTGGAACATAAAATTACTTATTAAATTTAAAGATAACATTTTGGGTCATCATATTCTCCACCTCTAAAACAAACGTTCGTCCTCGAACGGAGTTAGAAAAAGTACGTGATCTGGAGAAAAGGTGTGAATATTTACTCCGCATGTCCGACTCGGACTCCCAGGTAGATGCCTCTACCGGCTGACCTCTCCATTGCACCCGAACTAAAGGATAACTCTTAGACCTCAACTGTCGGACCTGTCGGGCAAGAATAGCCACCGGCTCCTCCTCGTAAGTCAAATCTTTGTCCAATTGGACTGAGCTGAAATCTAACACATGGGACGGATCACCGTGATATTTTCGGAGCATAGACACATGGAACAACGGATGAACTGCTGATAAACTAGGTGGTAATGTAAGCCTGTAGGTTACTTCACCCACCCTTTCAAGAATTTCAAAGGGTCCGATATACCTAGGACTCAACTTACCCTTCTTTCCGAACCTCATTACACCTTTCATAGGTGAAACCCAGAGCAATATTCTTTCTCCAACCATGAATGCAATATCATGAACTTTACGGTCGGCATAACTCTTTTGCCTTGATGAGTTGTGCGAAGTCGATCCTGAATAATCTTGACCTTATCCAAGGCATCCTGTACCAAATCAGTACCCAACAACCGAGCATCTCCCGGTTCAAACCAACCAACTAGCGATCGGTATCGCCTCAGTATAATGCCTCATATGGAGCCATCTAAATGCTCGACTGGTAGCTATTATTATAAGCAAACTCCGCAAATGGCAAGAAATGATCCCAAGAATCTCCAAAGTCTATAACACAAGCGCGGAGCATATCTTCCAATATCTGAATAGTGCGCTCTGACTATCCGTCTATCTGTGGATGAAATGTTGTACTCAACTCCACCCGCGTGCCTAACTCACGCTGTACAGCCCTCCAGAAATGTGAGGTAAACTGCGTACCTCGATCTGAAATAATAGACACTGGCACACCGTGAAGGAAGACAATCTCACGAATGTAAATTTCAGCTAACCTCTCTGAAGAATAGGTAACTGCCACTAGAATGAAATGTGCTGACTTGGTCAACCTGTCCACAATGACCCAAACTGCGTCAAATTTTCTCTGAGACCGTGGGAGCCTAACAAAAAAATCCATAGTGATACGCTCCCACTTCCATTCAGGAATTTCTAACGTCTGAAGCAAACCACCAGGTCTCTAATGCTCATACTTAACTTGCTGAGAATTCAGACACCGAGCTACATATGCAACTATATCCTTTTTCACTCTCCTCCACCAATAATGTTGCCGCAAATCTTGATGCATCCACCAATAATGTTGCTGCAAATGTTGATACATTTTGGCGGTACCTGGATGAATAGAATACCTGGAACTGTGTGCTTCTTCAAGAATTAATTCACGAAGCCCATCCACATTAGGCACACAAATACAATCCTGCATTCGCAGAACCCCATCTTCCCCCACAACAACCTATTTGGCATCATTGTGTCCTTAAGGACAAGTAAATGAGGATCATCATACTACCTCTCTCTGATGCGCTCATATAAAGAAGACCGAGCGACCGTGCAAGCTAGAACCTGACTGGGTTCTGAAGCATCTAATCTCACGAACTGATTAGCCAAAGTCTAAAGATCTGCAGCTAATGGCCTCTCACCAACCGGAATATACGCAAGACTGCCCATACTCACAGCCTTTCTACTCAAAGCATCGGCCACCACATTGGCCTTTCTAGGGTGATACAAAATTGTGATATCATAGTCTTTCAACAACTCCAACCATCTTCTCTGCCTCAAATTAAGATCCTTTTGTTTGAACAGATACTGAAGGCTACGATGATCAGTAAATACCTCACACGAGACACCGTAGAGGTAATGCCTCCAAATCTTCAGCGCATGAACAATGGCTGCCAATTCTAAGTCATGAACAGGATAATTCTTCTCGTGAACTTTCAAATGCCGCGACGCATATGCAATTACTTGCCATCTTGCATTAATACTGCACCAAGCCCAATGTGATATGCATCACAATATACTGTATACGATCCTGAACCTGTGGGTAATACCAACACTGGCGTTGTAGTCAAAGCGGTCTTGAGCTTCTGAAAGCTCAACTCACACTCGTCTGACCATCAGAATGAGATACCTTTCTGAGTCAATCTGGTGAATGGGCTTGCTATAGATGAAAACCTTTCCACGAACCGACGATAATAACCTGCTAAACCCAGAAAACTCCGGATCTCTATAACTGAAGTAGGTCTAGGCCAATTCTGAATAGCCTCAATCTTCTTAAGATCCACCTTTATGCCTTCTGCCAATACAACATGCCCCAAAAAGGTAACTGAGTCTAACCAAAACTCACATTTTGAAATGTTGGCATATAACTGATTATTCTTCAAGGTGTGAAGCACACTTAGAAGATGTTGCTCATATTCCTCTCGACTGCTGGAGTAAATCAATATATCATCAATAAATACAACCACAAAAGAATCCAATTAAGGCTTGAACACCCGATTCATCAAATCTATAAATGTTGTTGGGGAATTTGTCAACCCAAATAACATCACTAGGAATTCATAATGCCCATACCGAGTTCGAAAAGCTGTTTTAGGGACATCAGATGCCCTAAGCTTCAACTGATGGTAACCAGACCTCAAATCGATCTTCGAAAATACCTTGGCACCTTAAAGCTGATCAAATAAGTCATCAATTCTTGGCAGCGGATATTTGTTTTGATAGTGGCCTTGTTCAACTGCCAATAGTATATACGCAGCCGCATAGAGTCATCTTTCTTCTTTACAAATAATACTGGTGCACCCCAGGGCGAGATACTGGTCTAATGAATCTCTGATCAAGAAAGTCTTGTAACTGCTCTTTCAATTCTTTAAACTCTGGCGGGGCCATACGATATGGTGGAATAGAAATGGGCTGAGTGCCTGGAGCCAAATCAAGACATAAGTCAATATCTCTGTCGGGTGGCATCCCCGACAAATCTGCAAGAAATACTTCTGGAAATTCACGAACAACTGGTACTGAGTCCATAGAAGGGACATCCGCACTGGGATCGCGAATATAAGCCAAATAGGCTAGACACCCTTTCTCTACCATACGCCGAGCTTTCATATAAGAAATAACCCTGCTGGCAGAATGACTAGGAGTTCCTTTCCATTCTAACCGAGGTAACCCCGGCATAGCTAGGGTCACTGTCTTGGCATGACAATCCAATATAGCATGATAAGGGGACAACCAATCCATACCCAAGATGACATCAAAATCTACCATATCAAGAAGTAGAAGATCCACACTAGTCTCAAGATTACCAATAGTAACCACACACGAACAATAGATATGATCTACTACAATAGAGTCTCCCACCGGTGTAGATACACACACAGAAGCACTCACAGAATCACAAGGCACAACCAAATATGAAACACAATAGGAGAACACATAGGAATAAGTAGATCCTGGATCAAATAGAACTGAAGCATCTCTATGGCAAACTGGAATAATACATGTGATCACAGCATCAGATGACTCGACCTCAGGCATAGCTGGAAAAGCATAAAATCGGGGTTGGGCCCCACCACTCTGAACTGCATCTCTAGGACGGCCTCTAACTGGCTGGCATCCACCTCTAACGGTCTGACCTCCACCTCTAATGGTCTGACCTCCCTCTCTAGCTGCCTGACCCCTACCTCTAACTGGCTGAGCAGGTGGTGAAGCAACCAGTGCCGGTATGATGGCACGAGAATCCTGCCGAGATCTGTTACTCGCCAATCTAGGGCAATACCTCCTAATGTGACCAATGTTCCCACACTCATAACACCCATCCTGATGTCGTGGCTGCTGAAGCTGACCTAACCCAAATGGGCTGGATAACCGATGTAGTAACTCTGGAGTGGTGAAGCATTGATAGGAGCTGAATGTGCACTGAATGCTGGCTGCCCAGAGTAAGGCATAATAGGACCGTGACTCCCTGAAGCAATGGGAGATGCATGAAGTGCTGAATGAAACGGTTTGGGAGGATGACCCCTACCAAAATTACCCCTGCCTCCAGACGAGGCACCACTGAAACCATCGAACTGACGAGGCCTCTTATCGGACATCTGCCCTCTCTCCTGTGCAAGAACCATCTCGATCCTCCTTGCGACATTAGCAGCCACCTAAAAAGAAATCTCACTTCCTATCTCCTTGGCCATCTGAAGTCTGATAGGATGAGTGAGTCCCTCGATGAACCTCCTCACTCTCTCTCCCTCCGTAGGTAGTAAAAGGAGAGCATGACGGGCCAAATCCACAAAACGGGACTCATACTGAGTAACAGTCATACTGCTCTACTGTAGACGCTCAAATTGCTTGCGGAATTCCTCTCTTAGTCTGATAGGGGGGAACTTTTCCAGAAATAGCTGAGAGAACTGCTCCCATGTACGTGCAGGCGATCCAACTTGTCGGGTCAATGTATAATCTCTCCACCACCTCTTGGCGGAACCCGTCATCTAAAATATAGCAAAATCAACCCCATTGGTCTCAACTATACCCATGTTCCGCAATACCTCGTAGCATCGTTCAAGATAATCCTGTGGGTCCTCAGAAGGTGTACCACTGAAGTGAATTGGAAAGAGCTTAGTAAACTTATCATGTCTCAATAAGGCCTCAAAAGACATGGCGAGCCTATCATCGGTCTGTGCCCCAATAACTACTACTCCAAATAGCGGGGTTGCTGGAGCCTGACTTTGGGGAGCCATCTGCTCCGGAGCGGGAGTAGTGGGAGTTTGTGCTCCTCCCCCAGCCTGTGAAACGACTGGTGCCATCGAAAAATGTACCATTTTGGGCCACGCCCTCCATAAGACTCACCAAACGGACTAGAGCGTCCTGAAGCACTGGAGTAGCTATGAATCCTTTCGGGACCTGAGCTGGTCCAGCTGGTACATTCTGAACTGGAACCTCCTCCTGAAGGTCCACCTGAGGTTCTACAACAGGTGCAGTTGCTCGAGCTCCGGACTAAGCTCTACCTCGGCATCTGCCTCGGCCTCTAGCACGACCTCGGCCTCGGCCTCTACCCCTGGCCATAGTTGCCACCAGGGGTTTTGGTCCCTGTCCATCGGTAGAGGTATTACGTGTTCTCATCATCTACGAGAGAATAAGAGTAGAATGGTTCAATCATCGATGATAGAATAAAATCGCATGACAGAATAAGAAAGAAGTGATATTGTTCCTAAACTTCATAGCCTCTGAGAGATAAGTACATACGTCTCTATACCGATCCTTCAGACTCTATTAAGCTTGCTCGTGACTCGTGAGACCTATGTAACCTAGTGCTCTGATACCAACTGTCACGACCTGCAATTCTCACCTTTGGTCCGTGATGGCGCCTAACATTTCACTTGCTAGGCAAGTCAATGTTAGAATAATATTATCCATTTTTAAAACAATTTTTGAATTTGTTAATAACAAAGAACAAATGCGGAAGTAAAGTCTAAAATATAGTGAATAATTCATAAAAACTACGGTGTCTAAATACCATCCCAGTATTAGTGTCACAAGTACACGAGCTTCTAGAATAAATACAAATAAAGGTCTAAATAAAATAAAGCTATCTGGAAACAAACACACAGCTAAAGTAAAGTAGACGGGGACTTCAGAACTGCGAACGCCGTGCAGTTATACCTCAAGTCTCCTCTGATTAGCTGAAATCCAAGCAAGTCTATGGTACGTCGCTGGGACCAACTCCAAAATCTGCACAAGAAGTGCATAGTGTAGTATCAGTACAACCGACCCCATGTACTAGTAAGTGCTGAGCCTAACCTCGACGAAGTAGTGACGAGGCTAAGGAGGGTCACTTACATTACCTGTACGCAATATTAGTAACAACAACAATAATAAAAATAAATCAGGTAACTCGTTTATAATAATTGAAGCCAACTCAGGAGTCATAACCAATTATCATTTCCATCAATTCTGTTGCAGCGTGCAACCCGCTCTCATAATATATTCACATTCAATTCTGTTGCAGCGTGCAACCCGCTCTCACAATATATTCACATTCGATTTTGTTGCTGCGTGCAACCCGCTCCTCCAATATATTCATTTTAATCAAGTTTGTTGCGACGTGCAACCCGATCCCCCAATATATATATATATATATATATATATATATATATATATATATATATATATATATATATATATATATATATATATATATATATATATATATATGTATGTATGTTTGTGGGACTTTTAAATAAGTCTATTGCGGCGTGCAACCCGATCCTCCAATATGGACTTTTAATAAGTCTGTTGCGGCGTGCAACCCGATCCTCCAATATATTCATTATTCATTATAATCAATTCTGTTGCGGCGTACAACCCAATCCTCCAACATATTCATTTACCAATTCTTATAGAAGAATTTTCCCCAATAAATGCAATAATTAATATAAAATTATAAGACAACAAGCATACAATAATTATGATTTAATTATGAAACAAACAAAGGCAAATAGCAAATTATTGTAGAAATCAGAGAGAAAATATGTAGTTTAATATTTAATATACTAAATGTCAAATAACAATTAATGCACATAATTCAAATAGCATGTAACAATTAATGCAAGAATTCAAGAATTAATATTTGACAAAGAATAGGAGAGAAACAATTATTATAATAATTAATTCATGATTTAAAATAATTTATGATTTTTTAACTAAGCAGACAAATAATTAATTTAACGACGTATAGACACTCGTCACCTCGCCTATACGTCGTTCACATGCAATTCACATAATAATTAATTTAAGTGTTCTATTCCCTCAAGTCAAGGTTAACCACGACACTTACCTCGCTTTACAAATTCCAATCAATTACTTGACCACAACTTTTCCTTTTAAATTTATCTCCAAAAGCTTCAAATCTATTCATAAACAATTCAATATACTCAATACGAATCATAAGAATTAATTCCATATGAATTTACTAATTTTCTGGATAAAAATCTGAAATTCATTAAAATATTTGACAGTGGGACCCACGTCTCAAATTCCGAAAAACTCACGAAATTCGAACATCCGTTCCGCTACGAGTTCAACCATACAAAAATTATCCAATTCCGATATCAAATGGACCTTCAAATCTTAAATTTTCGTTTTTGGAAGAATTTATAAAAATCTGATTTTTCTTCCATAAATTCACGGATTCATGATATAAATGAGTATGAAATTATTAAATATAATCAATATAGGATAAGGAACACTTATCCCAATGCCTTCCCGTGAAAATCGTCCAAAAATCGCCTTACCCGAGCTCAAAAATAGAAAAGAGTTGAAAATGGGTCGAAACCCCATTTCTAGAACTTAAGTTCTATTTCTGGGATTTTTATCCTTCGCGAACGCGGTCAGTGCCTCGCGTTCGCGAAGCACAAATTTGTGCTATCCAATATTTACTCTTCGCGAACGCGAGGGCTACCTCGTGAACGGGATGCTTGCCTCGCTTGGCCTACGCGAACGCGAAGGCTAATTTTCCTGGCCAGCCTTTTTCCCTTCGCGAACGCGAGGCTTCGATCGCGAACGCGAAGCTTCGCACCTCAAGCCTTCGCGAACGCTCCCCCCCTTTCGCGAACGCGAAGAGTAATTTTCCTCTGCCTCTAGTTTCTTCTTCGCGAACGCGAGCCCCCTCTTGCGAACGCGAAAAAGGATACCAGAAGCAGATTTCTGCAGTTTTTTCAAGTCAAAAAATGATTCGTTAACCACCCGAAACCAACCCGAGCCCTCGGGGCTCCAAACCAAACATGCACCCAAGTCCTAAAATATCATACGAACTTGTTCGCGTGATCAAATCGCCAAAATAACACCAAGAACTACGAATCGGATACCAAATCAAAGAAAATTTTCATGAAAACTTTAAAACTTATATTTTTACAACCGGACGTCCGAATCACGTCAAATCAACTCCGATTCTCACCAAATTCGGCAGACAAGTCATAAATATTATAGTGGACCTATACCGCTCCGAAACCAAAATACGGACCCGAGGTCAATAAATCCAACATCAGTAATTTCTTAAAAATCATTAAGCTTTCAAGCTTTAATTTTTCATCAAAATTCCATATCTCGGGCTAGGGACCTCGGAATTTGATTTCGGGCATACGCCCAAGTCCCAAATCACGATACGGACTTACTAAAATTTTCAAAATATTGATCTGGATCCGTTTGCTCAAAATCTTGACCAAAGTCAACTCAGTTGAATTTTAAAGCTCTATTTCACATTTTAATCCATTTTTCACATAAAAACTTTCCGAAAAATTATACAGACTGCGCACGCAAGTCGAGAAATGATACATGGTGCTTTTCGAGGTCTTAGAACACAGAATTACTTAATAAATTTAAAGATGATATTTTGGGTTATCACAAAAGTCAATTAATATATATCTTAGATATCGTGTTAATTAGAATTCTATCACTTAATTCAATAATATTTTTATTAAATATCAAATATTAATTCTAAAAATTAAATGAATTAAATATTGATGAATGCTTATCAAAAACACATCATACATCACACACATATTCGAATGAGTTTGTTTTTCTATACAATAATAATTGTAATGAAAATTTAAATTATCAACTCCTTTAAAAGATAACTTTATAATTAAAATTAATAATATAAAAATTAAGACAGATTAACTTGTTACCGCTTGTTAATTACACTGATAGATTATAAATTTTTTTTCTTATATAAGTTAAATCATATTGGAGTCATGCTTTGACACGTTCTTCCTCGATCATTGCATTATTTAAAAGAGACGAGTAGCCACGTTACATTATTGACAAACCTATAATAGCACTAACCTATGGTAGTAAATGTACCCCCAAAAAAACTAACCTATGGCAGTAACCAAGGAAATACCTGTTATTCCCGGTCAATATTCCTGTATTTGTAAATATTAATTCTGCAAAATATAAGTTAACGTAATGAAACAATAATAATGAATTCGAGCCCACTGAATTCACAGTGTTTCCTTAAGGAATTTAATCCCCTCCTAGTACCCAAGGTAATGGATTATTTCCTCCCAGGATAGAACGAATTACACACTGGTGTAGCGGTACTTCAAACCCCAGTGTTTCGGCGAACACAAAGTTCGGTAGCAAATCACACTTACAGTTGCTTTGTTTGAAGTTAAAAAACAATGCAGAACGAAGGAGTATATACTCAGAAAAACGTATGGAAGTTCTGAGAGGAAGGAATGCAATGTATAGCCAATTTGTTGAGTTCTTGTATGTTCCTTCAACATTGCTGCTCATTTATATAGCAACCAAGAAGGAGTGCAAGACCAAAACGTCCACCCTTCATGGTGGAGCAAGCATTAAGTGTTTGTGGAGCAAGCACTTCATGGTGTGTGGAGCAAGCACTTCATGGTGGGAAGACCATTATCCGGCTGCCAATTATCAATACACGGATTGGAAAATATCCGTTACAAATACGGATAATCTTACGTTAATATTTACTATTAACAAATAAATTTGGTCCAAAAAATTAATCAATCAATCGATCATTTGACCAAATCCAAATCCAAATCCGAATCCGAAGCCGAAGCCGAAGCCGAAGCCGAAGCCGAAGCCGTAGCCGTAGCCGAAGCCGAGCCGAGCGAGCGAGCGACGACGACGGCGCGAGGCTTGCTTTCTTCTTAACTCTTTAAGAGCTACAAGAAGAGCAATCATATATATACCCACCAAAAATGTCTTCCACTTCCAATATGGGACAATGTCTTATTGTTAAGAGGGGGAAACTTAAAATTTTACTCAAAATTTCATTTTCCCTCCATTTCCCATTCACCCTCATTTTAAGAATATTACATCTTAAAATAAAACCTCAACAATCCCCCACATGAATGGGGAATGGCTATATCACGGAAGTATGCATGAAAAAACTGTGTGATTTACAAGCAAGGATTAATTGCATCTGGATAAGTAGGTTTCCCTTTGAACTTTCCGTAGTAAACTTATGTCGGATATACTCGGTCAATCGGTAGATTTGATATCTTTGAACCGTCGATCTTTGGTGTATACCTAGACAACCATAAGTCACACAATCAACCCTTAACCGTCTTTGGTTCTCATTGTTGTGTTCGTTTCAGCCATGAACACCGCCTGGTTCATAAGTGCGTAGAGAACTGGCCTTACAAAGTTCTCCTTGAAGCGGCTCACACTTCACACTTAAATAGGTGATTCCTAAACGTGTCATCCTGTAGATACACTATTTGATATACCCCGTATCAAATTTAGAAATCATTAAAAAGCCTTAATGCTTTATCCTTGGTACTGAACATTGTCTCATCACGAGAATGGACTAAAATTTTATTTGACAATGTTGAACCGTCATTAATGACTTTGTTTGATCTCTTTGAACCTAGATCTTGGGATCTCCAGTCTTCTAGGTAGAGTTACCGCCACAATGACTTGTTCTCGGCCATAGCCCCATTCCCCTTGATGATTTCTCAACTACCTCTCTAGTTAGGCCTTTTGTAAGTGGATCCGACACATTATCACTTGACTTTACATAGTCAATTGTGATAATTCCTCTAGAGAGTAATTGCCTAACGGTTTTATGTCTTCGTCGTATATGACGAGATTTACCGTTATACATGACGCTCCCAGCCCTTCCAATTGCCGCTTGACTATCACAATGTATGCATATTGATGTCAACGGTTTGGGCCAAAATGGAATGTCTTCCAAGAAATTCCGGAGCCATTCAGCTTCTTCACCGGCTTTATCTAAGGCTATGAATTCAGCCTCCATTGTAGAGCGGGCAATACATGTTTGTTTGGACGACTTCCAAGATACCGCTCCTCCACCAATAGTGAAAACATATCCACTCGTGGACTTAGAATCAGTTGAACCGGTGATCCAATTTGCATCACAGTATCCCTCAATCACCGCAGGGAAATTACTGTAGTGCAATTCAAAGTTCTGGGTATGTTCTAAATATCCCAAAACTCGTTTCATTGCCATCCAATGAGATTGGCCTGGATTGCTCGTATATCGACTCAGTTTACTTATAGCACAAGCTATGTCTGGTCGTGTACAATTCATGATATACATTAAGCATCCCAATACACGAGCATAATCCAATTGTGATATGCTTTGGCCTTTGTTCTTTGCTAATGCAAGATTCACGTCAATTGGAGTCTTTGCAACTTTAAAGCCCAAGTGCTTGAATTTTTCAAGTACTGTCTTAATATAATGAGATTGTGACAATGCCAGACCTTGAGGAGTCTTATTGATCTTAATTCCCAGAATTAAATCAGCAACTCCCAAGTCTTTCATATCAAATTTGCTATTGAACATACGCTTAGTAGCATTTATGTTGGCAATGTCATTACTCATTATCAACATATCATCCACATATAGGCAAACAATGACTATGTGATTTGGAACATTTTTAATGTACACGCATTTATCACATTCATTTATCTTAAAACCATTTGACAACATTGTTTGGTCAAATTTCGCATGCCATTGTTTGGGTGCTTGTTTTAGTCCGTAAAGAGACTTAACAAGTCTACATACCATCTTTTCTTTACCTGGAACCACAAACCCTTCGGGTTGTTCCATGTAAATTTCTTCCTCCAACTCTCCATTTAAGAAGGCCGTCTTAACATCCATTTGATGAATTTCAAGACCATACACTGCAGCTAATGCTACTAACATCCGTATGGACGTAATTCTTGTAACTGGAGAGTATGTATCAAAGTAGTCTAGACCTTCTCGTTGTCTATACCCTTTGACTACGAGCCTTGCCTTGAATTTATCAATAGTGCCATCATCTTTGATTTTTCTCTTAAAAATCCATTTAGAACCCAAAGGTTTATTTCCAGGAGGAAGATCAACCAATTCCCAGGTATGGTTGTTCAATATGGATTCTATTTCACTATTGACTGCCTCTTTCCAAAACAATGATTCCGAAGAAGTCATAGCTTCTTTAAATGTTTGAGGCTCATTCTCCAATAAGAAAGTCACAAAATCTGGTCCAAATGAAGTAGACGTTCTTTGACGTTTACTACGTCTTGGATTCTCCTGATTACATGTACTTTCTTTTGTTTCTTCCCGAGGTCGTTTAGATCCTTCACCAAACGACTCACATTCCTTTTTATACGGATATATATTTTCAAAAAACTCAGCATTATCTGATTCTATAACCGTATTATTATGAATCTCGGGATTTTCTGATTTATGAACCAGAAATCGATATGCTTTACTATTTGTCGCATATCCTATGAAAACACAATCAACGGTTTTCGGTCCTATCTTTACCCTTTTGGGTTTAGGAACTTGCACTTTTGCCAAACACCCCCACACTTTAAAATAATTCAAGTTGGGCTTCCTTCCTTTCCATTGTTCATAAGGAATGGATTGTGTTTTGCTATGGGGCACTCGATTTAATATTCGATTAGCCGTAAGAATGGCTTCCCCCACAAGTTCTGTGGCAAACCAGAACTTATCAACAACGCATTCATCATCTCCTTTAATGTGCGATTCTTTCTTTCCGCAATCCCATTAGATTGGGGCGTGTAAGGGGCTGTTGTTTGATGAATAATTCCATATTCTAAACATATTTCTTCAAAAGGAGATTCATATTCACCACCCCTATCACTTCTTATCATTTTTACTTTCTTGTTAAGTTGCGTTTCAACTTCATTTTTGTATTGCCTGAATGCGTCTATTGCTTCATCTTTACTATTCAGTAAGTAAACATAGCAATATCGAGTACCATCGTCAATAAAAGTTATGAAATACTTCTTTCCACCGCGAGATGGTATTGACTTCATGTCACAAATATCTGTGTGAATTAAGTCTAAAGGATTCGAATTCCTTTCAACTGACTTATAAGGATGTTTAACATACTTACATTCCACACATATTTGACATTTTGATTTTTCGCATTCAAACTTGGGCAGTACTTCCAAGTTAATCATTTTCCGCAAGGTTTTATAATTGACATGACCCAAACGCACATGCCATAAATCATTTGACTCAAGTAAGTAAGAAGAAGCTGGAATATTATTATTATTTTCAACAACCATTACATTGAGATTGAAAAGGCCCTCGGTGAGGTAACCTTTTCCCACAAATATTCCATTCTTACTAATTACAACCTTGTTGGATACAAAAACGCACTTAAAACCGTGCTTAACAAGAAGTCCAGTAGAGACTAAATTCTTTCTCATTTCGGGAACATGAAGGACATTGTTCAAAGTCATGACCTTGCCAGAAGTCATTTTTAGAAATACCTTCCCATATCCTTCAACTTTTGCTGTTGAAGCATTTCCCATATAAACTGTCTCTCCGGGTTCAGCAAGAGCATAGGTAGCAAAAGCCTCTCTAACTCCACAAACATGGCGAGTGGCTCCTGAATCAAACCACCACAGTTTAGGATTTCCCACCAAGTTACATTCAGAGAGCATGGCACACAAGTTATCAACATCATCATGGTTTACTACCATGTTTGCTTGACCCCTTTTCTTGTCTTTCTTCGGAGCACGACACTCCGTAGATTTGTGTCCGGATTTCCCACAGTTGTAGCAGTTTCCACTGAACCGCTTCTTGCTTGGGTTGTATTTCGGACCAGAAGCCTTCTTCCTCTTTTTGTTAGCTTCAACAATATTTGCTCCCATTATTGTTGAATTTCCACGGCCTCTCCTTTCAGCAGCTTTATTGTCCTCTTCGATTCTCAACCGAACAATGAGATCTTCAAGGGACATTTCCTTTCGTTTGTGTTTCAAATAATTTTTGAAGTCCTTCCACAACGGAGGCAACTTCTCAATCATTGCTGCTACTTGGAATGCTTCATTGATTACAAGACCTTCAGCAAGTAGATCATGAATAATCACTTGCAATTCCTGGACTTGAGTAATAACAGACTTGCTATCTATCATTTTGTAGTCCAGAAATTTTGCGGCAACGAATTTCTTCATCCCGGCATCTTCAGTCTTATATTTCTTTTCAAGCGCATTCCACAATTCTTTGGATGTCTCCATGCTACTGTATACATTATACAGATTATCATCCAGTCCGCTAAGAATATAATTCTTGCATAAAAAATCAGAATGCTTCCACGCTTCAATCACGAGAAAGCGTTCATTATCTGGAGTTTTATCCGGCAGATCAGGAACATCTTCCTTGATGAACTTCTGTAAACATAACGTAGTTAAGTAGAAGAACATCTTCTGCTGCCAGCGTTTGAAATCAATCCCGGAAAATTTTCCGGGTTTTTCTGCCGGTGCCAACGCCGGTGTTCGGCTTGTCGTTGCGTTGGTCTGTAAAAGAATGACACAAACAAACGTTTAATACACGTTTTCAAACTGGAAGCCGAAGCCGAAGCCGAAGCCGAAGCCGAAGCCGAAGCCGAAGCCGAAGCCGAAGCCGAAGCCGTAGCCGTAGCCGAAGCCGAGCCGAGCGAGCGAGCGACGACGACGGCGCGAGGCTTGCTTTCTTCTTAACTCTTTAAGAGCTACAAGAAGAGCAATCATATATATACCCACCAAAAATGTCTTCCACTTCCAATATGGGACAATGTCTTATTGTTAAGAGGGGAAAACTTAAAATTTTACTCAAAATTTCATTTTCCCTCCATTTCCCATTCACCCTCATTTTAAGAATATTACATCTTAAAATAAAACCTCAACAATCCCCCACATGAATGGGGAATGGCTATATCACGGAAGTATGCATGAAAAAAATAATGCAGAAAAAAGGGTTGTGACAATACTGACGACTAAAATTAATATCTATATAGATTTTTGTGTTCTCTATCTCAAGATGTTTTTCACTTTACACTTTTTTGAGCATCAATGTAAGTGAAAACTTGTTCGGTATTTTTAAAATATGTTCTTTAATCTTTTTGAAGCTTGGAATTTATAGTATGCCTCGTAATTTCCAAAAAGGTTCTACTCCAAAGAATAGAAATTTTCCAAAAAAAGAATAGATCGATCAGTTCAGTTTGATATGTAATTCTAGAATGTAATTATTTTGTTGTTAAATTGATCAATAAGTGAGCAGTACTATGTAAATCAGGATAAAGCGAATGCAGACTTTGTTTTATCAATATACCTAATTGATGGGATGATAAAATTATTCATAAAAGAAGCAAGTGAATTATGTTGTGGCTTATTGAACATTAATTAATGCTAAAACTATGGTGTCTCCTTTTAAAAAAAAATTTCCTTCCGGTAAAAAGATTTATCCAAAGGAAAAGAAGAAGTGTGATTTACATTAGAAAAATATCTGCATATAATATCTTTTAGAACATTTATGCCGTCTGAATGTGATTGGAGAAAAAACAAAGTTTTCTACCAAATATAAATAAAAAAGAAAGGAAAAAACAATAACGTGACTGCCTATCAACCCTCTCAATAGGACCACAAATACTTATTAAGAAGCAGGGAAGAGGACAATGGGTTCAGTCAGAATCATTCTTTTGACTTGCACATATATTTACACGTCGACTTTTATATAATACTATAATTTCAAACACGCTGACCGTAAAATCTTAAATCTACATCAAATTGTATAATAACAATGACAAACTAAGTGTAATCCCACGTGTCAAGTATGAGAAAGGTAATATGTACGTAGACTTTATCCTACTGTGTAAAAGTAAAGAGGTTATCTGTGATGGACCCTCGACTCAAGGAACAATGAAAATAAAATAGCAAATAGTAGCAACAACAATATGATACGAATAAATGGCACAACATATAATATAAAGAACTAGAAATAAGAAAAATATAAAAATAGTACTAGTACTAGTACTACGGATAAGACTAAGAGACTAACGACTACCTATCAACCTTCCACCGTAATTCTCGACCTCTACCCTTCTCTATCGAGGGTCATGTACTCAGTAAGTTGGAACAATTGCATATCACGTCTAATCATCTCACCCCAATACTTCTTTGGCCTACCCCTACCTTTCCTTAGACCCCGCCATGGTTAACCTCTCATACCACCTGATCGGGGCATCTATGGCTCTTCTCTGCACGTGTCCGAACTATCTCAGCCTCGATTCTCGTAATTTGTCCTCCACCGAGGCCACCCCCACCTTGTCCCTAATAACTTTGTTCCTAATCTTGTCTTTCCTGGTATGCCTGATCTCGTCCAAGTCACACCTCTATTCGGAGTTGTGAAATAGTCGATTGCAATAATAATACCCAACAAGGAGTCGGGATCGAATCCACAGGGAGCTTAGATGGGATTAGTAGTATATATTTGGATAAAGCACGTGAAGTATCTTGGTTGCACTTCCACAAATAGAATTTTATTTTTACTTCTAAAATTACGTTAAGGATTACAATTCTAAAGATACAAAACTAGAGAATATGGTTTTTGGATGTTTTTCTAAATATATAAAACAATCCTAGGGGTATGACCTTCACCTAGGTGTTTGCCTAACGGGTTGTAAACTTTAAAGCTTGCTTTGTTGGTCGGGGTGTATTATAGCAATCAACACTCAATACCTCTCGGTAAGAGAGTGATTTTGCCCAATTTGGTTTTCTCAAGTCCAAATGGGTAATGAACAAAACAGTTGATAAAATACTCAAGTCGGGTTTTACTATCTCTACGTTCAACCCTTTAATTGGGACTATAAGTCTCTTGATTTTATCCCAAATTCTTGTTAGCCAAGTTTTCCTAGACTAAGTCTCTCTTTCTCAAGTGGAGACCAAGTCAAGCAGGCATAAACTAATGTTTGCAAACATTAATTCTACAATTAAAGGCAAGAACAAGGCTAAATAATAAACACACAACCATAAATAAGCCATAAATCAAACACCTATTAGGTTCACACACTAGGGGTTGGGTCATAACCCTAGCTAAAAATCTAGCCATTCATAATGGGTATAGAGAAAAATAGAGAAGAAAAGATGATAAAACTCATATTGCAAGATTAAAAGATAAAATTCCAAGGTTAAATCAGCAAAGTAAGCTAAAGTTACCTAAAGGGGTAAAGAAAAAAGGCTACAGAACTTTTAATATTCAAAAACTTTGACCTAATTTCGTGAAAGTAGTTTATTTGTATAAAGCTGGAATTTTCGGATAAAATTGCCCTTTCGGAGGTTCTGCGGCCGCACAATTATATGTGCGGTCCGCACTTCTCTTCAGATCTTGGCAGGAGTTGATTCTGTGGCCGTACAATTCTGGATTGCGGCTGCATCTCTCATGTTCTGCAGTGCGCAAAATTCTGGGTACGACCGCACTAGGCTCTTCTGCAGACCGCACATTTCCTAAGTGTAGTCGCATAGCTGTTTCTGCGGCCACACAATTATTGTGCGGTCCGCATTTCTTCTTGAGCTTGAAATGAAACTCTCTAAACTTTGGCTCTTACGTAGATTCTGCGGCCGCACAATAATACTGCGGTCCGCACTTTGCACTGGGGCTCTGTTGATTTTCCTTCACATTCTGCGGCCACAGATAGAAATCTGCGGTCCGCACTTAAGCTTCTATGCCTGATTTTTGTCCTTGTTCAGATTACTCCTTCTTGAGTTGGATTTCATCATAATAGCTCATTTTTCAATACTCCTGTAGGTAAGCATATTTTATCAGTTTTTGGAAATATAATTAGAAACTTTTGGACTAAAACGAAAGCTAAAAGGCGCTAATAAGTGATCAAAATTCCCACTTATCAACTCCCCCAAACTTAAGCTATTGCTTGTCCTCAAGCAAATAAGATAATTCCCACCTCCACAAGATAAGAGCTATTCCAGCTAATCTAAGGTGAATCAAACAGATATCAATTTGGACCAACAATTACCCACAATACTTATGAATTATCAACAAGGCAATGATTTGAAGTTTTAAGCACAAATAGTTCTAATGTGACACTAGATCATCAAGAATTGACTTTACTCATCAAGAAAGTTCGCTCTTTCATGTAGGTCATTATGAATCCCAAACTCCTCCTCCTCTACTCTCCGTCAGCATATCTCACTTAAGAATGTAGCACTCACTTCAAGGATTTGTGAAAAGTTCGCTCATCTCTCTCAAAAGAATATCACAAGTACGACTCTAAGTACCATATGCTTGCCCCTCATGTAAATTATCACTAATATAAGTTCACTCGGCTTGAAATCACGTAGGGCTTTTCGGATTGTAATGGAGACTTTTGAACTAAGGTAGGAAATATTGGAATAGAACGGGTTCATCTTTCCTTAAGCACTCCATTTTTTTCTTTTTGGCTCATGCTTTGCCGACTCTTTGAGTCATTTTCTTTTTCCTTAGGGGAACTAGAGAAACTTAACGTCACTCTTTCTTGGTCATGATATTCGTTTTCTCCTTCTTTGTTTTCTTCATGCTTTGCATTTTTGCTTTTCTTTGAATTCCTTCAATTCTTCAACTTATTCACTTTATTTTTGCATCTTTCTTTCTTTTTATTTGCCTTTCCTTTTCTTCATCTCTTTTCTCTTTTTGTACCTTGATACCACTTTCAAATTTCTCGTCTCTCTCCCAAACTTATATTTTAGCCAATTATTTCTCAAGAGTGTTAAGGAAAACTCGGGTGCCAAGAGAGGATCACTACAAAATGGGTAAAGGCTTGTAACATGGTTATCAAATGAGAAAGGTTTTAGGCTCAAAAGGGTTGACTAGAGATAACAACATTGGTGGATCATGGAAAATTTCAAAACAGGTCAAGGAGAGACTACAATCACTTCTTAAGTCAAGCAAAACTTAGAATTTTGCCTAGAAACATATTCGGGGAAAGTTCTAGACCATTCACATGGGTACTTGGACTTGCAACAAAATATCTCACCTCTCACACATCTGGATTGTTCAAGAGGATAGAGTCGAGGGCCCACAACAACCATATTCGAGATTGAAAATCACTAATGGTACTACTCGATGATTGCTTAAGTCAACACAAGAGTCAAAAGGTCAATAACTAGAGCCATTTCTTTCCAAGAACTTGTTTTTAATCATAAGCATGCAGTTAAGTGTGTTGGTACCAAGTGAAACATGCTTGACTCTTCTAGTTCGACTCAATTAGGTCCTCTTATTCATTATTACTATTGTTATTACCTAAACATAAAAAACGGACTCAATCCCTTAAGAAGGTTGTCACGCCATCCATCGTTAGGAAGAGTCACCCGGTTCACACAAAAATCACCTTTGGAAAGAACCGTGACATTAAGAAAACCAAAGGCTTGTTGATCACTTAAACATGAAAAGAAACTACTAAATTGAAAATAAGCTATTAAAGTAAATAAGAAGCTATTGGACTAAACATTAACTACTGAGAAAACAAAATAAAGAAGCTATGAAGTAAACTGCTGAAAGCATAAATGAACATACAAACTGAGAAAGGGAAAGAGAATATATACATCAATAGAGAGAAGAGTATGCACATAATGAAAGTAAAAATAAAAAGAGAATGTTATAAGTTATTACAGGCCAATGTCAAATGTCAAATCAAAATAGACTCCACCCCCTGAAAAAAATAAGCATTGTTCTTAATGCTTAACAAAATAAAAACAAGGAAGGGAAAGAGTAGAGAGGACTCCCTATGTTGTCTCAGTGTCCATAGCAGCATCACCTCCCTCAGGCTCCTCCAGCTGGATCTCATCATCCTTTGCTCGGGGAGTAGCTGGGTTGGTGAACATCTGTAGCACCACCTCAGTTGTGTGGACAACGAAGTCTGGCTCCTTAGACTGTCCAGCTGGTGCCACTGGTATTGATGGTGCTGTTGGGTCTACTGGTACTGATGAATCTGTCTCCATCAGTAAGTCAAATTTAAGATCTCCAACGGCTACTATCTTGGTCACCTCTCGTCTCAATTTGTCAACTGATTTCCTTGAAGCCTTAGATTTCCTCATCTTCTTCACCTGCTTCTCAAGCTCCTCAATTTCTCCCCCATGTGCCACCAAGGTGTCCATGATGGTCTTCTGATTCTCTAATATTTTCTTCAAAGTTTCCTCCACTGACGGAGGAATCTGGGGTGCTGGGGTAGAAATCTGAGCTGCAACAACACTGGATAGGTCAGACAGCTTTGCAGTAGCTGTCTGCATCCAGTTGTTGAGACTCGCCAGTGTCTGGGAGACTCGCAGCGCAGAGAGTGGATAAGTAGAAGAGGAAGCCACTGATACTGATGGCCCTGAAGATGGAAGTGGAGGTATGGCAGTTGTATCGGTGGAAGGTCCGGCTGTTGTGGAAGGCATGGCAGCTGAATTTGTAACTACTACCGACGACTCATCAGACTGCCCTACGGTAGTAGTCGACTTACCCTTGTTCTTTAGGTTCCTTGGGTCCATCAGATATTACCAGGAGAAGGGATGCTTAGCCCTAACCTTCGTATCAAAGCTCTTGGGCTCCACCCCCGCATCCATGAGATACTCGGTGATAGTGTTGGGATACAGATAAGAGCTTTCACCCTGCTTGACAACCAGAGACATGTTGGCCGGCATGATGGCACCCACATTGATTAGGTACCCGGCCATGATGGAAGCAGTTAGGACTGCCCGAGGGATTGGGAGATTATTTTCATTCCGGCTTGGGTCTATGCGACTGCATAAAAATGTTTGCCACTATTTTGCTTCAAATTTGAGGGTGTTCCGCATAATGGGAACCCCTGCTGTAATCCATGGTGGTGGTGGTCCTGGAACTGCTAGTATCTCAGCTAACCAAGGGCGATCTGCATCAATCAGTGCGAACTTCTCTAAATAATGCACCGGCTCCATATCCTCTAGCCCAAAATAAGTGTTCAGGGTGCTCTGATCAAATCGTACTTTCAAGTTCCGCACCTTAGTTACCTTAGTCTCCTTCCTGATGTGCGCCACATTGGCATAGAACTCCTGGACTAAGAGCTCCTTGTCATCCAATATGCTTTTCGTGAACCACTTCCACCCTTTTCTTTCTTGAAATTGTCTTAACACATTTGGATTGAGGCCACCACTCTCGGAACCTGTTGAATGCAAACAGGCTCACAAACCTATCTTCTCAAACTTCCTTCTTCTTTGACCTCTCCAGGCCTATAACTCTGGTATCACCCCCCCTCCCCCGACCGTCATCCGAAATATCATCATCATTATCAACTGTGACTGGTGCGGCGGGGGCATGAGTAGATGAGGGCTCCGAAGCCTGGTTGTTCCCTTCCGACCCCTCAGAAGTACTCTCAGAATAGGTAGGCTCATCTCTCAGTCGGTATCTGTCCTAGGGAAGTTATGGCTGTGATTACACAGCAGGCTGCCTTTGCACTAAGTCGCCCTCTGATGCTTCCCTAGACGGGGCATATGAACTTGATTCGTAGGGCTTCGGTTGTCTACCTTAGCCTATTGTTGCCTTCTTACTGATCACTTTTTGCACGGAGAGTGGTAGGGTAACCCTACCTCGGCCTCAGGAGGGTTCACCCCTCCCCTTGGATGTATCACCTCATCCCCGTGATCTAACCATTGTATGCAATACATAGCAACATGAATCAGTTATAGTTAAGTGCAGGTAAGTATAAAATTTGCACAACAAAACATGTTGCAGGTTGGGCAAGTGCGGACCGCACGTTTTAGAGTGCGGTCGTAGATAGGGTTGTGCGGACCGCACAATTTGAAAGTGCGGCCGCAGTGATAATTCTGTGGTCCGCATAATTTTAAGTGCGGCCACACATCCGAAATGAGGTCCGTACAATTTTGGGTACGGCCGCACATTGAAACTTCAAAAATGACAACTCTCTGAAGTTAGAGAATTACTTGATTTGTGACCGCACACACTTTTCTGCGACTGCGGTTGAATTTTTGTGGACCGCACAATTTTGAGTGTTGTCCATACAATCAATGCACACATTTGCCCTAGCCTAAAGATCTGCGTACTGCACAATTTCTTGTGCGGCCGCACAATTTAATCACTAACGGCAGTGAACTTAGGGCTTTTCAATTTAACATAATTTAGACATGGTAGTAGCAATTTAGACATGATACACAGTTTACCCATCCCCCAAATAGCAAATAGGAAGTTACCCTTACAAATTCAAGCTCACATGATTATGAATTTGACATTATGCCTAAAAATAACTACACTAACTATGAACAAAATTAAGAAAATTGAAAAATTTGAAGATGAATTGAACCTACCAGTGATGTAGTGATGCAAGGAAGAATCAAGGAAGATGGAATGAGTGTGAGATGATTGAATTAATTTAAGTGCACTGTGCTAGCCTTTGTGTTAAGTGTTCACAGTGTGTAAAGTTTTGACCAGTGTGAGGGGCCCGACATTTATAGTTTGACCGACTAGGGCAAAAATGTTAAGCGGAGTGCGGCTGCACAATTTTATGTACGGTCTGCACTCCTTACCTGTTACCAATTACCCTTTTTGATGATCTGCGATCCGCATATTTTTGAGTGTGGCCGCAGATGTTGGTGCGGACCACAAAATTCCTTGTGCGGCCGTAGATCGGCCATTTCTCTGACATGCAAACTTCAGAGAGTTTGCAATTTCTGATCTCCAGTTGTGCGGTCGCACAAAGAATTGTGCGGCCGCATACTCCTTTCTGTTGTGGCCTTCAAAATTTTGTGGTCCGCACAATAAATGTGTGGTCCGCACATTTTTTTCACACTTATCCATTTTCACTCAGCACAGTTCCTGCAAAGCACACTCATTCCTGCAACACACTTCAAAACCAGTTAGCACAAAACAAGACCTATCTAAAAAAGAAGAAAAAGATAAAGAAAAAGAAACATGAGTTGCCTCCCAAGAAGCGCCTGATTTAACGTCGCGGCATGCTGGTAGACTATAATCTCATATTTTAGTCGATTATTACATTCCAATTTAGTGCACTTTAGTTGACTTTGAGCTTTAATCGCTAGTGTTTTGCACTAATTGTGTGTTTTATGCCTTGTAGGAGTGATTCTGAGCTATGTAGATGTTATGGAATGAATTAAAGTGATTTGGAGCTTTGAAGTCTGAGTAAAATCCCAAGTAATTATGCCGGGATCGTGTTTGGGGATCAACGGATGATAGTTAAGAACGAACGAAGAATCAGGCAGGCATACTGTGTAGTGTCCAGTAAAATGCACATAACATTTTGCTCAGAGATCCGTTTGGTCTGAACAATATATTGTCGGACAGTTAATTCAAAGGGCTACAATTTTTATGTTTTATGTTTTATCAAATGTCTAGCAGAATAGGGTGAAACGTGCACAGTAAGTGCGCAGACGCGCACCGTCCAACTCCAAAAAAGTATACTTTTTCGCATAGGAGAAGGTATATTTGTTTGGGCCCGACCCTACTTGGTATATATACATGGAAAAATGGTATTTTGAGGACTTTTGACATAATTTAGACCTAAGGAAGCTAAGGAGAAGAGGGAGAAGCAAGAGCACAAGGATTTCACCATTCATCCTCACACAAGACAAGGGTTTGGATGTTTTATATTTTTCTTTGACTTAAACTTAATTGTGATGAATTTATCCATGTCTATGGAGTAATTCTTCCTTAGGGATTGATGGATTTGGTATTTTAAGAATTATTTGTGGATATTAACTCTAGTTTTATGTATTGAATCGTTTTGGGTATTTTTATTGTTGCATATATATTCACATGTTTATGTAATCGAAAGATGCATAATTTGTGGTATTTTGCATTATCATGTTGGTTAAATTCGTTGACTCTTCTTAGTAATCGAAAGAGGCTAGTTGAATTATTGTTTAGACCTAGTTAGGAGAATAATCGAAAGAAGTTCTCCTAAAGATTAACCCGCTACGAATCTTGCATATCTTCACCGAGCTTAACTTAGTTTATATTGTGAGGTTGAGACTTAATTGAGAGAGGAGTTTCTACTGAACGTTCAAACTAATAATAGAGTGAATTCGAGAGACTCACTTGAACCATAGAGTGAAGTAACTAGACTTAATTCCCAAACAAGTATCTTGCACCTATCCAATGAACCCCTATTTTCTTCCATTGATATCGTCTTTGCTTACTCTTGTTGCGATTGTCATTAGCCAACAGTTTAGACTTTTAGTAAATTTTAGTTTTAATTCACACAACTCTAAATTGTTGATCATCTTGGATAGCAATTAAAACTACAAGCTACGAAAATACTGTTTAAATCCAATCCCCGTGGATACCATATTTTCTATACTATATTCGACTAGTGATCATAATTTTATGTTGTGTTTTTAGCTCGTCAAATTTTGGCACCGTTATCGGGGATTGGTAATCAATGGTGTTTGAAATATTTTTTGGTGCTAATTCAGGAATTAGGTTTTAGTTTTTCTTTTCTCTTTTCTTTTCTATTTTATTTTCTTTATTAGTTAACTTATTTTCAAGATTTGTTTTGTAGTACCTAAAAATTTGGAGAAGATACTATAGATATTGAACTCTAAATGCTGTGAAGATGGAGTATAACTAGCCTAAGAAAATGGTTGAAGAGTTAGCAATTGAATATTATCAGCGGTCTGCTATGTGTTTTAAATGCGGTGGAAATCATCTGTGGGTTGACTGTCAAGCTGGTATGTATTCTTTCTATGGTTCATATTTTGAACAGTCTCGCTCTGTTTCTAGTCCGTATAGATATGAGGATTCATATGGGCATAATCTTGACTCTGGTTATGATGAATACCCTTATTATAACTTGAATGGAAGTGAAGTGAGATAACCACCTCAAGGGGAGAATGATATTTTGGAAGAGCTTGTGTATAAGTTCATAAATAAGCCGGTAGAGAAATTTACACAAGATGATGAAGCCATTAACAACCTAACAACGCAAGTGAGTCAATTGGTAAGTACACTGTCAGGAAGCTCATTGCATTGTGATGGTGAATATATGGAGAAGATACCCTATGAGAATGAGCCTACCCAAGAGGATGAACATCCACAGAGAGAGCTTTTCACTGTTCAAGATGACTCTGATTCAACCGAGATGATCAAAAATAAGGTTGTGGTTGAGTGTGAAGAAATGGAAGAAGAGTTCAAACCCCCATCCACATTTCCACATCTGTAACATGTAGTAGAAGAGAATGAGAAACAAATAGTCTTGAACATACCAGAGGAATATTCACTTGACCTTTCGTCCTTATTTTCTTATTCTAACCTTGATTATGTGGATTTTATTTTTGGGGATCTACAGGAATATATATTGATTGATCCTGTGAAAGAATGCAGGAACAAGTTGAGGATGATCATGAACGAGCAATTCACCGCTCAAAATGAGGACAATAAAGAAAGAAAATAGCAGGTCTTGCAGGTATCCTTAGAAGAATTGGGCTTAATGAGCTCCATAAAGAATCCCAAGGAGCGAAAACAAAGAATGAATTCAAAATTAGGGGTGGAGTTCATAAGTTCTCGAAAAAGAAGAAAATTCAGGGAAGTTTTCTTTAACTTATGCTTGTTAATTGTATGTCATGGGGACATGCCACAACTTAAAGTGTGAGGTAGGGGGATATTTGTATGTTTTATGTATATGTATTTTAGTTTCTGTTAATTTTAGTAGTTAGAGATAAAAAAAATTGAAAAAAACATAAAAAGTTTAAAAATTTTGATTTTTTCTGATGATGGATATCATTCGACGGGTTTCTTGTGCAAAAAGATTTTCTTTTGTAGTTAGTGTAATAATTCCCCCTTGATTTTTCTTTGTGCCGCGGTTCTTTTCCAAGGGTTTTGTTTGAACCGGGTGTAGTTTGATTTTTGTTTTTAGAAGTAGGAAAACCTTGTGATGTGATTTGAATTAAAAGCAATGCCTCTTGACTTTGTTATGCCTTGAGAATAGTGAGTTCTTTAGTGTGACGCTTAGACTCAGTTTTTGACTCTTGTATAAGTACCTTAAATTGTGTGATCTTAACTTTTCTTAACTGCTTTGACTAGAGTGTCTTGATGAATCCAATCTTGAGTGAGTTATGTGCCATGTGTGTGAGGTTTGTGTATTATGTACATTGCATTTGATGTCTAGAACTTGCCCCGTATGTTTGCAAAGCGAAATAGTAGTTTTATTCAGTCTTGGAAGTGATATAGGCATTTCTTTGTTGCGCCATTTATATGTTTTACCCACCTAATTATTATGTATTTTAGTTAACCCCTTTGAGCCTATAATCATGTTTCTTTGGTAACCACATTACAAGCCTTACCCTTTTCTTTGAATTGACCATCTATTTGAACCATTTTCCTCCCATGAGCACTTAAAATTATTATGAATTTTGTAAAAGTTGAAGTGTGGGGTGGTTAGTTTGGCTTTTGAATGGAACTAATGAAATAAGGAGAAAGGTGCATTTTTTTGAAAAAGTAAGAGCCACTTGAATTGAACAAGAAAATAAAAAAAAATAGTTGTATTATTGTGAACTAGATTCATTGATAAGTAGTAACTCTTGATGCAATTGTGCTTAAAGAATAGGGAGTTAATGCATGTTGATGTTAATATGGAGTATGGTTTGACATAAGTGTGGGGTGTGAACAATGAAATGTATGTATTAAAGTGCTTAGGGAAGTGTAGTCACTCTTATATCTAAATGTATCCTACCAATCCCGCAACCTACATTACAACCAGTTAAAAGTCCTACTTGATCCTTGACTGAATGAGCTTAATTAGTAGAGTAGTACACTACGGGCAAGCCTGTGGTTCATATTTTGTGGCATATGAATGTTATTTCTAAGAGTGAGCGAATTCTTTCTATCTTGAGTTCTTAATTGTTATTAAATTCTATGGTGTGAGTAAATGTTCTCTATTGTGTGTCAGGGCACTTGATTCATGAAGGAAAATTAATGTCGTTAACCTCTACGTTAGAGTAAGTGAGCGGGTTATGAATAATGTATGGTACTTGTGAATCAAATCTTGAGGTGAAGATGTTACACAATTGTGCTTAGTCTATTTTAAATATTCTTGGTGTAATGAGGTAGGAGAGTTATTTAGTAAGGTTGTGTCTATATAAAGTAGGTTTGCTTGCTCGAGGACGAGCAATGGGTTAAGTGTGGGGTGTTATGGCACGACGCAAATTGCCGTCAATCACTTGAAATGAATCACTGCCACTACGTGGCCATCACCAACTTTTCCCAGATAGTGCTTTACCCGGTGACCGTAGACTCTAAATACTTCATCATTTTTATTCTTCAAGTCCAATGCACCAAAGGGTGTCACTCTCACAACTTCAAACGTGCTACTCCATTTAGACTTCAACTTTCTCGGAAACATCCTTGTTCCGAATGTACTTGTCATGGAGGTTCTTCATCTTCTCCTTGTATAAGGATGAACTTGGATATTCATGGTACCGAAATTCATCTAGCTCATTCAATTGTGCCACCGTTAAGTTGGAGGCGACATCCTACTCAAGATTTAGCTTCTTCAAAGCCCACATGGCCTTATGCTTAAGTTCCACGGGAAGGTTACAAGCTTTCCCAAACACTAATCGGTATGAAGACATCCCAATTGATGTTTTGTAAGCCGTCCTATAAGACCATAAAGCATCATCAAGTTTCTTTGACCAATCCGTTCGGTTGGCACTCACTCTTTTTGATAAAATACTCTTGATCTCCTGGTTAGAGACTTCTACTTGTCCATTTGCTTGAGGGTGATAGGGGGTCGTGACTTTGTGAGTGACACCATACTTGCTAAGCAAGGAATCAAAAGCTTTGTTGCAAAAATACGACCCCCCATCGCTTATAATGGCCCGCGGAGTACTAAACCTTGTGAATATGTTCGTTTTCAAACATGCCACCACACTTCTAGCTTCGTTGTAGAGCAACGGCCTCAACCCATTTTGACACATAATCCACAGCTACCAAAATGCAGGTGTTCCCACAAGAGCTTATATATGGTCCCATGAAATCAATACTCCACACATCAAAAATATCAATTTCCAAGATGGTGGTGAGGGGCATCTCATTTTTCTTTGAAATCCCACTGGCCCTTTGATATTCATCACAACGCATGACTAAATCACTTGCGTCCTTGTAGAGAGTAGGATAATATAATCTACAACTCAACACTTTAGCCGCCGTTCTTGCTCCCACATGGTGACCACCGTAGGGTGAAAAATAACAAGCCCCAAGAATTTCAACTTGTTCCTCATCCGACACACATCTTCTAATCACGCCATCGTTACAAATCCATAAGAAGTACGGTTCATCCCAATAATAGTCTAGGCAATCTCGTTTGAGCTTCTTTCTTTGATTTGAAGAGAACTCATCTGGTACAATACCACTCACAAGATAATTTGCTAAGTCAGCTAACCATGGCATCTCGATCATTGAAATGGCTAGAAGTTGCTCGTCGGGGAAGGAGTCATTGATTTCATGGTCGTCATGTGGCCTCCCCTCCTCCTCCAAGCGAGACAAGTGGTCCACCACTTGGTTTTCACTGCCTTTGCGGTCTTGGATGTCTAGATCAAACTCTTGCAATAAAAGCACCCATCTCATTAACCGAGCCTTTAAATATTTCTTGCTCATAAGGTACCAAAGTGCCGCATGATCCGTGTGGATAATCACCTTTGTACCCATCAAGTACGGGCATAACTTCTCCATAGCAAAAACAATAGCAAGGAGCTATTTTTAGGTCAATTGTAATTGACTTGGTCATCATTCATGGTCTTGCTAGCATAGTAGACCGGATGAAAGATCTTGTTAACATGTTGCCCCAAAACTGCTCCGACCGCCACATCACTAGCGTCACACATGAGCTCAAAAGGCCAGCTCCAATTCGGGGCAGTGATAATAGGAGTAGTTGTCAATTTGAATCTGAGCAATTCAAATGCCTTCATGCAATCCTCATTGAAATGGAATTTGGCATCTTTCTCCAAAAGTTTACACAAGGGGTTCACCACTTTGGAAAAGTTCTTGATGAAATGCCGGTAGAACCCCACATGACCCAAGAAACTCCTATCCCTTCACGGATGTTGGAGGTGGAAGTTTAGAAATCACCTCTATTTTCGCCTTGTCGACCTCAATGCCGTTCTTTGAAATTTTGTGGCCAAATACAATGCATTCCTCAACCATAAAATGACATTTCTCCCAATTCAACACCAAGTTCGTCTCTTCACATCTTGCCAAAACCTTATCCAAATTTTTCAAGCAATCATCAAAAGAATTCCCGACCACCGAAAAATCATCCATGAAGACTTCAAGGAAATCCTCCACCATGTCCGTGAAGATAGCCATCATACACCTTTGAAAAGTCATCGGTGCATTGCATAACCCAAATGGCATCCGCGAGAATGCGAAAGTACCATAAGGACATATGAAAGTAGTATTCTCTTGATCCTCTGGAGCAATAAGAATTTGATTTTAGCCGGAATACCCATCAAGGAAATAATAGAAAGCATGGTCGGCCAACCTATCAAGCATTTGATCTAGGAAGGGAAGTGGGAAATGATCCTTCCTTGTGACTTTGTTGAGCTTGCGATGATCCATACACACTCTCCACCCGGTCACCGTTCTTGTAGGAATCAACTTGTTCTTGTCATCGGTAACCACCGTCATGCCCCCTTTCTTTAGGACACATTGCACCGGAGAGGTCCACGAACTATCGGAAATGGGGTAAACAACCACGGCATCCAACCACTTTATGATCTCCTTTTTGACCACCTATTGCATTGCTTCATTGAGTCTCCTTTGATGTTCAATGGGGGGTTTGGAATCTTCCTCCAAATTAATCTTGTGCATGCAAAAAGGCGGGGATTATTCCTCGAATATCCGCCAATGTCCATCTAATAGCTTTCTTCCTCTTTTGTAGCACTGCTAATGTGGAGTCTACCTGCACATTAGTCAAACAAGAGGAAAGAATAACCGGTAAAGTAGAACAAGGGCCAAGGAATTCATACCTGAGATACGGAGGCAGTGGCTTTAACTCCAAAGTGGGAGGCTCCTCGATTGAGGGCTTTGTTGGTGGATTCTTCCGATTTTCAAGATCCAAGGACAATTTGCGGGGTCCATAAGTGTAAGACCTCATTCCTTGCAATGAGTTCACGCATTCCACCTAGCCATCTATCTCGTCATCATCAAGGTTAAGCAAAGCGGCCTCCAAAGTATCATCAACATTCATCGTGGCACTAGTATCATCAATAATCACATCGGTTATCAAGTTCACAAATGGACACACTTCATTGCTATTCGGTTGCCTCATAAATTTGCACACATGGAAAACCACATTTTCATCACCCACCCAGAAAGTGAGTTCATCGGCTTCCACATCAATAAGAGCCTTCCCCGTAGCAAGGAAAGGTCTACGCAGAATAATTGGCACATCATAGTCCACTTCACAATCAAGAATCAAAAAATCCGCCAGGAGAATGAATTTATCAACACGAACCAACACATCATCAATTATACCCAATGGTATCTTCATGGTACGATCTGCCATTTGTAATCTCATCGATGTGGGTCTTGGTTGACCAATTCCCAAAGTCTTGAAAACCGAATAGGGCATCAAATTAATGCTTTCCCCAAGATCACAAAGAGCTTTAGCAAAGTCGGCATTTCCAATGGTACAGGGGATTGTGAAAGCGTCGGGATCTTCCAATTTAGGAGCCATTGAGTGCACAATTGCACTCACTTAATGAGTCATCTTTATAGTTTCACAATTCATCGACCGCTTCTTTGTCACCAAGTCTTTCATGAACTTTGCATAACCGGACATTTTCTCTAAAGCCTCAACTAATGGCACATTAATAGATAGACTCTTCAGCATGTCAATGAACATTTTGAATTAATTCTCGCCATTTTGCTTGGCAAGCCTTTGAGGATATAGAGGAGGAGGCCTTGGCATTGGTGCCTTAGCCTTTGGCACTACCGGTTCCGGTATGTCAACAATGTGCTCCCTAGACGGGTTCACTTCCTCTTGAGTCTCCTCCACACTGTCATCAATATCAATTCTTACTTCATCATTTGCTTGTACTACTTGCTCATCATCTACAATTTCCTTTGACTTGAGGTGGGTGCAATCCCACCTTTTCCACTCCTTGTAGTAACAGCCATGGCATGTCTCATGTTGTTTTCACCCTTTGGGTTCACCACCTTGTCACTTGGTAGTGCCCCCTTAGGACGAGTGTTTAAATCTTGCGAGATTTGTCCCAATTGAAATTCCAAATTGCAAATTGAAGTATTGTGAGAGGCTAGTTGGGCATCAGAGACGACATTCTTCTCCATCATTTATTTGAACATGTTCTCAATTCGTCCCATCTCACTGTTGGAAGAGCTTGGACCATTGGAAGGATAAGGAGGCAGGTTGCTCGGTTGTTGATACATCGGGGGCCTTTGAAATCCCGACCCCCAATTTCCTTGGTTATTGTTCCACCCCCCTTGGTTGTTACCTTCCCAATATATTTGACTATTGCCACTCCAATTGCCTTGGTTATTTTGATCATTCCAATTTCCTTGATTGTTTTGATTCTTCCAATTCCCTTGGTTGTTTTGATTGTTCCAATTCCCTTGATTACCATGAGGTCGCCATTGTTGTTGATTTAGGCCTTGAGAGTTAATTCTTTGCCCTTGGAAGCTGTTCACATATTGTACTTCCTCCTCTTGGTCATTGTAAGATTCATCTTAATCAACCCACTATCTTCTTGCACATAATGTTCCGCACAGTTTTGCACTTGAGGACCCTTTTTCCTTCTCCTGTTTACCATTATATTAACTCCCTCCATTGCATTTACTTGCTTAGGACCTTGAACTTGTTTAAGTTGGGCTTTGTCTAATTGATTCATTGTGGTGGTCAACTCGGCAATTGCTTGCCCATGATCATGCAATTCTTTTTGTAGGTGAATCACGTTTGGATCATCGTGAGGAACATTTGCTATACTTTTCCATGCCAATGAAGTATCCGACATTTCATCTAAGATTTCACAAGCTTCCGCATATGGCGTTGTCATAAAATTTTCACCGGCAAGTTGGTTGACCACGCATTGATTTGTAGTATTGACCCCCCTATAGAAAGTTTGTTGAATCATAGCATCCATCATGTCATTGTTTGGGCACTCTTTCACCATAGTTCGTTACCTCTCCCATATCTCATGCAAAGGCTCATTGGGTTCTTGTTTGAATGCTAGAATCTCGTCTTTGAGAGTAGCCATATGCTCGGGAGAAAAGAACTTGGAAATAAATTTCTCCGTCAATTCATCCCATGTATGGATGGAATGGTTTGGCAACCTTTCTAACTAATACAAGGCTTTCCCCCCATAGAGAGAAAGGAAATATCCTCAACCTTAAAGCATCCTCGGAGACGTTTGTCTGTTTACTCCCCCAGCAAGTGTCCACAAACCCTTTCAAGTGTTTGTACGCATTTTGATTCAGAGCCCCGGTGAAGAATCCACGTTGCTCTAGCAATGTGAGAAAAACATTTGTGATTTGAAAGTTGCATGCCCTAATGCAGGGTGGGACTATGGCACTTGCATACCCTTCATTCGACAACAGCCAGTGTGGAGCCGCTCTTGGTGGAATTGGGGGTGGAACGGGAACGTTATCTAGAGGCGGTCGGCCTCGTCTATTTGCTTAAGGTTCAAGAAGAACCTCTTCAACTTGGTCATCTTCCACGTCCACATCCCCCAAAGGCATGTTTCCGAGAGGATCATTGTTGTTGATAGCCATTTTTTCACCTACAACTGTTTCACCAAAAAGATTAGTAAAACTGAAGGAAAAGAATACAATTCACACATAAAACCAAATATATAGCTAAATCTGTTTTTATGCTCCCCGACAACGGCGCCAAAAATTGATCTCGTCCAAGTCACACCTCTATTCGGGGTTGTTAAATGGTCGATTGCAATAATAATACCCAACAAGGAGTCGGGATTGAATCCACATGGTGCTTAGATGGGATTAGTGGTATATATTTGGATAAAGCACGTGAAGTATCTTGGTTGTACTTCCACAAATAGGGTTTTGTTTTTACTTTTAAAATTACGTTAAGGATTACAATTCTAAAGATATAAAACTAGAGAATATTGTTTTTGGATGATTTTTTAAATATATAAAAAAATCCTAGGGGTATGACCTTCACCTAGGTGTTTGCTTAACGGGTTGTAAACTTTAAAACTTGTTTTGTTGGTCGGGGTGTATTATAGCAATCACCACTCAAATACCCACTTAATACCTCTCGGTAAGAGAGTGATTTTGTCCAATTTGGCTTTCTCAAGTACAAATGGGTATTGAACAAAACAGTTGATAAAATGCTCAAGTCGGGTTTTACTATCTTTAGGTTCAACCCTTTAACTGGGACTATCAATCTCTTGATTTTATCCCAAATTCTTGTTAGCCAAGTTTTCCTAGACTAAGTCTCTCTTTCTCAAGCAGAGACCAAGTCAAATAGGCATAAACTAATATTTGCAACCATTAATTCTATAATTAAAGGCAAGAACAAGGCTAAATAATAAACACACAACCATAAACAAGACATAAATCAAACACCCATTAGGTTTTCACACTAGGGTTGGGTCACAACCCTAGCTAAAAATTTAGCTACTCATAATGGGTATAGAGGAAAATAGAGAAGAAAAAAATGATAAAACTCATATTGCAAGATTAAAAGATATAATTCCAATGTTAAATCACCAAAATAAGCTAAAGTTGCCTAAAGGGGTAAAGAAAAAGGGCTACAAAACTTTCAATATTCAAAAACTTTGACCTAATTTTGTGAAAGTAGTTTATTTATACAAAGCTAGAATTTTCGAACAAAATTGCCATTTCGGAAGTTCTACGGCCGCACAATTATATGTGCGGTCCACACTTCTCTTCATATCTTGACAAGAGTTGATTCTGCGGCCGCCCAATCCTGGATTGCGGCTGCATCTCTCATGTTCTGTGGTCCGCACAATTCTGGGTGCGGCCGCACTGGGCTCTTCTGCGAACCGCATATTTCGTGAGTGTGGTCGCATAGCTGTTTCTGCGGCCGCACAATTATTGTGCAGTCCGCATTTCTTCTTGAGCTTGAAATGAAACTCTCTAAACTTTGGCTCTTACATAGCTTCTACTGCCGCACAATAATTGTGTGGTCCGCACTTTGCACTGAGGCTCTGTTGATTTTCCTTCATATTCTGCGGCCGCATATAGAAATCTGCGGTCCGCACTTGAGCTTCTATGCCTGATTTTTGTCCTTGTTCAAATTACTCCTCTTTGAGTTGGATTTCATCGTAGTGACTCATTTTCTAAGTGGTCAAAATTTCCACTTATCAATGACCACACATCCATCTCAACATCCTCATTTCAGCTATATTCAGCATCTAGACATGAAAATTCTTAACCAGCACTCCTGTAATGACATGATCGGTCGTTTCGAGATCTAGTGCATCATTCAGTGGTTTGAGTCCATGAGTAGCTTCACTTCGGGTATTATGACTTGTACGTGTGGTCGGAATTGAAATTAGGTAAATTCGGAGTTGATTTGGAGAGAAAATTCTAATTTCAGAAGCTTTAAGTTGGAGGAGTTGACTAAGGGTTGATTTTTGAGTAAACGGTATTGGAATCAGGATTTGAAGATTCCAACAGGTTTGTATGATGAATTTGGACTTGGGCGTATTTCCGGATCGGGTTTGGGATGACCCGGGAGCATTTCAGCGCATATTGTGGAAAGTTGGCATTTTGAAGAATTTCATAAATTTGGGTCGAAGTGCATTTCAATGTTATTGATGTCTGTTTGGGATTCCAAGTCTGGGAATAGCTCCGCATAATGATTCTGGCCTTAGAGGCACGTCCGGAAGTGGATTTGGAGGTCCGTAGGTCATTTTGGGGTCATTTGACGAGGGTTGGGAATTTAAAGGTTTTTGGGAAAGTTTGACAAGGAGTGGATTTCTTGATATCGGGGTCAGATTCCGATTCCAAAATATGAAATAGGTCCATAATGTGAATTATGACTTGTGTACAAAATTTAAGGACAATCAGACATGATTTAATCGGTTTCGGCATCGAATGTAGAAGTTTGAAGTTATAAAGTTCATTAAGCTTGAATTGGGATGCGATTCATGGTTTTGGCATTATTTGATGTGATTTAAGGCCTCGAGCAAGTTCGTGTCATATTTTGGGACGTGTTGGTTTATTTGGTTGAGGTCCTGAAGGCCTCGAGTGGATTCCGGATGGTTAACGGGTCAACTTTTGGACTAAAGGAATGATGATGCAGCTGGTATCTGGTGTAACCACACCTGCGGGGTTTTGTCTGCAGGTGCGAAGCAGCAAAAGCGGCCAAGAGGAGGCGCAGAAGCGGAATTGGCCCATTTTCTTACATTCTCTCTTGGTTCGGCGATTTTTGGAGAGCTTCAAGTGGGGGGTTTTCATCATCTATGTCAAGGTAAGTTATTCCCACCTATTGTAAGTTAAATACATAGTTTTTATACGGATTTAAGCATGGAAATTTTGTAGAAATTTGGAATTTTGAATAAAAACTTAGAAATTGGTATTTTTGGATTTTGACCACGAAATTTGACATGGAATTGGGAACAAATTATATATTTGAGTTCGTGGTCTTATGGGTAGAGTATATCTTCCAAAACTTTTGAAATTCGGGCATGTGGGCCCGAGGGTTGACTTTACCGACTTTTCGAGCGAAGTGCGAAATTGTTATAAATTGATTTATTATGAGTATTAGAGTATATATTTATGGATTTGCACATTTATTGACTAGTTCTGGAGCGACGAACATCGGTTTAGGGTGTTAGAGTGGTGCTGGAGCTGGATTATGGAACTTCGGGGCAGGGTAAGTCTCATGTCTAACTCTATGAGGGGGAAACTACCCCTAGGAGTTGTAATTGATAACTGGTTGTTGATTACGGGGGCTACGTACGTACGAGGTGACGAGAGTCCGTACGTAGCTAGATTCATGTTATTGTCCGGGTAGACTTAGGTTCACACCATGCTATACTTGCACTATAGAGATTATCTTTGCTCGTTTAATTCTTTTATTTCGCATTATGACTTGAGACTAGACATGCGTAGAGTGATAGACTCGTTATTGTAGAGACTTCACGAGTTTCATGATTAGTCACGAAATAATTGTACTCCTCTTATGAAATTGTGTCCGCCTCTTATGAAATTGTGTCCGCGATATATATATATATATATGTATGTTTCATTGAAAGGTTTTTCGTTAAAGAAATTATAACTCACACGTTTATTCGTGAGTGGGGTCAAGGACCCGTTAAAGCTTCTTATTCTAATGGGATCAAGCCGTTCGCCTCGGCAGGATTTATGTATCACACTCTTATGGAAGCGGGTCGTTAGCCTTTGCAGGTTAATAGATGCATCTATGGTTCGTGTCGTTCGTCCCTCGCCAGTGCACAAATTATGATGGGATCGAGCCGTACGCCTCGGCATTTCTATAAAATATTCTCATGAAATCGTGCGTAACATTTGGCAAGAAGACATTGTATCTGTGAGTTCTTCCTGATTTGAAGTATAACGACCCATTTTGGTGAGATCTACTATATATTTATATATATGCTCCGGTTGAGGAGGAAATTTGCTAATTTAGAGTTTGAGCCTATTGTAAAGAGGAGAATTGTACCATGTATTTATACTTGTTTATTTTATTTATTTAATCTGCCCCATATTTATTCACCTCTTTACTGTACTTGATATTATTGGACCACTAGTGAGTGTCGATGTCGACCCCATCACTACTCCTCTAGGGTTAGGTTAGATACTTACCGGGTACAAGTTGATTTACGTACTCATACTACACTTGCTGCACATTTTTGTGCAGGTACTTTTATGTCTGGTGGTCCTTTGGGCATGGAGGCGCGGATGATGCGGGGACTTGCCATGAGCTGCATTTCATGTTACGATCCGCAGCCAGCAGGGTCTCCTTCAGAGTTATTTATATTCCCCTGTCCAATTTATTTTCCGGACATATGTTGTATTTTATTTTACTTCCTAGTAAATGCTCAGGCACTTGTGACACCAGATTTTGGGGATAATTATGGGTTGTTCCGTATTGTTATTGTGAATATATTATCATTTACTCTGTAAAATTTTATCTCTTACTATTTAATTGAAGGAAATTCACGATTTCAAAAATACTAAAATGAGTAATTAAGTTAAACTTTTATTGTTGGCTTGCCTGACAGTGGTGTTAGGCGTCATCACGACCTTTGATGGATTTTGGGTCATGACAGCATGGTATTAGAGCGTTAGGTTCACTTAGGTCTCACGAGTCATGAGCAAGTCAAGTAGAGTCTCGCACATCGGTACAGAGACGTGTGCATTTATTTTCGAGAGGCTACAGGCTGTTAGGAGCACTTCCCCTCTTGATTCCTCTTCGTGCGGTTTGATTTCCTTTGAGGCTTATGCCTTTATTTTCTTTCTACTTGATCCTATACGACGTGAAACGCTTGTTAGCAATTATGAATCGGGTAATTTTAATGGCACCTGTAGTGCAGCATATTTCTCCCTGCATATTCGATTGGGCTAATATCGTCGCCTTGCGGAAAGATATTCTTTTGTTCCAGCTCAGTATCGGTATTTTCTATGGTTTCGAGACTGTGCACGGGTTGCTACGATGTCTATGAGTTGTTATAGCACAATATTGATGTAATGGTAGGATACTTGTCTACATGTCGGGGCACTGAATGATTCGAAAGGAGGTTTTTCTCAATGCATGATTCAGAGGTTCAGTGTTTTATTTTCGGTGGAGGAAAGGCAATCGGACTACGAATGCTCAGGTTTGGGTCGATGGGGTAACGAGACTTGGTATTTTCGAGCGTGGTGGAATCTTCACCCGTGATGTGGTGTCGTCGTCATTGATTTAATGTGTTAAGCTCGCCGGTGTTTTGGCCTTCTTCAAAATCGCCTTTGGGTATAGTAATGTGAATGGTGCCGGGGAAGCGGCTATCAGAGATCGCGGTGTGCTGGGGTTCAAAATTGAATCGGTGTTCCTCGTGTTGATGGCTCAAGAAGGATGATCTTCGGAGAGGTTTAGAATGGTAGCAATCTATTGGTTCAAGTGCTACAGAGATGGATTTGATTTACGGCAACAACTGGGCATCTATGAGGAAGGACATGTAGGAGGTATCTTGCGGTGGTTAAACAAAAGTGGGAGAGTGGCAAAGTAGCATATGGGTTCTGTGGTAGGATAGCTACACGCCTTGAGGAAAGTTTAGAATGATTTGGGATTCATGGTGGACAGTGACTAGGTCTACGAGCTTAATTTGGAATTTTGGCTACTAGATATAGGAAGGTTGGATACGACAAAAATGAGTTGCTTGATATAAAGAAGGATACAACATGACTTTGGATTGGAATGTATTGTCGCACCTTTAGTTGGTGTCCATGATGAGTGAACGGACTTGTACAACCGGTGAATGAGCACGGACTCCGGATGGTTTAAGGATTTCATAGTAATTGTACTCAGCGCAGCGTCATTGGAAGGTGTCGGCATGGACTTTCCATATGTGGGTTATCTCTTGTGAGCATGCTAGTGGTTGTGTGGTGTTGATGAAGCTTCTACAAAGAATTTTACTGGCTATCCAGTAAGCGGTCGAATATGTGAATATGGCCAGTGATTCAGAATGTTCATGAAATGTTTAACAGGAAGATTCCGAGGAATTTGGCGGGGTTAATTTTGCGAGATCGTGTTAATAAGGAAGAAGGAATTTTAGTGGGTTCCGGGGTTATGCAATTGTAGCTTCAAGCTAAGTGGGAGATTCCCACCGTCTACGATTGGATTGCATGGTTGTCTACTTGTCTGGTTATCAGCATATTAGCGGGTTATTACGACTAAAGCAAGAAAATATTAGTGGTAATTTGAGCAAAGGATTTGGAGAATGTGTGTTATATTTGGCCTTGTTGATTCGTGTTCAGGCTTTGGGAAGACTCAAAGTTTATGCTTCGTGTAGATGTGATGTACAAGTAAAGTGATTCAGTTGGGTGCTTCCTTGAGAGGGTGTTCATGTGCTAGCAGAGCCTAGGAGTTTGATCATATTTGGGAACAAGTCAGAGTGGGTAACTCTCAACAACAGTCCTAGTGGATTCAAAAATTTAAAGTCCGGTGCCTAAGGATTTCGAGTCCGTAGTATGGTTAAGTATCGAGCATTGCAGCAGATTACAAAAAAAGGGCTTGGAGTGTTCTGTGTTATCATCGATCTACGGTGTAGCACTGGAGGAATGGGAGAAAATAACTTTGGATTCATAAAGGAAATATCAGAATGGGTGTACCAGTTGAAGATGAGAATGTGCGCACAAGGAGGGTATGAGATGGTTTGTGGGTTTTGAGACAACGTGATCTCGTGAAATAGGGTCCTTTTGGATGAGTGCAAATTGGGTTCGTCATGTTTTGAATGGATCTATTATTATTCCTAAGGCAAGTTCGGGGTAAATTAGAAGAAGTCAGATCGGTTAGCAATGGTTGAATCGGCATATTGAGGCAATGATCAGTTCCTTCAACGTGTTAAGTTTTATAGGTGGTTGTGGCGGTACGTGCGAGGTTTGACGGCCACTGTAATTGATTTTACTTGGAGGCATTCGAGTTATTATGGTCTGCTATGTGTAGATGGATCTCAAAAGGGTCATGGTGGTTTAGACCACTACTTGGGGTTGTATTTTCTGCGGTTATGAGAATTCGGTCGCGTGTTGCAATGGTTCTCCTGAAATGAGTTAAGTGAAAGGTTGCTATATGACATAGTGTTTATTCTATTAGTGGGTCTGGGGTTATTATGGAATTCTTGTACTCTCACGTATTGGCATGTTAGGTGCAGTGAGAGGCATAGAAATCGGAAGCTGAGGATCCGGCTCGGTGTTGACAAGAATGTCACGAGCTCGGACGAGCAGGAAGGAATTCAGATGGTTAGAAAAAGATGGTATTGTCTTTAGCGTCAGCTGAGATTAGTGCCCTGTGTAAGAGACCTTGTGTACCGATTTGTGAACCCTTGAGAGGTTAATTGCCCAAGCACGGTATGATCAGAATCGGTTTGAGGTCCGTTGATGGGTCCAAATGTGGATGTGTACTCTACACTAGCCTGGGTGTGTTCGTTCAGCATAGCATTCCTTATGGAAGAGTATTCGGGCGTGGGATGTTAATTTCGTTGCCAGCTATTTCATGTAATACTCTATTGTGATATGTGGGTTGTGAAACGACTTGGTTATTTGTACAATGTGTTGAGGTCATGCGTAGCGGTGGTGTTATGTGAGCAGGATAGCCCTTGAGATGCAGATCATATATTGCACCTTAGTTGTGTTGGAGTTTTATAGTGTATGATGCTACCCATCTCCCCAGGATTTGTATTATGCACTTAACGTGCTTATGGTTGATATTCGGGCATTTCGTGATTATAAGCGTTACAGCTCGATGTGTGTTTTCTTTAGATTATTATGTGTGAATCGGTTGGCACACCGCCATGGGTATGTTGTTTGGATCGGGTGGCATGCCGCCACGGGTATGTTGTTTGGATCGGGTGGCACACCACCACGGGTATCATGATTGGATCGGGTTGCACACCGCAACGGTGTCATATATGGATTGGGTTGTACGCCGCAACAATGGGAGGTGGAGTACAGTTCCCTATATCTATTCGCGTGTGTTTTGTCCCTCATTTTCTGAGGAAGGTTCATGACATATTTTCAGTTGTTTAATTAGTTATGTAGGTTGAGTAGTTTTTTCCAGATTTCGCTTTCCTTATGTATCACATTCGAGTTTGTAGCTTGTGGGCACATTGTGGCATCATATGAGATTTTTGGCAGTATCTGAGGTAGCTTATTGCATGAGCAGCTTATATTGGGCGAGACAAGATTATTGGACCTGGGATCAGTGCGATCAAATTTATATGAAGCATATTAAAGATAAAATATCGTTATTTGGTTCATAATGAGGTAATGGTTCTTGTCAAGAGGAGAAACTCAATAATTTGTTGACTCGACAGTTGGTTATGAATTTTTACACATCTCTTCCTTTGTGCCAGCATTGCAAGAGTTGGAACAAGACTTATATGTGTCATGAGGTGTGTTGTGGGCATCAGATTCATGGAATTTTGGCTATTGTTATCGGATAATATTATTATGGTCATGTGAATTATGCAGTGCATGGTGTGAATTCAACAAAGGTATGCGATCATGTATTGGTGCATCGTGTAGTGATTTATACGGTGTTCGTATGTTGGAAATAGGCCTGGTGGAGAATTTCAGATGTTGGAATTTGGCTCTAAGGCTTATTTGACTAAATAAAAGGGAGGACTTTTCAGACTGGCTCAAGCTAATGTTCTCAACTGGGTTGTGGTAGCACGGTTAGGTGCACGAGGTGTTAAATAGTAATTTTGGATAACTCCAGAGCAGTTCTTAGCACGTTCGAGGACGAACGTATGTTTAAGTGGGAGAGAATGTAGAGACCCGACCGGTAGTTTTAAGCTCTAGCACGTCATTCGGCAGTTTAAGTCCATGAGTAGCTTCACTTCGGGTATTATGACTTGTACATGTGGTTGGAATTGAAATTCGGAGTTGATTTAGAGAGAAAATTCTAACTTCAGAAGCTTTAAGTTGGAGGAGTTGGCTAAGGGTTGATTTTTGAGTAAACGACCTCGCAATCGGGATTTGAAGGTTCCAACAGGTTCGTATGATGATTTTTGACTTGGGCGTATGACCGAATCAGGTTTTGGATGACCCGGAAGCATTTCGGCGCCTATTGTGAAAAGTTGGCATTTGGAAGAATTTCATAAATTTGGGTCGAAGTGCATTTCAATGTTATTGATGTCCGTTTGGGATTCCGAGTCTATGAATAGCTCTGCATGATGATTCTGGCCTTAGGGGAGTGTCTGTGGGTGGATTTGGAGGTCCGTAGGTCATTTTGGGGTCATTTGGCGAAAGTTGGGAATTCAAAGGTTTTTGGGAAAGTTTAACCGAAAGTGGACTTTTTGATATCAGGGTCGGATTCCGATTCTGGAAGTTGGAGTAGGCCCGTAATGTCAATTATGACGTGTGTGCAAAATTTGAGGACAATCGGACATGATTTGATAGGGTTCAGCATTAAATGTAGACGTTTGAAGTTCTAAAGTTCATTAGGCTTGAATTGGGATACGATTCATGGTTTTGGCATTGTTTGATGTGATTTGAGGCCACTAGCAAGTTCGTGTCATGTTTTGGGACGTGTTGATATATTTGGTTGAGGTCCCGAGGGCTTCGGGTGGATTCTGGATGGTTAACGGATCAACTTTTGGACTAAAGGAATGATGAGGCAGCTAGTATCTGGTGTAACCGCACCTGCGAGGTTTTGGCCGTGGGTGCGGAGCCGCAGAAGCGGACAAGAGGGGGCATAGAAGCGGAATTGGCTGGGGAATGCTGGGACCACAGATGCGGTCAAGTTCCGCAGAAGCGGGACCACACCTGCGCACGAAGAGCTGCAAAAGCGTGGGCGCAGATGCGCATGAGGGCCGTAGAAACGGCCAGCGACCTTGGCTTGGTTTCTTGCAGGTGCGAGACTTGGAGCCGCAGCTGTCGCAGAACCGACCTTCGCACCGCACAAGTGGAATTCGTTTCTTTAAAACGGGGTTTTGGCCTATTTTCTTCCATTCTCTCTTGGTTGGGCGATTTTTGGAGAGTTTCAAGTAGGGGGTTATCATTATCTATGTCAAGGTAAGTTATTCCCACCTACTGTAAGTTAAATACATAGTTTTTATACGGATTTAAGCATGAAAATTTCGTAGAAATTTGGAATTTTGAATAAAAACTTAGAAATTGGTATTTTTGGATTTTGACCACGAAATTTGACATGGAATTGGGAACAAATTATATATTTGAGTTCGTGGTCTTATGGGTAGAGTATATCTTCCAAAACTTTTGAAATTCGGGCATGTGGGCCCGAGGGTTGACTTTACCGACTTTTCGAGCGGAGTGAAAAATTGTTATAAATTGATTTATTATGAGTATTAGAGTATATATTTATAGATTTGCAAATTTATTGACTAGTTTTGGAGCGACGAGCATCGATTTGGGGGTGTTAGAGTGGCGTTGGAGCCGGATTATGGAACTTCGAGGCAAGGTAAGTCTCATGTCTAACTCTTTGAGGGGGAAACTACCCCTAGGAGTTGTAATTGATAACTGCTACTTATTGCGGGGCTACGTAGTACGAGGTGACGAGAGTCCGTATGTAGCTAGATTCATGTTATTGTCCGGATAGACTTAGGTTCACACCATGTTGTACTTGCACTATAGAGATTATCTTTGCTCGTTTAATTCTTTTATTTCACATTATGACTTGAGACTAGACATGCGTAGAGTGATAGACTCGTTATTGTAGAGACTTCATGAGTTTCATGATTAGTCATGAAACAATTGTACTCCTCTTATGAAATTGTGTCCGTGATATATATATGTATGTTTCATTGAAAGGTTTTTCATTAAAGAAATTATAACTCACACATTTATTCGTGAGTGGTGTCAAGGACCCGTTAAAGCTGCTTACTCTAATGGGATCGGGTCGTTTGCCTCGTCAGGATTTATGTATCATACTCTCATGGAAGCAGGCCGTTAGCCTCTGCAGGTTAATAGATGCATCTATAGTTCGTGTCGTTCGACCCTCGCCAGTGCATAAATTATGATGGGATCGGGCCGTACGCCTCGACATTTCTACAAAATATCCTCATGAAATCGTGTGTAACATTTGGCAAGAAGCCAGTGTATCTGTGAGTTCTTCCTGATTTGAAGTATGACGACCCATTTTGGTGAGATCCACTATATATTTATATATATTTGCTAATTGAGAGTTTGAGCCTATTGTAAAGAGGAGAATTGTACCATGTATTTATATTTTTTTATTTTATTTATTTACTCTACCTCATATTTGTTCACCTCTTTACTGTACTTGATATTATTGGAACACTAGTGAGTGTCGATGTCGACCCCTCGTCACTACTCCTACGGGGTTAGGATAGATACTTATTGGGTATACGTTGATTTACGTACTCATACTACACTTGCTGAACATTTTTGTGCAGGTACTTTTATGTCTGGTGGTCCTTTGGGCGCGGAGGCGCGGATGATGCGGGGACTTACCGTGAGCTGCATTTCATGTTACGATCCGTAGCTAGCAGGGTCTCCTTCAAAGTTATTTATATTTTTCTGTCCAATTTGTATTCCGGACAGATGCTATATTTTATTTTACTTCCTACTAAATGCTCATGCACTTATGACACCAAAATTTGGGGATGATTATGGGTTGTTCTGCATTATTGATGTGGAGATATTATCATTTACTCTGTAAAATTTTAACTCTTACTATTTAATTGAAGGAAATTCATGATTTCAAAATTACTAAAATGAGTAATTAAGTTAAAGTTTTATTGTTGGCTTGCCTGACAGTGGTGTTAGGTGCCATCACGACCTTTAATGAATTTTGGGTCGTGACAACTCCGTTCCATACAACATAGTCGGTCTAACCACCACTCTATAAAACTTGCCTTTAAGTCTTGGTGGCATATTCTTATCACACAGAACCCCAAAAGCTGAGCCTGCATTTCATCCACCCTGATCCAATTCGATGAGTAACATCCTGATCAATCTCCCTGTTGCCTTGGATTACAGACCCAAGATATTTGAAACTATCCCTTTTGGGTTGACTTGTGTATCAATCTTCACTTCCCCTTTTGTTTCAGGCATCCCATCACTGAACTTGTATTCCAAGTATTCTATTTTCGACCTACTCAACTTGAAACGTTTAGACTCCAGCGTCTGTCTCCAAACCTCAAACTTTGCGTTATCTCTCCCCCCACCCCCTGCATCTCGTCAATCAGTACTATGTCATCAGCAAATACACCATGGCACCTCCCCTAGTATGCATTGCGTCAGCACATCCAACGTCAGGGCAAACAAAAACGGGCTGAGAGTCGATCCCTGATGTAACCTCGTCTCCACAGGAAAATGTTTCGAGTCACCACCCGCACTCCTCACCCGAGTCTTAGCTCCCTCGTACATATCCTTAATCACCCTTACTGACGAGGCCAATGTATATTGGAATTTCCTGCTCGTACTCTGTCAAATTCTAGTATAGTTTAAGATATCGTCTCACAGAGACTGAATAATCTATAGTATAGAGTCGTAATATTTTAACTACTATTTGAGAGAATCAAATTGATGAAAAGTGAGAGAAGTTTAAAACTTGTTAATTACTTAAACAAAACAAATAACTTTTGAAAGATTTATAATATTAAAAAAGAGTTGGGAGTCATTGAATTCACTTGATAATATTACTATAATAAAATTTCAATTTCTACATTTATTTCTCTAAAGAGTAATTGCTTATTTCTAATACAATTATATTTTGCTCACTAAAAAAATTACCAATTAATAACACTCTATGAGAATTATGTTAATTAATCAACTTAAGACTAGTGACGTTTAAACCGAAATATTTTTCTTGCTTGACTTGTGCTAAAAGAAAGTAAAAACTTCGTAAGAATATTTTTATTAAATATCAATAATATTGCCTACAATAATTCTTCTGTGAGAATTAAAACTGAGGCAAGCAAGATTACTGACTTGAAATAATAGTTTACTGAAAAATTACTTTCACTCTACTATTTTATTCATCAGTTATTATATATTAATTTTGCTCCGCGAGAATTACAAAATTAATATATGAATAACTTAGAGATAAAATATATAGAAGTGATAATAGAGTAATTAAAAACCATCATTTCAGCACAGTATGTAATGTAAATAAAAAGTTTCAAGCCAAGAATATATAAAAACTGAGATAGTATTATAAAATATATCAAGTTTCATCAACTATCCCAACGAAAAGAGATTACTCCATTATGGAGTAAGAAAAACTAAAAATGATATTTAGAAGATTAGAAATATTTAAAAGACTAAGTATTTTTACTACAAAGAAAGAAAACCAAGATTAGTTCTTGTCTTGCAAAAGATTGGATATCCTTATACAAAGAGAGCTTGCTATTTATAGGAAAAGATGAGTAGTTTTGTCGTGTTCTAATTTTGTAAATGTGAAATCCATATATGCGAAGTGACCTTTGAGTACGTAGATTCCACACATGCATCTATGACTCTTTTTCTTCTCTTCTTGACTTTATGAGTTAGACTTGCAAATATAGGTTCCATGTATGCAAATGTGACCTTTGCGTATATAGATTCCACATATGCATCTATAGTTCTTTTGCTTCCATTCTTGATTTCATGGGTTAGACTTGCAAATATAGGTTCCATGTATGCGAATGTGATCTTTGCAAATATAGATTCCACACATGCATCTATGACTCTTTTGCTTCTCTTCTTGACTTCATGAGTTAGACTTGCAAATGTAGGTTCTACGTATGCAAATGTAACATTTGCGTGTATAGATTCCACATATGTATCTGTAGCTCTTTTTCATCTCTAATTATCTCTTTCCAAGCCCATATGTATATTCCACATTTGCGAATATGAAGATGATGTGTGCAACAGTGGCTTTGCTTCATTCTCTTGTCTTTTAGCCTTTTTTCTTTTTCATAATTTCTTCTTCCTACAAGATTTGTTAGAAAATAAGCGAGGATAGGATATCATTATTCATATTTTATTTTAATAACTTATTTTTTTTACATATGAAATTACATGAATAATTTATATCCATCACTTACGCTATTGGAACACCGCTAACCTCCAAACATCTCCATAGGACCTCCATCGAGACTTTGTCGTAACCTTTTTCTCTAGATCAATGAACATCATATGCAAATCTTTTTTTCTTTTCCGGTACTGCTCCACCAATGTCCGCACAAGGTCAATAACTTCGATAGTTGACCGCCCTGTACATCAAGTTGTATATGAAAGAGAATAAGAAATTACTACTACCAATGAATGTAGTACTATGAATAGGATCATAGTATAGAAAGTTACCTCTCCTCTTGCATTCTAACTTCAAGAATGCAACTTGTACAATTAATTGATCTAATTTTCACTCAGTTATTAACTCAGATTATTACTATTATTTTTGTTCAAACTTGACCTGAACAACTAAATAATCAAGTTTTTATTCACGAAAAATTTGATAGTACAAACTGTTCCTCACTCGTACGATGAACAAAAAATGATAATCGCGTAAAGGAACATACAGGATGAACAAAAATGTAAAATAGGGAAAAGGATCAAAATTATACTTTTACTATATAAAACATTTCGATTTTACCTACCGATGTATTTGAGGCCGTTCATAATTTCAAACTCAATAGCCAATCGTCCCTTATTTGTTACTGACTTTAAGAGCTCCTACTTGAAATATAAGGTAGTATAATTTTAGATCATAGTCAAAGCAAATAGTTAAATTTGGACTTTTCTCTCAAAATATCTTGACACGAAATGAATTTATCTAGCTGGCTAAATATTTTTTTAAAAGTTGTGAATTCATTCAGATCATTAGCTTATTACAGCCTAAATATAGTCCTATAGTATGCAAGATTTTTGCAATATCATCTCTCTGTCTCTCTCTGTCTCTGTCTCTGTCTCGTCATCTTCAGCAATATCTGGCACCTTTAAACGACAAACACCAAGAAAATTTTCTAATCTCCACATTGTGATGAACAACATTAGTTGTCTAAATACTAAGAACTTACTGCGTCTGATCTACTACTACTAGTCAAATACAATCTTGGGGGGTATTAAATTTCAAGAACTATAGCAAAAAGGGTCTCCAAAGAAAAAGATGAGTTTTAGAGAAGAGAATAATGAAGATGGAAGAGGAGGAGGAGGGGATCTGAGGAAGCCATTTTTGCATACTGGAAGTTGGTATCGTATGGGTTCAGCACAGACCTCTAGCATGATGATGGGTTCTTCTCAAGTCATTCGTGATAGCTCAATCTCAGTTCTTGCTTGTGTTATGATTGTTGCTTTGGGTCCACTCCAGTTTGGTTTCACTGTAATACCCATTCTTTATTCCCTTACTCCTTTTTGCATTCAAGTTATTTCCTTTGCTTTGATACTAAATGTCTGATTATCTGTTGATAAATTGCAATTTCCATAAAGATGATAACTTTGAATGACAGTGAAGTGTTTTGGATCAATTTGGATAGAAGGTTGAATATTTAATGATATTCTTGTAACTTGAATCTGTAGTAATTCTAGAGATTGAAGTTTCCCTTATATATTCTGCACTTTCTTGAAGTGTTTTACCTTTATTTTTTAGTGGTAAAAGGATCAATTTTGGCTAAAAGGTGGAGTCTTTATTGAGATTTCTATTGATTCTTGTAACCTAAATCTGTAGTAATTTTAGAGATTGAAGTTTCCATTATGTAGTCTGCAATTTCTTGGCTGGTATGAAAATGAAAATTGAAGTTTGTACCTTGCTTTTAAGTCATAAAGGGATCACTTGGCAGAAAGGTTGAACATTTATTGGGAATACAATTTCTTTTCTGGGATTACAATTTGTTATGGCAATTTTCTGCCTAAATGTGTAGTAATTCTAAAGGTTGAAGTGTCCCTGTCTGCACTTTCTTGGATGGATACCAGTTTTATATTGCTGCTATGTATGTATCATTTGTATCTATGTATGTAGATGTGTCTGTGTGCTTTTAAGTCATAAAGGGATCACTTGGCAGAAAGGTTGAACATTTATTGGGAATACAATTTCTATTTATATTGCTGCTAAATATGTATGTATGTATGTAGATGTGTCTGTGTGCGTGTATGTCTCTGTTTGATCAATTGTTTTCCTTTTTTTTTTGGTTGTTGTTACTGTAGTCTGGTTATTCTTCGCCTACACAAACTGCTATTACCAAAGATCTGAAGCTCACTGTTTCTGAGGTAATGAGTCATTCTTGCTTTATATGTTTCGATTCATTTGCTTGTGAGCAATTGCTGACTAAAGTTAATCTTTTCAGTTCTCTTTGTTCGGTTCTCTATCTAATGTGGGAGCTATGGTCGGGGCAATATCTAGTGGTCAAATTGCCGAGTACATTGGGCGAAAAGGGGTAAGATAATGGCATCAATAGGAATTCTGATTCCAATTTTCTTTTGCTTGCCTATTTTGTACAAGTGGATACTCAAATTTCTTGTCCTACTTGCAGTCTTTAATGATAGCTGCTATACCTAACATCATTGGTTGGCTTTCCATCTCATTTGCCAATGTAAGTCAATTCTGCTTTGATGCGAATGAAAAAAATACTACTGGTCATCATACGATGCGTCAAACCTACACTATTGCAATATTTCTACATCCCTTTCTGACTCAAATATTGATCCAGGATCTGTCCTTCTTATACATGGGAAGATTATTGGAAGGTTTTGGAGTCGGCATAATTTCTTACACGGTAAACATTAAGTTTGTTAATTCTCTTCTCTGTTACATTGTATAAGTTATTGGAGATGTTTAAAGTGTCAAAAATTTGCTGCTTCCCATGGTCATGCTTATTTCAGGTTCCTGTATATATTGCCGAGATAGCACCTCAAAACCTGAGAGGGGCCCTGGGGTCAGTTAACCAGGTATGTGTAGTGGCTTCATTCTCTTTAACCAAGGTTATGCCTGTTAGGTAAATCATGCTAACTGTTCTATCATATAGCTCTCTGTTACAGTTGGGATCATGTTATCCTATTTGCTGGGACTTTTCGTTAATTGGAGGCTGCTTGCCGTTCTTGGTAATGATCAGTTCTCTTTACTCTTTTAAGATCTATAGTTTATAGATGTAAGTTTCATTTCATTTCCTGATGAATGGTATTCTTTGACTTAACTTCCTCGCATCTGCGATGAAAGCTCTTTCCTTCACACAAAGATGTGTTTTATGAAGGAGAGCCTTGGCGTAACTTGTAAAGTTGCTGCCATGTGACCAGGAGGTCATGGTTTCGAACCGTGGAAACAGCCTCTTGCAGAAATGCAGGGTAAGGCTGCGTACAATAGACCCTTGTGCTCTTCCCGGGACCCCGTGCATAGCGGGAGCATAGTGCACCGGGCTGCCCTTTTTTTTAGAGATTTGTTTTATACTGCTCATGATGGTAGCTAAAATTTCCTTCATTTAATGATGTGTTTTATAGTACTAAAAAGTCTATAGCAACTGAGAGCAAATATTTAGGATGTTCAATCTTGTCTTGACTCGGAAATGAGCATTAAAGTGGTTTGCTTGGTCTTGCCAAACTCAGACTAGTTCAGTTGAGCCAATTATGAGTCGACCTCAAGTGGTTATCCTGTGTATTCAGTACATCTATCGGTTGTTGAGTCAAGCTCTAACTGAGCATAATAAATTAAGAAAACACACCCATGGAAAAGAAAAAGAAAAGGAAGAGTGTGTTCAAGCTTGACTACTTATTAAAAGAAAAAGTGTTCAAGTTTGGTTTGATGGGTTAATCAGATTAGCTAAGTTGAAGTGCCGGCTAATCAGCTAGTGACGATTTGGGAATTGACTCATTCTGAATTAAAAGCCACCTCTCTCTTGTCTAGTAGTTTGGAGACAGGAAAATGAAGCACTTTCTGTTTCACATATACTACTTTTGTTGCTTGCATACTGTTTAGTTTGAGAACATTTTCTATTTCAAAATGACCGTCTGTTTGCCTTTTGCTAGAGCAACGAATCGTAAGCAGTTTCTAATGGGATAAATGCATACTAATAAACAAACAAAAACCTGCTTACTAGTGCATTTCTTATGGAGAAAAATTGTGCAGACCTAAAGATCTGGAGGGTGTTTAATGTATCTCTCTAAAGCGCATGTTAACTTCCATCGAGATTTGCACCAGTTCATTGGGTGATCTCTGCTCCTACCAAACTAAGAGGAAAAGCAGAACATAGTAGCTCTTCATCCAATTATTGTCATCCATGCTAACTGGCTTAGCATATTTTTTCGGGAAAACTGGTATTACTGGTTGTGTTGTGATAGAACAAAACAAAGATCAAAGATATATCGTAGTAGATAAGGGAGGGATAGCCTAGTGGAAGGAGTCCTCCACCTTCAAGCTTGAGGTTGGGGCTTTGACTCACCAAGAAAGGAAAGTGGGAAAGGGCGACGTTTTCCCCTCGCAGTGGACTTTGGTGGTTTAGGTTTACCTTATCAAAACAAAAAAAAAAAATCAAAGTTATGTCCTAGTAAAGTAAAGCTAGTCTGGATTTGTTTTGAAGTGCAAGATAAAGCACCCAGAATGTGTTAAGCTTTTCAAACAGGAAAGAATCCAAAGTGCTTAGTTTTGCTGGAATCATGTGTAGGAAGCCCTTCCTTCTTGGGCTTGTGAACTAACTGTTATTTTACGCCACAGGGACGCTGCCCTGCCTAGCACTGATACCTGGACTATTTTTCATCCCGGAATCTCCTCGGTGGTTGGTGAGTATCATAATTTAATTTTCCATGGTTCCTTGAAGGTTCTAGTTGCAGTATCTCATGTAAATTTCTTGGTGAGACATAGGCCAAGATGGGTTTGACAGAAGATTTTGAAACTTCCTTGCAAGTTCTTCGAGGGTTTGATGCTGACATTTCCATTGAAGTAAATGAAATTAAGGTAATCCAGTTGCTTGAATGGCCGTGAATCAAAAGGACTACTGACATGCAATTCCTGGCAAAATGTTGTCTTTGAATCTACCATTAGAACTGCAGTTCCATGGGACAATTTTGTAATTTTTTGTTTTTTTGCTGTCAGCAATATGGATTTTACTGGTTTCCCTTTCATATCTCTGTTTTTGTGTAGAGGTCTGTAGCATCCACCAGCCGAAAGTCAGCAATACGTTTTGCAGATCTCAAACAAAGAAGATATTGGTTGCCTCTCATGGTAATTTTTTGTTTGGTACTGTTTTCAGAAGATGACCATCTTTACATTTGCCATTCTTTTGATCAGATCTTTTAATTTCTTATCCTGTAGATTGGAATTGGACTGCTTGTCCTGCAACAATTAGGAGGAACCAATGGCGTGATCTTCTATTCCAGTAACATTTTCCTGTCTGCAGGTATGGGGATAGCCTTAATGAAATGAAGTTATCTGCCTTTTGTAGAATGATGGAAGTACCTAGTATTCTTCCTTTCTGTCAAAAAGCAACAAAAGTCATGAAGTATGTAGCGTCTTTAGTTTGCTTGCATCCCCAGCTGGCTAAACGCAATAGTGGGAAGCATTATAACCTACTTTTAACAAATTATTTCTTGGTGTGATAAGAACATTGACTAAAATTATTGAACAGGCTTAACAATTTTATCTTTAAATATCTTATTGATTGACATGTTTATTCACATGATACAGACCATCTAATTTAGTTGTATATTTAACAGGGATTTCTTCAAGTAATGTTGCAACCTTTGGCGTTGGTGCTATCCAGGTCCAGCTGTCCAGATCAAATTTTAGTTGGATACTTGTTTGCTTTTTCTGATATAATTTCCAAATTCTGCATATTACAGAAAAAGGATGCAGAAAGATCACTTCTTTTTTCCCCCATTTGGCAGTTAATTCAATTATTTCTTAGTCGTATATTGATCTATTTCCCGCATAGCTAACAACTGAAGAAGATTTTTCAATGTTTAGGTTGTTGCCACTGCTGTTGCTACATGGCTGGTGGATAAAACTGGGCGTAGGCTTTTACTGATTGTAAGTTCTGGCAAAACGTAGTAACTTACATGCATACTTTTCTAACTTTTTCTAACACAGAAGAAGTGCATTTTTACAGATCTCCTCTGCTGGAATGGCTGTTAGTCTCCTTATTGTTGCTGTCGCATTCTTTCTGAAGGTATATTAGCTCAAGGAATAATTACCTGCTTCTGAATTAGTAAAAGAATGAGGGGTCGTGGCACTAACATATTTCCCTTATTTGTGCGTCATTATTTAACAGGGATTCGTAGATAAGGATTCTACCCTTTATGACATGTTGGGAATATTATCAGTGGTTGGTGTTGTGGTATGTCCTCAACTTGATGCAGACGTCTTTGTGACTCTTGGAAAAACACGGCTTCTGAATAATTAACTTTTTTATCTAACCAACTTTTCTTTTCAGTTGATGATTATTGCTTTCTCACTTGGAATGGGGCCCATTCCGTGGCTTATAATGTCTGAGGTACTAACTTGTTGATTTATCAGAACAAATTGCTACTGCATTTTCTTTTACTTGATCTGATTGTCCAAGAATCTACGCGTGAGCATAAATATGTAGATGCCATTTTGTAATCTGGAATCGTAGAGGCATCTTTTGATGAAGTTTCTTATACTTGCTATTTCTTGCACGCAAATTTTGACTTAATTCCTTGAATCTGGCATTATAGATTCTTCCAGTTAAGATCAAAGGCCTTGCTGGAAGTGTAGCAACATTAGCCAATTGGTTCTGTTCCTGGGTAATTACAGCAACTGCACCGTTGCTATTGGCTTGGAGCAGTGGAGGTATGTCTCACTCTCTCTCTCTCTCTCTCTCTCTCTCTCTCTCTCTCTCTCTCTCTCTCTCTCTCTCTCTCTCTCTCTCTCACACACACACACACACAAAACCTAGACCATGTAAACCCATCCAAAAACCCACGAGTATAACATGCAACAATATGAGCTAATTGATATATAGCCTCATGCGTAAAAGGATACATGTCTTGGCCCGTGTTTGCTTACCCTGTGAAGATTATGCACCCTCCACCTCCTACCGGATCTGCATTTTTATTTAATGCTCACGAGCACTTCAGTGTCACTTTGTTGTTGCAAAATTGTTGGTCATGGTCATGTTTACACAGTTGATCTGACATGGTGTGCCTACATCTTACCAGGAACCTTCACTCTTTACACACTTGTGTGTGCATTCACCGTGGTATTTGTGACAATTTGGGTACCTGAGACGAAAGGGAAAACGCTGGAAGAAATACAGTTCTCCTTTAGACGATAAAATTCTGAATTTTTGCTTTTCTACTCCCTGGTTCCTCTTTGTTCTTTCTACAATAATTCTTTGCCCTTCTGCAAAAGTTTCAATACCTTGTTAGAAAGAAAATTTGTAAAATTTACTTTTTAATTTATTCATCATCTTAGAAAAGAGAGAATCATACTGCTGCTGCTGCTTTGAAGAGTCAGGACCTTAAGTGTTTCCAGTGGTATTTGAGTTCACCATGCCTTTGTGCATTTTTGTTTCTGTATACTATGTTCAGGAGAATTTGTTGTTGTAACTGTAATATACTTGCATTTATTGAACATTGTGAGGGTTGCTTAAGAAGGAAATCCATGGTACTGATCCGGTAGTCTCCAAATTTCTGGTCAAAATAGCACGGGCCAGCCATTTTTCGGATTGGTAATTGAAAAATAGCCCAGCGTTTGTGAAGTTATTGAAAAATAGCCATTGTTTTGCTGAAACACGGAAAGTTCCAGCATTATATGCGGGATTATGGAGCTCCTGCGTATAAACTTCCAGCATATTATGTTGGAACTCCAGGACACGGAAAGTTCCAGCATAATATGCGGGATTATGGATTTCCTGTATATAAACTTCCAGCATATTATGATGGAACTCCAGCACATTATAAAATTCCGGCATATTATGCTGGAAGCTTATATGTAAAATATTCGAACTCCAACATATTATCCTGGAATATTTTCGAATTTTTAACAGTGTTTTTGTTCAGATTTTATCTTTACATGAAAAGTGGCTAAATTTCGATTACTTTTAAAACTGTGGTTGTTTTTCAATTATCAGTTGTAAATCTAGCTATTTTTTAATTTGACCCAAATTTTTGCTATTGTCGCTTCACAAGTTCTTTGGTCTAATTTCTTGCTATGAATGTATAAGATGGTAATAAAGAAAAATCTAGCATGTCCGGGATGCTTTCTGCACCGGGCTACATATGGGACATAAAACTCTTAAAATATATGATAAAATGGGAGAATATTTATCATAAGCTAGAATATTCCAGATTGGTTGTATAAGAGTAAACAATTTTTTACAGAAATGTAAGGTAAGACTGCGTACAATAGATCAATATGGTCCGGCACTTCCCATGATTGGGTTGCCCCTTTAGGATATTCCAGATAGACAAACACAAATCAAATGATGCCTTGATAGATGCTTTCCAGAGATTCTTGTCCTGAAAGAAGCTGATGTGCTCATTAGTACTACAGGAAAACTGCTTTATACTTTCAAAAAGGGTGTTTTGGCATAAACTGAAGTTGAGAGAAAAAAGTAGCTTTAGCACAGAAAAGATCTTTTTAAGTGTTTGCTGAATAATGAAAAAAGAAACTTGTAGTTGGTCTACTTTCTACCACAAAGCCACTTTCAGCTTGAGCTTCTGGAACTGCTCCACAATTTTTTAGGCTTTAAACCATGTCAGGATAACTTGCTTGAAAAGACATCCTTTTTACTTGATTTTCCCAACTACTAAAAGTCCTTCGTAAGAGGGGCAATGCAAGACTGACATTGATACTAAATAGACTGTTATTATATAAAATATATACATGTTAAGTATAGAAACGTTATACTTCAGTATAGTACTTTTTCTAAAGCACATATGGCACCCCTCTAAAGCTCTCAAAGAAAGACTAGAAAAGGGATTCTCTTGAATGACTTGAATTTTCAGTTGTGGTTCCACCAATTTTTGCATGTTTAATATAAGATCTTATAAGTTTGATGTACCGGATTGCTACATAAATACGCATAGTAGCTAATAATCTACTGCTATTCTTTTCACTCGAGGGTGTGGCCTAACGATAAAGGAAGCGGGTGAAAACAATGAGAAACAAGTATTTAAATTCCAATAGAAACAAAAAAAAACGATAAGTGAAATTTAGACTTACTATGAACTTATGCTTGTGAATGATAACGGGTAGTCGGTAAATAGTCAAGATGGCTCAAGCTGACTTGGACGCACTTTTTAAAAAAAATCCATAACTATTTTTAAACCCATATGTCCTCTCATTATAGACACCAATAATATGTAGGAATATATTTTACAATGCATTGGCTGTAGAAAGTAGGGATGAGGGACAATGAGGTTCGCATTACGGTCAGATTTCTCTATAACAACATCCTTATATAACAACACTTCACTATAAAAGTCAAACTTTTTCCGAAACAAACGAGAATGTTATAGAAATGTTTGACGGTATTAGCCGATACAGTTGCACTACAGATTTGACAAAGTTCTTCAATTTCTCATCGGGGCAAAAAATAACTTAATATCAACCATAACATGTTAGAAGTTAGATTTGAAAACTATTTTGCATATTAGTTTCTTCTTTAGATACTCCTATCTGAAAGTACGGGGGGGGGGGGGGGTGAATTGTGATTTTTCTAACTTGATTGACTAAATTTGAGTTTAGTCGACTAGTTTTCGTACAACACACAAATAAGATAGAGATGAACCAAATGAATTGAAAGCAAAACAAGGCACATCAGCTTTTATACTGGTTCGGTACCGGTGTGGTACTTACGTCCAGTTTCTCTTGGGTCACAAGGGTTCTCTTAGATCTTGATAAAGAATTACAACAGTGATGATTTTAGTTCGTTCACCACCAACGATGTTTAGCAATAATAATTTTTGGATGTTGACACAACTTTCTTTTGTGTTCTAACTCTTCCTATCTTTTATGACACTTGTAGACTCAAGAATACAGTGTTTGTATTAAGAACTAGAGAGACTTAGAAGACAGTGTTTGTAGTTGCATATTCGATCCTTGAGTTTGCCAGTGTTCTTATAGGCGACTTTTGAGAGTTGTTGTGGATTGGTCTTTGATTGATGCTCACAATATTTTACTGATATTTGATTCAAGAAAGGTGTCTCTGATTCCTTCAAGAGAGATGTGCTAGATTAATTAATCCAAGGAGTGCTCTGTTCTATGCCGAAATGCTCCATGCTTTATTGAGAAAATGAGCAGCACTTCAAATTGTCTCCATTTGATGGGGTGGATTAATTAATCCAATGAGTACTTCATGCTTTATTGAAGAAATGAGCAACACTTCAAATCGTCTCCCATTATGTTGTGTTTCCGACTCAAATTGCCTCCCATTGCTTTCATCATTCCTTCTTGATTTTCTTGGTTTGAGCTTCTGCTGAATCTTCCGTGATTTGCTCATGTAAGGCAATGGTTCAAGATACATAGCTGTCGAGTGGATATGCATTCCTTTTAGCAATGTTGTTGCTCACTAGAATAAGACAGTCTCAATATCCTTTGATTGAGACTGAGATGGAGAGACTGATTTGGTTTCCTTTTTGATGGCTTCTTGTCCTTTGATCTAGCATCGTCTCCTTTGATTTAGCAACACCAACTTCTCTTCGATCTCATTTCCTTTTATTGGTGCCTTGATTTCTGCAATCAAAGTAGATAGGATTTAATTTTGCACAATTTTCATCATTGAAACTTAGATGTAACAATCTTCCCCTTTTTGATGATGACAATAAAGAGAGAGTAAACAAGTATACTTCCCTTTCATCACTTGAGATGCCTTCTCCCCCTGAGTTATTACAAGATGTACTCATTACTGCTCCCCCTGAGTTGTTGATTTACTTCTCCATAATGTTCTCCCCCTTTGACATCAATCAAAAAGGAAAGAAAATGTAAGCCAAGTATATATAACATAGGAAATAATATGCAGATAATATGCATACTAGTTAGGGCAGCAGAAGTAATGCTTTTAGCAATATACTTTCCTTTCATCACTTGAGATGCCTGCTCCCCCTGAGTTATTATAAGATGTACTCATTACTGCTCCCCCTGAGTTGTTGATTTACTTCTCCATAATATTCTCCCCCTTTGACATCAATCAAAAAGGAAAGAAAATGCAAGCCAAGAATATATAACATAGGAAATAATATACAGATAATATGCATACTAGTTAGGGCAGCAGAAGTAATGCCTTCAGCAGAGGCATAGAGTGATATCAGGTTCATACAGACCAATGCAAAACTAAGTCTTAAAACAAAAGCAAGCACAAAAAAATTATTTTTAACACACACAAACACGCCTTAATTTCTCCCCAGGAAATACTTGAGGACATTGATCACTTTGGTGCAGAAGGAGTCATACGAGGTTTCAACATCTTTGACGAGCTTGTCCATCTTTTCTGTCATGGAGTTGAATGCCCTGGTTCCTTGTCTCTGTGTGGCTCCCATATCCATCTTAAGTTTGGCCACATCTGTACCTGTTTCCTTGGTGACTTCCCTGATTTTGTCCACCTGTTCTTTCATCTCAATGAGCAAGAGTTTTACACCATCAAGATATTGCTGAATCTGCTGAAGATTTTTAGAGGTAGTCGACTGAGACTTTAGTGGTTCAGTGGGAGCTTCAACCTGAGATGGGACATTTTCAACTTTGGCGCGCTTGACCCATCTATCATCACTTAAATTGTAACCCATCATAGAAAATGTTATCTTATCATAGGTACTGGTAATATGCTTGGGTATGAAAAGTCCCAAATCAACCTTCATAACTTCAAGAATGTGTGAGATAAGTAGGCCATAGGGTAGACATGCAGCAGACGAATCCATACAAACCAGTCAAGTCTTTTATTGTTCACAAGACAGTAAAGAACAAAGATATCTCTGGTAGACAAAGTGCTGAGGGACCAGTTCTAGGAAGTAAAGTGCTGGATATCATGTGGGCCAAAACACACTGTTCAAACTTTAGATTTTTGGGACCAATGTCGGGAGGATTATCAGACAGGAAGGATTTTGCTTCTTCTAAGGAAACTTCAAAATCTTTTGGCCAGGAATTTTGGATAAAAACATCATACCCGTTAAACTTAGCAGAAAAAATCTTCTCAAATTGATAAGAGTCAAGAACAATTCGAGTGCCTAAAACCATGGACTCTAAGTCATCTTTATCATTCACAAACAAATTTTCATAGAACATTCTCACAGTCTCTTCATACACAAAGTTTCCAATAGTATAGAACAGAGAGGAAAGATGTTGAAAATCAAAAACATCAATCACATCACAGTGCAGATTTTTCATAAGAGAGAGACTTATAGTGCGTCTATAAGCCATATATTTTGACTTATAAGACTCAAACCTTGATTTATCACTTGGTCCATAGAAGATTAATTTGTCCTTTGGCCCAAATTTCGTACTATCCACTTTTCCTTTCTTGCATGCAGGCTTTTTGGGGGTTTGCTCTATGGGCCTCTTTCCTGCCTTTTTTGGCTAATGGGAAGGTCCTCCAAAGATTCACTGTTTTCATTGTTGTTTTTGAGAAAATCTGAGTCAATGGATGATTCTAGGTCTACAGTTTCTTCAGGGTTGGGGGTTTTCTGAAACCGTCTGGTGGCAGTAGAAGATGAGAGGTTTCTTTTCGCCATGGTGAGAGTTTCTTTGGAGAGGATGAAGAGTGAAAGGGGGAGAAAAGGGTTCTTATCTAGGCGCTGGGAAGGTTGAGGAGTTGCATTGGTTAAAGGAAATGACAGATTCAGAAGGAAGTGACTCTTTTGAGGAGATGTTTCGGCGGTACTGATGGATATGTAATAATTATACTTACATCAAAGTAAAAGTAAACATACATAAGAAAGGAAATACAATATTTTAAACATATACAAAAGATTTGTTTTACAAAATAGACATAATGCCAATCTTTTTTCGTAGTAAACAAAATCTTTCTTCTAAAAGAGGTTTTGTAAAAACATCACCAAGTTGAGATTCAGTACTAATGAATTCTAATACAATATCACTTTTAGCAACATGATCACAGATAAAATGATGCTTGATTTCTATATGCTTTGCTCTAGAGTGGTGCACATAATTTTTTTCCAAATATATAGTACTAGTATTATCACAAAATATAGGAGTAGAGGTAAGATATAAATCATAGTCGAGAAGTTGATGCATGATCCAAAGAACTTGTGTACAGCAACTTCCAACAGCTAAATATTCTGCTTCAGTTGTTGATAAGGCAACACAATTTTATTTCTTGCTATGCCAGGAAACTAATGCATTTCCCAACAGTTGGCATGTGCCACTAGTACTTTTCCTGTCGATCTTATCATCTGCAAAATCTGCATCTGAAAAACTTTTTAAAATAAAATTGTTAGAGTGAGCATACCATAATCCTAATTCAGAGGTCCCAATAAGATATCTTATAATGCGTTTAACAGTAAGATGAGATTTCTTTGGAGCCGACTGAAACCTTGCACATTTACACACATTGAACATTATATTTGGTCGACTAGCAATGAGATATAATAAGGATCCAATCGTTCCTCTATACATAGTTTCATCAACACTTTTTCCATTGTTATCTTCATCAATCGTAGTTGTTGGACTCATTGGAGTCCCAATGGACTTTGCATTCTCCATGCCAAACTTTTTTTAAGTTCCTTGATGTACTAGGTTTGGCTGATAAAGATCCCTTTGGCAGACTGTTTGATTTGTAGTCCAAGAAAGTAAGTTAGCTCTCCCATCATGCTCATTTCGAATTCTCCTTTTATAGAATGAGCAAATTCTTCACATAGAACAGAGTTAGGACTTCCAAAATAATATCGTCAACATAAATTTGAGTAATAAGATTACCTGAATTTGAGTGCTTAATAAACAGAGTTGTATAGATATTACCTCATTTGAAACCTTGATTTAGAAGGAATGAACTTAATCTTTCATACTAGGCTCGGGGAGCTTGCTTGAGTCCGTATAGAGCTTTAGTCAATTTGTATACATGATCTGGGAGGGTATCATTTACAAATCCAGGAGGTTGCTTCATGTAAACTTCTTCAGAGATGTATCCATTTAGGAAAGCACTTTTTACATTCATTTGGAATAGTTTGAATCATTTATGAGCAGCAAAGGCAAGTAATATTTGAATAGATTCCAATCTTTCTACATGTGCAAATGTTTTATCGTAGTCGATTCCTTCTTGCTGAGAATAACCTTGCGCAACTAGCCGTACTTTATTTCATATCACTTTTTCGGATTCATTCAACTTATTTCTAAAAATCCATTTGGTTCCTACAATAGAAGCATTTGAAGGTTTTGGAACCAGTTTTTACACTTTATTTCTTTCAAATTGATCAAGTTCATCTTTCATTGCTTTGATCCAGTAAATGTCTTTCAGTGCTTCTTCCACTTTCTTTGGCTCAAGTTGAGAAATTAGAGCCATGTGCGAGTTGAGCTTTTGAGATCTTCTGGTATTGATTCCTTCTTGTGGATTTCCGATAATGAATTTGTGAGAATATCCAGGTTCACTTTTCCACTCATTTGGGATGTTTGTGGTTGGTTCCCTTTCCTCAGTAGTCAACTGTTCTGTTGAAGAAGATTCCTGGATTTCAATGTGTTCCTCAGTTAACTGATTCTACTGACCAGTTGACTCATCTTGACAGTCTTCTCTTACAACAACAGACTTTGGAACAATAGAAATTTCCTCATCTTCAGGAAGTTTTTCATTCCTTGAGCGAGGGTTAGTATCAACAAAAACAACATGAATTGATTCTTCAATGCATAAGGTTCTTTTATTGTAAATTCTATATGCTCTTCTTGAGGGACAATATCCAAAAAATATACCTTCGTCGCTTTTTGGATCAAACTTACCCAGATTGTCCTTTCCATTATTGTGAATGAAGCATTTGCATCCAAAAGGGTGAAAGTAACTGATGTTGGGTTTCTTACCATTCCATAGCACATATGGAGTCTTTTTAAGAATTGGTCAAATCAAACACCTGTTGATAATATGACATGATGTGCTCACAGCTTCTGCCCAGAAGTGGTGGGGTAGAGAGTTTTTCACAATCATGGTACTTTCCATGTCCTGTAAGGTTCTATTTTTATGTTTTACCACTCTATTCTGTTAAGGCGACCTTGGTGAAGAGAAGTTATGAGAGATTCCTTGGTCATTGCAAAAGTTTTCAAAGAATCTGCTTTCATATTCTCCTTCGTGATCACTTTTGATAGTGGAAATGTAGTATCCTTTTTTATGTTGAACCTTCTTACAGAAAACTTCAAAATTCCTTAGAGCTTCATCTTTATGACTTTGAAAAATAACCCACGTAAATCGATAAAAATCATCCACAATTACAAAAGCATATTTTCTACCACATATACTAGTAGTTCTAGTGGACCAAACAAATTCATATGCAATAGTTGAAGTGGTTTAGTAGAAGAAATAATGTTTTTAATTTTGAAAGATGAGCAAGTTTGTTTTTCTAGTTGACATGCATCGCAAATATGATCTTTTGAAAAATCTAGTTTTGGAAGACCAATGACAAGATCATATTTAGAAACTTTTTGAATATTATACATGCTAGCATGTAAGCTTTTTATGCTAAACCCAAGGGTCATCAATCATAAAAGCAAGACAAATTTGATCAGCAAGACTATCTACATTACTCATAGTATAGACATTCCTGTCTCTATTACCTGAAAGAATAACTTTACCTGATTTGTCTTCTATAAACCAGCCATGTTTCTTAAAACGAACCTCATAGTCATTGTCACATAGTTGACTGATACTGAGAAGATTATAACCGAGTTCATCAACCAGGTATACTTCGTCCATATCACATGTTGAGCTTAGAGGAACTTTTCCAACTCCAATTACGTTTCCTTTTGATTTACCTCCAAAGGTAACTGTTCCTCCATCTAGTTTGGCGACTGTTTTGAATAATTATTTGTCACCAGTCATATATTTGGAACACGTGCTGTCAAGATACCATTTTCCTTTCAATTCTTCTTGCGGTTTTTCTGCAAAAACAAAATTACTTGTTTTTAGGTACCCAAGCCTGCTTGGGTCCTGAATGGTTAGATTTCTGAGTGTTAGCTTGACTAGAGGATTTAGGTCGCCAAACCCATCTCCTGGTATCCTTGAAATGGTTAGAAGTGTGACCACGTTTTCCACAATAAAAACACGACAGATTATTAGGATTTTCAGAGCCTTTTTCTGCTCTAATTATGTTCCTGCATTGGTTAGTATTGTGACCATTTTTACCATAATAAGAGTATGCTGTCGTAACTGTGAATGCCAAAGAAAAAAATCTACTGTATAATGCTATCAGTGGAGAATAGTATGAAAAGATTTCAAGTGACACTGCCAAGGAAATATGGGATAAATTAGAGATCACATATGAAGGAACCAACAAGGTGAAAGAAACAAGGATCAATCTTCTAGTTCGTGACTATGAGCTATTTCAAATGAAGAATGGAGAATCTGTGGAGGAAATATTTTTCAGGTTCAGCAAAATCCTTGGACATCTAAAATCTTTTGGTAGACCAATAAAGAGCGGAGAACAGGTCAGAAAAATGCTTAGAATTCTACCACAATTTGGCAGCCCAAGGTTATTGCTCTAGAATGTCAGAACCTTGACAAAATATCTTATGATGAACTTAGAGGTGATCTAATTGTCTTTGAGGAAACTCACTTGGACAGGAAAATTCAACAAGAAAAGAAGAAAATAGTAGCCTTTAAAGCAACTGTGGCTGAACCAGAAAGCAAGATTTGTGGGCGTTGCTCTGATACCAATTGAAAGTACGGGGGGAGGGGAGGGGAGGGAGTGAATTGTGATCTATTAAAACTTGGTTGACTAAGTTTGAGTTTAGTTGACTAGTTTTCTTACAACACACAGATAAGATAGAGATGAACCAAATGAATTAAAAGCAAAACAAGGCACAATAATTTTTATACTGATTCGGTACCGGTGTGGTACTTACGTCTAGTTTTCCTTAGGCCACAAGGGTTCTCTTAGATCTTGATAAAGAATTACAACAACAATGGTTTTAGCTTGTTCACCACCAACGATGTTTAGCAACAATAATTTATGTGTTCTAACTCTTCCTATGTTTTATGACACTTGTAGACTCAAGAATACAGTGTTTGTATTAAGAACTAGAGAGACTTAGAAGACAATGTTTGTAGTTGCGTATTCAATCCTTGAGTTTTCTAGTGTTCTTATAGGCGAGTTTTGAGAGTTGTTGTGGATTGGTCTTTGATTGATGCCCACAATATTTTACTGATATTTGATTCAAGAAAGGTGTGTATGATTCCTTTAAGAGAGATGGACTAGATTAATTAATCCAAGGAGTGCTCTGTTCCATGCTGAAATGCTCCATGCTTTATTGAGGAAATGAGCAGCACTTCAAATTGTCTCCATTTGATGGGGTGGATTAATTAATCCAAGGAGTGCTTCATGCTTTATTGAAGAAAGGAGCAACACTTCAAATTGTCTCCCATTATGTTGTGTTTTCGACTCAAATTGTCTCTCATTGCTTTCATCATTCCTTCTTGGTTTTCTAGGCTTGAGCTTCTGCTGAATCTTCCGTGATTTGCTCATGTAAGGCAATGGTTCAAGATACATAGTTGTCGAGTAGATCTTCATTCCTTTTAGCAATGTTATTGCTCACTAGAATAAGACAGTCTCAATATCCTTTGATTGAGAATGAGATGGCGAGACTGATTTGGTTTCCTTTTTGATGGCTTCTTGTCCTTTGATCTAGCATCGTCTCCTTTGATTTAGCATCACCAACTTCTCTTCAATCTCATTTCCTTTATTGGTTCCTTGATTCCTGCAATCAAAGTAGATAGAATTTAGTTTTGCACAATTGTCATCATTGAAACTTAGATATAATAGTCTTCTAAAACTTGGATTGTCTCTGAATTTTCCAGCTTGCCACATTTCAAAGTTTTCTAAAATCCCCCTTCACTAATTTTCCCTAGTCAGCTTTTTTTCTTGTGACAGATCAGGAAATATTTTCCGTTGTGTAGAATCTGTTACTTAAAATTAACGAGATCTTGTGGAAATGTATTAGAATTTTGAAATATGTATCTTGTACCTTGCTAATAAACTAATTCCCACTCATACGTACCTCAAAAATGGATTAACCTTTGGTCTGATTCAATTTCAACTTTGCTACTTTCTAATCGAGTGAAAAAGGATTTTGATGTCATTTAGGAAGAATATAAGAAAGTGCCCCAGAGTCTTCTATCAATGCGTTTCACAGAACAGTTAAAAATCTGCTTAAATAAGACATTAATTTCATTCAGCCAATTGGATAGCACGATCTTCCATTCGGCCAATTGGACAAATAATATATCAACTGGTGTATTAAATTATATCGGGATTAATTGTATATGATTCAAAACACAAACTAAATATTGAAAATAGTAATACCAAATTCTAAATACCATGATTAATTATTTCATCCTATTCCCCACTCTCTCTCTCTCTCTCTCTCTCTCTCTCTCTCTCTCTCTCTCTCTCTCTCTCTCTCTCTCTCTCTCTCTCTCTCTCTCTCTCTCTCTCTCTCTCTCTCTATATATATATATATATATATATATATATATATATATATATATATATATATATAAAAACTTTTGGAGCTTGGTCGAACAGTCATATTGTTTGCGAGAAGTAGCTTCTCATTCAGCATAATAATTTGAAAGTGACAATATCAAGTAATTAGGGCTTCTTCATATCGTCATGTAGTATATTTAAAAAAAAAAAAAGAATAAATCGCATGCCAAAAGAAGAATATCAATTTGTGTTGTCATATTCAAAGCTGCCTACAAGCCTTTGCATTTCCCGTTCCATTTTATTTGGCACATTTTGTTTCTTTATGATCAGTTTCACAAATTCTCAGACTAATCACACTAGATCAATTCATATTTTTTTCAAAACTAATAATTCAGATATTCAAAAGTTACAAAAAAGATGCTATAAGTTACAATTGTTATCATATGATCAAAGTGACGAAAGAACAATTTTAAAATGTAGTGAATGTTCGCTTAGCTCGAATCTTGATAAATAAAAGTGTTAAACAGTTTGCCATGAAGACGTGAAATTTATATTAACAACAAATGTAAGAGATAAAGTCATAGTTTTCAACTCTCCTAGCAAACTTTTTCTCAAAGTAAGATACGAAATTATAAAAAAGGATATACTTACTACTTTCAACAAGCGAATTTACACATTCAGGCGCAAACCGAAATTAGTCGATCGTTAATCGTATTCATAATTTTGAATGGTCTTTGCTTAAAAACAATAAGTAAATAAATAAATGGTCTTTGTTTTTGTGTTGCTCTTAGCTCGTTCGTCTTCTCTAGTTTGACGTTGATTTCGTTCTGTACTTTCGAATGAATATGTTATCTGCTTAAGCTAAGTAAGATAATAATTAATACAGAAGACATTGTACGATAATTCATTAAGATATGATTGATTTGAACATGAAAGACCAGAGGTATTGCTTATAGGAAATATCCATTGAAAAACTAAAATGTAAAATGGTGTAGAAAAGAAAGTCATATTCAGCTAATATCCTTCTTTTGTTATTTGTTTGCTGCATTTGAGTTTCATACTTCAACATAAATAATAGGCTCCATCTGCTTTTTTACTTTGCCATTTCTTGCTTCTATTGGAGCTTGAGATACCTCAGCCTGTCAATAAAAACAAGTCCAATCCAAACAAATGAGATAAAAGATAATGAGATATTTAATTGGATTTAAGTTATATCTACTCAAAGTGTGAAAGAATTTACTATCAGTATAATTTAGCATATAATAGTAAATTAGTTATTATTTTTATCAGGTTATCAGTTAATACTTTATCAAGATTTACTTATAATTTCTTATTAATATCTTGATTCCGTAAATATTTTTATACCGTTATTGCAAAAATTCAATGTCTATTCATTACACTAGGCAAATGGATATTGTCAAAATCCTTTCACGTGCTTAGCTTATCGAAATAGTTTAAAAAGTATTTGATTCTCTGGATACTGAAGAATCAGTAAAATGTGGAAGGTTAGTGCAAATACAGCTAGCAGTATATATCTAGAACAAGATGATTAATAGTCAAATTAAAATCAATGGAATTTTTACTTCCCAATCTTTTAAAGTTTTTGACATTCCTTTATAAAAAAGACGTTTAATAGCACTAGTCTAAAGAGTATATGTATAATCTATCCTTTGTCTCTTCTTAAACATTTCACTGAGTGAACACTCCATATTAATTAATTGGAGCTAGTAACAAGAATAGATTAGGAAAAAAAAAGTAATAAATAACTTCTTGTTTTTCTAAAACATCAAATATTTTGAAACATATTAAAGTTTGATTATCCAAACGACTAATATTTGAAACGGAATGGAGTATAATTTTACCTTTGTTCTTCATCGTTGAACGTGTAGCCTTTGTTGTTATGGCCACCATTTGCCTTATTGTATTTAGGCAAAGGAACTTGACCAGACTCAATGCGTTTGATATCTTCCACAAGTTTTTCATAGTGAATTTTCACGTCTTCCTCTGTCTTACCACCACCAACTGCCTTAGCCAAATTACGCCACCGATCTGGTGTGTCTTTGTCATAAATGGCCAATGCATTCTCAAACTTCTTGTTTTGCTGAGGAGTCCAAGTTGAATTTGAGGCCATTTTTGCAACAAGAAAATAAAAGGATTAAAGGCCACTCAAGAACGATAAAGGAGAGTAGATGATGTTTTGATACAAAAAAGGTTAACATGGATACTCTATATATATAGCAATGGAGAGACACAAATAGACAAAAGTATGATGGGCCTGTGAGGATTCTTTTTCTTCTTTTTTTCTGCTGCTAAAACCAGGGAAAATATGTGAAAGCAACATGTTTTTTTTTCTTCCAAATCATAATTACAACTAAGCATGGAATTTTTGTGGATAAGAAATTTAAGTTTAATACACAAAATTAGTAGTCCAGATCGGAAAATTTGTTAGAAATTAATGTTTCTTTCAGAGATATAGATTTATCACACGTAAGAAATCTTAGTTTAAATATACAAAATTAGTAGTCCAGATCGGAAAATTTGTTAAATATCTCTTTTAGAGACATATGTTTAAGATACAAAATTAGTAGTCCAGATCGGAGAAATATGTTAGAAATTAACATCTCTTTTAGTGACTTTTAATGTTGTTATTAGGTAAGTACTTAACTATATTGATCTCCCACCTGAATATTAAGCCAAATAATGTTATGTAATGTTTCAATGGCCTGTGCTTGATTTAATTCAACGTCAAGACACAAAATGAATAGGGGAAATTATTCCAAGAAAAGTTGTTCCCTATCTGCACCTTCTTGGTGTAACTTTAATATTTTGCTTTCAAATTTCTGAGTATTTTCTTAGTTGTAACGTAGAATACCTCCATTAATCTAATGCGTCCAAAAGAGGAATGTGAAATCAATTTCAAGTGGCTAAAAGTGAAAAAGATTTTTTGCATTCACGGGGACAATGTGGCCCCAGTTTTCGTTTTTCATGTTTTTTGGCTTATGATTTTTTTTTATTAAGAGTGAATAATGCATGAGAGTGAAATCAAGTTGTGCATGGCAATCCAAAAGCAACTTTTTCCCTGTTGGTTGTTTTTCTTTGTTGGGGAAAATCATAAACGTGATAATGCCTGTACTTTCCTCACTTTCTTCTGCATGATTTAGCAAAGATCCATTTCAGTTTTAGCTGGCTAAGTTTCTTCCAGCAGTCAGTACATCTATCACTAAGACTAGTCTTTTTCTCATAAAGAAAGCCCTCTCTATTTTACATTGTCTAAATTGACCTACGATAACATGTAATTCCTCGTTAAATTGCACTGATAGTGTATTACAGTACTATTAATGTATATAACCTAAACTCAATAAAATTATTTTTCCGTGCTAAGAGTGTACATTTTTGCTTGACGCTTGTGGTCCGATCCTTCCCCGGACCCCGTGCATAGCGGGAGTTTAGTGCATCGAACTGTCTTTTTATAGAATTTGTACTAATCGTGGCCAGGCCCGTATATTTCAGTCTCTCTTGTTTTTTATCAATTGATCGCTATCCCCAACTATCCTTGAGCATGCCAATTGCCAAGTTTGGGTTTTGCATTTTTCTCGCATACGTAAGCTTAAAGTTGAATCGAACAAAGATTACTTTTAGTCCGTTGACACTGTATAGCCGCTGTAAAAATAATAGTCGAAAAAATATATAAAATTTATATATTTTTTATATATATATATACATTATGTATATTATATACAAAAATTATACAAATTTTATACACTTTTCGATTATCGAATATAAGTAATTTTTAGCACGGGCTAAAAGTGAAAAAAAACCCAAAATTATGCCCGTAACTAGGTTAGCTAAGTTTACTATTGCTAAAAAAATGGATAGTTCCTTGAACATATATATGAGCTAATTAAAACCAAACATTGTAAGAATATGATGCCCCTTGGAGCACGTACTAGCTAGAACTTTATGGATTCAAGTTCAAATTCTACAACATTCCATTTGATTCACTTGGTTCGAAATCTATCTTTATAATACTCCCTTCGTTCCAATTTATGTCAACTTGTTTGACTTAGCACGAAGTTTAAGAAAAAATGAAGACTTATGGAATTTGTGATCCTAAATAAATCAAAAAGGTGTGCAGAATATTTGTGTAGTTATAAGAGCTTCTCATTAAGGTTAATTGGAAGTTTAAGCTAAATTATTTCTAAATTTAGAAAGGAGTCACTCTTTTTGAAACGGACTAAAAAAGTAAGTTTTCGATCAAGATGTTCGTCCCTACTGACACTATGGCAGCCTTCCAAGTTGCTATCGGTTATTTAATCTTATCTTATAACAGCAATTATTTTTTCTTTTCTAGATAGTGAGATACTGAAGATGATTGTGTGGCATCTATTTTAAGCAATTAACATAAAGTTAAGTCTAGGTTAGTGACCCCTTCACATGGTATTCTTCTTTTGTTTCTTTATGGTAACTTCCCCCGTAACGAATGGCATGATGATCATAACTGTGTAATGAAGAATCCAGAAAAGGGTTAATTGATTATAAGGTGAAAACATCTGCCAAGCATATTATTAAACTCTATCCTTAAGTCTTTCCACTTATCTTTTTAAATTTAAACGACCTAGGTGAAAAATAACACAATGATTAAGACATTTAATTGTATAGCCAAAAAGGACAGCATGCAAGAAGCACCTCGTCTGGGAGTAGCATTATGTATTCTCATCATGCTAAAGCTCTAATAAACAGTCTGTTTACCTTAGAAATAAGATAACAATTGAATTTGTACGTCATTTTAAGGATACGGAATATAATTTGATACAAAGTGATAAATCGGATCAGTTACGGAAATAAAAGATAAAAAGGTAAATGCAAACCACGCAAGTCTGAGCAATCCTAGCATGTGAGATTAATCTTCCCCGAGCTGAAAATAATATAATTGATAATATTGTTGATGCTCCAGTGCAATGAACTATGACAAAGATAGAAATAACAGCATATAGCCTTTTGATATAAGTTACAATGTGTCCTATGAATTATCAAGTCCTCCTTATATATTAGGGGAGAACTACCTTTTGAGATATTATTTTATTGCTCTATCAAAGGCAAAATTTCTTGATTTGCTGACCGTTGGTTCCCTTTTTGAGTCATTCCATAATTTTCGCCACAATGATTGGTTAATGGCGAGAATTACGGACCCCTGTCTGATGAGTTGGCAAAGCTTTCTTCGAGACCGTTAGAAACAGGACCGGTCACGTCTTCGACAAACTCGAGGGCAAATCTGATGGTTTCGATGGCTAATTTTGATAGTGCTTTGGGTTCGATCATAATTACCATGTGCCGATCTTAGTTAGTGGTGTTAGTCGTCAGATCGATCTTTGAGCTCGATCTCACCCGATCACAGATATTTCGGCCCTCGCCTAATCAAGGATTTTGGAAGCTCGATCGAATATTGAGCTCGGTTTTACTTGTATACAGATAGTCCTCTCATTTTTCGGAGAGTAGATGACGAGAAACGATATGAGCCTCAGATTCTCACTTCGATATATCATGACGCAAGTGACAAACTATGTTGTCAAAATCCCCTTATTTTTCGGAAAGCAAATGATGGGAAACGGTTCGAGCTTTCGATTCTTACTTCGATAAAATATGATGATGAATTCATAAGTGATAAGAATAGTGGAAACATCCCGTCGGTCCAGTCTTCGGGGCATTAAATGTGTGTCAGTCAATGGTCGGCCATCTTGGGATATGAACATCGGTGATATGAACCGCCGTTTGGGAATACTATAAATACCCTTCAACCCATTCATTAGAACCTTTTCCATTCCAACTCTTGCTCTTGCGTTTTAAGAGAATTTCATCATCCTTGCCTTCTGGTTTTCTGGTTTTAAACTTAAGAACTTCCTTCCTTGTGAGGTTTTTTGAAATTTCTTCATAAGTTACCTGCTAGTTATAACTCCTCTTTTACCAACATCTTCTTCTTTCCTCTATTTTAGAAGAAATGGCAAAGACTTCAAAATATGTTCTTAAAAAAGAGACCCCTTCTTCCTCGAAGCCATCGAAAAATGTTTCACCTGCTGCTATTGAGGAACCAATACCGGAACCCCTCTAAAGTTATTTGTCCCTTCGGCGTGCCCAACCGGGGCTGACTTCAAGATCGAGCAAACCCCCTTGGTACCGGGTCGGTGCGAGCCGGTCTCGAGGTACATATGTACTATTACAATAGATATCCTCGATAAGGTCAAAAAGGACTGCAACTGGGAAGATAAACTCGTAGTGGTCCCTACCCCCGAGGAATCGATCACCACCTACGTGGAGGGTTTTTTAAGTGTTTACACTTACCCTTTCACGTTGGGTCCTTTAGACCCAGTTATCATAGCTTTTTGCAAAAGGTATGAGGTGCCGCTCGGGTAGATCCATCCTTCATTTTGGAGGATCATTATTCTGCTTCGTTTCTTTGTGAGCAAGCTCGAGGGATATCCATTTACCCTCGACCACCTCATACATCTGTATAGCCCTCGACTTTACCGAGGGGGATTAATCAAGCTCACACGTCGAGCCACTAAGGCCATATTTTCGAGCATCGACGAGGATCGGGACCGGGGCTGGTTAGGCCGATTCGTTGGAGTGAGGACCTCGGACTTGATCCCAGCTATGGATATGCCATTTTCTGAGAAATAGAATAGGAAATGTAAGTATAACTTCGCCTTCAAGATTTCATTTATTTCTTTTCTTTTTCATCCCTTCTCATCGATGTTATATGATGATACAGTTGTTGCCCAGATGTCGGATGTTGTTCCTCGACTCAAGGAGTAGGTCGAGGGAATTTTGACATAGAGACCTTATTTCGAGCGCTTATGGCGTGAGCTCTCGAAGGGCCGATGGGAGGCTCGTAATCATGGTGAGAATTTCTCCTCTAAGTTATATTTGATCTTACTTTCACATCATCGATCTCTAAATCATTTTACTCTTTTTTTGCAGGTTTACCAAAAGAGGTCGAAATGAGTCCCCCATCAGCCGATGGCGATATATACGTCGATCCCCCTGCTCTGAAGTAGGATAAAGAGAAGAAAAGGAAAAAGGCTCCAAGTTCCCCTGGCCCTGAGAAGAAAAGGCCAAAGAGAAGATTGGCTCGTAATCCAAGGGAAGCACAAGTGGTCGAGCATTGTCCCCGAATTCACTCCATCGACTGAGGGATGAATCCGAGGGGGAAGGTGAGGCTTTTGATCTTGTGGCCAGTATGTCGTCGCAGCTCGAAGGGCAAGGGGCCTCCGAGCCAGGGAGAGGCGAGGCCGAATTTCATCATGTCGGGGAGACTGAGGTGAAGGCAGGAGTTGAGGCTCCCCGAGATTATGGAAAAGACCTACAAGAAGCACTCTGCCCGATAGAGATTATCGACTTGACCTCTTTTACGAAGTCGATGTGCCCCCTCGAGGGGGTCCATAGATCGAATGATACTTTTCGTGGTTTTTTTGACGGTGTGGATTCGACGGCTACGGAGGACGCCATTGGTTTGGCGATCTAGAGATACCAAGGAAGAGCTCTCCCTCAGAAGCAAGCGGGCCTTCCTTCAGCCCGAAATTAGTTGATCGATTCCCTGCTTCGAGTGTATATCCTGATTGGAAGCGCACCATTGTTTTTTCACTTCCGGAGGATGCCCGGGTCCTCTCTGCCCCCGTAAGGTGGCTAGCTATCTTCGGTGCTTGGTAAACGAGGATGATCAAGCTAAGATGAATGAGGTGGACTCACCCTGCCTTTTCAGTAAAGCGCAACAATCGCTGAATCGGGTAACTTCTCGTTTTCCAAGTGAATTTTTGATTTATACTTAGATTATTTCGCAGATGTTTTAGTATTTCCCTTCTTGCTCATAGGCTTCGGTGCTTCATCACGTGGCTTTTTTTAGGTACCGGGATAACCTGAAGCAACTCGAAGCCGGAGTTCGAGAGCTTACTGAGAAGAGAGACGCCTTTAAACTTCTTAGTGAGCAACTCGAAGGGGAGACTAAGAACCTTCTGCTGAGCTGGAAGTGGCCCGGAAGGATCATGCTAACTTGGTCGAGCAGGTAAAAGTTTTCAAAGTAAGGGATGATAAATTTGATTCAGTGACTGATGGTCAAAATTTGCACCAGCCAAAACTCGATCGTATTGCTTAGCTCCGAGCTGAAATGGACATAATCAAAACTGAGACCGATGAATGGAGAGGCAAAATGGATCGTTTGGCCTCGGAAAAATAGGCTTTTCGGGCACAACTATCTTCGGCCGAAATTCAGCTGAGAGCGGCAAGGAAAGGGCCAAGGTTCAATCAAAAAGGGTTGAGGAGCTTCAATCTCGGCTCGGTTTGGCTGTCTCAGATCGAGATAATCTGGTCAAGGAGCTCAAAATGGCCAAGTCGAAGATCATCGTGGCTAAGTCCGAAGCCACTGAAATGGTTTTCCAATACAAGGCTGATGCCGAAGCTGCTCAAGACCAATCGAAAAATATAGTCGAGCATACGAAGTGGCAATCTCGAAGGGAGGCCCTTGAGTAAATTCACGCTCGAGGTTTTGACTTATCGGCCGAGATCAAGGATGCCAAAGTGCTCGAAGCCGAGGCCAGGAAGCTGGATTATCCCGAGGAGGAGGATTCTGAGGAATTAAGCGGATCCGAGGATGGAGAAGACCCTGGGAATCCAGATGACGAGGCAGGCTCCGGCCAAGATCAGGCGGCCTTTGTTTGATTTTGTTTCTTTTTGTACTTAGTATTTTGTGTCGAGGTTTCTCGGCCTTTGTAAAGACAACATTTTGTAAATATAAATTCTCTATTTTTGATAATTTCTCGAGTTCTTTCTTTGCTTTTCACTTTATGTTTTTGCAAATTGAAATGCCTTAGCATTAAATAGTCATGTTCGAACAGGCTTTGCCTTTGATTTTATTATCTCTAGAGCATCGTAGGATCTAGTATGTCCGGGAACTCTCCCCTAATACTCATATTTTTTAGGATATGACTCGCCGAGAGCGAATTTTGTTCAGGTCTTCGTAAGATTTTGCAACCTCGGGTTTTGTTAACTCAGAACGGCCTTAACCTTTAAATTCAGGCAATGCCAAATAAGCTTCATGCCCTCGAGTTTTGTTAACTCGGAACGGCCTTAGCCTTTTAATTTGGGCAATGTCAAATAAGCCTCATGCCTTCGAGTTTTATTGACTCGGAACAGCCTTAGCCTTTTAATTCGGGCAATGCCAAATAAGCTTCATGCCCTCGAGTTTTATTGACTCGGAACGGCCTTAGACTTTTAATTCGGGCAATGCTAAATAAGCTTCATGCCCTCGAGTTTTATTGACTCGGAATGGCCTTAGCCTTTTAATTCGGGCAATGCCAAATAAGCTTCATGCTCTCGAGTTTTATTGACTTGGAATGGCCTTAGCCTTTTAAGTTAGGCAATGCCTGCGGTCCCCAAGTGAAGTGAATGTTCGAACTCGGATTAAGGTGGCCCTTGGGCTTGATATCTTTAGGGGATGAGGTGTAGGAAATTCCTTGAAAAATGCAAGTAACGTTTTTTAGGACAAGATGTTTATATGCAAAGAAGAGTTTTCTTTTTTATTCTTGCACATAATAGTTGTACATGTATACACGTTTTGTGTCAGGGCTCGAGTGATTTGAACGGGCACGATTCATTTGACCGTTTGGACCTTACAATAAATCCTGTTGATCGAGGCTTTTCAATCACGAAGTCGAAATGCCTTGTTAAATCTGATATCCGAGGATATTGCCCCCACTATTCGAGGTTGACTGAAGAGAGGCCTCGAATGCTGTTGTGATCATCATTACCGATTCATAGCCAGCCTTCGATTCTAAGTTAGCATGATTACTTGTTGCCTCATTAAAAATCTTACTGGAAAACCCATTTGGGACAAAGTCGGTTCAAGGGAAAAAGAGTGCAACGCGTGCTTTCATACCTAGGACCTCGTATCATCCTTTGTTGGTCACCTGCTAGTGTTAGTTTGAAATGTAAAAATAAAAGAAATGATCAGGGTCGTCCCTTAGCAGTAATATCGCTTTAAATGAGTTATATTCCTGTTGTTCGGTAATTGCTCGTCGTTCATTGTTCTGAGCTTGTAGGACCCTTTTCCGGTGATCTCGATAATTTTGTACGGTCCTTCCTAGTTTGGTCCTAATTTTCCTTCGTTCGGGTTTCGGGTGTTCAGTATAATTTTTCTTAGTACTAAATCCCCGATATTGAAGTACCGAAGGTTGGCCCTTCGATTATAATATCTCTCGATTCGCTGTTTTTGGGCGGCCAACCGGACAAGGGCGGCTTCGCGCCTTTCATCTAATAGTTCCAGGCTGGTACTCATAGCCTCATCGTTTGATTCCTTTGTTGCATGTTGGAATTTGATGCTCGGTTCTCCGACCTCAACCGGTATTAAAGCTTAGATTCCATAAACCAAATAAAAAGGGGTGGCCCTGGTACTGGACTTCGAGGTTGTACAGTATGCCCACAGGACCTCAGGTAGCATTTCCTTCCATTTTCCTTTGGCATCGATCAACCTCTTTATGAGGTTTTGGATTATGGTTTTATTGGTGGATTCTGCTTGTCCGTTCCCACTAGGGTGGTAAGGAGTGGATAAGATTCTTTTAATCTTATGATTTTCGAGAAACTCGCTTACTTTGCTGCTAATAAACTGTTTCCCGTTGTCGCACACAATTTCGGCCGGTATTCTGAATCGACATACGATATGGTCCCAGATAAAAGCAATGACTTATTATTATCTGACCTTTTCATATGTCTGTGTTTCCACCCATTTAGAAAAATAGTCAGTCATAAATAAAATAAATTGAGCCTAACCGGGTGCCCGGGGGAGGGGGCCGACGATGTCCATCCCCCATTTCATGAAAGGCCATGGTGACAAAACCGATTGCAGTAGCTCCCCAGGTTGATGAATCATCGGAGCGTGCCTTTGGCATTCATCACATTTTTGAACAAATTCCTTTGCATCTTTTTCCATGTCGATCCAGTAGTAACCGGCTCTGATTATTTTTTAGACCATTGATTCGATGCCCGAAAGATTCCACAAATGCCTTCGTGGATTTCCCTCAGAACGTACTCAGTATCCCCCGGCCCTAGACATATTACAAGTGGACCATCGAATGTTCTTTTGAACATGGTTTCGTCTTTGGACAGGCTAAATCAGGCTACTTTTGTACGCATGGCCCTCGATTCTTTTGGGTCTGAGGGCAAATTTCTGGTCCTGAGATATTCCATGTACTTGTTCCTCCAGTCCCAAGTTAGGCTCATCGAGTTGATCTCGATGTGGCCTTCTTCTACCACCGATCTCATAAGCTGCACGACTTCTCCTGAATTGAACTCGTTGTCTTCTACCGACGATCCCTAGTTAGAAAGGGTATTGGATTCTCTGTTTTGATCCCAAGGTACATGTTGTAAAGTCCATTCTTTTAACCGATGTAATGTCACTTGTAAATTGTCCAAGTACCTCTGCATTCATTCCTCTCTGACCTCGAGTGTTCCATTAACTTAGTTTCCCACAGGGTAGGAGTCGTACTTGGCTTCGATCACCTCTACCCCTAAGCTTTTGGCTAATTCAAGGCTTGCAATCATGGCCTCATATTCGGCCTCATTGTTAGTCAATTTCACAGTCTTAATAGATTGTCTAATTATATTACTTGTTGGTTGCTTTAGTACGATACCAAGTCCGGACCCTTTTGCGTTCGAGGCCCCGTCTGTAAAGAGGGTCCAGATTCTCGAAGATGTCCCTGAGTTAACCAATAACTCTCTTTCGACCTCGGGTATTAGGGCCGGTATGAAGTCAGCCACGAAGTCTACCAATATTTGGGACTTAATGGCAGTCCGAGGTGGGTACTCAATATCGTACCCACTTACTTCCACGGCCCATTTGGCCAATCGGCCCGAGAGTTCGGGTTTATGAATAACGTTCCTTAATGGGTAAGTAGTTAAGACACATATGGGGTGACATTGGAAGTATGGTTTTAGCTTCCTAGAGGCACTTAGCAAAGCGAGCGCCAGTTTTTCTAGGTGAGGGTACCTGGTTTTGGACTCACATAAGGTCCTGCTAACATAATAAATTGGGAACTGCGTACCTTGGTCTTCCCAAACCAAGACTCTTACCGCTACCTCCGAGACCGATAAGTACAAATATAGTTGTTCGTTTGCCTTTGGTGTGTGAAGCAGCGGTGGGCTCGATAAGTATCTTTTGAGCTCCTCCAGAGCTCGTTGGCATTCCGGAGTCCATGAGAAGTTATTCTTCTTTTTTAACAATGTGAATAATCGGTGGCTCTTATCGGACGACCTCGAAATAAATCGCCCCAGAGCAGTTATGCGCCCAGTTAGCCTTTACACGGCCTTTACGTTGTCAATGATCGTGATATCCTTTATGGCTTTGATCTTGTCAGGGTTAATCTCAATTCCTCGGTTGGATACCATGAACCCGAGGAATTTACCCGATCCAACTCCGAACGCATATTTTTCCGGGCTTAGCTTCATATTGCGCTTCTTCAATATGCTGAAGGTTTCCTCGTCCTTGATGAAAGCATGTTTGACCTCGGACTGGGGCCTCCTCTTCTGCTTGACCAGATTAATTTTTGGGTCCATGCTTAGTTTGTGAGTGGTTATTTCTGTTGGGATCCCTGTCATATCAAGATAGGACCAAGCACAACAATCTATGTTAACTATAAGAAATCGAATAGTGTTTTCCCTGAGCTTGGAAGCTAACCCCGTGCCCAGGTATACCTTCCGATCGGGCAAATGCTCGATCAATATGACCTGTTCCAGCTCTTCGACCGTTGATTTGGTTATGTCGGAGTCATCGGGGATTATAAAAGATCGGGGAACCCCGTAATCATCGTCTTCATAAGTCTCTGTTTATCTGATTGGGTCGTGGCCAGTGTCGGTGACTGCTATTTGGCCTCTTAGTTTTTGTCCGAATTTAGTTCCTTCGATGTTACGAGTATTGATATTGGAACCAGTTCTTCGACCGCAAATATCTCTTTGGCGGTCGGTTGTTCCCTGTAGATTGTCCTAATCCCCTCTGGAGTTGGGAATTTTTATACTTGGTGAAGAGTCGAAGGTACTGCCTTCATGTGGTGGATCCACGGCCTTCCGAGAAGGGCGTTGTACCTCATGTCCCCTTCGATTACATAAAACTTGGCCTCTCGTATAATTCCGACGTTATTGACCGATAATGTTATCTCTCCCTTGGTGGTTTCACATACCATGTTGAACCCGTTTAGGACTCGGACTGCTGGCACAATCCTATTTTGTAGACCGGGTTGTTCTATGACCTTCGACCGAATAATGTTGGCCGAGCTACCTGGATCAATTAATACACGTTTAATTCTAGTTTTATTTATGAGTATAGATATTACCAGCGCATCATTGTGGGGTTGTATGATCCCTTTCGCATCCTCGTCGCTGAAGGATATGACTCCTTCTGGTATGTAGTCTCGAGTTCGTTTCTCCCTGATGATGGAGATTCTGGTGCATTTCAACATTGGCTCCTGTGGGATATCTACTCCACCGTTGATCATATTAATTACACGTTGAGGTTCAGTATCTTCTTGTTCCGTCTGTCTGTTAGAATCCCTGTTTCTGAAATGATTCTTGGCCCAGTCTTTCAAGAATTCTCGAAGGTGACCATTGTTGAATAATTGGGCTACTTCTTCTCTCAATTGTCGATAATCTTCCGTTCTATGACCGTGAGTTCCATGATATTTGTACATATGGTTGGGATCCCTTTGATCTGGATCGGATTATAGAGGTCGGGCCATTTGGTCTCCTTGATGCGTTCGATAGCTGATACGATGGCGGCGACATCGATATTAAAGTTGTACTCTGTTAGCCTCGGCGCTTCTTTAGGCCCGATGGACCTGTCGAAGTTGTTTTTGGTCATGAGTCCCCGGTTGATTCGACATTGTTCGTTTCTCCTTTCACTTCTTATGGGGTTCCGCCTGGAAAACTGCTCCTTCGATATCCATTATATGGCCGATACTGATCCATGTTTGATCTTTGTTCACGATCGATGTCTCTCTTGACTCTATCGAGGGTTCTGGCGGGATAAATAGACTCTGAAGGTGCCCCGAGTTGATCATCTCCGACTCTGATTTTCGATTGATACCGGTTATGTACATCGGCCCAGGGAACGATAGGGTATTCTATCAGATTTTTCTTTAATTTCTGTAAAGCCACCGAGCTTCAAATATTTAGTCCCTGAGTGAAAGCCTGAACAACCCAATCATCAGCGACCAGCGGCAGATCCATTCATTCCATTTGAAAACGGGACACAAACTCCCTGAGCATCTCGTTATCCTTCTGTTTAACTTTGAAAAGGCCCGATTTCCTGGTTTTGACCTTGATGGCACCAGCATGCGCTTTTACGAAAGTGTCTGCAAGCATAGCAAATGAATCAATAGAATTAGGAGGTAAGTTGTGATACCATCTCATGGCTCCCTTTGACAGGGTCTCCCCAAATGTTTCCAATAAAATAGACTCGATCTCGTCGTCTTCCAAGTCATTTCTTTTGATGGCACATGTATAAGAAGTCACATGCTCGTTTGGATCGGTCGTTCTGTTGTACTTAGGTATTTTGGGCATACGAAATTTCTTGGGGATCAGTTTTGGGGTCGCTCTTGGAGGAAAAAGGTTTTTGCACGAAATTCTTGGAATCCAGTCCCTTCAATATCGAGGGCGCTCCTGGGATTTGATCTACCCTGGAATTATAGGTTTCGACCTTTTTATCGTTCGCTTCGATCTTCTTTTCCCCTTATTCTACCCGCTTTGTCAGCTCATCGAGAATTTTTATAATTTTGGGGTTAGCCCTCGACTCTTGCTCATTCGATCTTACCACAGGTGTTTCCATTCTGCGAGTGACTTCTTGGGGCGGATCGGGTTCAACCCTGCTCGGTGCCTGGGTTTGGCTCTGCAACTAAGTTATCGCTACCTATTGAGCTTGCAGTATTTTGAAGATCATGCGTAGGTTGATCCCGTCTTCTTTAATGTTTTGTGTGTTTCGAGCTGCTGATCGGGCTCCACCACGGATACTATTTTCAAGGTCGGTGGGCATGTTCGCGTTGATGTCCACATGTGAATTTATATTAATCGGATCCGCGGTCCGAATTCCAATGACATCAGCAGGTGGCCCTGCATTACCAGGCGCCATGTTGTTATTCTCACCTTGATGACCGGACTCGTTGTCGATATGTAGGGGTGCTAATTGAGAGTTTGTCATTTTTAGCATGAAATCAAAGACACTTCAAAGAGCAAGTGTAAAGCAGTGTGTGTTATGGAAATTTGTATCAAATAACTACTATTATCCTTAGTCCCACGGTGGGCGCTAAACTGTTTAACCTAGAAATCGGATAACAATTGAATTTGTACGTAGTTTTAAGGACACGTGATACAATTTGATACAGAGTGATAAATCAGATCAGTTACGAAAATAAAGATAAAAAGGTAAATGTAAACCACGCAAGTTTGAGCAATCCTAGCCTGTGAGATTAATCTTCCCCGAGCTGGAAATAATATAATTGATAATATTATTGATGCTGCAGTACAATGAACTATAGCAAAGATAGAAATAACAGTATATAGCCTTTTGATATAAGTTACAATGTGTCCTATGAATTATCAAGTCCCCCTTATATATTACGGGAGATCTACCTTTTGAGGTATTATTTTATTGTTCTATCAAAGGCAAAAGTCCTTGATTTGCTGACCGTTGGTTCCCTTTTTGAGTCATTCCGTGATTTCTGCCACAATGATTGGTTAATGGAGAGAATTACGGACCCTTGTCTGATGAGTTAGCAAAGCTTTCTTCGAGACCGTTAGAAACAGGACCGGTCACGCCTTCGACAAACTCGAGGGCAAATCTGATGGTTTCGATGGCTAATTTTGATAGTGCTTTGAGTTCGATCATAATTACCATGTGCGATTTTGGTTAGTGGTGTTAGTCGTCAGATTGATCTTTGAGCTTGATCTCACCCGATCATAGATATTTAGGCCTTGGCCTAATCAAGGATTTTGGAAGCTCGATCGAATATCGAGCTCGGTTTACCCGTATACACAGTCCAAGTTGATCTTTTTATGGTTGACTTACACTAATTTTATACGGAAAATGAGCTAATTAATTTGTTCTTCTAATAATGTATACTTGTGTAATAAAGTGGAAGGCTGGAAGCTGATCCCCATCAAATATGAACTTGTTAGTAACAAGAACAAAGAGGAGAAACCCGAGTTGTAGCATATTATAACGTGGTGGGTTAATTCTTGAAACTGAATTTAACTTAAGTGACCGATAGAGGTAGACCCAGGATTTGAAAGTGGTGAGGGCACCACTGTCAAATAAAAATTGAGCAAATCCTAGAGTCGGAATCAAACTCAGGCACCGTACTAAAAGTCAAATTGTACCCCTAAATCAACCAATGCAGCTGGTCAAAATTTAAATCTTAGGATGCCACCCAAAATATACCGTACATGTTATACACACACAAGTGTGTTTGGAGGGGGGGATGTCTCCTCTGTCCGAAGGGTAGGTCCGCCTCTGTTGACAATGTAAATATATTTACACTATCGGTGTGTGTGTAACTTTGATTTGTTATAATAGGTTATTTAACTTGCTGTTTAATTAGTTTGGGGAAATAGACATACTATAAATACTTGCCTATTGACAGTTGTTACAAGTCACATTAACCTAATAGTGTAAAAAATTTATATCGAACAGACTTTAAACTCATTGAAAATAACTTGGCAGTAAGAGAGGAAATAAAAAGTACAAACTGATCCATTGAAGTTACAAAGATAATTTAGCAGATATATGGACGGGGAATCCTTATCATCCACGTTGGTGTCCAGTAAAATTTCATATTTGTGGATACTTGTCACGTCCCTCTCACGAGCTTTTAAGATCATCAATTTTATCCTTCTTTTTCTTTTCTCCTTAACCCCAAAATTTGCAACTTGAAGTAGGGCTTCTTATTCTACATACTGGAATAAGTGTTGTTGAATGGATTCTTTATCTTGAATAAGACTATATTGACATTTTCAGCTTAATTGATTAAGACAGGGAATCACTCACTTTTACGAGAATATAAAAAAAAAGCAGCCCTCCAATTAATCAGTTTTAATTTTGCCTGTTCAAATTTCTTAAGTCACTATCGCAAATTATGATAAAGATGCTCAGTGTTGAATGCAGTGATCATTTGATGGGAAATGAGCTTTGCAACTTTCTTGGGAACCTTTTCAAAAGTTGATACTCACACACGGGGCTGAGTTTGAGTATTCCGTCCGAATCTAATTTTTGCTGAGACCTTATATTTGTATTAAAAAATTAATTAAATATATTTAAATATTTAATTATCAACTCAGTAATTAATTAAAGACGAATCATGTGTTTGATAGCAAATTTAGAACTCATAATTTGATACAGGATGTGATAATTGGATTCCTTATCATCCTTGTCTAGTTTGGACTTTGGAGTAAAAGCTTCCCATGGTTATCGCACCAATTTATATCTCTTTCATAACATTTGAAGCACGTCCAGCTATTTTAGCCCATCACTTTCTATGCTTTTAGGGTCCCAGGAAGTACATTTATTCAGAATTTTATATTAATGGATGAAAAATTATCATTGCACGCACCGTAAAATATTTGCAGATATACATTATAGATACTTATTTATTTAAATTAATAATTTACATTTTTATATAGTTTAAGTCGAAGACAAAGGATGTGTTCGCCCCGACTATTGAAAATATGGATCCACTCTGTATGTACTCTACTCATAACTCAAAGGCTGAGATCTTTTTAATATATACTCCATGAGAGAGAGAAAGAAAAAGGGAAGTGTGAGAATTTCTTCGGAAAAGTTACTTATTTGGCCGCTCAACCAAAAATATTTATTTCTCCTAGTCAATATACGTTTATATATGATTTATATTTTGAGTAAGCGGCTATTTAACTTAATTTCCCAATTTCTTATACTTGCAAAAGAAGGAAAGGATCTGCCTTTGGTTCTTTTCTATGACAAAACAAGCATAAAGTGATGATCCATCCATATTTGATGGGGGTGTCCAACGAATTAAATTAGTGCTGAAGTAGAATCTTACTTCGTCCTTGGCCTTAAATTAGTGATGTTTAACAATTATGCTTCTAGCTAATTTAAGGAAATTCCAATATTCTCAACACTCAACAAGACACTTATAGATGCCTTTTAACACTTCGGTTAAAAATAATTACAATCGCTAGCTAAATATATAAACTATAAAGATTATACACTAATTAATGTGTAAAATATGATTGGTTTATATATGTTATATATTAATATATAAGAAATATATATATTTGGAGGGCGGCTATACAGTATAGATTTCCCTAGATTTTTTATGGGGTTATTAAAAGTGACTTAGGCCTAGTTGAAGGTAGGGTGGACGTTCGGGCAGTTCTGATTGGATATGAAAATTTTGGTTTGGATTTTCAGTTTTCAGATTGAAGAAATGACAATACAAATCCAATCCAAATTAAATAAGCTCGGATTGGATCGTAAAATAAGAGCACCTGGCTTTGCCCATTCACAAGGACTCGTTTCTATGTCCAAACATCATAGAAACGAGTAATCAGTTTAGACATTTTGGATTTTCGGTTTAGAGCTTATAAGTTGAGATGTTTCTTCTTTTTACAAAAATAAATATTTAAATGAAGTACATGTTAAATTGCCTGAAAAGTTCATTATCACCGCAATCATCGAAATAAAATATTCAAGTAATGAAATTATTATCAAGAAAATGTAATAGAGACATTAATACGGCCGATAAGAAGTAGCAATAGCAAAACCGTATCCAAATAGAAAATATTATGACAGTAACTTTGTAATTAATGTTGAATAAATGAGATAATATCTAATGAGTAGGATATTTGAACTTATTACTATTGACATATGGATAATAGACTAAATATAAAGTATAAAAATTTCTGATTTTTTGATATCCAAAATTCTGAAGTACCAAATCCAAAAAATTTAAAAAATTAAACCCAAAATCCAATCCGTAATTTGAAAATCCAAACAAAAATCCAAAAAATTAGGATTTGGGCGGAATCAATAATATATTTATGTCATGTATTACTTGCAAATATCATATCAAGAGGTATGACACTGTTAGCAATAATAGCAAGTGGTGTACCAATAATGATTTTATTGTTAGCCCACCCACTTTAGATTTGAAATACCTCTTCAAACAATTTAAATAACCATCACAAAATATATCAAAGTAGAGCAATGGTGCTAAATTTATAAGGAAAGCAAAATTAATAATATGGGATGAAACACTTATGGATAAGTGTCAAACGGAGTTCTAAAAATATATTGGATATTAATGAACCATTTGGTGAAAAATTAATAGTTTTGGAGGTAATTTATGTCAAGTAAATCCAAAATCGATAAAAGTAGAGACTGTAAAAGCTAGCTTGCCAAAGTTATACTTCTGGCCTCAAATGAAAAAGATTCAACTGACAAAAAATATAAAGTAAGAACAGATCCAATATTTAGTGTCTTCTTGTTTCGTGTTGAAAACAAATAAGAGCATCCAATAAAAGATGATTTGGTTCTTCCTGAACACTTGGTTATCAATCCCAATAGTAATAGTAGTGCATTTAATAAGAGAAATATTTCTATCATTAGAGTAAAACGCAATTTATGCAAATCGCTAGATAGAATTAAAAAGATATCTTAGCTAGCAGAAATGAATATGTTGATCAACTATATAAAAGGTTGATTGCAAAATTTTATAGTAAAAATAAAATATTTTTCTGTTTTTGGCTCAATAGAAAATGATACCAATAATTACTACTAAGAAGAATACTTAAATACTTTAATACCAAACAGCCTTCTACCATATATGTTTGTTGTCAAATTTATTATGTCTTACGTATGTTAGTGTCACCGCATATATCATAGACTGAGTTGATCTTCCATTGTATATAGGTTGGTTTTGAAGAAAAATATGCATGTCATGCTACTGAAAAACTCAAATACGCCGAATAGCTTATGTAATAGCACACAGATGGTATATAGAAATTTTGAGAATAACGTCACACATGCAAAAATTATGATACTGGTCAATGTGCTTCTAAGTATATTCTTATCCCTGAATTCAACTTTCGTCTTCCGAAACTAAGGAATATCCTTTTAAATTTGTGTGAATAATTTTTAGTATGTTTATATTTTGCAAATATAATAAATAAAGCACAAGGACAAACATCCTAAATATTGGAGTATATTTACCGCAATATATTTTCTTGCACGAACAACTGTATGTTGCACTTTTAAAAGGGATATCAAGATCGACAACAATAGTTCTGGTTAAGGAAGAGCAACCAAAGCATTAGGGCATTAGGAGGAAACATACACAAAAAATAGTTGTCCACAAAGAAGTGTTCTTAAGATACCATCATATTAAATACTTTTAAACTATAATACATAATTATCTAACTAACATGACAAAAATGATCATTTGTGTAAGTTTTGATGATGTCATTTTATTTTAAATTCATGTATTATGCTAATATAATAATATATATTTTTCGGCATTTAGATGATTGTTGTATTATTATACATAAAATTCCTCTTATTAATTAAATTTTATTGTTCCTTCATATAAATAAATATTTCTATTATCATGTGTCACTATTAACGTGCAAAACATGTTCATAGATACTAGTATGTATTATATACATATAATATATATTATTTTATTCTTTTTTTGGTTAGCGTATGTAATTAGTTTTGACCAACCGGCCAATTTATATTTTGCCCTATCTTCCCTATCTTAAATTGTTGACTAGGTTAACTGTTAAAAGAAAAGGCATATGGGCCTTTACCAAGGTCAAAATATCAAAATTTGAACTACAAGTTCGAATCCAATTAATCGGCAAGACCAAAATGTCTTTTGAAAAATCAAATTAAGTTACGTATATTGTTTGAGAAGACTGCTCTGAAAATTGTGTTCTGTTTGTTTGGCGAAAAACAACAGTTTGAAGGAATTAAATCTCAATTGTGTATTAGTAGGGTGGGCATAGTTTGGGCAAGAGGCATCTACAAAGAATAATCTCGTTATAGCAGAGTCGACTCTTTATAATAAAGTTTTGAATGCTTGTTCTTGTTTAGGATTTAGCTTTGATTGTGCTTTCTCAGACACTTGTATAGCATTTTGATTCTTAATAATATATTAATTACTTTGTGTTCTAACTCTTTTTTTATAGAATAAATTTATGTAACATAAGATATTTTTTTAAACTTGAATAAGAATTTTACTCATATGATGAATTTTAAAAATAATTGAATTGGATTCTCTTGCTAAATAATTAATTAAAAGATTTAATTATTTGAGTTTAACATAAAAAATAATTTATTCTATGTTGATTCAGATCTTAATATTAGTTCATCTCTTATTTTGAATATTTAATCTTAATTATAATTTTATCCACCATAAATTTTATTTTTAAAGAGTAAAAGATTGATATGACATTTCAATTTTAGATCTTTATGTCTGTAGAATCATTAGTGGTATTGACTCTTACCTACCTTTTTTTTCTCTTTCTACCACTTTTATATTCTTAAATATTTTCTTAGTTGTTATTTAATAACTGAGTATTTTTTAATATTACATAAAAAATTGATTAAAAAAATATTATTTGAAAAATATTTCAAATATAATATAAAAATATATTATCGTGGACGTATATTTTTTCTCAATTTTAACTCTTTACGCAGTCCATTTAATATTTGTTTTTTGGTATTGGACATTATGGAGTGGCAATGTATTGTCAATGCGGAGGATTCTGATGAAATTGATTTTATTAAACCTTCCTACATAATTTTAAAATCTTAAATATTAAAAATTAGCATAGAAGATATTGTAGTCCAAAAAATAAGTTATTGCAGTTATGCTCTTTCCCTATGAGTTCTTCCGTTTAATATTTTAGGGCTATTTTGGTATATTAATATTGTATTTATGCTTTTATAATAATATAGGCTCTCCTTTTTTCTAAATGGATTCAGACTGTCCGATATAATACATTCTCAAATTAAATTAGTAATAGGACATTATAATACGTTTTTAAATTAAATTAGTAATAGAAATTTTTAAGAAGTATATCTTAAAAGTAATATGATTACATGACTAAAAATATTTACTTGTTCAATTTTATATGAATTAGATAGCCGGAAAGTAGTTATACTAATAGGATTCCTAAAGGTAATCATATAGGATTCCTAATGTGTAGTATTATGTCCTAAAACTAATAGGATTATAAGGCTAATATCTAAAATTTCGGTTATGTCCTTTTATTATAACTTTTTATGTTTAATATTATAAGGTTATTTTTGTAAAACGATATTTTATTCATGCTTTTATAATAATATAGATATAGATATAGATATACAAAAAATATAAATTTTATCGATTATTATTTCTAGAAGAGACTAAAAATATATATTTCTCTTTAAGTTTACGGTGTTTAGGAGTCCAGAAATTGGTAATTATTTTTTGTTCCATGGAATATACGAGGTCTTGGATATCTGCAAGCAGTTCCTTGGGACATGGTTTGTTAGAGACTGATCAAATCACAATGGCATTAAACAAGAAAGAAGCCCAAAACCTTGATTTAGCCATGAAAGACAAAAAAAAAAAAAAAAAAAAAAATGAAAATAGCAAGATTTACAATTGCTAATTAAAGATTAGTCATAATTTCAAAACTAATTGACATGTAGCAAATTTTTTATGTAAAATAAAATCTGAACAAAAACACCTTGAAATTTCGGAAAAATTCCAGCATAACATGCTTAAGTTCAAATTCTTTACATATGAGATTCCAACATAATATGCTGGAGTTCCAACATAATATGCTGGAAGTTTATAAGCAGGAGTTTTATAATCCATCATATCATGCTGGAACTTTTTGTGTTTCAGATAGGGGCGGAGCTAGCATACGACTTATGGATTCGGCCGAACTCAGTAACTTTGGTCCGAATCTTATATTTATCTTAAGAAATCTATTAAACATGTTAAATTATTGATCTAGAACCCAATAACTTAAAAAGATTAAAATTCCGAAACCATAAATTTTAAATCTTGGCTCTGTCTGCGGTTTCAATTAGGGTACTTTTGTCCAGATTTTATCTTTGTATTAAATAGTGGCTACTTTTCAATAACTTTGTAAACATTTGCTATTTTTTAATAACTACCCGTAAAAATGGTTATGCCACGCCATTTTGACCAAAGGACTGCACTGATTTGGGCCGAATTGCAAGTCAATTTTTATGGGGTGTTTTTCACTTTTAGCCCGCGCCAAAAACTATTTACATTCGGTAGTCGAAAAAGTGGATAAAATTTGTATAATTTTTGTATATAACATACATAATATATATATATATATATATATATATATATATATATATATATATATATATATATATATATATATATATATACACACACACACACACACACACACACACACACACACACACACACACACACACACACATATATATAATTTTATTATTTTATGCATATTCCTCATCTAGTGATCTAGCTTCGTTTAACGGATTCTAGCTAAGTAAAATGATCTTCTCATCAATCCAAAGATCATTTCAATGCCAATTAAGTCATCATATAGGTACTGGCTACAATCACATAATTTCCTATCACAAGTTTTAAGAAACTAGCGTTTTAATTTTTGACCCAAATCCATCAATTTGACGAACTGTGTGCGAGACCTGGTATATCTTATATGTGGGGAACCTGATCTTTTCCTATTTCAGCCTCTTTGTTATGTGTTCCAACTCGCTCAATAATTGGTGTTACTGTTATTCGATTTAGGTTGACAAACAATGCTAGAGTTGAAACCACTTATTATCTCCTGTTTAGTGAAAGGGATTTTGGAATGATAATTTACACCTACTATTTGAAAATTTTAAAAAGGGATTTGAGATGTCAGACATGATATTGAAAAAAGTAATTGGGAATAGGATTACACGGAATCCCTGATCCCACGTCATTTTTGTTGTGTATTAACCTGATCTGATACTTGTGAACCATTGAACTTTTTTATCGGTTACTTTAAGTTTTTTCTAATCTATATTTATCTATCTATCTATCTATACTATATTAAAAACATAAAAATTCTTAACGAAATATTTTTCGTCTTTTTTATCCTTTTAAAATAATATTCATACTGGACAAAATAGTTATTTATTTATTTTTTCTAATATTGAGGAATAGTCATTAATTATTTTTCTAATGTTTAGGACTTTAAAATCAACTAAAATTTGTATATTAAATTATACCTTATTTGAATTATAGATTTGTAAAAGAAAAATAATACTGCAATTTAACCCATTAATTCTTTCTAAATATTTTAAGTAATATTTTCGAACACCTTCATTTCCTTTTAGGTTTAGGGCTCTTTATATACATATTTTAGGTCAAAATCTAAAAGTATTTTAGGTCAAAATTCGAGAGCTTTCAAATCGTTTTAGGTTTAGGAGTATCTCTTTCTTCTGTTATGAAAATCTAGGTTTAGGAGTTCTAAACATATAAAGAGTAAAAACAACAAGCTATTCACACTTTCTTCTAATTGAAATTTATCAACTCTAAATATTATAACAAAGGTTTGTGATATTTATTTATTTATTTATTTATTTTTCAATTGCTATTGATAATATCTTGAATGGTTCCATTTATCTTTCTAATCATTGTTTATTATGAATGTGTTAGAAGGAAGTTTGTTATAGATCCAAAGAAAGTTAAGCAATTTAGCTGTAATTCTACAAGAAAAACAAAGTTGTAATTATATCATAAGTACTTTTAAGCCATTTAAACCCTGGTACTTGAAAAATATCAGTACAAAATGTAAACAAAATTTCTATACATACTGAAATTTCTGCCTATAACCGAAAGAAAAATTGTTATGTAAAAACAGAAGCATGATTAAACAAATGGGTTTCTCATTGGCTCATTCTAATATATTATTACTGCAGAAATCATGATTTAAGATAAAATATTCTTGGAATCTAAAGGACCCTTTTATTTTTAAAATTTAATAGTATACGTCATTCAAAAAACGTAAGTGATACAATAATAGAGGTAATTCGATATTTTCCTTTATCTATATTGTTTTAAAGTATTTTTCCTACAGTTAAAAAAGGTTAAGGCGGATTTATACTTTTTGGTAACTACTTTAAGCTATATTTTATACTTAATAATGCTGAAATTTAAACTTCAAATGAATTAAATATTTTGGATTTTGAAGTTAATTGTAAATTATCAAGCCTATATTGACGTTAAAGAATAGGGGTGGGCATAATACCGACCGAACCGAAAATTTCGATTTTTTCAGTTTTAGTTTTTCGGTTTATTCGATCGGTTTGTGGTTTATAGTTTTAAAAAGTTCGGTGTTCAGTTAGGTGATCGGTTTTAATGGTTCGGTTTTCGGTTAAACCGAAAAACCAAATTTTTTTACCAGTTTTGTTACTCTTAGTCCCTTATATTGTTACTCTTTCTTAGCCTTAAAGCCCAAAACTAATTCTCAACCTATAGAAACCCAATCCATTGGATATTCTAACACAAACACAACTCCAATAATATATTAGTCCACTTTTGAATTCTCCTTGATTATTTCTTTCTTCCATCCAAAAAGTATTTAATATGTTTGTTTGAAGCACCAAATTGAAAAAGATAGAAAAAATTTAAGATAATTAATTCATACTATTGAAGTTGCTGATTTGCTGTTATGGTAATTTGGTTGGATCTCCACTCTATACATTAGTTAGATATAGAGTTTTAAATTTTCTTCCTTCCCTTGTTTTCCCTCCTCTTCACTTATTCACGGCCCCATCCATAATTCAAAAACTTTTAAGAAAAAAGAAACTAAAAATAAATCAAAAGGAAGAGAGTAAAGGAAAAGACCAAAATAAAAAAAGGAAGAACATTCATAAAGCATTGCATCAGTTGTTGATTAATAACACTATTTCGTAAATGAAGTATATATATATTGCCGAAAACTTTTAAATTCTATATATGGACAAATATAAATGAAGTTTACTTTATATTGGATCATCCATAATAAATAAAATTAATTAGTAACCCAAAAAAATAAATCATGTCTCAAACTCTTTAGTTAAGTTGGGCTTCCATAACTCTCGCGTAAAGATTCTTATCTTTTTAGTGTATTTAATGGAATTTCTTATTTCTTTTATCTTTTTCTGTCAATAAGTAATCTATTTTCGTTGTTTCGTATTAATTTTGCCATAGTTTGAAATCGAAAAACTGAACCGATTAAACCGAATCGAACATGAATAAATTGAACCGAACCGAAATTATTATGATTCGATTTTGGTTATTAAAATCAGAAATCGAAAATCGAAAAAACTGAACCGAAATTCTACAAAACCGAACCGAACCGACCGGTGCCCACCCCTAAAAGAAGTACATTTATTGTAAAAAAGTCCTTGTTGCCGGTTGCAAAATTTTAATTTTGATATGATACTTTTAAAGGAACTATATTATCTCATTTTTTCTATATTCGTAATGCTATGTGCACATATAAATTCATAATTTTAGCACACTTTTGTTTGAATTATTTATAAGGGATGACACGTGTGAAATGTGCTTACGCTAAAGCTAGTATTTTTATTATTGTGAAACCTTTTTTCCCTCTTTTAAGTGACAAAGTGGATTACACTTCTAAAAATGAAATTGATTTCTGTAGCTTTTCAAATCACCTCAAAATTGTATCACTTTGATAAGTTATAAGGTGTTGTTTTCTGTCACTTCTTGTACTGGGGGAGCACCTACTTGGTTCAATGTTTTTGCTCCTTCTCAAAAGGATGAATAGAAAACCCTTCTTTTCTAGTGAATTGGACATAATTGTGGAAAATTCTCTTCTTCTTATTTTTTGGTGTTTTGTGGGTAAGTTTTCCTGTTGCAGTGTCTCAAATAAGTCCTCTTATCCACCAAACATTGGTCCAAATTATTTTTCTTCATTTTCTCTCCTAATATAATATTCACCTATTAAAAGGATGCAACAACAATTAAAACAAAGAATCACACCACAATTTCAAGCAAATCGAAATCGACTATATGAATTCTCTGCATTTTTTTTTTTGTCATTTCATCATAAGGCTGTAGATTGGTTGCTTTAGGTACTTTTATTTTTATTTTTAATATTTGTATACGGTCAAAAATCGATTCTGCCCTTCATATAATTAGTCAAAATTGGAACATGATGGACCGATGGTCGTTTTCATAATACCGAGATGAGATCTGAAGCCAGGTTACCAAGCTCAAGATTCAGGGACCGATCAATACCGAGCTCAAAGTCATTATCGAGCTCGAATCCAAATCGAACTATGATGTGAAGTAGCGTTATCGAACTCAAGATCCCAGCCCGAGTCAATATCGAGCTCGAGTCAGTATCGAGCTAGAAATCTGGAGATCGGCCAATATCAAGGCTGACCAAGATCGAGCTAAGAGACAAGAGCCGTTGTAGCCGCACTTGGGGAGAAAATCTCGGCGGGAATTAAGGAAAAGATAAATTAACTAATCTATCATGGGATCCCCACTATGTATTTTTTATTATATCCAAAAGTAGGATCCCTCCACTATAAAAGAGTGGCTATCGTTTCTGTAAGAGACAATTGAACATTAAGACATCTACACACTCCCTTATTGAAAAGATTATTGATATTCACATATAGATACAGAAGAAATTATCCTTTTCTGAGCCTTGTACATTGATTTTTCTCGCTTGTTCATAAATCGTTTTCTACTCAATTTGGTTTGTATTTCATTATTTTTTTACGGTCAATATTCGATATTTTTCTATATACTTTTTCGATTTGTGCCAAGTTATACCACGTATTCTTAGAACTACATATAAATTCAACTCTATCCATTTTTCGGGTAAGCAATATTAAAGCTAGATTCACCTCATGCTATAGGTTGCTTTCGGGTATATATTCATGTCCCTTGGGCTCTAGTGTCCTCTCACGGTCTTGTGAGATATATTTCTTTTAAAGTTTTTTTAACGTTTCCTTTTCGACCAAGCCCTCTTGGGCTCTAGATTGTTATCTGTATCCAACTTTGGTCGAGTAAGATCAATTATTCTGCAAATTTTTCAACTTCAAATTTGATAGGCTATGAGCTGGATTGACTAGCTGATAAGATTGAACGATTCAGTATATAGCCTTCTAGTTACGGCCCTACATTTTGGGAATATTTGCACTTTAATGTGGTGAGTTTTCTAATGTCATTTTCATTTTTCTTGAAATCTAATAGAATTTAGTTTCTCTTGTGAAATGTCATTTTTCTACATTGCATAATTGTTTACGTGCAGTACTTGCAAACTCTTAACTATCGAAAAAAATCTGGTTCCAAAACTAATAATCTAGTTCATTCCAAAAAGAATGACATATTTTTATATTCGGAAACAGTTTAACTTTAAAATTTTTATTTTATCCATATTATTGTTAATGAAAAATTTTTATGGCGACACAAATATTATGATACTACAAAGCTTTTACCTCTTAAACTTTTAGGACCACAAATTTTAAAATTCTTTATTTTCTTTTTTTAAACATTGTACAAAGTCAAATTAACTAATTTAAATTGAGTCGATGTAGTAGTATTGATAGCTGCCGACCTGAAGATCTTTTCCCTTTGTCATCAAAACTTTTGCTATATGATGATAAACGATATACCTTTGCATACCCGGTCCAAAGCCAGAAGAAAGGAGAGGTGTTGTAAGTTGACAACCAATGTAAAAGTAATTTAATCAATAATGAATCTTTTAAACATTATTGGAAAGAAATAAATCCAAATAAACTAAAGTACATATAGATGATTTATATAACAGATTTTGTGGAATTTAATATTGAGATGCAATTTAATGATTCTTTTTATTTTTTCGTGTTCGGTATTCATTTTGGTACCTAACTAATTTAGATTCTTGCGGAGAAATTACATTTTGGGAGATGCAATTGAATGATTGATTGATGATCGAAAGCAACATGGGACGTGAACATTGAATAATTGCTCTAGTACTCAAAATAGTGTGAAGAAGAAAAGAGGGGAAATGGGAATGGTCTGCGCTTGTTGATAATGAAACTTTAACCCAATGATGAATAATGGTAAGAGGGTTGATTGTGCATATTCTTGGATTTGTCTATGACCAAGTCAAATAACACCCCACAGTGTCTTGTTATTATGTCTCTGAAAACTATAGAAGCTGTAAGTTCATTTATAATGACAAGAAAATATGGACATGGTTCTGACCTACTACATTAGCAAACCCTTCACCTCCTCCACACACATACACATGTACAGACAGACACATCATATTTCAAATTTTTGTATTCAAGACACGTATACGTAGTGACAAATTTAACAATGAGTTCATGATTTTTACAGAATTCAGTGTTATTTTGTCAAATCCTATATACTTGCGGGTCTGTGCAAAAAAGCATATATATATATATATATATATCTATATTTTAGGACCACGTTCTTAATTCAGATTTCATAGCATCTAAATTGTAGGCCACTGCATATACGGTATACCCATTGTTTGTAAGTTAAATTTACCCTTTCGTTCATATTGGGAAATGTGATAAGCAAAGGGAAAAAAAAGAAGAGAAAATTAAAGAAAGTGCAAGTAAGTTTGGTCATGTAGTGACGACAATTGCGTGTTAATGCACTCCACCTTAGCAGTCTTTTCTTAATCAGTTGTCACATGGGGAAAAGGTCCGTTTCGTGAAAAGAAAGTCTTACCTGATACAAATATTAATAATTATTTTAAGCAATTTGAATTTGTGACCTATAAATCACATAGAAATAATTTTACCGTTGCTTCAAGACTCCCCTTTCACAGAGGGATACTTCTCATTTTGAATATTGTGTACGGGTGAAACCGAGCCCATGGGAAACCTCGATTTTCGATGAAGTAAATAGAGGAAGAGACGTGATTGTAAGGAATCAGAATCGAGGCAAGGAGCCCCTCGAGCCAGGGTCCAAGCAAAACGTCTGTCCTCGGGAGTATCGAGGCCACGATCCCCATGATCGGTTCGAACCCCAAAAATCACGGAGGGCATTACCAGATAATCGAGCATGACCAACAAAAGGTCGTGATATCCGTGACCAGCCGGATGTCACAGCGTGCATCTCGGCACGTATCGGCAGAAAACCGTTAGTTAAACGGAAGATTTTTACCTTTTGTGGAATTACACTTAGGGTAAGATTCCCCTACTACATAAAGGGGGTCTGATTATTCATTAGACACACTGTAACACGCATATCAAGGCAATATATTCTTATTTTCTCTGTTATTCAAAGTTCTTACTTTTGTTCATCAATTCCTCAATAACGTGAGCCCGGAATCGAATGCAGGTATTTCATTAAGCTATTACTAAGTGCGAGATCACTCTTTTTGATTGGTTTGATAATTTATTACGTCATTTATTTGTTTAATCTAACTTAATTTATTATTTGTATTGAATTAACCCACGTATCCTTAAAACCACTTACAAATTTAATTGTTATCCATTTTTTAGGGTAAACAGTTTGGCACCCACCGTGGGGCTAAGGATAATAGTGGCAATTTGATACAAATTTTTATAACATACTCTATTTTACACTTGTTCTTTGAGCTTTTAATTTCAGGTCAAATTAAAAATGTCAAACTCCCAATCTGCCCATTTGAACGTGGATGATGAGTCCGGCCACCATGGCGAAAACAACAACGTGGTACCCAGCAACGAGGTGCCCCCTTCTGACCCCAACAGAGTCCCAGTTGCTTATCCGATCGATACCAACTCACACATGGCTATCGAAGCAAACTTTCCCACTGACCCCGAAAACAGCATTCGCGTGGGAGTCCGGTCAATAGCCGGAGTATATACGACAGCGAAGGTGATGGGATCAACTTGCGTGTGATCTTCAAAATGTTACAGGCTCAATAGGAAGTGATAGCCCAGTTGCAGAACCAAAACCGAGCCCCCAGCATAGTTGAGCCCGAATCGTCGCGGAAAAACGCCCGCATAAATGAACCAGCCACAAAAAGGTAGAGTGAAGCAGAACCCGGGATGAACCCCGAGATAATGAAGATGCTTGAGAAATTGACAAAACGGGTAGAATCGGGAGAAAACAAAATCGAAACAACCGACAATGGAGATTGAAGGGGTAATGGGTCCGGACGTAACACTGAGTGAAGTGAAAGAAGAAGCGACCGAGGTCATAATAACCGGGGACTCATAAGCAAAAACGGTTTTGACAGACCCATCGGGTCTAAGGAAGCACCAAGGTTATCGGAGTAAAATTTCAACATCGATGCTGCTGGCATCGTATCAGCCATCAGACGCATCAAAGATACTAAGTGGCCTCGACCGTTATAATCCGATCCTGCCCAAAGGGATCCCAACCTAATGTGTAAATATCATGGCACTCACGACCACAAAACCGAAGATTGCCGACAACTGAGAGAAGAAGTAGCCCGGTTATTCAATAACGGACACCTCCGAGAATTTTTGAGTGATCGAGCCAAAAATTACTTCAGGAACAGAGACTCCAACAAGCAGATTGAGCAAGAGGAGCCTCAGCACGTCATCAATATGATCATTGGTGGAGTTGACATACCCCAAGGGCTGATGTTAAAGCGCACTAAAGTGTCTATTACAAGAGAAAAATGGACTCGAGATTATGTACCGGAGGGAACCGTATCTTTCAACGATGAGGATGCTGAAGGCATCGTGCAACCACAAAATGATGCACTAGTAATATCTGTACTCATAAATAAATCTCAAGTTAAGCGTGTATTAATAAATCCAGGTAGCTCGGCCAATATTATCAGATCGAGGGTCGTGGAATAGCTGGGTCTACAAGACCAAATTGTGCCTGCAGTCCGAGTTTTAAACGGGTTTAACATGGCATGTGAGACCACTAAAGGGAGATAACTCTGCCGGTAAACACTGCTAGAACTGTTCAAGAAATAAAGTTCTATGTGATCGAAGGAGATATGAGATACAATGCTCTGTTCAGGAGGCCTTGGGTTCACAACATGAGGGCAATACCCTCGACACTACATCAGGCATTGAAATTCCCCACACCGGGAGGGATCAAAATAGTTTACGGAGAGCAACCGACTGCAAAAGAGGTATTTGTGGTCGATGAGGTAGTCCCGATATCCGCTCTCTCGACATTAATGAACCCGAGTTTGGTCATCAAGGAAGAAACCAAATAGAAATCACCGACACCGGCCCCGACCGAATCAAAAAAGTAGGGGCCGGGTGAGGAGGACGATTACGAAGTCCTTAGGTCTTTCATAACCCCTGACAATTCCGATGCCACCAAGTCAACATTTGAGGAGCTGGAACAAGTCATATTGATCGAGAACCTGTCCGATCGGAAGGTATACATGGGCACGGGGCTTACTCCCGTGCTTAAGAAAAAATCATTGAATTCCTTATAGCTAAAATAGATTATTTCGCTTGGTCCCATCTTGACATGATAGGGATCCCGCAGGAAATAACTACTCACAAGTTGAGCTTAGATCCGAAGTTTCACCGGTTAAACAGAAAAGGAGGCCTCAGTCCGAAGTCAAGCACACATTCATCAAACACGAGGCATCCAAACTCCTTAAAATAGTTTCCATTCAGGAAGTTAAGTACTCAGACTGGTTAGCAAATGTAGTGGTAGTGCCTAAAAAGGTAAATACATTAAGAATGTGTGTAGACTATAAAGACTTGAACAAGGCATGTCCTAAGGACTCTTTTTCTTTGCCTAACATCGATCGCATGATCGATGCGACGGCCGGCCACGAGACACTCAGCTTTCTCGATGCCTATTCCGGGTACAACCAGATCCGGATAGATCCGGGCGACCAGGAAAAGACTTCCTTCATCACTAAATACGGCACCTACTGTTATAATGTAATGTCATTCGAACTAAAAAATGTTGGTGCCACTTACCAACTCCTAGTAAGTCGGATGTTCGAAGAGCAAATATGAAAATGAATGGAGGTTTATATTGACGACATGTTAGTTAAGTCCCTGCGAGCAGAGGACCATTTGAAACATTTGCAGGAAACCTTCAACATACTAAAGAAATATAATATGAAGCTAAACCCGGAGAAATGCTCATTCGGAATCGGGTCCGGGAAGTTCCTTGGATTCATGCTGTCCAACCGGGCAATCGAGATCAATCCCGACATGATCAAGGCCATAGAAGACATCACCGCGGTGGACAATATCAAGGCCGTTCAAAGACTAACCGGGTACATAGCTGCCTTGTGTCGATTCATTTCAAGGTCCATCGATAAGAGCCATCGATTCTTCTTGTTATTGAAGAAGAAGAATAACTTCTCGTGGACTCCGGAGTGCCAGCAAGATTTGGAAGAACTCAAACGGTATCTTTTGAGTCTGCCTTTACTTTATACTCCGAAGGCAGACGAGCAGGTGTACCTGTATTTAGCGGTATCCGAAATAGTGGTAAGTGGAGTCTTAGTTCGGGAAGAAGAAGGTACGCAATTCCCTATATATTATGATAGCAGGAATCTAGGCGAGGCCGAAACGAGGTATCCTCACCTAGAGAAATTGGCGCTCGCTTTGCTAAGCGCCTCCAGGAAGTTAAGGCCATATTTTAAATACAATCCTATATGTGTCGTGACTACTTACCCATTTAGGAATACAATGCACAAACCCGAGCTCTCGAGACAATTGGCCAAATGGGCCGTGGAAATTAGTGGGTACGATATTGAATATCGATAGCGAACCGTAATCAAATCTCAAATTTTGGCAGACTTCGTGGCTGATTTCTTGCTGGCCTTAATACCCGAAGTCGAAAAGGAATTATTGTTAACCTCGAGGACCTCTTCGGGGATCTGGACCCTCTTTATGGATGGTGTTTCGAACGCAAAGGGGTCCGGACTCGGTATCTTGTTGAAGCCGCCCACATGTAACGTATTTAGGCAATCTATTAGAACTGTGAAATTGACTAACAATAAGGCCGAGTATGAGGCCATGATTGCAGGTCTCAAACTGGCTAAAAGCCTGGGGGCCGAGGTGATCGATGCTAAATGTGATTCCCTCCTTGTGGTGAATTAAGTCAATGGGACGTTCGAAGTGAAAGAGGAACAAATGCGAAGATACCTGGATAAACTACAGGTAACACTACATCGATTCAAGGAGTGGACCCTGCAACATGTACCCCGGGATCAAACCAGCGAAGCCGATACTCTAGCTAACTTGGGGTTGTCGGTTTATGATGATGAATTCAACTCGAGAACGGTCGTACAACTCATGAAATCGGTAGTGGAAGAAGGCCACGCCGAGATAAACTCGACAAGCTTAACCTGGGACTGGAGAAACAAGTATAGAGATTGCCTGAAGATCGGGAAGCTGCCATCAGATCCTAAAGAATCGAGAGCTCTGCGCACGAAGGCGGCCAGGTTTAGCCTGTCCGAGGATAACACCCTATTTAGAAGAACGTTCGATGGCCCACTCGCCATATGTCTGGGACCGGGAGACATATGGCTGGTGAGCTACTGCATTCGGTCTTGTCACCTTGGCCATTCATGAAATGAGGAATGGACATTGTCGGTCCCCTGTCATGGGCACCCGGTAAGGCTCAATTTATATTATTTATGATTGACTATTTTTCTAAATGGGTTGAAGCTCAGGCATTTGAGAAAGTGAGTAAAAAAGAAGTCATTTATTTTATATGGGACCATATAATATGTAGGTTCGGAATGCCGGCCGAGATCGTATGTGACAACGGGAAGCAGTTCATCGGCAGTAAGGTAAGCAAATATTTCGAGGACCATAAGATTAAAAAGATCCTTTCAACACCCTATAACCCTAGTGGGAACGGGCAGGCGAAATCTACAAACAAGACCATACTCCAAAACCTTAAGAAGAGATTGACCGACGCTAAAGGAAAATGGAAGGAAATTTTGCCCGAAGTCCTGTGGGCATACCGTATGACCTCAAAGTCTAGTACTGGGGCCACCCTATTTTTGTTGGTCTATGTTTCCGAAGTGCTAATACCGGTCGTGGTAGGAGAACTGAGTTTCAAGTTCTGATATACGACCGAAGAGTCAAACGGTGAGGCCATGAGCACGAGCTTGGAACTATTGGATGAGAGGCGCGAGGCCGCCTTCGTCCGGTTGGCCGCCCAGAAATAATGGATCGAAAGGTATTATAACCAGAGATACAACCTCCAACACTTTAATATCGGAGACTTAGTGTTAAGAAATATGACACTAAACACCCGAAACCCGAACGAAGGAAAGCTGGGACCGAATTGGGAAAGCCCTTATCGAATTATCGAGATTACCGATAAAGGTTCGTACAAACTCGAAGCAGGGAACGGTGAGAAACTACCGAACAACTAGAACGTAACCCACTTAAAATGATACTACTGCTAAGGTACAACCCCATTCATTTTTTTTACATATATTGCAAATTATACTAACACTTGTAGGATATAGTCAAAGGATGATGTAGTTGTTAGGCGTGAAAGCATGCGTTGCACTCTTTTTCCCTTGAATTGGTTATGTCCCAAATGGGTTTTCCGGCAAGGCTTTTAATGAGGCAACAGTGGATCGTGCTAACTTAGAATCCAAGACCAGTTATGAACCGGAGTCGATGGTCACATCAACAGTATCAGAGCCATCTCGACGATCGATCTTGAAAAATGGGGGCCATCACCCTCGGGTAATGATTTTTAACATGGAAGAAAACTTTGTGCTTGAACAGTCTAGGCTCGGTAGATAGGATTTATTGTAAGGGCCAAACAGTCAAATGAACCGTGCCTGTATAGACCACTTAAGCCATAACACGAAACTTGTACACACTTACAATCTTGTATATTCCGCATAGGAATGAAAGAAAGTTTCTACCTTGTAGATACATATTTTGTCCCTTAAGACTATTACATTCTGTTCCTTAAGGATATCGAGCCCAAGGGCCGCTTCTATCTGGATCCAAAGGATCACCCCCACTCGGGGACTGTCGTCCAAGACAAACCCGGACGACTCGGGATATCGAAGCCCGGAGGCACAAAGGCCTATTAGGCAGTGGCTAAACATAAAAGGCTATGGCCACCCCCACTCGGGGACCATCATCTAAGGCAAGCTCGAACGGCTCGGGCTATCGAAGCCTAGAGGTGCAAAGCCTATTAGGCAGTGCCTGAACTTAAAAGCCTACGACCACCCTAAAAATGGCTCAGAGATGTCCGAAGCTAGTAATCAAAATATAAGGCCTTCAAAATTTCAAGCCGATTCAAAGGTTACCCTCGGCAAAATTATACTCTAAAAACATCTAAACAAACACTTTGGGAAAAGCTTCCAGTCATATCGAGCTCCCACAAGTTTCAAACAAAACTTACATCGAAAACAAGTCTTGTTCGGACCTCCGAACAACAACTTATTACTACGTTTTATTCCGTGCTAAAGCATTTGAAATCTTTGCAATTGTAAAAAGAATGCTGAAGGTAATAGACTTGAAAATTGCCAAGAGAAAAAAGAACTTTGTATATATACATCCCAAAATGTCTTTACAAAGGCTAATGAAAACGACCTCAACAAAATAAAAGTACAAAATGCAGACAAAAATTCCTAAGGCACCTATGCTTGATCTTTACCAGAACCCGCCTCTTCACCAGAGCCGTTGGGGTCTTCTCCATCCTCGGGTTCGCCGGAGCCCTCAGAGCATTCTTCATCCTCGGGCTCAACCAACTTCTTCGCCTCAACCTCGAGCATTTTCGATCTCGGTTGAAAAGTCAAAACAACAGGTATGGATCACCTCGAGGGTCTCCCTTCGAGAAAACCGCTTCACGTACTCAACAGTAACTTTCAGACGGGCCTCGACTGCCTCAACACTAGCCCTATACTGGGCCACTATCTCTTCAGCATCGGCCCTGGTTGTCTCCGACTCAGACCTTGCTATTTTAAGCTCCTTGCCAAGGGCATCCCATTCATCAATAGCGGATCCTAGTTGAGCTTGGAGGTCCTCATTTTGTCGAGCCTGTGCATCGGATTTCTCTTTCGCTACTTGGAGTTGGACCTTTACCGATGCTAGATGCTCTTGGGCGGTCTCCTTCTCTGAAGCTAGTCGGTCGATTCTTTCCTTCCAGACATCGGCCATTGCCTGGACCTCATTCATTTTAGCCCGGAGCTGGTCGATCCGGTCAACCTTCTGCTGGACCTGCGAGGTTTGATCGTTAGTCGCAATGGCTAAGTCATCATCGCTAACTTCAAAAAACAATTCCTGTTCTACCAGGTCGGCATACTCCTTTTGAGCCGTATCCAACTCGGCCCGGAGATTCTTGATAGCTTCTTCGTGTTGCTCGCTGAGAAGCTTATACGTTTCCTTCTTCTCGGTGAGCTCCCTGGCCTCAGCCTCAAGCTAATTAACCTCAGCCCGGTATCGGAGAAAACTTTCGTGATGGAGTACTGAGGCCTGCAAAAAGATAAAAAAGAGAAGACATGAGAAATATCAAAAACTAAGTTGGAAGATGGAAGAACGTGATGATGCCTTACCCAGTTCAGCGACTGCTGCGCTTCGTTGAACAAGCACGACACATCCACCTCGTTCATTTTTGCCTGGTCTTCTTCGGTTACCAGGCACCGGAGGTAGTTCACCACTCCAACGGGGGTAGAAAGAACCTGGGCATCCTCCAGGACGGTGATGATTATTGACCTCTTACGGTCGGGATCCATGTTCGGGGCGGGGAACTGGTTGATTAATTTTGGGCTCGAGTTCAGCCCGCCGACCTCTGAAGATGGGTCTTTCCTCGGCATCTCCAAGTCACCCAACCTGGAGAAGTCTTCCAGAGCGGTCGAATCTACACCTTCAAAAAAAGAACGAAGGGGATCGTCCGCTCCATGGGCCCCTTCGTTAGATAACTCCTTCACCGCTCGGGTTTCGTCAAACATGGATTCGGTGAATGAAGGAGACCCTAGAATATCTATGACACCGGGCGGACCAGAGTCGACGTCTCGATAAGTCTCAGTCCTTATCTCTACATCGGTTTCCCCATCTTGAGGGGGATCAGCCCCATTATTTCCCCCTCGGCTGCCGCCCGCTCTTCGAGAGAGGTCGGCTTATAAAAATATCACCTTCCTCGGGCTCGTCCCTGAGTTGGAAAAGTGAGTCTGAGTGGGGTGCTCGGGAGATAGAACTCTCTTTTGGCTTATGGGCCAACCTTCTTCTTGGTTTCTTCTTCTCTGAGCTCGGGGAACTCTGAGCCTTCCTTTTCTTCTTCTCTCCTGCTATGGCCCTGAGCTGCTCCAAAGCGGAAGGATCAATAGACAGGTCCTCATCCCCTACTAAAGGCCTAAGCTAAATGGTCTTAGGAAAGCCTGCGAAAAGAAAAGAGAGGGAATGAGAATACGGTGCTGAAAAAGGGGCCTAATGTTTCTTATTCGGGAAAGAGATCTTATCGTGAGAATGGTATCCTCCTAATGGCCCTTCGAGAGTTTGCGCCATGTGCGCTCAAAATAAGACATCTACGAACAAGTGCCCTCGATCCGCTCCTTGAGCCGAGGAATGGCGTTTGGGACTCGAGCAACAGCTGCATCACCGCAAATACTGGTGAGAAAAAAGGAGATAAATGTAAAATTGACATTTAAAGGAACGTTATGCTTACACGATACATTCCACTTCTCAGGCTTGAGAATGTGGCTTTGCTAGCCCGGCGTATGAGCTTTATCAGTCCCCCTCAGAAGATTCGGGGACTGTACAACAGAGTAGATGATCGATGGTGAACCGGCAGGAATCGATTTTGTTCACGAAGTATCGAATGAGGATTACGATCCTCCAAAGCAACGAGTGGATCTGACCGAGGTATATTTCATACCTCTTATAGAAGTCCAGAATAACCGGGTCCACCGGGCCTAGTGTGAAGGGATAAGTGTAAACACTCAGATACCCCTCCACATGAGTAGTAATGGCGTCCTCAGGCACGGGGATTACTTCGTCTTTATCCGCCTAGCCACAGTCCGTTCGAACCACATAAAGGACCTCTTCGGTGATGGAGCATATGTACCTAGATACCGCCTCACATCGGCCTTGCACCGATAAGGGCTTTTCGACCTTAAAATCATCCGCGATCGAGCACCCCCAGGGACGAACATTTTCAAGGGAGGCTCGGGAGCTGGTTCATTGGTAGCCGCGCCCGGAGCGGTTCTCTCAAGGACGAACACATCGGGAGTAGTCTCCTCGACTTTGACGGTCGATTGTGAAGAATAGGAAGCAACTTTTTTGGGGAACAGTTTTGGAAGTTTTAGCCATTGATATCTGAAAATGTTTTGAAAAATATGAAGAAAGGTTGGGAGATGAAAGGTAAAAGCTTTACTGAGAAAGTCAAGTGCACAAGTTTGGATAGAAAATAAGTAGAAGCTTGCAATTTACTTAGGAATCTCGAAGAACAGAGGTAAAAATGTTAGAGTATGAAGAAGGGCGATGATATCCTGAAGACTCGAAGGTAGAAGCTTGATCATAAGGTAAAAAGTGAATGAAGGAGGGGAGTATTTATAGAGGCTTGGTGTCGTTTCACATCCAGGGACGACCCGGCGATGGCTGACACACGTTTAAAGTCATAATGACGCGACTGACGAGACTATTCGGATTCTTTGTCGTTTCTGTCACGACGTATTGAAGAAGGAATCGAAGTGCACATATCATTTCTCATCATTTTCGTAAACTTACTCACCGAGAAACGATAGGAACTTAGGATCCACCAAACTGTATAGATAAACTGGTTCTCTATCAGTTCCCACAGAATACACACAGTAAGAGATAAGTAAATGACACAGCAGAGTTTTACATAGAAAACTTCAAACTCACAGGATTAAAAATCACGACCTATACTTGTAGGATTTCAACTTCACTAACCGAGCAACTTTTAAATTACAACCTATTGTAACCTAGGAATTAAACTCTCAATCCCTCACTCACTTGTAATAACTCTATTACAAGCCTCTTTGTAATAACTCTATTACAAAGCTCACAACTTGACTAACTCTAACCAAGACACAAACACAAGGTTTATGATTTTACAAATGATTTCCTGCACAATGCTTCTAGCTAAGCTAAGTAGGAATTACAAGTAAATCACTCTAACAAAGGTGCAACATAACTAAGGACATATAATAACACAATGATGGAAACTGATCCTTCGTTATGTTGTTCTTTGTTCTTGAAGCCTGGAAGTCACTTGCAGGATGGCAACATACTTGAGAGGAAACTTGATTAATTCTAGAATGTGCAAGTATGTGTTTTCTTCATTGATTCATGTTAATACTATCCAAGTGATGTCACTTGGATGATGCAAGTAATATCCGGTACAAGGCATTCCCCATAAAGTGGCTGCTGCACTGTTCACACTGTTGCATGTGTGCAGAGGACCAATTGCAGTGGCTTTACAACAGTGAGCAGTTGATTGGTATAGTCAGTAAGGGAACTGATGTCCATATGTTCCCTCTGTCGTCTCTTTGACTCTGATTGTTGGAACTTGTGCCCGACTTGAGACTTATTGTTCTTGAGCACTTTGAGGATATGTAACAGGTTCCATATTTGGTTCTTATCATTGAGTTTGTTAGATCATCAAAACATAACAGGGCACATAACCTATCAATTTTCCCCTTTTTGATGATGAAAAACTTGTAATTGAAGTTCCCCATAAGAACCAGAGTACCATACATATTTCCTGTATTCCCCCTAAACTTGTTCCCCCTCAATTAATCTTCCCACTTTTGGCATCATAAAAAAAATCAGTTACTAGTAATAAGCATAAAGAAGTCTATCATGGTTAACTCATGCCATATGTGTGTACACAGACATGACTAAGAACAGAGCATAAGAGCAAAGCATGCATAGTAAAAGGACGAGATATTTATTAATTTAAAAAGAAAAAGGGAGCAGAATTAGCAGTACCATTTGTTACATAACCATCCACAAAATAAAACAACAGAAAAAGTACCAACCACTAAACACATCAAAACAAAAGGACAAAAACAGAGGACAGACAACTTTGAACTGGACATTGGGAAGGGGATGATTTTAAGGAGCACTAGAAGGGGGAGACAGAGATGAAGAGACAAGAGTTCGAAGGAGAATATCCATTCTGGCATTTGCATATATTTTCTCGTTGAGCAGCCACTCCTTCAGGTCCTCGACCTGTTTCCCGAGATCTGCATTTTCCTTAGATAAACGGGCAACCTTTGTGCCTTGTACACTGCTGGAACCAGGTGCCTCCTGAGCCTGACTAAGTTGTCCCTCAAGAATATCATTCTGTGCCTTCAACTTCCTTATCTCTTCATTGGCAACATTTTGAGCCTTAATCAGTTGAGAGATAGTGGAATTTCTACCAACCCCTCCTTTCTTATCAATACACTCACACTCTTCTAATGTGGTCTTGGAGAAGGTTTGCTTGCGAGTACCCACTGTAGCTATCCACAAAAGGACTTTGAAGAGGTTAAATGCCTTAGTAAGTAAGAACCCTTAGGGCAACCCATGATTACCATCCTTAAAATCTTTCACTTTCTTCATGTACTCAATCATGATACCCGGCAGATTGATAGTGGAGTAAGCATCCAGTGCTTCCATGAGGAACAAGTCTGCTCGTGACGTAATGGAACACCTTTCTGCGCGTGGGAGCAAAACCTTGTTCACCATCTCAAACAACAGTTGGTAAACTGGAAGGAAGGCCTTCTTATGTACCCGTTCCCCTTGCTGTACTACTCTTCAAAATGGCATTTTCTGAAATTTGGAGAACAAGTCCCCTAAATGGATGATATTTCGCCAGTAGGCACTCCCAGAATTGTTCCCAACACAGCCTCATCCATCACAAAGTCAACACCATTCATCTTTAGGCAGATGTTGTCATCTTCTACTGTGAACATGTCTGCATAGAAACTGCGCACCTCTGCCTCATACACCTTAGGACTCTTATTGGTGAACAAATGTGTCCACTCACAGAAATCAACCAGTTGGCGCATCCCTGTCAGGTCAAGAATATCAGGAGCAATTGTTCTGCCCCACAACACCTTCTGGTTTCTCAGGTTTTCTCTTCATTCATCCTTGGGCACACCCACCTTGGCCTTCTTGGAGGAACCTGGTTCCTCATTGACACCAGCCTTCCTTTTCACAGACTTTCTCACACTTTTCTCTTTCTCTGGAGATTTCTCAGACAATTTCTCAAACACTATTTCACCAGAATTTTCAGACACCTTCTCACCAGACTCTTCTACCTCAACATTGCTAACTTCCATCATTTTCACAGATGACTCCCTCCTAGGTCTTGGAACTGTGGGTTTCTTAGAGGACTTACGAATTAAGGAACTAGGTTCCTCATTCACCTCTTCATCAACATCAACAACAAGTGCTGGAGGCACTTCTTACTCATTCACCAGCTTTCCCCCTTTCACTAACCTCCTCATTTTCTTCGCTTTATTATTTTTCTTCAGAACAGTTTCAAGGGCCTCCTTCTTTTGCAACCTAGTAGTGGGTCTTTTAAAAGTAGGCGCATTGGGAATTGCTTTTCCACTTTGAGAAGCAACGAAGCTTGCTATAGGCATATCATCATAGTCTTCCTCACTATTTTCCTCTTCAGATAGAGATCTTATCTCAGGAATGACAAGTTTAATGGCTCAACATCAAAGTGACGAGAGGGAGCAGGATCAGTACTGACCTGGGGCTCTTTTGTAGAGCAGGGATTTTCATCCCAAGTAGGAACATAGGGCTCCTCTTGAGGGGAGGGAACATATCCCTCATTAGTTTCCCCAGTAGTACTATCAGGTGCTAGACTTTTAAGAGGCACCAGTTCCCTACTCTCTTCCGGATGACCTTTACCTTCCCCCTGAGACCCAACAGTCTCATTAACATCCTCACAACCACTAACCAAAACACCCTCAGCAGCAATTAATGACATATTCTCAATAACCTTTTATTCATTTACCCTCAAAGTATATTCAAATGACACAAGAGGAATGTTACCTGTGGAGTTGGTAACGTTCAAATCAAAGCTTGGAATGGTCGTTGCTGAACCGTCACTGCCACAGACTATAGTCTGTGGGGCTTCAACACTCTCTTCAACTATCAGACTAGAAAATACACCAAAGTCCTCCAACTGCTGCTTGATCCACAATAAGAGGCAACAGACACATACTCAGCTTCTGCAATGGAAAGAGCCACTGAGTTTTGTTTCCTCATGCCGCATGAAATTAGACACGATCCCAGAAAATGTGTTATGCCAGACATGCTTTTTCTATCCACCAGATAACCAGCATAATCAGTGCCAGCATACCGAATCAAGTCGAAATTGTCTCTTGAAGGGTAGTAGAGAACCAGGTCCTGCGTTCCTTTGAGATACCTTAGAATTCTCTTGGTGGCCATCAGATGAGATTCCTTTGGATTAGATTGAAACCTAGCACATAATCCTATGCTGAATACGATATCTGGTCTGCTTGTTGTGAGATACAAGGGTGACCCAATGATACCTCTGTACATGGTCTCGTTCACAGGAGAACCAGGTTCATCCATGTCCAGACGAGTGGAAGTGGCAATAGGAGTATCAATGATCTTTGAACTTTCCATTTCAAATCTCTTTAGAAGCTCTTTAATGTACTTCTGCTGACTTATCATTATGCCCTTAGGAGTTTGCTTAACTTGCAGACCCAAGAAGAAATTCAGTTCCCCCATCATGCTCATTTAAAACTCACTTCCCATGAGCTTTGCAAACTTTTCACACAGATAATCATTTGTTGCACCAAAGATGATGTCGTCAACGTAGACTTGCACAATGAGCAGGTTCCTCCCCCGTTTCTTCAAAAATAGGGTGTTATCGATTTTTCCTCTTGTAAAGCCATTTTCTAGGAGGAATTTGGACAACCTTTCATACCATGCACGAGGAGCCTGCTTCACCCCGTATAAAGCCTTGTTAAGTTTGAATACATGCTCAGGATGCTCATGACATTCGAAGCCAGGTGGTTTTTTGGCGAAGACTTCTTCTTTTAGATATCCATTTAGAAATGCACTTTTGACATCCATTTGGAACAATTTGAATTCCATATGAGATGCAAAGGCAATGAGGATTTTGATGGCTTCCATTTGAGCAACCGGAGCAAAAGTTTCAATCCCTTCCTCTTGATTGTAGCCTTGAACTACTAACCTTGCCCTGTTCCTTGTTGTGTTTCCAAACTCATCAAGTTTGTTTTTAAATACCCACCTAGTTCCTATAACAGTTCTATCAGCAGGTCGAGGAACCAGGTGCCATGCGATGTTCCCCTCAAATTGATGGAGTTTATCTTGCATATCAGTAATCAGTCAGCATCTTTCAATGCTTCATTGATATTTAGGGCTCAATTTGAGAGAGAAAGGCCGAGAAGGCAAGTGAGTTTCTTGACTTTGATCTAGTTTGAATCCCTGAGTCAAGAGGAGTGATCACATTTTGAAGAGGGTGTGAACTTTTGTGCTTCCAGTTAGACACCTGAATCTCATTGTGAGAGGATCCAGGTTCTTCTGAATGTGATCCATTGTTGACATGAGTCCCGCTTCTCAGCTCAACATTTCTTGCATGACATCAATAACTCTAGTCTATGCTTCAGTTGTTGTGATTGAGGGACCAGGCTCCTCTGTATCAGTTGGAGAGTCGGCTGCACCATCTTCATTTGATTCCTTGACGTGACTCATCATGTCAGCCTTTCCATTTTCCATATCAATGACTTCACCAGGAACCTTTGACTGCTCTCCATCTTGATCAACCTTATCATGTGAATCTTTCCCATATAGGTGATGTGATTCATCAAAGATCACATGTATGTTTTCCTCAATACATTGAGTTCTTTTGTTGTAGACTTTGTAGGCTTTGCTTTGTGATGAATAACCAAGAAAGATTCCTTCATCACTTTTGGCATCAAATTTTCCAAGTGCTTCCTTGCCATTGTTGAGGACAAAACATTTACAGCCAAATGTCCTTAAATGTGTTAGCTTGGGTTTCCTCCCGTTTAGCAGTTCATACATGGTTTTGTTTAGAAATGACCTGATTATGCACCTATTCACCAAGTAGTATGTAGTGTTAACTGCTTCTGCCCAGAAACTTCTTGCAACGCCACTGTCAATCAGCATTGTCCTTGCCATGTCTTCAAAAGTCCTATTTTTCCTCTCCACAATACCATTTTGTCGAGGTGTTCTTGGAGCTAAAGAATTATGACTTATGCCATTTTCAACACAGAATTCGTCGAATTTTGCATTATCGAACTCTGTGCCATGATCAGATCTTATCACACAATATTATGGCTCATTTTCACTTGGATCTTCTTCACAAAAGCAGTGAACACTGGAAAAGTTTCATCCTTGGTTATGAGGAACAAGGTCTAGGTGAATCTAAAATAGTCGTCCACTATAACAAAAATGTACTTCTTTCCTCCTCTACTCGGCACCCTCATAGGTCCACACAGATCCATATGGAGGAGATCAAGTGGCCTTGAGGTGATAACTTCCTTTTTAGGCTTGAAGGAGGACATGCCATGCTTTCCTTTTACACATGCATCACACACCTTGTGATCTTTGAAGCTTGACTCAGACAGGCCACGAACCAGGTCCTTCTTGACCAATTTGTTAAGCAACATAAAACTTGCATGACCCAATCTTCTGTGCCATAGTTCAGCATCATCATCAACAACACTTAGACATGTGAGATCCCCATTTTACAAGGACTCAAAATCAGCAACATAAATATTTTTGTATCTCTTTTCCATCAGGACCACTTCACCAGTCACAAGATTTGTGACTGTGCAGATTTTTGACACAAATTCCACTTTGTTTCCTTTGTCACAGATTTTGGAAATACTCAGTAGGCTATATTTCAAGCCATTCACATAATACGTATTTTCAATTGAGTGGGTGAGTATCTTCCCAATTCTTCCTACTCCCAGAATGTATCCTTTTTTGCCATTGCCAAAGGACACACTCCCTCATTGCAGGGCTTCGAGTGAAAGAAAATCATTGATGCTTCCAGTTATGTTCTTGGAACAACTACTATCCATGTACCATTTTTGGCTGCTTCCTTTCACTACTTCCTCATCATCATCAGATTTTGCCATCAAGGCAAAGATAGAGTCATATTAAGCTGCTTCACTTTCAACTGCCATCATGGAGGTATCACCTTGTGCATTATCTTCTCCAGATTGGCTGGAAGAATCTCCCCATGTAGCAAGAGCTTGTTTCACAACATTGTCAGCGACTTCTTTTCTCTTGAATCGCTTGTCAGGAACCGGGTTCCTCTTGGCTGCTTTGTATGTGTTGTGCTTGTAATGGTCTTTATTGAGGAGAGGATAGTTCTTGATAAAGTATCCTGACTTTCCACATTTATAACATAATTCATACCCTCTTGGTTTGTTGGAGTTGCCCCTTTTTGAAATACCTCCATTCCTGCGAACTATTATCTGAAATCGCTTTGTCAGATAAGCCATATCAGCATCCTCACCACTTGAGTCATTGTTATCTGCCTTGAGGACCAGGTTCTTCTCCTTTTTGGGCTCTCTTTTTTCATGGTCCTTCTTCTTCTTCATTTCAAAAGTTTTCAGATTACCAATGAGTTCATCAATGGTCAGCTTTTGCAGATCCTTTACCTCTGTGATAACAGTTACTTTGCTTTCCCAGGAACCAAGTAATACACTAAGTATTTTCTTGACAAGTTTGTTCCTTGGAATGATCTCTCCTAGAGAATGTATCTCATTGATGATGGAGGTGAATCGAGTGTACATGTCCTAAATGGATTCATCATCCTTCATCCTGAAGAGTTCATACTGAGTGGTGAGCATGTCGGACTTCGACTGATTGACTTGAGTTGTTCCTTCGTGTGCCATGTGGAGAGCTTCCCAGATCTCCTTGGCTGATTGACAAGCAGAGATCCTGTTATATTCGTCTGGTCCAATACCACAGACGAGGATTTTTTTTGCTCGAAAGTTCTTCTCTATAGCTTTGCGGTCAGCATCATTGTATTCCTTCCTTGTCTTGGGAACTGTCACTACTGGTTTGCCAGAGGTATTCATAAGGACTAAAGGTCCATCGCAAATAACATCCCAGAGCTTTGAATCTTCATCCATGATAAAATCATGCATCCTTGTCTTCCACCATCCATAGTACTGTCCATTGAATCTTGGTAGTCTCTAGGTTGATTGATCTTCTTTAAAGGTTGGTGGAGCAGACATTTGGATCCTTTTTAGGTGTTAGCCAGATAGAAAGAACATGCTCTGATACCAATTGATAGGAACTTAGGGTCCACCATACTGTATAGAGAACCAGGTTCTCTATCAGTTCCCACAGAATACACACAGTAAGAGATAAGTAAATGACACAACAGAGTTTTACGTGAAAAACTCCCAACTCACTGGATTAAAAATCACGACCTACACTCGTAGGATTTCAACTTCACTAACCGAGCAACTTTTAGATTACAACCTATTGTAACCTAGGAATTAAACTCTCAATCCCTCACTCACTTGTAATAACTCTATTACAAGCCTCTTTGTAATAACTCTATTACAAAGCTCACAACTTGACTAACTCTAACCAAGACGCAAACACAAGGTTTATGATTTTACAAATGATTTCCTGCACAATGCTTCTAGCTAAGCTAAGTAGGAATTACAAGTAAATCACTCTAACAAAGGTGCACAATAACTAAGGACATATAATAATACAATGCTGGAAACTGGTCCTTCATTATATTGTTCTTTATTTTTGAAGCTTGGAAGTCACTTGCAGGATGGCAACACACTTGAGAGGAAACTTGATTAATTCTAGAATGTGCAAGTATGTGTTTTCTTCATTGCTTCATGTTAATACTATCCAAGTGGTGCAAGCAATATCCGGTACAAGGCATTCCCCATAAAGTGGCTGCTGCACTGTTCACACTGTTGCGTGTGTGCAGAGGAACAATTGCAGCGGCTTTACAACTATGAGTAGTTGACTGGTACAGTCAGCAAGGGAAATGATGTCCATCTGTTCCCTCTATCGCGTCTTTGACTCTGATTGTTGGAACTTGTGCCCAACTTGAGAGTTATTATTTTTGAGCACTTTGAGGATGTGTAACGGGTTCCACATCTAATTTTTATCATTAAGTTTTTTAGATCATCAGAACATAACATGACACATAACCTATCAGTAATGATTAGCATACTTTTAGATAAGACTACCAAATTATAGGTGACTATTATATTGGAGTCATGCTAATTACAGTTGCATAAGAGTCTAAGATTTTCTTCAGCAAAGCATTTTAATAGCATTAAATATTTCCTTATAGCAATGGAATCAACTAAGTTTTCCATTATCGTGAGTTTAGCTATAATTGGGATTTGGGACCCCCAATATAAATGAAAAGGTTTCTATTTTCTACCAACACGGGAAAAGTTTGACCAATATGATAAAACTATTAAGAGTAAGCTGTATAGGATCCACCCTTAAACAAGGATTTTGTGTTCGAGTTCCGGAGATGGATAAACTCTACTAGAAATCGCTTTCCCTTTAACGAGCCTTACGCGAGAAATGGTTATAGCCAAGAAAAGGATCTTTACACAAATAATGGATCGAATTCATTATAACTTTTTTTGGGTGAAATTTAAAAATAGTCAGATTTACAAGTGGTAATTGAAAAATAGTTACAGTTTCAAAAGTAATCGAAACTTAGCCACTTTTCATATAAAGATAAATCTGAACAAAAACACTGTTCAAAATCCGAAAAATATTCCAGCATAATATGCTGGAGTTCAAATTTTTTACATGTGAACTTCCTGCATAACATGCTGGAATTTCATAATGTGTTAGAGTTCCAACATAATATGCTGGAAGCTCATACATAGGTGCTCCAATTTCCAGTATATTATGCTGGAACTTTCGGTGTTGCAGCAAAATGATGGCTATTTTTCAATTACTTTACAAACGCTGGCTATTTTTCAATTACCAGTCCGAAAACTGGCTAGCCCGTGCTATTTTAACAACTTTTTCTAACCGGTATATATAGATTATCACAGGAGGATCCGGAATTTAAGCTCTATTGGTTCAACCTTAAGATTCTTAGCGTTGAACCCATTACATTTTAAAAATTATGGGTTCATATCTATTATTTGTTGTGATTGTAGTGAACTTTTACATATAAATTTATGTTACGCGTCGAAAATACTTGGTTTGTGGAACCCGGTACTTTCATGCTGTATCCGCCCCTGTAGATATACACCGATTATATACAGTTATATTCAAAGTCCATTATCTATGAAGTATGCATATATATTATATATCTGCCGGTTATTTTTAATTTAAGCGGCCGAAGAACGACAATTCGGGTTAATTCTTTAAAAAAAAAGAAAGATGGAGAGGTTAATATAAATGAACCTCGAAAGAAAGCCTTAAACATGATTTAACTCTTATAAGTAAAGGTAACGTATTGTACTCAAACAAATTACATAGTATAATTTGGCTTAAATCAAACTTGAGTTATTTTTCCATTTGATTTTCAAGCTTTCTCGATTGATTAGCAAGATTTTATACAATTTTTTTTATCCGACCCTGATTCTTGTTACTGTCCGAGATGAGAAAGACCAGAATTTCCCAGAGAGTACTTTTCCGAAGCTACAACTGCGACACAAACAGGAGTAGGACAAAAAAACTACAGTTATCCTGCTTCCTAGGAGGCTAGACCAAGCAGCAGAGAGTCAATTTGGCAGTTGCCTGCTTAAGAAATCATTAATGGCACTCTTGTTTATAAATGCTGAAGCTGATGCACTTGTTTAGCAGTTGTGGCAGTTGAGGATACTCTTTTCACCATTAATGCTCTTTATATCTTTTACTACTTCCAAATAGAGCATACATTAGTTCAAGCAGACCAAAAAAAATCTTTGCTCCAACTCACAAGTAGGCCATACAACATTTGTTTTTTATATCCTGAGACATATGTCATTGTAGTTTCAAGATTTCATGTTAGACTATTCTTTTACACTATATTTTGGGATATTTAAACTTGGCACTTACTTTGTCTGAACATATTTATATTTTGAAAATTCTTGTAACTCTCTTCTTATATTTATTATTCGAGCGGAATATACAATAAATGTGTTAGTAGCCGCTGCCATGAGGTTGCATCAACCCAAAGTACTAGCATCTAAGTGTTTACACTAAACTAACAATATAAGTAAAGTATCTTTCACATATGCATGTATTAGTTAACTATAGTTAAATCGATGTATATTTTTACTTTAATTTTTAACTATTAAGATTAATATATTTATTTTGGTATAAACATCAGGTACAAAAAAAATATTTAGTACTCGATTCATCCAATTTATATGAGGCACTTTTCATTTTGTACAATTTTTAAGAATTTAAATTCATTAATCTATTCTAACTTTAAAGTTTGATGTGATATGTTCTCCATCAAACAAACTTTTCAACATTTATATTACTAGTATTCTAAATAAGTTAATTAATATTAAACCTTGTATTCAATCAAATATCATCATTTTAAGAGACAAAACGTTGGAGGGTAGAAAAGCTTGTATTTGTACTTGCATGACACACTGGAAAGGAGCATTGAGCATCTAAAGTATCTATATTTAAAGGTTCTTGAAACAACTGTTGGAAATATGAAAATGGAAACATAGTTTTCACAGTATATAATAAGACCTCTGCATCAAAAAAAGTCTGTTACAAGATTTCATGGGAACCCAGTTCAAGGCTGCTCTTTTTCTCTTGTTCTTTTACTCAGTGTTAGCTAAGCAGAACCAACTGAGTTCCAACTTGGAACATCAAGATTTGCTGAATCTCAGGTCATCTTTGGGCATCAGAGCTAGAGATTGGCCAAGAAAATCAGACCCCTGCTCCAATTGGACTGGAATTGGCTGCACCAATGGCAAAGTTACAAGTATAAAGTTAACTGGACTAAGAAGAAGTCACAAAGGAAGTTTGTTTCCACAGTTTGCTGTTGATTCTTTGGCCAATTTTACTCAGTTGACATCCTTTAACTCATCAGGTTTCATTCTCCTCGGTCCAATTCCAGATTGGTTTGGTCAAAGATTAACTCAGCTCAAAGAACTTGATCTTAGTTCAAGCTCAATTCTCGGTTCACTTCCACCTTCACTTGGAAGTTTAAGTAAACTTAATTCTCTATCTTTGTCTAGTAATTCAATTACAGGTACTATTCCTACAGAATTTGGGAAGTTAAGTTCTTTAAAGGTTCTTAATCTTTCTGGTAATTCACTCACAGGTTCAATTCCAAGTTCTTTTTCAGATATTGAGAATCTCACTGTTCTTGATTTGTCTTCAAATTTGTTGTCTGGTCCAATCCCTATTGAATTTGGTTCATTTCATGGCCTTAAGTTTCTCAACTTATCCAATAATAGTCTGAGTTCTTATATTCCTGCTCAGCTAGCAAATCTTTCTCAATTAGTAGAACTTGATCTTGGCTACAATTACTTGTCAGGGTCATTGTCAGAAGATTTATCAAGATTGAGAAATTTAAGGAAATTGTTAATTGGAAATAATGAACTAGAGGGTGCATTGCCTGGTACCTTGTTTTCAAATCTTTCTCAACTGGAGTATATAGTTCTCAGTTGGAATCGATTCGCAGGCGAAATTCCTGATGTTTTGTGGTCATTGTCCCACTTTAGGATTCTTGATATTTCAGGGAACAACTTCACTGGTGTGGTTTCAAATGTTACCTTATTTAGTGCCAATAGTGCTTCATATAACCTTTCAAATAATCTCTTCTTTGGAAATGTGACATTTGTTGTTCAGAATTTTCAATCAATTGATCTGTCCAACAACTATTTTCAAGGATTAGCACCAACTATTTCTGGCATTCAAGTTATGAGTAATTGCTTTACAGGGTCTTTGAATCAGAGGAGTTCAGAAGATTGTCGTAAATTTTATGCTGATAGGGGTCTAGTTTTTGTCAATGGCGGCACCAATGGCACAAGCCAAACTCCAGCAGAAAGACCTTCAAAGAGAGGGCATACGCGCCTTCTTATAATGGTTGGAGTTTTTGGTGGGCTTGGGGTTCTTATGCTTTTGGCATTAGCCATTCTATTGTTTTTGAAGATATGCTACAGAGGAAATTCAAATGAAAGATGCAATTCGAACGTTAGTCCTGTCGTGGAAGGAGATAATCAGGCACCTGTGAAGTTCTCTAGTGAAATATCTGGTTCGGTCGAATCATTTACTTATGAACAGATACTCCAATCCACAAGCAACTTCAATGAAACAAACCTTATCAAGCACGGTTACACTGGAGACATTTTCCGGGGAATATTGGAAGGCGTTGTTCCCATAGTTATCAAGAAAGTTAGTTTACTTCAGTCTGAAAAAGAATCATACAAGTTGGAGTTGGATTTGTTAAACTGGATAACACACCATAGGTTTGTCCCTTTATTGGGCCACTGCTTAGAGCCTGAGAATGAGAAATTCTTGGTCTACAAATATATGCGCAATGGAGATTTGTTCAGTTTGTTGTCCAGGGATAGAGATATAGAAGACGAAAATCGACAGTCTTTGGATTGGATTACAAGATTAAAAATTGCAATAGGAACTGCAGAAGGTTTAACTTATTTACACCATGAGTGTAATCCTCCCCTTGTTCACAGGTATTTGTTTCTTTCACATTTTGGCATTCTTGTTTTTCTCTTCAAATGATGATATTCTCTATTTTTGGCTGTAACAGAACCATTATTAAGTTCAGTTATTGTAAAGTAAGCTAATTATTTTCTGTATTTTCTGGTTGAAGAGATGTTCAAGCTAGCAGTATCCTTCTCGACGATAGATTTGAAGTAAGGCTGGGAAGTTTGAGCGAAGTGTGTGCACAGGAAGGTGATAATCACAATTTGATCACAAAGATCTTCCGCATGCCAAAGTAAGTAATTTCTAAATATATGTTAAAGTTGTGTCGTCTTTCCTGCCATTTATAATTATAGCATTTCCTTTTAGAAACTATGAATGCTTTTATGTATCATAACATGTTTCATGACCAGTTACCCATTGAGTCTTTCTTTAAACTTTGCAAGATTTGGAAGGCATTCTCAATACTAGCTTTAAAAATGCTGTTTCTAAGTTGCTGACTAGCCTTGTGATGCTCCTGCTTGTCTGTCGAATCATTTTGATTAACCTTCGTAATATAGGCCTGCAAGTTGGAAAACTGAGGAAAACAAGTTCTAGTACTACTCCTAGTAAATGTTTAGTAATTCTAATTCCCGATTTGTCAGATATGTAATAGCCTTAAATTTTACCTAATGTATTTGACAAAAGTTAGTTCATGTATTTAGATTCCACAGACTCTGAATACTTCTTCTTCATATTGCTTTTTGTTCAATGTTCTAAGACATTTCTTCTTGACAATATACAGGAATCCTGAGGGAGACACTGCTGGTATGTAATATTCTTTTCGTAAAACCATATAGTTGGATTTTAGAGTTATTATTCCAACTTCTTATGCTGGCCCTATGCATGAACAGAATCTTCATTTACAAGTTGCACTTATGATGTATACTGTTTCGGGAAGGTCTTACTCGAGCTTGTAACTGGTAAGGTTGGCATAAGCCAGTCAGATGATGCCTCAACCAAGGAGTGGTTGGACAAATTTCTTCCTTTCATCACTATACGGGAGAAAGAATTAGTGGCCAACATCGTCGATCCATCTCTAATTCTAGATGAGGACTTACTGGAAGAGATGTGGGCTGTAGCTATAGTAGCCAAAGCATGTCTTCATCCGAGGCCTTCCAAACGTCCTGAAATGAGACGCGTCCTAAAAGCACTAGAGAACCCTTTCAAGGTTGTTAGGGAAGGAAGTTTCAACTCTACAAGGCTACAGACAACTTCATTGAGGCGATCGTGGAGTGCTGCTTTTCTTGGTAGTTGGCACCATAGCTCTCAAGATAGTTTAAATGCCAGTGGCCAAACAAGCAAAGAGGGTATGAACTACCTAAAACAGTCAGGACGAGTAGGATCTCATTCTCATAGCAGTGGGAATGAGCATTCATCGTCGTGTAAGAGATCATCCAGTGAGATTTTCCCCGAACCTCAGGAAACACTAGATATAGAAAGACAGGACATGAACTAGCCATCCTGTGAGTTCAAAGGTATCTCATCATTTGCAGTTAACCTATGCCAAATGCATTTCTGCAGACAATGGTTTTGTAAGTATCAGGGCTTTTGATTTTTTATTACATGAGCGGCCATTCTATGATCATTACGGATACATGGGTCCACGTGCTACACGCAAGAATGAATTGTCATACGGTAGGTAAACTCTTTCCTTCTCTGTGCAGCCTATCAAATTGGATTAGTATTTTTGAAAATGTTGTTACACCATGTACATGTATTCTGTTTTTCTTCTTTTCGTTTTTTTGATGGGCTACAAATGCTCTCGTCTTTGTAAACTTTCAAAAGTTTATCCTGTTAGGCGTGTTGATGACAAAAAAGTTGATATTAAAGGATGTTCAGTCCTTTGTATTCCCCTCTTTACTCTGTAAACTATGTTCCTTGGTTGTGTGCAAAATACAGATGTGATGGATAACAAGCATACAACTTGTGTCGAGAGTCTGCACTATATAATCTAGATTTACAGTTTCAACATCTCATATATTGAGATTGCATGAAAAAAAGTGATACAATTGAACTATAAATCCCTTGGTGGACTAAATAAGTTCAAGAAACTCAATACAACATGTATCAATGATTCGGTATCAAACCCTTTATATATGTGGGAAAAAAGTACATTAGGAGAGTTAGATTTTCGACTTAAAATTCACAACGTCTAAATACTAAATCTGCCACTATTCAGAAAAAGAGAGAATCATGTAACATATATTCTTCACCAGGCCTATTATGTTTATTAGGCGAGTACATGCTCAAGTTTGTCTTTGACTGGTAGAATCAGCACCTTAAGATGTGAGCATATAACGGCTAATGAGATCCATCAAAATTCAAGACAAAAGCAAATAAAAAAGGTGATATTTTCATTTTTGAAAAAATTGCTGAACCAAAAAGCGTAACACATGATTATTTGAAATTTCATAATCACATTAAAGAAACTCGTCATTGCTCCGTAATGAAAAGTTATCCACAATTTTCTGAACTGCAATTTACGAAAGTGAAAGAACAAATAAGTAGCGATAAAAAAAGAACAAGGTAGGAGTAGTTTGCAAGTTCCAGGTGAAAGAAGACTAATTGTTATAGCAGCTAAAGGTAAAGCAAAATGGGATGTAGCTCTAATGGTAGAGCGCTCGCTTTGCATGCGAGAGGCACGGGGTTCGATCCCCCGCATCTCCATCTCTTCATTGTTGAGCTGAGCTTTTATCTTTTACTTTGGATGGCTTTCTCAGCCAGAGACTCAGCAGCTGAATAATTTAGTCTAAACAGGACAAATAATAACCATAAAATGACACCACTACCTTAAGACTTCACAAAACTAATGCACGACTATTATCGTTTACAAATTAGAAATGTGATAATTAACGTTATTTATTTTACACTCTTATATAAATATTAACATCGCTTACAACAGATCTGCGTACACTCTTGACGTCTGGGACGAGAGGAAGAAATTTGACAGAAATTTCTCTATGACAACATTTTTTCCCGCTCATCGTTGCATGTCTTTTGGCTCTCTAATGGCGTGGCATAAGAAATTGATGTTCAAGTAACTTCTAATACAACGGAATACCTCCGATTAGGAGTGACAAAATGGTTAAAAGAAAACAGTTAACCACCCATATTATCCACTAAAAAATTGCTTGGATAACGAATTTTTTAAAAATGAATCAAATATGGTTAAGAACCATATTATCCATTTAGAAAGTGGATAACCAATGGATAACTAATGAGTTTAACTTTTACATTTGTAAAGCCTCAAATTGGGGGTTCCTCAAGTTTGGGAGATTAGGAATTCTCCCAAAAGTGATCATATTCATGAAGCCATGGATAATATGGTTACCCATATTATCCGTCGGTTAACCCGTTTTTTATCCGTATTAAATATGGGTCGGATCGAATAATTTATCCGTTTTTTACCCGAACCATATCCAACCCGACCCGCCTGTTTGCCACTCCTACCTCCGATAATAGACTTCTCAAAACAGAAGTCAATTTGGTACTTATTTCATGGCTATGGTTCTTTTGTAGCAGACAAATGGTGATACTAACGAATTCATGATTTTGTTTTTCTTCTTCTTCTTTTTTTTTTTTTCAAAAGTCTGCTGCACAATTCTATCATAATAAGCTGAGCTAATAAAATGACCATGTCACATACAACGTACGTAACTTTCACTGTAATAGTAAACAATATGTTGTCTCAAAAGTAAAATCTGTAGTAAAGTGCCTATTTGAATGCAGAATGATAAGGATTATGCAGAGTTCTCATCAGCGCGATATACTACTACAACTTTGTAGTGCAAAGTGATTAGCTATAATTGGAACTCTTAACTACTTAAATGGGACCATGTCTACATAAATATGAGATATCATATTTTCAACTGAATCATGATTTGTATGAGGTACTTTTCCCATTCTTAGCTGCTTCATCAATATGAGAAAAATATTTCTTCTACTCTAATGAACCCCCAACTAAGTTTTTTGATTGACCCATAGTTGATTGATTAATCCTAAAGCAAATATGTGATACACCACATATTTAAGTTTAGTATTATCTAGATATGAAGAATAAAACATTCATATAGTAAACATAGCTTGAATGACATGGTCACTAGTTCAAATTGTTTCAGTAGTGCCACAAGGCACCAATAAATAATGTTGCCTACTTCTAATCTAGCTAGAAAATTAGGCTTATCAGTAAACACCATTAGTAACAATTAACACGATTCAAAGAATAGTTTAAATAGGTGGTGCTCCAGAAGCCTGAAGCAAATACAACCGACAACACGGTGTTCCATCATCAGGATGAGTTTGTATTGACCGTGGCAAGCTGCGCAACTTGTTGAACAAATTTAGTGGATTATGCAACAGCCCGAAATGGGCATCTGGATCACCAATCTGAGAAAGTTTAACTTGAGAAAATCCTAGTGATGGCAATAACAGATCAGGCCAATCACTATAGAAATGGAAAATGGAGCTGCACATTTTGGTTGATTGCTTGTTCATGAAATCTGCTAAAAGTACTGTATGAGCAGAGGCACAGTTATTAGCGATAACATTGAGTACTTCCATTGCATGAGAATGTGATAGATAGTAGAGGATGCCTTCTAATACCCACACTGTATTTTTCTTTAGTTCTAATCCTGATGATTGAAGCTTTTTAAGCCAATCCTTTTCTCTTAAATCAGCTGCCACTCTCTTCAGTGATTTTGATGTCATCATCGGGTGTTTTTGATCATTTCTTGCTTCTTTTAGAACAGTAATTTTCATCTGCAAGACCTCTGGGAAATCAACCTCAAAAATATCACTTTCTTTCAAGCAACTTAAGCGGTATGCCCTTGTATCCATACCTGTAGATAAGCAGATTGATATTATTGGTCTGTTGTGTACTGTCCCTATTCAAATAATTGCAGGGGTAGAAAGCATATAAAATGCCAGATCGATATACTAAGTTCTCGCTAATGCACCAAGTTTAGGAAAAGGCCAGAATACATTGGGTCTTTTGTACGTAGCCTTATCTTGCATTTGTTGCAAGAGACTGTTTCCACGGGAAGATCTCCTAGTCACAACAATGACAACTCTTGCCATTGTGCCAAGGTTCTCCCTCATTGAGGAACTGAGAATGCTTGGAGTAAAATGCACATTTATATTGGGATACTCCAATTCATAGTTCAAACTCCCTAGTTATTGCGATAACTCAAAGCAAGTAAATTTTGCATCACGTATGTCGAATCCAGTTGAATGTTTCAATTTAAATAGTCATGACCCGTTTATAGATTGTAGAGATTGCTTATTACCAGTCACTAGGGTGTGAATGACTGCAGTTCTTGTTGAATTTTGACAAAATTAATGTGAACTAGTGTGAACATTTGAAGCCTCCTTTTAGGAAGAAATTGGTAGATGCATTTTTCATGCATTTATATTGCATGTTCACACTTAATATGATGTCATGCATGACATTATTAAGGTCATTTCCCTTCTATAAATAGCAAGAGTTTTGTTCATTTGTAAACATTTCTCACTTACCTTCTTATCTCCTAAGGCATTTGAATCTTCTTTCTCTCTTGTAGTATTTCACTTGTATTTTTGGAGTAAAATAAATTTGAGTTGATTGTGTCCGAGGACTAGGCAAAAATTAAATTTTGCCGAACCTCGTTAATTTCTGGTGTTCATTTTATTATTGTTTCATTTACTATTTATTAGCTATATTTAGATATAGTAGTTGTGATTTAATCACTCTCTATATATTCGACTTCCGCAACAATTGGTATCAGAGCCAAGGTTCTATCTTAGTATGCTCTATGGTTGCAGCATAGTCTGAACTTCCACATCAGAAAAGAATTACTTTAGTGTTTTGTACTGTCATCAAATAAATAGTATCTGTAGCAAAAATGGGAGATAATAAAAATGAAGAGTCCACATCGGGTGTCAGTAATACGTCGTTGGCATCTTCGCTTATGACAAGAATTATGTCAAATGCGAAATTTGCAGTTAAAATTTTTGACGGGTCAGGACATTTCGGGATGTGGAAAGCTGAGGTTCTTGATGTCCTTTTTCAACAAGAGATAGATATTGCCATAGAAGAAAAGAAACCAGACAATATCGGAGAAGGACATTGGAAGATTATCAATCATGTTGCTTGTGGTACCATTCGACCTTACCTCGCAAGAGAACAGAAGTATCCATACACAAAAGAAACTTCTGTAAGTAAATTGTGGAATGCGTTGAAGGATAAATTCTTGAAGAAAAATAGTCAAAATAAACTTTACATGAAAAAAAGACTATTACGCTTCACATATGTTCCTGGTACTACAATGAATGGTCATATCACCAGCTTTAATAAGTTGGCGACAGATTTGCAGAATATGGACGTGATTTTTAGTGATGGATATATGGCCTTAATGTTATTAAGTTCACTTTCCGATGAGTACGAGTACCTCGAAACTACTCTACTTCATGGGAATGATAAAGTGTCTCTCAAAGAAATTTGTCCTGCCTTGTACAGCTATGAACAAAGAAAGAGAGAAAAACAAAAGAGTGGAGAAGGAGAAGCACTGGTCGTGAGAGGTCATTCTCAAAATCATATGAGAACGAAGAAAGGAAGATCCAAGTCAAGATCTAGACCCAGCAAAGATGAATGTGCCTTTTGCCGAGAAAAGGGGCATTGGAAGAAAGACTGTCCAAAGTTGAAAAACAAGGCCAAACCTAACAATGGAAAGGTTGTCATGGATTCAAATATAGCTGATGTGATGACTCTGATTTCTCACTAGTTACAACCGAGACATTTAAACCATCTGACATATGGCTGATGGATTCAGCTTGTAGCTATCATATGTGTCCCAACAAGGACTGGCTCGTTGATTTTCAAGAAGGAGAATGTGGAGTTATTCACACCGCAAATAAAAATCCTCTTACCACATATGGTATTGGTTCAATCCGATACAGGAACTATGATGGATTTGATCAGAATATTAACAGATGTTCGATATGTACTAGAATTGAAGAAAAATCTCATTTCTATAGGAGCCGTAGAGTCAAAGGGGCTCAAAGTCGTTGTAGAAAATGGGGTAATGAGAATATGCTCTGGTGCACTAGTGGTAATGAAGGGAATTCGGCGAAATAATAACATGTACCACTATCGCGATAGTACAGTTATTGGGACAGCAACAGTGACATCCAGTGATGACAATGAGGCAGAAGCAACCAAGATATTGCACATGCGCTTGGGACATGCCGGAGGAAAATCCTTGAAGATTTTATCAGATCAAGGATTGTTAAAAGGAGTAAAAACTTGCAATTTGGAATTTTGTGAGCATTGTGTCAAGGGAAAACAGACAAGGGTTAAATTTGGAACAGCAATCTATAATACTAAAGGTATTTTGGATTATGTTCACTCTGATGTTTGGGGTGCTTCCAAAATACCTTCATTAGGTGGGAAATACTATTTTGTAACCTTTATTGATGACTTTTCCCAGAGAGTGTGGGTATATACTATAAAAACCAAAGATGAGGTGCTGAAAATTTTTCTCAAATGAAAGGCGATGATAGAGACTCAAACAGGCAAAAAGATAAAGTGTCTTCGCACAGATAACGGTGGAGAATACAAAAATGATCTTTACAATAAGATTTGTGAAGATGATGGCATTTTGAGACATTTCACCGTTAGAAATACACCACAACAGAATGGAGTGGCAGAACGCATGAACCAGACTTTGCTGGAGAAGGTTCGGTGTATGTTGTCCAATGCTAGCTTGGGCAAAGAATTTTGGGCTGAGGCAATAACATATGCATTCTACCTCATTAATCGTCTACCATCTGCCGCTATTGGAGGCAAGACACCATTTGAAAAATGGTATGGAAAACTTGATAAAAATTATAATTTTTTGCATGTGCTTGGCTCAATTGCATACTATCATGTGAAAGAGTCAAAATTGGATACGAGGGCAAAGAAAGCTATATTTATGGGGATTAATTCTGGAGTCAAAGGATACCGATTATGGTGTCCAGAGACAAGAAAAGTTATATTCAGCAGAGATGTTACCTTTGATGTATCTGCCATAACAGATAAGGTGACATTTGAAGATGTCAAACAAACTGATTGTGCTTTAAAGCAGGTGGAGTTTGAGGGAAAATTAATTTTCCCAACACAGGGAGAAAACGAGGAAACAATAGAATATTTTTCCCTGGAAGAAGAGTCAGTGGAAGGGGAAATTCCAACTCAGGAACCCTAACAACAACTTGAATCAATAGCAACCAACAAGCCAAAAAGAACAATAAAGAAATATGTTTGTCTCATAGAGACGGTGGCTTGTGCAGCCTCAATTGTAGCTGATGGTGTTCCTACCACTTATAAAGACACAATCCAAAGTTCAGAAGAAGATAAGTGGAGGATTGCCATGGATGAAGAAATGCAGTCCCTTCATCAGAATTGCACATGAAAATTTGCCAATCTCCCGAAGGGCAAGAAAGTAATTAGGTGCAAATGGGTATTTGCAAAGAAAGAAGAATTTCCTAACCAAGAAGATGTTCGCTACAAAGCAAGATTGGTGGCCAAAGGGTACGCTCAAAAGGAGAAAATTGATTACAATGGGGTGTTTTCTCCAGTTGTGAAACACTCATCCATTAGAGTTTTGTTGGCTTTGGTAGCACAGTTAAATTTGGAACTAGTTCAGTTAGATGTAAAAACTGCATTATTACATGGAGACTTGGAAGAGAAAATCTATATGACTCAGCCAGAAGGATTCAAAGTTGCTGAAAAGGAAAATATGGTGTGCAAACTTGAAAAATTATTGTACGGATTGAAACAATCTTCTAGACAATGGTACAAATGATTTGATAAGTTTATATTGCGGCAGAAGTACAGAAGAAGCAAATATGATCATTGTGTGTATGTGCGCAAGCTTGAAGATGGATCTTTCATAGATCTTCTCCTATACGTTGATGATATGTTGATAGCTTCCAAAAGTCAAGAGGAAATTGAGAAGTTGAAGATTCAACTAAGAAAGGAGTTTGAGATGAAGGATTTAGGTGAGGCAAAAAAAATTCTTGGCATGAAGATAAAAAGAGATAGACATTCAAAGAAACTCTATCTATCTCAAAAAGAATACTTGAAGAAAGTAATAGATCGATTTGGCATGAATGAGAACACGAAGTCAGTTAGCACTCCTCTTGCTCCTCACTTTAAGCTTAGTGCTGCTATGTCGTCGAAGAATGAAGCTGAACGAGAGTATATGTCAAGAGTGCCATATGCGAATGCCGTTGGTAGCTTGATGTATGCAATGGTTTATACAAGACCTGATATTTCACATGCTATCGGAGTTGTAAGCAGGTATATGCATGGTCCAGGAAAGGAGCATTGGCAAGCTGTGAAATAGATTCTACGGTATATTTATAATACTGTAGATGTTGGATTGATTTTTGAGAAGGAAGATAGTCAGTATCTGGTTGGATATTGTGACTCGGATTATGCGGGTGATTTGGACAAGCATAGATCAACTACTGGTTATGTTTTCACTTTTGCAAATGCACCACTTAGTTAGAAGTCTACTTTACAGTCAACGGTTGCTTTGTCTACTACTGATGCAGAGTACATGGCAAATTACAGAGGCTGTAAAGGAGGCAATTTGGCTTCAAGGGTTGCTTAGAGATCTTGGTATTGGTCAAGAAAATATCACACTATTTTGTGATAGTCAGAGTGCTATCCAATTAGCAAAGAACCAAATTTATCATGCAAGGACGAAGCACATTGATGTTCGATATCACTTTGTACGAGATATTATAGAAGAAGGTGAAGTGATGGTGCAGAAAATTCGGACTACAGACAACCATGCCGATATGCTAACAAAAGTAGTGACTGCGATCAAGTTTCAACATTGTTTAAACTTGATCAACATTGTTGAACTTTGAAGATTGGAGTTGAAGACACAATCAAAATTTATCAGTAAGAGAAAATTGCAAAAGTGGAATCTTGCCAAGGTGGAGATTTGTTGAATTTTAACAAGATTAATGTGAACTAGTGTAAATATTTGAAGCCTCCTTTTAGGAAGAAATTGGTAGATGCATTTTTCATGCATTTACATTGCATGTTCACACTTAATATGATGTCATGCATGACATTATTAAGGTCATTTCCCTTCTATAAATAGCAAGGGTTTTGTTCATTTGTAAACATCTCTCACTTGCCTTCTTATCTCCTAAGGCATTTGAATCTTCTTTCTCTCTTGTAGTATTTCACTTGTATTTTTGGAGTGAAATAAATTTTAGTTGATTGTGTCTGAGGATTAGGCAAAAATCAAATTTTGCCGAACCTCGTTAATTTCTGGTGTTCATTTTATTATTGTTTCATTTACTATTTATTAGCTACCTTTAGATATAGTAGTTGTGATTTAATCACTCTCTATATATTCGGCTTTCGCAACAGTTCTATTAGTTGATAAGATTAGTGCCTTACCTGGTTAACGTCTAGCTTTTTGGTTGATCAAAAGCTGGAACATGGCATCTTATTAATGTTCTGAGTCTTTGCAGAATCATTGGTCTGTTAATTTTGTAATAGAATGACTAACATACTCATACTTGAAGTTAATTAGTTCATGATGAGTCACTACAAGTTTACTAACCAATAAGAAATTGTCTTTGAGTTGCAAGAAGGAACACATCCATATATCTTTTGCCTAAGATGCAACAGAGAGATTAGTTTGATACATCTCCTAGTTTACCATAGAGGAAAAGTTTCTTTACCTGCACTGGAATGAAAGTGGTCCGAATAGCATGTAAAGATATGAAAGATTCATTTAGCCGACTCTTACTAGTTTGGTAGTAAGACATACTAGTTGATTTAGTTTAACTTTTGTCTTAGTTTAACTTCTATATGACAGTGTTGGGTGTGCGAACGAAGTCCCACATTGGAAGCTGAAAAGATTGGGAATCTGCCTATAAGGTATAGAGATCACTTAATGATGTGAGGCCTTCTCAGAAAAATCGTGCGGGATTGGTCCAAAGCGAACAGTATCACACTATGTTAAGAGTATCTTTAAGTTATTTTAGCCCAACAGACGGTACAAAAAGAACTTTTACACTGTCAGGTCACTTAAAATATAACTATAGGTAACTGTTCATCAAAAGTGGGATTCGTAACCTGGAAATTAAACATGCTAGTATATGCAAAATGAATAAATTTACATGGCCACCATATATAAGTTAAATCCTTTTCTATCACCTACCTGCTCCAAGAAGGACAACTTGTGTTGCTCCACCATCAAAGGAACTAAGAGCAGCTTCAATTTGTTTATCAAACCATAGTGTTCTAACAGCAATCATTACACCAGAAACCTCTGTTGCATTATTAAGACAATCCCTCTTAATCTTTTCATACAAGCTTTTGAGGTATGTCTCTCCTGCTAGTAACTCAGCTAGTGGATCATTTATCACATGCCTCCACAGTGCCCTTCCTGCTGCAATCTGGCACGCTGATCGTCGCGACATATCCCATTTATGTTCAATTTCTGTATGGAGTTCTCTAATATTATCGGTATACAACGAGTTGGGTAATATGAATTCTGGCCATTGCTGGACAGAATTCACTTGGTTAGACATTTCTATGCTAAGACGTTGTAATATAAATCATGAGTTTTATAGGAGAAATATTTGTAGTAGTAGGGATAAGAAAAGAGAGCCACACAGAACCAATTAATGTCACAGAAAAAAAGAACACAAATATCGTGTCCAGCTTCTTTTCGTTACATAAAGAAAGGGAATGAAGGAGGCCACGACTACTATCAATTCGTATAATTTTTTTTGTTGCATTACTATTAGCAGAGAAGGGCATATATAAGAGTGGTCCAATTTTTTTTTCCTAACTCAAGTACACGTTTGTTTCCATTATATTGGTTGTCTGCCTCAAAATCTACTTTCATGTGCCTGAAAAAGGCAAGTCGACCTAAGATATTTTAGGGGATTTGCAGTCTTACCCTATATTTGTGCCACCTTTTAATCTGTACCCTATTTTTAAAAATTATTGATTTGGTAACCAACTGACAAAAAATTCATAATAATATGACAGTTATACCCCTGACAAAAGATATAAAACCTACATCACGCATTAATCGCTTGATCTGCAACCTCATTCGTGAAAAAAGATCTCCTCCTCTCCTCTCAGCAACTTTATAAAAAATCAGAAACTTAAACCAGATTCATCTTCAGAATCACACTTGCATGAAGTTGTTTGACGGATATAGCATGAAGTTCACTTATAGATCTTCAAAAACTTTTCAAAACTTCAAATTTAATGCATGAAGGATATAAAAAAAAGTTGTTTCACGTTGAAGTCTGAAGTTTTAATCAAATACAAGCTAAAACTTCATGCTAATGTAGTATGAAGTTGTTTCACGTTGAAGCCAAAACTTCATTCTAATGTAGCATGAAGTTGTTTCATGTTGAAGCTAAAACTTCATGCTAATATAGCATGAAGTTGTTTCACATTGAAGCTAAAACTTCATGCTAATGCATGCTAAAATTATTTATTCTGCAGTCTACAGTTTTGTCATGAGTTTTATCTGAAACTTCAGTCTAAACAAGCTGAAGTTTTATAGTTCATTTGCTAAAACTTCAGACTAAACATGTCTAAGTTTTTGTCTTGCAGTATGTAATTTTCTAATGAGTTTTTGCTAATGCATACTGAAGTTATTTAGTTCATTTGCTAAAATTTCATACCAAAACATGCTGAAGTTTTGTCCTGCAGTCTACGATTTTTTCATGAGTTTTATCCGAAACATCAGTCTAAACAAGCTGAAGTTTTTTAGTTCATTTGCTAAAACTTGAGACTAAACATGCTTAAGTTTTTATCTTGTAGTATGTAATTTTCTAATGAGTTTTTGCTAATGCATGCTGAAGTTATTTAGTTTATTTGCTAAAACTCCATACCAAAATATCCTGAAGTTTTGTCCTGCAGTCTACAGTTTTATCATGAGTTTTATCCGAAACTTCAGTCTAAACAAGCTGAAATTTTTTAGTTCATTTGCTAAAACTCCAGACTAAACATGCTTAAGTTTTTGTCTTGCAGTATATAATTTTCTAATGAGTTTTTGCTAATGCATGCTGAAGTTATTTAGTTCATTTACTAAAAACTTTATACCAAAACATGCTGAAATTTTATCATGCAGTCTACAGTTTTGTCAATAGTCTTTTATTAAAGAAGGGCAAAATCATCTTTTAAAATGCTTTTAACAAAAAAACGGGTACAGATGCAAACAGAAAAATAAAATGGGTACAAGTTAAAAAGGGGCAACCAAATAGGGCGCCCCATGCAATTTTTACGATATTTTCTTGGTTGGTGTGAGATGTCTGGAGGCCCGATTCATATTTTAAAACAATTGTTACCAAAGTGTTACTGGACCTAGGGGTGTACATAGGTCGGATTGGTTCGGATTTTGCAATTACCAAACCAAACCTATTGTGTTGGGTTATTAAATCTAAAGACCAAACCAAATCAATAAACTCGGGTTTTTCAATGTTGGTTTTTCTCGGGTTTTCGGGTTGTTCGAGTTTTTTCGATTTTTTCTCCAGTAAAATCTTCGTAGCACAAAACATATAACTTGTGCTCCAAATATTTCTTTAATCCTAGTGAGATACAACTATATAAGGTATTTTCCAAGAAAATAATACAAAGTATGAGATGTGTCATGGCAATATCCTAAAATATTCAACAATAAAATCACTTAATATAAATATTGCTAATTAAAAAGTCATAATAAAAATAAACATAATCTAAAAGTACTAAGTCATGCTAAAATAAATAGACTAATTAGGGAGTATTAATTACACGATTGAACGCTAAAAATAATTTAAAATAGGTTATGTATTTTTATGTAAAACATTGCAAAACATAAAATAGATATTCAATACATTATCATTCCTAATATTAAATTGAATATCTTATGTTAGCATTAATATTGATTTGATTTTAGTTTGGGCTTTTGTTAGCATTATTTGAGTTACTAATATTAATAACTATAAAACTTATTGGAACATTCAAAAGTTCTAAGTTCAACCTTGAAATAATACCTTAAAAGATAAAATTATGAAAAAGTTTAAGAAATATTTATAAATTACATCACAATAAGTACAATTATATATTAAATATATTTAAAATTTCTATATATGTATTGTCGGGTTGGTTTGGTTTCGGTTTGACTTTCTTTAGTTAAAACCAAACTAAACCACTTATGATCGGATTTTTTTTTCAACACCAAATCAAATCAAATCGAACCATAGTCGGATTTTTTTCTCGATTTGACTCGGATTATCGGGTTGGTGCGGTTTGTTGGTTTCCTTTACACCCCTAACTGGACCTACTACTTAAGGTGCAAAATATCATTTTTAGCTCGCGCCATAAACTCTTTACATTCGATAGCAAAAAAAGTATATAAAATTTGTATATATATATATATATATATATATATATATTTTTTTTTTCGATTATTATTTTATTAACGGCTGGCGAATGACAATTGTTTTCACTAGCCGGCTACAAATGAATTTTATTCATCTTAATACCCGATAGGTCAAAATACAACTAAAACCCAAACATACAAAATGAAACTCGGAGATAGGGAATTACTATGTAAATTTGGGAGGACTTAAGCAAATAATTTAAGAAAAGTACATTAGCTTTCACTCTTTTTATTGTTTCGAAAAGCAGAATTAAAATAAAAAGAATGGGAGGTTGAATTATGTTGGGTAGGTTGGATTATCACCCATTTGACCCTTCTTGCCCAACTCACTTTGAACCAAATAAATTTTAATTGAACGGGTGGTGTCATCACCCGTTTATCAATTTGACTCGTTTTGACCCGTTCAAGTTTGGTCCGACCTGCCAATTTACCACCATAGTGATGCGACCAGACATGCATGTACATTTGCCGCTGGTTTTGATGTTGATAAGGTCTTGAAAACTTAGTGGGCGTTTGGACATAAGAATTGTAAAATTCAGAAAAAAGTGAAAAATATTTCTAATAAAAATGATATTTGAAAATTAGAATTAGTGCTGGGACATAAATATAATTTTGGGTTATTTTTGAATATTTGTGAGTAATCTGAGTGAAATTTTTGAAAAGCAGCTTTTTGGAGTTTTTCAAATTTTTGAAAAATTTTAAAATTTATTTTCAAGTGAAAATTAAAAAATTTTATGACCAAACACTGATTTCGGAAAGAAATAAAAAATATTTCACGGCCAACCGGGCTCTTAGCGTACTTATAGGCTATGTATCTACTAGTCCAGTCTTTTTCGTGAGATCATGACCAAATCTGAGAGGAAGGCTCACATTTGTATTGGTGTAATATATATGCTTCACCTGTAACACTGGCCCCCCAGCTCATTTCACATATTCAATTGTGGGATCTTTTGGTTTTCTGGAGCTTTATGTTTTTCTATTTTCTTTTACTTACATTTAAGTATACAAGATATATATCATGTGCTAACCCACATATAATTACACGGGAAAAAAGTTGCATACTTAACCTAGGCAGTAGAAATCAGCTTCCTATTGTATGGATGCTGAGGAGATAATTTCAGAAATAGTCCAGTGGTCAATAAATTACAATTAATCAGAAGGCAAATGTCATTCAAATTTTTAAGACGACCTCACTTGCTTGCCGTACTAATAATGAGAGAAATGACAAGAAAACGAAAATTTGTAAGGAGACGAATGAAATTGTTTTTGGTTCTATCTGGGATTTGCACATAAAGTGTGAAAAAAGCAAAAAAGATGCTAACAAAAAATATGAAACATTTGCTATTCTGCCTGTAGGAGTTGTGCTTAAATGAAACAAATGTACAAAGCGGAACTCCGCGGAAGCAACTTAATTAATAGTTTTAGTATAATACTAGAAAAGCATTTGTTTCAATAATCTGCTTTTTGTACAATGAATTAAATTATAATTAAATTAATTTTCTATCCATTATCACAAATAGAATTTAGTACTATTAGTTTAAATTCACTGACTTATAAATCCTAAGTCAAATGCTCCAGCATCAAGAACGTGGCGAAAATAGGGAGATTGAAAAACAAAGCAATTCATATAGACAATGAATGTTTTTCTGATTTTCTCTGCCTAAAACTACTATATATGCATCGGTACTGTTTCTAAAAGATGGAATTTTTCTCTTTAATTTAAAAGATGGAATATGAACGAGGTATTTTACCTATTATGAGCAGGACGTTAGCTCTAAGGCTCAGGTGTAAGCCTCGTGAGTTTGGCCTATTTATATGTGTGTGTGACGACCCAACCGGTCATTTTGAGTCCTAGCGCGCCGTTCAGTAGTTAGAGGCCATGAGTAACTTCACTTCAGGTATTACGACTTGTACGTGTGGTCGGAATTGAAATTTCGGAGGTTCAGAATTTATTTGGAAAGAAAATTCTTATTTTGGAAGCTTTAAGTTGGAAAAATTGATTAAGGTTGAATTTTTGAGCAAACGATCTCGGAATCAGATTTGAAGGTTCCAACAGGTTCGTATGATGATTTCGGACTTGGGCGTATGTCCGTATCTGATTTTAGATAACCCGAGAGTGTTTCGGCACCTATTGTGGAAGTTAGCAATTTGAAAGAATTTCATAAATATTGGTTGAGGAGTATTTCAATGTTATCGATGTTCGTTTGGGATTTCGAGTCTGGGAATAGCTCCGTATGGTGATACTGGTATTGGGAGCGCGTCTGGAAGTGGATTTGGAGGTCCGTAGGTCATTTCGGCGTCAATTGGCGAAAGTTAAAAATTTGGATGAATTTTGAGAAGTTTGACAGGGAATGGACTTTTTGATATCGAGGTCGGATTCCGATTCCGGAAGTTGGAGTAGGTCTGTAATGTCAATTATGACTTGTGTACAAAATTTGAGGTAAATCAGACTTGATTTGATAGGTTTCGGTATCGGATGTGGGAGTTCGAAGTTCAATAGTTTATTAGGCTTGAATCAATGCGCAATTCATGGTTTCGATATTGTTTGAAGCGATTTGAGACCTCGAGCAAGTTCGTGTCGTGTTTTGGGACAGGTTGGTATAATTGGACGGGGTCCCGGGGGGTCTCAGATGTGTTTCGGGGTGGTTTCAGATCGAAGTTGGATGAAAAGCTGTTGCTGGATTGCTGGTTCTGGTTTTTTTCTTCGCGAATGCGAAGGGAGTCCCGCGTTCACGAAGAAGAAAAATGGCGGCTGCTATCTTGTGCTTCGCGAACGCGATCAGTGGGTCGCGAACGCGAAGAGGAGTTTTGAGGCCACTGGGTTTTGGCCTTCGCGAACGCGAGGTGTAGTTCGCGAACGCGCAGAAGAAAGGAGGAGACGGGCCTAAGGCCATTTGGCGTACGCGAACGCGATGCCTTGCGTGGATAGGCCTTCGCGAACGCTATACTGGTCACGCGAACGCGAAGGGGAAATACTGGGGCAGAAACATTTGGCCTTCGCGAACGCGAAGAAGAACGAGTCTAAGCAGTGTTCTGTTAAAGACGGGGGTTGGACTCATTTCCACTCCATTTCTTCATGGTAGCCGATTTTGGGGATGCACCATTTCCATCGTCAATCATAAGGTAAGTGATTTTTACTAGTTGTGAGTCAAATACAAAGTTTATACATGGATTTAGACATGAAAATTTGTGAAAATTTGGAATTTTGAAGAAAAATCTAGAAATTAGTGTTTTTTGATTTTAACCCCGAAAATGTCTATGGAATTGGGTAGAAATTATATAATTGAGTTCTTGAGATTATGGGTAACGTTTTCACCTGCAAATTTCCGGAATCCGGGCACGTGGGCCCGGGGTGAATTTTAGAATTTTTTACCATTTTGGTTAGGGTAATTTATTTAATAGCCTAAATTCGAATTATTGAACAAGTATTAATTATTTCATATAACTCTTGGATAGTTTCGGATTTTTCGGCATCAAATTGAACTTTTTACCCGACTTTTTGATCGAAAAGTGGACCTTGAGGCAAGGTAAGTTTCTTGTCTAATCTTGTGAAAGGAAAATTACCCCATAGGTGATTAAATTAATAATTGTTGCTAGTTGTGGGGGCTACGTACGCACGAGGTGACGAGAGTCCGTGCATAGCTACTATTTATTGCTAAAGTCCGGGTAGTTTATGACTCAAATCATGAATTACTTGTGTAAACCGTATTCTTTACTTAATTATATATATATATATATATATATATATATATATATATATATATATATATATATATATATATATATATATATATATTGTGAATTGTTAGGGAAGATAGTAAAAGATGGAGATCTCATATACTTAATTTTCTGTTTAAATTAATTAATTATTAAAATAAATTGTTCATCCTCTCGAATTAATCTTACAATAAATATACTCTCATTCCGGAGGTACATAAGAAAATGTCCTCCTTTCTTGTGGAGCGGGATGAACGCCTCGGTATTATAGATGCATCTATGGATCATGCCGCATATCCCTCGGCAGTGTACACCATACTCTGGATCGGGTCGTACGACCTCGGCAGAAATCTAATAATAATTACACGATGCTTTGCTATTTTAATTGCAGCTTGTGAATTTAATTAATTGATTGGGAATTGTTGCATTTGAAGGAATTTGATTATTTCTGTTGGTTAAATAAAATTATCGTTAATCCTGTGAATCATGTTGAATTAAATATTTTTATTTTTATTTTATTGATTATTATTATTGATCCTTAGTGAGTGTCAAAGTCGACCATCTCGTCTCTACCTCTTCGAGATTAGGCTTGATACTTACTGGGTACACGTTGTTTACGTACTCATGCTGCACTTGTTGCACATTTTATTATGCAAGTACGTATATGTTTAGCGGCCTTGTAGGCCCAGAGGTGTGATTAAAATATGGGGACTTAGGTGAGCTGCATTCTGTATTTCGATCCGCAGCCAACAGAGTCTCCTTCGGAGTTATTATATTTTTTTTTGTCTAATTTGTATTCCGGACAAATGCTGTATTTTATTTTAACTCCCTAGTAAATGCTCATGCACTTGTGACACCGAATTTTGGGAGAAATTATGGGTTGTTTAGTAATTTAGTTGCTAAATTATTTATTACTTACTCTATGAGTTCTATCTTTATTATTTAATTGAGAAAATTTTGATTTCAAAAATACTAAAAAATAGTCAATTAAGTTAATTGATTATGGTTGGCTTGCCTGACAGCGATGTCTGGCGCCATCACGGCCTTAATGGATTTTGGGTCGTGACAACATGGTATCAGAGAACTAGGTTCACTTAGATCTCACGAGTCATGAACAAGTCTAGTAGAGTCTTGCGGATCGATACGGAGACGTCTGTACTTATCTTCGAGAGGCTACATGGTTGTTAGGAGCATTTCCCTCCTTGATTCCTCATCGTGCGATTCGATTCCTTTGAGGCTTATGCCTTAGTTTCTTTCCTACTCGACCTTATGCGACTTGAAGCGCTCGTTATAAATCGGGAATTGAGGAATTGTAATGGTACTACAGATGTGGTGCAGGATGTTTCTCCCTGCATAATTGATTGGGCTATTGTCGTCGCCTTGCAGAACTATGTTCTATCATTTAAGCTCAGTAGCTATATTTCGGATGGTTTTTGAGACTATGCACATGTTGCTATGATATTCATGAGTTATTATCTCGCAGAATTGATGTAATGGCGGGGTGCTCATTTATGTGCCGACGCAGTGAATGAATTGAAAGAAGTTTTTTCTCAGTACATGATGTAGAGGTTCGGCGTTTAATCCCAGCAATGTAAAGGTTATCGTACTATAAATGTTCAGGTTTGGGGTTGATGGAGTAATGAGACATGATACTTTCGAGCGTAGTAGAGTTCTCAATTGTGATGGGGTGTCATTGCCTTGTTAAATGCATTAAGGTTCTCCGGTGTTAAGGTTTTCTTCAACTCGCCTTCACGGTGGGGTGTTAGGAATTGGTGTCGGGGAAACAGTTGTCAGAAATCGCGGTGTGCAGTGGTTCGGGATCAAATCGGTGTTCCTAGTGTTGATGTCTCGAGAAGGATGATCTTCAGAGAGGTTTAAAGCTGGTAGCGATCTATTGGTCCAAGTGCTACAGAGACGGATTTTGGGTTAAGGCAATAACTGGGCAGCAGAGGACGAGGAAGGACATGTGAGGGGTGTCTTGTGGTGGTTAAGTTCCTAGAAGGCCAAGTATGAGAAATAGAAGTCGAGTAGTTGTTTAAAGGAGAGGGTTTGGCCAAAGTGGGAGAGTGGAAAGGTAGTATATGGGTTACGTGGTAGGATAATTACACGTATTGAGGAAAGTTTGGAGTGATTTGGGGTTTGTGATGGACAGTGACTAGGTCTACGGACATAAGTTGTAATATTGGCTGCTATATTGAGGAAGATTGGATACGACAGGAGAGAGTTGCTTAATATGAAGAAGGATGCAACATGACTTTGGATTGGGATGTATCGTTGCACTATTAGTTGATGTCAACGGGGAGTGAACAGACTTGTACAACTGGTGAACGAGCACGGGCTCAGGATGGTTTGTTGGTAATAGTACTCGGTGCAGCGTTGTTGGAGGATGTCAGCATGGAATTTCCACAGGTGGGATATCTCCTGCAAGCAGGTTAGCGGGTGCGTAGTGTTGATGGAGCTTCTACGAAGAATTTTACTGGTTATCCAGTAAGAGATCGAATATGTGAATGTGGCTAGTGATTCAGAATCTTCACGAAATGTTTAACACAAGGATTTCGAGGAAATTTGACGGGTTGATTGTGCAAGATCATGTCAATAGGGGATAAGAAATCTTGGTGGGTTCCGGAGTTATGTAATTGTAGCTTCAAGCTAAGTGGGAGAGCCCCACCGTCTACAATTGGATTGCATGGTTGTCTATTTGTGAGGTTTCTGGTTATCGGTGTATTGGTGGGTCATTACAACTAAGGAAGGAAAATGTCAGTGGTAGTTTGAGCAAAGTATTTGGGGAATGTGTGCTATATTTGGCCTTATCGATTCATGTTCAGGCTTTGGGAAGACTCAGGGTTTATGCTTCATGCGAAGTTGATGTACAAGGAAAGTGATCCAGCCGGGTGCTTCTTTGTGAGGGTATTCATGTACTAGTAGGGCAATGGAGTTTGGTTATATTCGAGACTAGGTTAGAGTGGGTGACTCTTAGCAAAGGTTCAGTGAGTTCATGAATTTAAGTCCGGTACTTGAAGATTTCGGGTATGTGGTATGGTTAAGGATCGAGTTCTGTAGTGGATTGCGAACGGGATTTGGAGTGTTCTATATTATTATCGGGTAAGCAGTGTAGTGTTGGAGGAAAGGAAGAAATGGCTTAGGATTTGCGGGAGGTTCTGCATAATGTGTATACCAGTCGGAGATGCTATCGTGCGTTGGAGAAAGGTATGAGGTGATTCATGGGTATTGAGATGATATAGTCTCGCGATTCGGGTCACTCAGGATAAGTGCGGATTGAGTTCGATATGTTATGAATGGAGCTAACGTTATTTCTAAGGCATGTCAAGGGTAAATTTAAAGAAGTTGGGTCGGTTGCAATGGCTGAATCAGCGTGATTGTGGCAATGATCGGTTCATCCGGTGTGTGAAGTTATAATATGTGATTTGTGGTTATGCGTGCAGGCTTGATAGCCACCAATAACTGATTGATTTGGGAGGTAGTTGATACAAATGGCCTTGTTGGGTAGATGGATCTCAGAAGTGTTATGGTGGTTTAGACCACTAGTGGAGGAGTTTATTTCCTGCAGTTATGGGAATTCAGTAGCGTGTTGCAATGGTTCTCCTGAATTGAGTTAAGCAAAAGGTTGCTATATGATGAAATGTTTGGTCTATTAGTGGTTCAAGAGTGATTACGGAATTTTGGTACTCTCATGTATTGGTATGTTAGGTACAGTGGGCGGCAGGGGAAATTAGAAGCTGAGGATCAAGGTTGCGGTTCGGTGTTGACAAGAATGTCACGAGCTCGGATAAGCAGTGAAGAATTCAAATGTTTAGAGTAAGTTGGTATTGTCCTTAGCGTTACCTGAGATCGGTGTCATGTGTAAGAGGCTTTGTGTACTGATTTGCAGCTTCTTGATTCGCTTTTCAGCATTTGTATGGCCGGTGGTATGGATGTGCAGACTTGTGGTCTAGTGCGGAAGGTCGTGGGAGCGTATTCCACGGGAAGATTGTATAAGTATGACCTGTAGTCACTTAATTGATCAGAGATCGAGACCAAGTATGGAGATTGTGGTGCTATCACTAATTTGAGAAATTATGCCTGAAGGGCGCTTTATTCAGTTAGTTGAGAATGGTGAAAGTTTGTTTCAAATTCGATGGTTGTTCTTGCGTGTCATAGGAAAAGGGTCATTGTGGATCCTTGAGAGATTATTTACCCAAGCGTGGTATGATCAGAATCAGTTTGAGGTCAGTTGATGGGTCCAAATGTGGATGTGTACTCTACACCAGCCTGGGTGTGTTCATTCAGCATAGCATTCCTTATGGAAGAATATTCGGGCGTAAGATGTTAATTTCGTCTCTAGCTATTTCAGATGATACTTTATTGTTCCATGTGGGCTGTGAAACGACTTGATTATTTGTACAATGTGTTGAGGTCCCGCACATCGGTGGTATTATGTGAGCAGGATGACTCTCGAGATGCAGATCATATATCGCACCTTAGATGTGCTTGAGTTTTATAGCGTATGACGCTATCCGTCTCCCCATGATTTACATTATGCACTTGGCATGCTTATGGTTGATATTCAGGCATTCATGAGTATAAGCATTACGGTTTGAGGTATGTTTTCCTTAGATTATTGCGTGTGGATCGGGTGGCACGCCGCCACGGGTATTATATGTGAATTGGGTTGCACGCCGAAATAGCGTGATGTTGGGCACATTTTCCTATATCTATTCCTGTGTATTTTGTTCGCATTTTCTGAGAGAGATTCATGACATCTTTTCAGTTGTTAAATTAGTTACGCGGGTTGAGTAGTTCTTTCCAGAGTTCACTTTTCCTTATGTATCACATTCGAGTTTGTGGCATGTTGGCGCATTGTTGGCGTCATACGAGATCTTGGTCAGGGTTTGAGGTGGCTTATTGCCTGTGTAGCTTATACTGGGTGAGACGAGACTATTGGATCGAAAATCAGTACAATCAGATTTATATAAGGTATATTAAAGAATAAATATCGCTATTCAGTTCAGAATGAGGTAATGGTCCTTGTAAGGAGGAGAAACTCCATGATTTGTTAACTCGGCAAGTGTTTATGAGTTTCTACGCATCTCTTTTGTCGCGAAAATATTTTGAGAATTGGAACAAGACTTATATGTGTCATGAGCATCAGATTCATGGGATTTCGGCTATTGTTGTCAGAGGATATTAATATGGTCATGTGAATGATGCGGTGCATGGTGTGAATTCAGTGAGAGTATACAATCATGTATTGGTACATTGTGTAGTAATTGAAACGATGTTCGAATGATGGAAGCAGTCCTGGTAAAGGATTTCAGATGTCAGAATTTGGCTCTAAGGCTTATTTGCCTAAATAAAAGAGAATATATTCAGAATTGATCAAGCTAATGTTCTCAACTGAGTTGAGGTAGCACGAGTAGGTGCACGGGTATTAAATAATGATTTCTGAAAACTCTAGAGCAGTTCTTAGCACGTTCGAGGACGAATGTATGTTTAAGTGGGAGAGAATGTAACGACCCGACCGATCGTTTTGAGACCTAGCGCGTCGTTCAGCAGTTAGAGGCCATGAGTAGCTTCACTTCCGGTATTACGACTTGTACGCGTGGTCGGAATTGAAATTTTGGAGGTTCAGAATTTATTTGGAACGAAAATTCTCATTTCGGAAGCTTTAAGTTGGAAGAATTGACTAAGGTTGGATTTTTGAGCAAACTATCTTGGAATCGGGATTTGAAGGTTCCAACAGGTTCGTATGATGATTTCGGACTTGGACGTATGTCCGTATCGGGTTTTGGATAACCCGGGAGTGTTTCGCCACCTATTGTGGAAGTTAGCAATTTGGAAGAATTTCATAAATTTGGGTTGAGGTGTATTTCAATGTTATTGATGTCCGTTTGGGATTCTGAGTCCGGGAATAGCTCCGTGTTGTGATATTGGTATTGAGAGCGCATCCGGAAGTGGATTTGGAGGTCCGTAGGTCATTTCGGCGTCAATTGGCGAAAGTTGGAAATTTGGCTGAATTTTTAGAAGTTTGACCGGAAGTGGACCTTTTGATATCGGGGTCGGATTCCTATTCCAGAAGTTGGAGTAGGTACGTAATATCAATTATGACTTGTGTGCAAAATTTGAGGTAAATCGGACTTGATTTGATAGGTTTCGGCATTGGATGTGGGAGTTAGAAGTTTAATAGTTTATTAGGCTTGAATCGATGTATAATTCATGGTTTCGATGTTGTTTGATGCGAGTTGAGACCTCGAGCAAGTTCGTGTCGTGTTTTGGGACAGGTTAGTATAACTGGACGGGGTCCCGGGGGCCTCGGGTGTATTTCAGGGTGGTTTCGGATCTAATTTGAATGAAAAGTTGCTGCTCGTTTGCTGGTTCTGTTTTTGTTCTTCGCGAACGCGAAGGGAGTCCCGCGTTCGTGAAGAAGGAAGATGGTGGCTGCTATTTTGTGCTTCGCGAACGTAAAGAGGAGTTTTGAGGCTGCTGGGTTTTGGCCTTCGCGAACGCGGAGGGATTGACTGAGGAAACTACGCGAACGCGAAGGGTCAATCGCGAACGCGCAGAAGAAAGGAGGAGACGGGCCTAAGGCCATTTGGCCTACGCGAACGAGATGCCTTGCATGGATAGGCCTTCGCGAACGCTATACTGGTCACATGAACGCGAAGGAAAAATGCTGGGGAAGGAACATTTGGCCTTCGCGAACACGAGGCATTTGTCGCGAATGCGAAGAATAACAGGTCTGAGCAGTGTTCTGTTAAAGACGGGGGGTTGGACTCATTTCAACCCCATTTCTTCATGGGAGCCGATTTCGGGGACGATTTTTGAGCACCATTTCCATCGTCAATCATAAGGTAAGTGATTTCTACTAGTTGTGAGTCAAATACAAGGTTTATACATGGATTTAGACATGAAAATTTGAGAAAATTTGGGATTTTGAAGAAAAATCTAGAAATTGGTATTTTTGGATTTTAACCCCGCAAATGGCTATGGAATTGGATAGAAATTATATAATTGAGTTCTTGAGATTATGGGTAACGTTTTCACCCGAAAAGTTCCGAAATCCGGACACGTGGGCCCGGGGTGAATTTTAAGAATTTTTATCATTTTGGTTAGGGTAATTTATTTAATAGCCTAAATTTGAATTATTGAACATGTATTAATTATTTCATATAACTTTTGGATAGTTTCGGATTTTTCGGCATCAAATTGAAGTTTTTACACGACATTTTGATCTAAAAGTGGACCTTGAGGCAAGGTAAGTCTCTTGTCTAATCTTGTGAGGGGAAAATTACCCCATAGGTGATTAAATTAATAATTGTTGCTAGTTGTGGGGGCTACGTACGCACGAGGTGACGAGAGTCCGTGCGTAGCTACTATTTATTGTTAAAGTCCAGGTAGTTTAGGACTCAAATATATATATATATATATATATATATATATATATATATATATATATATATATATATATATATATATATATATATATATATATATATATATATATATATATATATATATATATATATATATATATATATATATATATATATATATATATATATATATATATATATATATATGTGAATTGTTAGGGAAGATAGTAAAAGATGGAGATCTCATATACTTAATTTTCTGTTTAAATTAATTAATTATTAAAATAAATTGTTCATCCTCTCGAATTAATCTTACAATAAATATACTCTCATTCCGGAGGTACATAAGAAAATGTCCTCCTTTCTTGTGGAGCGAGATGAACGCCTCGGCAGTATAGATGCATCTATGGATCGTGCCGCATATCCCTCGGCAGTGTACACCACACTCTAGATAGGGTCGTACGATCTCGACAGAAATCGTGCCTAATAATAATAATAATTACACAATACTTTACTATTTTAATTGCAGCTTGTGAATTTAATTAATAGATTGGGAATTGTTACATTTGAAGGAATTTGATTATTTCTGTTAGTTAAATATAATTATCGTTAATCCTGTGAATCATGTTGAATTAAATATTTTTATTTTTATTTTATTGATTATTATTATTGATCCTTAGTGACTGTCAAAGTCGACCATTTCGTCTCTACCGCTTCGAGATCAGGCTTGATACTTACTGGGTACACGTTGTTTACGTACTCATGCTGCACTTGTTGCATATTTTATTATGCAGGTACGTATATGTTTAGCGGCCTTGTAGGCCCAGAGGTGTGATTAAAATATGGGGACTTAGGTGAGTTGCATTCTGTATTTCGATCCACAACCAACAGAGTCTCCTTCAGAGTTATTATATTTGTTTCTGTCTAATTTGTATTCCGGACAGATGCTGTATTTTATTTTAACTCCCTAGTAAATGCTCATGCACTTGTGACACCGGATTTTGGGAGAAATTATGGGCTGTTTAGTAATTTAGTTGCTAAATTATTTATCACTTACTCTATGAGTTCTATCTTTATTATTTAATTGAGGAAATTTTGATTTCAAAAATACTAAAATGGGCAATTAAGTTAATTGATTATGGTTGGCTTGCCTGACAGCGGTGTCCGGCGCCATCACGGCCTTAATGGATTTTGGGTCGTGACAGGTTCAAAAGGTTTTTCTATCTTATCTGGCCTTTGTGAGGGATGCTACTGCAGAGATGCCTGCTATTGATTCTGTTCCGGTGGTGCGAGATTTTCCGGATGTGTTTCCTGCAGACCTGACGGGCATGCCGCCTGACAGGGATATTGACTTCGGTATATATATATATATATATATATATATATATATATATGAGTCCACCAAACAATATAGAGAACCAGGTTCTCTATCTTGTTCCTAAAGTAAATAAGTGGCAAGTAAAACCAAACAATATAGAGAACCAGATTCTATATCAATTCCCACAGTAAACAAGCAGTAAGTAAAGAACACGCGATATTTACATGGAAAATTTCTTGCTCAAGGGATTAAAAACCACGACCTACCCTAGTAGGATTTCAACTCTACTAAACCGAGCAAACTTCAGATTACAACCTATTGCAATCTAGGAATTAAACTCTTAACCCTTCACCCCTTATAATAACTCTATTGTAAGCCCTTTGCAATAACTCTATCACAAAGCAACAAGCCTTGACTAACTCTAGTTAAAAAACCAAACCAAACGATGGTTGAAATCTGTCGTACTAAGATACTTCTTGAAAGGAGTGTAGGATTACAAGTGAAGAACAAAATAACAAAGACTCAACAAACCTAAAAACTTAAGACATCTTCAATATTAGGATATAGTCCTTGAGGTTGTAGTAACTTTGTTCTGGAGAGAGCCTTGAAGGGCGTGGCGGCTAGCACTTGAGAGAGTATGAATTTTTTGATTTGCAAGTGTTAGGTTAAACATTGTGTCATGTTCTATATATGTATATGAGTGAGCATGTGAGAAGAGATAGGGTCTTTTAATTTGTCCTTAGCATGCTACAGCTGTGCTGCTGTACTGCTATCAGTCGGTACAGTGCAACAACTTTTATAACTGTAAAGTTGACTGTACGACGACCAAGAAAACTGATTCACACCTGGTCCCTATCTGATTCCTCGAGAACGATTGGCAAATCATCAAAACACAAAATAGCATAACTTATCAATATATATAACAAAACTCCTCCAAACTAGTATACTACTGGTGTCCTATATATCTTTTTAAATATCTGAATTATATATTTGTATAACTAGTAAGACTGCAGTAATGTTGTTGCATATTGTTTACCCTAAAAATCGGATAACAATTAAATTTGTAAGTGGTTTTAAGGATACGTGAATTAACTTGACATAAAATGATAAATTAGATTGCAATTGAAATAAATAACGATAAAGTAAATGCAAACCACACGAATTGGACGACTTCAGCCTTGGAAGGTTAGCCACCCCCGAGTCGAACGCACTTTGATCGGTATCAAGATACATAATAATAAGAGCTTACAGAGAATAATAATAATAATGTATGTCTTTGGAATTCGTGTTACAATGTGTTTTACAAGTAATCAGACCCCCTTTATATAGTAGGGGAGTCCTACATTAGGTACAAATCTATAATAGGTAACAAATCCTCTAATTAACTGATTGCCGATCTCTTATCGATACGTGTCGAGATCTCCGTCGCGATATTCGGTCGGTCACAAAAATCACGGCTTTCTATTGGCCGAGCTTGACTACTTGGCAACATTCTTTGAAGTTAATCGAGGCTAGGGACCGATCCCGAATCACGTCCCCGACATCCTCGAGGGCAGGCGTTATGGTACAGGCTCCAAATTAATGAGATTTCTACCTCAATCTAAGCTCCCCTGTTGCTATATCTCGAGCTTGGCTTATTATGTCGGAGCCCGGGATGTACTATGAGACCGGTTCTACCCGTATACAAATAGTCTCCTCATTTTTCGGAGATTAGATGACGAGAAACGATATGAGCTCCCGATTCTCACTTCGATATACTGTGACAGAAATGACAAAATAGTTGAAACGCCCCGTCGGTCTAGTCTTAATGGCATTAAATGCTTGTCAGTTGCCGGTCGGCCACTCCCAGATGTGAACCGTCGCTGGAAAACTAAGTACCCCTTCCTTTATTCATTCAAACTTTACATCCAAGCCTTCTGCCCTCGTGTCTAAGAAATTTCAATACTTCCAAGCACTTATATTCTGGTTACTTTGAGATCTTTTATAAGAACTTTCATTCGTCTTCATCTCAAACCATCAAGTGTACTCTTTTAACTTCTTCTTTTTCCTCATTTTTTCATCATATTTCAAAGAAAGGGCGAAGACTTCAAAATTTATTCCCCAAAAAGAAACTCCCTCTACCTCGTGGCCGGCTACCGAGGAAGTGGTCTCGCATACTGCTGTCGAGGAACCGGTACCGGAACCTCCTATGAAAATGTTCATCCCTGGGGGGTGCCCGGTTAATGTTTATTTTAAGGTCAAAAAGCCCTCCTCCGTACCAAGTCAGTGCGAGGAGGTCTCGAGGTACATCTGCTCGATCACCGAGGATATTCTCTCCGAAGTCAAAAAGGATTGCAACTGGGTTGAGAAACATGTGGTGATTCCTAAACCCGACACTTATCCCTTCATGCTGGTTCCCGAACCGGACGAAGCCATCACCACCCAAGTCGAGGGATTTTTAAGTATTTACACTTATCCCTTCACGTTGGGCCCCTTGGACCCGGTTATCATCAACTTTTGCAAAAGATACGAGGTATCCCTTGGTCAAATTTACCCTTCTTTCCGAAGGATTGTAATCCTCCTCCGTTTCTTTGTAAGCAAGATCGAAGGGTGCCCTTTCACTATCAACCACCTTATGCATTTATACAGTCCCCAATTCTACTGGAGGGACTGATAAAACTCGCATGTCGGGTCAGTAAAGTCCCATTCTCGAGTATCAATGAAGATCGGGATAGAGGTTGGCTAGGCCGTTTTGTCTGAGTGAGGACCTCGGACTTGATTCCGGCCGAGCACATGCCGTTCCATGAGAAGTGGAACATGTCACGTAAGTATAATTTTGCTTCCAAGATTTAATTTATTGCAGTAATATGTGAATAGTAGACATCTCATAGCGTCTGAGTTGAGTTGGAGTTGGGCTTGAGCTTATTTTTATTATTAATAGTTACTGGAGTATGTATTATGGGGTTGGGTAACTTGGGTTGATAGGTTGGGCTTATAATTATAGTTAAAGTTATAGGAAATATTTTGGTATTTCGGTATACCGAAATACCAAAAAATCAAAACTTGAATACCGAGATCTGTACCGAAGTACCGAACAACCGAAAATTTCGTATCGAATTAGTATCGAATAATCGAAGAACCGATACCGAAATACCGAATTAATTCGGTTCTTCGGTTTTTCAAATTTTATGCCCACCCCTACATCCGGTAGCGATGATTTCCCTACCTAATCCCCTGCTCTGAGATAGGGTGAAGAGAAGAAAAGAAAAAAGGGCTCCGAATTCTCCGAGCTCGGATAAAAAATAAGCCAATGAGAAGGTTGGTGCATAAATCCAAAGAAAGCACCAGTGCTCGAGCACCGTCTCCGGATTCACTCTATCGCCTGAGGGATGAATCCGAATCCGAAGGAGAAGTCTTCGATCTGATGGCCAGCATTTCATCACGACTTGAAGGGCAAGGGGCCTCCGAATCGGAGAGAGGCGAGGCCGATCTACCTCAAGTTAGGGAGGCCGATGAGGAGGCCTATCTATCTCGGGATGTGGGCGACGCCCTGAAGAGGCGCTTGGTATGATAGACATAACTGAGTTGCCTTTGTTCACTGAGTCCATGTATAACATGGATCATATGGTGAAAGAACGTCTCAACGAGGGGGCCCATGGAGCAGACGACCGCTTCCGCGGCATTTTTGATAGCGTGGAATCTACCGCCATAGAGGATGTCACCGATTTGGGTGACTTGGAGGTGCCAAAGAAGAGTCCATCTTTGGGAACAAGCGGGCCCTTTTCAAGCCCAAAATTGGTCAACCGGTTCCTAGCTCTGAGTGTGGATCCCGACCGAAAGTGGTCGATCGTCATCTCCGTTCCACAGGATACCCAAGTCCTTTCTGCCCCCGTGGGGGTGTCCAGCTACCTTCGGTTTTTGGTGACCGAGGAAGACCAAGCTAAGATGACCGAGGTGGACGCGCCCTGCCTGCTCAATGAAGCACAACAGGCACTAAACCAGGTAACTTCAAATACCTCTTGATGACTTCAATTCATACTTAGACTAATTTGTAGATAATCCTAACATTTTTCTTTGTGTATGCAGGCCTCGGTGTTTCATCATGAGACCTTTCTCCAATATCAGGACGAGATGAACCAGCTTGAGGCCGAGGTCCGAGGGCTCACCGAGAAGAGAAATACTTACAAACTTCTCAGCAAGCAGCGTGAAGGGGAGGCTAAGAGCCTCCGAGTTGAGCTAGAGGTTGCTTGGAAGGAGCATGCCGATCTGGTCGAGAAGGTAAAATATTTGAGGTTAGGACGACGAGCTAGGCTCGGTGACTAATGGTCAGAATCCGCAGGTCCAACAAAAAATTGACTGGATCGCCTAACTTCGAGCTGAGATGGATGTTGTCAAGGCCGAGACCGACGAATGGAAAGGTAAGATGGACCGTATGGCCTTGGAAAAGGAGACTGATCGGGCGCAGCTGACTTCTACGGAGACACATCTTCGAGCGGCAAAGGAAAAGGCCGAGGTACATGCCAAAAAGGTTGAGGAGCTCCTGTCTCAGCTAAGTGCGGTCGTCTCTGATCGTGAAAATCTTGCCAAGGAGCTCAAAATAGCCAAGACGGTGGTTTTGGTGGATAAAGACGATGCTGACGAGATGGTGAACCAATACAAGGCCGATACTGAGGTTGTCTAGGATCGAACGAAGGATATCATCGAGCATGCGAAACAGCAATCCCGAAGGGAGGCCCTCGAGTAGATACATGCTTAGAGTTTTGACTTGTCGGCCAAAATTGAGAGTGCTAAGGGGCTCAAAGATGAGGCCAAGAAGTTGGCTTATCCCGAGGAAGACTCCAAGGGTTCGAGCGGATCCGAGGGTGGAGGAGACTCCGAAGATCCTGGCGATGAGGCGGGCTCCGGTGAAGACCAGGTCGTTTAAGTGCCTTGTATATTTTTTTTATATTTTTGTACTTGTGTACTTTTGTGCTTTGTGTCAAGGCCGTTTGGCCTTTGTAAAGACTTCATGTATATATAATACAAGGCTTCCTTTTCCCTTCGACAATTTCTGAGTTTTTGTTTTCTTAGCTTTATTCTTTATGTTCGCAAAGATTGAAATGCCTTAGCATGAACTAGTTAGGTCATGTTCGGTGGTTCGAACACGCCTTGCCCTTGACATTATTTTATTCAAGGCATCGTGGGGGTTCGGTATAACCAGAAGTTTTCCCCAAAGTTCTTATAATATTTAGACTATAGTTTTCTGAGGGTAGCCTTTAGAACTGGTTACGGATGTCTCCGAGCCATTTTAATATATCCGTAGTTGTTTTAGTTCTGGTGTTGCCCAGTGGGCTTGTCACCTCGAGTTATTCGGGCTTGCCTAAGATAACAGTCCTCGAATGGGGATGGCCGTAGCCTTTAAGGTTCGGGCGTTGCCTAATAGGTCTTGTGCCTCCGGGCTCCCTTATCCCAAGCCGTCCGAGTTTGTTTTTGGACGGCAGTCCCCAATTAGGAGTGATCATTTGAACCCGGATAAAGGAGGACCTTGGGCTCGATACGTTTAGGGGATCGAATGTAGGAAATTCCTTAAGAGGAAAGAAAAAAGAGAAATTTTTAAGGGACAAGATATTTATCCGCAAGGTAGAGATTTCTTTTTATTCTTGTGTGTAATAGTTACACATGTGTACAAGTTTTGTGCCAGGGCTCGAGCAATATATGCGGGCCCGGTTCATTTGACCGTTTGGTACTTACTGTAAATCCTATCAATCGAGCCGAGACCATTCAATCATAAAGTTTCTTTCCTTGCTAAAGTCGTTATCCGAGGGTAATGCCCCCAGTGTTCGGGGCCGATCGTAGAGATGTCTCGAATACTGTTGTCATGATCTTTGATACTGGTTCGTAAATGGACTTCAATTCTAAGTTAGCACGATTTACTGTTGCCTTGTTAAAAATCTCGCCGGAAAACTCATTTGGGACAAAACCGGTTCAAGGGAAAAAGAGTGAAACGCGTGCTTTGAGGCCTAAATATTGTATCATTCCTTGCTCGTTACATTCAAGTGTTAGTTCAAAAATAAAAAAAATGAATGGGGTCGTACCTTAGCAGTAATATCATTTTAAGTGAGTTATATTCCAGTTGTTTGGTAGTTGCTCTCCGTTCATTACACCGAGTTTGTAGGACCTATTTCTGGTGATCTCGATAATTTGATACGGACCTTCCCAGTTCGGCCCCAACTTCCATTCATTCGGGTTTCTGGTGTTTAGTGTAACCTTCATTAATACTAAATCCCCGACATTGAAGTGTCGAAGGTTAGCTCTTCTATTGTAATACCTCTCGATCCGCTGCTTTTGGGCGGCCAATCGAACAAAGGCGGCTTCATGCCTTTCATCTAGTAGATCCAGGCTTGTATTCATGGCCTCTTCATTTGATTCCTTGGTTGAATATCGGAACCTAAGACTTGGTTCTCTGACTTCGACCAGTATTAGAGCTTCGGCATCGTAAACCAGCGACAAATGGGGTGGCCCCGATACTGGACATCGAGGTCGTACGGTATGCCCATAAGACTTCTGGAAGGATTTCCTTCCATTTTTCTTTGGCGTCAGTTAATCTTTTTTTGAGGTTCTGGAGTATGGTTTTGTTGGTCGATTCTGCTTGTCCGTTCCCGCTAGGGTGATAGGGCTTTGGTGATCTTGATCTTGTGATCTTCGAGAAACTTGATTACTTTGCTGCAGATGAATTGTTTCCTGTTGTCGCACATGATCTCGGCCGGCATTCCGAACCAGCATATGATGTGGTCCCAAATGAAGTTGATTACCTCCTTCTCCCTGACCTTCTCGTATGCCTGGGCTTCCACCCACTTAGAAAAATAGTCAGTCATAAACAATATAAATTGAGCCTTACCGGGTGCCCATGGAAGGGGGCCAACGATGTCCATTCCCCACTTCATGAACGGCCATGGTGACAGAACCAAATGCAGCAGCTCCCCCAGTTGATGAATCATCGGAGCATGTCTTTGACATTCATCACATTTTCGTACGAACTCCTTCGCGTCTTTTTTCATATCGATCCAGTAGTAGCCGACTTTGGTTACTTTTCGAACCAATGATTTGGCACCTGAATGATTTTCACAGGTGGCTTCGTGGATTTCCCTCAGAACGTATTCGGTGTCTCCCAGTCCTAGACATATTGCGAGCGGTCCAACGAATGTTCTTCTGAACAGGGTTCCATCTTTGGACAAAGTAAACCGAGCTGCCTTCGTATGCAGGGCCCTTGATTCTTTCGGATTCGAGGGCAGTTTTTCGGTCTTCAGGTATTCTATATATTTGTTTCTCTAGTCCCAAGTTAGGCTCGTTGAGTTAATATCAGCATGGCCTTCTTCCACTACCGATCTCATAAGTTGTACGACTGACCTCGAGTTGAGCTCGTCGTCCTCGACCGATGATCCTAAGTTAGTAAGGGCATCAGCCTCACCGTTTTGATACCGGGGTACGTGTTGCAAAGTCCATTCTTTGAACCGATGTAATGTTACCATCAACTTATCCAGGTACCTTTGCATTCGTTCTTCTCTGACCTTGAATGTCCCATTAACTTGGTTCACCACGAGGAGGGAGTCACACTTAGCTTCGATCACCTCCGCTCCTAGGCTTTTGGCTAGTTCGAGACCTACAATCATGGCCTCATATTCGGCCTCATTGTTAGTCAATTTCACATTCCTAATAGATTGTTTAACTACATTGCATATTGGTGGCTTCAATACGATGCCAAGTCCGGACCCTTTTGCGTTCGAGGCACCGTCTGTAAAGAGGGTCCAGATCCCTAAGGACGTCTCTGAGTTCATCAACAACTCTCTTTCGACCTCGGATATTAGGGCCGGCGTAAAGTCGACCACGAAGTCTGCCAATATTTGAGATTTAATGGCAGTCCGGGGTCGATATTCAATATCGTACCTACTGATCTCTACGACCCATTTGGCTATCGTCCTGAGAGCTCGGGTTTATGCATTATATTTCGCAATGGGTAAGTAGTCACAACACATATAGGATGACATTGAAAATATGGTTTCAGCTTCCTAGAGGCGCTTAGAAAAGAGAGTGCCAATTTTTCTAGGTGAGGGTACCTAGTTTCGGCCTCACCTAGAGTCCTGCTAACATAGTAAATTGGAAATTGCGTACCTTGCTCTTCCTGGACCATGACTCCACTTACCGCTATCTCAAATACTGCCGAGTACAGGTATAGTTGTTCGTCTGTCTTTGGTGTGTGAAGCAGCGGTGGGCTCGATAGATACCACTTGAGTTCCTCCAAGACTCGTTGGCACTCCGGGGTCCAGGAGAAGTTATTCTTCTTCTTTAGTAGTGAAAAGAATTGCTGGCTCTTATCGGAGGACCTCGAGTTGAATCACCCTAGGGTGGCTATACGTCCGGTTAATCTTTGCACGGCTTCACATTGTCCACAACCATGATATCTTTGATGTCTTTGATCTTGTTGGGGTTGATCTCGATCCCTCGATTGGATACCATGAATCCGAGGAATTTACCTGATCCAACTCCAAACGCATATTTCTCTGGGTTCAGCTTCATATTGTATTTCTTCAATATGCTGAAGGTTTCCTGCAAATGTTTTAAATGGTCCTCTCCTTGCAGGGACTTAATGTAACTATCTAGCCAGTCGTTTTGAGTGTATTAGCCCAAATCCCCTATTTACTGCTTCTCCCTTATCTATTTCTGCTATTGTGACTTGCCAGGAGGTTTCGTTTTGGTTTTTGGAGTGTTTTGGGTCACTTAGTCCCTAAATGGAGGTTTAAGTCTCTGGATTTTGACCGTAGTTGGAAGTGTATGAATACGACTTCGAAATGGATTTCTGTCAGTTCCGTTAGCTCTGTTGGGTGAATTTTGACTTAGCAGCGCGTCCGGACTGTGAATTTGAGGTTTGTAGCTAATTTAGGCTTGAAATGGCGAAAATCGAATTTTTGGAAAGTTTGACCGAGGGGTTGACTTTTTGATATCTAGGTCGGATTCCGATTCCAGAAGTTGAATTAGGTCCGTAATGTGGAGTATGACCTGTGTGCAAAATTTGAGGTCAATCGGACATGGTTTGGTAGGTTTCGGCGTCATTTGTGGAATTTGAAAGTTTAGAAGTTCATTAGGCTTGAATCTGGGTGTAATTGGTGTTTTGATGTTGTTTTGAGTGATTCGAAGGCTCGACTAAGTTTGTATGATATTTTAAGATGTGTTGGTATGTTTGGTTGAAGTATCGGGGCCTCGGGTGAATTTCGGGTGATTAATAGACCATTTTGGACTTAAGGAAGATAGCAGATATTTTGGTATTTTGTTGCAGACCTTTTCTTCATCGCGTTCGCGAGGGAGGTCTCGCGATCGCGTAAGGCAATCTGAGAGGCCAGCTAAAGTTGTTAATCACGTTTGTGAATTTGAGTACGCGATCGCGTAGGTTGGTCAGGCTGTGCATCGCGAACGCGTGGGCTAGGCCGCGTTCACGAAGAGGAAGTAAAGCAGCAGTGGGATTTAAGTGTTATTCTTTGCAAACACGAGGGGTCGTTCGTGATCGCGTAAGCATGAGGGCTAGTGAACCGCATTCGCGTGGAGATTTTCGCGTTCGCATATGGTAAAACTCCTGGGGCAGTGAAGTTGTTCTTCGCGATCGCGAGGCTATTTTCGCGATCGCGATTAAGGAAATGTCTGGGCAGTATTAAAGTTTACAAAAACGAGGGTTATGCCATTTTATCAAAAACTTGAGTTGGGAGCACGGAATTGGGCAATTCCTGAAGGGACTTTTGTGGAGTTGATTGGGGTAAGTGATTCTTACTTGGTTTTGGTTAAATCCCATGATTTCAGCTTTAATTTTATCATCTAATTTGTGATTTTGGGTGAGAAATTGGGGAAAAAGAGGAAGAACTCTTAAATTGGGATTTTGAGGTTTTGAAGGGGATTTTGTTATCGGATTTGAGTAAATTTGGTATGGTTAGACTCGTGAGTGAATGAGCTTTCGGGTTTTGTGACTTTTGTCAGATTTCGAGATGTGGGTCTGGGGCCGGGTTCGGGCCAATTTCAGATTTTTGGCTTTAATTTAGTACTTTTGCTTGTGGAATTGATCCCTTTAGCCTATATTGATTGTATTGTTCTACTTGTGGCTAGATTCGGGACGTTTGGAGACCGATGTTAGAGGCAAAGGCGTTTCGAAGTAGAGATTTAGTTGGTTTGAGGTAAGTAACAATCTTAAATCTGGTTTTGAGGGTATGGAACCCCGAGAATTTGTGTAATGTGAATATTTGGAGATGACACACATGGTAGGTGACGGGCGTGCAAGAGTGCACCGTGAGGGATCGTTACTTGGTCCGTCCTGTGAGACTGTAAAGTCGAATAGCCATTATTATTACTTGTTTTCCTTGTCTTTGAGCAATTGATTGCCTTTCATGTTAGAAACCATGCTCAGGCCATATGATATCACTGTTGGGACCCGTAGTGGTCGTATACTTGTTGAATTACTTGCTAATTGCTATCTTGTACTCAGTCATCATTTAACTTACGTATCATATCTCAACCTATTCTTGATTTTGTTGATACACTATGGTATCTTTGTTTGGGCTGATCTTTGTGATTTCCGAGATCCCGAGAGACTAGAGAGGTTGATGACTAAGTGAGGCCGAGGGCCTATCTGTGAGGTACTGATACTATGGCACGTGAGTTGTCCGTGCGGTTCCACATATTGTTACAATAGCACTTGAGTTGTCCGTGCAGCACGTGAGTTGCGTATTTTAGTGCTTGGGCTGAAAGGGGCCCCTCCGGAGTCTGCACACCCCCAGTGAGCGCAGGTACCTATTGAGTGTGAGTACTGAGGGTTGAGAGACGAGCGATTGAGCTGTTGTGACGAGTTGAGTGTCTGATGCCCTGAGAGGCTGTACATGTTTTTCATTTGTTGATGAACTTAGTTGCTATCTGTCATTGTTGTGAAATTTCTGAAAGATTCTATATCCGGATTACTTGCACTGTAAATGTATAAACTGATTTGACTTGAACTACGGGATTTGAAAGCATGTCTATTCTTTGCTGGAATTATTGAAAATGAACTGTATTTGTATAGCTCGTCACTACCTTCTCATTTTGTTATTTAATTCTGTTACTTGCTGAGTTGGTTGTACTCATGCTATACCCTGCACTTCATGTGCAGATCCAGGTGTGCTTGATCACAGAGGTCGTTGAGTTCGTGCGCGATCGAGTACCGGAGACTACGAGGTAGCTGCCGGCGTCCGCATCCCTTGTCTCTCCTTCTATGTTTTCTTTCTTTTCAGTATTGACATTCAGACACTAGTTGTATTAGACCGGGTATTTAGATGTCCATGATTTAGTGACACCCCGATGTCGGGCTATTTTTCCGCACTTATATTTTAATTGGGTTTTACCCCCGTTTTATGAAAAACTCCGGTTATTTTAAATGTCTTAAATTCATTTCTGTTAAATTTGGAAAGTGTTTTTTTCTAAAAAGGTCGGCTTTCCTAGTACCCCGATAGGCTCCATCACGTCAGGTTAGATTTTGGGTCGTGATAAATTGGTATCAGAGCCTAGGTTACATAGGTCTCACGAGTCTTGAGCAGGTTTAGTAGAGTCTTGCGGATCGGTACAGAGACGTCTGTACTTATCTTCGAGAGGCTGCCGAACCCTTAGGAAACTTCACATTCTTAAATTCTTGTCGTGCGAATCTATTGATTCTAGAAACTAAACATGTGTTATTTCATTCTCTCACATATGGTGAGGACTCGTACTACCGGGCAGGATGGACAGCCACCAGTACCACTGATCACGCCCAATTGTAGTCCTAAAAAGGATAAGCAGTCGCTGCAAATATAATCCGGTCTAAAAGTCCAGAGTCGAATCCCATAGAGAACTAAGGCTTAGCTATAACTTTTTAATATCACTAAGAAGACAAGTTTGAACAATTTTCTAAATTGTAAAGATTGAGATTTATATTTCTAACAAATTAACTAGCAAATACTAGAAAGCGGTAAAATTATCAACTAACGAGACAAAGGGTTGAAGACAAGACTAAGGAGGTCTAGAGTTTGATTTCCCCAATTGTCGGAATCCTTCCCGCCGTGTCTTCTACAATTTCGCCTAAGTATTCTCTACTGAACATGAGCACTTTAGGTGTCGTAATTCTCTCTCGAGCAACTACAACAATTTACTAGGCATATTTTCTCGAACTACGCTAGTTGGCTTTATCTAACCGCTCATTATGACCACGTCAAAGCTTTGTTATTTCTAAACCTACCTTTAAACCTGTTGTATTGATTTCTCACATACGTTAGGAGTGACGTTGTTCAACAACCACCTAAATATGTATCCTTTCTCAAGCAACATATAATAAATAGGCACAATCAATCGATGACCATTCAATCAACTAAAATAAGCACGTAGTAGAACAAATAGACAAATTCAAAGGTTAAATTATATTAAAACATAACAAGAATTCATCCTACAAAAGGTTCCATCAAAACTCTAGATAACAAATTAGCTATTCATAATAGTATGCATAACTGGAATACTAGAATTCATAACCAATAATAGAAATAGGAAGAAGGAAGTGAGAAGCTTGTAGAAGAATTTTTCGCCTTGCTCCTAGTGTGTTCTTGCCTCCTTAGGTCGAATCCACAGTCTCCTTAGCCTCTACCTCCTTAGGTCCAAAATGTATCAAAAGTCCGCAAAATACCGTTTTTTCATGTATATATACCATGTAGGGTCGGGCCCAAATAATTATACCTTCTCCTACGCGAAAAAGGACACTTTTCCCGGACAGAACGTGCGCGGCCGCAGATTCAACCGCGGATTTGGCCGCGGATATTACCCAGTGTTCTGCCTCACATCCGCGGCCAGATCCGCGACCGCGGATTCGACCGTGAATTTCACCCTGTTCTGTTTGGAATTTGGAAACACTTAAAACATGAAAATTGTAGCCCTTTGAATTTTCTTACCAACCATATATTGTGGAGCCCAAATGGAGTTCTGAGCGAAAGGTTATGTGCATTTTACTAGTGCATCATAACCACGACCTTTATATAGACACGACCTTTTTAAATAATTCTCCTAACTCATCACACCAAGAATACTTAAAATAGACTAAGCACAAAAGCGTAACATCTTCACTTCAAGGTTTGACTTACAAGTACCACGCATTATTCACAACTCACCCACTTACTCTAACATAGAGGTCACTGACATTACCTTTCCTTCATGAATCAAGTGCCCTTACATAACAAAAGAGTGTAGTTCCACACAATAAAATTTAAGAACACTTAGGAACTCAAGAAAGAAAGAATTCGCTCACTCTCAGAAATAACATTCATATGCCACAAAAGATGTACCATAGGCTTGCCCGTAGTGTACTACTCTACTAATCGAGCTCATTCAATCTAGGATCAAGTAGGACTTTATTTGGTTGTAATGTAGGCTGTGGGACGGGTAGGATACATTTAGATATAAGAGTGACTACACCTCCCTAAGAACTTTAATACATATACTTTAACATTCAAACCCCATACTTATGTCAAACCAAACTCCACCTTCACATCAATGTATATTACCCCATACTTCTTTAAGCACAATTACATCAAGAGTCACCACTTATCAAGGAATATTATTTTTTTCACAGCAATACAACTATTTTTTTTCCTTTTCTTTCTTTTTCAATTCAAGTGGCTCTTACTTATTCAAAACAGTGCACCTTTCTCCTTATTTTATTAGTTCCACTCAAAAGCCATACCATCCACCCCACACTTTAACTTTTACACAGTTAATAATAAGTCAAGTGCTCATGAGAGGTTAGAAGGTTCAAATAGATGGTTAATTCAAACAAATGGGTAAGGCTTGTAATGTGGTTGCCAAAGAAACAGGATTACAGGCTCAAATAGGTTAACTACGATACATAACAATTAGGCGGGTACAATATATATATGGCTCAACAAAGAAACGCTTATATCACTTCCAAGACTGAACAAAATTACTATTTCACTTTGCAAACACACGGGGCAAGTTCTAGGCATCAAATGTAATGCACAGAATAACACCCAAACCTCACACACACATGGCACATAACTCACTCAGGATTGGATTCATCAAGACACTCTAGTCAAAACAGTTAAGCAAATTTAAAATCATACAATTTAAGGTACTTATATAAGAGTCAAGAACTGAGCCTAAGCGTCATAACCAAAGTACTCATTATTCTCAAGGCATAACAAAGGCAAGAGATATTGCTTCAATTCAAAACACAACACAATTTCTCCTATTCCTAAAAATATAAAACTAGCTACACCCGGTTCAAACAAAACCCTTGGAAAAGAACTGTGGCACGAAAAAAAACCAAGGGAGAATTATTACACTACCTACAAAAAAAATCTTTGTCTTTTTCCTTTCGACTTAAATTCCTCAAGAAAAATATCTAATAGATCCATCGTCGGGAAAAGTCTAATATTTTTTATTATTGTAAAAATAATATAAAAAATTATTCAATTAAACTAACACAGCTAAAATAGCATGGAAAGTCACCCTAACAATCTTCTCACCCCACACTTAAAATTGTGCATTGTCCCCAATGCACACCCATACATACAAGAGGGTAAAAGAAACTCCCTGGAAGGCCAAAGGCCGACGCACTAGCATCTCATGGGGTGCTCAGACTTCTTCCAGGCCTAGTCCTAAAAAGGATAAGCGGTCGCTGCAAGTATAATCCGGTCTAAAAGTCCGGAGTCGAATCCCACAGATAACTAAGGCTTAGCTATAGCTTTTTAATATCACTAAGAAGACAAGTTTGAATAATTTTCTAAATTATAAAGATTGAGATTTATATTTCTAACAAATTAACTAGCAAATACTAGAAAGCGGTAAAATTATCAACTAACGAGACAAAGGGTTGAAGACAAGACTAAGGAGGTCTAGAGTTTGATTTTCCCAATTGTCGGAATCCTTCCCGCTGTGTCTTCTATAATTTCGCCTAAGTATTCTCTACTGAACATGAGCACTTTAGGTGTCGTAACTCTCTCTCGAGCAACTACAACAATTTAGTAGGCATATTCTCTCGAACTACGCTAGTTGGCTTTATCTAACCGCTCATTATGACCATGTCAAAGCTTTGTTATTTCTAAACCTACCTTTAAACCTGTTGTATTAATTTCTCACATACGTTAGGAGTGACATTATTCAACAACCACCTAAATATGTATCCTTTCTCAAGAAACATATAATAAATAGGCACAGTCAATCGATGGCCATTCAATCAACTAAAATAAGCACGTAGTTGAACAAATAGACAAATTCAAATGTTAAATTATATTAAAACATAACAAGAATTCATCCTACAAAAGGTTCCATCAAAACCCTAGATAACAAATTAGCTATTCATAATAGTATGCATAACTACAATACTAGAATTCATAACCAATAATATAAATAGGAAGAAGGAAGTGAGAAACTTGTAGAAGAATTCTCTGCCTTGCTCCTAGTGTGTTCTTGCCTCCTTAGGTCGAATCCCCAGTCTCCTTAGCCTCCTTAGGTCTAAATTATGTCAAAAGTATGTCAAAAGTCCTCAAAATACCCCTTTTCCATGTATATATACCAAGTAGGGTCTGGCCCAAACAATTATGCCTTCTCCTACGCGAAAAAGGACACTTTTCTAGGTCAGGACCTCCGCGACTGAGGATTCAACCGCTGATTTGGCCGCGGATTTTACCAGTGTTCTTCCTCACATCTGCGGCCAGATCTGCAGCCGCAGATTTGATAGTGATTTTCTCCATGTTCTGTTTGGAATTTGGAAACACATAAAACATGAAAGTTGTATCCCTTTTAATTTACTTTCGAACCATATATTGTGGAGCCCAAATGGAGTTCTGAGCGAAACGTTATGTGCACACTACTAGACAATGTGCAATATGCCTACTCGATTCTTCGTTCGTTCTTAACTGTCATCCGTTGATCCCCGAACATGATCCAGGCTTAATTCCTTGGAATTTTATTCAGACTTCAAAGATCCAAATCACTTGAATTCATTCCATAACATCTACATAGCTCGAAATCACTCCTACAAGGCATAAAACACACAATTAGTGCAAAACACTAGCGATTAAAGCTCAAACTCAATTAAAGTGCAGTAAATTAGAGTGTAATAAGCGACTAAAATTCGTAATTATAGCCTATCATACAACCAGCCATGGTTGCGAGAGGCCGAGGCCGTGGTAGGGCAAAGGTGCAGCCGTACATTAGCTGGGGAAGTACCTGCAGATCCACCAGTTGCCCCAGATCAGGACCAGATTCCAGTTGTTGATGCACCAACTCAGGCACCACCTGTGCTTATTGTGAGTTTAGGCCTTCAGGAGGCCTTAGCTCAGATTCTGACCGCGTGTACCAGTCTTGCTCAGGAGGTCTCTGTTTCGGCTGCAATAACCACTTCTCAGGCCGGGGGAGGTGCTCAGACTCCCGCTGCCCGCACACCAGAGTAGGTGGTATAGGGATTCCAGACACCGGGGGTACCCCTAGCCTAGTCGGTTGTAGTTTCTTAGGACTATGTGGTTTTTGCTATGCCCGGGGATGAGCAGCGTAGATTGGAGAGGTTTGGGAGACTCTAGCCTCCATCTTTCAGTGGTGTAGAGGGAGAGGATGCACATGGTTTCTTGGAATGGTGTCCAAGGATACTCCGTTCGGCAGGTATTCTGGAGACCAGTGGAGTCTCGTTCACTACCTTTCAGTTCTCCAGGGAGGCATTCGGTTGGTAAGAGGCTTATGAGAGGCGTAGGTCGGTCGCCGCAATGCCCCTTACCTGCCAGCAGTTCTCCGTTATCTTTCTGGAGAAGTTCGTGCCTCAGTCCCGCAGAGAGGAGCTCCGCAGATAGTTTGAGAAGCTTCGTCAGGGTGATATGTCTGTGTCGCAGTATAAGATGCGATTCTCGGAGTTGGCCCATCATGCTATCTGGTTGGTTCCCACAGACATGGAGAGGATCTAGAGGTTTATAGATAAATAAATGGCCTCACTTTTCCGCTGCGATTGCTTATGACCAGAGAGAGAGTGTCTCGTGCTACTTTTGATGAGGTAGTCGACATTGCTCATCATATTGAGATGGTTCGCAGCCAGGAGCGGGTTAAGAGGGAGGCCAAGTGGCCTCGTGGTCAGGGTGGCTTCAGCGGTGTTCCTTCTAGGGGGAAGTTCCACCACGGTAGGGGTCATCCTTTCAGACATGCTCAGACGGCTCGCCCAGTTAACCGTGGTGCATCGTTTGGCCACGGGTCACACAATCATCAGCAGGGCCAGTCGTCGTTTAGTGCACTACTGGCGCAGAGTTCTCACCAGGCTTTGTCAGCTCAAGCTTCCATGGGTAGTTCCTCTAGGCACCAGAAGCAGCAGTTCCGTTAGAGGAGGGGTTGTTTCGAGTGCGGAGATTTTGGTCACATCAAGAGAGATTGCCCTAGGTTATTGAGTAGGGCTCCACAGCAGAGTACTCGGCCGATGGCACCAGCACCAACAACTCTACCACCCATTCAGCCAGTTCGAGGTGGGGCTCAATCAGATAGGGGGTTGCCCGAGAGGGGGAGGCAGATCAGGGGGTAGCCAGGCTCGTTTCTATGCCCTCCCTGCCAAACCAGATGCCATTGCTTCAGATGCTGTGATTACAGGTATTATCTCAATTTGCCACAGAGAAGCCTCTGTATTATTTGACCTTGGTTCTATTTATTCTTATGTGTCATCGTATTTCGCTCATTATCTGGATATGCCCAGTGAGTCTGTAGTTTCTTCTGTTCATGTATACACTCTATTGGGCGATATTATCATTGTGGACCATGTATATCGGTGATGTGTGTGACTATTGGGAGTACGGAGACTAGAGTTGATCTCTTGTTGCTTAGTATGGTTGATTTTGATGTGATATTGGGTATGGATTGGCTGTTTCCATGTCATGCTGTTCTAGATTGTCATGCTAAGACCGTGGCATTGGCGATGCCGGGGTTGGCGAGGGTTGAGTGGAGCGGTTCTATAGACTATGTTCCCAGTAGAGTGATTTCATACTCGAAAGCTCAACGGATGGTTGAGAAAGGTTGTCTATCTTATCTGGCCTTTGTGAGGGATATTAGTGTAGAGGCCCCTACTATTGATTATGTTTCGGTGGTGCGAGAGTTTCCGGATGTGTTTCCTGCAGACCTGTCGGGCATGCCGCCCGACAGGGATATTGATTTCGGTATTGATTTGGTGTCGGGCACTCAGCCCATTTCTATTCCACCATACCGTATGTCACCGGCTAAGTTGAAGGAATTGAAGGAGCAACTTCAGGAACTCCTTGATAAGGGGTTTATTCGGTCTAGCGAGTCACCTTGGGGTGCACCAGTTCTATTTGTGAAGAAGAAGGATGGTTCTATGAGAATGTGCATTGATTACAAACAGTTGAACAAGGTCACAGTCAAGAACAAGTAACCTTTACCGCGTATTGATGATTTGTTTGACCAACTTCAGGGAGCAACGGCGTTCTGCAAGATTAATTTGAGGTCAGGGTATCACTAACTGAAGATTCCGGACTCAGATATTCTTAAGACAGCTTTCAGGACCCAATATGGCCATTATGAGTTCCTTGTGATATCTATTAGCCAGACTAACGCCCCAGCAATATTCATGCATCTGATAAACAGTGTGTTTCAGCCGTATTTGGACTTGTTCGTCAATGTAATCATTGATGATATCCTGGTGTACTCTCCTAGCCAGGAGGAGCATACCCAGCATCTGAGGATTTTGTTACAGCGATTGAAGGGGGAGAAGCTTTATGCAAAGTTCTCTAAGTGTGAGTTTTGGCTCAGTTTAGTGGCGTTCTTGGGATACGTGGTGTCCAGTGAGGGTATTTAGGTGGATCTGAAGAAGATAGAGGCGGTGTAGAGTTGGCCCAGACAGTCCTCAGCCACTGAGATTATGAGCTTTCTTGGTTTGACAAGCTATTACCGTCGTTTTGTGAAGGGTTTTTCATCTATTGAATCGCCCTTGACCAAATTAACCCAAAAGGGTGCTCCATTCAGGTGTTCGGATGAGTGCGAGGAGAGCTTTCAGAAGCTCAAGACTGCTTTGACCACGGCTCCAGTTCTAGTTCTGCCATCAGCTTCTGGTTCCTACACAGTGTATTGTGATGCCTCGCGGATCGGTATTGGGTGTGTTCTGATGCAGGAGGATAGAGTGATTTCTTATGCTTCACGCTAATTGAAGCCCCATGAGAAGAACTATCTTGTCCACGACCTTGAGTTAGCAGCTATTGTTCACGCCTTGAAGATTTGGCGGCACTATTTGTATGGTGTCCATTGTGAGATTTACACGGATCATCGAAGTTTACAGCATCTGTTCAAGCAGAAGGATCTTAACTTGTGTCAGCAGAGTTGGTTGGAGCTTCTTAAGGACTATGATATCACCATTTTGTACCATCCTGGGAAGGCCAATGTGGTGACCGATGCCTTGAGTCGCCAGGCGGAGAGTTTGGGGAGCTTAGCATATCTTTCAGCAGTAGAGAGGCCATTGGCATTGGATGCTCAGGCCTTAGCTAGCCAGTTTGTTAGATTGGATATTTCTGAGCCGAGTCGAGTATTGGATTGTATGGTCTCTTGGTTTTCTCTTTATGATCGTATCAGGGAGCGTCAGTATGAGGGCTCCCATCTGCTTGTCCTTAAGGACACGATCCAGCACAGTGATGCTAAGGAGGTCACTATTGGGGATGATGTGTGCCCAATGTATATGGTTTGCGTGAGTTGATTCTCTAGGAGGTTCACAGTTCACGGTATTCTATTCATCCGGGTGTCGCGAAGATGTATCAGGACTTGAGACAACATTACTGGTGGAGGAGAATGAAGAAGGACATAGTGGAGTATGTAGCTCGGTGCCTAAATTTCTAGCAGGTGAAGTATGAGCATCAGCGACCAGGTGGGTTGCTTTAGAAGTTAGAGATTTCGGAGTGGAAATGGGAGAGAATCACTATGGATTTCGTTGTTAGGCTTCCATGGACTCAGCGGAAGTTTGATGTAGTTTGGGTAATTGTGGACCGGCTGACCAAGTCAGCTTATTTCATTCCTGTGATGACTACCTATTCTTCCGAGCAGCTGGCTCGAGTGTATATCCGCGAGATCGTCAGGCTTCATGGCGTACCGGTATCTATCATCTCTGACAGGGGTACGCAGTTTACATCACGGTTTTGGAGGGCTGTGCAGCATGAGTTGGGTACTCGAGTGGAGTTGAGCACAACATTTCACCCTCAGACTGACAGACCGTCCGAGTACACTATTTAGATATTAGGGGATATGCTTCGTGCGTGTGTGATGGACTTTGGGTGTTCATGGGACCAGTTCTTTCCTCTAGCAAAGTTTGCTTACAACACTAGTTACCAGTCGAGCATCCAGATGGCACCGTATGAGGCTCTGTACGGTAGGCGGTGTAGGTCTCCGGTGAGTTTGTTCGAGCCGTACGAGGGTAAATTATTGGGTACAGACTTGGTTCAGGATTCTCTGGAGAAGGTTAGGGTAATTGAGGATAGACTACGCACAACCCATTCTAGATAGAAGAGTTATGCAGATCGGAAGGTTCACGATGTTGCATTCAGGGTTGGATAGCAGGTCTTGCTCCGGGTGTCACCCATGAAGGGTGTTATGAGGTTCGGAAAGAAGGGCAAGTTGAGCCCGAGATTTATCGGTCCATTTGAGGTATTGCGATGTGTTGGGGAGGTTGCTTATGAGCTTGCCTTGCCTCCCAGTCTAGCAGGCGTTCATCCAGTATTTCATGTTTCTATGCTCTGGAAGTATCACGGCAATCCGTCTCACATATTGGATTTTAGCTCAGTCTAGTTGGACAAGGATTTATCTTATGTTGAGGATCCGGTGGCGATCTTAGATAGGTAGGTTAAGAAGCTGAGGTTGAAGGGTATTGCTTCTGTGAAGGTTCAGTGGAGGGGTCAGCCGGTCGAGGAGGCAACTTGGGAGACCGAGCATGATATGCGCAGCCGTTATCCTCATCTTTTCACCACTTCAGGTATGTCTCTATGCTCGTTCGAGGATGAATGATTGTTTTAAGAGGTGGAGGATGTAACGATCCGGCCAGTCGTTTTGAGTGTATTAGCCCCAGTCCCCTATTTACTGCTTCTCCCATATCTATTTCTGCTATTGTGACTTGCCGGGAGGTTTCGTTTTGGTTTTTGGAGTGTTTTGGGACACTTAGTCCCTAAATGGAGGTTTAGGTCTCAAGATTTTGACCATAGTTGAAAGTGTGTGAAAACGACTCCAGAATGGAGTTTCATCGGTTCCGTTAGCTCCACTGGGTGATTTTGGACTTAGGAACGTGTCCAGACTGCAAATTTGAGGTTTGTAGCTAATTTAGGCTTGAAATGGTAAAAATCGAATATTGGAAAATTTGACCGGGGGTTTGACTTTTTGATGTCGAGGTCGGATTCTGATTTTGAAAGTTGGAGTAGGTCCGTAATGTGGAATATGACTTGTGTGCAAAATTTGAGGTCAATCAGACGTGGTTTGGTAGGTTTCGGCGTCGTTTGTGGAATTTGAAAGTTTAGAAGTTCTTTAGGCTTGAATCCGGGTGTAATTGGTCTTTTGATGTTGTTTTGAGTGATTCGAAGGCTCGACTAAGTTCGTATGATGTTTTGGGATATGTTGGTATGTTTGGTTGAAGTCCCGGGGGCCTCGGGTGATTTTCGGGTGATTAACAGACCATTTTGGACTTAAGAATGATAGCAGATTTTCTGGTGTTTTGTTGCAGACCTTTTCTTCATCGCATTCGCGAGGGAGGTCTCGCGATCGCGTAAGGCAATCTGAGAGGCCAGCTAAAATTGTTCTTCGCGTTGGCGAATTTGAGGACGCGATCACGTTGGTTGGTCAGGCTGTGCATCGTGAACGCATGGGCTAGGCCGCGTTCGCGAAGAGGAAGTAAAGCAGCAGTGGGATTTAAGTGTTATTCTTCGCGAACGCTAGGGGTCGTTCGTGATCGCGTAAGCATGAGGGCTAGTGAACCGCGTTCGCGTGGAGATTTTCGCATTCGCATAGGGTAAAATCCTGGGGCAGTGAAGTTGTTCTTCGTGATCGTGATTAAGGAAATGTCTGGGCAGTATCAAAGTTTCAAAAAATGGGGGTTTTGCCATTTTATCAAAAACTTGAGTTGGGAGCACGGAATTGGGCGATTCTTGAAGAGATTTTCGTGGAGTTGATTGGGGTAAGTGATTGTTACTTGGTTTTGGTTAAATCCCATGATTTTATCTTTAATTTTATCATCTAATTTGTGATTTTGGGTGAGAAATTGGGGAAAAAGAGGAAGAACACTTGACTTGGGATTTTGAGGATTTGAAGGGGATTTTGTTATCGGATTTGAGTAAATTTGGTGTGGTTAGACTCGTGAGTCAATGGGCTTTCGGGTTTTGTGACTTTTGTTGGATTTTGAGACGTGGGCCGGGTTCGGGCCAATTTTGGATTTTTGGCTTTAATTTAGTACCTTTTCTTGTGGAATTGATCCCTTTAGCCTATATTGATTGTATTGTTATACTTGTGGCTAGATTTGGGACGTTTGGAGACTGATTTGAGAGGCAAAGGCATTTCGGAGTAGGGATTTGCTTGGTTTGAGGTAACAGTCTTAAATCTGGTTTTGAGGGTATGAAACCCCGAGAATTTGTGTAATGTGAATATTTGGAGGTGACGCACATGCTCGGTGACGGGAGTGCGAGCGTGCACCGTGAGGGATCATGACTTGGTCCGTCCCGTGAGACTGTAAAGTCGAATAGCCATTGTTATTACTTGTTTTCCTTGTCCTTGAGCAATTGACTGCCTTTCATGTTAGAAACCATGCTTAGGCCATATGATATCACTGTTGGGACCCGTAGTGGTCGTATACTTGTTGAATTACTTGCTAATTGCTATCTTTTACTCAGTCATGGTTTCACTTGTGCATCATATCTCAGCCTATTCTTGATTTTTTTGATACACTATGCTATCTTTGTTTGGGATGATCTTTGTGATTTCCGAGAGCCCGAGAGACTAGAAAGGTTGATGACTGAGTGAGGCCGAGGGCCTGTCTGTGAGGTACTGATACTATGGCACGTGAGTTGTCCGTGCAGCACGTGAGTTGTCTGTGCAGTTCCACATCTTATTACAATAGCACGTGAGTTATCCATGCAGATTTTAGCGCTTGGGCTGAAAGGAGCCCCTCCGGAGTCTGCACACTCCCAGTGAGCGCAGGTACCTATTGAGTGAGTACTGAGGGCTGAGAGCTGAGAGATTGAGCTGTTGTGACGAGTTGAGTGTCTGTTGCCCTAAGAGGCTATATCTATTTTCCACTTGTTGATGCACTTAGTTGCTATCTGTCATTGTTGTGAAATTTCTGAAAGATTCTATATCCATATTACTTGCACTGTAACTGTATAAACTGATTTGACTTGAACTACCGAATTTGAAAGCATGTCTATTCTTTGCTTGAATTATTAAAAATGAACTGTATTTGTATAGCTCGTCACTACCTTCTCAGTTCTTTATTTAATTCTGTTACTTGTTGAGTTGGTTGTACTCATGCTACACCCTGCACTTCATGTATAGATCCAGGTGTGCTTGATCACGGAGGTCATTGAGTTCATGCGCGATCGAGTACCGGAGACTATGAGGTAGCTGCTGGCGTCCGCAGACCTTGTCTCTCCTTCTATATTTTCTTTCTTTTCAGTATTGACATTCAGACACTGGGTGTTTTAGACTGGGTATTTAGATGCTCATGATTTAGTGACACCCCGATGTTGGGCTATCTTTTCGTACTTATGTTTTAATTGGGTTTTACCCCCGTTTTATGAAAAACTCTAGTTATTTTAAATGTCTTAAATTCATTTTTGTTAAATTTTGAAAGTGTTTTTTTTGGGAAGGTCGGCTTACCTAGTACCCCGATAGGCATCATCACAACGTGTTAGGTTTTGGGTCGTGACAAGTTGGTATCAGAGCCTAGGTTACATAGGTCTCACGAGTCATGAGCAGGTTTAGTAGAGTCTTGCGGATCGGTACAGAGACGTCTGTACTTATCTTCATGAGGCTGCCGAACCCTTAGGAAACTTCACATTCTTGAATTCTTGTCGTGCGAATCTATTGATTCTAGTAACTAAACATCTGTTGTTTCATTCTCTCACAGATGGTGAGAACTCGTACTACCGGGCAGGATGGACAGCCACCAGTACCACCGGCCAGGGCCGCGAGAGGCCGAGGCTGCGGTAGGGAGGTGCAGCCTACACAGTAGCAGGGGGTATCCACTAGTTGCCCCAGATCAGGACCAGATTCCAGTTGTTGATGCACCAGCTCAGGCACCAGTTGTGCCTATTATTATTTCAGGCCTTCAGGAGGCCTTAGCTCAGATTCTGACCGCGTGTACTAGTCTTGCTCAGGCGGTCTCTGTTCCGGCCGTAAAAGCCACTTCTCAGACCGGGGGAGGTGCTCAGACTCCCGCTGCCCTCACACAAGAGCAGGTGGTACAGGGATTCCAGACACCGGGGCACCCCTAGCCCAGCCGGTTGTAGCTGCTCAAGACTATGTGGTTCCTGCTATGCCTGGGGCACCGATGTTTATTTAATCCGAATGGCATCACGTTATAGCAGTATGTTCTTTATTTAATGATGAAGGAGGTTTTTTCCTAATCACCCAGGTTCATCCGTATTTGGTTGTACCGGGAGTAGGCATCGAGAAAACTGAAGATCTCGTGGCCGGACGTGGCATCGATCATGCGATCGATGTTGGGCAAAGGGAAGGAGTCCTTGGGACATGTCTTATTCAAATCCTTATAGTCTACACACATTCTTAATTTATTCCCTTTTTTAGGGACTACCACTACGTTCGCTAACAAATTCGGGTATTTTTCCTCCCGAATGGACCCTATTTTAAGGATTTTAGATACCTCGTTCTTGATGAATGCTTGTTTGACCTTGGACTGGGGTCTCCTCTTGTGCTTGACCGGATGGAACTTTGGGTCCAGGCTTAGCTTATGAGTGGTTATTTCCGGCGGTATCCCTGTCATATCAAGGTGGGACCAAGCGAATCAAACTATGTTAGCTATAAAAAATTGAATGAGTTTTTTCCTGAGCTCGGGACTTAACCCCGTGCCCAGGTATACCTTCCGGTAGGATAGATGCTCAATCAATATGACCTGTTCCAACTCCTCGACCGTCGATTTAGCGGCGTCGGAATCACCGGGGGCTATAAAAGATGTGGGAACCCCGTAATCATCATCTTCATCAGTCCTCTGTTTCTCCGGTTGGGTTGGGCTAGTGTCGGTAATTGCTATTTAGCTTCTTGCTTTGTGACCGAACTCAGCCCCTTTGTTATTGTAAGTGCGGATATCAGAATCGCCGCTTCGACCGCAAACATCTCCTTTACGGCTGGCTGTTCTCCGTATATTATTTTAATCCCACCTAATGTTGGGAATTTTAACACTTGGTGTATAGTCGAGGGCATTGCCCTCATGTTGTGGATCCATGGCATCCCGAACAATGCGTTGTACCTCATGTCTCCTTCGATCACATAAAACTTAGTTTCCTGGATGGTCCTGGCAGTATTCACCGATAATGTTATCTCCCCCTTAGTGGTTTCACATGTCATGTTGAATATGTTTAGGACCCGGACTGCATGTACGATTTAATCTTGTATACCGAGCTACTCTATGACCTTTGATCCGATGATGTTGGCCGAGCTACCTGGATCAATTAACACACTCTTAACTCGAGATTTATTTATGAGTACAGTTTTTACTAGTGCATCATTGTGGGGCTGCACGATCCCTTCCGCGTCCTCGTCGTTGAAACACAAGGTTCCTTTCGGTATGTAATCTCGAGTCCGTTTTTCCCTCGTGATGGATACTTTGGTACGCTTCAACATCGGCCCCCGAGGGACATCGACCCCATCGATGACCATGTTAATGAAGTGTTGAGGTTCTTCTTATTTGGTTTGTTTATTAGAATCCTTATTCCTGAAATGATTCTTGGCTCGATCGCTTAGGAATTCTCGAAGATGCCCGTTGTTGAATAGTAGGTCTACTTCCTTTCTCAACTGTCGACAATCCTCCATTTTGTGGCCGTGAGTGCCGTGATAATTACACATCATGTTAGGATCCCTTTGAGTTGGATCAGATTGTAGAGGTCGAGGCCATTTGGTGTCTTTTATGCATCTGATGGAAGATACAATAGTGGCGGCATCGATGTTAAAGTTGTACTTTGATAATCTCGGTGCTTCTTTAGGACCGACGGGCCTGTCGAACCTATTTTTGCTCTTGAGTCCCCGGTTTCTTTGGCCTCGATCACTTCTCCTTTCATTTCTCAAAGAACTTCGCCCGGACCCACTGCTTCTTCGGTCTCCATTTTACGGCTGATACCGACCCCTGTTTGATATCGGTTCACGATCGATGTCTCTCTTGACTTTATCGATGTTTCTGACGGGATACACGGACCCTGAAGGGCCCCCAAGCTGATCATCTTCGACACTAATTTTTGATTGATATTGGTTATGGACATCGGCCCAAGTGACAGCCGGATATTCTACCAAGGTTTGTTTCAACTGTTGTGAAACCAACGAGCTCTGAACGTTGAGTCCTTGGGTGAAAGCCTGAACGGCCCAATCATCAGCAACCAGTGTAGGTCCATCCATTCCATTTGAAACCGGGACACGAACTCTCTGAGCATCTCATTATCCCTTTGCTTTACTTTGAAAAGGTCCGACTTCCTGCTCTCGACCTTGATAGCCCCGACGTGTGCTTTCACGAAAGAATCTGCAAGCATAGCAAATGAATCAATAGAATTAGGAGGTAAGTTGTGGTACTATATCATAGCTCCTTTTGACAGGGTCTCTCTGAACTTTTTCAATAAGACAGACTCGATCTTTTCATCCTCCAAGTCATTCCCTTTGATGGCACATGTGTAGGAGGTTACATGCTCATTTGGGTCGGTCGTCCCGTTGTACTTAGGAAGCTCGGTCATGCAAAACTTCTTAGGGATCGGCTTTGGAGCTGCGCTCAGAGGAAAAGGTTTTTGCACGAACTTCTTAGAATACAGGCCTTTCAATATCGGCGATGCTCCTGGGATTTGGTCGAACTTGGAGTTGTAGGTTTCCACCTTTTTGTCATTAGCTTCGATTTTCTTCTCCCCTGATTCTACCCGTTTGGTCAGTTCCTCGAGCATCTTTATGATCTCGGGGTTAGTCCCTGATTTATTTTCATTCGACTTCTCTACGACTGGTTCATCCCTGCGGGTGACTTCCCGGGACGGATAGGGTTCAACTCTACTCGGTGTGCGACTTTGGTTCTGTAACTGAGCTATTGTCGCCTGTCGAGCTTGCAACATTTTGAAGATCACTCGTAGACCGATCCCGTCTCCTCCAATGTTTTGTGTATTTTGAGCTGCCGATCGGGTTCCACCACAGACGCTATTCTCAGGGTCGGTAGGCAGGTTTGTGTTGATAGCCACATATGAATTAGTGTCAATCGGGTCTGCGACCGGAATTCCGATGGGATCAACGAGCGGTACCTCATCACCGGGCGCTATATGCTTTTCAACTTGATGACCGAACTCATTGTCAACATGTAGGGGTGCTGATTAAGAGTTCAAGATTTTGAGTTTTAACCTGAAATCGGAGACACTTCAAAGAACAAGTGTAAAGTAGTGTGTGTTATGGAGATTTGTATCAAATAACCACTATTATTCTTAGCCTCACGGTGGGTGCCAAACTGTTTACCCTCAAAATCGGATAACAATTGAATTTGTAAGTGGTTTTAAGGATACGTGGATTAACTTGACACAAAATGATAAATTAGATTGCAATAGAAATAAATAACGATAAAGTTAATACAAACCACACGAATTGGACGACTTCAGCATTGGAAGGTTAGCCACCCTCGAGCCGAACACACTTTGATCGGTATCAAGATACAAAATAATAAGAGAGCTTAAAGAGAATAATAATAATGTATTACTTCGGAATGCGTGTTATAATGTGTTTTACAAGTAATCAGACCCACTTTATATAGTAGGGGAGTCCTACATTAGGTACAACTCTATAAAAGGTAAAAAAATCCTCTAATTAACTGATTGTCGATCTCTTATCGATACGTCCAAGATCTCCGCCGCAATATTCGGTCGGTTACAGATATCACGGCTTTCTATTGGCCTAGCTTGACTACCTGACAACGTTCTTAAAAGTTAATCGAGGCTAGGGACCGATCCCGAATCACGACCCCGACATCCTCGAGGGCGGGCGTTATGGTACGGACTCCAAATTGATGAAATTTCTACCTCGATCTAAGCTCCCTTGTTGCCATATCTCGAGTTTTGCTTATCATGTCGGAGACCGAGATGTACTATGAGACCGGTTCTACCCGTATACACACATGGTGGACGTACAAATTTTGTTACTACTAGATTGTGACGATGTATTTAGACTTCGGTCATATAGTCATCATGCATGTATCTTAGTAAGGTGCCAATTTAACCTAGTCACAAAGAGAGTATTTTATGGTTATGCAGGACACCCGTCGAAAGAAGAAAATGGTTATGCACGTTGAAGCAGGAAAATGCTAGTAAAGCAATTTTGAAGAAATTTAATTGTTAAGCGAAGGCTTCAAATGTCACAAAAAGGAGGATATATAATTTGGAGTTCAATGGTCAGTGCATCTAATATTTGTGTGAGCAAGGCCGACTCTAATGTTATAAGAGATAACGCTTATGCCTTAGGCCCCGAAATTTGGGGACCCTATTTTTAAAAAATAATAGATTTATAGGTGTTTAAAAATAATATTTAGTACTTTTAATATAAAAGTAGGGTTTTTAATATAAAAGAAAAGAAAGCTCTTTATTTATTTATTTATTTATAAATAAAGTAATAATTTGACTTACTTAAAAATGAGTAGATGAATAGTTTTCAAATGTTTCATTTTTTTTACTTTTTACTCCTTCATTAGCTAACGTGTAAATTTTTTATTCCCCCTTTCTTAATTTGTTCAAATCAATCTTTTTTTTTTTCCAATCTCTTCATATTTCGAAAACCTTTACATATATATTGTCTTTCTCTTTATTATTCTTACTCACATTCTTTCTCCAAGATTTTATAGTTTAAGTGTTCAGCAATACTTTTAAGCTTCCTATGGTTCTATACTTCTATTGCTCTATAATATCTTATCTAAAATCAACAATATCTCAAGAAAGACTAAATGAGTTGTCTATAATATCAATTGAAAAAGAATTATTAGAAAAAATTGATTATAAAAAAGATTATTAACAACTTTATATCTCAAAAAGTTGGAAGATTAGATTTCAAATAAAAAATATATCTTATAACTTTCTTTTAAAAATTTAGGCCTCATATTAAATTTTGGCCTTAGGCCTAGCATGTGCTTGAGCCGCCCCTGTGTGAGTTTGACAATCAATTTCTTAATCTTTTACAACTAAAATTTATAAAACTTAAAAAGTATTATGATACATTTTTGTCATTGAACATTTAAAAATTAAATTATTATAATAATCATCTAAGAGGCAAGATACTCTACCTTTTGAGAGGCTTACGCCCATAAAAACTGTCATATATATTATTTCAATGTTAATTCATGACCATCAATCAAACATCTAAGGACGGAGGAATTTTATCACACCCACGTGGGCGTATCAAGCTTAGTAGCGTGGGTTTCTGTAAACCCAGTAATTTTTGTACATATTTCGTATATGTATTAAAAATCTACTAAATATTCATAAAATTGTGAACCCAGTGTTTATGGTATATTTATTTAAAGTTATTGTACGAACCAATAAACTTTAAATTTGGAATTCGCCTTAGTCCATTAATGATTTTAATAAATAAGCATCATAAATAAATGGTAAATGGGTGGCCACCTTTCTTTCTTTTAAAGGTTACCACCCAAGTGATGAAAACCCCATCACAGTTCGTAAAATGCGAACTCCTGTATGAGGAACATACGTCATACGTCATAATACCAGACGTTGATGTGCATAGGTCGACATAAATAACGTAAGCCATAGATAGGGCAATATAATTTATGATTGAAACTAGGAGTCCACCAAACAATATAGAAAACCAGATTCGCTATTTATTTTTACAGTAAATAAACAGAAAGTAACGAACACACGATATTTATATGGAAAACTTCTTGCTCAAGGGATTAAAAACCACGATCTACCCTAGTAGGATTTCAACTCTACTAAACCGAGCAAACTTCAGATTACAACCTATTGCAATCTAGGAATTAAACTCTTAATCCCTCACCCCTTACAATAACTCTATTGTAAGCCCTTTGCAATAATTCTATTATAAAGCAACAAACCTTGACTAACTCTAGTAATAAAACCAAACCAAACGATGATTGAAATTTGTCCTACAAAGACACTTCTTGAAAGTAACGTAGGATTACAAGTGACGAACAAAATAACAAAGATTCAACAAAACCTAAGGACTTAAGATATCTTCAGTGTCAGGATCTGTTCCTTGAGGTTGTAGTAGCCTTATTCTTGAGAGAGCCTTAATGTATCATGTTCGATATATATGAGAGAGCATGTGAGAAGATATATGGACATTTCATCTTTTAATATGGTCTCTAGCAAGCTGCAGTTGTGCTGCCGCCAGACGGTATAGTGCAACAACTTTTACAACTGTAGAGATGACTGTACGACGGCGAGGGGAACTGATCATATCTGGTCCCTATCTGGTTCCTCGAGAACATTTAACCAACATCAAAATATAAAGTAACATATCATATTAAGGCCAAAGAAACTGATCACAACTAGTTCCTATCTGGTTCCTCGAGACTGTTTGGCAAATCATCAAAACACAAAATTGCATAACTTATCAATTTTCTCCTTTTCGATGATGACAAACCCATAATTGATATTCCCCCTGAGACTGATAACAACTGGTTCTAATCTGGTTCCTTGATAGTGTTTGACAAATAATCAAAATACAAAATAGTATAACTTATCAATTTCTCCCTTTTTGATGATGACAAACACAAAATTGATATGCCCCCTGAGACTGATCACAGTTGCTTCCTATTTGGTTCCTCGAGACTGTTTGACAAATCATCAAAATACAAAATAGCATAACTTATCAATTTTCCCCTTTTACAAACCTAGAATTGATACAAACCAAGAATTGATATTCCCACTAAGAATTAGATTTCCACATATTTCCCTTACGGATCAGACTTATAATCAACACATGTTCCCCCTACGGATCAGACTTATAATCACATGTTAACAACAACATTCCCCTGCAAAGCAGACCAATCTTTCATGCACAACACAACATATCAATTCAATTATGTCCCCCCTCCCCCCGACACCCATGTAACTTCCCCCTTTTGACGTCATTGAAAAGAATAACAGATGAAGCACAAGCAAAAAGAACTTCATCAACATTAACTCATGTCACTTGGAAAACACATAATAAATAATAACAAGGACAACAAATGAATACCATTGCACAAAATAGAATGATTTCCCATAATAGAGTAATTATAACAAAAGCATCGGAGTTTCAATCAATACAGAATATGACAATTTAAACAACTAAAGTACCAATGTCATCAAACACAGAGATCAAAAGAAGATATGAATTCAATGGAATTTGGAAGGGGTGAAAGACATGGATCACTAGGCAGGAAGAAAATTAAGGGGCTAAGGCCTTGATGAGCTTGTCCATTCGTTCATTCGCATTCCTCTGATCAATGATCATCTGTTCTCTCAGGTCCTTCACATGTTTCCTCAACCTGTCGTTCTCACCCTTCAACTGAGCATTCTCTTCTGCCAAGGGACCACTAGGACCTGGTTCTCTACCTCTCTGAGCGAGCTAAATCATCAGTCGGAACACTAAGAATTTCCTCAAGCTTCTCCTCATCAAGAACAAACCCAGTCCTATTCACATACAACATAAGAGTATCATCATCAGTAACTGACAAATTTGCATAGAAGTTTTTCACTTCTTCTCCATAAACTTTGGTACTTGGAGGAACAAAGAGGTGATTCTGTTTTTGAAAATCAACAATGTCAAGAAGTTCCTCCATTTTTCAGCAATATCAGAGTCAAACACTCTGCCTAACAACACTTTTTGAGACTTCAGAGTCTTCCTCTTTAACTCTGATAACTTAACCTTTTGCTTATTTAAGGTACCAAACTCCTCACTCACACTACCCTTTCTTTTCCCGAATGATCGGGACTCCCTCTTCTCCTTCTCAATCTGTCCACCCTTATCATTTGTTATATTTTTCTCAGCCGACTTTCTTTACTCTTCTCTGAATTCTTCCTCACAAGTGGAGATTGTTTTCCCACTTCATTCTACTTATCCTCCACATTCCCTATATCAGTAGGTGATGCCACTTCATCAATCAACCTACTTTTCACCAATTCTTTTTACTGGATCAAAGGGTTGTTTAAACACAAAACTAAAAAAAAAGCATCATCAGAATCAACATCTTGAGAAGGACATGGGGATCAGGTCCTATATTCAGTTCCCCTTTTTCCAGCACATTCACCAATTTTCCCTGAGTTCCTTCACCACATCCTCCATCCTTCAAGGACTCTACAAACCCATCAATAATTTCGGAGAGAGAGGCTTTCTCATGTTTTGAGTTTGAGTGAAGAGAGAGGCAAAGAGTTTGGTTTAAAATAGGATGAAAAGAACAGGTTTTGATTGAGTATAGGAGAAAGATGGATTTTGGGCAACAGGTCGATTTAGAAGAGGTGTAACGTTTTGGACTTCAGAAATTAGGATAGAGGCAGGAATAAGTTAATGACATGGCACTCAAGTAGTTTAAAAAGTATATAAGTATTGAATAGACTGCTAACTTGAGTAAAAAAACCAGGTTCCTTGACGGTTTTTGAAAATCTGAGCAAACATTTCTAGAAGTGCAATGTCACTCTTACTTATTTTGTCCTGAAACTGCCATATGTGTATAACCTTAACAATATAGATTTGAGTTAGATGTCGCCAAAAAATATATTTTAGCAAATTACATTTCCTTCTTTACATAGCCAATCATCGAGGGACCGGGTCCTTAGTTGAACTTGATCAACCCAACTCCAGACGATTTCTTTTAAAATGTTCCCTCTTTAGAGCCTTGGTGAAGATATCTGCTACCTGGTCCTCCATCTTGCAGAACTTCATACAAATTACCATTTTCAACAGTATTACTTAGGAAGTGATGTCTCACATCAATGTGCTTGGTCCTTTTGTGTTGTACCAAGTTCTTTGCCATGTTGAGAGAGCTTGTGTTATCACACAATAAGGGCACACAATCTGTTACATCAATGTGCTTGGTCCTTTTGTGTTGTACCAGGGTTTTTGCCATGTTGAGAGAGCTTGTGTTGTCACACAATAAGGGCACACAATTTGTAAATACACCAAAATCCTCAAGTTGTTGCTTGATTTACATCAGTTGTGAACAACAAGAGGCAACAACCATATACCCAGCTTCAATAGTAGAAATAGCCATAGCATTTTATATCTTTGTACCCCATGAGATCAAGCATGAACCTTGAAAATGTGTCAAATATACTATTTCTATCCACTAGATATCCGGCATAATCAGTATCAACATATCTAACCAAGTCAAAATTATCTCCTTAAGTTTAGAAGAGGACCAGGTCATGTGTTCTCTTGAGATACCCCAAAAATCTTTTGGCATCCTTCAAGTGAGATTTTGTTGGGCTTGATTGGAACTTATTACACAATCCAACACTAAAGCAAATATCAGGTCTGCTAGCATTCAAGTACAGAAGAGACCCAATGATACCCCTATGCATAGTTTTATTGACAGGAGAACCAGGTTCGTCCATGTCTAGTCGAGTAGCAGTGACAATAGGTGTATCAATGATCTTAGAATTCTCCATCTCAAATCTATTCAGTAGCTCCTTGATGTACTTTTGCTAACTGATCATAGTGCCCTTTGAAGTTTGCTTTATTTCTTGTTGTGTTTCCAAATTCATCAAGTTTGTTTCATAACACCCGCCTAGTTCTAATCATTATTTTGTCTGATGACTTAGGGACCAGGTGCCACAATTTATTTCTCTCAAACTAATAGAGTTCTTCTTGCATAGCAACTATCTAGTCAGCATCTTTCAATTCTTCCTTGATGTTCTTAGGCTCAATTTGAGACAAGAAGGATGAGAAAACAAACATGTTCCTTGCCTTAGATCTAGTTTGAATACCAGAGTCTAAGGGAGTGATTACATTTTCAAGGGGATGTGAGCTCTTGTGCTTCCAGTTTGATACTTGAACTTCAGGATTCGAGGCACCAGGTTCCTCCATATTTGATCCATCATTTACATCAACAAAAATATAACTTTCACTTCTTTGTTCAGCATCAGGAGTACCTGATACATCATTAGCAGCCCTATGTTCAGCTTCAATTAAGGTAATAGAGGGACTAGTTTCCTCTGTGCCTTCTGGAGATTCTGGTGCATTTTCTTCTTCGCTCTACTTGACTTGACTCATCAAATCAGTCTTTCCATTTGCAATATCTATAGCTTCACCAGGAACTTTTGTAAATTATCCATCTTCATCTTCTTTGTTATGTGACCTTTTGCCACTTGATTTATGGGATTTATCAAAGATCATGTACACACTTTATTCTACACACTAGGTTTTTTAGTTGTAGACCTCGTATGCCTTGCTTTGAGATGAGTAACCAAGAAAAATTCCCTCATCACTTTTTGCATCAAATTTTACCAAAGCATTCTTACCATTGTTGATAACAAAATATTTTTATCCAAAGGCTATAAGGTAAGTCAGCTTGGGTTTTCTCCCATTGAGCAGTTCATAGGGAGTCTTCTCGAACATGCACCTGAACATGCACCTGTTAATCAATTAGCAAGCAATGTCGATTGCTTCAACCTACGAACCAGGTCCTCTATAACCAACTTGTTGAGCAAAGAAATACTCGCATGCCCCAGTCATTTGTACCATAACTCAACATCATCATCAATGCCACTTAGGCATATTAGATCACGACCATTTAGTAAATTAAGGTCTACAACATATATGTTCTTGAACCTTTTGACTATCAACACCACTTCACCAATTTTAAGATTAGTGACAGTGCAAGATTTGGACAAGAACTTTACTTTATTTCCCTTTTCACATAATTGAGAAACTTAAAAGGCTATATTTCAAGCCATTCACATAGTACATATTTTTAATTGCATGAGAGAGTGTTTTGTCAATTTTGCCAACACCAAGAATATATCACTTCTTGCCATTTCCAAAGGACATACTCCCACCTTGGAAGGCTTTGAGTCAGAAAAAATTATCCATTCTTACAGTCATATGCTTCGAGCAGCCACTATCTATATACCATTTTGACTTCTTTCTCTCACTCCAGCTTTCACATAAAATAATTGATTAGACTTAGGAACCCAATATTTCTTGGGTAACTTATAATGGTTGAACGGGCGGGTCAAATTTCTTTTTGCCCATACAGGCAACACATATTTTCTTCTCAGAGAACCAGGTTCCTCAACAGTAGTCTTATTTTCAACAAAATCTTTGTTTTTCTGTAGAGACTGGATTTTAGCTTTACAAGAGTCCTTGTAATGATCAGTTTGACCATAGTGAGTACACAACCAATTATTAATTTTCCCCTTTTTGATGATAACAAACTCAGAATTGATATTCCCCCTGAGAATCAGATTCTCAGCATGTTCCCCAAAGAACCAGATTCCTGTGAGAAGGTTGATTCTGATGATCAAGCTGTGATAAGCTTTTTAACTGCTAGGGGTGGTGGTAAAGCTAAAAATAATGTTGTTCCCAAAATACTAGACAGCACAGCAAGGCTGAATTCGATATTGCTCTGAAGGCAAGTAAGAAAAACAAGAAGAAAATGAGTTTGATTCACCCATTCTAGGCATAGTTACATACTTGCTATGGGGATTATAGGAGGCTTTAGCCTTTTGGAACCCGATTTCTTGTATGTTTCCACCATTACTCTTGTACATAGACGTTATTACATCAGAGGACCAGGTCCATTTAAGTGACTTATCAAGATCATTTTTAACCCTTTTCAGATCCTCCTGAAGTTGTCTATTCTTTTCAAGCTCAGCAGCAAAACTTGTTTTAACTTTCTTAAGCTCACTCTCAAGCTCAAGTTAAGCCTCACTAGCCACTTCTTTATCCTTAGGGTTGTCCATCCAGTTTTTCATTTATTTTTTCAACAAGGTATTTTCTCTAGTTACTTTTTGCACTTGTTCCTTCAAGTCTAAAATGAAAACTACCATATCATCCCTCTCTTGTTCTATGTCACCAATTTCTTCAGCTAGAGAATTTTTCTCATTAATGAGGCTATGATATGCATCAATCAACACATTTGCTAAGGACATCGATTTTTTCTTAAAGTAAATTTTTAAATTTCTTTGAACATCAAGAAAATTTACTTCATCTTCCTCCTTGTCCGCATTCATCAGATTTAGCCATGAGTGCAAATATTGACTCATATTCTGAAGATTCATCGTCAACAACCATCATAGATGTATCTCCTTAATCATCCTCACCTTCAGATTCACTAGAGGAATCTCCCCAGACACCTAGAGCTTGCTTCAACATATTGTTAGCAGCATCTCTTCTTTTGAACTTCATGTCAGGGACCTGGTTCCTCTTAGCCTCCTTATCAATGTTTGTTTTGTAATGATCCTTCTTATGAAGAGGACAGTGTTTAATGAAGTGTCCAGACTTGTCGTACTTATGACAGCAATTATTTCCTTTGAAATTTCTACTGGAATTTCCTTTCTTTGGAATCACACTATTTTTTTTAATCATCTTTTGGAATCTTCGAGTGAGATACACCATGTCGGATTTATCACTACTTGAGTCGTCATTGGCAGCCTTGAGAACTAGGATCTTCTCCTTCTTGGGCTCTCTTCTTTCAAGATCTTTCTTTCTTTTCATCTCATAGGTTTTGAGATTTCCAATAAGCTCGTCAATAGTCAGCTTCTGCAGGTCTTTGGCTTCAATGATCGCATTAATCTTGCTCTCCCAGGAACCTTGTAGAACACTGATTATTTTTTGGACCAGCTTGTTGGTTGGAATGATTTCACCAAGTGAATGAAGCTCATTGATTATGGAGGTTAAACGGGTATGCATCTCTTAAATAGATTCATTCTCTTTCATTTTAAAGAGTTCATACTCAGTTGTAATCATATCTATGTTGGACTGCTTTACCTGAGTAGTTCTCTCATGAGTCATTTGAAGTGCTTCCCTGATTTACATGGCAGATTCACATGCTGAGATACAATTACACTCGTCTGGTCCAATACTACACACAAGAATCTTCTTTGCCTTGAACTTATTCTCAATAACTTTTCGGTCAACATCATTGTATTCTTTTCTTGTCTTGGGAACAGTCTTTGTTCCGTCTCCAACAGCCTTTATACGGACAAAGGGACCATCACAAGTCATGCCCCAAAGCTCGGAGTCTTCAGGCATAATGAAGTCATGCATTCTATTTTTCCACCATCCATAATACTTTCCATTGAATCTTGGAGGTCTTGTGGTCGATTTTCCTTCCTCGAGGTTTGGTGGAGCAGCCATAATGAAGATCCTTTCTAACGCAATGGGACGGGATGAATCGAAATTATCGGGACTAGACGGGACGGGACAAACTTTGACCATGACAGTAATGCGACGGACCTTAAACGGAACGACCCGGTAGGCCCATCCCATCCCACCAACAAACGGGATGGGATGGGGCGGGGCGAGATGGGACGGAACGTGGCCCGTAAGTGGGACTTTTAAAAAACTATTTAATATTTAAGCATTGAATTTGGCAATGACTATTTTTCTTATAGATAGCAACATTTATTTTTTTAAAGTTGACAATGATCAAGTTTTTAAAGTTTGCAACGACTAGTTTTTTGACTTTTTTAATAAACTTAAAACTTAAAAAATTATAAAGAAACTAAGTAAAGAATTATAAATTATTAAAACAAAAGATTTTTAACGAATGTTTTTAGTAATTATAATAGACTTGTAATTTATTTAATATAATCTCAATCTATAAAGTAACTAAGTTAGACAATTTATAAGAAAGAAAATCAAGGCTATAGCCTTATATTTATTAATAGAAGTTTCAAATTTCACATACAAATAAAGTCTTTTGAAGAGCACCTAATCTACGCAACCACCTTCTGATAAGTGGGGGCTTTGACTATTTATTAGCATATTTTTTATTTTAGTCCGAAAGTATTAATTTATGTCCCGAAACTAATGAAAGTGTGCAAATTTCAGGAATGTTGGAAATTTGGTCTGCCATGATGAATTCTGGCTTAAAAAAGAGTGTTCTAAATCACAAGGCAAGAAAGGGAACATAACTAAAGAAGTGTGGTCTGTAGAAAGATTTCTACGGCCGCAGAAGAAATTGCAGACCGCAGAATTCCATCTGCGGCCGCAGATCAGGTGAAAGAGCCCAGCAGGAATTTGGCCAATGTGTGGACTGCATATGAATTGTGCGGCCGCAGAATAAGGTCTGCACTGACAAATGATTCAAAGTTCAGAGAGTGTGCAAATGACCAAGACCTGAAGCCTTGCTGAAGTGCGGCCACAGAAGATACTTCGCAACCGTAATCCAGAATTGTGCGGCTGGAGAATCCAAGATCTTGTAATTGAAGAAATCTGCATACCGCACATGGAATTGTGCGGCCGCAGATTTTGGGCCACTATAAATAGACAAGTTTCACTTTTTAGGTCAAGTTTCAAAGTTAGAGCAACTGTAGCCGACATTTTGCCATTTTAGGAAGTTCGTGACTATTTTAGTGTTTAAACATTATATTTTATCATTTTAATCTTAGATTATGAGTTTAATTAGCATTTCTTCTTCATTTGCTTCAATTCCCACAATGAGTAGCTAGATTTTTACTAGGGTTGTGACCCAAGCCTAGTGTGTAAACCTTATGGGTACTTAATTTAATGCTTATTTATGATTGTGTGTTGATTATTTAGCTTAGTTTATGCTTCAATTTTAGAATTAATGGTTACAAATATTGATTCATGCCTTTTTGACTTACTTGAGAAAGAGGGACCTATTCTATGGTAACTTGGCTAACAAGGAATTGGGCTAATTGAGGGTTTGATTAACCTAGGTTAATTAAAAGATTCAAACTAGAGATAGTGAGAACCCGATTTGAGCTCATATCAACTATTTTGTTTGATACCCATTTGGACTTGAGAAAACCAAATTGAGCAAAATCACTTTTTGACCGAGAGGTATTGAGTGGGTAACGTAGAGTTGAAAGCTATAATATACCCCTATCAACAAAATAAGTATTAACGTATTTTACCCATTAAGCAAACACCTAGGTTATGGTCACATCCCTAGGCTTTATAATTATTTGGAAAAATAACCAAAAATACCGATTCGCTTCTAGTTTCTTTTCTTAGCCTATAATTGCTAGAGTAAAATTAGAATTAGAAATCAAAACCTTTTGTGGAAGTGAAATTTAGCTATTCCTTTTGCTTTTGTCAAGTGTATACTCCTCACACCTATAGTAACTCCCTGTGGAAATTGACCCGACTCTTGTTGGGTACTATTCTTCCAACGATCAGTTTCACTCACTATTGAGTGCGGATTGGACGTGGATCAATTTTTGGCGTCGTTGCCGGGGAGTTAAAACTGTGTTAGCTGTATATTTGGGTTTGTTCTTGGAACATCTTCTTTTCTTTCGGTGTTACTAACTTGTGTGAGAAATCTTAGGTACAACCATGGAAAACAATAAGCTCGAAAATTTGCCTTTGGGGGAATGGATGTGGAGGACGAGCAAGTAGAGGAGGTACCTCATGAGCCACAAGCCAATCAGAGAGGCCGGGTACCTCATGACAATGTGCCCGTTCCACCCCCACCCACCCCTTCACCATGAGCGGCTCCACACCGGATATTTCCCAACGAAGGTTATGCTGGTGCAATAGTCCCTCCCCGTATTAAGATGGGCAACTTCCAAATCACCAATGTGATGCTCACTTTGCTTGAGCAACGGGGTTTCTTCACCGGTGATAAACATCTAAAGGGGTTTATGGACACTTGTTGGGGGAGCAAGCAAACAAATGTCTCCGAGGATGCATTGAGGCTAAGGCTTTTTCCCTTCTCTCTATTGGGGAAAGCTTTAGATTGGTTGGAACGATTGTCGAACCATTCAATTCACATTAGGATGAGTTGGAGAAAAAGTTCATTGCTAAGTTATTCTCTCCCGGACACATGGCTATACTTTGAGATGAGATCTTGGCATTCAAGCAAGAGCCAAATGAACCAGTACACGAGATATGGGAACACTATAGAACTAAGGTCAAAGAATGTCCTAACAATGATATGACGAAAAACATGATTCAACAAACCTTCTATCGTGGGATTAACATGACCGACCAATGTGTAGTAAATCAACTAGCCGGTGGGAACTTTAGGACTACGCCTTATGTGGAGGCGTGTGAGATTTTGGATGAGATGGAAGACACATCGTCGGCTTGGAAATCTCGGGCCAATGTTCCACAAGGTGACCCGGATATGATCCACCTTCACAAAGAATTGCATGACCATGGGCAAGTCATTGCCGAATTAACAACCATCACGATTCAACTTGCAAATCCCAACTAAATCAAGTGCAAACTCCGAAGCAAGTCAATGCTATGGAAGGAGTGAACATGATGGTAAACAAAAGGAGGACCAAGGGTCCACATGTGCAAAATTGAGTGGAGAACTATGTGCAAGCAGATGGTAGTTTTAAGCAAGATGATTCCTGTAATGAACAAGAAGAAGAAGTGTACTATGTGAATAATTTTCAAGGGTAAAGAGACAATTTCCAAGGCCTAAGCCAACAACAATGGCGACCTCAAAATAATCAAGGCAATTGGAATTCTAACAATCAAGGAAATTTGAGTGGAGGCAACAATTAAGGGAATTGGCATAACAAAAATAATCAAGGAAATTGAAGTGGAAACAACAAGGAAATTGGGGGAGGTAACAATCAAGGCGGATGGAACAACAAACAAGGCAACCGGGGGTCGGGTTTTCAAAGGCCCCCAATGTACTAACAACCAAGCAACCCACTTCCTTATCCTTCCCAAGGTTCGAGTTCTTCAAACAATGAGATGGGTTGTATTGAAAATATGTTCAAGCAATTGATGGAAAATTATGTCGATTCGGATGCCAAACTTGCCTCACACAACACATCAATCCGCAACCTAGAAGTTCAAATGGGAAAAATCTCTCAAGCCTTAAATTCTCGTCCTAAGGGGGCACTACCAATTGACACGGTGGTAAATCCAAAGGGTGGAAACAACACGGGGCATGCCATAACAGTTATCACAAGAAGTGGAAGAGGCGGGAATGCACCCACCTCAAGTGGAAGGCAACTTATTGATGATGATCAAGTGATGCAAGAAGAAGCAATCCCGAACAATGTGGTGCAACCTAATGATGTAGTTCAGATTAATATTGATGATAGTGTGGAAGAGACTCAAGAGGAGGTGAACCCGTCTAGGGAACACATTATTGACATACCGGAGCCGGTAGTGTAAAAGGCTAAGGCACAATTGACTAAGCCTCCACCTCCATACCCTCAAAGACTTGCCAAGCAAAATGGTGAGAATCAATTCAAGAAGTTCATTCAAATGATGAAGAGTCTCTCAATCAATGTGCCATTAGTTGAAGCTTTGGAGCAAATGCCTGGTTATGCAAAGTTTATGAAGGATCTTGTGACAAAGAAGCGGTCAATGAATTTTGAGACCATCAAAGTCACTCATCAAGTGAGTGTAATTGTGCATTCAATGGTTCCTAAGTTGGAGGATCCCGGTGCTTTCATGATTTCTTGTACAATTGGAAGTGCCGAGTTTGCTAAAGCTCTTTGTGATCTTAGGGCAAGTATCAATTTGATGTCCTATTCGGTTTTCAATACTTTTGGAATTGGGAAACCAAGACCCACCTCTATAAGATTGCAAATGGCCGACCGTACCATGAAATGTACCTTGGGAGTGATTGAAGATGTTTTGGTTCGTGTTGATAAATTCATTCTTCCGGCGGATTTTGTCATTCTAGATTGTGAGGTTGATTACAAAGTACCGATTATTCTCAAGAGAACTTTCCTTGCTACGGGTAAGGCTCTTTGTGATGTTGAAGCCGGAGAACTCATTTTCCTAGTTGGTGATGAAAAAGTGGTATTCCGTGTGTGTAAGTCCATACGGCAAACAAAAAGGAATGAGGTGTGTTCTTTTGTGGACTTGGTGACCGATGTTATTGTTGATTAAACAAGTGCTACAATTAATGTTGGTGATATGTTGGAGGCTGTCTTGCTCAACTTTGATGATGACGAGATGGATGGCTTCATAGAATGTGTGAATTATTTGTAAGGAATGGGGTCCTACAACTATGCACCCCGAAAATTATCCTTGGATCTTGAAAATAGGACAACTCCTCCGACAAAGCCTTCTATTGAAAATCCACCTACCTTGGAGTTAAAGCCATTGCCTCCACATATTCGGTATAAATTTCATGGTCATTTTTCTACTTTACCAGTTATGTTTTCCTCTTGTTTGACTAACGTGTAGGTAGATTCCATATTGGCGGTGCTACAAAAGAGGAAGAAAGCTATTATGTGGACTTTGGCGGATATTCGGGGGATAAGCCCCGCCTTTTGCATGCATAAGATCAAATTGGAGGATGGAACCAAACAATCTATTGAACATCAAAGGAGACTCAATGAGGCTATGCAAGAAGTTGTCAAGAAGGATATTATCAAGTGGTTGGATGCCGGGGTTGTCTACCCCATCTCTGATAGTTCATGGACTTCTCTGGTTCAATGTGTCCCAAACAAGGGGGGCATGACGGTGGTCACCAATGATAATAATGAGTTAATTCCTACTAGAACAGTGATCGGTTGAAGGGTGTGTATGGACTATTACAAGCTCGACAAAGCCACAAGGAAGGATCACTTTCCACTTCCTTTCTTAGATCAAATGCTCGATAGATTAGCCGGCCGTGCTTTCTATTGCTTTCTTGATGGGTACTCGGGCTACAACCAAATTCTCATTGCTCCGAAAGATCAAGAGAAAACAACCTTTACATATTCCTGTGATATTTTTTCTTTCAAGCGGATTCCATTTGGGTTGTGCAATGCACCGGCGACTTTTCAAAGGTGTATGATGGCTATTTTCACGGACATGGTGGAAGACTACCTTGAAGTTTTCATGGATGAATTCTCGGTGGTTGGAGATTCTTTTGATGATTGTCTTGCAAATTTGGACAAAGTGTTGGCTAGATGTGAAGAAACAAATTTGGTGCTCAATTGGGATAAATGCCATTTCATGGTCGAGGAAGGTATTGTCCTTGGACATAAAATCTCAAGGAATGGAATTGAAGTTGACAAGGCAAAGATTGATGTGATTTCTAAGCTTCCACCCCTAAGATTATCACATCAACAAAAATTTTCATCCGGTCTACTATGCTAGTAAGACCATGAATAGTGCCCAAGTCAACTATACCGTTACGGAGAAAAAGCTTCTTATCATTGTGTTTGCAATTGAGAAGTTCTTCCCGTACTTGATGGGTGCAAAAGTCATTGTCCTCACGGATCATGCGGCGCTTCGTTATCTTATGAGCAAAAAGGACTCCAAAGCTCGGTTGATGATATGGGTGCTCTTGTTGAAAGAGTTTGATATTGACATCCAAGATAGAAAAGGTAGTAAAAACCAACTGGCAAGCCACTTGTCTTGTTTGGAGGAGGGAAGGTCGCATGATGGCCTTGAAATCAATGACTCCTTCCCCTATGAGCAACTCTTGGCTATTTAGATGAAAGAGGTGCCATGGTTCGTGGATTTAGAAAATTTTCTTGTGTGTGGAATCATTTCGGATGAGTTCTCTTCAAGCCACAGGAAGAAGCTCAAACGGGATTATCAAGATTATTATTGGGATGAACCATATATTTTTCGGATTTGTAGGGATGTGGTGATTAGAAGATGTGTACCAAAATAAGAGCAAGGTGAAATTCTTGGAGCTTGTCATTCTTCTCCATATGGTAGTCATCATGGTAGAGCAAGAATGGCGTCCAAAGTGCTTAGTTGCAGTTTTGTGATGACCCAAAAGGTCATCTTTAATTTTAATAATTATTTCTGTGTTCCGAGATATCAAATAGCACCATTCAGCTTTTCTCTACTTGCGTGCATAGTCCGTAAATTTTTTCCGTAAAGTTTTTATGTGAAAAATTGATTAAAATATGAAATAGAGCTTTAAAACTCAATTGGGTTGCTTTGGTCAATATTTTGAGCAAACAGACCCGGATCAGTATTTTGACAGTTCCGGTAGGTACGTATCATGATTTGGGATTTGGGCGTATGCCCATAATCTAATTCGGAGATCCCTACCTCGAGTTATTGCATGTTGTCGAAATTTTGAAGTTTAAGGCTCAATGACTTTAAAGAATTGACCAATGTTTGACTTTGTTGATACCGGGTTCATATTTTAGTTCTCGAACCAGGTATATCTCCGTTAATATATTTATGACTTGTCTGCCAAATTTGGTGAGAAACGGAGTTGGTTTGACGTGATTCGGACGTCCGATTGTTAAAATAGAAATTCTAAAGTTTTCTTAAAAATTTCATTTGATTTGGTGTCCGATTCGTAGTTCTAGGTGTTATTTTGGTGTTTTGATTGCGCGAGCGAGTTCGTATTAAGTTTTTGGACTGGTGTGCATATATGGTTTGGAACCCCAAGGGGCTCGGGTGAGTTTCGAACGATTTTCGGACCATTTTTGTTCAAGAACAGATGGATGGAAATCTAATATTTCCTAGTTCTAGTTTCCTTCTATGCGATTGCGTGGCTTCATCCACGATCGCGAAGGCTTAATGTCACTGATGAAAATTTAAACTATGCGATCGCATAGTCTTGTCAGCGATCGCACATTGTCCGCAGTCAAAGCACCGCGAACACGAGGGCCAAGCCGTGTTCGCGTAAAAGGAATTAAGGCAGAAGCTGGGCACACCATTGTGCTACACGATCGCACAAGGAAGTACGCGATCGCGTAAGGCTAAGAAAATGTTCTCCGCGATCGCATGACCATTTACACGATCATGTAGAGTTAAAAATCTGGGCAGCCAAAATATGCTTCGCGGTCGCAAAGAATTATCTGCGATCGCGAAGAGTAAAATGGAACTGGGCAAAGACGTGCTACGCAATCGCGAAGGAATTTCCGTGATCGCATAAGGTAAAAACCTGGACAAACAGAACTTAAGTTCTGTAAATGGGATTTCGACCCATTTTCTACCATTTTCGATTTTGAGCTCGGGTAAGATCATGTTTGGGCGCTTTTCACGGGGAAATATTGGGTTAAGTATTCCTTATCCTATATTGATTATATTTCATGATTCCATACTCATTTACATCATGAATCCGTGAATTTATGGAAGAAAAATCAGATTTTTATAAAAACATCCAAAAATGTAAAATTAAGATTTGAAGGTCAATCCGGTGTCGGAATTCGATAATTTTTGTATGGTTGAACTCGTATTGGAACGGGTGTTCGGATTTTGTGAGTTTTTTTGGGATTCGAGACGTGGGTCCCACTGTTGAATTTTGAGATTAATTTCAAATTTTTAATCCGAAAAACTAGTAATTTCATACGGAATTAATTCTACGATTTGTATTGAGTATATTGAATTGTTTATGACTATATTTGAGAATTTCGGACACAAATTTACGGGGCAAAGGTTTATTGGAATCTTGAATTTGGATGCAAATCGAGGTAAGTGTCGTGGTTAACCTTGACTTGAGGGAATATGATCCTTTAATTATTTGTTACGTGAATTTCATGTGCAACAATGTATAGGCAAGGTGACGAGTGCCTATACTTTGTCAATTTAATTGGTTGCTTAATTATTTAAACATATTAAATTATTTTAAGACACGAAATAATTGTTATAATAATTGTTTCTCGCATATTCCTTGTCAAATATTAATTCTTGAATTCATGCAATAATTGTTACAACCCCTCTGTGTCCTATTGTTTCTCCCTTACCCACATGTTATTTGTATGTGTTTAAACAATGAATTGAAACTATCAATCTCCTCTGCTTGATACAGATAATGGTTCAATCAAGAGGACGAGACGACACTTCAAAAGGGAGAGGTGAATCTTCTTGGGGTCAAGGCAAAAGTGCCTTGCCCCTTGGCCAGCCCAAGACAATAAGAAAGAAGACAACAACCGACAGATGGAGAGGTGTATACCTCTCTGAGTCTAGATCCTACGTCCCTTCTAGGGAAGTGTTAGAGGGCAACTCAGCCTCTGATCAGGAAGATCAGACTTCCACACAGTCGAGTCTGCAGGGGAGATACCAGCTCAGAGATGAGCCATCTTCATCTCACAGCACCTCCGAGGGGTCGATGAGTGCTAGCGAGGCTTCTGAGCCATCAGCTGCACCAGCCCCTGAGGCTCTTGTTATACATGACATCCTCTATGATGGCAGAGGAGGTGATGCTACAACTTCAGGCCTTGAAAGATCAAAGAAGAAAGAGGTTTGGGAGGACCGCTTTGTCAGCCTGGCCACCTTCACCAGTTTTCGTATGTGGTGGCTAGTGAGGTCGCTAACTCTTGAGCGACAATTTCTGTTGAAGGACTTCGAGAAATATAACCCAGCTATATTGAGATAGTTCAGGACACGAAAGGGTGGATGTGGTTCACCGAGAGGGTAGAGGAATCCAAAGAATACCTTGTCCGTGAATTTTATGCCAATGTTACTCATATCAAGAAAGGGACGAAGGTGACCAAAGTGCGCAACCTCAAGGTGAGTTTTGATCAGCATACGCTAAATGCGTATTTGGGCTCGGGTTGAGCCGAAAGAATATCTGGAGAAATGCGCACTGAAGGATGAAGTCTGACCTTGGTTGGCTGAGATTCTAACACCACCAGGTCCACCACCACCATGGATCGATGTTGGGGTTCCCATCCACCGGAACACTCTGAGTTTGAGGCGAAGGGGTGGCAAACGTTTGTTTGCAGTAGACTGGATCCAAGCCAGAACGAGGCTCACCTTCCTATCTTTCGGGCAGTGTTAATGGCTTCCATCATGGCCAGTTACCCAATCAATGTGGGTGCCATGATGTCAACCAACATTTCAGTGATGCACGGTAGGACAACTCGGCCTATCCTTATCCCAACACTATCACAGAGTACCTCACTGATGCAAAAGTTGAGCTGAGGGATTTTAACACCAAGATGAAGGCAAAGAAGCCCTTTGATTGGTATTCTCTGATGGATGTGAGCAACCCAAAGAAGAAAGTTGAGCCTTCTACCACCACAGGCCAGTCTGATGAGCCAACAGTGGTAGCTTCTAAGGCAACTATTCTTTCATCTACTTCTATTGATCCTTCTACCAGTGCCACTGCTATGCCTCCACCATCATCTTTAGCTCCTACCACAGCCTCTAGAGTTGCTCTAAAGCCAGTGCCTATGCCCACAGTTCCCTTATCTGCTCTGTGAGTCTCCCAGACATTGGCGAGTCTCAACAACTGGATGCAAACAACTATTTCTAAGCTGGTTGACCTGTCTAGTACTGTTGCAGTGCAGTCCACTTCTCAGGCACCACAAGCTCATTCTAACATTGATGATACACTGAAAAAGATTTTGGAGAACCAGAAGACGATCATGGATACCTTGGTACAGCACGGGTCAGTGATTGAGGAGCTGGGAAAGGAAGTAAATAAGATGAGGAAGTCCTAGGTGAGCAAGAAATCAGTGGATAAGCTCCGGAGGGAGGTGATTAGACTTTCTACAACTGGAAACCTTCCTTTTGACATGATTCTTGACCCGCACCAGTCCGTCCCAGATCTTTCAGCACCATCTGCACCGGTAGCACCGACTAGCTAGTCTAACAAGCCAGACCTTGCTGCTGACAGTGCTGAGGCAGTGCGTGAGATATTCGCCAACCCAGCCATACCTAGATTTGATGATGATGAGATTTAGTTGGCTGATCCTGAGGGAGATGACATTGTTGGGGACACTGAGATGTCCAAGGATCCATAGGGAGTTTTCTTCACCCTCTCTTCTTTTACTCTTATTTTGCTAAGCATTGGGGACAATGCTTACTTTTATTCAAGGGGGTGGAGTTTATTTGATACATTGGTACACTTTGATACATTCGGTCTATAATAATTTGATGATACTCTTTCTTTTCTTATTTGTATTTATCTAGCTTCTCTCTCTTCTCTTATGTATATTTATATCTCTTTAGTAGTTTTTTCTTATTAGCTTCTTTAATTTTTTTCTATATTAGCTCTTGTTTTGTTAAGTACCTTCTTTTTATGCTTTAGTAGATAATAAGCCTTTGGTTTTCTTAACACCATGGTTCTTTCCAAAGGTAGTTGTTGTGTGAATTGGGTGACTCGTCCCAACGATGGATGGCGTGACAACCTTCTTAAAGGAATGAGTCTGTTTTTGTGTTTAGGTAATAATAGTAGTAGTAATGAATAAAAATACCAAATCAAGTCATGTTCGAAGAGTCAACCATCCTTCAATTGGTACCAGTATAGTTAACTACGTGCATATGGTTAGAGACAAGGTTTTTGAAAGAAATAGCTCTAGATTCTATCATCTTTTATAATCTAGTTACGTGAGGGGTGAGATGAATTGTTGCTAGTCCAAGTATCCGTGCGAAGGGTCTAGAACTTGCCCCGAATGTGTTTCAAGGCAAAATCCTAAGTTTGCTTGGTTTGAGAAGTGATTGTAGGCTTTCCTTGGCCTGTTTGAGCTTTCTATTGCCAACTAATATCATTACCCCTAGTAAATACCTTTGAGCCTCTAGCCTTTCTTATTTGATAACCATGTTATAAGCCTTTACCTATTTTATCGTGACTCTCTCTTGGCACCTAGACTTTCCTTAACACTCTTGTAAAACAAGTGGCTTAAAACATAAGTTTGGGAGAGAGATAAGGAATTTGAAAAAGGTATCAAGGCACAAACAAGAAAAAAAGAAATAATCTCTATGAAAGAGAAGGCAAGAAAAGAAAAGAACAGAAAGGAAAATGCAAAACGTGAATAAGTGGAAGGGTTGATAGATTAAAAAAAAGAGGTAATAATCCATAGCATGAACAATCAAAAAGTGAGAAAAAGAATGAAATGAACAATAAAGATGTTAAGTCTCTCTAGTCCCTAATGAAAACAAAATGCCTCTAAGAATTGGCAATTGTGAGTCGAGAAATGAAAGTGTGGAGTGCTTAAGGAAAGGTGTAACCACTTACCCATATGGAATCCTACCCTAATCCAAAAGCCTTCATTACAATCGGAAAGAAGTCCTACTTGATTTCAAACCGAGTGAGCTTACATTAGTGGCGATCTACATGAGGGGCAAGCCTATGGTACTTGAAGCCGTACTTGTGGCATTCTCTTGTGAGAGAAGAATAAACCTTTCATGAATCCTAAGATTGAGTGCTAATTTCTTAAGTGATCTTGGCAAATAGAAATTAGAGGAGGAAGAGTTTTGAGTCCACCATGACCTACATGATAGAACAAGAGTCCTTAATGCGTAAAGTCAATTCTTAAAGCTTAAATGTCACATTAGAACTATATGTGCATGAATATTTGACTTGTCACCTTGTTGATAATGCACGAGTAGTATGGAAAATTGTTGGTCTCAACTAATGTATGAATGACTCACCTTTGACTCACTGAAATGACCCTTAACTCTAGGAGGTGGGAACTAATTTTGCTTGAGCACAAGCAAAGACTTAAGTTTGGAGGAGTTTATAAGTGGGGGTTTTGACTACTTATTAGAACCTTTTTACTTTTGTTTTAGTCCGAAAGTATTGATTTATGTTCCCGAAACTAATGAAAGTGTGAAAATTGCAGGAATGTTGGAAATTTGGTCTCCCATTATGAATTTCGACTCAAAAAGGAGTGTTCCGAATCACAAGGAAGAAAAGGGAGCAGAACTAAAGAAGTGCTATCCGCAGAAGGATTTCTGCGGCCGCAAAAGAAAGTGCGGTCCACAGAATTCCATCTGCGGCCGCAGATCAAGTGAAAGAGCCCAACAGGAATTAGGCCAATGTGCGAACCGCATATGAATTGTGCGGCCGCAGAACAAGGTCTGCCCTAGAAAATGATTCAAAGTTCAGAGAATGTGCAAAAGACAAAGTCCTGAAGCCTTGATGAAGTGCGGACTGCACAAGAATTGTGCGGCCGTAGAAGATGCTTCGCAGCGCAATCCAGAATTGTGTGGCTGTAGAATCCAAGATCTTGCAACTGAACAAATCTGCGGATCGCACATGGAATTGTGCGACCGCAGAATCTCCCGAGGGGTATTTTTGTCAGCAAATTTTGGGCCACTATAAATAGACGAGTTTCACTTTTTTAGGTCAAGTTTCGAAGTTAGAGCTGTTGTAGCCGTTACATTTTGCCATTTTAGGACGTTTGTGACTATTTTAGTGTTTAAACATTATATTTTATCATTTTAATCTTAGATTATGAGTTTAATTAGCATTTCTTCTTCATTTTATTCAATTCCCACTATGAATAGCTAGATTTTTACTAGGGTTGTGACCCAACCCTAGTGTGTAAACCTTATGGGTACTTAATTTAATACTTTTTTATGATTGGGTGTTGATTATTTAGCTTAGTTTATGCTTCAATTTTTGAATTAATGGTTGCAAACATTGATTCATGCCTTTTTTTTACCTAGTCTCTACTTGAGAAAGAGGAACCTAGTCTAGGATAACTTGGCTAACGAGAAATTCAGCTAATTGAGGGTTTGATTAACTTAATTAAAGGTTTCAAACTAGAGATAGTGAGAACCCGACTTGAGCTCATATCAACAATTTTGTTTGATACCCATTTGGACTTGAGAAAGCCAAATTGGTCAAAGTCACTCTTTGACCGAGAGATATTGAGTAGGTAACGTAGAGTTGAGAGCTATAATACACCCCAATCAACAAAACAAGTATTAACATATTTTATCTATTAGGCAAACACCTAGGTTATGGTCACATCCCTAGGCTTTTTAATTACTTGGAAAAACAAACAAAAATACTTATTCGCTTCTAGTTTATTTTCTTAGCTTATAATTTCTAGAATAAAATTAGAATTAGAAATCAAAACTTTTTGTGAAAGAGCAATTTAGCTATTCATTTCGCTTTCGTCAAGTATATAATCCTCACACCCCTAGTAACTCCCTGTGGAAATCGACCCTGACTCTTGTTGGGTACTATTCTTCCAACGACCGTTTTCACTCACTATTGAGTACGGATTGGACGTGGATCACCTTCTAGGAAGGGTTCTATTTGAACTAGACCTATTAGTAGCAAATTAGAAATTATCGTACTAATATTTGTAAGTTCATATATAGTTTCGTTGTAACTGATCTATAATTTCTGTGGGACATTATTCTGGAGTTGGCAATGTTTCTTGATGTTCCATGAGTTCCATGTTGTCATCACTCCCAGTGCAAAGTATCTTATTGTATTCTTCTTCTTCCTTAGTGGTCAAGTTTTAAAAAAAAAGATTTCTTCTTTATGAATTAATCCAATCTTTGAATAAGACGAAAATCTCTAGGTTGTCCTCCACTAATGAATGTTTATAATTTCCAATTTGAAATCTTACCGCGCTAAATGCACTCTCCGATGCTACTGATGATGCTTGAATAGCCAGTATATCTCAAGCCATTATTTAAAGTGTTGGAAATGCCTTGCCACGCTCCCTCCACCATGGCAAAAGTTGTTCGTTGCCTTCTTCGTATTTAATACATTCCAATCCCTGATTAAGATAAGAATCAAATACATCATATTAACCTCCACACATTCTCATAGAACTTCTACTCTAGCATTAGAAGTAGTAGGAGAATTTTCACCAATTGTTGTTACCATAGATATATAACTATCAAATATTAATCTAGCATAAAAATATATGCTAGCTTGGCAGAGATGGCAGTTTATTTTCTTGAATTTCTAAATTCTCATAAATTTTACGAACAAGTCCCTTTGCACCTCTTAATTTTTTTTTTCATTTTTAAAGATGGGTTAAGTAGAGTAAACATTAAATGGGGAATAGGGAAAAAGTACTTTTAAAATTTTGCAATCATTTCATTAACGGCAGTTGCATAGTTTGGATTTGTTTTATACTTACCAAATACAATAGTAGTTCCACAAATATACCATAATATTTGTGACAGTAGGATAATATATACCAAAAAATTATTTTGTAGCATAATAAAAAATTTCTAAAAATTTAGTAAGCTCTTTGATCTCATCCCAATCAGACTCAACAATTTGATCAGCGGGGTTACCATTATACATATTAAATATGTCACGTCCCAAAATCTCACCCGTCGTGATGGCATCTATCTCAATACTAGGCAAGCCAACAATCTCAATAAACCACCATATCTTTTAAGTTTGAAAATATAATATCTAAATTTAGCGGAAGAAAAACTCACAAATACATATATAAACACTCTCAAAACCCGGTGTCACTGAGTACATGAGCGTCTAATATGAATACAAGTCTATAAAATACGGTCCATAATAGTCTGAGACCAAATACTGTAATTTAGGAGATAGGGAGGGTCTGCGAAACACGGCAGCTACCTCTGAATCTCCGGAAAAATCAACCGTGCGAAAGAATCAACACTTGTTATGTCCGAAAATACTTGGATCTGCACATGAAGTGCAGGGTGTAGTATGAGTACAACCAACTCAGCAAGTAACAATAATAAATAAGGAACTGAAGATAGTGACGAGCTACACAGTTATAGTTCACTTTCAGTAATTCCAGCAAAGAATAGACATGCTTTCAAATCCAGCAGTTTAAGTCAAATCAGTTTTATACAGTTCAAGTTCATGTAATCCGGATAAAAAAAAATATTTCAGAGTATTTCACAACAATGACAGATAGCAACTAAATGCAACAACAAATGAAAAGCAAGTGCAGCCTCTCAGGGCAACAATCACTCGCTGGGCTCCTAGCTCTCTGCACTCACACTCAATGGGTACCCGCACTCACTGGGGGTGTACAGACTCTGGAGGGGCTCTTAAAGCCCAAGCGCTATAATCTGCACGGACAACTCACGTGATATAATATCCTGCACAGACAACTCACGTGCTATAATATCCCGTACGGACAACTCACGTGCTATAATATCCCGCACGGACAACTCACATGTTATACAGACAACTCACGTGCTATAATATAATATCTCACAATCAGGCTCTCGGCCTCACTCAGTCATAAATCTCTCCAGTCTCTCGGGATCTCAATAATCATGAAATCAGCCCAAATAACAATGATATGATGCATCAATAATGAACAATAGAGATTGAGATAAAATAAATAAGTAAACTGTGACTAACTACAAAGCAACAATTAAGCAGATAGTTCAACATGTGCACGACCTCTGTGGGTCCCAATAATACCAACAAATAGCCTAAATATGGTTTCTAACGTGACTTACAGTTAAATTTCCACAACACATAGAGAGCACATAGCTAAAAACAAGTTATTCAACTTTACAATTTTTCCACGGGACGGAGCAAGTCACAATCCCCTCGGTGCACTCCCACACGCCTGTCACCTACCATGTGTGTCACCTCCAAAGTAATCACATGATATCAAAATCCGGAGTTTCATACCCTCAGGACCAGATATATAACTGTTACTTACCTCAAAACGTGAAATTCTTTACTCTGCTATGCCTTTGCCTCGCAAATCGGCCACCGAATGCCTCAAAACTAGTCACAAATAATTCGTTTCAATCAATAAAATTTATTGGAATTAATTCCATAAGAAAATACTAATTTTTCATAAAAACTCAAAATTTAGCTCAAAAATCGCCTGTGGGGCCCACGTCTCGGAACCCGACAAAATTTATAAAATCTGAAAGCCCATTCAACCACGAGTTTAACCATAATAATTTTACCAATATCCGACATCAACTCGACCTCCAAATCATCAAATCTTATTTCCAAATCCCTAAATTCAAACCCCCGATTTACAGCTCAGAAACATGTAATCTAGTCGGATTATCCGATGATAATTCAATAATATGGAGTATAAATGATCACAAGGGACTTACCTTAAGTTCTCCCATGATTTCTCGCTCAAAACTCGCCTCAACCCGTGTTTGGAATGTCCAAAAATGAAAAAAATCACGGAACCCTCTGTTTTTGTACACTGTCCAGAGGTTCTGCACCTGCGGCCTCTTTAACCGATGCTGCGCGACCGCTTACATGGATTTTCCCTCGCTTCTGCAAAATTCCTTGCTTCTGCGATCACCCTCAATGCAGGTGCGTCTCCGCATCTGCGCTCCACAGTCACCAGCCCAGCCTTTGTTTCTGCGCATCTCAGCTCGCACCTGCGAGCTCGCTTGTGCGAGTTTCCTGTTCCCTTCTATGAACCTTGCGCACCTGCAATGTCCATTATGCTTCCACGTGGTCGCACTTGCGAGCCAAGTTCCGCAGGTGCGATTGCACCAGAAGGCAAAAACTTCAGATTTCTTCTAAGTCCGAAATTGATCCGTTAACCATCCGAAACTCACCTGAGCCCCTCGGGACCCCGTCTGAACATACCAACAAGTTCCATAACATAACACAGACCTACTTGAGGCCTAAAATCATATCAAACAACATCAAAACGACGAATCGCACCTCAAATCAAAATCTATGAATTTTGAACTTTTAAATTCTATATCTTGTGCCGAAACACATCAAATCAATCCAGAATGACTTTAAATTTTGCACACAAGTCATAAATGACATAACAGAGGTATTCAAATTTTTAAAATCAGATTCCAACCTCGATCTCAAAAAGTCAACCCCCGGTCAAACTTTCAAAATTTAACTTTCGGCATTTCAAGCCTAATTCCACTACGGACCTCCAAATAATTTTTCGGACACGTTCCTAAGTCCAAAATCACCATACGGAGTTATTGGAATCATCAGAATTAAATTTCGAGGTCATTTACATATAAGTCAATATCCGGTCAACTATTTCAACTTAAGCTTCCAACATGAAAATTCATTCTTTCAAGCTAACTCCGAAATACCTTAAAACCAAAACCGACAATTCGCACAAGTTATAAAATCTCATAGGAAGTTATTCAAGACTTCAAATAGTTGAAAGGTGCATAAATGCTCAAAACGACCGGTCGGGTCGTTACAAAATACCATTTGTATAGGCAACCAATAATCATAAGTAACTTTAAGCATTTCATAAGTAGAACTTCACCTAGTACAAACATTTTTTAGAATTTTTCTATATGGAAGACTAGGATATGCACATCGTTATTTAAACTCACGAATTCTACTCGCTTTATTAGTACAAAAAATATAGTCGCAAGCATATTGTACTTTACCACAAGCATCAGAAAATAAATTAATATCATCTTTTATAACCAAGTTAAAAATGTGGCATGCACATCTAACATGAAAAATTTCTGGATTAATTGGGAAAATTTTAGCTTTTAAGCTAGTTGCTGCAGTGGTGTTAGCAGAAGCATTATCTAATGTGATAGTTAAAACTTTATCAATGAGCCCATAAAATTCAAGTATTTGTAGAACAGTAGTTGTAATATATGCTCCAGTGTGTTTTGAATCAACAAATTTATAACCAAAAATACATTTTTGCATGTTCCAATGATGATCAATCCAATGACATGTAACCATTAAATAATCATTACCATTAGGACTACGACCTATATCAAATATGATAGACATTTTACGGTCTAAGTGAAATAAATACACAATGCATATACTGAAGATATTCAGTTTGAAATTTAAAAATATCATTTCTAACTGTGGTCTTAGGAAAACCTTAAAAAACAGGATTATAAGTTTATTGTATATAATGCACAAAAACAGGGTGACAAGGAAAAGTAAAAGGTAAGCCACAAACAATGACTATTTTTGCTAAATTTTCATGATCTATCTTTGTTATAGTGACATAGTATAGTACCAGAAGTAGGGTGAAACTCTTGTTGGAAAAAGTTAGAACCCCCGCCAGATCCAGTAGGAGCGCCAGTAACGCTGCTAGGATCTGGGGGTTTTCCGGCATCTATTTGAGCTTGTATCCATAAAGGTTTGTGTGTTTTAAGTAAGTGTCTGGTTAAACTCCCCATCCCACCTGATTTTTCATGTGCAAATCGTGCTTTACATTTTACATAGATAGCAACTAAATTAACTTTATCATGTTCAAAAACTTTTCATACAAGTGATCCTTTCATACGTTCAGCTTAGCCTTACCTCTTACAGGAGGTACAAGGGGTAAAGCTCCAGACCGAGATTGACTTTGAGTTGGAGCTTGTATTGTTGGACTAATGGTTGTTTCATCTAATTCTTCTTCCCCATCTCCTTTTTCCTCATTAAAAATATAATTGCCGAATTGTCTTTGTAAAGTTTCATGATCTAGTTGTTCTCCCGAATTAATATTATAAAATACTGGGGGTTAGGTAAATGAAGTTTCATTAACTTGAGTCATTTCATCTATATATTTTCTAATTCTAGGAGAAGGATTAGGATTAGGATTAGGATTACTACAACTAGCACCTTACTACTTTTCTAAATGTGTTGGTTATGCCAAATACATTTTTAGGAGCCATAATTTAAATTCAAAAATAAATTAGAAAAGTTAACCAAAAAAATAAAACATGCAAATGAAACACGAAAATAAAACACGCAAAGTAAACACAAAAATTAAGCACTAAAATGATACGCAAAAATTAAATATTAAAATTAGGAGATGGAACGAGTGCACCGTGATTAAATATTGAAACATGAAAATATTGCCCGAACAATTGCTCCAAATACTTGACGAATTAATTTAAAGCCTAAAAGTTGTGTCACGACCCAAAATTCGGCCACATGCGTCGTGATGGCACTTAGTCTCTAAGACTAAGTAAGCCGATTATAATTACAATTCAAGCCAATTTTTTTTAAATAGATAATCAAAATCAATAGCGGAAATAATTACAAACAACCTCCCAAGACTGGTAATACTGAGTCATGAACTCTAACTGAATACATGAAATGATCTCAAGGATCGAATACTCAATACTGTTTGATTAATAATTAACAGTACAATAAAATAAAAAAGCTCCAAGGGACTGCGATGACCAAGCAGCTCTACCTTGAATCCTTGCGATCACACTCTAACACTGTCCGAGTCCGATATCTTCCATACATGGCTCTGCACAAAAATGTGCAAAAGTGTAGTATGAGTACACCACAGTCGGTACCCAGTAAATATCAAGACTAACCTCAGTGGAGTAGTGACGAGGTACAGTCAAGATACTCACTAGTCTAATAACCTGTGCAATATAGTATACAAAAATAATAGGAAACAAGTAACAATGATGGCAACAATAATCAACCAATGATATACACAGCAGGGCAACAAGAACACCATAAATATTGCTCAACAAATAATGAATACAAGTACAACCAATTAATCAAGTCCTTCAAATATAAATCTTTCGCCTATATGTTTCTCAAATAATAATCTTCAGGATATAATACTTTCCAATAAATATATTTCGAATATACTCCCTTCAAATAAATATCTTTCAAATATAATCCTTTCAAATAAATCTCTTTCAAATATAGTTCCTTCAAATAAACATCTTTCAAATATAATTCTTTCAAATAAATCTCTTTCAAATATAATTTTTTCAAATAAATATCTTTCGAATAAAAGTCACTCTGTGACACCTCATTTCAAAATCATAAAATACGGGTCTCAGCCAACTTTCATATTTCCATGGCACCTTGTGCCAATTTCTCTATCACAACCGTACGGACAACTCACGTGCTAATATCATCATCATTTACTCACAGCATCTCGTGCCCACATTTCATATCATAACTGCACGGATAATTCACGTGCCAATATCATCATTATTTACTCACGGCACCTCGTGCCCACATTTTATTTCATAATCCGCCGGGCAATAGCTAGATGCTCCTAATTTTAACATAGATTAGACTATTATCAATTTACCTACAACAAGATAAATTGCACAAGATATAAAAATAAACACAAGAAAAATCACAACATCACATGAAAATTACCAACGCAATAACCCCACATCATCACATAAAAATTACCAACATAATAACTCCACATCTTTACGTATCATCCCTGACAATAGCCACCCTTATCTCTCCTATAGCCACCCTTATCACTCCTATAATAGCCTCTCTTATCCCTCCGCACTGGCAATATCAATAGCCACCATTATTGCTCATATAACCATCCTTATCTCTCCGTATAATAGCCACCCTTATAAAGCCGCCCAGACAATATCCCAAGACACATAACCACAGTGAAATGTCACTCTTATACCCACATAAGATCAACAGTGAAATGCCACCCTTATACCCACATAAGATCAACAGTGAAATGCCACCCTTATATCCTCATAATAATAACTCAAATTACACAACAATTAACACGGAATATTATCAAGACAAAACAACACAATCAATTCCTATCACAATTTGCCCAATGACCACAACCAATTCCAATGATATAGTAAAATAAATAAATTTCTCAAAAATAGCCCAAGGCTCCACACAACGTATTTAAAACCTCAAAACAATCAACAGAAATGGACAAGTAACTCAGCATAGGACAACGCCTTCTTTAATCCAGATTTTAATAAATATAAATGAATGCCTCATTTTAAATTTATTTAATAATTATTTGCAGATAAGGATTTCCATAATGAATTTGATACCTAGAAAATATCAAATCAACAAGCACACGGAATTCACATAAAAATCCAAGTGACAATAACATCAAATTATCATATAAGATACAATTTCGACAAACAAGGAACGAGGCATGGCACATAAAGGATTTAATAAGTGCCAATAATTTCTAATTTAATACATAAGGACGTCTACAATTTTAACCTACATAATTTGCACATATAAACCAAGTACGTACTCGTCACCTTGCGTACATGGTTTTCAACTACACAATTTCCACATAAGACTCAATGCCTAAGGGATAATTCCCCCACTCAAGGTTAGGCAACATACTTACCTTTATGAAGTTATGCCGATATTCCAAAATAGTCGTCTTGCTTGAATAAATCCTCCGGACAGCTCAAATCTATTCAAATAAATTGTATAACTTCATTAAAATTTATCGAAAACAATTCCGGATAATATAACGTCGACTTAAAATTTTTACATTAAAAGTCAACCAAAAGTCAATGCCGGGCCCGCCTCTCAGAACCTAACGGAATTTTCATGAAATTCGAACACCCATTCCGATACGAGTTCAACCATACCAATTTTATCAAATTTCGATAATGAATCGACCTCCAAATTCTCAATTTAAAGTCTATAAAATTTCTACCATTTTCAACCCAAAACACTAATTTAATGATAAAAATAACAATATATTCGGGTAATTTAACTAAAATTGAGTTAAGAACTCTTACCCCGATATTTTCCTTGAAAATCTCTCGAAAATTGCCTCTTTCCGAGCTCCAAATCGTCAAAGATGGAAAATGGGACGATCCATTTTCAAAACTTAAATCTGCTGCCCAGTCATTTCCTCTATGCGATCGTGGCAAAACACTCATGATCGCGAAGCAAAAAAAATTTCCAAGCCTTTTTTACTCTATGCGATCGCAGCCATTCTCCCACGATCGCGAAGAACAAATTCTCCAACAGCCTTGTCCAACTTCTTCCGGATAGCCTAAAGTATAACAGTCATAACATTTTGTACAGAACTCTAAATAATGAATGGTTTAACTTTATGAAAACTCGTCACCAATAGCTACAACTTGGTCATATCCCAATTCCTTATAGATTTTGAGATATAAGTTTTCAAAATCAGCCCTGTGCAGCACAAATATTTTCTTCGCGATTTCCAATCTCTTCCCGGATAGCCTGTAGTTTATCAACCATAACTTTTGGCAAAAAACACCAAAAACTAATTAGTGTAATTTTCTAAAAACTAGGCACAAAGGGCTACAACTTTCATTTTTGGATCATCTCCAAATTCCTTATAGATTACGAGATATAAGCTTCCAAAATCGGGTTAGTGCAGCAGAAAATTTCCTCTACGCGATCGCGAAAGGTCTTCCGCGATCGCGATTCACTGGCCATTTTTTTCCATTTTGTGCTTCACAATCGCGGTCAATTCCACGTGATCGTATAGCACACTGCTGTAGCCAAAAACCATCAGCTATAAATGGCCTAGAAATGGTCCGAAACTACCCCGAAACTCACCCGAGCCGTTCGGGACCCCGTCCGAACATACCAACAAGTCTCAAAACATATTACAGACTTAGTCGAAACCTCAAAACACATCAAACAACGTTAAAACCACGAATCATACCCCAATTCAAGTTTAACAAAACTAAGAAATTTCAACTTCTACATTCGACGCCGAAACCTATCAAATCAAGTCCAATTGACCTCAAATTTTTCACACAAACCATAAATGACATAACGGGCCTATGAAAATTTTCAGAACTGGATTTCGACCCCGATATCAAAAATTCAACTCTCCGGTCAAACTTCCAACTTAAACTTCATATTTTTGCCATTTCAAGCCTAATTTAACTATGGGCTTCCAAATAATTTTCTGGACACATTCTTAAGTCCAAAATAACTATATGAAACTATTGGAATTATCAAAACTCTATTCCGGGGCCGTTTACTCAAAAGTCCAACTCCGGTCAACTCTTTTCATTTAAGCCTCAGAAATAAGGACTGTTCTTCCAATTTAATTCTGAACCTTCCAAACTCGATCGCAAATGCAAGTCATAATACGTATTACAAAGTTGCTCAGGATATTAAGTCGCTAAACGAGGCGTAAATTCTTAAAACGACAAGTCGGGTCGTTATAAGTTGCTCCAAATATTTTCCCAAATACTTGAAACGTAAATGATTATGAGAAAATTGAGAGAAGAATATATATATAGAATGTAAGAGATTTAAGAAAGAATGATTTATTTTTATGGGAAAAAATGAACAAGGATGGGGGGTATTTATAGTTAAAAATAGGGCCAAAGTATAAGTTAATAAACATAGGAATTAAGTGAAAAGTTTAAGGGAGAGGGAAGGGGGTGCTTTTTTAGGTGTGTGTGTGGGGGGAGGATAGGGGCCAAAAATGGCCGTTTATAGCTGTTGCCAACAGCTAATTTTGAAAAACTGTCATTGGCCAACGACTCTTTTTTGAAACATAAAATAAAATAAAATCACGCGGGTTGGTAGGACGAGACATGACCTAAACGGGCTGGCCCACCAGGACAAAATGGACAGCTCATCCCATCCCATGTCCCGTTTAATATAGGTCCAGTCCCATTTAATATTTAGTGGGCCGGAATGGGATGGGACGGGTCAGAACCAGGACGAGACCGGGATGGGCCGGGCCGACAAGTCCTATTGGACAGTCATAGGCTCTGATACCAATTGATAGAAACTAGAAGTCCACCAAACAATATAGAGAACCAGGTTCTCTATCTGTTTCCACAGTGAATAAACAGAAAGTAATAAAGGACACACAATATTTATGTGAAAAACTCCTTGCTCAAGGGAGTAAAAACCGCGATCTACCCTAGTAGAATTTCAACTCCACTAAACTGAGCAAACTTCAGATTACAACCTATTGTAATCTAGTAATTAAACTATTAATCTCTCAGCCCTTACAATACCTCTATCGTATGCCCTTTGCAATAACTCTATTTCAAAGCAACAAACCTTGACTAACTCTATTCAAGAAACCAAACCAAACAATGGTTGAAATATGTCCTACAAGACACTTCTTGAAAGTAGTGTAGGATTATAAGTGAAGAACAAAATAATAAAGACATAACAAATCTAATGATTTAAGATATCTTTAGTGTCGGGATCTGGTCCTTGAGGTTGTAGCAGCCTTGTTCTTGAGAGAGACTCGAAGACTGTGGCGTTTATCACTTGAGAGAATATGATTTTTGAATTGCAAGTATTAGGTCAAACCTTGTATCATGTTGTATATATATGAGAGAGCATGTGAGAAGAGATATGGACATTTCATCTTTTAATTTGGCCTCTAGCAAGCTGCAGTTGTGCTGCTGTACTGCTACCAGACGATACAATGTAGCAGCTTTTACAGTTGTAGAATTGAATGTACGACGGCCAGGGGAATTGAACATATCTAGTCCCTATCTGGTTCCTCGACAATGTTTGACCAGCATCAAAACATAAAGTAACATATCATATTAAGGCCAAAGGAACTGATCACAACCACTTCCTATATGGTTCCTCGAGACTGTTTGGCAAATCAGCTCTAACACCCCGAAAAGTTTCGAAGTGTTTTAAGACCATTAAGAATATTGGCAGATGCTAATTATATTAATTCGGATATGAACAAGATTAATAATTTGAATTATATCAATTGATCATGATAATATATGTATGAGATGCATTAAGAATGGTTTATTGTCTAAGAAGAGCCCTAAGGCTAAGTCAAGTTGAAAATTATATGATGGGATAAAGTTTCAAGTGAGTTCGCACAAGACCTAACTTCAAACGAGCATAAATCTCAAGATATGAAGAGTTATATGGTGTATAACCTATCAAATTAAAGATATTTGAGTCTAGTTTCTAACTCATCAAGACGTTTGTCATTTGGATTTGTATATATAAAGTTATGGCCATGTTACTGGACATGTATCATATGCACGCGAAGATGCGCGGCCGTGCATATTTGAGAGTTTCTTCCTCAGGTGCGCGGCCAGATGCGCGGCCACTTGCCCAGGTGTGCGGCCGCACACGTAGGAGCCCATTAAATAACCCAAATGACGGGTAGAGAGAGGGGATAAGTCATTTCTTCAAGTGTGTTTTTAAGTGTGTTTTTATGATGATTTTACTTCTCAATCACTAGTTACAACAAGGTTTTGATTGGATTCCATAGGATTTCTTCAAAATTTCAAGAACGCCCCAAAAGTTGTCTTTAAAGATTTGGTCTACAATAGGTATGTCTATTACTTCTAACTAATTCATGGTGTTATTTATGTACGAAATATGTGTTAGAACTTATGGGATAGTGATTGGAAGCAATAAGTGCCCAACCTAGGTGTGTTGGTATTGTAGAGATTGTAAAATGAATTAATTAATAAAATTTGTGGGTTGGGAGTGAATTGTTGGGCATGCATGTGCTAAGGGAAGTGTGGATGACCTAGAGACGATTGTGAGATCAATCATTTGTATGGAAGGTGATTGTTAGGTGAAGAAATTCCATTGAAGGAGGTTGTAAAACAATATGCACATTAGATGTTTGATAAAATGTTTAAATGACTTAAAGTATAGAAATCTTGCTAATATTGGCGCAATTGTGTTGCATTGTTGTAGATTGAAATTGTAACAACCCGACTTGTCATTTTAAAGAATTAATGCCTCGTTCAGTGACTTAAGGTCTCGAGCAGTTTCGCAATATGTATTATGACCCGCGGGTGTGGTCGAGTTTGATTTACTGAAGATTCGGAATTTAATTAAAGGAACAACCCTTATTTCTAAAGTTTGACCGAAGATGTGACTTTTGAGCAAACGACTCTGGAATGGAATTTTGATGATGTCAATAGCTCCGTATGGTGATTATGGACTTAGGAGCATGTCCGGAAAATTATTTGGAAGTTTGTAGTGGAATTAGACTTGAAATGACGAAAGATGAAATTTTTGGGAAGTTTGATCATCGGGTTGACTTTTTGATATCGGGACCGGAATCTGATTCTGGAAATTTGAATAGCTTCGTTATGTTAATTATGACTTGTGTGCGGAATTTGAAGTCATTCCAGATTGATTTGATGTGTTTCGGCACAAGATATAGAATTTGAAAGTTCAAAGTTTATTGACATTGAATTGAGGTGCGATTCGTCGTTTTGATGTTCTTTGACGTGATTTGAGAATTCAACTAAGTTCGTATGATGTTTTAGGACATGTCGGTATATTTGGTTAAGGTCCCGGGGGCCTCGGGTAAGTTTCGGATGGTTTACGGGTTGGATTTTGGACTTGGAACTCTGCTGGAATTTTTCTGATGCACCATCTGGTTTCGTTCATCGCGTTTGCGAGTGGAGCCTCGCGTTCGCGAAGAGGAACTGATAGGCTGGCAATATTTTTTCTTCGCATTCGTGAAGATAAGTGCGCGTTCGCAAAGGGTGGACAAGGTGGGCATTGCGAATGCGAGAGGTGTTACGTATTCGCAAAGAAAAAAGGAAGCAACTGGGGACCCCAGGCAATTGGTCTACACGTTCGCGTAGGGGGTTTCACATTCACATAGTGAGGGGGAAATGAAGCACCGTGTTCGCGAAGAAGGAATTGGGATAGAAGCAATTGTTCTTCGCGAGAGGTAGATTCCACGTTCGCGAAAGAGGAATTTGGGCTGAACGAAAATTGTGCTTCGCGAATGCGAGGCAATGGACATGTTCGCGAAGAAGAAAAGTCTGAGCAGTGAGTTTAAGTTCTGAAAATGGGACTTCGTCCCACTTTCCATTTTTGACGGATTGGAGCTCGGGAAGAGGCAATTTTCAGGAGTTTTTTAAGAAAAACAACGGGGTAAATGTTCTTATCTCAATATTGGTTAAATTACCCGAATCCATGGTTGTTTTTAACATTTAATTGGTGAATTAGTTGAAATATTGTGATAACCCTCTTGGTTTAATTTGGAGATTTGAGGGTCGAGTTGTTGTCGGATTTGAGTAAAATTGGTATTGTTGAACTCGTACCGGAATGGGTGTTCGTATTTCGTAAAACTTTTGTCGGGTTCCGAGAGACGGGCCCCGTGTTGACTTTTTGGAATAAATTTTTAAGTCGACGTTTTATTATCCGGAATTGTTTCCGATAAATTTTAATGAAGTTATACAACTGATTTGAATAGATTTGAGCGGTCCGGAGGTCAATTCAAGCAAGAAGGCGATTTTAGAACAGCGGCATAACTTCAAAAATGTAAGTGTCTTGCCTAACCTCGAGTGGGGGAATTACCCCCTAGGCATCGAGTCTTATGTTCCATTTGTGAAATGTGAAAAGCTGTGTACGCGAGGTGACGAGTACGTACTCGGGCTTATATGTGCAAAATATATTGGGTTAAAGTCTTAGGCATATTGTGTAGTAAATCGGATATTTGTCGGCATTTATTTAATCATCTATTTTCTATGCTTCAATTCGCATTTATTGAATTTGCTTTTGTATGACAATCTGAGGTGATTATTACTTGTATAATTATGTGGATTCCGTGAATTTGATGATTTGATATTTCTTGGAATTTAATTTCATTATGAATTTTTCGTCTCAAATAATTAATTAAACAAGCTTAAGAAGGAGTGTTGGTATAATTATCAAAATTTGGACTAATGAAGGTGTTGCCCTATGCTGATTATTTTCTATCTCTGTTGATTGTTTTGAGGTTTTATATACATTGTGTGGAGCCTTGGGTTATTTGTTGTGAAATTAATTAATTTTGTTATATCTTTGGAATTGGTTGTGGTCATTGGGTAAATTGTGATATGAATTGATTTTGTTACATTGCCGTGATAATATTTCGTGTAAATTGTTGTGCTATTTGAGTTATTATTTTGAGGATATAAGGGTAGCATTCCAATGTTGATATTATGTGGGTATAAGGGTGGCATTTCACTGTTGTTGTGTGTGTTGGGATATTGTCTGGGCGGAGCGATAAGGGTGGCTATAGGAGCGATAAGGGTGGCTACTGATATTGTCAAGGTGGAGGGATAAGGGAGGCTATTATAGGAGTGATAAGGGTGGCTATAGGAAAGATAAGGGTGGCTATTGTCAGGGATGATATGTGATGATGTAGAGTGGTTACATTGGTAATTTTTATGTGATGTTGTGATTTTTCTTGTGTTTATTTTTATGCCTTGTGCAATTTGTCTTGTTGTTGGTAAATTGATAATAGTCTGATTTATGTTGAAACTTGCAGCCTGTGGCGATTGCCAGGCGGATTATGAAAAACAATGTGGGCACGAGGTATCGTGAACAAATAATGATGATATTGTCACGTGAATGGTTCGTACAGTTGAGATATGAAACGTGGGCACGAAGTGCCGGGAAAAATATGATGGTTTTATTATTGACAGGTGAACTGTCCGTGCAGATGTGATATGAAACAAATGGGCACAAGGTGCCGGGAAAATATGATGATTTAATTATGGGCACGAAGTGCCGTGAAAATATGAAAGTGGGCTGAGACACGTGTTTACGAAAAATATAAAAAGGGCTGAGACTCGTATTTGTATGATTTTGAAATAGGGTGTCACATGGTGACTTTTTATTGAAAGAATTATATTCAAAATATTTATTTGGAAGGATTTTTATTCAAAAAGTATTTATTGAAAGAATTATATTTGAAAGATACTATTTGAGGAAACTATGTTGGAAAGAGATTTATGAAAATAATTAAATTTAAAAGATATTTATTTGAGGAAATTATATTTGAAAGAGAGTTATTTGGAAGAATTATATGTGAAAGATATTTATTTTAAGGACTTGATTTAATTGGGTGTACTTGTATTTATTATTTGTCGAGAGATATTAATGGTGTTCTTGTTGCCTTGCTGTGCATATCACTGGTTGATTTGTGTTGCCTTATTGTTATTTGTTTTCTATTATTTTGTATATCATATTGCAAAGGTTGTTAGGCTAGTGAGTGTCTTGACTGTACCTCGTCTCTACTCCACTGAGGTTAGTCTTGATACTTACTGGGTACCAACCGTGGTGTACTCATACTACACTTCTGCACTTTTTTGTACAGAGCAAGGTATTGAAGATATTGGACCTGGACAGAGTTAGAGCAGAATCGCAAGGATTCGAGGTAGAGCTGCTTGGTCGTCGCAGTTCCTTGGAGTCTTTTCATTTTTATTTTACTGTTAATTATTATTCAAACAGTATTGAGTATTCGATCTTTGAGATCATTTCATGTATTCGGTTAGAGTTCGTGACTCAGTGTTACTAGTCTTGGGAGGTAGTTTGTAACTATTTCATTGTTAGTTACTATTTTAAAAGAAAATGTCTTGAAATATGACTATAATCGGCTTACCTAGTCTTAGAGACTAGTTGCCATCACGACGCCTGAGGTGGAATTTTTGGGTCGTGATAAGTTGGTATCAGAGCTCTAGGTACATAGGTTTTTCGAGTCACGAACGAGTCGAGTAGAGTCTTGCGGATCTATACGGAGACGTTTGTACTTATCTTCGAGAGGCTATAGAACTGTTAGGAAATTTCCACTTCTTGCATTCCTGTCGTGCGTAATTTGTTGAATTTGGAATTTGAGCCTTTGTATCTCTATTCTCTCACAGATGGTGAGGATATTTGCTACCGGGTTAGCTGAGTTGGCATCCACACATACTGTTATGGCTGCAAGAGGCCGGGGCCGAGGTAGATGTTGAAGAAGGGCACATGCCGCGACTGGAGCACCTGTCAGAACAACAGTTGAGGAGCCATCAATAGCTCCAGTTGGGGGACAGGTACCAGAAGCACCTATTGTTACCTCCGGACTTCAGGAGACTTTAGCACAGTTCCTGAGTATGTTTGGTAAATTAACTCAGGCGAGATTGATCTCCGTTGCACCAAATATTTCGCAGATTGGGGGAGTAGCTTAGACTCCGACCTCAACTCCTGAGCAGCCGGTTCACGTTGGTCAGGTTCTGGGTGTAATATCGGTACAACCTGTTATTCCAGTTAGGCCTGAGGTCAGGTCAGAGGCATCAGAAGAAGAACAAAAGAGACTTGAAAGGTTTAAGAAGTATAATCCACCTACTTTCAGTGGCACAGCTACAGAGGATGCCCAAGGATTTCTAGAAAGTAGTCACCATATTCTCGGCACCATGGGTATTGTGGAAGTGAGCGGAGTTGCCTTTACTACATTTCAACTGTCAGGCGCAACATATCAGTGGTGGAAATTCTATAAAGAAGGTAGACCAGCCGATGCAACACCACCAACTTGGACTCAATTTTCGGAAATGTGCCTGAAAAAATTTATTCCCAAGACTCTCCGAGATGCGTGACGCACATAGTTTGAACGGTTGCATCAGGGCACTATGACAGTGTCAGAATATGCTATCAGGTTCAGTGAGTTAGCCCATCATGCACCTATCTTAGTTCCTAAAATCAGAAAGTGGGTCCGCAGATTCATTAAGGGGCTCGATTATGTTATTAAAATATGCATGGCTCGAGAGTTACAAACTGATACTCCATTTCAACAAGTAGTGGAGATTGGGAGGAAAATTGAGGGTGTTCTAGGCGAGGAAAGGGAGTCTAAGGAGGCCAAAAGGTCTCGAAGCTTTGAGGGATTCAGTGGATTTTACTCTTCAGTTAGGACCCATTATAGCGGAGGCTCGAGCAGTCGGCCAACTCAGTCCGCACATCAAATTACTCGGAGTGCTCTAGTAAGTCCTTACGATGCACCACAGGTACATGATTCCTATAATGGTTATTCCAGTTATCCGGCACAGACTCAATACGAGAAATCGTGACCTCAGAGGGGTTGTTATGAGTATGGTGATACTAGGCACATTATGAGAAATTGTCCCAGACTTGGGAGGGGTGGATTTCATCAGAGCACTCAAGCTACAAGCTTTATTCCAGTTAATACTCCATGCGCACAGTCAGTTAGGGGTGGAGGACAGGCGGGTAGAGGGCGCTTAAGAGGTGGCGGCCCAACTCGTTGATATAATCATTATGATTTGGTTGAGGCCGATACACCAGATGGTATCTTTATAGCTACGATCCCGATTTGTTATAAAATAATATTTTCCCTTAATTTGATTCGGATCTGAATATTGAGGTGAGTCCTCATATTATGCTCCGCTAAAGGGTGAGCTTCGTAATTTTGTGACCCACTTATATGTTTATCCCTGTTGGGAGATTTGATGATGTTAGCTGTGTCTATCACTTATATGTTTATCCAAACGTGACTTTTTATTTCTCACTACAGTGGGTTTTGATGTGATTTCAGAATAACTGATTTCATTTTTTGAATTTTATGCCCTATTGGAATGAGGGGTTCAGTATGCGTTGTGAAAACTTTTTACGAAATTTATTGAAAAGAAGAAAGAAAGGAAATTAAAAATTTCAGTTGGCACAATGTGTAAAATAGTTGTGATTCGGAGTTGAGGACAAGATCCTCGCATTTTTATATGATGTGAAATATTTAAACTGGGCTACGAGCCGTGGTAGAAGTTATATAAGGACGAGGTCCTTGTGGTAAAAAATTTTAAGTGTTTAAATTCTCCCTTTGTGAAATTAAATTTGTACTATAGTATAAATAAGGAGTCATGCATGTCAGGCCTATTTGATAATTCTTGTATATTGTTTGTGCATATTTAGCCATATTCGTGCTGTAAATATCAAATTTTAGCCTATAAGGTGAGTGCCCGGGTGACGTTTAAAGTGACTCGTTAATTCGGGTAAATAACTATGGGGTCTTTATGCCTCACATTTTACTGTCAGTGTTGTGAAAACTTCGAAATGAGGTTTTGGTTAATATGAGGTTAATTGGCGATGTTGTAATCGATTATGAACAACTATTAAGACCAGAGATGTGGTGAGGGGCATACATATGATGTGCTTCATGTCCTGATATCATTATGATAATGCAGTGCTTGTAATGCTGAGATTAATGTTATTGATATATACATTGTGGTACCTTGTTTGGTTGTGGATGTGTTATTAGGAGTTTTTTTGGTGTTACTCTGGCAGGTGGATAGGCCAATTACAGGGGAGACTCTGCCGAAATATTTGATAAGTTGATGTGTGTGTAGGAACGAGTTGCTATAGCCAAACAAGACTAATACTAAGTGTTGATGTAAAAAAAATCGAACTTTTTGAAAATGTTTGGAGTGTAAGAAATTTGGTCTTAAAGTTTACAAATATGGATAAAAGAAATAATCTCAATTGAAATGGTGTTGTCGGGTTTATCTCAATGCGGTAGCGTGGGATAAACTGTGAGTATATGTGTAAAAGTAAAATCATCAATTTGGTAACCTTAGAATAATTCTTAGCACGTTCGAGGACGAACGTTTGTTTAAGAGGTGGAGAATGTAAAGACCCGACTTGTCATTTTTAAGAATTAACGCCCCATTCAGTGACTTAAGGTCTCGAGTAGTTTCCCACTATGTATTATGACCTGCGGGTGTGGTCGAGTTTGATATTTGAAGATTCGGAACTAAATTAAAGGAACAATCCTTATTTAGAAGCTTAAATGGAAAGAGTTGACCGAAGAGTTGATTTTTGAGCAAACGACTATGGAATGGAATTTTGATGATGTCAATAGCTCTGTATGGTGATTATAGACTTAGGAGCGTGTACGAAAAAATTATTTGGAGGTCTGTAGTGAAATTAGGCTTGAAATGGCGAAAGATAATTTTTTTGGGAAGTTTGCCGTGGGGTTGACTTTTTGATATCGGGGCCGGAATCCGATTATGGAATTTGAATAGCTTCGTTATGTTAATTATGACTTGTGTGCGAAATTTGAAGTCATTCCGGAATGATTTGATGTGTTTCGGCACAAGATATAGAATTTGAAAGTTTAAAGTTCATAGATTTTGATTTGAGGTGCGATTCGTCGTTTTGATATTGTTTGACGTGATTTGAGAATTCGACTAAGTTCGTATTATGTTTTCGGACCTGTTGGTATATTTGGTTGAGGTCCCGGGGGCCTCGGGTAAGTTTCAGGTGATTTAAGTGTTGGATTTTGGACTTGGAACTCTGCTGGAATTGTTCGGATGCACCATCTGGTTTCCTTCATCGCGTTCGCGAGTGGAGCCTCACGTTCGCGAAGAAGAACAGAGAGGCTGGCAATATTTGTTCTTCATGTTCATGAAGATAAGGATGCATTCACAAAGGGTGGACAAGGTGTGCATCTCAAACGCAAGAGGTGTTATGCGTTCGCGAAGAAGAAAGGAAGCAGCTGGGGACACCAGGCAATTGGTCTACGCGTTCGCGTAGGGGGTATCGCGTTCGCGTAGTGAGGGGCAAACAAAGCACCGCGTTCGCGATGGGTTGAACGCGTTCATGAAGAATGAATTGGGACAGAAGCAATTGTGCTTTGCGAACGCGAGGTAGATGCCGCGTTCGCGAAAGAGGAATTTGGGCAGAACAAAAATTGTGCTTCGCGAACGCGAGGCAGTGGACGCGTTCGCGAATAAGAAAAGTCTGGGCAGTGAGTTTAAGTTCTGAAAATGGGACTTCGTTCCCATTTTCCATTTTAACGAATGGGAGCTCGGGAAGAGGCGAGTTTTGGGAGTTTTTCAAGAAAAACAACGGGGTAAGTGTTCTTAACTCAATATTGGTTAAATTATCCGAATCCATGGTTGTTTTTAACATTTAATTGGTGAATTAAGTTAAAAAATTGTGAAAATCCACTTGGTTTAATTTGGAGATTTGAGAGTCGAGTTGATGTCGGATTTGAGTAAAATTGGTATGGTTGAACTCGTATCGGAATGGGAGTTCGGATTTTGTGAAAATTATGTCGGGTTCCGAGAGGCGAGCCCCGCGTTGACTTTTGTTGAGTTTTTGGAATAAATTTTTAAGTCGACATTTTATTATCCGGAATTATTTCTGATGAACATTAATGAAGCAGTACAATTAATTTGGATAGATTTGAGCTGTCCAGAGGTCAATTCAAGCAATAAGGCGATTTTGGAATATCGGCATAACTTAAAAAAGATAAGTGTCTTGTCTAACCTCGAGTGGGGGAATTACCCCTTAGGCATCGAGTCTTATGTGAATAGCCAAGAGTAGTACCACTCGGCATATAAAAAATAATTTCCCAAGACCCGAAATATCACTAAGTCACAAGCTGCTATAATCTATATAGCTCCATACAAAAGTGTGAAGATAATAAAGAAAGTCTCTAGGCGAGAGAGTAGAAGGGATCTCCGAGGATCTGCGGATGCAAGAAGAAGTACCTTGAAGTCTCCTAGAATCATCAGCATGCACTAACCCCGAGGCTGATAGCTCGCACCTGGATCTGCACACGAAAACATGTGCAGGAAAAGGCATGAGTACATCACAATGGTACCCAGTAAGTACCAAGCCTAACCTCGGTCGAGTAGTGACGAGGTCAGGTCAAGGCCCTACCGAAGTAAATATAATAAATTAAATAGTAAAAGATATAAGTAAAATTTACGGTAACACAGTTAAAGAAATTCTCGAAAATTTAACAGTTAAGGGAGCCATCGGCTCAGAACAAGGTAAACACAGTGGGGAATCTCCCGGGATACCGTCCCGTAGTTTCAAATGAATATGCAGTACAGGGGGATCTTCCGGAATACGTCCGTAGTCCCAAAGTAAATATGCAGTGCTGGGGGTTCTCCCAGAATATGTCCGTAGTCCCAAAGTAAATATGCAGTACAGGGGGATCTCCCGAAATACGTCCGTAGTCCCAAAGTAAATATGCAGTACATGGGGATCTCCCGGAATACGTCCGTAGTCCCAATTTAAATATGCAACGCAAGATGAAATGGCAGGTATGGCATCGAGTTATACAATTTATACTGGACACAGATAAGAAAAATAGAGACTTAACTAAGCATGGCGCACAGAATGTCAATTAGGCAGTTAAAACACGTAAGCATGCTTCTCAAAACTAAGTTTAACAATTAAACGTATCAGTTCAATTTAATAAGATAAAAAACAGTTTATGATTTAGAAAGGAAAAACGGGATATTTGCAATAATAGCATGTATACGTACTCGTCACCTCATGTAGACGGCGCCCACACATCAATTAACATCAAACATACTAAGGGAAAGTCCCCAACACAAGATTAGGCAAGCCACTTACCTCGAACCATTCAAATCAACTCTATATCACGTTCTTGCCACGAGTATCCGACTCCAAATGGCCTGAATCTATTCAAATTAATTTCATAATGTAAATATAACTACAAGTAACTAATTTAGCTAATTAATTCGAAGCTAAACCGTGAAATTAGGAAAAATGCCCAAAAGGTCTCCCCGGGCCCACGTCTCGGAATCGGGTAAAAAATATAAATTATGAACACCCATTCACTCACGAATTCACTCGAACAAAAATCATCTAAATCCGACGTCAAATTCCTATTCAAATCTCAGATTTTCAATTGGGGAACCTTTTCCCCCATTTCCAAACTTCTATCCTCAATTTCCTTAATTAGACAAGGAAAACAATAATAGATTAATATATTATGATCAAAATAGAGTTAGAATTAGTTACCCAATAGTTCTCCTTCAAAATCCCTCGAGAAATCGTCTCCCACCGAGCTCTAAATCGAATTGGTGAAAAATGAGGGATGAACCCTCGAAGCTGCCTCTTCAACCCAGCGATTTCTGCACCTGCGCTCATGGGGCCGCATCTGCGGTCACGCACTTATGGAAAAATCACCGCAGGTGTGAAGGTCACTTATCTGGGCTGGGTCCGCACCTGTGCGCTTGAGTCCGCACCTGCGGATGCGCTTCTGCGCTAAATCATCTGCTTCTGCGGAACCTTGGGTCCTTCTCACTTCCGCATCTGCGACTGTCCTTCCGCAGATGCAACTCCACTCCTGCGGCTTACTCGTCGTATCTACGACCACTGACTTCCCGACCTAAAAGCACACATGCGATACCAGCCTTGCTTCTGCGGGGCCTCACCTGCGGACTCCTCACCGCAGGTGCGAAAACACTAGAACTAGCAAACTCAAAAATTCCTCTAAGTCCAAGCTTTCACCCGTTAGCATCTGAAACACACCCGAGGCCCCCAGGACCTCAACCAAACATACAAACAAATCCTAAAATACTATACGAACTTAGTCGAGCCTTCAAACCACATCGAACAACACCAAAATCATGAATTAAGCACGGATTCAAGCCTAAGAATTTAAATTTTTCCAAATTCTACAAACGACGCCGAACCACATCAAATCTAGTCCGAATGACCTCAAATTTTACACACAGGTCAAAAATGACACTACGAACCTATAGCCACTTTGGGAATTCCATTCCGAGCTTGATATCAAAATTTTCACTATCGGTCGAAATCGCCGAAAAACTAACTTCCGCCAATTCAAGCCTAAATCTACTACAGACCTCCAAAACACATTCTGGACGCGCTTCTAACTCCAAAATCACTCAACGGAGCTAACGGAGTTGACAGAATTCCATTCTGGATCCTTATTCACACAGTTCCGACTACGGTCCAAACTCTAAGGGTTAAACTCACAACTAGGGACTAAGTGTCCCAAAACTCTCTGAATTCCATAACCAATCACTCCGGCAAGTCCCAAAAGCAGAAACAAATATGGGTAAAGAAGATATTAGGGGATCGGGGCTCAAATTCTCAAAACGACCGTCCGGGTCGTTACATTCAAGCAAGAAGGCGATTTTGGAATATCGGCATAACTTCAAAAAGGTAAGTATCTTCACTAACCTCGAGTGGGGGAATTACCACTTAGGCATCGAGTCTTATGTGCCATTTGTAAAATATGAAAATCCGTGTACGCGAGGTGACGAGTACGTACTCGGGCTTATATGTGCAAAATATATTGAGTTAAAGTCTTGGGCATATTGTGTAGTAAATTGAATATTTGTCGGTATTTATTTAATCATCTCTTTGCCATGCTTCAATTCGCATTTATTGAATTTATTTTTGTATGACAATTTGAGTTAATTATTACTTGTATAATTATGTGGATTCCGTGAATTTGATGATTTGATATTTCTTGGAATTTAATTTCATTATGAATTTTTCGTCTCAAATAATTAATTAAACAAGCTTAAGAAGGAGTGTTTGTATAATTATCAAAATTTGGATTAATGAAGGCGTTGCCCTATGCTGATTATTTTCTATCTCTGTTGATTGTTTTGAGGTTTTATATACATTGTGTGGAGCCTCGGGTTATTTGTTGTGAAATTAATTAATTTTGTTATATCTTTGGAATTGGTTGTGATCATTGGGCAAATTGTGATATGAATAGATTTTGTTATATTGCCGTGATAATATTTCGTGTAAATTGTTGTGCCATTTGAGTTATTATTTTGAGGATATAAGGGTGGCATTCCACTGTTGATATTATGTGGGTATAAGGGTGGCATTTCACTGTTGTTATGTGTGTTGGGATATTGTCTGGGCGGAGCGATAACGGTGGCTATTGATATTGTCAGGGCGGAGGGATAAGGGAGGCTATTATAGGAGTGATAAGAGTGGTTATAGGAGAGATAATGGTGGCTATTGTCAGGGATGATATGTAATGATGTGGAGTGGTTTCATTAGTAATTTCTATATGATGTTGTGATTTTTCTTGTGTTTATTTTTATGCCTTGTGCAATTTGTCTTATTGTTGGTAAATTGATAATAGTCTGATTTATGTTAAAACTGGGAGCCTGTGGCGATTGTCAGGCGGATTATGAAAAGAAATGTGGGCACGAGGTGCCGTGAACAAATAATTATGATATTGGCACGTGAATGGTTCGTACAGTTGAGATATGAAACGTGGGCACGAAGTGCCGGGGAAAATATGATGGTTTTATTATTGGCACGTGAACTGTCCGTGCAGATTGGATATGAAAAAAATGGGCACGAGGTGCCAGGGAAATAGGATGATTTAATTATGGGCACGAAGTGCCGTGAAAATATGAAAGTGGGATGAGACCTATGTTTACGAAAAATATAAAAAGGGCTGAGACCCGTATTTGTATGATTTTGAAATAGAGTGTCACATGGTGATTTTTTATTGAAAGAATTATATTCAAAATATTTATTTGGAAGGATTTTTATTCAAAGTATTTATTGAAAGAATTATATTTGAAAGATACCTATTTGAGAAAATTATGTTGGATAGAGATTTATTGAAAGAATTATATTTGAAAGATATTTATTTGAGGATATTATATTTGGAAGAGAGTTATTTGGAAGAATTATATGTGAAAGATATTTATTTGAAGGACTTGATTTAATTGGGTGTACTTGTATTTATTATTTGTCGAGCGATATTAATGGTGTTCTTGTTGCCCTGCTGTGCATATCACTGGTTGATTTGTGTTGCCTTATTGTTATTTGTTTCCTATTATTTTGTATATCATATTGCACAGGTTATTAGGCTAGTGAGTGTCTTGATTGTATCTCGTCTCTACTCCACTGAGTTTAGTCTTGATACTTATTGGGTACCGACCGTGGTGTACTCATACTACACTTTGCACATTTTTGTGCAGAGCCAGATATTGAAGATATTGGACTCGGACAAAGTTAGAGCGGAATCACAAGGATTCAAGGTAGAGCTGCTTGGTCGTCGCAGTTCCTTGGAGTCTTTTAATTTTTATATTACTGTTAATTATTATTCAAACAATATTGATTATTCGATCTTTGAAAACACTTTCCCTCGGAGGAATCGGGGCCACGTCCCCAGGTCCGATTTGAATCCCAAAATTTCGGAGATTATTACCAGATAATCGAGCATGACTAGCAAAGGGCTGTGATATCCGTGCCCAGCCGGGTGTCACGGCGTGAATCTCGGCACGTATCGGAAGAGAATCAGTGATTAGCAAAATGAAAGATTTTTACCTTTTATGGAATTATATTTAGGGTAAAACTCCCATACTATATAAAAGGGAGTCTAACTATTCATTAGGGACATTGTAACACGTATATCAAGACAATATACTCTTATTTTCTCTGTTATTCAAAGTTCTTACTTTTGTTCATCAGTTCTTCATTATTGTGAGCCCGGGATCAAAGGCAGGCACTCCATTAAAATTGTTACTGAGTCCGAGATTATTCCCTTTAATTGGTTTGACAATTTATTACATCTCTTATCTGTTTAATCTAACCCAATTTATCATTTGTATTGAATTAATCCGTGTATCCTTAAAATCACATATAAATTTAATTGTTATCCATTTTTTAGAGTAAACAGTTTGGCGCCCATTGTGGGACTAAAGATAATAGTGGAAATTTGATACAAATTTTCATAACACACTTTATTTTATACTTGTTCTTTGAGCTTTTAATTTCAGGTCGAATTAAGAAAGTCAAATTTCCAATTTGCCTATTTGAACGTTGATGATGAGTCTGGCCACCATGGCGAGAACAACAACCTGGTGCCCAGCAACGAGGTGCCCCATGTTGACCCCAACGGAGTCCCAATCGCGGGTCCGATCGATGCTAAATCACACGTAGCTATCGAAGCAAACTTGCCTACTGACCCCGAAAACAGCATTCGCGAGGGACCTCGGTCGATAGCCCAGAGTACACACGACGGCGAAGGTGATGGGATCAACTTGCGCATGATCTTCGAAATGTTACAGGCTCAACAAGCAGCGATAACCCAGTTGCAGAACCAAATCCACGCCCCCAGCAGAGTAAAATCCGGCACCATCCCGGGAAAACGCTCGCAGAAATGAACCAGCCACAGAAAGGCCGGGTGAAGCAGAACCCGGAACCAACCACGAGATAATAAAAATGCTTGAGAAACGGATGAAGCTTCATGTATTCAGTTAGAGTTCGTGACTCAATATTTGTCACGACCTAAAATCCATTAAAGGTCGTGGTGGCACCGGACACCGCTGTCAGGCAAGACAACAATACAAATTTAGCTTAATTACCCATTTTAATGGATTTAAAAATCAAAATTTCTTCAATAAAATAATAAAAATGAAACTCATAGAGTAAACAATAATTTCTTTTTAGAAACTAAATTTCTAAACAACTCACAACCATTCCCAAAACCCGGTGTCACAACTGCATGAGCATTTACTAGGAAATTAAAATTAAAAATACAGCATCTATCCAGAATATAAATTAGACAGGAAAATATAATATCTCTGAAGGAGACTCTGTTGGTTGCGGATCGTAATAAAAAATGCAGCTCACTTATGTCCCCAAAATTTGTAACCACATTTCTGCGCCCACAAGGTCGCTAGACATATATGTATCTGCACAATAAAATATGCAGCAAGTGCAGCATGAGTACAAAAAATAATGTGTACCCAGTAAGTATCAAGACTAATCTCGAAGAGGTAGAGACGAGATGGCCGACTCTGACACTCACTAAGAGTCAATAATAATAAATGAAATAAAAATAGCAATATCTAGATCAACATGATTTATAGAATTTACAATGATTTTCTTTAACCAGCAGAAATAATTAAATTCCTTCAATTCCAATAAATTTCCAATTTATCAATTAACCTCATTTACAGAAATAACAATAATTTCCTTAACAAACAGAGATAAATAAATTCTTCAAAATCCAATAATTTTCAAATTTCAATTAGCTTCACAAGCTGAAATAAACTATCAATGTATCGTGTAATTATTATTATTAAGCACGATTTTTCTGCCGAGGTCGTACGGCCGAGGGACATGCGGCACGATCCAGAGTTTTGTGTACACTGCCGAGGGACGTGCGGCACGATCCATAGTTGCATCTATCCTCCCGAGGCGTTCGGCCCGCTCCACAAGAAAGGAGAACATTTTCTTATGTACCTCCGGAATGAGAGTATATTTATTATAAGATAAATTCAGGAGGAAGAAAAATTTCTCTTAACAATTAATTAATTTAAATAGAAAATCAAGTATATGAGATTTTCATCCTTTAATATTCTTATCTGACAATTCACGATATTTAATATCTTTATCTGAAAATTCACAATATATTCACATATATATATATATATATATTAATTAAACAAAGAATACAATTTACACAAGTAATTCATGCTTTGAGTCCTAAACTACACGGACTTTAGCATTAATAGTAGCTACGCACGGACTCTCGTCATCTCGTGCGTACGTAGCCCCCACAATTAGCAACAATTATATAATTTTTTTTAATCACTTAAGAGGTAATTTCCCCTTCACATGATTAGACAAGTGACTTACCTCGTCTTGCTCTAATTTAATCCACTAGTAGACCCTTTCCTCGATTATCGAACTCTGTCTGGCTCGAATCTAGCCAAAGTAATTCGATACACTCATTAAAACTTATAGGAATTAATTCTATAAGAAAATACTACATTTTCAGCAAAATCCCGAAATTAATTAAAACATTCGACCGTGGGGCCCACGTCTCGGAATCCGGCAAAAGTTACGAAATCCGACAACCCATTCAATTACGAGTCTAGACATACCATTTTCACTCATATCCGACTCCGAATCGATGCCGAAATCTCGAAAATTTGTTTCTATGAGATTTTAAAACATTTCCCAAATTTCAATCTCAAAACACTAATTAAATGGTGAAAACAATGATATATTTGTGTATATAGACCAAATCCGAGTTGGAATCACTTACACCAATGTCTTTCCTTGAAAATATGTTAAAAGTCACCTCTGCTCAAGCTCGAGTTTGTCAAAAATGGCAAATGAGTCGAATGCCTCTGTTTATTTTTTATAACTTACAGATCTGTCCAGCCCGATCAGGGAGCTCGATCAGGGAGCTCGATCAGGGATCTTGATCATGGAGCTCGATCAGGGAGATCGATCAAGGAGCTCGATCTTGGGCCTCGATCTTGGGCTCGATCTTGGGCTCGATTACAGTCCAGAATTTCCAGCAGAAGAGAAAAATTGCAGCAGTTGTTTAAGTCCAATTTTTGATCCGTTAACCATCCGAAACTCACCCGAGACCCTCGGGACCTCAACCAAATATACCAGCAAGTCCTAAAACATCATATGAACGTATTTGAAACCTCAAATCATATAAAACGATGCTAAAACCACGAATTATGCTCCAATTCAAGCTTAATGAAACTTAAAATTTCCAACTTATACATTCGATGTCGAAACCTATCAAATCAACTCTGATTGACCTCATATTTTGTACACAAGTCATAAATGACATAACGGAGCTATGAAAATTTTTGGAACTGTATTCCAACTCTGGTATCAAAAGGTCAACTCCCCGGTCAAACTTTCAAACTTAAGTTCTTATTTTAGCCATTTCAAGCCTAATTTCACTACTAACTTCCAAATAAAATTCCGATGACGCTCCTAAATCCAAAATCACCATACGGAGCTGTTGGAATAATAAAAATTCTATTCCGGGGTCGTTTGCACATAATTCGATATCCGGTCACTATTTGAACTTAACTTTTTTAATTGTTTCATCAAAATTCCATATCTCGGGCTAGGGACCTCGGAATTTGATTCCGGGCATACGCCCAAGTCCCAAATCACGATACGGACCTACCTAAACTGTCAAAACACTGATCCGAGTCCGTTTACTCAAAATATTGATCAAAGTCAAACTTGGCCTTTTAAAACTAACTTAAGGAACCAAGTGTTCCGATTTCAACCCAAACACTTCCAAATCCCAAACCAACCATCCCCGCAAGTCATAAATCATTAAAGCACATACGGGAAGTTTTATTTAGGGGAACGGGGTTCTAAAAGTCAAAACGACCGGTTGGATCATTACATTCTCTCCCACTTAAATATACGTTAACATGCTAAGGAGTGTTCCGAAGTTATCCAAAATCACTGTTTAACACCTCGTGCACCTACCCGTGCTACCTGACCCAGTTGAGCACATTAACTCAAGCCAATCTGAAAATTCTCCCCTTTATTTAGGCAAATGCGCCTTAGACCCCAATTCTAACATCCAGAATTCTCCACCATGCATGTTTCCAACCTATGAATGGCGTATCAATCACTACACGATGCACCAATATAGGATTGCATACCTTTGTTGAATTTAGACCATGCACCGCATCATTTACATTACTATAATAACATCCTCTGATAACAATAGCCAAAATTCCACGAATCTGATGTTCACAACACACCTCATGATACATATAAGTCTTGTTCCAACTCTTGAAATGCTTCCACGATGGAAGAAATGTGTAGAAATTCATAACCAACTGCCGAGTCAACAATTATTGAGTTTCTCCTTCTGACAAGAACCGTTGCCTCGTTATAACCAAATAATGGTATTTGCTCTTTATTATACTTCATATAACCCGATCGCACTGATCCCGAATCCAATAATTTTGTCTCCCCCAGCATGAGCTACTCAGGAAATAAGCCACCTCAGACACGGCAAAAACACTCATATGATGCCACAATAAGCTAATAAGCTACGGACTCGATTGCGATACGTAAGAAAAATGAACTCTGGAAAGGATTACTCAACCCACGTGACTAACTAGACAACTGAAAAGGTGTCATGAACCTTCCTCAGAAAATGGGACACAAACACACAAAATAGAATATAGGGGACTGTACTCAACATCAAACCGTTGCGGCGTGCAACCCGATCCATACATGGTACCATTGCGGCGTGAAACCCAATCCAAACAATATACCCGTGGCGGCGTGCCACCGATCCGCACAAAAAGAATCTATAAGAAAATACTTACCGAGCTAGAATGCTCATTACTACAAAATATTCGAATATCGGACACAAGCAAGCTCAGTGCATAATATCATCTATGGAAGGACCGACAGCGCCATACGCTACAAAAATCAAGCACAACTAAGGTGCGATATATGATCTGAATCTGAAGAGCCATCCTGCTCACATAACATCATCGCTACGCGGGACCTCGACACATAAGAAATTTATCAAGCTGTTTCATAACTCACACGGCACAATATAGTATTACATGAAATAACCGACGACGAAACGACATCCAACGTCCGAATACTCCTCCATAGGGAGCTTTTATGCTGAAATGAACACATCCGGTCTGATATAGAGCCCGTATTTATATTTATATTCATCCACAGACCTCAAGCCGATTCTGATCGTACTGTAATAGGGTAATAGCCTTTCAAGGATCCATAATAACCCTTTTCCCCTAACACACAAGAACAACCATCATAACCTGAACAAATTTCCACATTCCACAACCAAATGAACCGAGTGCCCTCCAGGCAAAAATTGTCGAATTAGCGATATCGCCACAATCTTCATACTTGGTTGTTAAATATTTAATCAATCAGGTGACTACTTGTCATACTCATACAATTCTCCCGTGGAATATGCTCCCACGACCTTACGCAACAGATAACAAGTCTGCACATCCATACCACCGGCCATACTAATACTGTAAGGAGAATCAAGGACCCGCAATTCAATACATAAAGACTCTTACACATAATGCCGATCTCAAGTGACACTGAAGACAATACCAGCTTGCTTTAAACCTCTAACTCCTTTTCTTCTCGTCCGAGCTTGTGACATCCTTGTCAATACCGAACCGAAATCTTAAATCCTCAACTTTTGAATCTCATGCTACTTAATGCACTTAATCACGCAAATACGTAGGAGTACAAGAATTTCATCATAATTCCCGAACCACTAATAGGGTAAACACTTCATCATATCGCAACCTTTTACTTAACTCATTTCAAGAGAACCAATGCAACACATGACTGAATTCCCATATCCGTAGAAAATACCGGCCTCAAGTAGTGGTCTAAGCCACCATAACTTTTTTGGGGTCCCTCTACACATAAAGTGCCATAATACTTGAATTCCTCCAAATAAAATCAATTACGGAGGCCGCCAAGCCTCGCACGTACCGCCACAAATTATATGTATAAATCTATGCGCTGAAGAAACTGATCATTGCCACCATCATGCCGATTCAACCGTTGTTAGCCGACCCGTCTTTTTCTCAATTTATTCTCAACTTGCCTTAGAAATAATAATATCTTCATTCAATACATCACGAATGCAAATCCGCACTCATCCCAAGTGACCTTATTTCACGAGACCACGTTATTTCAAATTCCACAAATCATCTCATACCTCTCCTTGTGCGCACTTTTTCATCTTCAACTGGTACACCCATTCTGATACTTCTTTTATGAATCCGAAGTTATTTTCTTCCATTTCTCAAATGCTACACCACAACCTGAAGATAACGCAGAGTACTCCAAGCCCTGTTTCATAATCTGCTGCAAAAGCTCGATACTCAACCATACTACGGACTCGAGATCCTTAGACACCGCACTTCAAATTTTTGAACCCGCTAAGACCGTTATTGAGAGTCACTTGCTCTGACTTGTTCCCAAACATGATCAATTCCAAGACCCTGCTAGCACATGGACATTTTATCAAGGAAACATTCGACTATCTCACTTTCCTGTGCATTACATCTACACGAAGCATAAACTATGAGTCTTCCAAAAACCTGAATATGAATTGATAAGGCCAAATATGGCACACATTCCCCAAATCCTTTGCTCAAATTACCACTGATGTTTTCTTTCCTTAGTTGCAATGATCTACCAATACACCGATAACCAGAAAACTCACAAGTTGACACTACGAAATCCAATCATAGATGATAGGGCTCTTCACTTAGCTTGAAGCTATAATTACAAAGTTATGGAATCCACCGAGATTCTTTCTTCATCGTTGACATGATCCGGGTAGCCAGTAGAATTCTTTGCAGAAGCTTCATCAACGCCACGCGACCGCTAACCTGCTCACAGGAGATAACCCACCTGTGGAAATTACATGCCGACACATTCCAACGTCTCTGCACTAGGTTCAATTACTACGAAATCAGTAGATCATCCTGAGTCCGAGCTCATTCACCAGCTGCACCAGTCCGTCCACCAGCTGCACAAGTCCGTCCACTCCTCATGGACGTCAACTAAAGGTGCGACAATACATTCCAATCCAAAGTCATGTTGTATCCTTCTTCATATCAGGCAACTCACTCCTGTCATACCCAACCTTCCTCAATATAGCAGCAAATATTCCAAATTAAGCCAGTTAACCTAATCACTATCCATCATGAATCCCAAATCACTCTAATTTCCCCCAAGGCGTGTGGCTATCCTACCACAGAACCCGTATGCTACCTTGCCACTCTCCCACTTTGGTCAAACCCTCTCCTTTAAGCAGCTACTCGACTTCTTTTTCTCACACTTGGCCTCCTAGGAACTTAACCACCACAAGACACCTTCCACAAGTCCTTCCTCATCTTTTGTTGCCCAGTTGTTGCCTTAACTCAAAATCCGTTTCTGTAGCACTTGAACCAATAGGTCGTTACTAACTTTAAACCTTTCCGAGGATTATCCTTCTCGAGCCATCAATACTAGGAACACCGCTTAAATCCTGAACCACTGCACATCATGATCTCTAACAATTGCTTCCCCTACACTAATTCCTAACACCCCGCCGTGAAGGCTAGTTGAAGAAAACTATAATACCGGCAAACCTTAACACATTTAACAAGGCGATGACACCACATCAAAATTGAGAACTCTATCACACTCGAAAATATCAAACTTCGTTACTCCATCAACCCCAAACCTGAACATTCATAGTACGATTACCTTTTCCTTGCTGGGAATAAAACATGGAACCTCTGAATCATGTACTGGGAAAAACCTTTTTTTAAGTCGTTTACTGCCTTGAAACATAGACGGGCATTTTACCATTTCATAAACACTGTGCGATAAAAATGCACGGATCGTCATAACAATCAATGCCAAATATAAAAACCTTAGGTAGTACTGATACTTAATTTGAAATGACAGGGCAGCCTTTCGCAAGGCAACAACAATAGCCCAATTAATTACACAGGGAGAAGCATCATGTACTACATCTGTAGTACCATTAACAATTTCCTCGATCCCTAATTTATAACAAGCGTTTCACGTCGCATAAGATTGAGTAGTCAGGAAACGAAGGCATAAGCCTCAAAGGAATCAAATCGCACGATGAGGAATCAAAAAGGAAAGTATTCCTAACAGCCTGTAGCCTCTCGAAGATAAGTACAAACGTCTCCGTACCAATCTGCAAGACTCTACTATACTTGCTCATGACTCGTGAGACCTACGTGAACCTAGTGCTCTGATACCATGTTGTCACGACCCAAAATCCATTAAAGATCATGATGGCGCGGGACACCGCTGTCAGGCAAGCCAACAATACAAACTTAGCTTAATTACCCATTTTAATGGATTTAAAAATCAAAATTTCTCCAATAAAATAATAAAAATGAAACTCATAGAGTAAATGCTAATTTTTTTTAGCAACTAAATTTCTAAACAACTCACAACCATTCTCAAAATCAGGTATCACAAGTGCATGAACATTTACTAGGGAATTAAAATAAAAAATACAGCATCTGTCCAGAATATAAATTAGACAGAAAAATATAATATCTCTGAAGGAGACTCTATTGGATACAGATTGTAATATAGAATGCAGCTCACCTAAGTCCCCACATTTGTAACCACACCTCTACGCCCACAAGGTCATTAGACATATATGTACCTGCACAATAAAATGTGCAGCAAGTGCAGCATAAGTACGAAAAATAACCTGTACCCAGTAAGTATCAAGCCTAATCTCGGAGAGGTAAAGACGAGATGGCCGACTCTGACACTCACTAAGAGTCAATAACAATAAATGAGATAAAAATAGCAATATCTAGATCAACATGATTTATAAAATTTACAATGATTTTCTTTAACCAGCAGAAATAATTAAATTCCTTCAATTTCAATAAATTTTTAATTTATCAATTAACCTCATTTTACAGAAATAACAATAATTTCCTTAACAAACAGAGATAAATAAATTCTTTAAATTCCAATAATTTTCAAATTTCAATTAGCTTCACAAGCTGAAATAAACTATCAAATATCGTGTAATTATTATTATTAAGCACGATTTTTCTGTCGAGGTCGTACGGCCCGATCCAGAGTTTCGTGTATGCTACCGAGGGAAGTGCAGCACGATACATAGATGCATCTATCCTGCCGAGGTGTTCGGCCCGCTCCACAAGAAAGGAAGACATTTTCTTATGTACCTCTGCAATGAGAGTATATTTATTATAAGATAAATTCAGGAGGAAGAACAATTTCTCTTAACAATTAATTAATTTAAACAGAAAATCAAGTATAAGAGATTTTCATCCTTTAATATGAAAATTTCATATTTTTCTACTTTTCATAACAATTCACAATATATATATATATATATCAATTATTTTAATTAATAAAGAATACAATTCACACAAGTAATTCATGCTTTGAGTCTTAAACTACCCGAACTTTAGCATTAATAGTAGCTACGCACGGACTCTCGTATCCTCGTGCGTACGTAACCCCCACAATTAGCAACAATTATTTAATTTTTTTAATGACCTATGAGGTAATTTCCCCCTCACAAGATTAGACAAGGGACTTACCTCGTCTTGCTCCAATTTAATCCACTAGTAGACCCTTTCCTCGATTATCCAACTTTGTCTAGCTCGAATCTAGCCAAAATAATTCGATACAATCATTAAAACTTATAGGAATCAATTCTATAAGAAAATACTATATTTTCAGTAAAATCCCGAAATTAATTAAAAAATTCGACTGCGGGACCCACATCTTGAAATCCGGCGAAAGTTACCAAATCCGATAACCCATTCAATTACGAGTCCAACCATACCAGTTTCACTCAAATCTGACTCTGAATCGATGCCAAAATCTCGAAAATTCGTTTTTATGAGATTTTAAATTTTTATACAAATTTCAATCTCAAAACACTAATTAAATGGTGAAAATAATAATATATTTGTGTATATAGACCAAATCCGAGCTGGAATCACTTACCCCAATGTCTTTCCTTGAAAATCTGTCAAAAGTCGCCTCTGCTCAAGCTCAAGTTTGTCAAAAATGGCAAATGAGTCGAATGCCTTTTTTTTATAACTTACAGATCTGTCCAGCTCGATTAGGGAGATCGATCAGGGAGCTCGATCAGGGAGCTCGATCATGGAGCTCTATCAGGGAGCTCGATCATGGGAGCTCGATCTTAGGGGCTCGATCAGGGAGCTCGATTTTGGGAGCTCGATTTTGGGAGCTCGATCTTGGGAGCTCGATTTTGGGCTCGATCTTGGGCTCGATCACAGCCCAGTATTTCCAGCAGAGAGAAAAATTGCAGCAGCTGTTTAAGTCCAATTTTTGATCCGTCAACCATCCGAAACTCACCCGAGACCCTCGGGACCTCAACCAAATATACCAACAAGTCCTAAAATATCATACGAACTTATGTGAAACCTCAAATCACATACAACGACACTAAAATCACGAATTATGCTCCAATTCAAGCTTAATGAAACTTAAAATTCCAACTTCTACATTCGATGTTGAAACCTATCAAATCAACTCTGATTGACCTAAAATTTTGCACACAAGTCATAAATGACATAACGGAGCTATGAAAATGTTCCGAACTGTATTTCAACTCCGGTATCAAAAAGTCAACTCCCCGGTCAAACTTTCAAACTTAAATTCTTGTTTTAGCCATTTCAAGCCTAATTTCACTACGGACTTCCAAATAAAAATTCGATCATGCTCGTAAGTCCAAAATCACCATACAGAGCTGTTGGAATCATAAAAATTCTATTTCAGGGTCGTTTGCACACAATTCGACATCCGGTCACTATTTGAACTTAAAGTTTTTAATTATTTCATCCACATTCCATATCTCGGGCTAGAGATGTCGGAATTTGATTCCGGGCATACGCCCAAGTCCCAAATCACGATACAGACCTACCAAAACTGTCAAAATACTGATCCGAGTCCGTTTGCTCAAAATGTTGACCAAACTCAAACTTGGCCTTTTAAAGCCAACTTAAGGAACCAAGTGTTCCGATTTCAACCCAAACACTTCCAAATCCCGAACCAACCAGTCCCGCAAGTCATAAATCATTAAAGCACATACGGAAAAATTTATTTAGGGAAACGGGGTTCTAAAAGTCAAAACGACCGGTCTTGGGAGGTAGTTTGTAACTATTTCATTGTTAGTTTATATTTAAAAACAAAATGGCTTGAAATGTGATTATAATCGGCTTACCTAGTCTTAGATACTAGGTGTCATCACGACGCCTGAGGTGGGATTTTTGGGTCGTGACAAAAATTTATTTAGTGTGGTGGACCATCGTAGTATTATGAAGGGGCGAATTTTAGATTTGAGCAGTCCGGAGGTTGCTTCACTCGCGAAGATCATTTAAAGTATTAGTTTAGTTTCGTCGAGGTAAGTATCTTGCCTAACCATGAGTGGAGAAATTACCCCTTAGGCATTGAGTCTTATGTGGAAATTGTGTAATTGAAAACCATATACGCGAGGTGACGAGTACGTACTTGATTTATATGTGAAAATTATATCGGTTAAAATTTGTAGACGCCCTTATGTATTAAATTGAAAAATTGTTGGAACTTAGTAAATCCTTGATTTGTCATGCCTCATTCCTTGTTTGTCGAGTTTTTATTTTATATGATAATTTGGTGTGATTGTCACTTAGATTTTTATGTGAATTTAGTGTGTTTGTTGATTTGATATTTCTTGGAAATAATCACATTATGGATTTTTCATCTGCAAATAATTAATTAAATAAGTTTAAATTGAGGCGTTTATATATTTATCTAAAATTTGGATTAAAGAAGGTGTTGTCCTATGATGAGTTATTTTTCCATCCTTGTGGTTGTTTTTGAGATTTTATATATATTGTGTTAAGCCGTGGACTATCTGTTGTGAAATTAATTTACTTTATTGTACCTTTGGAATAGTTGTGGCCTACGGAAAATTTGTAAATACGAGTTGATGATGTTGTGTTGTTGTGATAATATTCTGTGTGAATTATTGTGTGATATGGGTTACTGTTAAGCGGCGTATAAGGGTGGCATTCCATTGTTGACACTATGTAGGCCTAAGGGTAGCATTTCACTGTTGTTATGCGTGTTGGGATATTGTCTGGGTGGAGTGATAAGGGAGGCTACTATAGGAGCGATAAGGGTGACCATTAATATTGTCAGGACGGAGGGATAAGGGGGGCTATCATAGGAGTCATAAGGGTGGTTATAGGAGAGATAAGGGTGGCTATTGTCAGGGATGATATGTGATGATGTGGGGTTATTATGTTGGTGATTTTTATATGATGATGTGAGATTATTGTGTTGATGATTTTTTTGTGTTATATTGCGATTCTCTTTGTGCAACTTGTCTTGTTGTTTGGTATCTTGATATTAGTCTGATTCATGTTGAAATTGTGAGCCTATGGCTATTGCCGGGCGGATTATGTTATTGGCACGTGAACTGTTCGTGCAGATGTGATATGAAATATGGGCGCGAGGTGCCAGAAAAATATAATGATTATGTTATTGGCACGTGAACTATTCGTGCAGATGTGATATGAAATGTGGGCACGAGGTGCTAAAAAAATATAATGATTATGTTATTGGCACGTGAACTGTCCGTACAGATGTGATATGAAATGTGAGTATGAGGTGCCGGGAAAATATAATAATTTTTATTATTGGCACGTGAGTTGTCCGTGCGGTGTTGAGAGAAATATGGCCACGAGGTGTCGTGAAAAAATGAAAGTGGGCTGAGACCCGCGTTACGAAAATATGAAAGTGGGCTGAGACCTGTGTTTTATGATTATGAAATGAGGTGTCACAAAGTGACTTTTATTCGAAGGAATTATATTCAAAAGATATTTATTTGAAAGAAATATATTCGAAAGATGTTTATTTGAAAGAAGTATATTTGAAAGAGTTTTATATTCGAAGGATGTTTATTTAAATAAATACATTCAGAGAGTATTTATTCAAAAGAATTATATGTGAAGGATTTATATTGAAGGACTTGTTTAATTGGGTGTACTTGTATTTCTTATTCGTTCGAGTAATAATTTTGGTGTGTTGCTGCCTTGCTGTTTACATCACTAGTTGATTATTATTGCTATCACTGCTATTTATTTTCTATTATTTTTGTATACTATATTGCACAGGTTATTGGACTAGTGAGTGTCTTGACTGTACCTCGTCACTACTTCACCGAGGTTAGTCTTGATACTTACTGGGTACCGACTGTGGTGTACTCATACTACACTTCTGCACACTTTTGTACAGAGCCAGGTATTGGAGATATCAGACTCGGACAAAGTTAGTGAGTTGATCGCAAGGATTCAAGGTAGGGTTGCTTGGGCATCGCAGTCCCTTGGAGCCTTTCCATTTTTATTGTACTGTCATCTCTTATTCGAACAGTATTTTATATTCGATCTTTGAGATCATTGCATGTATTCAGTTAGAGTTCGTGACTCAGTATTACCAGTCTTGGGAGGTTGTTATATTTATTTCCGTTGTTGATTTTTTATTTTAAAAAAATATGTCTCGAAATGTAATTGTAATCGATTTACCTAGTCTTAAAGACTAAGTGCCATCACGACGCCTATAGTGAGATTTCAGGTCGTGACATCATCAATACACAAAATAGCACAACTTATTAATTTATCACCATAAGACTCGTAGAGGGAGATAGAGACAGACACGAAACTTACTAAATGATAACAATTGTCCCTTATGTTCGGAGATAGATTCATAATAATCCCTTGATCTACCGAACAGTTTTGATCGATTAAATTTATCAAAAGTGAATACATTCTATCTCTGTCAAATATTTAACAAACTCTGGTAATTAGATTGAATAGGAATTTTCGGGAAAAAAAAGATTTAAATAAATTAACATTTAAAGGTGCGATTTTTGATAGTTTCTGCTATTTTTGGTCTACTTCCGAGTCTGGTGCAGCTTTTAAATTAAATTTTGCTACTTATTATCTATTTTTGATAGTTTTTGCAATTTTTCGTCTATTTCTGGAATTTGGTGCAACTTTGTGAGGTTGAGTTTTTGTTACTTTGTATCTATTTTTGGTGTTTGGTATGCGGTTTCTGAGATTATTTGACGGACTTTCCTGGTATTTCTGATTAAAATATTATTTCTCCATTATGACAAAATCTCACCATCAAAGTTTGTCAAATATTTGACGGAGACTAAAAGTGCTCACGCAAACTTAAAGGGCCACAATTGCTCAAGATCAAACATAAGGGACTTATTTTATCATTTTCTCCGAAAGAAACCAAATGATGAGAAAGGATTGCAATTTTCAAGCCCTTTACCTCGAGCGAAAAACGAGTGTGTCACGACCCAATTTCACTTATAGGTCGTGGTGGCGCTCAACACTACAGTTAGGCAAGCTAACTAGTAATTTAAATTCACATTCAATTCTTTTAAAATTAACCGAGTAATTAAACTCTTCTTACTTGCAAGAATTAAAACAATATGAAAAGATCTGATAAATTAAAATAATCAAGAAAATAATTAAATCAAAATATTCTACTAGTGTGTGTGCTAAGACCTGGTATCATAAGTGTATGAGCATCTAGTAGATTATACAAAAAAAAATCATAAATACTGTATGGAATGAAATAGACAGAATAAAAATTCAGGAAGAGGCACTCGTTGCTGCAGAACGGCTCAGAAAGCAACTCGCCACTAAGCCTTCGGATAACGCGGGTGCACGTCAATAGGTCTAACGATAGCACCTGTCTCAGGTTCTGCACAAAAAGTACAGCAAGTGTAACATGAGTACGTAAACAACGTGTACCCAGTAAGTATCAAGCCTAATCTCGAAGTGGTAGAGACGAGATGGCCAACTTTGACACTCACTAAGGGTCAACAATAATAAATAAAATAAATTATAATTACTCAAATCAGCATGATTCACAGAGTTAATAATAGTTTTATTCAATGAGCAGAAATAATAAAAAACAATCCTTCAATTGCAACAATTCCCATTTATCAAATAGCTTTACAAGATGCAATTAAATTTCAATAAATTTCCATTTTATCAAATAGCTTTACAAGCTACAATAAACTGTCCAAGTATTGTGTAATTATTATTATTATTGAGCACGATTTCTGTCGATGTCGTACGGCCCGATCCAGAGTTTTGTATACACTGCCGAGGGACGTGCGGCACGATCCATTGATGCATCTATCCTGCCAAGGCGTTCGGCCCGCTCCACAAGAAAGGAGGACATTTTCTTATGTACCTTCGAAAAGAGAGTATATTCATTATAAGATATATTCGGGAAGAAGAACAATTTCTCTTAACAATTAATTAATTTAAACATAAATTTAAGCATATGAGATTTTCCATCTTTTAATATTTTTATCTAACAATTCACAACATATATATAAATATATCAAATAATTTAATTAAGTAAGGACTACCATTTACACAAGTAATTCATGCCTTTGAGTCCTAAACTATCTGGACTTTAGCATTAATAGTAGCTAAGCACGGACTCTCGTTACCTTGGGCGTACGTAGCCCCCATAATTAGCAACAATTATTTAATTTAATCGCCTATGATGTAATTTCTCCCTCACAAGATTAGACAAGAGACTTACTTCGTCTTGCTCCAATTTAATCCACTAGTAGGCCTTTTCCTCGATTATCCAACTTCGAGTGGCTCGAATCTAACCAAAAATAATTCTATACAATCACTAAAATTTGTAGGAATCAATTCTATACGAAAATACTACATCTTCAATAAAATTCTGAAATTAATTAAAATTTTCATCCGACAACACATTCAATTACGAGTCCAACCATATGAGTTTCACTCAAATCCGTCTTCGAATCGATACCGAAATCTCAAAAATTCGTTTCTACGAGATTTCTAAAAATTTTCCAAATTTAAATCTCAAAACACTAATTAAATAGTGAAAGCAATGATATATTTGTTTATATAGACCAAATTCGAGTTAGAATCACTTACCCCAATATTTTTTCCTTGAAAATCTGTCAAAAGTCGCCTCTGCTCAAGCTCAAATTCGTCAAAAATCGCAAATGGTACGAATGTCCTCTTTTATCAATCTGCCGAGGCAGCCTTCGAAACTAGGCCTCGAACTGGGCTTCGATCGTGGCCCTCGAGTCTAGGCCTCGATCATGGCTTCGATCACAGGCTCGAGCCTGGTCCTCGATCATGACCTCGATCCTGGCATCAAGCCTGGGCCTTCGATCATGGCATCGAGCCTGGGCCTTCGATCGTGACCCTCGATCTTGGGTCTCGATCCTGGCTCTCGAGCCTTGCCTTCGATCATGGCCCTCGAGCTGGACCTTCGATCGTGGCTTCGATCACAAGCTCGAGTCTGAGCCTCGTCAACCCTGGGCTCGATACTTGGGCTTGATATCTGGGCTCGATACCTGGGCTCGATCACAGCCCAGAATATCCAACAGAAGAGGAAAAATTGCAGCAGCTTTTTAAGTCCAATCGTTGATCCGTTAACCATCCGAAACTCACCCGAGGCCCTCGGGATCTCAGCCAAATATACCAACAAGTTCTAAAACATCATACGAACGTATTTGAAACCTCAAATCACATAAAACGACACTAAAACTATGAATTATGCTCCAATTCAAGCTTAATGAAACTTAAAATTTCCAACTTCTACATTCGATGTCGAAACCTATCAAATCAAGTCCGATTTACCTCAAATTTTGTACACAAGTCATAAATGATATAACGGAACTATAAAAATTTTCGAAACTGTATTCCGACCCTGGTATCAAAAAGTCAACTCCCCGGTCAAACTTCCAAACTTAAATTCTTATTTTTAGCCATTTCAAGCATAATTTCACTACGGGCTTTCAAATAAAATTCCGATCATGCTCTTAAGTTCAAAATCACCATACGGAGCTGTTGGAATCATAAAAATTCTGTTCCTGGGTCGTTTGTACATAATTCGACATCCGATCACTATTTGAACTTACACTGTTAATTTTTCATCAAAATTCCATATCTCGGGCTAGGGACCTCGGAATTTGATTCAGGGCATACGCCCAAGTCCCAAATCACGATACGGACCTAACGGAACTATCAAAACACTGATTCGAGTCCGATTGCTCAAAATGTTGACCAAAGTCAACTCACTCTAATCCACATTTTAAATCTATTTTTCACATAAAAACTTTCCATAAAATTTTTACGGATTGCGCACGCAAGTCGAGAAATGATAAATAGTACTTTTCGAGGTCTTAGAACACATAATTAATTATTAAATTTAAAGATGATATTTTGGGTCATCACATTCTCCACCTCTTAAACAAACGTTCGTCCTCGAACGGGTTTAGAATTATACCTAAAGTGCTGAATAAGTGTGGATATTTGTTCCGCATGTTTTCCTCGGCCTCCCAAGTCGCTTCCTTGACTGATTAGCCCCTCCACTGGACTTTTACTGCAGAAATTCTCTTGGACCTCAACTGGCGAACCTGTTTATCAACAATGGAAACTGGATCCTCTTCATAACCCAAGCTATTATCTAGCTGAACTGTGCTGAAGTCTAACACATGTGATAGGTCGGCATGAGACTTCCGGAGCATAGATACATGGAAAACTAGATAAACACCCAATAGACTGGGAGGCAATGCAAGCTCATAAGCAACCTCCCTAACTCGCCTCAACACCTCGAATGGGCCTATAAACCTCTGGCTCAATTTCCCCTTTTTTCCAAATCTCATGATCCCCTTTATCGGCGAAACTTTCAAGAGAAATGTTTCACCTACCATAAATGATAAATCACGCACTTTCTGATCCGCGTAACTCTTCTGTCTGGACTGTGCTGTACGAAGTCGCTCCTGAATCAACTTTACCTTTTCCAAGGCATCTTTCACCAAATCAGTACCATATAACTTAGCCTCACCGGGCTCAAACCATCCGATGGGCGAACGGCATCGCCGACCATATAAAGCCTCAAATGGAGCCATCTCGATGCTGGATTGGTAACTGTTATTATAAGCATACTCGGCCAAAGGCAAGAAACGATCCCACTGACCTCCAAAGTCAATCACACATGTCCTGAGCATATCCTCCAAAATCTGAATTGTCCGCTCTGACTGCCCGTCGGTATGCGGATGAAAGACTATGCGGAGCACTACACGGGTCCCCAACTCACTCTGTACTGCTCTCCAGAAATGTGAAGTAAACTGAGAACCCCTATCTGATATGATAGAAATTGGCACACCGTGCAACCGAACTATCTCCTGAATATAAATCTGGGTCAACCTCTCTGAAGTATACGTAGTCACAACAGGAATAAAATGTGTCGACTTGGTCAACCTGTCAACAATCACCCAAACTGCATCAAACTTCCTCAAGGTCTGCGGCAACCCAACTACAAAGTCCATAGTAATTCGTTCCCATTTCCACTCTGGTATGGTCATCTGTTGAAGTAGGCCACCTGGCCTCTGGTGCTCATATTTAACTTGCTGGCAATTTAGACACCTAGCTACATACTCAACTATGTCCTTTTTCATTCGTCGCCACCAATAATGCTGCCTCAAGTCATGATACATCTTTGTAGCACCTGGATGAATGGAATTCCGAGAACGGTGTGCTTCCTCTAGGATCTTTTTTCTCAGTCCATCCACATTAGGAACACATAGACGATCCTGGAGTCGCAGAACACCATTCGTTCCAATAGTAACTTCCTTGGCACCACCCGTAGTACCGTTTCTCGAAGAACCATTAAGTGTGGATCATCATACTGGCGAGCCTTGATCTGCTCAAATAGTGAAGACTGAGCTACAACACATGCAAGAACTCGGCTGGGCTCTGAAATATCCAGCCGCACAAGTCTGTTGGCCAAGGGCTAAATATCTGAAGCCAATGGCCTCTCCTCTGCTGAAATGAAAGCCAAATTACCCATACTCTCTGCCTTTCTACTCAAGGCGTCTGCAACCACATTTGCTTTGCCCGAATGATACAAGATAGTAATATCATAATCTTTTAGTAACTCAAGCCATCTGTGCTGTCTCAAATTTAGGTCCCTCTACTTTAACAAGTGCTGCAAACTGCGATGATCAGTGTAAACTTCACAAGACACCCCGTAAAGATAATGCCTCGAAATCTTAAGAGCGTGAACAATCACAGATAACTCCAAATCATGTACTGGATAATTCTTCTCGTGGGACTTCAGCTGACGTGAAGCATATACAATAACTCGCCCTTCCTGCATCAATACACAACCCAAGCCAATGCGTGAAGTATCGCAATACATTGTATACATCCCCGAACCGGAAGGCAGTACTAACACTAGTGTTGTAGTCAATGTTGTTTTGAGCTTCTGAAAGCTCACCTCACAATCATCGGACCACCGGAACGGAGCACCCTTATAGGTTAATTTGGTCAAAGGTGCTGCAATAGACAAAGCATCCTTCACGAACCTACGATAATAATTTGCCAAACCCAGAAAACTCTTGATCTCAGTCGCTGAAGTGGGACGATGCCAATTCTGAACTGCCTCATTCTTTTTGGAATCAACTTTAATGCCCTCGCCCGATATAATATGCCCCAAAAATGCTACAGACTCAAGCCAAAACTCACACTTAGAGAACTTAGCATATAGCTTTTGTTCCTGTAATGTCTGAAGCACTACTCTCATATGCTGCTCATGCTCCTCCTTACTACGCGAGTAGATCAAAATGTCATCAATGAAGACAATGACAAACGAATCAATATATGGCCTGAATACCCTGTTCATCAAATCCATAAACGTTGTCGGGGCATTAGTTAAACCGAAAGATATCACCAAAAACTCATAATGACCATATCTAGTCCGGAAAGTAGTCTTCGGAACATCCGAATCCCGAATCTTCAACTGATGGTACCCCGACCTCAAGTCGATCTTAGAAAACACCATAGCACCCTGTAAATGGTCAAATAGATAATCAATACGCGGCAACGGGTACTTGTTCTTAATAGTGACTTTGTTCAGTTGACGATAATCAATACACATCTGCATTGTCCCATCCTTCTTCTTCACAAATAATATCGGTGCACCCCAAGGCAATACACTCGGTCTGACGAACCCTTTGGCTAGTAACTCCTCAAGCTGTTCTTTCAATTCTTTCGGAGCCATGCGATACGGCGGGATAGATATAGGTTGGGTATCTGGAGCCAAGTCAATACAGAAATCAATATCACGATCAGGTGGCATACCTGGAAGATCTAAAGGAAATACATCAGAGAACTCTCGAACTACAGGCACTGAATCAATAGTCAAAGTCTCTGCAGTAGTATCCCGAACATAGGCTAGATAAGCCAAACAACCCTTCTCAACCATATGTTAAGCCTTTATAAAAGAAATAACTCGATTAAATGAACTAACAGACGAACCCTTCCACTTCAGCTTAGGCAATGCTGGAATAGCCAAGGTAACAGTCTTGGCATGACAATCCAGAATAGCATGATATGGAGATAACCACTCCATGCCCAGAATAATTTCAAAATTGGTCATCTCAAGCAATAAGAGATTTGCTCTAGTTTCATAACCATAGAATGTAATAATACAGGACCGGTAGATCTGGTTCACAACAACAGAATCGCCCACAGGAGTGGACACATAAACAGGAGTACTCAAGGACTCACGAGAAATACCCAGGAATGGAGCAAATAGAAATGACACATATGAATACGTAGATCCTGGATCAAATAATACTGAGGCATCTTTGGCGCAAACAGAAATAATACTTGTAATCACGGCATCTGAGGCCTCTACATCTAGTCTGGCCGAAAAAGCATAGAACCGAGCTGGAGTGCTAACTGGCTGGCCTCCGCCTGGCTGACCTCCACCTCTAGGACGCCCCCTACCCACCTGTCCTCCACCTCTTGGTGGTCGGACTACTGGTGGAGCAACTGGTGCGATAATCAAAGGCTGTTGACCCTGCTACATTGGTCTACCCCACAGTCTGGGGCAGAATCTCCGCATGCGACTGGGGTCCCCGCACTCGTAACAACTTTTCGGTGCGATAAGATGCTGACTAGAAGTCTGGCCATGGTGACCTGAATACCCACTAGAAGAACCCTGAATAGCTGGTGGGCGATAAGAACTCTCTGGTATAGCACTAAAATAAGGTCGCACTGGAGCACCCCGAGGAGGCGGTGGTGCTGGATATGAGGGCCTGTTGGACTGCTCTCTCACGAACTGACCTCTGCCCCCAGACGGAGCACCTCTGAACTCTCTAGAATACCTAAACTGCTTATCTCTTGTAACCTGCTCTCGGCTCCGCTAACGTATACCCTCAATTCTGCGGGCTATCTCCACGATTAGCTCATAAGAAGTACCCATCTCAACCTCTCGAGCCATAGTGGCCTGAATACCAGTATGTAATCCCGCAACAAACCTCCACACTCTCTCCGCTTCAGTATGGAGTATCATAAGTGCATGGCGAGATAACTCAAAAAACCTCGCCTCATAATCAGTCACTGACATCTGGCCCTGCTGGAGCTGCTCAAACTGAAACCTCAACTCTTCCCGTGGGAGGGTGGAATATACCTGTCCAGGAAGATATGGGTGAACCTGTCCCAAGTTATGGGAGGAGAATTTACTGGTCTGCCAAGAACATATGACTGCCACCATCTACGGGCTCTGCCCTCTAGCTGAAAAGTAGCAAAGTCTACCCCATGAGACTCTAATATCCTCATGTTGTACAGTCTATCCTTGCACCGATCAATGAAATCCTGGGGATCCTCATGTCGCTCACCCCAAAAAATAGGAGGATGTAGTCTAGTCCATCTGTCCAATAGTTTCTGCGGATCAGCGACTAAAGCTGGCCTAGGCTCAAGTGTAGCTGTTGCCACTGGTTGGGCTCCACCCGTGGGTAGTGCACCCTGGGTCTGATATACAGCAACAACCTGTCCATGAGCCTGTGCGGTAGGGGTCTGTGCTCCCCCGCCCGCCTGAGATGTGGCTAGGACTGCCGAAAATAAACCGGCCTGAGTCATATTGTCCATAAACCGCAGCATACGACCCATGACATCCTGAAATCTCGGTACAGATGTGAAATCCACTGGAGCTGGCTCTGCCACAGGCACCTCATCCTATTCCTCAACAATGGGGTTCTCTGTTGGACCCACTGGCGGCATAACTGGAACAGTACTGGGACGTCCTCGCCCTCTACCACGGGCTGGATCCCTCCCTCTGCCTCGGCCTCTAGCAACTGGGGGAGTAGCTCTTCCCTGGTCCGGAACCTCATTAGAGCGCGTTCTCACCATCTGTGAGAGAATAAAAGAAGGATATTTATTACTACATGAATTGCACGATGGAATATGAAGAAAGGTAGTTTCCTAACACCCTATAGCCTCTCGAAGATAAGTACAGACGTCTCCGTACCGATCCGCAAGACTCTATTAGGTCTGCTCATAACTTGTGAGATCTACGTGAACCTAGTGCTCTGATACCATGTTGTCACGACCCAATTTCACCTATAGGTCGTGATGGCGCCCAACACTACAGCTAGGCAAACCAACTAGTAATTTAAATCCATATTCAATTCTTTTAAAATTAACCGAGTAATTAAACTCTTCTTACTTGCAAGAATTAAAACAATGTGAAAAGATCTGGTAAATTAAAATAACCAAGAAAATAATTAAATCAAAACATTCTACTAGTGTGTGTGCCAAGACCTAGTGTCACAAGTGTATGAGCATCTAGTAGATTATACAAAAAAGAAAATCATAAATATTGTCTGGAATGAAATAGACAAAGTACAAAATTCAGGAAGAGGCACTAGTTGCTGCAGAACGGCTCAGAAAGCAGCTCACCACTAAGCCTCCAGATAATGCGGGTGCGCGCCGATAGGTCCAACAATAGCACTTGTCTCAGGTCTTGCACAAAAAGTGCAGCAAGTGTAGCATGAGTACGTAAACAACATGTACCCAGTAAGTATCAAGCCTAATCTCGAAGTGGTAGAGACGAGATGGCCAACTTTGACACTCACTAAGGGTCAACATTAATAAATGGAATAAATTATAATTATTCAAATCAGCATGATTCACAGAGTTAACAATAATTTTATTCAATGAGCAGAAATAAAAAAAATCCTTCAATTGCAACAATTCCCATTTATCAAATAGCTTTACAAGATGCAATTAAATTTTAATAAATTTCTAATTTATCAAATAGCTTTACAAGCTACAATAAACTGTCCAAGTATTGTGTAATTATTATTATTATTGAGCACGATTTCTGCCGAGGTCGTACAGCCTGATCCAGAGTTGCGTGTACACTGCCGAGGGACGTGCGGCACGATCCATAGATGCATCTATCCCGCCGAGGCGTTCGGCCCGCTCCACAAGAAAGGAGGATATTTTCTTATGTACCTCCACAAAGAGAGTATATTCATTATAAGATAAATTCGGGAGGAAGAACAATTTCTCTTAACAATTAATTAATTTAAACAGAAATTTAAGCATATGAGATTTTTCATCCTTTAATATTTTTATCTAACAATTCACAACATATATATAAATATATCAAATAATTTAATTAAGTAAGGACTACCATTTACACAAGTAATTCATACTTTTGAGTCCTAAACTACCCGGACTTTAGCATTAATAGTAGCTACACACAGACTCTCGTCACCTCGTGCGTACGTAAACCCCACAATTAGCAATAATTATTTAATTTAATCACCTATGGGGTAATTTTCCCCTCACAAGATTAGACAAGAGGCTTATCTCGTCTTGCTCCAATTTAATCCACTAGGAGGCCTTTTCCTCGATTATCCAACTTCGATTGGCTCGAATCTAACCAAAAATAATACAATCACTAAAATTTATAGGAATCAATTCTATACGAAAATACTACATCTTCAATAAAATCCTGAAATTAATTAAAAAAAATTGTCCGTGGGGCCCACATCTCGGAATCCGATGAAAGCTACAAAATCCGACAACCATTCAATTACGAGTCCAACCATATCAGTTTCACTCAAATCCGACTTCGAATCGATACCGAAATCTCAAAAATTCTTTTCTACGAGATTTCTAAAAAATTCCCAAATTTAAATCTCAAAACACTAATTAAATAGTGAAAGCAATGATATATTTGTATATATAAATCAAATATGAGTTAGAATCACTTACCCCAATATTTTTTCTTTATAAATCTGTCAAAAATCGCCTCTGCTCAAGCTCAAATTCATCAAAAATGGCAAATGGGACGAATGTCCTCTTTTATAAATCTGCCCAGGCAGCCTTCGGAACTGGGCCTCGAACTGGGTCTCGATTGTGGCTTCGATCGTGGCCCTCGATCCTAGGCCTCGATTGTGGCTTCGATCACAGGCACGAGCCTGGTCCTCGATCATGGCCTTGATCCTGGCATCAAGCCTGGCCCTTCGATCATGGCATCGAGCCTCGGCCTTCGATCGTGACCCTCGATCTTGGGTCTCGATTTTGTCCCTTGAGCCTTGCCTTCGATCATGGCCCTCGAGCTGGACCTTCGATCGTGGCTTCGATCACACGCTCGAGCCTGAGCCTCGTCATCCCTGGGCTCGATATCTGGGCTCAATACCTGGGCTCGATATCTGGGCTCGATCACAGCCCAGAATATCCAACACAAGAGGAAAAATTGCAGCAGCTTTTTAAGTTCAACTTTTGATCCGTTAACCATCCGAAACTCACATGAGGCCCTCGGGACCTCAACCAAATATACCAACAAGTCCTAAAATATTATACGAACTTATTTAAAACCTCAAATCACATAAAACGACGCTAAAACCACAAATTATGCTCCAATTCAAACTTAATAAAACTTAAAATTTTCAACTTCTACATTCGATGTCGAAACCTATCAAATCAAGTCCGATTGACATCAAATTTTGCACACAAGTCATAAATGACATAACGGAGCTATGAAAATTTTCGGAACTGTATTTCGACTCCGATATCAAAAAGTCAACTCTCCGGTCAAGCTTCCAAACTTAAATTTTTATTTTTAGCCATTTTAAGCCTAATTTCACTATGGACTTTCAAATAAAATTTCGATCACGCTCTTAAGTCCAAAATCACCGTACAGAGCTGTTGGAATCATAAAAATTCTGTTCCGAGGTCGTTTGCACATAATTCAACATCCAGTCACTATTTGAACTTACACTCTTAATTTTTTTATCAAAATTCCATATCTCGGACTAGGGACCTTGGAATTTGATTCTGGGCATACGCCCAAGTCCCAAATCACGATACGGACCTACCGAAACTCTCAAAATACTGATCTGAGTCTGTTTGCTCAAAATATTGACCAACGTCAACTCAGTTGTGTTTTAAAACTCTAATTCATATTTTAATCCATTTTTCACATAAAAATTTTCCAAAAAAATTTACGGACTGCGCACGCCAGTCGAGGAAATGATAAATAGTGCTTTTCGAGGTCTTAGTATACAAAACTAATTATTAAATTTAAAGATGATATTTTAGGTCATCACAGAGTGGAACTCACTTGGATACACCTTCTTCATATCACAAACTATCTATACTATATTAAAAGCACAAAAACCCTTGGCGAAATATCGTTCACCTTTTTTACCCTTTAAAATTAGAGTTCTTACCAGAAAAAATAGTTATTTAATAATTTTTCCTAATCTTTAAGATATTAAAAACAACTAAAATTGTGGTTACTAAATTTTTCCTTATTTGAACTAGGTAAAAAGTCCTAAATTTAGCACTTTAAAACCAAATAAGATTTTACTTTATAAGAATTCCTTTTTTTATTTAAAGTATGTTATAACAAACTATATTTACGGCTAATCCTCCTATTAGGGCTTTAGAGTTAATGACGATATTAGTCAACAAAAACTTTATCAATAGTATGATTTTATTTTACTAAGCATTCTTAGACAGGAACTATGACATATTTATGTTTATTAACTTGACTTTTAGTTACGCTTAATGATTTATTATATTTTTAAGAGTCAATTTTCTTATCTTTTACTTTGTGGTGCATTCATAATTCATGGTTGATTGTTGCTTCAATTTGGAAAGAAAAAAAAGTCTTGTTTTGGAAAAAAAAAAGCACTATTTTTTTCATCTCTTTTTATGTTCTTAATTTGGTATTGTCTAATTCTTGTGCTTTCTTTCTTCCAATTTTAGATTGCAGTATCATTTCTTACAAGCTTTTGGACCTAAAACAACAAAGTATATTGAAGTAACACAATAATTGTCACGACCCGAATTTCTCACCTTCGGACCGTGATGGCGCCTAACATTTCACTTGCTAGGCAAGCCAACGTTCGAATAATATTAATTATTTTTAAAATAATTTTTAAATTTATTAATAACAAGGAAGCAAATGCGGAAGCAATTTTGAAATAATCCATAATAATAACGGTGTCTAAATACCATCCCAGAATTGGTGTCACAAGTGCACGAGCTTCTAGAATAAATACAAATAAAGGTTTGAATAAAATAAAGTTGTCTGAAAATAAACATACAGCTAAAGTACAATAGACGGGGACTTCAGAATTGCGAACGTCATGCAGTTATACCTCAAGTCTCCTCTGATAGCTGAAATCCGAGCAAGTCTATGGTACGCCGCTGGGACCAACTCCAAAATCTGCACAAGAAGTGCAGAGTGTAGTATCAGTATAACCGATCCCAAGTACTGGTAAGTACTGAGCCTAACCTCGACGAAGTAGTGACGAGGCTAAGGCGGTTCACTTACATTAACATGTACGCAATATTAGTAACAACAACAATAATAGAAATAAATCAGGTAATTCATTTATAATAATTGAAGGCAACTCAGCAGTCATAACAATTATCATTTCCATTATTTCTGTTGCAGCGTGCAACCCGCTCTTACAATATATCCACATTCAGTTCTATTGTGGCGTGCAACCCGGTCCTCCAATATTAACTTTTTAACAAGTCTTTTGCGGCATACAACCCGATCCTCCAATATTGACTTTTAATAAGTCTATTGTGGCGTGCAACCCGATCCTCCAATATTGACTTTTAATAAGTCTATTGTGGCATGCAACCCGATCTTCTAATATAGACTTTTAATAAGTCTGTTGTGGCATGCAACCCGATCCTCCAATATATTCATTATAATTAATAATGTTGCGGCGTGCAACCCGCTCCTCCAACATTTTCATTTACCAATTCTTATAGAAGAAATTTTTCCCATAAATATAACAATTAATATAAAATTACAAGACAACAAGCATACAATAATTATGGTTTAATTATGAAGCAAACAATGATAAATAGCAAATTATTATGAAAATTAGGGAGCAAATAGGCAGTTTAATATTTATTATGCTAAATGTCAAATAACAATTAAGGCACATAATTGAAATAGCATGTAACAATTAATGCAGGAATTCAAGAATTTATATTTGCAAAGAATAAGAGAGAAATAATTATTATAATAATTAATTTATGATTAAAAATAATTTGTGATTTTTCAAGTAAGCAAGCAAACAATTAATTTGACAACGTATAGACACTCGTCACCTCGCCTATACGTCGTTTACATGCAATTCACATAACAAACAATTTAAGGGTTCTATTCCCTCAAGTTAGGATTAACTCCGACACTTACCTCGCTTTGCAAATTCCAATCAATTATTCAACCACAACTTTTTCTTTTATTCACAAACAATTCAATATATTCAATACTAATCATAGGAATTAAATCCATATGAATTTATAAATTTTTTGGATAAAAATCTGAAATTCATTAAAATATTCGGCAGTGGGACCCACGTCTCAAATACCAAAAAACTCGCAAAATCCGAACACCCGTTCCGATACGAGTTCAACCATACCAAATTTGTCTAATTCCAATATCAAATGGACCTTCAAATCTTAATTTTTCGTTTTTGCAAAGTTTTACAAAAATTCCAATTTCTTCCATCTAAATCTGAAATAAATGAAATATATAGACATGAATTTGTGAAATACAATTACTATATGATAAAGAACACTTACCCAGTCCGAAATCGTGAAAAACACCTTTGAAATCGCCCCTAAGCTGAGTTATAATTGAGGGTTTGTGAAAAATGGAAAAATTCCGTTTTTGGTTCTGTTTTAAGACATAGGGGTCAGGCCTTCTTCGCGTTCGCAAAGGGAATGTCACGTTCACGATGAGTAGCAGCCCGTGGCTTTCGCGTTCGTGATTCCTCCTTCGCGTTCGCGAAGGTTTCCCCCCTGGCCTTCGCGTTCGCGAGGCATAGCTCGCGTTCGCGCTAAAGGAATGATCGACCCTCCCCCAGGTGTGCCTAACACTACGCGTTCGCGAGGAGCTGGTCACGTTCGCGAAGGGTAATGCCCCCATCGCTTCGCGTTCGCGACCAAGCCTTTGCATTCGTGAAGAAAAAATATCCAGCTGCCCAGTTTAGTTTACTCTTCGCGTTCGCGAGAGTACCTTCGCGAACGCGAAGAAGAACATGCCAGAACACCTGCTGCAGCAAAATACAAGATTTTCAAAGTCCAAAACATCTCGTAGCCTATCCGAAACTCACCCGAGCCCTCAGGGCTCCAAACCAAACATGCATACAAGTTCTAAAACATCATACGAACTTGTTCGCGCGATCGAATCGCCAAAATAACACCTAGAACTCTGAATCGGACACCAAATCAAAGGAAGTTTTCAAGAAAACTTTAAAACTTATATTTTTACAACCGGACGTCCGAATCACGTCAAATCAACTCCGATTCTTGCCAAATTCGACAGAAAAGTCATAAATATTATAGTGGACCTATACCGGGCTCGGGAACCAAAATACGGACCCGAAGTCAATAAATCCAACATCAGTAATTTCTTAGAAATCAGTAAGCTTTCAAGCTTTTAATTTGTTATCAAAATTCCATAACTCGGGCTAGGGACCTCGGAATTCGATTCTGGGCATACGCCTAAGTCCCAAATCAGGATACGGAGCTACCAAAATTTTTAAAACATTGATCCGAGTCCGTTTGCTCAAAATGTTGACCAAAGTCAACTTAGTTGAGTTTTAAAGCTCTATTTCCCATTTTAATCCATTTTTCACATAAAAACTTTTCGGAAAAATGTACGGACTGCGCACGCAAGTCGAGGAATGATAAATGGTGCTTTTCGAGGTCTTAGAACACAGAATTACTTATTAAATTTAAAGATGATATTTTGGGTCATCACATTCTCCACCTCTAAAACAAACGTTCGTCCTCGAACGGAGTTAGAAAAAGTACCTGAGCTAGAGAAAATGTGTGGATATTTACTCCGCATGTCCGATTCGGACTCCCAGGTAGATGCCTCTACCGACTGACCTCTCCATTGCACCCGAACTGAAGGATAACTCTTAGACCTCAACTGTCGGACCTGCCGGGCTAGAATAACCACCGGCTCCTCCTCGTAAGTCAAATCTTTGTCCAATTGGACTGAGCTGAAATCTAACACATGGGACAGATCACCATGATATTTTTGGAGCATAGACACATGGAACACCGGATGAACCACTGATAAACTAGATGGTAATGCAAGCCTGTAGGCTACTTCACCCACCCTTTCAAGAATTTCAAAGGGTCTGATATACCTAGGGCTCAACTTGCCCTTCTTTCCGAACCTCATTACACATTTCATAGTTGAAACCCGGAGCAATATTCGTTCTCCAACCATGAATGCAATATTACGAACTTTACGATCGGCATAACTCTTTTGCCTAGATTGAGCTGTGCGAAGTCGATCCTGAATAATCTTGACCTTATCCAAGGCATCCTGTACCAAATCGGTACCCAACAACCGAGCCTCTCCCGGTTCAAACCAACCAACTGGCGATCGGCATCGCCTTCCGTATAATGCCTCATATGGAGCCATCTGAATGCTCGACTGGTAGCTATTATTATAAGCAAACTCCGCAAGTGGTAAGAAATGATCCCAAGAACCTCCAAAGTCTATAACACAAGCGCGAAGCATATCTTCCAATATCTGAATAGTGCGCTCTGACTGTCCGTCTATCTGTGGATGAAATACTGTACTCAACTCCACCCGCATGCCTAACTCACACTGTATAGCCCTCCAGAAATGTGAGGTAAACTGCGTACCTCGATCTGAAATAATAGACACAGGTACACTGTGAAGGCGGTCAATCTCACGAATGTAAATTTCAGCTAACCTCTCTGAAGAATAGGTAACTGCCACTGGAATGAAATGGGATGACTTGTTCAACCTGTCCACAATGACCCAAACTGCGTCAAATTTTCTCTGTGTCTGTGGGAGCCCAACAACAAAATCCATAGTGATACGCTCCCACTTCCACTCAGGAATTTCTAACTTCTGAAGCAAACCACCAGGTCTTTGATGCTCGTACTTAACTTGCTGACAATTCAGACACCGAGCTACATGTGCAAATATATCCTTTTTCATTCTCCTCCACCAATAATGTTGCCGCAAATCTTGATACATTTTAGCGGTACCTGGATGAATAGAATACCTGGAACTGTGTGCCTCTTCAAGAATTAATTCACGAAGCCCATCCACATTAGGCACACAAATACAGCCTTGCATTCGCAGAACTCCATATTCCCCCACAGCAACCTGTTTGGCATCACTGTGCCGCACCGTGTCCTTAAGGACAAGTAAATGAAGATCATCATACTGTCTCTCTCCGATGCGCTCATATAAAGAAGATCGAGCGACTGTACAAGCTAGAACCCGACTGGGTTCTGAAACATCTAACCTCACGAACTGATTAGCCAAAGTCTGAACATCTGCAGCTAATGGCCTCTCACCAACCGGAATATACGCAAGACTACCCATACTCACAGCCTTTCTACTCAAAGCATCGGCCACCACATTGGCCTTTCCGAGGTGATACAAAATGGTGATATCATAGTATTTCAACAACTCCAACCATCTTCTCTGCCTCAAATTAAGATCCTTTTGTTTGAACAGATACTGGAGGCTACGATAGTCAGTAAATACCTCACACGAGACACCGTAGAGGTAATGCCTCCAAATATTCAATGCATGAATAATGGCTGCCAATTCTAATTCATGAACAAGATAATTCTTCTCGTGAACTTTCAACTGCCGCGATGCATATGCAATTACCATATCATCTTGCATTAATACTGCACCAAGCCCAATGTGAGATGCGTCACAATATACCGTATACGATCCTGATCCTATGGGTAATACCAACACTGGCGCCGTAGTCAAAGCGATCTTGAGCTTCTGAAAGCTCAACTAACACTCGTCTGACCATCTGAATGGGACACCTTTCTGGGTCAATCTGGTCAATGGGCTTGCTATAGATGAAAACCCTTCCACGAACCGACGATAATAACCTGCCAAACCCAGGAAACTCCGGATCTCTGTAACCGAAGTAGGTCTAGGCCAATTCTGAATAGCCTCAATCTTCTTAGGATCCACCTTTATGCCTTCTGCCGATACAACATGTCCCAAAAAGGCAACCGAGTCTAACCAAAACTCACATTTTGAAAATTTGGCATATAACTGATTATTCTTCAAGGTGTGAAGCACACTTCAAAGATGCTGCTCATGCTCCTTTCGACTGCTGGAGTAAATCAAGATATCATCAATGAATACAACCATACAAGAATCCAAATAAGGCTTGAACACCCGATTCATCAAATCCATAAATGTTGCTGGAGCATTTGTCAACCCAAATGATATCACTAGGAACTCGTAATGCCCATACCGAGTCCGAAAAGCTATCTTAGGGACATCATATGCCCTAATCTTCAACTGATGGTAACCAAATATCAAATCAATTTTTGAAAATACCTTGGCACCCTGAAGCTGATCAAATAAGTCATCAATTCTTGGCAGCGGATATTTGTTTTTGATAGTGGCCTTGTTCAACTACCGATAGTCTATACACATCCGCATCGAGCCATCTTTCTTATTTACAAATAATACTGGTGCACCACATGGCGAGACACTGGGTCTAATGAATCCCTGATTAAACAAGTCTTGTAACTGCTCTTTCAATTCTTTCAACTCTGGCGGGGCCATACGGTATGGTGGAATAGAAATAGGCTGAGTGCCCGAAGCCAAATTAATACAGAAGTCAATATCTCTGTCGGGTGGCATCCCCGACAGATCTGCAGGAAATACTTCTGAAAATTCACGAACAACTGGTACTGAGTCCATAGAAGGGACACCCGCACTGGGATCACGAATATAAGTCAAATAGGCTAGACATCCTTTATCTACCATACGCCGAGCTTTCATATAAGAAATAACCCTGCTGGCAGAATGGCCAGGAGTTCCTTTCCACTATAATCGAGGTAACCCCGGCATAGCTAGGGTCACTGTCTTGGCATGACAGTCCAATATAGCATGATAAGGAGACAGCCAATCCACACCCAAGATGACATCAAAATCTACCATATCAAGAAGTAGAAGATCCACACTAGTTTCAAGATTACTAATAGTAACCACACACGAATGGTAGACATGATCTACTACCACAGAGTCTCCCACCGGTGTAGATACACACACAGAAGCACTTAGAGAATCACAAGGCACAACCAAATATGAAGCAAAATAGGAGGACATATAGGAATAAGTAGCTCCTGGATCAAATAGAACTGAAGCATCTCTATGGAAAACTGGAATAATACCTGTGATCACAGCATCAGATGACTCGGCCTCAGGCCTAGCTGGAAAAGCATAAAACCGGGGCTGGGCCCCACCACTCTGAACTATATCTCTGGGACGGCCTCTAACTGGTTGGCCTCCACTTCTAACGGTCTGACCTCCACCTCTAATGGCCTGACCTCCACCTCTAATGGCCTGACCTCCACCTCTAACTGCCTGACCCCTACCTCTAGCTGGTTGAGCAGGCGGTGAAGCAACCGGTGCCGGTATGATGGCACTAGAATCTTGCCGAGATCTGTTACTCGCCAATCTAGGGCAATACCTCCTGATGTGACCAATGTTTCCACACTCATAACACCTATCCTGATGCCGTGGCTGCTGAAGCTGAAGCTGACCCAGATGGGCCGGATAACCACTGTAGTAACTCTGGAGTGGTGGTGCACTGAATACTGGCTGCCCAGAGTAAGGCATAATAGGATCATGACTCCCTGAAGCACCGGGAGATACATGAAGTGCTGAATGAAATGGTCTGGGAGGATGACCCCTACCAAAATTACCCCAGTCTCCAAACGAGGCACCACTGTAACCACCGAACTGACGAGGCCTCTTATCGGACCTCTGCCCTCTTTCCTGTGCAAGAACCATTTCGATCCTCCTTGTGACATTAGCAGCCGCCTGAAAAGAAATCTTACTTCCGGTCTCCTTGGCCATCTGAAGTCTAATAGGGTGAGTGAGTCCCTCAATGAACCTCCTCACTCTCTCTCCCTTCGTAGGTAGTAAAAGGAGAGCATGTCGGGCCAAATCCACAAAATGGGACTCATACTGAGTAACAGTCATACTGCATGCTGTAGACGCTCGAATTGCTTGTGGAATTCCTCTCTCAGTGTGATAGGGAGGAACTTCTCCAGAAATAGCTGAGAGAACTGCTCCCAGGTAAGTGCAGGTGATCCGACTGGTCAGGTCAATGCGTAATCTCTCCACCACCTCTTGGAGAAACCTAACATTTGGAATACAGCAAAATCAACCCCATTGGTCTCAACTATACCCATGTTTCGCAGTACCTCGTGGCAGCGTTCAAGATAATCCTGTGGGTCCTCAGAAGGTGTACCACTGAAGTGAACTGGAAAGAGCTTAGTAAACTTATCCAGTCTCAATAAGGCCTCAAAAGACATGGCGGGCCTATCACCGGTCTGTGCCGCAATAACTGGCTGAACTACCCCAACTGGCGGGGCTGCTGGAGCCTGATTCTGGGGAGCCATCTGCTCCGGGGCGGGAGTAGTGGGAGTTTGTGCTCCTCCCCCAGCCTGTGAGATGGCTGGTGCCACTGGAAATGTACCATTCTGGGCCACACCCTCCATAAGACTCACCAATCGGACTAGAGCGTCCTGAAGCACTGGAGTGGCTATGAATCCTTCCGGGACCTGAACTGGTCCAACTGGTACATTCTGAACTGGGACCTCCTCCTGAAAGTCTATCTGAGGTTCTTCAATAGGTGCAGCTGCTCAAGCTCTGGACTGAGCTCTACCTCGACCTCTGCCTCAGCCTCTAGCACGACCTCGACCTCGACCTTTACCCCTGGCCATAGTTGCCACCGGGGGTTCTAGTCCCTGTCCATCAGTAAAGGTATTACGTTTTCTCACCATCTTCGAAAGAATAAGAGTAGAATGGTTCAATCATCGATGATAGAATAAAATTGCACAACAGAATAAGAAATGAGTGATATTGTTCCTAAACTTCATAGCCTCTGAGAGATAAGTACAAACGTCTCCATACCGATCCTTCAGACTCAACTAAGCTTGCCCGTGACTCGTGAGACCTATGTGACCTAGTGCTCTGATATCAACTGTCACGACCCGAATTTTCCACCTTCGGACCGTGATGGCGCCTAACATTTCACTTGCTAGGAAAGCCAACGTTAGAATAATATTAACCATTTTTAAAATAATTTTTAAATTTATTAAAAACAAGGAACCAAATGCGGAAGCAATTTTGAAATAATTCATAATAATAACGGTGTCTAAATACCATCCCAAAATTAGTGTCACAAGTGCACGAGCTTCTAGAATAAATACAAATAAAGGTCTGAATAAAAAAAATTGTCTGGAAATAAACACACAGCTAAAGTACAATAGACGGGGACTTCAGAACTGCGAACGCCATGCAGTTATACCTCAAGTCTCCCCTGATAGCTGAAATCCGAGCAAGTCTATGTTACGCTGCTAGGACCAACCCCAAAATCTACACAAGAAGTGCAGAGTGTAGTATCAGTACAACCGACCCCATGTACTGGTAAGTGTTGAGCCTAACCTCGACGAAGTAGTGACGAGGCTAAGGCGGTTCACTTACATTAACATGTACGCAATATTAGTAACAATAACAATAATAGGAATAAATCAGGTAATTCATTTATAATAATTGAAGGCAACTCAGCAGTCATAACCAATTATCATTTCCATTATTTCTGTTGCAGCGTGCAACCCGCTCTCACAATATATCTACATTCAGTTCTGTTGTGGCATGCAACCCGCTCCTCAAACATATTCATTTTAATCAAGTCTGTTGCGGCGTGCAACCCGATCCTCCAATATTAACTTTTTAACAAGTTTGTTGCGGCGTGCAACCCGATCCTCCAATATTGACTTTTAATAAGTCTGTTATGGCTTGCACCCCGATCCTCCAATATTGACTTTTAATAAGTCTGTTGCGGCGTGCAACCCGATCCTCCAATATAGACTTTTAATAAGTCTGTTGCGGCGTGCAACCCGATCCTCCAATATATTCATTATAATGAATCATATTGCGGCGTGCAACCCGCTCCTCCAACATTTTCATTTACCAATTCTTATAGAAAAAATTTTCCCCATAAATGTAAATATTAATATAAAATTACAAGACAACAAGCATACAATAATTATGGTTTAATTATGAAGCAGACAATGACAAATAGCAAATTATTATGGAAATCAGGGAGCAAATAGGCAGTTTAATATTTATTATGCTAAATATCAAATAACAATTAATCCATATAATTCAAATAGCATGTAACAATTAATGCAGGAATTCAAGAATTTATATTTGCAAAGAATAAGAGAGAAAATAATAATTAATTTATGATTAAAAATAATTTGTGATTTTTCAAGTAAGCAGGCAAACAATTAATTTGATGATGTATAGACACTCGTCACCTCGCCTATACGTCGTTTACATGCAATTTACATAACAAACAATTTAAGGGTTCTATTACCTCGAGTCAAGGTTAACCCCGATACTTACCTCGCTTTGCAAATTCCAATCAATTATTCAACCACAGCTTTTCCTTTTAAATTTGCCTCCGAAAGCTTCAAATCTATTCACAAACAATTCAATATATTCAATACTAATCATAGGAATTAATTCCATATGAATTTATAAATTTTCCAGATAAAAATCCAAAATTTATTAAAATATTTAGAAATGGGACCCACACCTCAAATCCCAAAAAAACTCGCGAAATTCGAACACCCGTTCCGATACGAGTTCAACCATACCAAATTTGTCTAATTCCGATATCAAATGGACCTTCAAATCTTAATTTTTCTTTTTTGAAAAGTTTTACAAAAATTCCAATTTCTTCCATCTAAATTCGAAATAAATGATGAATATAGATATGGATTTGTGAAATACAATCACTATATGATAAAGAACACTTACTCAGTCCGAAATCGTGAAAAACACCTTTGAAATCGGCCCTAAGCCGAGTTATAATTGAGGGTTTATGAAAAATGGAATAAATCCTGTTTTTGGTTCTGTTTTAAGTCACAGGGGTCAGGCCTTCTTCGCGTTCGCGAAGGGCCTGTCACGTTTGCGATGAGTAACAGCCCGTGATTTTCGCGTTTGCGAAGGTTTTCCCCCCTGGCCTTCGCGTTCACGAGGCATAGCTCGCGTTCGCGCTGAAGGAATGATCGACCCTCCCCCAGGTGTGTCTAACACTACGTGTTCGCGAAGGGTAATGCCCCCATCGCTTCGCGTTCGCGACCAAGCCTTCGCGAAGAAGAAAGATCCAGCTGCCTAGTTTACTCTTTGCGTTCGCGAGAGTACCTTCGCGAACGCGAAGAAGAACATGCCAGAACACCTGCTGCAGCAAAATACCATATTTTCAAAGTCCAAAACATCCCGTAGCCTATCCGAAACTCACCCGAGCCCTCGGGGCTCCAAACCAAACATGCACACAAGTTTTAAAATATCATACGAACTTGCTCATGCGATCGAATCGCCAAAATAACACATAGAACTACGAATCGAACACCAAATCAAAGGAAGTTTTCAAGAAAACTTTAAAACTTATATTTTTACAACCGGACGTCCGAATCACGTCAAATCAACTCCGATTCTCGCCAAATTCGGCAGACAAGTCATAAATTTTATAGTGGACCTATACCGGGCTCCGAAACCAAAATACGGACCCGAAGTCAATAAATCCAACATCAGTAATTTCTTAGAAATCATTAAGCTTTCAAGCTTTTAATTTTTCATCAAAATTCCATAACTCGGGCTAGGGACCTCGGAATTCGATTCCGAGCATACGCCCAAGTCCCAAATCACGATACGGACCTACTAAAATTTTTAAAACACTGATTTGGATCCGTTTGATCAAAATATTGACCAAAGTCAACTTAGTTGAGTTTTAAAGCCCTATTTCCCATTTTAATCCATTTTTCACATAAAAACTTTTCGAAAAAATATACGGAATGCGCACGCAAGTCGAGGAATGATAAATGGTGCTTTTCAAGGTCTTAGAACATAGAATTACTTATTAAACTTAAAGATGACATTTTAGGTCATCACAATAATGAGTAAACTTTTGTTTATGTAAATTATTTACTTATTTGAATTGTGTGAAATAACTATAAATCTTTATTCTAATTCCTGCGCAAACAAGAAAATTTTAAATATTTAATTCAATCTACTATTTATCGTGATTTAGTGATTTGAATTGATGTTCTTATGAAAAGATTTTAAAAACAAGCATTATTAAGTAAAAATATTTATTTATTTTAGCTGGTTAAAATTTATTTACGTAAGTCGGATAAGAGATGACAGTTGCACTGTCAAATCTTCATAAACTAGTCCTCGAAATAAAAAGAGAAAAATAGAAATAAAGCTTAAGCGAGCACTGAAAGTCCTGAATTATTTTTCATGTACTAAAGAGCACTTGAAGAATACCCAGTTTGGTGTCCCCCGTATTCATTGTTTCCCCTCTTTTATTTCAACATACTTTTTTTTCGTGAGCATACGTTCAAGTTATTATCTCATTTAAGTTGTGATTTTTTATTTATTTACTACCTTTATGATTCCTTTCTTCGCGCGCTCTCTCTCTCTCACACACACATATACATATCTTCATGGCTTTAACCATTACTGGATATGTTATATAATATTTTCAAGAATTTTTCTCTATACTCTTTAACTAATTGTTGCCACACTAATTCTAACTTAAACAAATAATTTAATGTCATCGAACTAAAATTAAGGTAAAGATCAATAGTAATAATTTAAACTGAAATACCAGCTAGCCACGCCGAAAGATATACAAAATCGATGAAAAGATGCTTTAATATTTAATGCCATAAAAATTATAAAAATATTTATTTTTAAAGACTTAAAATTGTTCCTCTAAATTGTCGAGCTCAAAAAAGTTGAATTTGAATAACTATCTATTCAAAACATATATTTGCAAGTAAAAATATTTTGTTTATTTGTAAAAACAAAAAAACAAGCAATAAAGAAGAATTGCATGGAACTATTCTTAAATGTCTTCTTGATGCAAAAAAAAAATTTCAAAGCAATAATCTATCTATATCTATACTATATTAAAAGCGCGAAGGCCTTTAGCGAAATTTCGTTCGCCTTTTTTACCCTTTAAAAATAGAGCTAACACTGGATAAAATAGTCATTTGATTATTTTTCTAATATTTAGAAATAGTCATTTAATTAATTACCTAACATTTAGGAGTTTGTATAATAAATTCTTTCCTTATTTGAACTGTATTAAATATTCTGACATTTAAAACTTTAAAATCATTAATATTTTACCTTATATAAATTTTACACTTAAATTATATATAAATAATAAATAAAATAAATAAAGGAGAGAATAAGAACATTTAAGAAAGAGGAAGTACGTTTGGCTTTGGATAATATGGAAGTTTCTTTAAATTTCTTTAAAACTTGTATACGTTCTGATTTCTTTGAAACTCTTCTATATTAGAATACTTAAAAATATATTGAAGACTATTCCACTAATAATAGTATACTATATTATATTAGTTTTCAAAGCTTTTAAATTAGTAATTACAATTGTTTGGAATATTGAGCATAAATTAATAAAAAAACTCCAAAATTATCAATTATTCCAACAAGATAATTTATGAGATCTTTTAACTTCTCTAGATAGTATTAAATTTAGCTCAATATAATCGAGTTTCTTGACTATAATTATGTCTTTTAAAAGGGCATTTTAATTGTAGACTTTATTTAGGGTATAAAGTGATTCTTAAATTTTTGAGATTTACAAAAAAATATCATTTCTTTTTTCCGTGGATGATTTTTCACCTAATCGAACTTTTACTATTTGAAAAACAATTGTTATCGAGTAAAAATATAATTGTAATTAAATACTTAAAATTTGGTATGAGCTAGCTAATTAGTATTATTTAAATGCTAATCTCACTTGAAAAATGATACTTCCAAACAAAATAAACACTTCCCGTTTTTACTTCAGTTGTTCTTTGAAATGCCTTTTAAGTTGAATTATTTGGCTGGAAATTGAGTATTTCCGTGGGACAGTTTCAATTTTTATTAGTTATATACGACCAACATTCATTATTTTCAAGAACTTATATTTTTATTTTATATCTCAAAGATAAATTTTAAATAATTTTTTTATTGAGTTAGGTACACGCGCAAAGCACGTACACTAAGACTAGTATATATATATATATATATATATATATATATATATATATATATATATATATGCACACACACACACACGAGACTTGCAATTCATTCCGCGTTGGAAATTAAAATAGGCTTATTGAACCTACAGTCATTCCCTCGTTTATTATGTTTACAGGTGATCACATACTTTACTTATTTGCAATTTCAATCATCAGTTCTTCTTATTGCTTCTCTAATATCTTTTAAAGACCGTACGAACATATATAGGCGTCAGCGCGGGCTTCGACTAACTTCATTAAGTGAAGGCTAGTGCTCATGCAATGTTATTGTTGTTTGTACGCTTTAAATGCGATAATACTTTTGGAAAATTCGAAAAACATAAGTTTTTTATGAGTGGACATGAGGTATCAAGAGAACAGCTCTAGTCAGAGCTACTAACATCTAAAGAGCCAAGGATTCATGTTAAAGATCATGAGCCACAAGTTGTAGAGTTACAGAAGAGAGTATCTCGATGCAATGCAATGAAAGGGGCACATGTTATAGTTACACCAATGTAATATTTGTGGCATGTTTAAGATTTCAGAGGTCTTAGTCCCAACTTTAGCTGGTATAATCAATCTATATATATATATATATATATATATATATATATATATATATAAAGCATGGCCTAAGAGAGTCTATGTGGCACATCCCTTAAGCTTCGAAAGGTATTTATCTTTTTTTATCAATTTTTGTCTTTTTATTTCATTTTTTCTATTAAATATCTATTGTTTTTGTGATGACCCAAAATGTCATCTTTAAATTTAATAATTAATTATGTGTTCTAAGACCTCGAAAAGTACTATTTATCATTCCTCGACTTGCGTGCGCAATCCGTGAAATTTCATGGAAAGGTTTTATGTGAAAAAAAAATAGATTTAAAATGTGGATTAGAGCTTTAAAACTCAATTGAGTTGACTTTGATCAACATTTTGAGCAAACGGACTCGGATCAGTATTTTGACAGTTCCGGTAGGTCCGTATCGTGATTTGGGACTTGGGCGTATGCCCGGAATCAAATTTTGAGGTCCCTAGCCCGAGATATGGAATTTTTAAGAAAAAAAATTAAAATGTTTAAGTTCGAATAGTGACCGGATGTCTAACTATTTGAAAAAGACCCCGGAATAGAATTTTGATGGTTTCAACAGCTCCGTATGGTGATTTTGGACTTAGGAGCGTGATCGAAATTTTATTTGGAAGTCCGTAGTGAAATTAGGCTTGAAATGACTAAAATAGGAATTTAAAGTTTGAAAGTTTGACTGGGGAGTTGACTTTTTGATATCGCGTTTGGAATAAAGTTCTGAAAATTTTCACAGCTCCGTTATGTCATTTATGACTTGGGTGCAAAATTTGAGGTTAATCGAACTTGATTTGATAGGTTTCGACATCGAATGTAGAAGTTGAAAATTCTAAGTTTCATTAAGCTTGAATTGGATCATGATTCGTGATTTTAGCGTTGTTTGATGTGATTTGAGGTTTCAAATAAGTTTGTATGATGTTTTAGGACTTGTTGGTGTTTTGGGTTGAGGTCCCGAGGGCCTCGGGTGAGTTTCGGATGGTTAACGGATCAAAAGTGGGACTTAGCTGCTGCAAAAGCTGCTGCAATTTTTCTGCTGGAAATGCTATCAAAATCGGGCTGCCTGTCAAAATCGAGCTCCCTGTCAAAATCGAGCTCCCTGACAAAATTGAGCTCCCTGTCAAAATCGAGCTCCCTGATAAAATCGAGGTCCTTGACAAAATCGAGCTCCCTGATAAATCGAGGTCCCTCACAAATTGAGGTCCCTCACAAAATCGAGGTCCCTGACAGATCGAGCTCCCAAGATCGAACTGGACAGATCTGTAAGTTATAAAAACAGTGGCATTCAACATTTGTCATTTTTGACAAACTTGAGCTTGAACAGAGGCGACTTTTGACAGATTTTCAAGGAAAGACATTTGGGGTAAGTGATTCTAACTCGGATTTGGTCTATATATACAAGTATATCATTGTTTTCACCATAAATTAGTGTTTTGAGATTTAAATTTGGGAAATGTTTAGAAATCTCATAGAAACGAATTTTTGAGATTTCGGTATCGATTCGGAGTCGGATTTGAGTAAAACTGGTATCGTTGGACTCGTAATTGAATGGGTTGTCGGATTTCATAACTTTCGCCGGATTCCGAGATGTGGGTCCCGCGAGCGAATTTTTAATTAATTTCGGGATCTTTTCTTTAAAATATAGTATTTTCTTATAGAATTGATTCCTATAATATTTAGTGATTGTATCGAATTATTTTTGCTAGATTCGAGCCAGACGGAGTTGGATAAACGTGGAAAAGGCCTTATAGTGGATTAAATTGGAGCAAGACGAGGTAAGTCTCTTGTCTAATCTTGTGAGGGGGAAATTACCTCATAGGTGATTAAGATTAAATAATTTTTGCTAAATTGTGGGGGCTACGTACGCACGAGGTGATGAGAGTCCGTGCGTAGCTACTATTAATGCTAAAGTCCAGGTAGTTTAGGACTCAAAGCATGCCTTACTTGTGTAAATTGTATTCTTTGATTTATTTATATTAATTGTTATCTATATAAATATATTGTGAATTGTTAGATAAAGATATTAAAGGATGGAAATCTCATTGGCTTAATTTTCTGTTTAAATCAATTAATTGTTAAAAGAAATTGTTCTCCTCCCGAATTTACCTTATAATAAATATACTCTCCTTCCGGAGGCACATAAAAAAATGTCCTCCTTTCTTGTGGAGCGGGCCGAACGTCTCGGCAGGATAGATGTATCTATGGATCGCGCCGCATGTCCCTCGGCAGTGTACACGACACTCTGGATCGTGTCGTACGTCCTCGGCAGAATAATAATTACATGATACTTTAATAATTTATTTCAGCTTATGAAGCTAATTAATAAATTGAAAAATCTTTGGAATTTAATGAATTATTATTCTTGCTTGTTAAGGAATTAATTGTTACTCCTGTGAATGAGGTTTAATTGATAAATTGGAAATTATTTGAATTGATGGAATTTAATTAATATATTGAGAATTGTTACATTTGAAGGAAAGTTGATTATTTCTGCTGATTAAATAGATTATTGTAAATTCTGTCAATCATGCTGATTTAAATATTCTAGTTTTATTTTAGTTATTATTATTGACCCTTAGTGAGTGACAAAGTCGGCCATCTCGTCTCTACCACTTCGAGATTAGGCTTGATACTTTTTGGGTACACGTTGTTTTCGTACTTATACTACACTTGCTGCACTTTTTGTGCAGGATCTGAGACAGGTACTAGTGGAGGACCTATCATCACATACCCACATCATCCCGAGGCATAGTGGTGAGCTGCCTTTCTGAGCCGCTCTACAGCTACCAGTGTCTCTTCTTATATTTATATTCTGTCTATTTCATTTCAGACAGTATTTGGAGTTTTGTATAATCTACTAGATGCTCATGCACTTGTGACACCGGGTCATGGCACACACATTGGTAGAAATTGGTATTTTATTATTTTCTTGGAATAAAAGTTTAACCAATGTACGTTTAAATTACTAGTTGGCTTGCCTAGCTGTAGTGTTGGGCGCCATCACGACCTATAGGTGAAATTGGGTCGTGACAACATGGTATCAGAGCATTAGGTTCACGTGGGTCTCACAAGTTATGAGCAAACCTAATAGAGCCTTACGGATCGGTACGAAGACGTCTGTACTTATCTTCGAGAGGCTATATGGTGTTAGGAAACTACCTTTCTTCATATTCCATCGTGCAATTGATGTAGTACTAAATATCCTTCTCTTATTCTCTCAGAGATGGTGAGAACACGCTCTAATGAGATTCCAGACCAGGGAAGAGCTACTCCCCCAGTTGCTAGAGATCGAGGCAGAGGCCGAGGGAGAGCTCCAGCCCGTGGTAGAGGGCGAGGACCTCCCAGGACTATTCCGGTTATGCCGCCAGTGGATCCAGCAGAGAATCCCATTATTGAGGAGCAGGGTGAGGTGCCTGTGGCAGATCCAGCTCCGGTGGACTTCACATCTGCACCGAGATTTCAGGATGTCATGGGTCGTATGCTGTGATTCACGGACAATATGACTCAGGTCGATTTATTTCCGGCAGACCCAGCCACATCTCAGGCGGGCGGGGGAGCACAGACCCCTACCGCGCAGGCTCATGGACATGCAACTGTTGTATATCAGACCCAGGGTGCACTACCCGTGGGTGGAGTCCAGCCAATGGCAGCAGCTACACCTGAGCCCAGGCCAGTTGTAGCCGTCGATCCTTAGAAACTATTGGATAGATGGACTAGACTATATCCTCCTATCTTCGGGGGTGAGAGACATGAGGATCCACAGGATTTCATTGATCGTTGCAAGGATAGAATGTACAACATGAGGATATTAGAATCCCATGGGATTGATTTCGCTACTTTTCAGCTAGAGGGTAGAGCCCGTAGATGGTGGCAGTCTTATGCTCTTGACAGACCAGCAGATTCTCCTCCCATGACTTGGGACAGGTTCACCTGTATCTTCTTGGACAAGTATATTCCACCCTCCCAGAGGGAAGAGTTGCGGTTTTAGTTTGAGCAGCTCCACAGGGTCAGATGTCAGTAACTGATTATGAGGCGAGGTTTTCTGAATTATCTCGCCATGCACTAATCCCTACTGAGGCGGAGAGAGTGCGAAGGTTTGTAGCCAGTTTACATACTGGTATTCAAGCCACTATGGCTCGAGAGGTTGAGATGGGTACTTCTTATGAGCGAGTTGTGGAGATAGCCCGGAGGATTGAGGGTGTACATCAGCGGAGCCGAGAGCAGATTATGAGAGATAAACGGTTCAGGTACTCTGGAGAGTTCAGAGGTGCTCCGTCCGGGGGCAGAGGTCAGTTCATGAGGGGACAGTCCAGCAGACCCCCATATCCAGCACCACCACCTCCTCGAGGTGCTCCAGTGCGACCTTATCTCAGTGCTATCCCAGAGAGTTCTTATCGCCCACCAGCTATTCAAGGTTCTTTCCGTGGGTATTCCGGTTCCCAGGGCCAGCCACTTAGTCAACAACCCATCGCACCGAAGAGTTGTTACGAGTGCGGGGATCCCAGTCACATGCGGAGGTTTTGCCCCAGGCTTCGAGGTAGACCAGTACAGCAGGGTCAGCAGCCTATGCTTACCGGACCAGTTGCTCTACCAGTAGTCCGACCACCAAGAGGCGGAGGACAGGTGGGTAGAGGCCGTCCTAGAGGTGGAGGTCAGCCAGGCGGAGGCCAGACAGTTGGCGCTCCAGCTCGGTTCTATGCTTTTCCGGCTAGACCAGATGCAGAGGCCTCAGATGCCGTGATTGTAGGTATTATTTCTATTTGTGGCAAAGATGCCTCAGTATTATTTGATCCAGGATCTACGTATTCATATGTGTCATCTCTATTTGCTCCATTCTTGGGCATTTCTCGTGAGTCCTTGAGTGCTCCTGTTTATGTGTCCACTCCTGTGGGCGATTCTATTGTTGTGAACCGGATCTACCGGTCCTGTATTATTACATTCTGCAGTTACAAAACTAGAGCAGATCTCCTATTGCTTGAGATGACCAATTTTGAAATTATTCTGGGCATGGACTGGTTATCTCCATATCATGCTATTCTTGATTGTCATGCCAAGACTGTTACCTTGGCTATTCCAGCATTGCCTAAGCTGGCGTAGAAGGGTTCGCCTGTTAGTTCATTTAATCGAGTTATTTCTTTTATAAAGGCTCAACACATGGTTGAGAAGGGTTGTTTAGCTTATCTAGCCTATGTTCGGGATACTACTGCAGAGACTCCTGCTATTGATTCAGTGCTTGTAGTTCGGGAGTTCCCCGATGTATTTCCGTCAGATCTTCCAAGTATGCCACCTGATCGTGATATTGATTTCTGTATTGACTTGGCTTCAGATACCCAGCCTATATCTATCCCACTGTATCGCATGGCTCTGAAAGAATTGAAAGAATTGAAAGAACAACTTGAAGAGTTACTAGCCAAAGGGTTTGTCAGACCGAGTGTATTGCCTTGGGGTGCACCGGTATTATTTGTGAAAAAGAAGGATGGAACAATGCGGATGTGTATTGATTATCGCCAATTGAACAAAGTCACTATTAAGAACAAGTACCCGTTGCCGCGTATTGATGATCTATTTGACCAGTTGTAGGGTGTTAGGGTATTCTCTAAGATCGACTTGAAGTCGGGATACCATCAATTGAAGATTCGGGATTCGGATGTTCCGAAGACTGCTTTCCGTACTAGATATGGTCATTATGAGTTTCTGGTGATGTCCTTCGGTTTAACTAATGTCCCGGCAGCGTTTATGGATCTGATGAACAGAGTATTCATGCCATATATTGATTTGTTTGTCATTGTTTTCATTGATGACATTTTGATCTACTCACGTAGTAAGGAGGATCATGAGCAGCATATGAGAGTAGTGCTTCAGACATTGCGGGAACAAAAGCTATATGCTAAGTTCTCTAAATGTGAGTTTTGGCTAGAGTCTGTAGCATTTTTGGGACATATCGTATCGGGCGAAGGTATTAAAGTTGATCCCAAAAAGATTGAGGCAGTTCAGAATTGGCATCGTCCCACTTCAGCGACGGAGATCAGGAGTTTTCTGGGTTTGGCAGGTTATTATCGTCGGTTCGTGGAAGGTTTTTCATCTATTGCAGCACCTTTGACCAAATTAACCCAGAAGGGTGCTCCATTCCGATGGTCCGATGATTGTGAGGTGAGCTTTCAGAAGCTTAAGACATCATTGACTACAGCACCAGTGTTAGTGTTGCCTTCCAGTTCGGGGATGTATACAGTGTATTGCGACGCTTCGCGCGTTGGCTTGGGTTGTGTATTGATGTAGGAAGGGCAAGTTATTGCATATGCTTCACGTCAGCTGAAGCCCCACGAAAAGAATTATCCAGTACATGATTTGGAGTTAGCTGCGATTGTTCACGCTCTTAAGATTTGAAGGCATTATCTTTATGGGGTGTCTTGTGAAGTTTACACTGATCATCGTAGTTTGCAGCATTTTTTCAAGCAGAGAGACCTATATTTGAGACAACGCAGATGGCTGGAGTTACTAAAAGATTATGATATTACTATCCTGTATCATCCGGGCAAAGCAAATGTGGTTGTAGATGCCTTGAGCAGAAAGGCGGAGAGTATGGGTAGTTTGGCTTTCATTTCAGCAGAGGAAAGGCCATTAGCCTCAGATATTCAATCCTTGGCTAACAAACTTGTGAGGCTGGATATTTCAGAGCCCAGCCGAGTTCTTGCATGTGTGGTGGCCCAATCTTCACTATTTGAGCAGATCAAGGCTCGCCAGTATGATGACCCATACTTGATGGTTCTTCGTGAAACGGTACTACGAGGTGGTGCCAAGGAAGTTACTATTAGAGCGGATGGTGTTCTGCGACTCCAGGATCGTCTATGTGTTCCTAATGTGGATGGACTGAGGAAAAAGATCCTGGAAGAGGCACACAGTTCTCGATATTCTATTCATCCAGGTGCTACGAAGATGTATCGTGACTTTAGGCAGCATTATTGGTGGAGACGAATGAAAAAGGACATAGTTGAGTATGTAGCTCGGTGTCTAAATTGCCAACAAGTTAAATATGAGCACCAGAGGCCAGGTGGCCTACTTCAGCAGATGACCATACCAGAGTAGAAATGGGAACGAATTACTATGGATTTTGTAGTTGGGTTGCCGCGGACCTTGAGGAAGTTTGATGTAGTTTGGGTGATTGTTGACAGGTTGACTAAGTTGGCACATTTTATTCCTGTTATGACTACGTATACTTCAGAGAGGTTGGCCCAGATTTATATTCAGGAGATAGTTCGGTTGCACGGTGTGCCAATTTCCATCATATCAGATAGAGGTCCTCAGTTTATTTCACATTTCTGGAGAGAAGTACAGGGTGAGTTGGGGACCCGTGTAGAGCTCAGCACAGCCTTTCATCCGCAGACCGATGGACAGTCAGAGAGGACAATTCAGATTTTGGAGGATATGCTCAGGGCATGTGTGATTGACTTTGGAGGTCAGTGGGATCGTTTCCTGCCATTGGCCGAGTTTGCTTATAATAACAGTTACCAATCCAGCATCGAGATGGCTCCATTTGAGGCTTTATATGGTCGGCGATGTCGTTCACCTATCGGATGGTTTGAGCCAGGTGAGGCTAAGTTATATGGTACTGATTTGGTAAGGGATGCCTTGGAAAAGGTAAAGTTGATTCAGGAGCGACTTCGTATAGCACAGTCTAGGCAGAAGAGTTACGCAGATCAGAAAGCGCGTGATTTATCATTTTTGGTAGGCGAAAGAGTTCTCTTGAAGGTTTCGCCGATGAAGGGAATTATGAGATTCGGGAAGAAGGGCAAGTTGAGCCCAAGGTTTATAGGCCCATTTGAGGTGTTGAAACGAGTTGAGGAGGCTGTTTATGAGCTTGCATTGCCTCCCAGCCTATCAGGAGTTCATCCGGTCTTTCACGTATCTATGCTCCAGAATTATCATGCCGACCTATCACATGTGTTAGACTTCAGCACAGTTCAGCTAGATAATAGCTTGGGTTATGAAGAGGAGCCAATTGCCATTGTTGATAAACAGGTTCGCCAGTTGAGGTCCAAGAGGGTTTCTGCAGTAAAAGTCCATTGGAGGGGCCAACCAGTCGAGGAAGCGACTTGGGAGGCCGAGGAAAACATGCGGAGCAGATATCCAGACTTATTCAGCACTTCAGGTATAATTCTAAACCTGTTCGAGGACGAACGTTTGTTTAAGAGGTGGAGAATGTGATGACCCAAAATGTCATCTTTAAATTTAATAATTAATTATGTATTCTAAGACCTCAAAAAGTACTATTTATCATTTCTCGACTTGCGTGCGCAATCCGTAAAATTTCATGGAAAGTTTTTATGTGAAAAAAAATGGATTTAAAATGTGGATTAGAGCTTTAAAACTCAACTGAGTTGACTTTGCTCAACATTTTGAGCAAGCGGACTCGGATCAGTGTTTTGACAGTTTTGGTAGGTCCGTATCGTGATTTGGGACTTAGGCGTATGCCCGGAATCAAATTCCGAGGTCCCTAGCCCGAGATATGGAATTTTGAAGAAAATAAATTAAAATGTTTAAGTTCGAATAGTGATCGGATGTCTAACTATCTGAAAAAGACCCCGGAATAGAATTTTGATGATTCCAACAGCTCCGTTTGGTTATTTTGGACTTAGGAGCGTGATCGGAATTTTATTTGGAAGTCCGTAGTGAAATTAGGCTTGAAATAGCTAAAATAGAAATTTAAAGTTTGAAAGTTTGACTGGGGAGTTGACTTTTTGATATCGCGGTCGGAATCCAGCTCTAAAAATTTTCACAGCTCCGTTATATTATTTATGACTTGAGTGCAAAATTTAAGGTCAATCGGACTTGATTTGATAGGTTTTGACATCGAATGTAGAAGTTGAAAATTCTAAGTTTCATTAAGCTTGAATTGGAGCATGATTCGTGATTTTAGCGTTGTTTGATATGATTTGAGGTTTCAAATAAGTTTGTATGATGTTTTAGGACTTGTTGGTATTTTGGATTGAGGTCCCGAGGGCCTCGGGTGAGTTTCGGATGGTTAACGGATCAAAAGTGGGACTTAGCTGCTGCAATTTTTCTGCTGGAAATGCTGTCAAAATCGGGCTACCTGTCAAAATCGAGCTCCCTGTCAAAATCGAGCTCCCTGACAAAATCGAGCTCCCTGATAATATCGAGGTCCCTGACAAATCGAGGTCCCTGACAAAATCGAGGTCCCTGACAAATCGAGCTCCCAAGATCGAACTGGACAGATCTGTAAGTTATAAAAGTAGTGGCATTCAACATTTGCCATTTTTGACAAACTTGAGCTTGAGCAGAGGCGACTTTTGACAGATTTTCAAGGAAAGACGTTTGGGGTAAGTGATTCCAACTCGGATTTGGTCTATATATACAAGTATATCATTGTTTTCACCATAAATTAGTGTTTTGAGATTTAAATTTGGGAAATGTTTAGATATCTCATAGAAACGAATTTTTGAGATTTCGGTATCGATTCGGAGTCGGATTTGAGTGAAACTGGTATCGTTGGACTCGTAATTGAATGGGTTGTCGGATTTTATAACTTTCGCCGGATTCCGAGATGTGGGCCCCGCGAGCGAATGTTTAATTAATTTCGGGATCTTTTCTTAAAAATGTAGTATTTTCTTATAGAATTGATTCCTATAATATTTAGTGATTGTATCGAATTATTTTTGCTAGATTCGAGCCAGACGGAGTTGGATAATCATGGAAAAGGCCTTATAGTGGATTAAATTGGAGCAAGACGAGGTAAGTCTCTTGTCTAATCTTGTGAGGGGAAAATTACCTCCTAGGTGATTAAGATTAAATAATTTTTGCTAAATTGTGGGGGCTACGTACGCACGAGGTGACGAGAGTCCGTGCGTAGCTACTATTAATGCTAAAGTCCGGGTAGTTTAAGACTCAAAGCATGCCTTACTTGTGTAAATTGTATTCTTTGATTTATTTATATTAATTGATATCTATATGAATATATTGTGAATTGTTAGATAAAGATATTAAAGGATGAAAATCTCATAGGCTTGATTTTCTGTTTAAATCAATTAATTGTTAAAAGAAATTGTTCTCCTTCTGAATTTACCTTATAATAAATATACTCCCGGAGGCAAATAAGAAAATGTCCTCCTTTCTTGTGGAGCAGGCCGAACGCCTCGGCAGGATAGATGCATCTATGGATCGCGCCGCACGTCCCTCGGCAGTGTACACGACACTCAGGATCGGGTCGTACGTCCTCGGCAGAAATCGACCTTAATAATAATAATTACACGATACTTTAATAATTTATTTCAGCTTATGAAGCTAACTAATAAATTAAAAAATCTTTGGAATTTAATGAATTATTATTCTTGCTTGTTAGGGAATTAATTGTTACTCCTGTGAATGAGATTTAATTGATAAATTAGAAATTATTTGAATTGAGGGAATTTAATTAATATATTGAGAATTGTTACATTTGAAGAAAATTTGATTATTTCTGGTGATTAAATAGATTATTGTAAATTCTGTAAATCATGCTGATTTAAATATCCTAGTTTTATTTCAGTTATTATTATTGACCCTTAGTGAGTGTCAAAGTTGATCATCTCGTCTCTACCACTTCGAGATTAGGCTTGATACTTACTGGGTACACGTTGTTTACGTACTCATACTACACTTGCTGCACTTTTTGTGCAGGATCTAAAACAGGTACTAGTGGAGGACCTATCATCACATATCCACGTCATCCCGAGGCATAGTGGTGAGCTGTCTTTCTGAGCCGTTCTGCAGCTACCAGTGTCTCTTCTTATATTTATATTTTGTCTATTTCATTTCAGACAGTATTTGGAGTTTTGTATAATCTACTAGATGCTCATGCACTTGTGCCACCGGGTCTTGGCATACACATTGGTAGAAATTGGTATTTTATCATTTTCTTGGAATAAAAGTTTAACCAATGTACGTTTGACTTATTAGTTGGCTTGCCTAGCTATAGTGTTGGGCGTCATCATGACCTATAGGTGAAATTGGGTCGTGACAGTTTTCCTTCTATATAACCGTTGCAACACTTGCTAATGAAACATACGGTTACAACCATTACAATGTGGTGTGTTGCTCTTTCATTATTTACACAAAACTTCAGTTCCAATTCCATTTTTAATTCCATTTTCCTATTCAATATTCTTACATAAATTTTCAGTTATAAGATAGTTTCTCGTCTTACCCAATTTTCCTTCTATCCCTGAGTCATCTTCCTTTTTTGCTTCTCATCTCCTCTCAAATCATTTACCACCATGAATTCTATAATATTATTATGTACATGAGTTCTACAATATCCTTATGTTATTAAATCGACATTTTGATCTCTCATTTTTTGTTACCCATCTCCGTTCAAATTGGCGTGGATAATCACCCAACTTTCTCCGTGAATGTCTTATCTTCGATATTATAATTTGTTCATGATATTTGGGCCATCAACTTTATTTGATTCGTGGATTAAGGTGTGAATTTTTGGGCATTTTCTTGCTTTATTATCTTTTGGGTATTTAGAACAAACTATTGATTTATTTTTGTTTGTAATTTGCTATTGAAAAAAAATGTTTTGGTTTGACATTATCGTTTTTGATTTTTTGGTGTTGAGTCTTCGTGGCCACTTCTTTTTATTATGTTTTGGTTGGACCTTTTTTGTTTTGTTTAGTTATTGAAATTTAAGTTTCGCAAAGTACCTTTGATTTTATAAACTTGTATGCTTACATTATCTACTGAAAAAAAAAAGAAAAAAAAACTTAAACATATCCTATTTTTTAGTTATTTTAAGATTAAAGTATTAGACAATATTCATTTCATAAGTTAGATTTCTGAAATGCATATGGTATCATTATGGTGTTATTTCTTTCTTTCTTTCTTTTTTCACTTAAATGTATGTTTTGGTTAGACTTTTTTTTTTATGGTTTAGTTATTGAAATTTAAGTTTCACGAAGTACCTTTATGTTAATGTTATAAACCTATATTTACATTATCTTGGGGAAACAATAACTTAAACCTATTATTTAGTTATTTTAAGATTAAAGTATTAGCAAATACCATTTCTGAAATACATAAATTGGTATCATTATGTTGTTATTTTTATAGCTTTTTGTTTTCCAATTTTACAGTGCTTTAGTTCTCCAGGTTCTTTCAACTATATCAAGGCTCCTCAAGATTAAATCTAAAATTTGTGTAATATGACAAGATTAAATCGCAGTTTTTAATTTGAAATTCCTTTCATTAGACACAAAAAAAATCCGCTCGAAGAATAGTTGAGGGAAAGAAACTGATGTACAACATGCAAAGGTATTTGCTTGGTTCCATTGTCACCCAGTGGCGGACCCGAGCAGTGGCTAGCGGGTTCAACTGAACCCGCTTCACAAAAAAATTATATTGTGTATATGTATAAATTAGGATTAAAGCTGTTTAAATTTTGCATAAATATTTTATTTGAACCCACTTGACAACTACTATTTTACGACTAAATTTATATACTTCTAAAATTGAATCCGCTTGCACAAAATCATGGGTTCATCACTGTAATGTCACCTCTGCAAGAACTAATAAATGAAGATTATATTTTCAAAAAAACTTATTGTGACAATTTGAACAGTTTTATAGTTTTTCTTTGTAAAGTAAACCAACTTTGATTCTTAAGTACTTCGGTCATTTAATCAATATCTTAATCATACTATATTCATATAATGAAACAAATTTTGTATAATTCACTTTATTACTATTATGCATTAATAAAATTACTATCTTCTAGAACATTTCCGAATAGCATTTAAATAGGAAGGAAAGGCAAGAAGATTTACATTAAATAATTTTTTTCTATATAAAATAAGTGTTAGATTCTTCCCGATAGGTTATTTTATTTATTCGAATTTGTTTTTCTATTTCGTTTTTCCATATGTTTGTTATACATTAGATATTTATTTTATTTGCATAATCGTCTAAGATTTTTTAAATATTTTATACTATAAAATTTTATCTTTTATATCAACTAAATTTATAAAAAGAATAGTATCGCTGCGCGAAGCGCGAATCAATTAACTAGTGTCATAATATATTTAAGATCATAAATTTTAAAAATATTTATTTTTTTCTTCAATTCTCTACCCAGTTAAATAAAATCACATAAAATTAAATGAGACGGGGGAATATTATATTTCAGTTGTTAATGCTCTATATACTACTCATTTGGTGCTCTTAACGGTCCACTAAAATTTGTGTTGTTAATTACTTGAATGGTGCTAACAATTTTTGTGTAGTTTGGTATTCTCACTAATATTTGGTATGCATTCCGAATTGGGATTTTTTTTCATTGTAACGACCCAAAATCCCATCACAGGCGTCGTGATGGCACCTAGTCTCTAAGACTAGGTAAGCCGAATTTCATTACATTTCGAAGTATTTTTTTTATATAGAATCTGAATTTAATAGATAATCAAAACAAACAGCGAAATAAATATGAATATAACAATCTCCCAAGACTGGTAGTATTGAGTCACGAACTCTAACTGAATACATGGGATGATCACGAGGACCGAATATACAGTAGTGTTTGATTAAAAATTAACAGTACAATGAAATGAAAAGACTCCAAGGGACTGCGACGACCAAGCAGATCTACCTTGAATCCTTGTGATCCCACTCTAACTTTGTCCGAGTCCGATACCTCTAATACCTGGCTCTGCACAAAAATGTGCAGAAGTGTAGTATGAGTACACCACAGTCGGTATCCAATAAGTATCAAGACTAGCCTTAGTGGAGTAGAGACGAGGTACAGTCAAGACACTCACTAGTCTAATAACATGTGCAATATAGCATACAAAATAATAGAAAACAAATAGCAGTGATAACAACAATAAAACAACCAGGGATATGCACAGTAAGACAATAAAATAACCATTAATATCGCTCAACAATTGATAAATACAATTACACCCAATTAAATCAAGTTCTTCAATTAAATATAATTCCACACATAATTCTTATGAATAAAACTCTTTTTCAAATATAATTTCCTCAAATAAACATCTTTCGAATATAAAATTCTTTCAATAAATCTCTTCTAATATAATTTCCTCAAATAAATATATTTCAACTACAATTCTTTCATATAATTCTTTTTGTATAATAATCCTTCCAAATAAATATTTTGAATATAATTCTTTCAATTAAAAAGGTCACCATGTGACACCTCATTTCATAGTCATAAAAATAGGATCTCAGCCCATTTTCATATTTTTCGTAAACACGGGTCTCAGCCCATTTTTCATATTTCCACGGCACTTCGTGCCCATAATCAAATCATATTATTTTTCCGGCACCTCATTCCCTCATTTCATATCACAACTGCATGAATAATTCACGTGCCAAGTATTATTATCATTTAATCACAGCACCGCATTCTCACATTTCATATCACAACTGCACGGACAATTCACGTGTCAATATCCTCATTATTTACTCACGGCACTTCGTGCCCACATTTTATTTTATAATCTGCCTGGCAATAGCTAGAGGCTCCCAATTTTAACATAAATCAGATTATTATCAATTTACCAACAACAAGACAACTTGCACAAGGTATAAAAATAAACACAAGAAAATCACAACATCACATGAAAATCACCAACACCACAACTCCACATCATCACATATCGTCCCTGACAATAGCCACTCTTATCGCTCCTATTTCCACCCTTATCGTTCCTATAGCCACCCTTATCGCTCCGCCCATACAATATCAATAGCCACCCTTATTGCTCATATTGCCACCCTTATCACTCCTATAGCCACCCTTATCGCTCCGCCCAAACAATATTCCAATAAACACAACAAAAGTGAAATGCCACCCTTATATCCACATAATATCAACGGTGAAATGCCACTCTTATCTTCCCAAAATAATAACTCACACAACACAATAATTTACACAGAAAATTATCACGGCAACATAACAAAATCAATTCATATCACAATTTGCCCAATGGCCACAACTAAATTTCAAAGATATAACAAAATCAATTAATTTCACAACAAATAGCCCAAGACTCCATACAATGTATATATAAAACCTCAAAAACAATCAACAGAGATAGAAAAATAATCAACATAGGGCACACATTCATTAATCCAAATTTAGATAATTATATTAACACCTCTTCTTAAGTTCATTTAATTATTTATTTGCAGAGGAAAAATCCATAATAAAATTAAATTCCAAGAAATATTAACCATCAAACTCACGGAATTCACATAAATATACAAGTAATAATTTCATCAAATTGTCATATAAAAATAAATTCAATAAATGTGATTTGAGGCATGGCAAACAAATGATTAAATATATGCCAACAATTATCCAATTTACTACCCAATATGCCCAAGACTTTTAACTCAATAAGTTTAGCACATATAAGCCCGAGTACGTACTCGTCACCTCGCGTATATGGCTTTTCACATTTCACAAATGGAACACAAGACTCGATGCCTAAGGGGTAATTCCCTCGCTCGAAGTTAGGCAAGACACTTACCTTTTTGAAGTTATGCTGATGTTCCAAAAATCGCCTTTTTGCTTGAATTGACCTCCGGACCGCTCAAATCTATCCAAATTAATTGTATAACTTCATTAAAATTTATCGAAAATAATTCTGGATAATAATACGTCGGCTTAAAAAATTTATTCCAAAAAGTCAACAAAAGTCAACGCGGGACCTGCTCCTCGGAACCCGACACAATTTTTATGAAATTCGAACACCCATTCCGATACGAGTTCAACCATACCAATTTTATCGAATTCCAATAATAACTCGACCTCCAAATCTTAAATTTTCGTTTTTGGAAGATTTTGCCAAAATCTTGATTTCTTCTATTAAAATCCGAATTAAATGATGAATATAATCATGGATTCATGAAATATAAACACTTTAGAATATAGAACACTTACCCAAGTCAAAGTCATGAAGAACTCCTCCAAAATCGCCCAAAAACCGAGCTCCAAAATCTCAATCGAAAATGATAAAAGTGACTGATTTTTGGTCCTTATGTTGCTGCCCAGTTTCGCACCTACGGGCACTGTTCACGCACCTGCGGGCACTGTTCATGCTCTGTGAAAAAAACAAACAGCAAGCTGCCCAGAAATTTCAGCAGCTTTTCTTCAAGTCCTAATTGATCCGTTAACCTTCCGAAATCTACATGAGGCCCTCGGAACCTCAACCAAATATACCAACACGTCCCAAAATACAATACGAACTTAGTAGAGGATTCAAATCAATCCGAAATGACTTCATTTCTATATTTTATGCCGAAACGTACCAAATCAATCCGGAATGACTTCAAATTTTGCACACAAGTCATAAATGACGAAATGGAGCTATTCAAATTTCCGTAATCGAAATCCAATCTCGTTATCAAAAATTCAACCTTCGGTAGGACTTTTCAAAATCTTCTATTTTCCAACTTTTGCCAAAATGCGTCGAATTATCTTACGGACTTCCAAAACCAAATCTGAGCATACGCCTAAGTCTGAAATCATCATACGAAGCTATTGACACCATCAAAATTTCATTGCGGGGTCGTTTGCTCAAAAGTCAACTCCCCGGTCAACTCTATCCATTTAAGCTTCTAAATAAGAATTGTTCTTTTAATTTAATTCTAAATCTTCCGAAAATCAAACTCGACCACACCCGTGGGTCATAATACATATTGCGAAACTGCTCGAGACCTTAAGTCACTGAACGGGCGTAAATTCTTAAAACGACAAGTCGGGTCGTTACATTCCTATACACTATTTGAAACCTTATTACGAAAAATATTCATGTTTTGGTAGTTACCCGACCTAAACACATTTTAGTTACAAAATATATACAATCCACCTTAAAAGGTTCTCAATCTATTATTTGTGCCTTCAATCAAGGGATTTAGTTACACCCTTTTCCTTTTTTCTCTCCTCTCTCCCATCTTCTCTCCATATTAAACTTATATTTAGGGATTTAGAGAATCTAATCCCTCAGATCTCGAGTACCGTCACCCTATCTTTCTCCCATATCTCATATTCTACTACTTCATGGCAAAATATAGAAACCACCATGCCTTCTGATTTTGTGGATGTTCCTGTCACCGCTGGGTACTTAGATAGCTATGCCCAAATGGATCATTGTGCATCTACCAATGAGTTTGGCCAATTTCCATTCCCTTGATCACCCCATCTCTAGTTCTTTGCTTCTGTCTTGTGTCGTTATTAGTATTACTAATAATTTGCAAGTACTTTGCACATTAATGTAATTATTAGAAACAGACTCGATGGGGTAATAACTTGTCCCAAAAAAAAATATTAGACTGCAAAATTCATTTTCATTTCTGCTGATGCAGGGTAATTCAACGTAAAATTCTAAACTGGGTTATTGTTACGTTAGATAGTTTAAACACGATGAGCTACTGTTTTCTAGCTTTAGCACAATGAATGACTGCTCAGTTGCTTCCTTTTTAGTTCTTTTTCGTTTCCTTTCACTTTAAAAGAGTTGACTTCCTGTGGTTAAGAGTCCAACTTAAATATAATTTTTATCCAAATTTTATACAATATGACTTTTGTATATTTTGTATCTGATTTATACAGAGTAAAAATAAATTTCATACAACTAATTATATATTATATAACTTATCTACAATTTTCATACATTATTTCTACATAGTTAAATACAACTACAATATCATACAACTTAAATACAATTTTTATTCAAATTTTATACAATGTCTTTTGTATATTTTGTACTTGGGCGTATGTCACGACCCAAAATTCAAAAAGGCCGTGATGGCGCCGGACACCACTGTCAGGCAAGCCAACCATAATCAATTAACTTAATTACCCATTTTAGTATTTTTGAAATAAAATTTTCTTCAATGAAATTGTAAAGATAAAACTCATAGAGTAAATGATAAATATTTTTAGCAACTAAATTTCTAAACAATTCACAACCATTCCCAAAACCCGGTGTCACAAGTGCATGAGCATTTAGTAGGGAATTAAAAATAAAATACAGCATCTGTCCAGAATACAAATTAGACAAGAAAATATAATAACTCTGAAGGAGACTCTGTTAGCTGCAGATCGTAATATAGAATGCAGCTCACCTATGTCCCCACAATTATTATCCACACCTCTACGCCCACAAGGTCGCTAGACATATATGTACCTGCACAATAAAATATGCAGCAAGTGCAGTATGAGTACGAAAATAACGTATACCCAGTAAGTATCAAGCCTAATCTCGAAGTGGTAGAGACGAGATAGCCGACTTTGACACTCACTATGAGTCAATAATAATAATTGAAATAAAACTAGAATATCTTAATCAGCATGATTCACAGAATTTACAATAACTTATTTAACCAGCAAAAATAACCAAATTCCTTCAAATGCAACAATTCTCAATATATTAATTAAATTCCTTTAATTCAAATAATTTTTAATTTATCAATTAATCTCATTTACAGGAATAATAATTAATTCCTTAACAAGCAGGAATAATAATTCATTAAATTCCAAGGATTCTCTAATTTATCAATTAGCTTCACAAGCTGAAATAAACTATTAAGGTATCGTGTAATTATTATTATTAAGCACGATTTCTGTCAAGGTCGTTCGGCCCGATCCAGAGTGTCGTGTACACTGCCGAGGGACGTGCGGCACGATCCATAGATGCATCTATCCTACCGAGTCGTTCGGCCCGCTCCACAAGAAATGAGGACATTTTTCTTATGTACCCCCGAGAATGAGAGTATGTTTATTATAAGATAAATTCGAGAGGATGAACAATTTCTTTTAATAATTAATTAATTTAAACAGAAAATCAAGCATATGAGATTTCCATCCTTTAATATCTTTATCTAACAATTCACAATATATTCATATATATCAATTAATATTAATTAAATAAAGAATACAATTTACACAAGTAGTTCATGCTTTGAGTCCTAAACTACTCGGACTTTAGCATTAATAGTAACTACGCACGGACTCTCGTCACCTTGTATGTACGTAGCCCCCGCAATTAGCAATAATTATTCAACTTAATCCCTATGGGGTGATTTTCCCCTTACAAGATTAGACAAGAGACTTACCTCGTCTCAAAGTCCACTTTTCGATTACCACGTCGCATTGAATTCTCGATTCGACGCCGAAAAATCCGAAACTATTGAAATATTATACAAAATAATTAATATATGCTAAGTGATTCGAAATTTATCTATTAAATAAATTACCTTATCCAAAATGATAAAATTCTTAAAATTCACCCCGGGCCCACTGATTTCGAAAATTTTCGGAGGGAATCGTTACCCATAATCTCAAGAACACAAATATACCATTTCCATCCAATCTCATAGTAATTTTCGTGGTTAAAATCCAAAATTACCAATTCTAGATTTTTCTTCAAAACCCCAAATTTCTACTAATTTGCATGAATTTTCACGCCTAAATTCGTATATAAACCAAGTATTTAACTTGCAATAGGTAGGAATCACTTACCTTGACATAAATGATGAAAATGGAGCTCCAAAATCGATCCTAGGTCGGCTCCCATGGAGGAAATGAGATGAAATGATCCAAACCCATTTTTTCAAACTTATACACTGCCCAGGCGACCCTTCATCGCGTTCGCGAGACCCCCATCGCGTTCACGATGAACAAAATTCTCAGAAGCCATTTTTAAACTCTTCTCAGACAGCCTCTAGTATAATGGTCATAACATTTTGTACAAAACTCCGAATCATAAATGGTTTGATTTTCTGGAAACTAGACATCAAGAACTATATCTTTCATATGTTGATCATCTCCAATTCCTTATAGATTTTGAGATATAATCTGTCAAAGTCAGCCCTGTGAAATATAAATTTCTTCATCTTCCAGTACAGCCTATAGTTTACCAGTAATAACTTTTTGTACACAACTCCAAATGCTAAATGGTTTACCTTTCTAAAACTTAGACACGAAGGGCTACAATATTTATTTTTGGATCATCTCCAAATTCCTTATAGATTGTGAGATATGAGCCTCCAAAGTCAGACTTGCGGAATAGAGATTTTCTTCTTCGCGAACGCGAAGAACAAAATCCAAGAAGCCAAATCCTTCTTCGCGAACGCGAAGAACAACACCAGACACCAGCATCAGCTATTGCAAAACAGTCCGAAATGATTCGGAACAACCTCGAAACACACCCGAGGCCCCCGGGACCCCGTCCAATCATACCAACCAGTCCCATAACATAACACAAACTTGCTCGAGGCCTCAAATCACATCAAACAACATCGAAATCATGAATCGCACCCCAATTCAAGCTTAATGAAATTTAGAACTTCAAACTTCTATATTCGATTTCGGAACCTAACAAATCATGTCCGATTGACCTCAAATTTTGCACACAAGTCACATTTGACATTACAGACATAATCTAACTTTCGGAATCGAAATCCGATCCCGATATCAAAAAGTCCACTTTCGGTCAAACTTATCAAAAACCTTCAAATTTCTAGCTTTAGCCAAATGACTCCAAAATAACCTACGGACCTCCAAATCCACTTCCGGATGCGCTCCCAATTCCAGAATCACCATAAGGAGCTATTCCCATACTCGGAATCCCAAACGGACATCGATAACCTTGAAATGCACTTCAACCCAAATTTATGGAATTCTTCCAAAATGCTAACTTCCACAATAGGTGCCGAAACACTCACGGGTTATCCAAAACCCGATACAGACATACGCCCAAGTCTGAAATTATCATACGAACCTGTTAGAACCTTCAAATCATGATTCTGATATCGTTTACTCAAAAATCTAACTTTAGTCAATTCTTCCAACTTAAAGCTTCTGAAATGAAATTTTTCTTTCCAAATCAACTCTGAACTTCCGAAATTTCAATTCCGACCACGCGTGCAAGTCATAATACCTGAAGTGAAGCTACTCGTGGCCTCAAACTGCTTAACGACGTGCTAGGACTCAAAACGACCGGTCGGGTCGTTACATTCTCTCCCACTTAAATATACATTCATCCTCGAACGTGCTAAGGAATGCTCTGGGGTTGTCCGAAATTACTGTTTAATACCTCGTGCACTTACCCGTGCTGCCACAACTCAGTTGAGCACACTAGCTAGAGCCAGTCTGAAGATTCTCCCTTTTTACTTAGCCAAATAAGCCTTAGAGTCCAATTCCAACCTCCAGAATTCTCTGCTAGGTATGTTCCCATCATACGAACACCATATAAATCACTACACGATGCACCGATACATGATTGCATACCTTTGCTGAATTCAGACTATGCACTACATAACTCACATGACCATAATAACATCCCCTGATAACAATAGTTGAAACTCCATGAATCTGATGCTCACAATGCAACTCATGACATATATAAGTCTTGTTCCAACTCTTGCAATACCGCCACGACGGAAGAGATATGTAGAAATTCATAACCAACTGCCGAGTCAACAATTATTGAGTTTCTCCTTCTGACAAGAACTATTGCCTCATTATAACAAAATAATGGTATTTGCTCTTTATTATACTCCATATAATCCGATCGCACTGATCCCGAATCCAATAATCTCGTCTCACCAAGTATAAGCTGCTCAGGCAATAACCCACCTCAGACACGATCAAAAAACCTCATATGACGCCAAAATTAGCTAATAAGCTACAGACTCGATTGCGATACATAAGGAAAACGAACTCTAGAAAGGATTACTCAACCCACGTGACTAATTAGACAACTGAAAAGGTGTCATGAACCTTTCTCAAAAAATGGGACACAAATCACACAAAATAAAATATAGGGGACTGTACTCAACATCACACTGTTGCGGCGTGCAACCCGATCCACACATGATACCGTTGCAGCGTGCAACCCGATCCAAATAACATACTCGTGGCGGCGTGCCACCCGATCCGCACAAAAAGAATCTATAAGAAAATACTTACCGAGTTAGAATGCTCATTACTACAAAATATCTGAATATTGGACACAGGCACGCTCAGTGCATAATATCATCCCTGGAAGGACCGATAGCGCCATACTCTACAAACTTAAGCACAACTAAGATGCGATATATGATCTGAATCTCGAGAGCCATCCTGCTCACACAACACCATCGCTACGCGGAACCTCAACACATAAGAATTTTATCAAGCCGTTTCATAACTCACACGGCACAATATAGTATTACATGAAATAATCGACGACGAAACGGCATCCAACGTCCGAATACTCCTCCATAGGGAGCTTTTATGCTGAATTGAACACATCCGGCCTGATATAGAGCCTGTATTATTAACCACACCTCTACGCCCACAAGGCCACTATACATATATGTACCTGCACAATAAAATGTTCAGCAAGTGCAGTATGAGTACGAAAATAACGTGTACCCAGTAAGTATCAAGCCTAATCTCGAAGTTGTAGAGACGAGATAGCCGACTTTGACACTCACTATGGGTCAATAATAATAATTGAAATAAAACTAGAATATCTAAATCAGCATGATTCACAGAATTTACAATAATTTATTTAACCAGCAGAAATAATCAAATTCCTTCAAATGCAACAATTCTCAGTATATTAATTAAATTTCTTCAATTCATATAATTTCTAATTTATCAATTAATCTCATTTACAGAAATAATAATTAATTCCTTAACAAGCAGGAATAATAATTCATTAAATTCCAAGGATTTTTCAATTTATCAATTAGCTTCGCAAGCAGAAATAAACTATTAAGGTATCGTGTAATTATTATTATTAAGCACGATTTCTGCCGAGGTCGTTCGGCCCGATCCAGAGTGTCGTGTACACTGCCGAGGGACGTGCGGCACGATCCATAGATGCATCTATCCTTCCGAGGCATTCGGCCCGCTCCGCAAGAAAGGAGGACATTTTTCTTATGTACCACCGGGAATGAGAGTATGTTTATTATAAGATAAATTCGAGAGGATGAATAATTTCTTTTACCAATTAATTAATTTAAACAGAAAATCAAGCATATGAGATTTTCATCCTTTAATATCTTTATCTAACAATTCACGATATATTCATATATATCAATTAATATTAATTAAACAAAGAACACAATTTATACAAGTAATTCATGCTATGAGTCCTAATCTACTCGGACTTTAGCATTAATAGTAGCTACGCACGGACTCTCGTCACCTTGTGCGTGCCGTTTTATAATTTTAAACATATTGGTATGTTCGGACGGGGCCCCGGGGGTTCCGAGTGTTAACCGGACAAGGCTTGGACCAATTTTGGAAAATTGAGCAAGGACTGAAGCTCCCAGCTACTGTCATAATCGCACCTGCGCTTGGACAGCCGCAGGTGCGAGCTCGCATGTGCGAACGAGAGAAGCCTGCCCAGCCATCGCAGATGCGAAGCATTTGGCGCACCTGCGAACGTGCAGGTGCGATGGCCTTGTGCGCAGAAGCGGAAATATGCGCAGGTGCGAAGGGATGGGCGCACCTGCGCTTGCGCAGAAGCGACCTCTTCTTCCGCAGGTGCGGAACCAAGAAAAGAGAGAAAATGCGCACCTGCGAGGAATTTCCGCAGGTGCGAAAGCCGCATGTGCGGTACTCCTTCCGCAGGTGCGAAAAATCTGTCTGGACAGAACCTTAAAACGGACGAAAACTCAGTCCATTTCTTTCTATTTTTCATCCATTGTCGGGAGATTACAGAGCTCTTTGTGAGGAGTTTTCAACTATCAACTTGGAGGTAAGTTAATTCCATACCCCTTGAGTTAAATACATAGATTATAAGTAGATTATAACTAGTAAATCTTAAAAATCAAAGATTTAGATGAAAAACCTAGATTTTTATAAAAGTGAGATTTTAACCACGAAAATAGTTATGGAATTGGGTAGAAATTATATATTTAAGTTCTTGAGATTATGGATAACGTTTTCATCCGAAAATTTCCAGAATCCGAGCATGTGGGCCCGGGGTGAATTTTAGAAATTTTACCATTTTGGATAAGGTAATTTATTTAATAGATAAATTTTGAATCATTTAGCATATATTAATTATTTTGTATAATATTTGGATAGTTTCGGATCTTTCGGCGTCGAATCAAGAATTCAATGCAACGTGGTAATCGGAAAGTGGACTTTGAGATAAGGTAAGTCAGTCTAATCTTGTGAGGAGGAAATTACCCCATAGGGATTAAATTGAATAATTGTTGCTAATTGCGGGGGCTACGTATGCACGAGGTGATGAGAATCCGTGCGTGGCTACTATTAATGATAAAGTCCGGGTAGTTTAGGATTCAAAGCATGAATTACATGTGAACATTTTATTCTTTGTTTAATTAATATTAATTGATATATTTTAATATATTGTGAATTGTCAGATAAAGATATTAAAGTATGGAAATCTCATATGCTTGATTTTCTGTTTAAATTAATTAATTGTTAAAAGAAATTGTGTTTCCTCCAGAATTTATCTTATAATAAATATACTCTCCTTTCGGAGGTACATAAGAAAATGTCCTCCTTTCTTGTGCAGCGTGCCGAACGCCTCGACAGGATAGATGCATCTATGGATCGCACCGCACGTCCTTCGGCAGTGTACACGACACTCTGGATCGGGCCGTATGTCCTTGGCAGAAATCGTGCTTAATAATAATAATTACACGATACTTTAATAGTTATTTCAAGCTTGCGAAGCTAATTGATAAATTGGAGAATCCTTGAAATTTAATGAATTATTATTCCTGCTTGTTAAGGAATTAATTGTTGTTCCAATAAATGAGATTAATTTATAAATTAGAAATTAATTGAATTTAAGGAATTTAATTAATATATTGAGAATTTGCATTTGAAGGAATATGATTATTTCTGCTGGTTAAATAAATTATTATAAATTCTGTGAATCATGCTGATTTAGATATTCTAGTTGTATATCAATTATTATTATTGATCCATAGTGAGTGTCAAAGTCGGCCATCTCGTCTCTACCACTTCGAGCTTAGGCTTGATACTTACTGGGTACACGTTGTCTACGTACTCATACTACACTTGCTGCACTTTTTGTGCAGGACCTGAGGCAAGTGCTAATGGGGGACCTATCGTCTTACACCCACGTTATCCAGGGGCATAGTGGTGAGCTGCACTTTCTGAGCCGTTCTGCAGCTACTAGTGTCTCTCCTTGTATTTTTCATTCTGTCTATTTTTATTTCAGAAAGTATTTGAGATTTTGTATAATCTACTAGATGCTCATACACTTATGACACCAGGTCTTGGCACACACATTGGTAGAAGTTGGTATTTTATTATTTTTTTAGTTTTAAATTTTGTCAATATATGCTTAATTTATTAAGTTGGCTTGCCTAGCCGTAGTTTTGGGCGCCATCACAACCTATAGGTGAAATTGAGTCATGACACATTACATATCATTTTCCACTGATCCAAAGAACATAACAAAACATCCCAATAACTATCGGAACACGTAAAACAATATCAAATCTAAGAATCATACCCTAAACCAAATTGATTCAAACTTAAGAATTTCAAGTTGTTTAAATTACTTCCAATGCGCCGAAATATACTTAAACTACTCGGAACGATACGAAAATTTGCGTGCAAGTCTTAAATCACTATACAGAACTATTCCCAAACTCGGAATTCCAAACGGACTTCAATTATGCAAAATCCTATTCCAAACCAAATTTAAAGAATTTTAAACTTTCAAATAGTTGAGTTTTACTATTAAGCGTCAAAACGCTCCCGGATTATCCAAAACCCGATTCGGACATACGCCCAAGTCCAAAATCATCATACGAACCTATTGGAACCGTCAAATCCCGATTCCGGGGTCGTTTTCTCAAAATATTGACCGAAGTCAAACTTGTCCATTTAAAGCTAACTTAAGGAACCAAATATTCCGATTTCAACCCACACACTTTCAAATCGCGAACCAACCATCTCCGCGAGTCATAGATTAATAAAAGCATGTTCGGAGAGTTTTATTTTAGAGAACGGGTTTCTAAAAGTTAAAATGACCGATTGGGTCATTACATAATGTTAGTGTTATTGTGGCTTAATTGTTGTCTTTTATTAAGTAATGAAGCATTATATTTTTGTACACGGATTTAATGAAGTCATTGTCGTTCATTTGTTATGTCTATGACTGAGTTTATTTGCTATGATAATTAGTTTGGTGTTGTCAAATAGGTGTCTAAGTAAACTGATATGGAGCTGTGAAGTGTTTGAGAAATGACTATTATAACTGACTCATATATGCCCCTGTACAATTCGAACTAGGTCTAACTTGCCCTCACATATATTCCACGTGGCTTTATGAGTCTCCCATTAGTGATGGAGGGCATATACGAACATTGTTGACGGCAAGGGCAGAATAGAAACTAACTTTTAACGGAGGGCAAGCCTGTCCTATTTTTTTATAGTAAAGGGGCATTTTAGGCCCTTTTCCGTTTTTAGTATAATGTACAAATAAAAGTAAACTGACGGTGTATATCATAAAAATGACTTGCATTCCCATTTCTCACTTGATACCTTTCAAAGTGTAACAATTTTAAAGTGATGCCTCATTCGTTCAGTGTGAAATTTATAATGTGAAAATACTAGTAGTATATATTTTTGCTATCTCTTGACAATCACAAATTAAAGCAAGAAAGAAAGAAAAAAGTCACTATGACGTCTCAAATTCAGGGATGAAACTGATTCTTAAGTTTTACTTTGTTCTTCTAAACTTGGGAAAATTACTAAGTACTTACGTATTTGGAAACATTTACTGCCAATAAGTACGAACTCCCGAAATAGTATTAATTGGGAAGGAATTTTTACATTCCTATACTATTTAAAATTTTATTACCCTCCCTATTCAAGTTTTAATTTAATTACATCCTATATACAAATTTACCAATTATATATACTTTAGGAATTAAATGAGTATCCCTTTATATTAGGAATCAATTATTTCTCATCCTTATTCTCTCTCTCTCTCTCTCTCTCTCTCTCTCTCTCTCTCTCTCTCTCTCTCTCTCTCTCCTGCGCTCTCTCTCTCTACGTCTCTCTCTATCTCTCAAACCGAGTGTGCCTAATGTATCTCACCACAATGCCAATGCCCACCAAAATCATATTCAAGGGCTCCCTTTTGGTGCATCACATCAAAATATTCAGTTTTCTGTCCATCATACATCCAATGTTTCTGATGTATATCGAGAGTCTGGGGATTATCGGGTGCAACATCGTTCAACGGATGAGGAATCGCCTCTAATCGAGCAGCCACCAGTTGCTAGCCAACCCTCTATCTCAGAGCCTTCGAATTTGGGTTTTCAAAAACATTATTTGTTTGGATTGGGTGTTATTGCAAACTATTGAGAATATTATTTGGAGTTTATATCTCAATTTTGAGGGTGTTTTGGTGAAGATTAGACTTGATTTTGGCTGAATTTCAGATTGAAAGAAGAAGAAGAAGAAGAAGAAGAAGAAGAAGAAGAAGAAGAAGAAGAAGAAGAAGAAGAAGAAGAAGAAGAAGAAGAAGAAGAAGAAGAAGAAGAAGAAGAAGAAGAAGAAGAAGAAATTATAGTTAAGTGGTATGATATTGTATATGTATATAATTAGGTAGAAATAATGTATGAAAGTTATAGATAAGTTGCATAATATATAAATAGTTGTATGAAATTTATTTTTACTATGTATAATGTAACGATCCGATCGGTCGTTTTGAGCCCTAGCGTGTCGTTCAGCAGTTTGAGGCCACGAGTAGCTTCACTTCAGGTATTATGATTTGCACGAGTGGTCGGAATTGAAATTTCGGAAGTTCAGAGTTGATTTAGAAAGAAAATTCTCATTTCAGAAGCTTTAAGTTTGAAGAATTGACTAAAATTGGATTTTTGAGTAAACGATATCGGAATCGTGATTTGAAGGTTCTAACAGGTTCGTATAATAATTTCGGACTTGGACGTATGTCCGTATCGTATTTTGGATAACCTGTGAGTGTTTCGGCACCTATTGTGGAAGTTAGCATTTTTGAAGAATTCCATAAATTTGGGTTGAAGTGCATTTCAAGGTTATCGATGTCCGTTTGGAATTCCGAGTATGGGAATAGCTTCGTATGGTGATTCTGGAATTGGGAGCGCATCCGGAAGTGGATTCAGAGGTCCGTAGGTCATTTTGGAGTCATTTGGCTAAAGCTAGAAATTTGAATGTTTTTGAGAAGTTTGACCTGAAGTGGACTTTTTGATATCGGGGTTGGATTTTGATTCCGGAAGTTGGATTATGTCCGTAATATCGAATGTGACTTGTGTGCAAAATTTGAGGTCAATCGAACGTGATTTGGTAGGTTTCGGAATCAAATATAGAAGTTTGAAGTTATAAAGTTCATTAAGCTTGAATTGGGGTGCGATTCATGATTTCGATGTTGTTTGATGTGATTTGAGGCCTCGAGCAAGTTTGTGTTATTTTATGGGACTGGTTGGTATGATTGGACGGGGTCCCGGGAGCCTCGGGTGTATTTCGGGGTGGTTCCGGATCATTTCGGGCTGTTTTGCAATAGCTGATGTTGGTGTCTGGTGTTGTTCTTCGCGTTCGCGAGGATCGTCTCGCGTTCGCGAAGAAGGATTTGGCTTCTGGGATTTTGTTCTTCACGTTCGCGAAGAGATTCTCGCATTCGCGAAGAAGAAAATCTCTATTCCGCAGGTTTGACTTCGGAGGCTCATATCTTACAATCTATATGGAATTTGGAGATGATCCAAAAATAAAAATTGTATCCCTTTGTGTCTAATTTTTTGAAAGGTAAACCATTTAGCATTTGGAGTTGTTTACACAATGTTATAGCTTGTACACTATAGGCTGAAGAAATTTATATTTCATAGGGCTGACTTTGACAGCTTATATCTCAAAATCTATAAGGAATTGGGAGATGATCAACATATGAAAGTTATAGTCCTTGATGTCTAGTTTCCATAAAGTCAAACCATTTATGATTTGGAGTTATATACAAAAGGTTATGACCATTATACTAGAGGCTGTCTGAGAAGAGTTTGAAAATGGCTTCTGCGAATTTTGTTCATCGCGAACATGATGGGGGTCTCGCGAACGCGATGAAGGGTCGCCTGGGCAGTGTATAAGTTTGAAAAAATGGGTTTGGATCATTTCATCTCATTTTCTCCATGGGAGCCGACCTAGGAGCGATTTTGGAGCTCCATTTTCATCATTTATGTCAAGGTAAGTGATTCCTACCTATTGCAAGTTAAATACTTGGTTTATATACGAATTTAGGCGTGAAAATTCATGGAAATTAGTAGAAAATTGGGGTTTTGAAGAAAAACCTAGAAATTAGTATTTTTGGATTTTAACCACGAAAATTACTATGAGATTGGATGAAAATGGTATATTTGAGTTCTTGAGATTATGGGTAACGATTCCCTCCGAAAATTTCCAAAATCTGGGCACGTGGGCCCGGGGTGAATTTTAAAAATTTTACCATTTTGGATAAGGTAATTTATTTAATAGATAAATTTCGAATCATTTAGCATATATTAATTATTTTGTATAATATTTGGATAGTTTCGAATTTTTCGGCGTCGAATCGAGAATTCAACGCGACGTGGTAATCGGAAAGTGGACTTTGAGACGAGGTAAGTCTCTTGTCTAATCTTATGAGGGGAAAATTACCCGCATGAAAATCCACATCTTCTTCCGAAATTTAGCATCAAGCACAACTGAGTACTCTAAATCGGTCACTTTCTTTATTAGAATATTTCTTTCCAACTCCAAGGCTTCTATTCCTCCATGATCGACGAGCATCATAACATTCTCAAGATCAAACTTTCTTTTGGAGAGTATTTCTTTCACAGATTAGAGCTTCTTTTTCCTTCTTTAAACTGCATATGAGATTTGAAACTCTAGGAGGAAGCTCTTCATCTTGCCATTCCCAATAGGAATATTTTTCATCCTAAAAACCAAAAATAAATAAAATAAATTTACAAGCAAATCAGAATAATTAAAAGAACCCATCAAAAAATTTACTTACCTCATGCTTCGGGCACTTCAAAAACCTTCTCCCAGCATTTAAAGGAGTCCATGCCATGAAATAATTGGCAGCAAGTCCGCAACGACACCTTCTATTCGACCCCTTTGAGCTACTAGAACATTCCGGCATTGTCTTTTATTGTCTTTTGTTATGATTCGACCCCTTTGAGCTACTATGATTTAATGAAGTCATTGCCGTTCATTTGAATATTTGTATTTATGACTTAGTTTATTTGTTGTGATAATTAGTTTGGTATTGTCAAATAGGTGTCTAAGTAAATTGATATGGAGTTGTAAAGTGTTTGAGAAATGACTATTATAACTGTGATGACCCAAGAGGTCATCTTTAAATTTAATAATTAATTATGTATTCTAAGACCTCAAAAAATATTATTTATCATTTCTCGACTTGCGTGCGCAGTCCGTATAATTTTCCGAAAAGTGTTTATATGAAAAATTAATTAAAATATGAAATAGAGCTTTAAAACTCAACTGAGTTGACTTTGGTCAACACTTTGAGAAACAAAATCCGGATCAGTGTTTTGACAGTTCCGGTAGGTCCGTATCGTGATTTGGGACTTGGACGTATGACCGCAATTTAATTTGGAGGTCCCTAACTCAAGTTGTAGCCATTTAAGAGAAACTAGAAATTTAAAGGCTAAAGATTTTCAAAGTTGACCACGGACTTGACTTTTTGATATCGGGGTCGGAATCCGATTCCAAAAATTAGAATAGATCTGTTATGTTATTTATGACTTGTGTTCCAAATTTGAAGTCATTCCGGATTCATTTAACACGCTTCGGCACAAGTTTTGTAAAAGGAAAAGTTTGAAACTCTTAAGTCCGAATCAAAGTGTGAATTGTAATTTCGATATTATTTGATGTGATTTGAGACCTCGAGTAAGTCCGTATTATGTTACGGAACTGGTTAGAATAATTAAACGGGATCCCGAGTGGCTCGGTGAGTTTCGGGGTGAGTTTTGAGCGAGTCCGGGCATTTCGGCACTCAAATGTAGTTCTAGAACTTTTGGAAAAGTGCGGACCGCAGAATTTTGAGTGCGGCCGCACTTCAGAGGAAAAAGTGCGGACCGCAGAGGACAAGTGCGGACCGCACAATTTTGTGTGCGGCCGCACTCCACCTAGTGCGGACCGCACAATCTTGTGTGCGGCAGCACTTCAGGGGTTCTGCAGGTTCGATGGTCTGACTTCAGAGGCTTATATCTTTTAATCCCCAATGAATTTGGAGATGATTCAAAAATAAAAGTGGTAGCCCTTTGAATCTAGTTTCCAGAAAGATGTAGCACGAATTATTTGGACATTTATACAAAAAGTTACGGGTATTATACTGAACCCTGGTAGTAGAAAAGCTGTGAAGTGCGGCCGCACAATCTTTGTGCGACCGCAGAAGCTAGGATGTGTGACCACACTTGGAATTGTGCGGACCGCACATTGTGAGGTCAGATTGGGTACTATATAACCGGGGTTTGGGTATTATTTCATATTTTGAACTTTGGGAGCTCGGTTTGTGACGATTTTTCGTGGTTTTCAAGAAATTCATTGGGGTAAGTGTTTCTTATCCTATATTGATTATATTCCATGATTCCATACTCATTTATATCATGAATATGTGAATTTATGGAAGGAAAAAATTAGATTTTTATAAAATCTTCCAAAAATATAAAATTAAGATTTGAAGGTCAATTCGATGTCGGAATTCGATAAATTTTGTATGGTTGAACTCGTATCGGAACGGATGTTCGGATTTCGTAAGTTTTTTTTGGGATTTGAGACGTGGGTCCCACTATTGATTTTGAGATGAATTTCGGATTTTAATCCAAAAAATTTGTAAATTCATATGGAATTAATTCCTGCGATTTGTATTGAGTATATTGAATTGTTTATGACTAGATTTGAGGGTTTCAGACATGAATTCGATGGCAAAGGTTTATTGGATTCTTGAATTTGGTTGCAAAGCGAGGTAAGTGTCGTGGTTAACCTTGACTTGAGGGAATAGAACCCTTGAATTATTTGTTATGTGAAATTCATGTGAACGATGTATAGGCGAGGTGACAAGTATCTATACATTGTCAAATTAATTGTTTGCTTAATTGTTTAAACATCTTAAATTATTTTAAGCCACGAATTAATTATTATAATAATTGTTTCTCTCATATTTCATGTCAAATATTAATTCTTGAATTCCTGCAATAATTGTTACATATTTATTTGATTTATGTGTCTTAATTGCTATTTGACAATTAGCATATTAAATATTAAATTGTCTATTTTCTTCTTGCTTTCCACAATTAATTGCTACTTATCATTATTTGTTTCATAAATAAATTATAATTATTGTATGACTTGATGCTTAATAGTTTCTCATTGAACTGGTATTTATTGGAGTATTTTTATTACATTTAAGAGTTAAATGAATATATTGGAGGAACAGGTTGCACGCCGCAACATAATTGATTGAAATGATTATATTGGAGGAACGGGTTGCACGCTGCAATTCTTGCCGCAACAGAATTGATTGAAATGAATATATTGAAGGAACGGGTTGCACGCCGCAACAGAATTGATTGAAATGAATATATTGGAGGAACGGGTTGCACGCCGCAACAGAATTGATTGAAATGAATATATTGTGGGATCGGGTTGCACGCCGCAATGGAAACTGATTGAAATAATAATTGGTTATGATTGTCGAGTTGGCTTCAATTGTTGCAAAGAGATACATGTTTTATTTCTATTATTGTTGTTGTTATTGTTATTGAGTACAGGTTAATGTAAGTGACATGCCTTAGCCTCGTCACTACTTCGTCGAGGTTAGGCTCGGCACTTACCATTACATAGGGTCGGTTGTACTGATACTACATTCTGCACTTGTGCAGATTTTGGAGTTGGTCCCAGCGGCGTACTGTAGATTTGCTCGGATATAGCTACCAGTGGAGACTTGAGGTATAACTGCACAGCGTTCGCAGTTCTGAAGTCCCCTTCTATCTTATCTCAGTTGTGTATTATATTTCAAACAGCTTGAATTTTATTCAGACCTTTATTTATATTATTCTAGAAGCTCGTGCACTTGTTACTCCAGTTCTGAGAGGGTATTTAGATATCGCGATTATTATGGAATATTCACTTTATTTTAGACTTTATTTCTGTATTTATTTTCTTGTTATTAATTAATTTAAATATTTTGTTAAAATGGCTAATTATATTCTAACGTTGGCTTGCCTAGCGAGTGAAATGTTAGGCGCCATCACGGTCCCGAATGAGGGAATTTCGGTTTGTGACAATAAATGTGTAATGACCCAACCGGTCATTTTAACTTTTAAAACCCCATTCCCCTAAATAAGACTCCCCGTATGTTCTTTTATAAAATTATGACGGGATGGTTGGTTCGGGACTTGAAAGTGTTCGGGTTAAAATCGGAACACTTGGTTCCTTAAGTTGGCCTTAAAATGCTAAGTTTGACTTCGTTCAACATTTTGAGAAAATGATCCCGAAATAGAATTTTGATGATTCCAACAGCTTCGTATGGTGATTTTGGACTTAGGAGCGTGTTCGGAATAATATTTGGAAGTCTGAGTTAAATTAGGCTGGAAATGGCTAAAATAGGAATTTAAGTTTGGAAGTTTGACCGGGGAGTTGACTATTTGATATTGGGGTCGGAATCCAGTTCCAAAACTTTTTATAGCTCCGTTATGTCATTTATGACTTGCATGCAAAATTTGAGGTCAATCGGACTTGATTTGATATGTTCTGGCGTCGTTTGTAGAAATTGAAAGTTTCAAAGTTCATTAGGCTTAAATCTATATGTGATTCGTGTTTTTAGTATTGTTGGATGTGATTTGAAGACTCGACTAAGTTCGTATGATGTATTAGGACTTGTTGGTATATTTGGTTGAGGTCCCGAGGGGCTCGGGTGAGTTTCGGATACCTAACGGATCATTTTTGGACTTGGCTTGATAGCTGAAGTTCTGGTTTCTGCAGGTTCTGGTTTCCTTCTACGCGATCACATGAGAAAGTATGCGATTGCGTAGGTTTGGCAAGCTGTGCTATGAGAACGCATGACTAAGACCGCGTTCGCGAAGAGAAAACGAGGCAGAACCTGATCCACGCGCTTAACCCTTCGCGATCGCGTGGATGAGTCTGCGATCACGTAGGTCTAGGAATGCTGTGTTTCGCGATCGCGTGGAGTTATTCGCGATCGCATAAGCTTAATTCTGGGCAACCTTATTTTGTTCTTCGCGATCGCGTGCCTTTGGCTGCGATCGCATAGAAGAAAAAGCCTGGGCAGAAAGTTTAAGTTCTGAAAATGGGACTTCGTCCCATTTTCTATTTTTAACGATTTGGAGCTCGAATTGAGGAGATTTTTGGGAGATTGTTGGAGAAAATATACGGGTAAGTGTTCTTAACTCAATCTTGGTTAGATTACCCGAATCCATCAATGTTTTTAACAATTAATTGGTGATTTAAGTTGGAAAAATTTGAAAACCCTCTTGGATAGATTTGAGGATTTGAGGGTCGAATTGTTATCGGAATTTAGTCATTTTGGTATGGTTAGACTCGTGGTTGAATGGGCGTTCATATTTCGTAACTTTCATGGGATTCCGAGACGTGGGCCGCACGGGCAAATTTTGAGTTAATTTCGGATTTTTATTAAAAAATATAGTATTTTCTTATGGAATTGATTCTATAATTTTTGTTGACAGTGTCGAATTAATTATGACTAGATTCGAGTCGGATGGAGTCGGAAAAAGCGAGGAAAAGGCATACTACTTAGTTAAATTGGAGCAAGTCGAGGTAAGTGACTTGTCTAACCTTGTGTGAGGAAAATTTTCCCTAGGATTGGTATTGAAGTGATAAATTAAAATGTGTTGAAAGTAGGTACACGAGGTGACGAGTGTGTACACGGGCTAAATGTGAAAGATTATGTCTTTAAATTGTGTAGATCGTTGTTGCATATTAATTAAATAATTTAATCTTGTTATATTCTTCATCATAATGTTTATACTTTAAATTTGTTTGACCTTTTCCTGCTAATTGTTTTACATGTTTAGTTAAAACTTTGTTTCTTTTATTCTGTGCATTATTTGAAGGGTGATTTTCTTTAAATTAAATATTATTAATATGAATTATTGGACATTTTAAATTTGGTATTGAAGCAACGTATTAGAATTTTAAAATATTATTTTGTTGAGTTATTTATTCCCGAATATTTTGTGAGATTTTCGTGCTCGTTGTGATGGAGCCGTGAGCTCTTTATTGTGGAAAAATATTATTGTTGGATTATTTTGGCATGAGCCGTGAGCTCTTTATTATAGAAAAATATTATTGTTGGATTATTTTGGCATGAGCCGTGAGCTCTTTATTATGGAAAAATATTGTTATTGATTTATTTTGGCAAATTGAAATATTGGGCACTTGAGGTGCAAATTGTAATATATTGTGATATTGATACGCATGCGGTGGTATAAGGTATGGGTATTGAAACGCATGCGGTGAGATAATGGTGGCTTGATATGCGTGGCTAGTAGAGAAAACTACTAGAAGTCATGCGGTGTGATAAGGTGGCTAAAACGCGGTATGCTATTTCGGGACAAATGTTTTTTTAAATAAATTGTGAAGGCTCCCGTGGTGATATAAGGAAATGAGATATTGTGAATTTATTTATGATTTGGGACTACGAGACGGAACCTCGGGAGTGCCCTTGTTGATATTGATTTATGGCCGCAGTTGCCTTTGATTATTGTTGTGATTTTTTTTAAGTTGAAAAGAATTCTGTTTTGTTTCCGCGAGGTATTAATTACCATTATTTGGTGTAATTAAATGGTGACATACTACTTGACTCATTTTTATTGTCATTTTATCTTATTATAGTGTTAAACATTTTACCGTGCCATTATTTATTTTTTTCAGTAGGGTCTGACCTGACCTCGTCACTACTCTACCGAGGTTAGGCTTGACACTTGCTGGGTACCGCTGTGGTGTACTCATACTATGATTCTGCACATCTTTTTGTGCAGATCCAAGTACATCTTATCGGCCCAGACATCAGTGAGTTACCGGTGTACAGAAACTTCGAGGTATATCTGCCAGCGTCCGCAGACTTCGGAGTCCCCTTCTATCATTATCATGTTGCTTCCTTATTTTCTTTAGACCTTGATATATATAGAGAGACATTGATGATAAATTCTTAGAAGCTTGTGAATTATTTCTACCGGGTTTTGGCAGTTGTAATTATTTGATTTGTAGTTTATTTATTCCAAATATCTATTATTATTCTGCATTGATTGGCTTACCTAGTTTTAGAGGCTAGGTGCCATCACGACCTCCTACGGAAGGAATTTGGGGTCGTGATAAACTGACTCATATATGTGTCACAACCCAAAATCCGTTAAAGGTCGTGATGGCGCCGGACACCACTGTCAGGCAAGCCAACACTAAATAGTTAATTAAATTCTCATTTAATTATTTTTGAAATCGTAAATTTTACTTCAATATAACTAGTAAAAGATGGATTTACAGAATAATAACAATATTTTCCAATTTCAATACGGAACATCCCATAATCATCCCAGAACCCGGTGCCACAAGTACATGAGTATTTTCTAGGAATTTAAAATAAAATACAATAATTGTCCGGAATACAATTTGGACAGGAAAGAAAATTCGCAATACTCTGAAGGAGACTTTGCTGGCTGCGGGTCGTGCATAAGATGCAGCTCACCTAAATCCCCGTAATAACCACACCTCTGCGCCCACAAGGCCACTAGTCATATATGTACCTGCATAAAAAGTGCAGCAAGTGTAGTATGAGTACGTAAATCAACACGTACCCAGTAAGTATCCCGCCTAACCTCGATAAAGTAGTGACAAGGGGTCGACTTCGATACTTACTATGGCCATCAATAATATAATTAGTCGTGAATTTATTAAAAACGGCAGTAAACTTACGAAAATCATGAATCAAGTAAACAATTCCTTTATTAATAAGAGGTTTCCAAATACACATTTCATCATTTATCAATTTATCTCAGACCAGGGAGGCAATATCATTAATTATAAATTTCAAGGCAAGCAATACAAGCATGCACAAATCATGTCGAGGTCGTACGGCCCGATCCAACAAATATTTAAACTGTGCACTGTCAGAGGGTCGAATGGCGCAAACCATAGATGCATCTATTTAAACTGCCGAGGTGAACGGCCCGCTCCCATGAGAGTAGTAGGAAATACCCCGCTCGCGAATCATTCATGCAACGCGGTCAAACATAAATTTAAGGAATCATCCCGCTCGCGGATCATACTTGCGACGCATTCAAATATAAATTTAACATTAAAATCATATCTCTTTATTGATTCTTTTTAAAATAAGGAAAATTCAGCTTGTAGCTTTTTAAGAAAATTACCCCGCTCGCGAAATATACATGCGACGCGGTTACACATAGATTTCTTCAGCTATTATATTGTTCCTCAATTCTTTTCGAAATTACGAAGTTCAAATGAAACCCTTTTTAAAACTTAAGTTCTTCAATTTTGACTCCCTTCAAAACATTTAATAAGCAGACTCAATCTCGCTCCCTCTCAAGGCAAAAAATAAACACAAATTAATAACAATATCAACAAAGGCATGATGTGAGCTTAAAACTACTCGGACGTAGGCATAAAAGCACACAATAATTTAGTTCACCTATGGGGTTAATTCTCTCTTACAAGGTTAGAAAGGAGACTTACCTCGCTCCAAAGTTCCATAACCGGCTCCAACGCCACTCAAACACCTCAAACCGAAGCCCAACGCTCCAAAACTAGCCAAAAAATGCGCAAACTAATGAAAATATACTCTAATAATCATAACAATTCAATTTACTACAATTTCCAACTCCGCTCGAAAAATCGGTAAAATCTACCTCGGGATCACGTGCCCGGATTTCAAATATTTTCGAAGATAAACATTACCCATAGCATTACGAACTCAAATATATAATTTGTTCTCAATTCCTTACCCAAATTCGTGGTCAAATTCCAAAAATATCAATTTCTAGGTTTTTCTTTAAAATTTCAAATTTTTAAAAATTTTCACGTCTAAATCATTATATAAACCATGTACTTAACTTACAATAGATGGGAATCACTTACCTTGACATAGATGATGAAGATGGAGCTCCAAAATCGCTCCAAGACCGGCTCCCATGGAGGAAATAAAGTGCAAATGAGCCAAAATCTCGATTTTAAAAGAACACTGCCCAGGTTTTTCCCCTTCGCGATCGCGAAGGCCAATCAACAGCCGCCTAAAAGCTTCTCTTTCACGAACGTAATGCCCAGAACGAGATTGCACTGCTCATCCCATTCCTCTTTTGCGATCGCGAACCATGCTATGCGATTGCATAGAACAACCTTCACCAAACAGGCCAGCCCCATTAACACAGCGCGTTCGCGATAGCCCCTACGCGAACGCGAAGAACCTCCAGCTCGACCTTCCGTGAATGCAAACTATTATACGCGATCGCATAGAGTAAAAATCCCACCATTCCACTTAACCCTTCGCGATCGCGGCCCTTTCTTCGCGGTCGCGGAAGAGGAAACCAGATGCCCAGAAAACCAGCAAATTCCTTAAAGTCCAATATATGTCCGAACTCGATCTGAGACACACTGTAATGACGCGGTCGGGCGTTCCAAGAGTTGTAGCACCGTTTTCCCCATTTCTGCTTATTTATGTGTTGTTCAGCTATGTTGAGTTGTATCGAGTTGGTAGGTTTGGGTTCGGAGTAGTTTTGGAGTGAAATGAGACACTTAGTCTCTTAGTTAGAAAGTTAAGTTAGCAAAGTCAACCGGAAGTTGACTTATGAGTAAACGAGTTCCGACTTGGATTTTTATGATTCGATTAGCTTCGTTGGATGATTTTTGACTTAGGAGTATATCCAGAATGTAATTTGGAGGTATGTGGTAGAATTAGGCTTGAATTGGTGAAAGTTAGTAATTTGGCGATTTTAGTCGGCAGTGGAAAATTAGGTATCGGGGTCAGAATATAATTTCGGAAGTTGGAGTAGGTTCATAGTGTCATTTGTGATGTGTGTGCAATATTTGAGGTCATTCAGACGTGGTTTGATAGGTTTCGGCGTCGTTGGCGAATTTTGGAAATTTAGAAGTTCTTAGGCTTGAATCCGAGATTGTTTTGGTGTTTTGGTGTTGTTTTGGGTGTTCCGGAGGTTCGACTAAGTTCGGGTAGTGATATATGACTTGTTAGTATTTTTGGTTGAGGTCCCGAGGGCCTCGGGGTGATTCCGGGTGGTTAACAAATTTGTCAAAGTTGGAAAATGCAGTTGAAGCTGCTGCTACTGCTATTTCCGCACATGCGGAAGGGGAAGTCGCAGGTGTGAGGTAGCTGGTGTGCAAGGGGAGTCTGCAGGAGCGGGCAGTGCTGGGCTACGCAGGATGCGCAGGTGCGAATTGGAGGTCGCACCTGCGAACCCGCAGGTGCGAAGGTTCGAGCGTAGATGCGGAATTGGTCGGCTGGGCAGTTGGCGCAGGTGCGAAAGAGGTTCCACAGGTGTGAAGCTTGTCATCTAAGTGACTTTCACAGATGTGCACCTGGGACCGCAGATGCGAGTCCGCAGGTGCGAGAAAGGGGCCGCAGGTGCGGAACCCCTGGGGCAAAACCTATAAAAGTAACCCTTCGCGAATTTTTGCCCTTTTTCCACCATTGTTGAAAGGTTTTGAGCTTTGGGACAGTGTTTTTTCAAGGAAGAATCACGAGACATCAGTGAGGTAAGTCGCTTGGGTTTATTTATACGCGTTTATGATGTTTTTCCACTGATTAGTTATGAAATTAGTAGGGGTTTAGGGTGAAATTAAGGGAGTTAGGGCTTGAGTTTTGGAGAGTTTTAACTTAGGATTTGAGGGACCAAACGGAGTCCGATTTTGATGAATTTTATATGGTTAGACTCGGGTGAGGACGGCGTTTGTTATTCTGCCATTTTTGACTTGTTTCGATACGTGGGTACTGGGTCGGGTTTTGGCTGATTTCGGATTTTTGGCCTATTTATGTAGTTTTTTATTGTGGAATTCGATTCTTTAGCCTATGTTGATAGTATTATTCTGATTTTGGTTAGATTCGGAGCTTTTAGAAACCGAGTCCAGAGACGAGGGCATCCCGGAGTAGGATTTTACGCTGTTAAGGTAAGTAACAGTTTTAACTCTAGCTTTGAGGGTATAAACCTGGTGATTTGACATCACGTGATTGTTTGGAAGTGATACTCATGCTAGGTGACCGGCGTGTGGGTGTGCACCACGAGGTATTGAGACTTGGTCCGTCCCGTGAGGTTGTGAGACCTAATGGCTATTATCTGTGGTTATGTGTTTATTTGTTGTTGAACTTGTTTGCCTTCATGTTAGAGATCATGCTTATGCTTTATTCATGCTCACATTATTTGCACTCAGTCATAGATATTATTGTACATGTTTACCTCAGTCCCTATTATTTTGTTGATATGCTGTGATACTTGGCGTGGGTTGTGTTTCCCTTATTTGTTGTTGATGGTGAGGCAAGAGAGGTACATGACTGAGTGAGGCTGAGGGCCGTGTTGAGGTATTTGGTTGAGGCACGTGAGTTGTTCGTGCGGATCCAGGTATTGATACTATAGCGCGTGACTTGTCCGCATAGCACGTGAGTTGATCATGCGGATCCAGGGATTGATATTATGGCACGTGATTTTTCCGTGTAGCACGTGAGTTGTCTGTGCTTAGCGCTTGGGCTTTGGGAGCCCCTCCGGAGTCTCTACACACCCCTAGTGAGCGCAGGTACCTATTGAGTGTTGAGTGTTGAGTGCGAGTGCCGAGAGCCGAGTGCTGAGTGATGGAGTGACATTGCTGTGAGGATTCATTGCTTTTGTTATTGCTGCATTTTACCTGTTAATTTCTTTGTAATATTTATTGAGTTGATGGAATTTACTTGTTTATTTCTGTTTATTTTAAATTGTGATAAAGAAATAATTGAATTGTTATACTTAGCTCATCACTACTACTCAGTTCCTTAGTTATTTCTGTTACTACTGAGTCGGTTGTACTCACACTACACCCTGCACTTTATGTGCAGATCCAGGTGAGTTAGAGCGCGGCGATCGTTGAGTTCAGGCCGGCTATCGTTGGAGACTGCAAGGAAGCTGCTAGCGTCCACAGGACCTTGTTACTCCTTTTATCATTTCTTCTTTTGGACTGTATTGGCAATTAGACAGTTTTATTTCTTAGTTCATAAATTTAGACGCTCATGACTTAGTGACACCTCGATATTTGGGGCTCGTTTCCGTATTTTCTATAATTATATTTAGGGTTAATTTAGTTTATGGAAAATTCAAATATTAGAAATGTTTTATTAAATTCTTATAAACGATTTAGTAGTAATATTTTGGTAAATAGGCTTGCCTTGTAACACGATAGGCGCCATCACGACCATGGTAAGATTTTGGGTCGTGACAAGTTGGTATAAGAGCCTAGGTTACATAGGTCTCATGAGTCATGAGTGGGTTTAGTAGAGTCTTGCGGATCGGTACAGAGATGCTTGTACTTATCTTCGAGAGGCTGCAGAACCTTTAGGAAAATTTTACATTCTTGGATTCTTGTCCTGTGTCCTGTGTATTCTAGTAACTAAACATCTGTTGTTCATTCTCTCACATATGGTAAGGACTCATGCAACCGGTCAAGAGGGACAGCCACCAGTTCGGGCCGCGAGAGGCCGAGACCACGGTAGAGGCCGTGGTAGGGCTGAGTCACCACCAGCGCAATAGCTGGGGCAGCACCTACAGCTCTCCCAGTTGTCCCGCTCAGGACCAGGTCCCGGAGGTAGAGGTTCCGGCGGGACCAGCTCAGGCACCACCTGTGCCTATTGTAATTCCAGGCCTTCAGGAGGCCCTAGCTTAGATTTTGACAGCATGTACTAGCCTTGCTCAGGCGGTCTCTATGTCGACGACTGCAGCCACTTCTCAGGCCGGGGGAGGCACTCAGACTCCCGTCGCTCGCACACCCGAGTAGGTTGTTCAGGGACTTCAGACACCGGAGGCACCACCAACCCAGCCGGTTGCAGCTGCACATGATTATGTGGTTCCTACTATGCCTGAGGATGATCAGCATAGGTTGGAGAGGTTTGGGAGATTTCAGCTGCCACCTTTCAGTGGCACAGAGAGACATGATGCTCAGGACTTCTTGGACAGGTGTCAGAGGATACTCCGTACTACTGGTATTCTGGAGACTTGTGGGGTCTCATTCACTACCTTTCAGTTTTCTAGGGCTGCTCTCAGATAGTGGGAGACTTACAAGAGGCGTAGGCCTGTTGGCGCAGCACCCCTTACTTGGCAGCAGTTCTCCATTCTCTGTCAGAGGGTGAGATGTCTGTTACACAGTATGAGATGCGGTTCTCCGATTTAGCTCGTCATGCGGTCTGGTTGGTTCCCACAGACCGAGAGAGGATCAGAAGATTTATATATGGCCTCGGTTTTCAGCTTTGATTGCTTATGACTAGGGAGAGAGTATATGGGGCTACCTTTGATGAGGTTGTCGACATTGCTCGGCAGATTGAGATGGTTCGAGGTCAGGAGAGGGCTGAGAGGGAGGCTAAGAGGCCTCGTGGTCAGGTTGTTTCAGTGGTGCTCCTCAGGGAGGTCAGTTTCAGCAGGGCCAGTTTCAGCAGAGTCAGTCATCATTCAGTGCATTGCCAGCGCAGGGTTCCCATTATGCCTCGCCCGCTCAGGTATCATCGGGTAATTCCTTTGGGCATTAGGAGCAGTTGTTTCGTCAGAGGAGGGGTTGTTTCGAGTGCGGGGATTTTGGTCACATTGCGAGATATTGCCCTAGGTTGTTGGGTGGGACTCCATAGCGGAGTACTCGACCGACGGCACCAGCACCAGTTCCTCCACCACTCGCCCAGCCAGCTAGGGGTGGAATTCAGCCAGCTAGGGGCGCAGCTCAGTCAGCTATGGGTCGCCCAAAAGAGGGAGGCAAATCAGGGAGTGGTCAGGCCCGTTTCTACGCCCTTGGCCAGACGTTATTGCTTCAGATGCTGTGATTTCAGGTATGTTCTTCTGTTAGACTCGTTCGAGGAAGAACGTTTGTTTAAGAGGGGGAGGATGTAACGACCCGGTCGGTCGTTCCGAGAATTGTAGCCCTGTTTTCCCCATTTCTGCTTATTTATGTGTTGTTCAGCTGTGTTGAGTTGTATCGAGTTGGTAGGTTTGGGTTCGGAGTAGTTTTGGAGTGAAACGAGACACTTAGTCTCTTAGTTAGAAAGTTAAGTTAGAAAAATCAACCGAAAGTTGACTTATGAGTAAATGAGTTCGGACTTGGATTTCTATTATTCGGTTAGCTTTGTTGGGTGATTTTTGACTTAGGAGTGTGTCCGAAATGTAATTTGGAGGTCCGTGGTAGAATTAGGCTTGAATTGGCGAAAGTTAGAAATTTGGCAATTTTGGTCGGTAGTGAAAAATTAGGTATCGGGGTTGGAATGAAATTTTGGATGTTAGAGTAGGTTCGTAGTATCGTTTGTGACGTGTGTGCAAAATTTGAGGTCATTCGGACGTGGTTTGATAAGTTTCGGCATCGTTCGCGAATTTTGGAAGTTTAGAAGTTCTTATGCTTGAATCCGAGGTTGTTTTGGTGTTTTTGGTGTTGTTTTGGGTGTTCCAGAGGTTCGACTAAGTTCGGGTAGTGATATATGACTTGTTGGTATTTTTGGTTGAGGTCCCGAGGGCTTCAGGGTGATTCCGGGTGGTTAACGGATTTGTCAAAGTTGGAAAATGCAGCTGAAGGAGGAGTCACAGGTGCGAGGTCGCTGGTGCGCAAGGGGAGTCCGCAGGAGCGGGCAGTGCTGGGCTACGCAGGATGCGCAGGTGGGAGTTGGAGGTCGCACCTGCGAGCCCGCAGGTGCGAGGGTTCGAGCACAGATGCGGAATTGGTCGGCTGGGAAGTTGGTGCAAGTGTGAAGGAGGTTGTGCAGGTGCGAAGCTTGGCATCTAAGTGAATTTCGCAAATGCGCACCTAGGACCGCAGATGCGAGTCCGCAGGTGTGAGAAAGGGGTCGCAGGTGCGGAACCCCTGGGGCAGAACCTATAAAAGTAACCCTTCGCGAATTTTTGCCCTTTTTCCACCATTGTTGAATGGTTTTGAGCTTTGGGGCAGTGTTGTTTCAAGGGAGAATCACGAGACATCAGTGAGGTAAGTCATTTGGGTTTATTTATACGCGTTTATGATGTTTTTCCACTGATTAGTTATGAAATTAGTATGGGTTTAGGGTGAAACTGAGGGAGTTAGGGCTTGAGTTTTGGAGAGTTTTAAGTGAGGATTTGAGGGACCAAACGGAGTCCGATTTTAATGAATTTTATATGGTTAGACTCGGGTGAGGACGAGTTTTGTTATTCTGCCATTTTTGACTAGTTTCGATACGTGGGCCCGGGGGCCAGTTTTGGCCTATTTCGGATTTTTGGCCTATTTATGTAGTTTTTTATTGTGGAATTCGATTCTTTAGCCTGTGTTGATAGTAGTATTCTGATTTTGGTTAGATTCGGGGCTTTTGGAAATCAAGTCCAGAGACAAGGGCATCCCGGAGTAGGATTTTACGTTGTTAAGGTAAGTAACAATTTTAACTCTGGCTTTGAGGGTATAAACCCGGTGATTTGACATTACGTGATTGTTTGGAAGTGATACCCATGCTAGGTGACGGGCGTGTGGGTGTGCACTGCGAGGGATTGAGACTTGGTCCGTCCCGTGAGGCTGTGAGGCCTAATGTCTATTATCTGTGGTTATGTGTTTATTTGTTGTTGAACTTGTTTGCCTTCATGTTAGAGATCATGCTTAGGCTTTATTTATGCTCACATTATTTGGACTCAGTCATAAATATTATTGTACATGTTTACCTCAGTCCCTATTATTTTGCTGATATGCTGTGATACTTGACGTGGGTTGTGTTTCCCTTATTTGTTGATGATGGTGAGGCTAGAGAGGTACATGACTGAGTGAGGTCGAGGGCCTGTTGTGAGGTATTTGATTGAGGCACGTAAGTTGTCCGTACAGATTCAGGTATTTATACCATAGCACGTGAGTTGATCGTGCGGATCGAGGGATTGATATTATGGCACGTGAGTTTGATATTATGGCACGTGAGTTGTCCGTGCAGCACGTGATTTGTCCGTGCTTAGCGCTTGGGCTTTGGGAGCCCCTCCGGAGTCTGTACACACCCCCAGTGAGCGCAGGTACCTATTGAGTATTGAGTGATGAGTGCGAGTGCCGAGAGCTGAGTGCTGAGTGATGGAGTGACATTGCTGTGAGGATTCATTGCTTTTGTTGTTGCTGCATTTTACCTGTTAATTTCTTTGTAACATTTATTGAGTTGATTGAATTTACCTGTTTATTTCTGTTTATTTTAAATTGTGATAAAGAAATAAATGAATTGTTCTACTTAGCTCGTCACTTCTACTCAGTTCCTTAGTTATTTCTGTTACTATAAGTCGGTTGTACTCACACTACACCCTGCACTTTATGTGCAGATCCAGGTGAGTTAGAGCGCGACGATCGTTGAGTTCAGGCCGGCTATCGTTGGAGACTGCCAGGTAGCTGCTAGCGTCCGCAGGACCTTGTTACTCCTTTTATCATTTCTTCTTTTGGACTGTATTGGCAGTTAGACAGTTTTATTTCTTAGTTCATAGATTTAGACGCTCATGACTTAGTGACACTCCGATGTTTGGGGCTCGTTTTCATATTTTCTATAATTATATTCAGAGTTGATTTAGTTTATGAAAAATTCAAATGTTGGAAATGTTTTATTAAATTCCTATAATCAATTTAGTAGTAATATTTTGGGAAATAGGCTTGCCTTGTAACACGATAGGCGCCATCACGACCATGGTTAGATTTTGGGTCGTGACACACAGCCGAGGCCCTCGGAACCTCAACCAATTATATCAACACGACCCAAAACACATTGCGAACTTAGTCTAGCCTTCAAATCACATCAAATAACATCGAAATAAGGGATCGCAACTCAATTCAAGCTTTATGAACTTTAAAATTTCAACTTCTACATTCGATGCCGAAACCTATCAAATCACGTCTGATTGACCTCAAAGTTTGCATACAAGTCACATTTGACATTACGGACCTACTCCAACTTCCAGAATAGAATTCCGACCCTGATATCAAAAAGTCCACTCCCGGTCAAACTTTTCAAAATTAATTAAATTTCCAACTTTCGCCAAATGACCCAAAAATGACCTACGGACCTCCAAATCCACTTCCGGTCGCACTCCCAAAACCGAAATCACCATACGGAGCTATTCCCAGACTCAGAATTCAAAACGGATATCGATAACATTGAAATTCATTTCAACCCAAATTTATGGAATTCTTCCAAAATGATAGCTTCCACAATAGGTGCCGAAACGCTCCTGGGGTATCGAAAACCCGATCCAAACATACGTCCAAGTCCAAAATTATCATACGAACCTGCTGGAACCTTCAAATCCTGATTCCGAGGCCGTTTACTCTAAAATCCAATCTCAATCAATTCTTCCAACTTTAAGCTTGCGAAATGATAATTTCTTCCAAATCATCTCTGAACATCCGAAATTTTAATTCCGACCACGCGTACAAGTCATAATACCTGAAGTGAAGTTGTTCATGGCTTCAAACCGCCGAACGATGCGCTAGAGCTCAAAATGACCGGTCAGGTCGTTACATTCTCTCCCACTTAAATATATGTTTGTCCTCGAACGTGCTAAGAACTGCGTTGGAGTTGTCCAAAATCACTGTTTAGCACCTCGTGCACCTACCCGTGATACCACAACTCAGTTGAGCACACTGGCTCGAGTAAATCTGAAGATTTCCCTTTTGTTTAGTCAAACTAGCCTTAGAGCCAAATTCCAACATCCGGAATCTCCTGTTAGGCCTGTTTCCAACATACGATCCCCGTATCAATCACCACATGATGTACCAAAACATGACTGCATACCTTTGTTGAATTCACGCCATGCACCGCATAATTCACATGACCATAATAACATTCTCTAATAACAATAGCCGAAATTCCACGAACCTGATGTCCACAACACACCTCATGCCACACACATGAAGGTTTGACTAAGTTCGTACGGTATTTTAGGATTGGTTGGTATGTTTGGTTGAGGTCCTAAGGGCCTCGGGCGGGTTTCGGGGTGAATTTTGAGCGAGTCCGGGCATTTCCGGAACTCGGGTATGGTTCTGGTGCTTAAAAATTCGTGGACCTCAGTAGAATTTCGCGGACCGCATAATTCTGCCGTGGCCGCTCTCCAGGAAGATTCTGCAGATTCGTCGGTCCGACTTCGGAAGCCTATATCTTTTGAACTACAAAGCATTTTGAGATGATTCAAAAACGAAAATTGTATCCCTTCGTGTCTAGTTTCTAGAAAGGTGAAGAAGTCATCATTTGGACATCTATAGAGAAAGTTATGGCCAAAATACTAAAGCCTAGCATGCAGCCATCAAGAATTTCGCGGACCGCACCATCTTTTTGCGACCGCGGGACCTGGGAAGCGCGGTCATGCTTGGAATTTCGCAGACCGCAAAGTGGGTGTTCAGAGGGTGCACTATATAAACGGGGTTTAGGGTATTATTTCATATTTTAGACCTAAGGAGCTCGGTTTGTGGCAATATTTTGTGGGTTTTTTAAGAAATTTATCTGGGTAAGTGATTCTAACTCGAATTTGGTGAATATACATGAATATATCAATGATTTCATCATCTGATTAGTACTTTGAGGTGGAAGCTTGGGAAACATTATAGAAACTTCATAAATTGAATTTTTGGGATTTGAATGTCGATTCGAAATCGGATTTGAGTGAAAATAGTATGGTTGAACTCGTAATAGAATGGGCTGCCAGATTTTATGAGTTTCGTCAGATTTCGATACGTGGGCCCCACGGGCAATTTTTGAGCTAAATTTCGGATGTTTTATAGAAAATTAGTATTTTCTTATGAAAATAATTCCTATAAATTTTATGGACTGAATCAAATTAATTGTGACTAGATCCCTGAATATATGTATTATGTGAATTGTTGGGAGGTGACGCACATGCTAGGTGACGGGCGTGTGGGCGTGCACTATAGAAATTGTGACATAATTGTTTCTATGGAATTTTGTAGTTAAATAATCTTGGCATTTTCCATGCGGTTTTATATGTTAAAGAAATTGAGCTGAAAAGCATATTAAAAACTATATTGAGGTTATGTGCCAGTATTTTGGGATCCACAAAGGTCATATTTGTTGTAAGTTATTTGTTTTAAATTGAAAATTCATAGTCAGTCATATTCACTTCATTACATATCATATCTCAGTCTCTGTTGTTATTATTGATGCATTATATCATCATTTTCGGGTTGTTTTCATGACATTGTGAGCCCATGAGAGAGAGACTGAAGAGATTGATGACTGAGTGAGGCCGAGGGACTAATTGATTCTGATATTGATACTATGGCACGTGAGTTGTCCATGCGGTTATTAGCGCTTGGGCTGAAGGAGCCCCTCCGGAGTCTGTACACCCCCAGTAAGCGTGGTTAATATTATTGAGGGATGGATCTTCCCTAGACATGGATCTTGTCCGAAGCATTATATACGTGGAGATGGATCTTCTCCACGGGCTGGATTGGCCCTACATAGTACTGAGTGACTGATGATCAGTTGATGTGTATATTCCGGGATGGACCTTTCTTGGGCCGGATTGGCCATATACAGTTCCAAGTGATTGGGCATGATGAGTGGAATGTGTGATAAAGTGAGATTGAGTACTCTGAGAGTGTGAGTACATGAGTTCATCACTGAGTTGCATCGCATTGACATGCACACATGACATAGAGGCATAGAGATATATTTTTCCTCATGATGTACAGTATCACATCATTCATGATTTCTCACACATGTTGACAGATGGGCATAGTGATGCATTTGTTTTACACGGGTTATCTGGAAAGAAAAAAATGAAACATCTCATTCATTATTGAAAGGATTTTAGGAAAAATTATTATTTTCAAACTTATTCACATTATTGGCAACTTCAGTAAACGGTTTGGGTTTTCACTGATGTACTTGAAAGGAAGAACTATTTTCGGAAATCATGATTTTTCTGAGCATCGTATCTCTGAATTACTTCTTATTATGTGCTTTACGTTATTATGAACTGTTGTTGGTATTTGGTGGTGGACCCGACCTTGGTAAAAGCTCGTCACAACTTTCAACGTAAGGATAGGTTTGTTACTTACTCAGTACATGGGGTCGGTTGTACTGATACTACACTTCTGCACATTGCGTGCAGATGTTGGATGTTATTATTACTGTGCTCGATGGTTGTGGGATTTGAAGATGTACCTGCGTTCCTGTTGTAGCTGCCCCTTGTTCATGGTAGCCTTAGATTTATAAAAGCTCCGTTTATGTACTATTCAAACAGACTATGTATTTATTTCATTTCCGCTTTGTAAACTCTATTCTTAGGAGCTCATGATTTGTACTACCAGTTCTTGGGGATTGTATAAGGTTAAGACCTTTGTTTACTTAAATTGATTTAATAATTATTATTGGAATTGGAAAGTTAGTAATTGGCTTACCTAACGGGTTGGGTTAGGTGCCATCACGACTAGTTGGATTTTGGATCGTGACAGATTGGTATAAGAGCTCTGGGTTCATAGGTTCTACAAGTCATGACCAAGGGTCTAGTAGAGTCTTGCGAATTGGTATGATGACGTCCATACTTATCTTCGAGAGGCTACAGGGCATTTAGGATATATACTTCCCGTCTTTCTTTCCTTATCGTGAGAGATTGATTCAGCTTGAGACATAACTCTTTGAATTCCTTCCACGTATTCGTATGCGCACATGAGGGCTCGGTATTAGCTGTGCATCGCCGGGTTGTGATTCCATGAACGAAGTTCGAGATGAGTATTCTATGTTTTAGTGACGGGCCAGTCTGGAGGACTTGAGGCCAGGTTTAGACCGCAGCTTAAGGTCGGTAGCTTCAGTTGTAACTTGTACAATTGGACTCATATGTTTGGTAATGACCCTACAGTGGAATTTATGGCTCGATAAGCGGTGGAATGGCGGTATGATGGGTATGATACGACTGCGGGATGTGTTAAGACGATTTGAACATAACGAGAAGTGTTTCCTTGAAATGTAAAGGAAAGGCCATGTGCTTGATATTTGATTTGATGTGACGTACAGTCTCGAGTATAAATGTTTTGAAGGATCTTTCACATTGTTAAATTTTGGGGTAAATTAAATTCTCATGCCTGGTTAATGAGTTTGGACTCAGATTGACTAAGTGATTGCATAGTAATTGTGACTGCAAAATGATATAACAAGATGCTAATTTAAGGTTAAGCATGTGGGTTATCCCCTGCAGAGTAATCTACGTAGGTGTATTCCTAATGATATGAGTAGAGAGTTTCTTTTCTGCCTATGGGGCGTATGTGTGGAGATTTGAATTTGTATCTGGCTGAGAAGGTTGAATTGATTGTCAAGAGAATAAATGCGAGCTTAGAGGATGATTGGAATATTTTTATGGTTGGCATTGCATGAGTGGGAAAAGAAGTTTCGTTGAACCGACTGTGGCATTATGGCAGGAATAAAGTATGGGTATTGTGAGTTATGGAATGTTTTAATCTACGGCTTTGAGCCAAGTGGGGGAGCCTACTATTGATAATTCAATTTCATGGTTATATGTAAATGTTTAGTTTTGGGTTAGTTATGACTTGCAGAAGTTGAGATCGAGGATGACTCGAATAAGGAAATTCCTGGTTACAGATTATATTGCACGTATGAGTATAGGAAAATCGTGGGATGAGTGAGTTGTTATTGGTGAATGATATAGTACGCACGGAGTATGAATTTGATATGTGGTGTTAAAGTAGAGTTACTTCTTTGAGTGTTGTTGTGCTAATGGGGCACGTGTCTTTTGGCCCATTTGGGCAGTGCAATTAGATTTGAGCAAAGTGGGTGACTCCCGAGAAAATTCTAGTGGGTTTGAGAATCATATATAGCTATTGAGGATGTCTCTGGACTTGCGTATGGATAAAATCTGGGATTTTCATATGACGGTGCCTAGACTTGCGGAAATTCTGTATGACTATGGATTCTATATTTTTGTATAAGGAAGGTAAGAAGAACAATTTCAAATTCACATAAGGTATTCTCAGAGTAAGGGTTAAAGTTGTAGTAATTTTGAAGGTGCTTAAGAAGAATACAGTTGCTTATAGGTCGTAGGGCGTTGTGGTTCTATGCTAGGTTGTGGGGTGAGTTGTGGTTAAAGATCGTGGTGTTTTAGCAAGGAGATGTATCAATTCGAAGGAAAATTCGGAAGGGACTCGGAGAAATAGGACAACTGGGTAGTAGACTGGACCAGTATGGTAATAGTAGGATCGGTCTTTGGGTAATTACGATGTGGTAAGACTTTGCAGATGTTTTGGTGGCAATATTCTTGGGTTTGGCGACCTGTGAGGCTTGGTAGAATTAGAGGAATTTAGTTCTAATGGCTTGATTATGTACAAATGTATTCCAAATTATTCTTGATGGTTTCTACCGGTGTGAAGAACGTGTTGTGTATTGTGATTTCCTCCTGGAAAGAAGTAAGAGAAAGGTTTCTAACAAAAAGGGTATGTAAATTATTGGTGACTCAAAGTTGATAATAAGATTTTTGTGCTTTTCACATGATGGCAAGATAGATGTTATGTGTGGTACGAAAGCTAGATTTTCATGTACAAAGTGGCAAGTACAGTCTTGAAGAGAAGGTAACGAATGTTGGACGGTTTCAAATAACTAGATGAATACTATTACTACTTGGTGTTGTATGAGAAGGGGGCGGACTTCAGAAGGCGCATTATATTTTGACTTACGGATGTATAAATTAGTATTGCGGTACTCACATGGTTGATAGACTACTGATATTCAAATTTTGCTAAGTGGAACGAAAGAACTTTTAAAGTATTTCTCATGGGATGATCGTGTATGAGAGAGGTGTTAGGCATTCGGGCGGTGGGGATGGAATCAAATATGGTGATTCGTGTGTTCTATGGATTTGGAGATTGGGAGTTCTCAGGAGCAGATTGTTTCATGGTTGTGGACTGTGAAATTGTGGCTGGAGCTAGCCAGATGATGGAATGTATTATGATTCAGTCATAATGGATTTTCGGAGGGATTTTTATCTATTTGTGGGTAACCCGAGTTGATTTGGGGGTCCATAGGTAGGCCCAATTAAGATGTGTATTCTACACCGAGCCGGAATGGTTCACTCCATACTGCTATTGTTGAGGGATGCGTCATTCATTGATGTTGAACTTATTCGTGTTCTGAAATGATTTGTGAGTTACTCCTTTATGCTACGAGGAGTTGTGATTCATTGGTTATGCGCACAGATGGTGCGGTTCTATTTGAACTTTATAGCGGAATTTGATCGTGATGAGTATTTGGGTATTGCATGATCGATTGCGTAATGGTTATGTTCTTTCAGGTTTTGTGTGATATTTTTGTCATTTGCCTCTATGTGGTTACTGATTTTGAGTGGGGTGGCTCGAGCTATATATTATGGACCAGCGTTGGATGGGGTCACGCATTGCAGTGGAGTTATGTTAAGGTATGAACCTTCTGTTAGGATCAGGTGATGGATATGGCTTGATACAGCTTGTTCAAACTCATATAGTGTGTAAATGTAAGATTCGTGTCTTGAAAGAAATTCTAAAGGTTGGAAATTAATTTCCAAGGTTTATGGGCTAAAGTTAAATCAATGATTTCAGTAGTATAGTGTTGTCAAGCCTATATGGAATAGGGTGACGGGGGGTTTCACCCCCAGGTATGTGCATGGTAAGGAGGTACAATGATTTAAAGGCTTAGGAACAACCCTTGGCACGTTCGATGACGAACGTATATTTAAGTGGGGGAGATTGTAATGACCCGACCGGTCATTTTGAGCATTTACGCTCCTTTCAATTATTTGAAGTCTTGAATAATTTCCTACGAGGTATTATGACTTGTGTGAATTGTTGGTTTTAGTTTTTAGATATTTCAGAGTTAGCTTGGAAGAATGAATTTTCATGTTGGAAGTTTAAGTTAGAAAGGTTGACTGGATGGGGACTTATGGGTAAACAACCTCGGATTCGAATTCTGATAATTCCAATAGCTCTGTATGGTGATTTTGGACTTAGGAGCATGTCCGAAAAATTATTTGGAGGTTCGTAGTGGAATTAGGCTTGAAATGACGAAAGTCAAATTTTTTGAAAAGTTTGACCGAGGGGTTGACTTTTGATATCGGGGTCGGAATGGAATTTCGGAAGTTGGAGTAGGTTCGTAGTGTCATTTGTGATGTGTGTGCAAAATTTGAGGTCATTCGGACGTGGTTTGATTAGTTTCGGCATCAGTTGTCGAATTTGTAAGTTTAGAAGTTCTTAGGCTTGAATCGAAGGGTAATTTGGGATTTTGATGTTGTTTTGAGTGATTCGAAGGTTTGACTAAGTTCGTATGGTGTTTTAGGATTGGTTGGTATGTTTGATTGAGGTCCCGGGGGCCTCGGGCATGTTTCGGGGTGAGTTTTGAGCGAGTCCGGCCATTTCCGGAACTCAGGTATGGTTCTGGTGCTTTAAAATTTGCGGACCTCAGCAGAATTTCGCGGCCGCGCTTGAAATTTCGCGGACCGCATAATTCTGCCGCGGCCGCGCTCCAGGGAGATTCTGCAGATTCACTGTTCCGACTTCGGAAGCCTATATCTTTTGATCTACAAGGAATTTTGAGATGATTCAAAAACAAATATTGTAGCCCTTCGTGTCTAGTTTTCATAAAGGTAAAGTAATCATCATTTGGACATATGTAGAGAACGGTATGGCCAAATTACTAAAGCCTAGCATGCAGCCACCAAGAATTTCGTGGACCGCACCATTTCTTCGCGACCGTGAGACCTGGGAGGTGCGGCTGCGCTTGGAATTTCGCGGACTGCGAAGTGGGAGTTCAGAGCGTGCACTATATAAATGGGGTTTTGGGTATTATTTCACATTTTGGACCTAGGGAGCTTGGTTTGTGGCGATTCTTTGTGGGTTTTTTAAGAAATTTATCGGGGTAATTGATTCTAACTCGAATTTGGTGAATATACATGAATATATCAATGATTTCATCATTTGATTAGTACTTTGAGGTGGAAGTATGGGAAAAATAGTAGAAACTTCATAAAATGAATTTTTGGGATTTGAATGTCGATTCGAAGTCGAATTTGAGTGAAAATAATATGGTTGAATGGGCTGTCGGATTTTGTGAGTTTCGTCAGATTCCGAGACGTGGGCCCCACGGGCGATTTTTGAGCTAAATTTCGGATGTTTTATAGAAAATTAGTATTTTCTTATGGAATTAATTCCTATAAATTTTGTGGACTGAATCAAATTAATTGTGACTAGATCTGAGCCGTTCGGGAGTTGATACACGCATAATGGAATCTCTAGAGCACTGTTTAGCTTGCTCGACATTGGAGTTGGCTTGTTCGAGGTAAGTAACTCTTCTAATCTTGGAGCTGAGGGTATGAACCCTGAATATATGTATTATGTGAATTGTTGGGAGGTGACGCACATGCTAGGTGACGGGCGTGTGGGCGTGCACTATAGAAATTGTGACATAATTGTTTCTGTGGAATTTTGTAGTTAAATAATCTTGGCATTTTCCATGCGGTTTTATGTGTTAAAGAAATTGAGCAAAAAAGCATATTAAAAATTATGTTGAGGCTATGTGCCAGTATTTTGGGATCCACAGAGGTCATATTTGTTGTGAGTTATTCGTTTTAAATTGAAAATTCATACTCAGTCATATTCATTTCATTACATATCATATCTCAGTCTCTGTTGTTATTATTGATGTATTATATCATCATTTTCGGGCTGTTTGCATGACATCGTGAGCCCATGAGAGAGAGACTGGAGAGATTGATGACTGAGAGAGGCCGAGGGCCTGATTGATTCTGATATTGATACTATGGCACGTGAGTTGTCCGTGCGGTTATTATCGCTTGGGCTGAAGGAGCACCTCCGTAGTCTGTACACCCCTAGTGAGCGTGGTTGATATTATTGAGGGATGGATCTTCCCTGGACATGGATCTTATCTGAAGCATTATATACATGAAGATGGATCTTCTCCATGGACTGGATTGGCCTTACTCGGTACTGAGTGACTGATGATCAGTTGATGTATATATTCTGGGATGGATCTTCCCTGGGCCGAATTGGCCATATACAGTACCAAGTGATTGGGCATGATGAGTGGAATGTATGATAAAGTGAGATTGAGTACTCTGAGAGTGTGAGTACATGAGTTCATCACTGAGTTGCATCGCATTGACATACACACATGACATAGAGGCATAGAGATGTATTTTTCCTCATGTTGTACAGTATCACATCATTCATGATTTCTCACACATGTTGACAAATGGGCATAGTGATGCATTTGTTTTACACGGGTTATCTCGAAAGAAAAAAATGAAACATCTCATTCATTATTGAAAAGATTTTGGGAAAAATTATTATTTTCAAACTTATTCATATTTTTGGCAATTTCAGTAAACGGTTTGGGTTTTCACTGATGTACTTGAAAGGAAGAACTATTTTCGGAAATCATGATTTTGCTGAGCATCTTATCTCTGAGTTACTTCTTATTATGTGCTTTACGTTGTTATGAACTGTTGTTGGTATTTGATGGTGGACCCAACCTTGGTAAAAGCTCGTCACAACTTTCAACCTAAGGCTAGGTTTGTTACTTACTCAGTACATAGGGTCGGTTGTACTGATACTATACTTTTGCACATTGCGTGCAGATGTTGGCTGTTGTTGTTGTTGTGCTCGATGGTTGTGGGATTTGAAGATGTACCTGCATTCCTGTTGTAGCTGCCTCTTGTTCATGGTAGCCTTAGATTTATAAAAGCTCTGTTTATGTACTATTCAAACAGACTATGTATTTATTTCATTTCCGCTTTGTAAACTCTATTCTTAGGAGCTCATGATTTGTACTTCCAGTTCTTGGGGATTGTATAAGATTAAGGCCTTTGTTTACTTAAATTGATTTAATAATTATTATTGGAATTGGAAAGTTGGTAATTGGCTTACCTAATGGGTTGGGTTAGGTGCTATCACGACTAGTTGGATTTTGGGTCGTGACATGCCGCAGCAGAAAAGATGCGTAGAAATTTACTACCAACTGTCAAGTCAACCATTTATTGAGTTTCTCCCCTTGACAAGAATCATTACCTCATTCTGGACTGAACACCGATATTTACTTTTTAACTATGCCTCATACCGATCTGATCACACTGACCCCAGGTCCAAAAATCCCATCTCTCCCAGCATAAGCTATCCAGGCAATAAGCCACCTCAGACTCTGAAAAAAATCTCATATGATTCCACAATTTGCCGACAAACTACAAACTTGAATGTGATACATAAGGAAAACAAACTCTGAAAAGAACTACTCAACCCACATAACTAACTAGACAACCGAAAAGGTATTACGAACCTTCTTCAAAAAATGGAAAACAAAACACACGAAAATAGACATAGGGGACTGCACTCAACATCACACTGTTACGGCGTGCAACCCGATCCAAACAACATACCCGTGGCGGCATGCCACCTGATTCACACATAATAACCTGCAAGGAATTCGTTACCGAGCTAAAATGCTCATTATTACAAAATACCTTAATATCAGCCACAAGCACGCTAAGTGCATAATACCATCCCTGGGGAGTCAGATAGTGCCATACGCTGCGAAAGTCAAGCACAACTAAGGTGCAATATATGATCTGAATCTTAAGAGCCATCTTGCTCATATAACATCATTTCTATGTGGAACCTCATCACATGTGAAATTTATCAAGCCGTTTCACAGCTCACACGGCACAATATAGCATTATATGGAAAAGACGATGATGAAATGACATCCAACATCCGAATACTCCTCCATAAGGAGCACTATGCTGAAATGAACACATCCAGCTTGATACAGAGCCCATATTCATATTTAAATCCTTTCATGAACCTCAAGCCGATTCTGATCGCACCGTACCAAGCTAATAACCTTTCAAGGGTCCATAATAACCCATTTTTCCTATAACACATAAGAAAAACCATCATAACCGGGACAAGCTTCCACAGTCCACCACCAGACTAACCGAGCGTCCTCCAGGCATGAATTCCCAATTAGCGATATTACCACAATCTTCATACTTGGTTTCCATTCTTCAATCAATCAAGTGACTACACGTCACACTTATACAATCTTCCTATGGGATATGCTCCCATGACCTTCCGCACCAGGTAACAAGTCTGTACATTCATACTACCAGCAATACCAACGCTGTAAAGCAATTCAAGAATCCGCATTCAGTATGCAAAGCCTCTTCACACCAGGCACCGATCTCAGGTGACGCCAAAAACAATGCCAGCTGACTCTAACCATATGAGACATTTCTCGCTCATCTGAGCTCGTGACATTCTTGTCAACACCGAATCACAACCTTGATCCTCAACTTCCAAATCCCATGCTAATCACCACACTTAATCGTGCCAATGTGAAAGAGCACCGAAAATCTCATCATAACTCCGGAACCATTAATAGGGTAAATACTTCATCATATAGAAACATTGTACTTAGCTCATTTCAAGAGAACCGTTGCAACACGCAGCCAAATTCCCATGACCACAGAAAATACAAACCTCGAGTAGTAGTTTAAACCACCATAATCCTTCTGGGGATCCGTCTACACATAACATGCCATAATATTCGAATGCTTCCAAATAAGATCAATTACGGCGGCCGTCAAGCCTCGCAAACACCGCCACAATTCACATGCACAACTCAACATGCTGAAGGAGTTGATCATTGCCCTCATCATGCCAATTCAACCTTTGCTAACCAAACCCGACTTCTCCTAATTTACTCTGGATCTTCCTTAAAAATAACAACAGCTCTTTTATCAATATAACGAACTCAATCTACACTCATCCCGAGTGACCCCATTTCACGAGACCACATTGTCTCAAAACCCACGAACCATTTCATACCCTCCTTGTGCGCATAATCGCGTCTTCAACTGATATACCCATTCTGGTGATTTTTCTATAAATCCTAAGTTACATGCTCCCCTTCCTTTCATGATACCCCGCAGACCAAAGATAACACGGAACACTCCAAGCTCCTTTATCATAATCCGCTGCAAAAGCTCGATATTCAACCATACTATGGACTCGAAATCCTTAGACACCATACCTTAACTTTTGAATCCACTAAGACCGTTATTGAGAGTCACCCACTCTAACTTGGTCCCGAATATAATCAAACTCCCAAGCTCCACTAGCATATGAACGCCCTTTCAAGAAGCACCCGGCTGAATCACTTTCCTTGTAAATCACCTATACACGAAGCATAAATCCTGAATCCTCCCAAAACCTGAACACGAGTCAATAAGGCCTACTATAGCACACATTCCTCAATCCTTTTCTCAAATTACCATTGATGTTCTCTTTTCTTAGTCGTATTAACCCATCAATATGCCGATAACCAAAAATCTTACAAATAAACGACCATGCAATCCAACTGTGGGCGGTGTGACTCTCCCACTTAGCTTGAAGCTACTATTGCATAAACCTGAAACCCACTAAGATTCTTCCTTCATCAACATGATCTAGCACAATCAACCCGCCAAATTGCCTCAAAATCTTCATGTTAATCATTTCATGAATACTCTGAATCACAAGCCACGTCTTCATATTCAACCTCTCATTGGTTAGCCCGTAGAAGCTTCGTCAGCCACGCGACCGCTGACCTGCTCACAGGAGATAACCCACCTGTGGAAATTACATGCTGACATATTCCAACGTCGTTGCACTGGGTATAATTACTACGAAATCAGTAGATCATCCTGAGTCTGAGCTCATTCACCGGCTGCACCAGTCCGTTCACTCCTCATGGACGTCAACTAAAGGTGCGACAATGCATTCCAATCCAAAGTCATGTGGTATCCTTCTTCATATCATGCAACTCATTTTTGTCACACCCAATCTTCCTCAATATAGCAGCCAATATTCCAAATTAAGCTCGTAGACCTAGTCACGGCCCACTATGAATCCCAAATCACTCTAAACCTTTCTCAAGGCGTGTAGTCATCCTACCACAGAACTCATATGCTACTTATCCACTCTCCTACTTTGGTCAAACCCTCTCCTTTAAGCAACCACTCGACTTCTGTTTCTCACACTTGGCCTTCTGGAAATTTAACCACTGCAAGACATCTCCCACATGTCCTTCCTCATCCTTCGCTGCCCAGTCGTTGCCTTAAATCAAAATCTATCTATGTAGCATTTGAACCAAAAGATTGCTACTAACTTTAAACTCGTCCGAGGATCATCTTTCTCGAGCCATCAATACCAGGAAATACCGATTCGATCCTAAACCTCTGCACACTGCGACCTCTGATAGCCGCTTTCTCGACACCATTTATAATACTCTGCCCCAAGGCAAATTTGAAGGAAACCATAACACCGACGAACTTAACACATTATAACCAATCAAGGACGATGAAGCCACATCACAGGCGAAGATTCCACCATGCTCGAAAATATAGAGTCCCGCTACTCCATCAACCCAAGTCTGACATTCTTAGTTTGATTGCCTTTCCTTCGTCGGAAGTAAAATTCTGAATCTCTGAATCCTGCACTGAGTAAACCTCTTTTCAAGTCATTCACTGCCCCGAGACATAGGCAAGCGTCCTACCATTACATCAATATTGTGCGATAACAACTCATGAGCATCATAGCAACCTGTGCATAACCTCAAAGCTCTCAGAAGTACAGCTACTGAGCTGAAATGACAAAATATCCTTCCACAAGGCAGCGACAATAGCCCAATCAATTACGCAGGGAGAAATATCCCGCACCACATCTGTAGTATCATTGCAATTCCTCAATTCTCGATTTATAACCAGCGCTTCGCGTCGCATAAGATTGAATGGAAAAGAAATGAAGGCATAATCCTCAAAGGAATTAAATCGCACGATGAGGAATCAAGAAGGGAAGTTCTCCTAACAGCCATGTAGCCTCTCGAAGATAAGTACAGACATCTCTGTACCGATCCGCAAGACTCTACTAGACTCGCTCATGACTCGTGAGACCTAAGTGAACCTAGTGCTCTGATACCATGTTCTCACGACCCAAAATCCGTTAAAGGTCGTGATGGCGCCGGACACCACTGTCAGGCAAGCCAACACTAAATAGTTAATTAGATTCTCATTTTAATATTTTTGAAATCGTAAATTTCACTCCAATCTAACTAGTAAAATATGGATTTACAGAATAATAACAATGTTTTCCAATTTCAATACTGAACATCCCATAATCATCCCAGAACCCGATTTCACAAGTGCATGAGCATTTTCTAGGAATTTAAAATAAAGTATAATAACTGTCCAGAATAAAAATTTGGACAGGAAAGAAAATTTGCAATACTCTGAAGGAGACTCTGCTGGCTGCGGGTCATGCATAAGATGCAACTCACCTAAATCCCCGTAATAACCGCGCCTCTGCGCCCACAAGGCCACTAGTCATATATGTACCTGCACAAAACGTGCAGCAAGTGTAGTATGAGTACGTAAATCAACACGTACCCAGTAAGTATCCCGCCTAACCTCGAAGAAGTAGTGATAAGAGATCGACTTTGACACTTACTGTGGCCATCAATAATATAATTAGTCGTGGATTTATTAAAAACGGCAGTAAACTCAAGAAAATCATGAATCAAGTAAGCAATTCCTTTATTAATAAGAGGTTTCCAAATTCACATTTCATCATTTATCAATTTATATCAGACCAGGGAGGCAATGTCATTATTTATAAATTTCAAGACAAGCAATACAAGCATGCGCAAATCATGCCGAGGTCGTACAGCCCGGCCTGATCCAACAAATATTTAAATTGTGCACTGCTAGAGGGTCGAATGGCGCGAACCATGGATGCATCTATTTAAACTGCCGAGATGAACAGCCCGCTCCCATGAGAGTAGTAGGAAATACCCCGCTCGCGAATCATGCATGCGACGCGGTCAAACATAAATTTAAGGAATCACCCCGCTCGCGGATCATACTTGCGACATGGACAAATATAAATTTAACATTAAAATCATATCTCTTTATTGATTCTTTTCAAAATAATGGAAATTCAGCTTGTAACGTTTTAAGAAAATTACCCCGCTCGCGAAACATACATGCGACGCGGTTACACATAGATTTCTTCGCTATTATATTGTTCCTCAATTCTTTTCGAAATTACGAAGTTCAAATGAAACCTTTTTTAAAACTTAAGTTCTTCAATTTTGACTCCCTTCAAAACATTTAATAAGCAGACTCAATCTCGCTCCCTCTCAAGGCAAACAATAAACACGAATCAATAACAATATCAACAAAGGCATGATGTGAGCCTAAAACTACTCGGACGTAGGCATAGCTAGTAGCTACGTACGGACTCTCGTCACCTCGTGCGTACGTGGCCCCTACAAATAGAAGCACACAATAATTTAGTTCGCCTTTGGGGTTAATTCCCCCTTACAAGGTTAGAAAGGAGATTTACCTCGCTCCAAAGTTCCATAACTGGCTCCAACGCCACTCAAACACCTCAAACCGATGCCCAACGCTCCAAAACTAGCCAAATAATGCGCAAACCAATGAAAATATACTCTAATACTCATAACAATTCAATTTACTACAATTTCCAACTCGGCTCGAAAAATCGGTCAAATCACCCTCAAGCCCACAAGCCCGGATTCCGAAAATTTTGATAAACATTACCCATAGCATTATGAACTCAAATATATAATTTGTTCTCAATTCCTTACCCAAATTCGTGGTCAAATTCCAAAAATACCAATTTCTAGGTTTTTCTTCAAAATTCCAAATTTCTACAAATTTTCTTGTCTAAATCCTTATATAAACCATGTATTTAACTTGCAATAGGTGGGAATCACTTACCTTGACATAGATGATGAAGATGGAGCTCCAAAATTGCTTCAAGACCGGATCCCATGGAGGAAATGAAGTACAAATGAGCCAAAACCTCGATTTTAAAAGAACATTGCCCAGGTCTTTCCCCTTCACGATCGCGGAAATCCACTCGCGATCGCGAAGGCCAATCAACAGCTGCCTAAAAGCTTCTCTTTCACGAACGCGATCGCACTGCTCATCCCCATCCTTTTTTGTGATCGCGAACCACGCTATGCGATCGCATAGAACAACCTTCACCAAACGGGCCAGCCCCATTAACACAGCGCGTTCGCGATAGCCCCTCCGCGAACACGAAGAACCTACAGCTCGACCCTCCACGAATGCGAACTATTATACGCGATCACGTAGAGTAAAAATCCCACCAGTCCACTTAACCCTTCGCGATCGCAACCCTTTCTTCGCGATTGCGGAAGAGGAAACCAAATGTCCAGAAAACCAACAAATTCCTCAAAGTCCAGTATCCGTCCGAACTCGATCCGAGACACATCTGAGGCCCTTGGGACCTCAACCAATTATACCAAGACATCTCAAAACATATTGCGAACTTAGTCGAGCCTTGAAATCACATCAAATAACATCGAAATAAGGAATCGCAAACTCAATTCAAGCTTTATGAACTTTAAAAATTCAACTTCTACATTCGATGCCGAAACCTATCAAATCACGTCTGATTGATCTCAAATTTTGCACACAAGTTACATTTGACATTACGGACCAACTCCAACTTTCGGAATTGAATTTCGACCCCGATATCAAAAAGTCCACTCCCGGTCAAACTTCTCAAAATTAACCAAATTTTCAACTTTCGCCAAATGACCCCAAAATGACCTACGGACCTCCAAATCCACTTCCGGTCGCGCTCCCAATATCGGAATCACCATACGGAGCTATTCCCATACTAGGAATTCCAAATGGACATCGATAATATTGAAATGCACTTCAACCTAATTTTAGAAAATTCTTCCAAAATGCTAGCTTCCACAATAGGTGTCGAAACGCTCCTGGGGTATCGAAAACCCGATCCGAATATACGCCCAAGTCCGAAATCATCATACGAACCTGCTGGAACCTTCAAATCCCGATTCCGAGGCCGTTTACTTTAAAATCCAATCTTAATCAATTCTTCCAACTTTAAGCTTCCGAAATGAGAATTTTCTTCCAAATCATCTCCGAACTTCCGAAATGCGATCCCGACCACGCGTACAAGTCATAATACCTGAAGTGAAGCTGCTCATGGCCTCAAACCGCCGAACGACGTGCTAGAGCTCAAAACGACCGGTCGGGTCGTTACAATATGCCCCTTTTATAATTCGAACTAGGTCTAACTTGCCCTCACATATATTCCACATGGCTTTATGAGTCTCCCGTTAGTGATGTAGGGCATATACGAGCTCATTTGTTGACGGCAAGAGCAGAATAGAGACCAACTTTTAACGGAGGGCTAGCATGTCCTATTTCATATAGTAAAGGGGCATTTTAGGCCCTTTTCCGTACTAAAAATATATTTTCACTTCTACTTGTCAATTTTAGTAAATCAATAGAAGACCATATTTTTTTGTTCATACTTTACTCTTATTATTAATTACTCATTTCTCAAGACTTCTCAAAATACTATTATTATGAGTTTTATAGTAAAATACACACTTCATTCTATTATTTCTTAAGAGGCGTACAAAATATATTATGGACAAGTAAAATGAACTAAGGGAGTAAGATTTTGGAAAGGTGCCAAGCGAGAATACAAGTCATTGTTGGGATATAAAAAATGTTAGGTTCTTCATCTAATTGAAATAAATATTTATGTTACTTATTAAAGTTATACACCTTGCTTAATTGCTTTCAACTATTAAAATTTTGATATTCAAACTTGATTTTGAAATCAAACAAATATAGCATAGTTAATATTACCGGAACCATATAAACTACCTATTCTTTGAATTTTGTGATACTTTTGTCTGAACTCAGAGAAGTGCGATTAATTTTCGGGATTATTATTTTGTGTTTGGTTAAATTTTTAAATTCGGGAGTAGCAATCCCAAGATTAATTTATATCATATTATGGTATTATTATATCGCACATTAAAGGTGTAATAATAATTGCGGGATAAAATATTACAATGACAAAGATGTTCCTTTTCAAGGCTCTTCCCCCAAAGTTCTTTACAAAAGTCAAGGTTAAAATTGAAAATAAAAGTTATCCCAACCTATTTAGTATACATCAAATACATATTTTATTCTCCTATATTATACCTTGTATATCTCATTTTTAGTTCAATGCACCAAACATATCTCAATAAAAATATATCCACTATTTAATTTTCGTATTATAATTCCGTTATTATAATCCCGAGATAACTTATTTCCCTGCTAAACAAGCCTTGACACTATATATGTGTAATTACTAACAGACACGGTTCGATCGGTTGCTAATAAGAAAGTCATTTTGTATGCAAACAAAGTATTTCGGCCACCATAGAAACACTTTAAAATTTCTCAATTTAGCGAGTTAGATAACTCAATGCTCTTGATGAATACTTAGAAATCTGATTTTGTTTGTCAAACAATACTTATAATCTATTTGGCCAAGCTCCTAACAAGTAAAAGTATTTTTTTTAAAAGAAAATACTTAGTTCAGAAAGTAAATAGACTTTTGAATTACAGGTAATATAAAAAATACGTATCATTAAGGCATGTCCATTGAACAATCTTTGCACATTAAAAGAACGTAGTAACCTTAAGAAAGGAGACAACATAACTTATTTTAAAATCATTGTCTTTTCCTGAAGCATTATCCTTTTTTTTGTCCCAATGAAATCACCATCTTTTTTTTTTTTTTTGACCTTTTCATTGTTCTAAAGAATATGCTTTATTCTTTATCTGAAATGCGAGTCCTATTTGAAAATCATTAAAGTGAAATAAGTCGCCCCAAAAGATATTCTGTTTTCCCAATCACTCTGTATACGGTCAAAATCGGGCTTGCCTTTCGTATGACTGATCGAGACTAGAACATGATAGGGCAAGGTTCAAATTCGTGTTATATCGAACCATGATGCAAAGTTAGATTGTCGAGCTCGTGACCCAAAGATCGATTAAGATCGAGACCGGCCAATATCGAGACCGGCCAAGATCGAGATCGAGCAAGATAGAGATCGAACGAGACCAAGGGAAGCTTACCAAGCCAAATAACGGAAAGTCGAAATATCCGCAATCGGGCAAGGATCGCGGCGGAAATCCCGGCACGTATCAAGGAGAGGCCGATTAATTAGTCTATCATGGGATTCCTTACTGTACTTAGAATTATATCAAGAGTAGGACTCCCCTATTATATAAAAGGAGTTTGATCATTTGTAAGAGAGATCACATTTACGCAATACAAAGCAATATACTGCCTCCTTTTAGCTTTCAATGTCTTGTTACTCTGTTCTTATATCATTTGAACCTTCACTTGGTTTGAGGGTGACCGAACTCAAGGGCCAAGGATATTCGATTCGTTTGGTTTGCATTCATTTCTTTCACATTCAATTTCAATATATATATATATATATATATATATATACTCAATTTGTGCCAAGTTATATCATATATCCTTAAAACCGCGTATAAACTCAATTGTTATCCATTTTTTGGGTAAACAATTTGGCGCCCATTGTGGGGCTAAGGATAATAGTGATCGCCTGGTACTAACTTTCGTAACACATACTATTTTACACTTGTTCTTGTAAGTATCTTTGATTCTAGGCGAAAAAACAAAAATATCAAACTCTCAATCAGCACCTCTACATGTTGACAACGAGTCCGGTCACCAACGTGAAAATAACAACATAGTGCCTGGTAATAAGATACTGCCTGCTGATCCCGCTGGAATTTCGATCGCAGCTCAGATCGACGCTAATTCGCATGTGGCTATTGATGCAAATTTGCCTACCGACCCTGAAAATAGCGTTCGTGGTGGAGCCCGATCGATGACTCGGAATGCACAAAATGTTAAAGAAGACAGCATCAACCTACGAATGATCTTCGAAATATTGAAGGCTCAACAGGCGGCGATAGCTCAGTTACATAACCAAAACCGTACACCAAGCAGGGCTGAGCCCGATCCTCCCCGGGAAGTCACCCGCAGGGATGAATCGGTCATAGAAAGGTCAAATAAACGTGAATCAGGGGCTAGCTCTGAAGTTATAAAGATGCTTGAGGAGCTGGCGAAAATGGATAGAATCAGGGGAGAATAAGATCGAGGCTAACGACAAAAAGGTGGAAACTTATAATTCCAGGGTAGACCAAATCCCAGGAGCACCTCCGATATTGAAGGGTCTGGATTCCAGGAAGTTCGTACAAAAACCTTTTCCTCCGAGTGCGGCTTTGAAGCCGATCCCCAAAATATTTTGCATGCCTGAGATTCCTAAGTACAACGGAACGACTGACCCAAACGAGCATGTCACCTCTTACATATGTGCAATTAAAGGGAATGATCTAGAGGACGAGGAACACGAATCTGTGTTACTAAAGAAATTCGGAGAGACCCTGTCAAAGGGAGCTATGATATGGTACCACAATTTACCACCTAACTCTATTGATTCTTTTGTTATCCTTGCAGATTCTTTCGTAAAGGCACATGTCGGAGCCATCAAGGTCGAAACCAGGAAATCAAACCTTTTCAAGGTAAGATAGAAGGACAACGAAATGCTCGGAGAATTCGTGTCTCGATTCCAAATGGAACGAATGGACCTACCACCGGTCGCCGACGATTGGGCGGTTCAGGCTTTCACCCAGGGACTCAATGTTCGAAGCTCGGTGGCTTTGTAGCAGTTGAAGCAGAATTTGATATAATACCCGGCTATCACTTGGGCCGATGTACATAATCGGTATCAATCGAAAATCAGGGTCGAAGATGACCAACTCGGGGTTCCTTCCGGGTCCGTTTATCCTATCAGACCCGTCGACAGAATTAAAAGGGATATCGACCAAGAACCAAGGTCGAACATGGATCGATACCAGCCGTATAATAGAGATCGTAGGGGCAACAGACCTGGGCACAACCCTGTACGAAGTGAAAGGAGAAATGATCGAGGCCAGAACTCTCAAGGGCTCATGAGCAAGAATGGTTTCGACAGGCATACCGGACCTAAAGAAGCACCACGATTGTCAGAATATAACTCCAATATCGATGCATCCTCCATCGTATCGGCTATCGGATGCATCAAAGGTACTAAATGGCCTCGACCTCTACAAACTAATCCAACACAAAGGGATCCCAACCAAACATGCAAATGTCATGGCACACATGGCCACAGAATGGAGGATTGTCGACAATTGAGAGAAGAAGTAGCCCGGTTATTCAATGACGGGGACCTTCGAGAATTTTTGAGCGACAGAGCTAAGAATCATTTCAGAAACAAGGATTCCAATAAACGGAATGAACAAGACGAGCCCCAACACGTCATTCATATGATCATCGAAGGGGTCGATGTTCCTCAAGGTTCGATGATAAAGCGCACCAAAGCATCAATTACAAGGGAAATAGCAATCATCGATGCCAGCCTTGACCCAATCAGACAAGCAAGGGATTAACGAAGACGACGATTACGAGGTTCCTCGATCCTTCATAATCCCTGATGATTTTGACGCCACCAAATCAACGATCGAAGAACTGGAGCTAGTCATACAAATCGAACATCTGCCCGAACAAAAGGTATACCTGGGCACAGGGTTAAATCCCGAGCTCAGGAAAAAACTTATTCAATTTCTTATAGCTAACATGGATTGTTTCGCTTGGTCCCATCTCGACATGATAGGGATCCCACCAGAGATCACCACCCATAAACTAAGTTTGGACCCGAAGTTCCATCCGGTGAAGTAGAAAAGAAGAATCTAGTCCGAGATAAATCATGCCTTCATCAAAGACGAGGTAACCAAGTTTCTTAAAATAGGGTCCATCCGGGAAGTAAATACCCCGAATAGTTAGCAAACATAGTGGTAGTCTCTAAAAAAGGAAACAAACTTAGAATGTGTGTAGATTACAAAGATTTAAATAAATCATGCCCCAAGTATTCTTTTCCTTTGCCTAATATTGATCGCATGATTGATGCCACGGCCGGCCATGAGATCCTCAGTTTTCTCGATGCCTATTCTGAGTACAACCAAATACAGATGAACTCGGATGATCAAGAGATGTAATAACCCGGCTGGTCATTTTGAGAATTTAAGTTTCGTTCAGCAAAATAAGGTTTTGAACAGCTTCATATTATGTGTATTGACTTGCGTGCGGGGTTGAATTCAGTTACCGGATGATTCGGAGTGATTTGGGACACTTAATCCCTAAAACAGAAGCTTAAATCTTAGGATTTTTGACCGTAGATGGAACTGTGTGAAGACGACTCCGGAATGAAGTTATGGCGGTTCCGTTAGCTCCGTTGGGTGATTTTGGACTTAGGAGCGTGTACGGACGGTGAATTTGAGGTCTGTAGCTGATTTAGGCTTGAAATGGCGAAAGTCGAATTTTCGGAGATAATGACCGAAAGTGGACTTTTTGATATCAGGGTCGGAATGCGATTCCGAGAGTTGGAACAGCTCCATTATATTATTTGGGACTTGCCTACAAAATTTGACGTCATTCCGAGTTGATTTGATAGGTTTCGGCACGGGTTTTAGAAGTTGGAAGATTTAAAAGTTCATAAGTTCGATTCATGGTGTGATTCATAGTTTCGCCATTGTTTAATATGATTTGAGACCCCGAGCGAGTACGTGTTAGGTTATGGAACTTGTTGGTATGTTTAGATGGGATCCCGGGGGCCTCGAGTGTGTTCTGGGTGGGCTACGGGTCAATTTCTCCTATTTTTGAATTGTTGTTCTGTTTTTCTGGCGTTCTTCTTCTCAATCGCGAAGCTCCTTTCGCGTTCGTGAAGTGTCTCTGCTGACCACCTCGATATCCTTCTACGCGTTCGCGTTCGTGAAGGTTTGCTTTTCCTCTTCACCGCGTTCGCGATTAGACACCCGTATTCGCAAAGCTCTTCCTGGCAGCCTCATATTTCTTCTTCGCGTTCGCGTTTGCGTTCGCGTTCGCAGTCTTGTGTTCGCGTAGGTTCCGTCCCTTGTTCTCCCCGTTCGTAATGCTTTCAGACGTGGGCAGAATATAAGTTTTCCAAATCGTGGGTTAAGCCATTTTTATCATATTTTGACTTGTAGAGCTCGATTTTGAGCGATCATTCATGGGTTTTTCAAGCAAATCGATTGGGTAAGTGTGCTTCACCTAGAATTTAATATATTCCATGATTTTATCTTTATTTTTACTATTTAAATTGTGTTTTGAGTTGAGGAAAATTGTGATTTTTGAAGAAAGTTTTTAAAATATAAAATCATGATTTGAGGGACGAAATGATATCGGAATTTGGTAATTTTAGTATGGTTGAACTCGTATCGGAATGGGTGTTCGGGTTTTATGAAATTTGTCGGGTTTCGAGGTGTGGGCCCAGGGGTCGACTTTTGGACCGATTGTTTATTTTGATAAAGATTGAGACTTTATGATCCAGAGTAGTTTCTTATGAGTTTTATTTGTGCTTTGAAGTTATATTTGTTAGATTTGGACCGTTCGGAGGTCATTTCGCCCGAAAAATTCATTTTAGAGTATCGGTTTGTCTTCTCTGAGGTAAGTGTCTTGCCTAGCTTTGTGAGAGAAAAACCACTCCTTAGAAACTGAGTTAATTATGCTATCTTGTTATGTGAAAGCCGTGTACGCAAGGTGACAAGTGGGTACACGGTCTATATGTTGTATTTGACCGGTTCAGGTTGTCTAATGTCTTTTCATGCCTTTAATTGAATTGTCATAATATGTGGTATCTCGTTGTTAGTCTACTCTTACATGCTTTATCTGATATTGATGGCACCTACTGTACTCCTTACTTGTTATTTGGCCTTATATGTCGTAGTTGAAGTTACTGCCTTCCTTATTGTCTTATTACTGCTTAACTGTTGAATTGTTCTATGTCTTGCACTTATCTGATATCTGTCTTAACTGTTATGATTGTATACTTAGTTACCACGTACCTTATCTGCCCTATCATTTTTGTATAATTGTTGTGTTCCTCGGAGTTTTATATGGTTTCTTTGTCGTTGGGTACTGATACCCTTGATTGTAGAAATTTTTGTAAATGAAGTCATTGAATTGTTGTTGTTGATTTGAATTATTGTAAGGGGGATCGGGTTGCACACCGCAACAGGTGAAATAAGGGAGGTGGTGAAATAAGGGAGGATATTTATATTATAATATTGCTATTATATGATGGGATCAGGTTTCACGATGCAACAGGTGAAATAAGGATGGACTGTTATGAGGAAATAAGGGTGAATTATGATATTGATATTATATGGTGGGATCGGGTTGCACGCCGCAACATATTTTTTGTGTATTGGCATGATATTGAAATTGGACGGTGGGATCGGGTTGCACGCCGCAACATGTGAAATAAGGGTGAATTGATATGGTAGAATAATGGTAAATTATGATAATGATATTATATGGTGGGACCGGATTGCGCGCCGCAACATACTTTGTCCTTTGTATTTCCCTGCTTTGTCGCATTGGTTCGGTTCTTTCGTACGAGATTTTGAGAATTTGTATTCCCAGTTCTTTACTGTTTTTTCGAGGATTTGAGTTATTGTCGTTGACTTAGCGCCTTGCCGTCATTTCCTAAGTTCTTTTTCCTAATACTATTATTCTGGTAAATTAATTTTCTAGGTGAATTTATTACGTTGAGTCATTGCCTCCTGTCCTGCTGAGTTGTTAGTAAAATAGTGATTTTAAATAAATAAAATAATTAATATCACGCTGTCTTGTGTGACTTTTAGGTTAAAACCCGCCGTTTATTTCGATACTTACAATTTCTACTAGTTGTCATATTTTACTTCAATTGATTCCTCAACTTAACCTCCTTGGACTGTCTGAGGTTTTATTTTACTTAAAACGGAATTGTTATTATATTGTAATTCAATAAATTCTATATTAAATTCAGTAGCTTATCTGGGGTTGCATTCATTTGAAAGAGGTTATTTTCATTAACCAAATGATTTCCAAATAAACTCATTTTCTCATTAACTTCCTATTTGGTTCAGAAGCCGTAGTTTTATTTTTCGACATATACATAACGTCTCTTGAACATCCTATTTAGCATTTGTCACGAATATTATGTATTGTGTAGCACGTGGAGTTTGTCGTGTAAAATGAGATGGAAAGATATGGGCACAAGGTGCCGTGCGTGTTAAAGGTTTGAAGGATGTGATTTATGGTATGAGATTTTGGAAATTTAGATTATTGGGATCGGGTATTAGTAATGACTTGATTGGTTGAGTTGACATCGTTTCCCCTACTTGAGTACATTTACGCTTGTTTGTATCCAGCTATGTTGTCGCGCAATTATTTGATTATTCACGTTGCCATTCGTGTTTCCCTTATCGTTACTGCTGTTTGTAATTTGATTTCTGCTACTATTGACATTTCTTGAATATTCCTTTCTTGTTAGCTTTATGTCATATTCTGCACACGTTTAGATGCTCAGTGAGTGTCTTGACTTGGCCTCGTCACTACTCTACTGAGGTTAGACTTGATACTTACTGGGTACCGCTGTGGTGTACTCATGCTACGCTTCTGCACATTTTGTTGTGCAGAGCCAGGTACTTTGGATCGAGTTGGTTTGAGATTTATGCTTGGTGAAGCTGGAGACTTCAAGGTACACCTGCTGGGCGCTTGCAGGTTCCGAAGTCACCTTTTATTGTATTTATTTCCATTGTTTCCTCTTATTTTGGAACAGTGACGTATTCATTATGTAAAACTTATCCTGTAAGGGCTTATGACTTGTACTACCGATTTTGGGAATTATAAATTTAATAGAGAATTCCATTTCTAAGGTTGTTAGATGTTATCTATTATTGTTATTCAGTAAATATTAGGCTTACCTAGTCCCTAAGACTAGGTGCCATCACGATACCCAACGGAGGGGAAATTGGGTCGTGACAGGAGAAGACCTCGTTCATCACTAAATATGGAACTTACTGCTATAACGTAATGCCGTTTGGATTAAAAAATACTAGTGCCACGTACCAACGCCTAGTAAACCGGATGTTCAAAGAACAAATAGGGAAATTCATGGAAGTTTACATTGTTGATATGTTAGTTAAGTCTCTGCGAGCAGAGGTCCATTTGAAGCATTTGGAGGAAACCTTCAATATATTGAGGAAATACAACATGAAGTTGAACCCGAAAAAATGCGCGTTCGGGGTCGGGTCAGGCAAATTTCTCGGGTTCATGGTATCCAACCGAGGAATCGAGATCAACCCCAACAAGATCAAAGCTATCGAGGATATCACGGTAGTAAACAACGTAAAGGTCGCGCAAAGGCTAATCGGGCACATAGACACCCTGGGGCGTTTCATCTCGAGGTCCTCTGATAAGAGTCATCGATTCTTCTCGTTGCTAAAGAAGAAAATTAACTTCACATGGACCCCGGAATGCCAGCAGGCCTTGGAAGAGCTTAAACGTTACTTATCGAGCCCGCCGCTGCTTCACACACAGAGAGCAGACAAACGGTTGTACTTATATTTGGCAGTATCGGAGATAACGGTAAGTGGAGTCCTAGTCCGGAAAGAACAAGGTACGTAATTTCTAGTTTATTACATTAGTCGGACCTTAGGTGAGGCCGAAACTAGGTATTGCCACCTAGAAAAAATTGGCGCTCGCTTTGATAAGCGCCTCGAGGAAACTAAAACCATACTTCCAATGTCACCCCATATGTGTTGTAACAACTTATCCACTTCGAAATATTATACATAAGCCTGAGCTTTCGGGGCGGTTGGCCAAATGGGCCGTAGAAATCAGCAGGTATGATATCGAATATCGACCCCGAACAGCCATCAAGTCTCAAATTTTGGCAAACTTTGTGGCTGACTTCATGCCGGCCCTAGTACCTGAGGTTGAAAGAGAGTTGTTGGTAAACTTGGGTATGTCTTCGAGAATCTGGACCCTCTTTACGAATGGTGATTCAAACACAAAATGGCCCAGACTCGGTATCATACTAAAACCGCCCATAGGCAACGTGGTTAGACAATCTATTAGAACTGTGAAATTGACTAACAACGAGGCCGAATATGAGGCCATGATTGCAGGTCTTGAACTAGCCAAAGGCTTGGGAGCGGATGTGATCGAAGCCAAATGTGACTACCTCCTCGTGGTTAATCAGGTTAACAGAACCTTCGAAGTTAGGGAAGAACGAATGCAAAGATACCTAGATAAGTTACAAGTAACTTTGCACCAATTTAGGGAGTGGACTTTGCAACATGTGCCTCGAGATCAGAATAGCAAGGTCGATGCCCTCATAAATTTAGGGTCATCGGTCGAAGACAACGAGCTCAATTCGAGGGTCGTCGTACAACTCACGAGGTCAGTAGTCGAAGAAGGCCATGCCTAAATAAGCTCCACAAGCTTGACCTGGGATTAGAGAAATAAATACATAGAGTATTTGAAAATCGGAAAGCTTCCCTCAGCTCCAAAAGAGTCGAGGGCCCTGCGCACGAAGGCACCACGATTCACCTTATTCGATGACTGAACCTTGTTCAGAAAAATGTTCGATGTTCCACTAGCGATATATCTGGGACCAGGAGACACCGAATATGTTCTAAGGGAAGTTCAAGAGGGCACTTGCAAAAATTATTTCGGTGCCGAATCATTGGTTCAAAAGGTAGAGCCGGCTATTATTGGATAGACATGGAAAAAGATGCGAAGGAGTTCATTCGAAAATGTGACAAATGCCAAAAACATGCGCTGATGATTCACCAACCCATGAAACTACTCCATTCGGTCTTGTCACCATGGCTATTCATGAAGTGGGGAATGGATATCGTTGGCCCTCTTCCATGGGCACCAGGTAAAGCTCAATTTATTTTGTTTATGACTGACTATTTTTCTAAGTGGATTGAAGCACAGGCCTTCGAGAAAGTTAGGGAAAAGGAAGTCATCGACTTTATTTGGGATCACATCATATGTCGATTCGGGATGCCGTCCAAAATTGTATGTGTCAACGGGAAATAATTCATCGGCAGCAAAGTAACCAGATTTCTCGAAGATCATAAGATCAAAAGAATCCTATCAACACCTTATCATCCTAACGGGAACGGTCAAGCCGAATCGACCAACAAAACCATCATCCAAAATCTTAAAAAGAGGCTAACCGACGCCAAAGGAAAGTGGAAGGAAATTCTGCCCGAAGTTCTTTGGGCATACCGTACAACCTCGAAATCCAGTACCGGGGCTACCCTATTCTCATTAGTCTATGGCGTCGAAGCCCTAATACCGGTCAAAATCGGAGAGCCGAGTATCTGGCTCTGATATGTAACAAAGGAATCAAACGACGAGGCCATGAATACGAGCCTAGAACTATTGGATGAAAGGCGTGAAGCCACCCTCATCCGACTGGCTGCCCAAAAGCAACGGATCGAGAGATATTACAATCGAAGAGCCAATATTCGATATTTTAACATCGGGGACTTAGTGCTAAGGAAAGTTACCCTCAACACCCGGAATCCGAATAAAGGGAAATTGGGTCCGAATTGGGAAAGATCGTACCAAATTCTCGAGGTTACCGGAAAAGGGTCCTACAAGCTCGGAACGATGAATGGAGAACAACTACCGAGCAATTGGAACATATCTCACTTAAAACGGTATTACTGCTAAGGTATGACCCTTTTTCATTTCCTTTTCCATTTCCTTTTTTATTTTTTTATTTTTCAGACTAACACTTGCAGGTGGTCAACAAGAAACGATGATGGATTTTTCGGCGAACGGCACGAAGTCTTGAGGTCTGAAAGCACGTGTTGCACTTTTTTTCCTTAGACCGGTTTTGTCCCAAATGGGTTTTCGGCGAGATTTTTAACAAGGCAACCAAGAATCGTGCTAACTTAGAATGAAGCCTGATTACGAATCGGTACCGAAGATCAATTCAACAATATCCGAGGTCACTTTGCAATCAACCTCGAATACTGGAGGGCTACCCTCGAATATGCATTGTCTTCGAGTATCAACTCTAGCGAGGAAACTACTTCATAAAGGGAGGGTCTCGATAAAAATGATTTATTGTAAGGGCCAAACGGTCAAAACGAGCCGTGCCCATATAGATTTCTCGAGCCCTGGCATAAAACATGTACGGGTGTATGATTATTTCGATCGAGAATAAAGAGAAGTACTTTCCTTGCAATCATCTTATGTTTTAAAAACTTTTCCTCTTTATATCCTCTAGAGAACTTTGTACTTCCGCAAAATAATAAGCCCAAGGGCAATACATAACCAGAATGCGAACGACCATCCCCTCATTCGGGGACTGTCGTCCAACTCAAACAGCCCAAGTCATCGGGCCTCGGGGGCAAAAGACCTATTAGGCAACTCCCTGATTTCCAAAAGGCCACGGCCACCCCAATCGGGGACTGATATCTCGGGCAAGCCCGGATGACTCGGGAAAATAAGCCCAATGGGCAGTTCCCGAACTAAAAGGCTACGGCCAATTTAACACGGCTCGGAGACGTCCGAGACCCGTAACAAAAACAGGCCTTCAAAAAAGAGAAAAATTTTCACAACCAGTTCTAAAGGCTGCCCTCGGCAAAGTCATAAACTCAAGATATTTTCGGAGCAAAATCTTCGGTAACATCAAACCCCAACAACGCCTTAACCCAGAAAGACAATAAAAGTAAGATTTGTTCGAACCCTCGAACAAAGTCATAAATTCGAATCCTCAAACACAACCTCATTGTTTCATGCTAAGGTATTTCGGCCTTTGTGAATACAAGTAACAAAGCAAAGGAAATATTTGAGAGCCAGAAGAGGAAGAAAAGCCTTATATATAATAAAGGCCAGATCGGCCTAATACAAAAATTTACAACGGCCAAAACGGCCTCAAAAAAGATGCAAAGAAAGCAAAAATATAAAGGCCTAAGTGGCCTGGACTTCATCGGGAATAGCATCTACATCCTCGGGATCTTCCCCGTCTTCAGATTCAGTTAAGCTATCGGAGTCTTCCTTAGGAAAGGCCAGCTTCCAAGTCATGGTTTCCTCTGCTTTGGCGTTCTCGATTTCGGCCATAACATCGAACCCTGAGCGTGAGCTCCCTCGAGGGATTCCCTTTAAGCTTGCCATTTTGCATGATCTACCATGCTCTTAGCCTTCGCATGGATGGCCTCGACATCGACCTTAAATTGGGCCACTTTGGCATCAGCTTTGGTGTTGGCCATGGCCACCTCAGATCTAGCCACTTCGAGTTCGCTAGCCAAGTTTGCCTTATCAGAAACAACCAAGTCCAATCGATATTGAAGCTCCTTGATTTTATCGACCTACACTAAGGCCTTCTCTTTTGCAGCTTGGAGCTGGGTCTCGGCCGACTCCAGTTGTGCTTGGACGGCTTACTTTTTCGAGGCTAAAATGTCCATATTCTTCTTGAACTCTTCAGCCTCGTCTTGTATTGTATCTACTTATTTCTGAAGCTCCCCGATATGTTCGAGGATCTGACGTACCTGCAGGATCGGATCGTTAGTTACTATCTACAATTCATCTTCACTATCGTGAAGCACTCGGAATACCTGCGCTCGGCCATCTCGGCATGCTCGTCCCGAGCTATTATTAAATCGGCCTGAAGCTTCTCACTGAGAAGCTTGTAGGTGTCACTTTTCTCAGTGAGGTCCCGATGTCGGAGAAAAGCCTCGTGATGCAACACCGAAGCCTACAAGCATAAGGGAAGATGTTATGGTTATTTACAACTTTAAAAGTTAGAATATATGAGAAAGAAAAGGCACCTCAATTTACCCGATTTAATGCTTGTCGGGCTTCATTGAATAAACCAGTAGTGCCCGACGACGATTCCTTCCTTAATACCGGCAGGTCACCGAGCCCGGTGACGTCTTCCAAAGCAGAGGACTCAACCCCATCCAAGAAGCCGTGGATATAGGTCACCCCCTGAGGACTCAACATACCGGCCTCACGGATCATGGCATCTGAAATCTGAGGAGACCCGCTGAGGTCGACCGCTCCAAGTTCGTATATTGGGGCACTTTCCCCGCTCTCTCTCTCGACCTCTCTAGCTTGGGGCGGAATGAGATCGACTCTTTTTGGCTCGGAAGCTTCAACTTGAGCTCTCTCACCGACCTCCTCATGTCGGGATGCTTGAACTTCAGCGCTCGCCGGTTCGAGAACTTCTTGTACGGTGACGGTGGCCCGCACCCGTCCACCAATTTGGAATTATCTTCCTCTTCTTCTTCGGACTCGTCCCTTAATCGGCGGATTGAATTCGAAGACATAGAACCGGTGTCCCCCCGGGCTTGCGAGTCCTCCTTGCCGGTCTTTTCTTTTCCGAGCCCGGGGAACTCGGATCTCCTTTCCTCTTCTTCTCTTTGGCCTGCTTCGGAGCAGGGGGTGGGGAAAGACCTCTTCGTCAGCAGATTGGGGCCTTATTGCAACATCCTTTCCGAGGCCTACAAAGAAAAAAAGATGAGTAAGCTCAAGAAAAAGCCCGAACGATCACTGTTCTAAGAAGGAAATTTACCATGATTACGGGCCTCTCATCGACCCCTCGACAACTCCATCCAAGCACGCTCTGAGTACGGCCTCTGTAACACAAGGCCTTCGACCTATTTTTTAAGTTCCGGAATTGGGTCCAGCATCTGGGCTACAGCTGCGACGCCAAAAAATATCAATGAAGAAAGAAATAAGAAGAAAAGCAACGAGATTAAACCTTCAAAGCGAAGTACTACTTATGTTTCATGTTCCATTTCTCGAGAAATGGCATGTCTTCAAAAGGGATCAGGTCCGAAATCCTTACTCGAACAAATCAGCCCATCCAACCTTAGTCCCAACCTTCATCTATGCTCGAGAATGGAGCCTTACTAGCTCGGTGAGCAAGCTTAATCAGCCCGCCTCGATAAAGTCGGGGACTGTATAGGCGCATAAGGTGGTCGAGGGTAAAGGGACATCCCTCGATTTTGTTTACAAAAAATCGGAGGAGAATCACTATTCTCCAGAAGGAGGGGTGGATCTGGTCGAGGGTCACATCATACCTCTTGCAAAAGGCAATAATGATGGGGTCTAAGGGACCTAACGTAAAGGGGTAAGTGTAAACACTTAGATACCCCTCCACGTGAGTAGTGATCGATTCCTCGGGCGAAGGAACCACCACATGCTTATTGACCCAGTTGCAGTCCTGTTTAACCCTAGCGAGGAGTTTTTCGGTGATTGTGCATATGTACCTCGAGACCGGCTCGCATCGGCCCCTTACCAAGGAGGCCTTTTCGACCCTAAAATCAGTAACAGTCGGACACCCTGCCGGAACGAATTCCTCAGGGTGGGGTTCCGCCGCAGCCTCATCGCCGGCGGGCCGTGATGAAGAAGCAGCCTCCTTTTACGGTACGGTCTTAAAAGTTTTCGCCATTGAAGAACAGGAGAAAAGAGAATTAAGATAGCATGCAGATTGATGAGAATTCAATAAATTTGGGTGCAAAAGTTGTAAATCAAAGGGGGTTTTGAAGAAAAATCAAGAGTAGGAAGAGCTTTGAACGTAAAAAAGTTTGAATGAGAAAAAACTAGGGTACTTATAGCTTGTTGGTGATGGTTCAGAACCGGTAGTGGCCGACCAGCGACTGATAGACATTTAATACCTTGATAACTGGACCGACGGGACATTTCGAGTTGTTGCTTACGTCATGATCAGGTGTACCAGTGACGTTCGTCGTTTACATCATTACCCGTCGAGACGGAGCTCGAAAATTCATATCGTTTCTCGTAATTTTCTCTCCGAGAAACGAGGGGACTATCTGTATACGGTCAAAGCCGGGCTTGCCTTTCGTATGACTGATCAAGACTAGAACATGATAGGGCAAGGTTCAAATTCGTATTATATCGAACCATGGTACGAAGTTAGATTGTCGAGCTCGTGACCCAGAGATCGATTAAGATCGAGATTGGCCAAGATCGAGACTGGCCAAGATCGAGATCGAGCAAGATAGAGATCGAACGAGACCAAGGGAAGCTTACTGAGCCAAATAACGGAAAGTCGAAATATCCGCAATCGGGCGAGGATCGCGGCGGAAATCCTGGCACGTATCAAGGAGAGGCCGATTAATTAGCCTATCATGGGATTCTTTACTGTATTTAGAATTGTATCAAGAGTAGGACTCCCCTACTATATAAAGGAGGTCTGATCATTTGTAAGAGAGATCACATTTACGCAATACAAAGCAATATACTGCCTCCTTTTAGCTTTCAATATCTTGTTACTTTGTTCTTATATCATTTGAACCTTCACTTGGTTTGAGGGTGACCGAACTCAAGGGCCATGGATATTCGATTCGTTTGGTTTGTATTTATTTCTTTCACAGTCAATTTTAATATTAATATATATATATATTCTCAATTTGTGCCAAGTTATATCACGTATCCTTAAAACCGCGTATAAATTCAATTGTTTTCCTTTTTTTTTTTTTGGTTAACACACTCCTATAGACAGTAAAAGAAATTTTTAGTAATATATAGTAGTAACATTTAATCAACTTGCGAATATAGTGGTGTAATGAAATATAAACCAGTATGGTGTAATGGTTATCCAAACTCGTGGTTTATAAATTACAGTACAGATAAAAATATACTATATGAGTGAGAAAATGGACAAAGCTGTGGAACTCCACCAGTATTGTTCGGATAATACCATGTTTTGAATTTCTCATTACCCACAAAAGCACAAGGATTAATGATTATCATGTCTAAATTTTGATGGATAAAGTTATTAATAAAATATAGTAAATAAATTCATAAAATTAGTTGAAATATACATAAACTTGCTCGATCAGCATCATTATCAAGAAAAAAGTTTTGATAACTATGGGAATTCGTTGGATGCCTACTTAATTAATGATAGCCACTTAGTTAAGGAAAGTGCATGTGGTCGTGTAGTACTTAACATTGGATAATACAACATTTATAGAAAATTCTCCAAAAGCACTGAAATCTAAACATCACTTTCATTCAATTGAAGAAACCGACCTCGTAAAGCTGAAATTTTTTCTTGTAGATAAGGTTCACAATGTGATCCGATACCCATCTCTAACTTGGCCCCCCATCACCATCAATATTTCTTCCTGCTTATAAATTCCATTAAAATATTAACTTAAAGTTTATGAGTTTCTACGTATATCTCAAATTAAATAAATGATTGATTTATATTTAGATATTTATGAAAATTTAGTAAATATCTTAATACATATATAAGATTTGAAAAAAAAATATTGAGTTATGTGAAACCCCATGTTGTATGCTAGTTCCGCCTTTGTCCACACCTTTTTTTGGGTAATATATTGGCTATAACAATATAATGCATACCAATTGAAATTAAGATTTACTTTGTTGTTGTTCTAGTTGTTCGAAGTATTATGATAATGTTAAGTTTGGTTAGAGATTTACAATATGTCAAATAACAGTATATGCAATGTTAATTAGTGAAATTAAGATTTAATTGATGTTTTTCTAATTATGAGATAATTTTTTGTTTAGTTCAAGATTTATATGTCAACCTAAAAATTAGGGTTTGTTTTGTTTATAGACAAATTATACACTTATTAATAATACAGGGATCCCAGTGTAGAGATTAGTAATCCAGTAATCATTTGTGTTGAATAGGAATATTTAGTTTGATATATTAAAAATTACTTACACAATGCATAACTAGAATATGTGTTTGCTTCTTAAGCAAAATAAAATTTTATTTGCTATTACAAGGATTAGTTTTGTCATTTGAATATTTTTAATTCATACAAGACTAATATATGCATTCATATTCTAAATTTTATCCCGCATAAATAAAATTCTTAGCATAATTTGCCAGCATTATTTATGAGAAAAGAAAAATAATAGTGGTATTATATATAGAGATTAAATTTCCTCATTACACAAACTAAACAACCCTTACGTGTTTGCCGAACAAAAAATTATATAAATGAAATAAAGTCAAATAAAATGGATTAAAATTTAAATAGTCCAAAATTTGAAGCTATTACTAGTCTCCTAGACCTTGGATAATTAATATGAATGGTTATGTATGTTATCTTAGAATATTAAATGAAAGACCCACGACAGGAAATGTGGATATTTCGCATAAATAATGAACATTTCTTATTTTCCTTATCCTCCAACTCTCTAGATTTCTCCCATATACATAAACCTTAGTATCTACAAAATATATAAATGTAGAGAAAAATATAAGACAGGAGGAAAAGGCAGATTTTGATACTAAAGAAGATTCCACAAGAGTAACATCACTATATATAATTTTGGCCACAAAAGTTTAGTGGAAAGTGATTTGAAAGATCAGCTGGCTGCTTGTAAGATATATTACCACATACTGAGAAGTAAAAGAAAGAAAAGAGAGGCTGTGGATGCAAGATTTTCTTGGTAAGTTTATCATGTAGAGAAATTTTTGGCCTTTTGTCTGTATTAGAAAATAGTCTTTAAATTTCTCTTTTATTTCTTGGGTATTAGGTGGATGGTTGGAGGGGTTAATTTGGCTGCTTCTGAGATACGTGCAACAATTTTTGGCATATTTTCTAGTTTTAGTATATTTGTTCTGATATCTCTCTTTATGACACAATTCAATTCTTGATTTTGAGATTGAAATGATGAAAGGTAAAAAAAGATTTCAACTTTGGATTACTTTTTTGATTTGTCATAAAAAATTAATTGTGGGTTGAGTTTAATTTCAAGAATCCTGATTTCTGCAAAAAGATTTCTTTGTATTCAATTTATTATGGAAGAATGTTGTTTTGATGTCATTTTTAGTTTAGCTAACTTGTATGACCAAGCCATTTTGTGGTGAATTCTTGTTTCTCTTATAGGCCAACTGGTATGACTAGGTCATATGAAGGTTGATTTTGTATGTGTTTGTTTCTTAATTATCTCCACTATGTTTGGTTTTCTAGCCTTGCGGACATGATTTTTCTTGGTTAAGAATTTGTTTGATCCTACAAGAAAGCATGTAATTACCTTTGAATCGCCTTTTTTAGATAATTTAATTCCATAATGTGCCCTTCTTGTTAAAATTCTGTCTTTTCTCTTCCTAAAATCCTGGTCTCTGTACTACCCGGAACCTTATATATTCCATGTTGTTTGTGGAATAATCTCTCTTTTTTTTGCATTTTCCATTGTTGTTCCCTCCATGTTTTGCCTAGAAAAATTAGCTCATGATTCTCTGATCAGAAGATAGCTGATAATGGAACAGGGTTCCTTGGCCTACGTGGGTCCCGATTTGTGGTTCTATTATGTTCTTATATCAGTTTCTGGTGAAGGATACTATTGAGGATTAAACATGGAGAATGGTCATGAATCACTCAGCAATGGAAAACCAGCTGATCCTGGTCTCCAAATTATTAGGCACCCCTCTTACCAATCGTGTGGCAAATTATCATTATCTTGGTTAGATATAAGAGTTTTCTATATTAGAATCAGCAATTTTATGGTGGACGATTCGACCCCAGAATATCTTACTCTCAACCATATTCCTCTTTGTCCTGATACACTGCTTGAAGTCAATGGAAGAAGATGTTCCATGTATTCAGAAGGAGCATCTTGCCTCCTTCGAAGGGACCGGGTTGATAAGAAATCTGAAGAAGCTACATTTGTGAGCACGGATAGCATAAAGCTGACTCGAAGTGTGAAATTTGAGGTTTTCAATAAGGATGATCTTGTGCTCTCAGGGGTTTTAGAGATGTCCAATAGCAATGGCTTTGTTGGGGAGGCTAAAAACAGCGTCAAGAGATGGAATATGAATTGTGAATCAGTTATGAGTGCCGGCACTGGTTTTCTGAAGGGTAAACAAATTATAGGTTCTGAACCATTGTCACCAACGATTGAAGTCTTTATTACCGGTTGCTTCTCCGGCACACCTATCATCTTAACCAAGAGTCTGCAGCTCAATCACAGGAAGAAGCACAACAGGAAGGGTATGTTAGACTCAATTCCGGAGCATGAAACAGATGAGCAGCATAAAGATGTCTCATCTGGACTTGATCTTCAGGTATAATTGGTAGTCCAGAACCGGCTTTTTATATATCCATTTGGTATAGTTATTTGGTGTTTTCACATTCTATAATTTCGTACAAAATGCAAAAATTGCTTATAAGGCTCATTCAAACATTCAAATTATTTACATAGTTGAACAATCATTGCTACCTTTAGTGAACTTGGTGTCTTCCTAAAATGTATAAAACAATTAATAAACTTAAAAATGCTTGCAGCCCCTTCTTCCTCCTCTTTCTCCTCCTGTGTTCTTTTAGGGTGATTCTCTTGCTTCGGTCCAAACTAATTTCAGGTTATTTTCATGGTAAAAACAATTGGGAAAAAGCAGATTTTGGGCACAATTGTTTTTCTTCCCTAAACTGTGAATGATGCGCGAACTAGTGGTTGTTTTAGTTTTAGCTTTTCTACAACTTCTTCTTTTAATGATAAAAAGCTATGATTTATAAAATGTCCTTGTGTGGATTCTCTCTTGAAGACTTTTCATGGATTTACACCTTAATCGTTTTTTGGTTTGGTTTCCTTTTCATTTCCTTTAAATCACTAAAATGTGCACTAGCTGACTTTGAGTGGTTCTTTCCCTGAGCCTTCACTATTGATTGCACATGCACCTTGAAAGTAGCTTCTGCTGTCCTTTATTATAGTTGACGAAACTATTAGTACTCCTTCACGTCCCTTCGTGTTGTCAGCTTTCATGCTATATTTTGACAGAGTGGGGGGGATTAGGAAGTGATAACATGACCATGAGAACTAATTATTACCCTACCATTGTTGCCTGGCTTTATTCGTGCTTCAAATCATTCTTTGTTTTGGATAAAATTGTACATGTGTTATATGATGAAACATGTTTCTTTGTTACAACTTACAGAAATGTCTGTATGTTTTAGAAGTAGGACAGGAATCTCATCGTAATCATGTCATAGGATATGGGAGGAGACATATCTTTAGATGATTCTTTAGTATTCTGTTTATCCTTTTCCTTTGTTACAACAGAAATAGCACCGAGGAAGTGCCAGTATTTACAAAATACAAGAAATAGTCCCTCAATCAAATTGTAGGAGCTAATAAAGTTCAGTAGAAGTGTAGAACATCTACAATTTTACATTCTTAATACCATGGGGCAGTAGATGGCCAACATACAGGTTTCAGTTTAGAAGTAAGGATAGAAACACCATCTACTGTTCCCCTTCACAAACTTCACAAAAAGCATGATAAAACAGTATTTTTAATCTTCCAACCAGCTTTCTTCTGTTTCCTTCTAAGCCGGTTGAGATAAGCATCTATTCGAGATTTCAGCATTACCCTAGTGTACCCAAAAGATTAAGATATCTCAGCATACCTTTGCCACCTCAGAGTGTAGGAATAGATTATTTGGTCCCTCTCTTTCCTTCTCGTATGTGTAGGTCCTATTACTTAGCATGTATCTCCTTTGCCAAATAATCATGTGAGAGGCATGCTTGATGAAGAGCTATCCACCCCAAATAGGATACTTCAGAAGGGCTTCTACATTTCGATAATAGTTGCCGAAGCCAGGGTCTTTTGACACTTCTCCTGCTGTCCCTTTTCCATCTTAGGAAATTTACCTTATTAAGACAAATCCATTCCTTCCAATATCCTTTTCATTGTTACTGTACTCTCAATCTCCTAAACTTGGCAATTCCTTCTAAAGATGTCCCAAAATTTCTTGTGCTCTAGACTGTGCTTATGCGGCATTGGGATATACAATCAAGCTAAAACGCTACTGGAAATCCTCCCTTGAAAGAGTGTGACCAAGGCATGGATCTTGCTAGAGTTTAAACTTTAATCCATTTCCTTTCTTGGAATAAAAATCAATTTTAAAATAGGGGACTCAATATGTAACCTCAAGTTCCTCACTCCCAGTTCACCTGACATGCAGGGGCATTATCACCATAGCAACTAGCTAGGACCCACCATTTCCTCTTTTGGCATTACATTGCAACTCTTCAAGGGCAACATGTATTTATGCTGTTTATATGAGCTGATTAAAACGGATTCGTGGTTTATTTGTCGCTTATCATGTGTTACTGGTGAATTCTCTGCTATTTTGGGTACATGCACTGCATGTAAATGACTTCCTGAAGCAAAAATTAAACGAAAGAAAAGGAAAAAACCTTTGTCAAGTGTCTTTCTTAGTTTCTTAGCATTATATTGTAAGTGTCAAGCTGCAAAAGTCAAAGGCCTTCAGTATGTTTGTCTATTACCCATGTCTATTTGTTCCTAATATTGTTTTATATAGCATGCATAATATCTTGGCAGCATTTATTCATGTGTTGACATGAAAAAAGGAAACAAAGGTCGGTCCTCCCTCCTTTCCTGTCCTCTTTTTTACTTGATTAAAATAAAAAGAAAAAGGAAACAAAAGGGGCAGTTTTTGCACTAAAAAGTTAGAGCCCTGAATCATGGAAATTATTCATGTGCTATCCATGAATATTTGTGAACCTTTTAAAATGCTATAATTGTTGAGTACCGCTTCCTGATGAAAATCAGTAGGCTCCTTGCTGACATCATCGTTACATTTACGTCTGTGGCATTGAGTGCTGCCATGTATTTCTTTAGTTTAATAAATTCTTTGTTTTCCACTTGCTATAACAACCTTATAGAGATCTGTTTTCTTTTGTAATGATAGATAATTTTTTGCATGTGATATGAAGGTCAAATTTACTCTCTAATTAAGTCAAAAGTTACAAGTAGGTTATAATGTTTCAACTGATTTTATTGCCTATTTTGCTGCTTTGATTTTGAAGTCGAAAAAAGAGAGGGATGGTTGCATATTTGACCTCACTTTCAGATTTTTGAGTTCCCTTTGTAGATTCTTTTGCTTAAAATCTTCACAGAGCTATGCCGGCTTTTAGCATTTCTTAGTCCCAACATTTGACAGAAGCGAGTCTTTTAAGCATAATTAGTCGAAGAATTCACGCAGCTTCTGAACTTCATTGTGTGTTAACAGGTTGAAGAGTATAGTAAATATGAACCAGAAAGCGAAGAAGACTACAATAGCATGTACTGGAGACAGACTGAATATATGGATGGTGAAGATGGAGAACTATCCTGGTTCAATGCCGGGGTCCGTGTTGGTGTAGGGATTGGCCTTGGCATTTGGGTAGGAGTTGGAATAGGAGTTGGTCTGTTAGTCCGCACCTACCAGACAACTACGCGAAACTTCAGAAGACGGTTTGTATGATATGTACTGCTGCATTTATTTTTTGCATAAACCAAACGGCTAACAACAGAGATATGCTTGTCTTGAGAGTGTGAATTCTACTTGTTAAACAGTTTCAGTGTTGCTAACCATCATACATTTTCATGTAAACCTTACTTTCTGCTGCCGAGTCGAGTCTTTTTGTTTTGGATTTAGGTGTGCAACTTCTTAGTGTTGTTGATGTTCCATTCTGTTGTTGAGGTGTGTCCAAGGCTGCAAATATTATATAATCAGTTGAACAAAGTTACTATGTTGAGCTTTTTTGGGCTTGTAGTTCTATGTAATTTTGTCTTTGTAAAGTTTTAAATAATGAGAAACTAATGGCTTGGTATTAGTTGCCTGGGAAGCAGTAATTATGTTGTTTGATGTTTAAAATTTTAACTAGTATAACTATAATATTTTCCCAACTTGATTTGTATCTGAGTTATTTATTGGAGACAAAGCCATCTTTCTGCAGTTAGTTAACAAGGTATCATATAACAAATTATCATACAAATTGCATGATTTGACTCAAAAGAGCTCAAATCAACCTCAGATTTTTCATGCAACATGGAAGAATGAATATTATTTTAATTGTTTATTGCTCATCAATAATCCTTCTACAATCGGTAGGTTACTTAGTCATTTAATTAAGTTATACCACATTAATGAATAAAATAGGTAAAATTTATGAAAGAAGAAGAGTGTATAACCTTAGGCATTGAAGCTAGCAGCATTATGATCTTATCTTCTAAGCAAGATAACTTACAAGTTTGTTTTACTTATCAAAAGAAAAAGATAACCTACTAATAGCCTGTTTTGCAAGCTTCTCCAAAACCTTTTTCTTTTTTTCTTTTTTTAAAGTTGAAGTGTTTAGCCAAGTTTTTAGAAGGAAAAAAAAAGTGCTTTTAAGTAGAAGCAGAAGCAGTTTTGGAGAAACGGAAAAAAGTAGTTTCTCTCCAAAAACACTTTTTTGAAAAGCGATTTTGAGAAAAATACACTTATGAGCAATTTTTAAAAGCTTGGTCAAACACTAATTGCTGCTCAGAATTGCTTTTCAAATTAATTAGCCAAACATAATCTGTTTTTTACCAAAAGCACTTTTGAGAAAAGCACTTATGAGAAAAAACACTTCTCAAAATAAGTTGTTTTTTGTAGCTTGGCCAAACAGGTTGTTTGACAAGCTGGAAAAATCAGCTTATTTTGAGAAGTGCTTTTTTCAAAGGTGCTTTTGCAAAAAATACTTCTGGAGAAAAACAGTTTGTGTTTGGCTAATCAATTTGAAAATCACTTTTGAACAACAATTTATGTTTGGCCAAGATTTTCAAAAAGTGCTTTTAAGTGTCAAATTACGAATAAGGACATGAGGAAATATGCTTAATAGTTAATATTATATAAGTAGATAAATAATTATAAATTTTTATTATTAAAGATAATTATTAAATTTTTTATTTTATTTAAATAAAATATAAAAATAAAATTGAAAAATACTTTATTCTTTCAAGATAATTTAAATATATCAAAAAATCATTCAATAAATATTGAAAGTTCATCCCAAAAATCATTATATATTGGTTAATAATTTAAACTAAGTATGGTTATTTTGGTATATATAATATTTTGTTAAGGGTATTTTTGGTAGGAAGAAAAGTCAAAACTGCTTCTGCTTCTAGCCAAAAGCACTTTTTTCTCCAAATAATAGTCTGTTTGGCCAAGCTTCTCAAGAGGCCAAAAATATTTTTTTTTTTTTCTCAAAAACACTTTTTTTTTCCTAACTTAGAGGTGTTTGGCCAAGCTTTTTTGGGAGAAAAAAGTGTTTTTGGGAAGAAGCAGAAGCAATTTTTAAGAAGCAGAAAAAGTAACTTCTTCCCAAAAGCAGAAGCAGTTTTGACTTTTTTTTTTTACCAAAAATACTCTTAACAAAATATAGTATATACCAAAATAACCGTTAAACCTAATACTTAGGATATTAATGTATAAATATTTCTTATTATTTTTAGGATAACTTTCTAATATATAGTGACTTTAGGAGTGTATGTTTTTATATTTGTTGAATGATTTTTAATATATTTAACTTATATTAAAAGAATTAGGTACTTTTAAATTTTATTTTTATATTTTACTTAAATAAAATGAAAAGATTTAATTATTGCCTGTAATACTAAATTTTTAAAATTATTTATTTACTTATAATATTAACTATTAAGTAAATCTATTCATGTCCTTATTCGTAATTTGATATTTAAAAGCACTTTCTGAAAAGCTTGACCAAACACAAATTATTACTCAAAAGTGTTTTTCAGAGTGATTAGCCAAACACAAACTGCTTCTCTCCAAAAGTACTTTTTTCAAAAGCACTTCTCAAAATAAACTGATTTCTCCGGCGTGCCAAACAGGCTATAAGCTTGGCCAAACACCTCAAATTAAGAAAAAAAGTACTTTTTGTTTTTTTTGAAGAAAAAAGCACTTTTGTCTTGGGGAAGCTAGGCCAAGGCTATAAGTTGGGACATTCTTCATTCCTCCCTTCTTTCCTTTGCTCTGTCATTTATTCATTTATTTATTTCTTATTCTTTCATTTTTTATATTATGAAGGTAGTTGTTCGGGTTGTGTATACCTCGACTAATTCATCGAGTACATGGTACCTCCTACTAGCACAGGTACTAGGTAATTCAATAGATCAAGACTTAAACAAATGGAAACAAAATCACTTAACTTTTATTGCATGATCTGGAAGTGCATTTTTTAAGATCTTACATTTCTTGTAATATATTTAACTCAAGTTAAGACACAGAACAATAAGCTGGTACTCTAGCAAAGCATCTAAGTAGCTATGGCAGGTGGAGCAATACATTCAGGCTTTGGAGTAACCTCTGCTGCAGAGTAGCCATTAGTTTCAGGGTGGTGCTTGTCAAAACTCCAAAACTTGGCAGCTTTCATATCATCTTGAACCATTTTCCTTGAGAACTCCACATGATCATAGTTTAAAGTTGCTTTTCCTCCAAACTCAGTTGGTAAATTATCCATGTCAAAGTATGACTTCATCAGTTCCACACTATCCTTGTTCTTTGGATAAACAAATTTGACCTTCTGAAATGTTTTGGTATCCAGAAAATATTTGACTATCTGGAACAAGAAAAAAAGAAGATCAGCATTAATAAAAGGTAAGATCATTTATTGAATACATCTCTACTTCCTAAAAGAAGTAATGAAAGTGTTTTTCTCAAGTGGAAAATGCAGTCTTAGGCTGTCAATGATATATGCTGGTATCTACAATGTAGGCTTTGGCCTTTTAAAACAGTAAACATAATACAATCTGCAATGTTAGAACACTTGAAATTACTGATTAATTTGAAGAATTGAAAGTTTTGCATGGTTTTTGGTTTGATCAAGTAACGGGTAAGAGGTGAAAGAAAAAGAAAAGATTCAGATCAAACCTTCCAAAATGCTTAAAAAATCCGCGGAGGGTTGTACAGAAATGCTATAGCAAGTCTTTCAGGGTAATGGTTTTGCAAAATATTGACCGTCTCACGAGCAGATTTGATGGGAACATTATTGGTTAAAGACCATCCTGTGAAATCTATTAACCAAGCCATTTGCTCTTGACCTTCTGGAAGATTAAGAATGGCATTCTCTATCAGATACACTAAATGCTTCATCTGGTTGTCTATTGATGTTGTATTCTGAAAATATAAGCAAGAACTGTAAAACCCTGATTCAAGAATATCTCAGCAGTTACAATAAGACAGTTTGAAAACTTCAACTTGCTTTTACATCACCTGCATTCCTGGTCTCAAGATAAGAACGGTCCTCCCATCGCGGTCATGAAAATTTGCTCTGAAAGCCTTCCCTGTCTCCCCTTCAATTGCAACTTCATTCTAACAAATTGCAATAGCATTATATGGTCAGTACATACAAAAGTACCAGCAGTTTAGAGACAAAAATCTACAGCAAAATCTAATCTACAGATGGAAAGGCAGATCACTCAAAACACTGTATACATACTTAATAACCATCTATTGCCAACACGATTAACTACGACAAACAAATCGTTGGTAAATAAATATAAAGGAGACAGTCACAAAAATGTCAAATCTTTCATGTATGCAAAATCACAACAAATGGTTTATCATGCAGTTCTGTTTTCTTCAATTTATGACCACAGCATACAAACTTATCTCTTTTCTTACCCAGTGGATTTCCTCAGGCTTAAAAGTTGACCTCCATTTTAGGGACTCTTCCAACATCTTCTTTGATTTATCCATATTCCAGTTCCGCGCTTCCAAATATCTCCTTAAACATGCATCACTGCAGTACTGTAAGCTGAGCCCTGATAGTGGCTCCAAGGAAGTCCGAAGCTCCTTAACCTGCAATAAAATTAACAGCCTCATTAGAACAAGTTAAAAGCAGACAGATTTGATAGTTAGAATACGTTCACAACTGCTCAGAAGTATCAAGAAGATATGCAGAAAACAGCATCATCCTCTTTCAAACTTTACCATGATAAGCTTTTATAGCAGCTACTATGCATCTTTTAAAAAGGAAAAGACTAGTTAAAGTATATAAGCAAAGTACAAGATTTTCCAGAAGCATATTGCAATTGAAGTTTGAAAGAATGAATTTATTGAAGGAACACTGAGAAACAGAAAACATGGCGTACAAATATAAATTTTTCAACAGTTGGTTACCTTGTGCTGTTGATCCTCACCCCCTTGATCACAATGGGAATGGCTCTTGCGACGAAACATGTTAAATGCTACCGCTACTGGTGTCTAATACTTGTGATTTAACTGTACAGAAAAACCCGTATAAACAAGGTGAGGACTTTTAACCAATCGACTACTTATAGCATTGAATTCCCATGTGCCAACAAATGCATTTTCATAAATAAAACTAGACAAAGGGAACAGGTTTTACTTGGAAGTAAAGAAACATAGTGCAGCTGAAACTTAATTCTATTTGACAGTCATAAGATTTCCTATCTGCAAATACATTTCATAAATGAAATTCCATACAAATGATGCTTTAAATTACCATGACATAAGTAGAGCTAAAAGAATTTGCATTTCATTTTTTCAAGCCTATGCTACTGCTGAGTCACACTTAATATGAAAATTACTGAATGAATCTATTCCATTATGTTCAATCTAAAAAGAAAAAACCCACACTATGTATGATTTGAGCCTATGACATGACTTTTGGTACCCAAGCAGTCTCAAATAAGACGTGCACACCTGCATCCTATGTTGCATGGACTCTCCAAAATGAGGCCGCACTCGTGTCGGATCCTCCAAAAATACATCCGATAACGATTTCGGAGTGTCCGAGCAACATAGCCTGCATCTTTAGTAGGTGATTCACAACCTAAGCGAAGAAAATGCCAGATCAATCAAAGGGAGTACTACAAGCCCTCTGTCGTGTGTCTAACCAGAAGCATGTAGGAATGTGAAACTAGTTTTAATCAACAAACCCTGCTAATTTTCTACAAATTATATTGTTGCAACATTATTGAATAGCTTTCCTCTTTACAGGGACAGGTCATTTTCTCTCCAATTGGTGATTTAAGGCACAAACAATCAGCCATTCACCTATGTCACAAGGTCAAAGTCAGATAAGTAAAGTTAGATAGTAGACCAACTAAAACTTTCTGATCGATACATAGAAAGCTTGTGGTCATTTTTACTCCATAATCTACCTACAACAGAATGGTAAATTTGTGAAAGAGAAGATGCACCTTTCTTGAATACAATATAGTAACCAATTCTTTTGGCTGATGAAAAAAGTCAAAACTTTGGCACTAACAGACTCCAGATTAGAACAGTTATATATCCCAAATCTAGCTTTTGCCTTTTATTACTGTCTGTTTGAAACCAAAAACAATTACCCAACATGAGAATCACTCACATAAATCAACACATTCAAAGAGACAAAGAGCAAACAATCAATAGATCCATCAACTGCAATACTCATAGGCAGATTCAAGATTTTAAGACAGTGAATACAGACAATAAGCACACACCATATATGCATTTTTTAGAGGTGTTTAACTATATATTGAATCAAAGACAGTGAATATTAGTTAATTCATGTCGTACCTGGGGAGAAGAAAACAGAATGGTGGGATTTTCAGCTCTTCTATCAAGAAATATGTCATGCAACTTCAGTTATGACTAGCTGGTTTCTCCCTCAGACACATACAAAGAGCAGAGTCAAGAGTATATATATTAAGTGTGTGTGTATATATGTGAATATTTTCTAAGAGAAATGCAAAGCAATAACAGAAAAAGGACAAACAGATTTTACAATTAACATTAAAAATAAAGGTCCTCGTTTGAAAATATGGTTGTTGTACTCGTTTAGATCCTGGGATGTAACATGGTACAAGTCATAGCCGCCACATGGCATTTAGATCTATAAAATGAAAGTTTTCAGGGAAGTTTCCACCTTTATAATTTTTCATATACTCTTTTAAATTCATGATACAGTATACTGTTTCTATTTTGGAATCTCATATAATATTTCATATTATTTTATTTGTATTTAATTTTTGGAACTTCAGAATTTTTCAAAATCATTATAAAAAAAAAATTATATATATATATACACACACACACTATTTTTCAACTATTATTTTAATAAATTCTACAATCATTAATATATTGTAGAAGTCAAATTAGCACTATGTCAATCGTTCCATCTTATAAGGCTATGTTCACTGATCGCGCAATTTAAGATATTAAGTTAATTATATTAATGATAGTGAAAGAACATATTAAGTTGTGGTTGGAAAATTATGACAAAACAAACTTAGCACATTAGACTAAAAGAAATAGAGCGGTGCTAAAAAATTTGGTACCTTCCAAAATGAAATAAATCAATAATATTAATTTCCGCGGTCAACATGACATATTCAAACTGGAATAAATGATTTGGAGTTCTATTGACTTTCTGAATATTATTGCTCACAATCTGTCTTTCCTATAATTTGTTGACTGCAAAAGAATACTTGTGTAAATTTTATCTCTTTCCCTTGAAAATTTTCCCCTAATTTCTATAATAAAACGACTTTGCCTAAATATTAATTTTTCGATCAATGGTGTAGAAAATTATATTTTATTGCATATTTTGCTCTTCTGCAATAATCTATATATTATTAAAAAAAGAGAAAAAAATCTTCTCCCTAAGCCAAGTGGCAGTCTAGAAAAAAGCCACATGGCATAAGTAGTTAATAATTAGTTATTAACTAATTAATTTTTAATAATTTTTGAATAAAAGGTTTATTTATTCAAAATATTATTGAGAATAATAGAATAAAATATAAAATATAAAAATATATATCTTCTATTATATTATAAAAAGAAAGTAGCATACAAAAATTTAAATAAAGTAATATGCTAATAAAAGTTTCTATTAACAATTCAATAATACTAAATATGGATAATATAATAAAGAAAAGTACAAAACAAAAAAGTTATTCGATTAATATAATAGATCTTTTATTCATTAAAATTCAGATAAATTAAAATTCAGATAATTTTAGGGAGAACATTAGGATAAAATTTAAAATATTAAAATATTTCAACAATAATAAAATATATATCTTTCATTTTATTATAAAAAGAAAGTAGTAGACAAAAATATTAAACGAAGTAATATGCTAATAAAAGTTTCTATTTACAATACAGTAATATTAAATATTGGATAAAATAATAAAGAAAAATATATTATAAAAATAAAGTAGCATACAAAAATTTAAATAAAGTAATATGCTAATAAAAGTTTTTATTAGCAATGTAATAATACTAAACATTGGATGATATAATAAAGAAAAATACAAAATAAAAAAAGTTATTTGATGCCTATATAAGTCTCTTTAATTTAATAAAAAATTTATTCATTAAAATTCAGATAATTTTATTGAGAATAATAGGATAAAATTTAAAATAATAAAATATTTCAACAGTAATAAAATATATATCTTTCATTTTATTATAAAAAAAAAGTAGTAGATACAAATATTAAAAGAAGTAATATGCTAATAAAAGTTTCTATTTACAATGAAATAATACTAAATATTGGATAATATAATAAAGAAAAATACATAACAAAAAAGTTATTCAATGACTATACAACTCTTTTTAATTTAATAGAGATTTTATTCATTAAAATTTAGATAATATTATTGAGAACAATAGGATAAATTTTAAAATAAAAAATATTTCAAGAGTAATAAAATATATATCTTCTATTATATTACAAAAATAAATAGTAGATAAAAATATTAAACAAAGTAATATGCTAATAAAAATTTCTATTAACAATGTAAAAATACTAAATATTGGATAAGTATAATAAAGAAAAATATAGAACAAAAAAGTTATTCAATGACTATACAAGTCTCTTTAATTTAATAGAGATTTTATTCATTAAAATTCAGACAATATTATTGAGAACATTAGAATAAATTTAAAATAAAAAAATATTTCAAGAGTAATAAAATATATATCTTCTATTATATTACAAAAATAAAGTAGTGGACAAAACTATTAAACAAAGTAATATGCTAATAAAAATTTCTACTAACAATGCAATTATATTAAATATTGGATAATATAATAAATAAAGAAAGAAAAATACATAACAAAAAAGTTATTCAATGACTATACAACTCTTTTTAATTTAATAGAGATTTTATTCATTAAAATTCACATAATATTATTGACAACAACAGAATAAAATTTAAAAAAAAAATATTTTAACATTAATAAAATATATATCTTCTCTTATATTAAAAAAAGAAAGCGAGCAGACAAAAATATTAAACAAAGTAATTTGCTAATAAAAAATTTCTATTAACAATATAAAAATGCTAAACATTGGATAATAGAATAAAGAATATAGAACAAAAAAGTTATTCAATGACTATATAACTCCATTTAATTTAATGTATTATATTGAAAAATAAGATGACAATTCAAATTTATTAAACCAATATGATATAATATGTTCAAACAAGCCCGATCACAATATAATTAAATTAATATTAACCGCGCATAGTGATATCTAATAGTGAAAAAATGTTTCAATCCCTTTATCGCCCTTCCCTCTTTTACTTTCCTTTCCCCAGCTATTCACTAACATATCAACCCAATGAAATATATATATAGAACGGCTAAATAAATTTTAATCTGATTAGAAAATCACGCGTAATATAAAGAAGAAAAAGAAAATCACAAGTTCTAAAGTTAGAATCAAATTGAAATTCAGTGTCATCAGCATCTTAGTTTATTTTAGTTTTTCGACCTTTTTAGATATATATAAGAAATCTTCTCTAAAAATGCCCGAAATAAGTATTTTCTTTATACCTCCAATCTAATATTTTTCAGCTGTAATACTTGTCTAGATGCAAGTGCAATGTCTCAACCAAAAAAAAAATAGCTGATTGAGACATGCATAATACTAGTTAGCATTCATGCATATGTTTACTTAAAAGAACAACGGGTGTATTAAGTTTCCGTTATGCGCTATATTTTGGGAAGAATGAGATCACATTGGATCTCAGGAACGGTCTTACCTTGTATTTTTATGTTTTTAAAAGATAAAGAGAAAGAAGAAAAGATCAAGATTGGAGTCTAATCGTTGCGATTTTTTTTCTGCCTCACTTACATGTGGAGTCTTCTCTTACTCTTCCTCTGTTCCAGAACCAATGAAAGAAGAAATAAAGATAGTGATGGATTTGGACAAAACTGCCGAAAGACAGAAGACATCCAAGAAAAATCCTAACAAATGAGTTGAAAAATCCTGACAAATGAGTTGGAAATTGTGGAAGATAAGAAAAGTTTTGCGTCCTATCTCCATCAATTTCCACTATTTCTTACTATTAGTATTTGTTTATACTCTACTTTTCTAGAGACCAGGAATTTGTCAATGTTGAAATAGGAAGTGAAGAAAAATTAAGAATTAGGTCATGAGTGGGAAGCATCAGATTCCACTATCAAGATACAATAATGGAGCATGTGTATGGATGTGCGACTTTGGACCATATTCAATTTAATAAGTGAAAACATGACGAATCAAAGTTCATCTTTCTAATATATACTTATTCTTGTAATAAGTGTGTTGCGCATTACCTCGTATTAACAAGTGCATAATTTTTATAAGAAATACATGAATATTATTACGATGTATTTAATTTATGAAACAAAAAATCAAAGAAAAAAGTATAAATTTCTGAAAATAAAGAATATTGATCTTCTTTCCGGCCACGCCCCATGACCCCTTAGATGCGCCACGTGGCATCCTCACAAGCCTCTCAACGCCCAGCGCCACGGTCGGCCCCGTGGTCTCGGCAGCGCTAAGTGACAAGCGTACATGAGCTTCTATCGCCCCACCGATAGTCCTCGCCAGCTCCCAGCGGCTGGCAAATGCCAACAGTATCGCGCGCACAGACCAGCATGCTGCGAACAGCGCCGCGCGCGCAGATCCTGATGTCTTGCCAGCGCCCGATCTCAGACAGATTCCAACAGTGTCGCGCGCACCAACAATGCCGCACGCGCAGACCCTTATGCCAAGTGCCAGCGCCCAGCCGCAGGCAAATACAAATAGTGTCGTGCGCGCCGACAGCACTGTGTGCACAGACCTTGATGCTCAAGACAAAGTTGCTGCCAACGGACTTGCTTCTAACTTGTAGAAGACTAAGTCCTTTTCATTGTAATTATAGAGTAGTTTTACTTCATTTTCTTTCAGTGTGCTTCTACAGCTTTTATAGGTCAAGTCATGTAACTTTGGTTTATTTTTTTAAGCATTATTAAGGGGGATCAAGCATTCAAACATTCAAGCAAGCAAACATTTCTCTGTCCTGATGTCCCCTCCCCCCTCCCCCGACAACGCGTAGTCTTTTGTAATAGTTTTCATTAATTAATGCAATCAACTTTCATTCTCAATTGCTCATTTCAGTTCTCTCAATTGCTCACGACATCGGTTTTTTCGTACGGCACTGACAATCTCGTCTAGTGTACGGAGGGGACCTCAGTTGGCGGACAACAACCACACTGACATCGGTTGTTTAGCCTTACGTCGCCCTTTCAAGAAATCTCAGGAAGGCGCCGCATAATAGTTGGTATCAGAGCCTAGGCTCGACATCGAATGAGGGAACACATTGCAATTACCACCATTTCTGGCCATGGTGAATTATGGGGATCGCATCGCGGTCCTTGAAGAGACGACTGACGTATTACGGCCCATCGTGGATACGGTGCCTGATCTAAGAACCAGCCTAGTGCAAAGGTTGGACGACCTGGACCGCAGAATGTGGCAGGCCGAAGTTGATATAGCAAACACCAGTAGCGACTCTGAAGGAGACCAGCAAACGGCAACTATAGTGGCAGCCGAAATTCATGGAAACTTCGAGGACCTCCAACAGGAGCGCACCGAGGATTTATCCCATCGGGAACTAGAGGCAGACAGGGTGACTTCCATGTATCTTCAGGGTGATGCTAAAATCTGATGGCGAGTGAAATATAAAGTCATTAGGGCCAGGGAAGATACTCTCAAGACATGGGCAGAACTGAAGGCAGCCATACGCCTGCAGCTCTTCCCCGAAAACATGGAATACAATGCACGGAGGAAGCTGCGGGAACTCCGCCAGACCAGGTCAGTGAGGGATTACGTGCGGGAATTCTCCGCGCTCATGCTAAACATACGGGATATGGGGGACAAAGACAAACTATTCGCATTCATAGAAGGTTTGAAACCTCATGCTCATATGGAGCTGCAAAGACAAATGGCAGATACCCTGCCCAAGGCGATCCAAGCTGCAGAATGCCTTGGGGATTATCATATGGAAACTCAGAAGGATAGGCCTCAGCCGCTTGTCCGAGGGGGATACAATAGGAGCCAACCTAGCAATGGTGGTCCTAGCGGAAATGGAGGAGATCGAATGGCATCCAAATCTAAGACTCCTTCCTCAAGCAGCAACAGTGTTGCATCCATCAACAACAATCAGTGGAGAAATCCCCCTTCAGAATGTCGTCATTACGGCGGGGAACATTTTAATAATCAATGCCCACGTACACAGATCAATGCTCATCAGACTGTTGAAGATGAGTCAGATGACGATGCAGATGACTCAGAGCAAGTAGGTGTCTTCAATGCAATTGTTGGCTTCATCCTTGATACCTTAGCAAGAACGAATATTGGTAACCCTAAGAAGAACGCATGCCCAATCGCCAAGAAAGGGAAAAAGAAGGCGGATAAGAGGCCTCCTACCACACAAGAGAGGACCCTAATGTTCGTCAAAATGAAAGTAAACAGCATAACCATTCGGGAAATGATAGACACGGGTGCTACCCATAACTACTTAGCCTCGACTTAGGTAGAGCGCCTCTGTCTAGTTGTGCAAAAGAGTAGGGGTCTTGTCAAAGGTATCAACTCACCACCTCAGCCAGTGAGTGGAATAGCCAAAAAAGTGCCAATGAAGCTTGGTCCATACGAAGGAAGATTCAACCTACGCATAACAATCATAGATGACTTCGAACTGATAGTGGGATTGGAATTCCTGAGGCAAACCAACACCATACTGGAACCATATGCCAACATGCTTTTGATGATGGGAGAAAACGAGGCCAAACCCCGCATTATACCATGCATACCCATAACGATGGCCCTTGAAAACATCCCGGCCATGCAGTCGAAGAAAGGAGTCAAAAGACTTGAACCTATGGTTCCGGCTACCCTCAACATCCAGAATCAAACATCATATCATCAGCCTCAAATGACTGATGACGCCCCTCAGTGTGTGAAGACTTATCAAGCATGCCAGAAGGACAAGTCGGATCGCTCAGTGCAAACGGGACTCTTGGAGCCACCACCTGTCCCAAAGAGACCTTGGGAAAGTGTTTCCCTAAAATTCATCACATGATTACCCAAGATCGGAGATCTTGAAACCATCTTGGTTGTGGTAGGTCGGGCTTCCAAGTATGCCACCTTCATAGCAGCCCCATAGAACATATCGGCGAAAGATACAGCTCGACTCTTCTTCTCTCATATTGTCAAATATTGGGGCCTGCCCAAAGACATCATTAGTGACTGTGACTCACGCTTCACTAGAAAATTTTGGACCCATCTCTTCAGGTGCCTCGGATCCAAATTGAGTCACAACTCAAACTTTCATCAACAAGCAGATGGCCAGACAGAACGATTCAATGACATGCCGGAGGAATATCTCTGCCACTTTGTAATCGGATCACAGAATAATTGGGTGAAGTTTCTGGATGTTGCTCAACTGTGTTTCAATTCACAAAAGTGCTCCAGTACAAACAAAAGCGCTTTTGAAATTGTTACCGGATAGCAACCGCTACTCTCACAGACTATGAATGCATCAGACATGCCAAAATTGCCTCGAACTGCCAGTTTCTCAAAGGAATGGGAACAAACTTTGGAGATAGTGCGAAGCTATCTTGTCAAAGACCAAAAGAGGTCAAAGAGGTATGCCGAGCAAAACCTTCGCTTTGTCCAACATCAAGCAGGAGACAAAGCAATGGTAAGAATCCCAAAGCGGTACTTGTTTGCAGAGAGGACTCATGACCCTCACCTATTGCAAAAAATACATCGGACCCTTGTCTGTTGAAAGACGCATTGGAAAAGCCACATACCAAGTAAATACCCCAGCCTGGTGGAAAATCCATCTAGTCTTCCATGTCAGCCGCCTAAAATCTTTTCAGAAAGACATGGAACATCATTCACAAAGCCACCTCACAAGACAGAGGGAAACAGACCTCCAAGCCAACAAGAGTCTGATCAATCATCATCTTGCAGGTAAGGCTCCAAGGACATCGCCAACTCAGGTGGGGGAGAATGTTATGGGCTTTTTTCCAGCCATGCCCCATGACCCCTTGGACGCGCCTCGTGGCGTCCTGGCAAGCCTCTCAACGCCCAGCGCCACGGTCGTCCCGTAGTCTCGGCAGCGCCAAGTGACACGCGTGCATGTGCCTCTGTCTCCCCACTGAGCGCCCAGCGGCTAGCAAATTACCAACAGTGCCGCGCGCACAGACCATCATGCTGCCAACAGCGCCGCGCGCACGGACAGTGTCGCGCGCGCAGATCCTGATTCCTTGCCAGTGCCTGATCGCATACAGATTCCAACAACGTCGCGCGCACCAACAATGTCGCGCGCGCAGACCCTTATGCCAAGTGCTAGCGCCCAGCCGCAGGCAGATACAAATAGTATCGCGTACGCCGACAGCACCGCGCGCGCAGACCCTGATGCTCAAGACAAAGTTGCTGCCAACGGACTTGCTTCTACCTTGTAGAAGACTAAGTCCTTTTCATTATAATTATAGAGTAGGTTTACTTCATTTTCTTTCAGTGTGCTTCTACGGCTTTTATAGGTCCAGCAAGTATGTAACTTTGGTTTTTTTTTTTTAAGCATTATTAAGGGGGATCAAACATTCAAGCAAGCAAATATTTCTCTGTACTGGTATCTCTCCTCCTCCCCCCCCCCTCCCCCCTGACACCACGTAGTCTTTTGTAATAGCTTTCATTAATTAATGCAATCAGCTTTCATTCTCAATTGCTCATTTCAGTTCTCTCAATTGTTCACGACATCGATTTTCCCGTACGGTACTGACAATCTCGTCTAGCGTACGGAGGGGACTTCAGTTGGCGGATAACAACCGCACTGACATCGATTGCTTAGTCTTACGTCGCCCTTCCAAGAAATCTCAGGAAGGCGCCGCGTAACAATATGGATGTGCCTACTTTTGTGATCACACTAAATATATTGTTATTGTTATTGTATTTTTAGAATTTCTTTAATGGATCTTCATACCAGTTTTGAACACTTCATCTAGTGGAAGACTTGGAAACATTAGCATTCAGTCAACCATCAAACTCAAGGAAGACTGGTAACATTTTGAAATTTTCATCATCTTGTTAGTATCGAATCTGCCAATAACGAAAAAAAAAATTGATTGCTAAAACAGTCTAATCGTTCCTTTATTTTGAAGACAACTTAACCGAAACATTAATTAAAAGAGAGAGACAGAACCTTGGTAACATTATCAAAACGAATTCGTCCAAAAAAGCTAAATCAAAAGCAAGATAAATTTCCACCCAACAAGCTGATTCGTTTAGCTTTGAAAACGTACTCTTGAATCATTTCTCATGGACTTAAATAAAACCTTTTTCTTATACAAATTGAAATTATTTACAAATTCTCATCCCCTTAACTATAATTTACACAGAATACAACTTATTTAGTACTTATTTAAATAAGTTACAACTATTTTCAGAATATTACATACAATACAATTTTTTTAAAATCTACAACATTTCATATCTCTCTCTTAATTAAGTTAATAGTATTGACTCCTTAATTTTTGCATTCAATAACTAAATGGTGCAATATTCAACCTATTTCAAACTTATCACAACACACTCATTCTCTTTAAGGGCATCTTCAACCCTTGCACCATTTACTTACGACAAAAAGATGCAAATTAACTTCAACCCATTACACTATTTTTTTAACATCAAAAAGGAATATTCCTTTTATATTCCTCTCTCTCTTCTATATTATATTATTTTCTTTATAAAATAAATCCTTTCTTTTTTCTTTTTTTTTACATATTTATCCCATATAATTCATATTTCTTTCTTATATAACCATTTAATATAAAATTATTTTATACCTTTAATTTTTGAATAATATAAATTATAAGCAAATATTATACATTATACATATTAATGTATAATTCAAATAAAAATAAAATCATTGATAAGAAAAAATTAAATAAATATTACATTATGATAAAATTTATTGTCGAATTTTTACATAAATATTCAACTTACAAAATTAGTATGTTTCTCTCATAAATGCTCTATTAATGCATTATGAAGTGCAAAAAAAAATTATAATTACTTATACTTTATTTGTATATATTTACTTACAATTTTTCTAATATTTTATTTAAAATATTACAGATTAATCAAGCAAAAAGTTTACTTATGCAAGATCCGAACTACAAAAAAGGTTTTAAATTTGATCATGTGTGGGATATGTTGAAGGATTTCGAGAAGTTTAAAGATGTCGATACTGGAAGAAAAAAAGTCTGAAAGCAAGGCTCTTCTTATATTTTATCGGAGTCTGAGACTCCTACTCCTGATTCACCTCTAATATCATCTCCTAACTTATCATCATTTTCACTAAATTTGAATGAGGATCTTGCAGGTGATTCCACATCATCACAATGACCGGGTGAAGAAAGCAAAATTGAAGAGAAAAATCAATGAAGGTTTTTCATCGGCTATGAAAATGATCCAATTAGAAAACACTCAGCTTGTTGAATTGTTGGCAAAGTCAATGTGCAGGCAGGCAACGAGATATGGAGATAAAAGATAGAGCTTTGAAACTAAAAGAATTTAAAGAAGAAAATAAAATTTTATTGTCGAATTTAGATTCTATTGATGATCCAAATATTCGTGAATTTATTCGACAAGAATACAAACGAATAATGGATAAAAGAAGTCAATAATTTCAACGGTCACAACCACAACAATCCTCTGCCCCATATACTCGATATTTTAATGATATTGGTGGATCTGGAAGCGGCCTTCTAGAGTACTAGATTATTGTTGTAATTTTCTCATCCCATTATGTTATTTAATATATTTTTAATTTTAATCTATGTCAGTCGCTACTGTATTAAATATTTATTTTTATGATAATCAATGAATATTATGTTATTTATTAACAACATATTATATTTCAGATTTGCACTTTTCATTTTTTTGATGGTTATATATTTTTATACAATTATAACTTATAATAAAATTAACTTATAATTTTATATAAAAATAAAATATACAAAAAATAATTTATAAAAATTATACGCCAAAATTAAAATATAAAATTAATATTATAAAGATATTACATAAAAACTATATGTAATTACAAAATTATAATATGTTAAATTAAAAGTGTTATATAATAAAATAATGATGAATAGTAAGGGTGTTGATGAATAGTGTTACACCAAATTTGGTGTAACACTATTCACATACCAAAATAGTGTAAAAATGATGTTGGGTTGGAGTAAAAAAATACCAAATCTTACACTAAAATGGTATTTGGTGTCAAAATTGGTGTTGGGTTTAATGGTATTCTTTTCTTCCTCTTTTTATTTCTTTTGTTCGCTATTAAAGTCAATCAATTGTTAAATACATAGAAATTGACATTCTTGAATTTATTTTTCCGAGACGTTGCTATGATTTAATGTTTTCATTTGAAAATGACAATATTTAATCACGTGGTATCAAGGATTTTAGGCAAAATACTAAATTATTTATGTGTGTGTAAAGAAAACATCGTTTTTATGAGGACTATAGATGGATTTGAGGACTATATACTAAGTACCATAATATACGCATATAGTATATATGAATACATTAAATGTTAAGAAATGAGAGCACAATAAAATAATATACTAATGGAGACAAAATATATATATGAGGGAGAATGATTTTGTTATTTCTTTTCTTGGTGTGTTCTTCATAGGGTCAAAAGTTCCCTATTTATAAAGGTACAAATACATTCAAAGGTTATAAGTTAATGTATTTCTTAATTGAGTACATGAATACAAAGTACGTTAAATGGGCAGACTAATGCATTCCTCTCATTCACATGCATTCATCTCATTTTATAACACTCTCCCTTGGATGTCCATTTAAAAGATAATGTGCCTCGTTAAAATCTTACTAGGAAAACCCAGTGGGAAAAAGCCTAGTGAAAGAAAAAGAGTACACATATCTTGTAATATGCATTGAGTGTTGCCTCATTAAAAACCTTACCAGGAAAACCCAATTAGGACAAAACCTTGGTTAAGAAAAAAAGAGTACAGCGCGTATTATACTCCCTTGATGAAAGCTTTATTTGATATCTCGGAGACGACGCATTCCAATCTTATGTCTCAACTTCTCAAATGTTGATGTTGGCAACGCCTTAGTGAATAAATCTGCTAGATTGTCACTTGAACGGATTTGTTGAATATCTATCTCACCATTTTGCTGAATATCGTGTCTGAAAAAGAATTTTGGTGAAATGTGCTTTGTTCTGTCTCCTTTGATATATCCTCCTTTAAGTTGAGCTATGCAAGCAACATTGTCTTCATACAATATCGTTGTAATCTTCGTTTTTAAAGAAAGACCACACAATTGTTGAATATGTTGAGTCACTGATCTCAACCATACACATTCTCGACTAGCTTCATGAATAGCTATTATCTCTGCATGATTGGAAGATATAGCAGCTAAAGTTTGTTTTGTTGAATACCATGAAATAGTTATACCCCCACAAGTAAATAGATAGCCTATTTGAGATCGGTCTTTATGTGGGTCAGATAAATAACTTGCATCTGCATAACCAATCAATTGTGAATCGGATTCATAAGAATAAAATAATCTCATATCAATAGTCCCTCTGAGGTATCTAAAAATATGCTTAACACCATTCTAGTGTCTTGTTGTTGGAAAGAAACTAAATCTTGCTAATAAACTTACTGTAAAGTTATATCTGGTCGAGTATTATTTGCAAGATACATTAGTGCCCCAATTGCACTAAGATATGGAGTTTCATCACCAAGAAACTCTCCATCATTTTCATGAGGTCGAAATGGATCTTTATTTATATCAAGTGATCTCACAACCATCGGGGTACTCAATGGATATGCTTTATCCATATAAAAATACTTTAGGATCTTTTCGGTATAAGTTGATTGAAGGACAAAAATTCCATCTTTCATATGCTTAATTTTGTAGACCAAGACAAAATTTTGTCTTTCCAAGATCTTTCATTTCAAACTCTTTCTTCAAACAGTCCACGGCTTTTGAAAGTTCCCCAGAAGTTCCAATGATATTTAGATCATCAACATACACAGCAATTATAACAAATTAAGATCCAGACCTTCTTATAAATACACAAGGACAAATTGGATCATTCTTATACTCTTCTTTCAGCAAATACTCACTCAGGCGATTATCCCACATTCGCCCTGATTGTTTCAATCCATATAAGGATTTTTGAAGCTTTATTGAACAAGTTTTCCGAAAACTTTTATTAGTTTCAGGAACTTTGAGCCCTTCAGGGATTTTCATATAAATTTTATTGTCTAATGTGCCATACAAATAGGCTGTGACAACATCCATTAGACGCATATCAAGTTTTTTATGGACTGCCAAATTTATAAGATACCTGAAAGTGATTACATCCACCATAGGAGAATATGTCTCCATATACTCAATGCCAGGTCTTTGAGAAAATTCTTGTTCCACAAGTCGTGCTTTATATCTAACGACTTCATTTTTATTATTTCGTTTTCGCACAAAAACTCATTTGTATCCCACTGGCTTTATTCCTTCAAGTGTTCGGACTATACGTCCGAATACTTTACGTTTTTCAAGTGACGCTAATTCTGCGTGGATAGCGTCTTTCTATTTTTGCCAATCATTTCTCTGTCTACATTCATCGACAGATCTTGGTTCAAGATCCTCATATTATTGCATTATTTCAAAAATAACATTATAAGCAAAAATGTTGTCGACAATAATATTATTTACGTTCCACCTTTTTGCCATAGAGATATAACTTATTGAGATCTCTCCATTCTTATTATTTTCAGGTATCTGGACCTCCTCTGAGGTCTTATCATTTGTTATGTCACAGGGCTCTTTTTGAGCAATTACATCCACATTATGATCTCCTAGATCATTTGCTCCTTTTTGCTTTCGAGGATTTTTATCTTTGGAACCAATTGGTCTACCACATTTCAAGCGTGGCTTAGACTCATTTGTATTTATGGATTTTCCAACCGGGACATCAATTCGAATAGGAGTATTAGCAGCTGGAACATGTGACTTAGTCACCCTTGGTAGGTTAGTGAATGCATCAGGTAGTTGATTTGCAATATTTTGCAAATAAATTATCTTTTGAACCTCGTGTTCACATTGATTTATTCGAGGATCTAAATGAGATAGTGATAATACATTCTAATTTATCTTCTTGTGTAGCTGCTTATTTTCTCCCCCTAATATTAGGTATACTGATTCATCAAAATGACAATCAACAAATCTTGCCATAAATAAATCTCCAGTTATAGGTTCCAAATATTCTATAATAGAAGGAGATTCATACCAAACATATATCCCCAATCTTCTTTGGGGTCCCATCTTTGTGCGTTGTGGTGGAGCAATTGGAACATATACTGCACATCCAAATATTCTAAGATGGAAAATATTTGGCTCCTGACCAAAAGCCAATTATATTGGGGAGACTTTATGATAACTTGTGGGTCTGATCCGCACAAGAGTTGTTGCATGCAAAATAGCATGGCCCCATGCTGAAATAGGAAGTTTTGTTCTCATAAGCATTGGTCTATCAATTAATTGGAGGCGTTTGATCAATGATTCCGCTAGACCATTTTGAGTATGAACATGAGCAACTGGATGCTCAATTGTTATCCCAGTTGATATGCAATAATCATTAAAGGCCTGAGACGTAAATTCACCAGCATTATCAAGACGAAGTGTCTTAATTGCATAATCTGGAAACTGTACTCTTAATCTTATTAATTGAGCTAGTAACCTCGCAAAGGCCAAATTGCGGGTTGATATTAAGCACACATGTGACCATCTTATAGATGCATCTATCAAAACTATATAATATCTGAATGGTCCACATGGAGGGTGTATGGGCCCACATATATCACCATGTATATGTTCCAAAAATACAGGAGATTCAACTCCAACTTTAATTACTGATGGTCTAATAATCAGTTTTCCTTGAGAACATGCAGCACAAGAGAATTCTTTAGTTTGAAGAATCTTCTGGTTCTTCAATGAATGACCATGTGAATTCTCAATTATTTTGCGCATCATATTATAACCGGGATGGCCTAACCGATCATGCCAAATAATAAAATCATTAGTAAACTCCTTGTTTACTATGGTGTGTGATTCAACTATACTAATATTAGTGTAGTATAATCCGGATGAAAATGCGGGAAGCTTTTCAAGCACATACTTCTTTTTCGCTTTTATTGTAGTAATATAAAGGTATTCAACCTTTCCTTCATTGGTGGTCTCAATATGATAGCCATTTTGGCGAATATCTTTGAAACTCAACAAGTTTCTTTGAGACCTACTACAATATAATACATCACTAACAGCCAATATAGTTCCTCCTGGTAGTAATACAATCGCTCTTCCAGAGCCACAATTAATTTTGTACTACCAGATATTGTTATGATATTGGCTTTTTTCATAATTAAATAAACGAAATATCTCTTATCTTTTAATATAGTGTGCGTCGTAGCACTATCCAAAAGACATATTTCTTCTTTATTGTTCATACGAACAACTGAAGACTGGGAGGTTTTCATATTCTTCAAGAAGAAGAAAAATACATCATAAGTAATATTGAAAAATTTAAGAACAAAAGAAACTACATTTATGAAATTAAATACTGACAACATAGAAAGTTTTATTCAAAATATGAACTTCATAAAAAGAAATACATTTATTCTTATAATTTTTTCCAATAATAAGTCTTCAGTTATGATACTCAAAGAAGTCTCCGGCTTCTAAATGAGTAATATCTGCAAGGCCTTCAAAAATATCATCTGTATAGGCAAGGTTTGCTTCAACTTTATCATAATTATTTATAGGGCCCGCCTCAACATCATTTTAAAAAATCAAGTGAATCTCAACTTTATTTTGTTTTCCTTTTATAGATGCTTGATAAAGTTTGGCAAAATGTTGAGGTGTACGATAAATTCGTGCCCAATGATTTTTCATACAACATCGGTGGCAAACATTACCTTTGCCTTTTGAAGGATTATTCTGAGAACCCTTATTGTTCTCTTGTTTATAACGACCACCACCATGGCAATTATTATTTCGCCCCTTGCCACGCCCACATATATTTATACGACCACGATAATTATTTTTTCTTTTTTCAGACTTTGGATCTATCGTTCCTAGATTCGCTACTGAAAATAGAGTTGATCCAGCGGGGCGGGCTTCATAATTTTTTATTAAAAGGGCATTATGTTGTTCAGCCACCAAAAGGCATGAAATTAACTCAGAATATTTTTTAAAGCCCTTTTCACGGTATTGCTGTTGTAACACCATATTTGAGGCATAAAAAGTGAAAAGAGTCTTTTCCAGCATATCCTCATCATTCATAGAATCTCCACATAATTTTAGTTGGGAAATTATCCTATATACAGTAGAATTATATTCACTTATGGTCTTATAATCTTGTAGCCGTAAGTGCATCCACTCACGATGAGCTCTTGGCAATACCGTGGCCTTTAGGTGGTCATTTTCGTTCCTTAAAACTAGTCCATAATTGAAATGGATATTTCAAGGTTAAATATTTACTTTTTAACCCTTCATCGAGATGATGACGAAGGAAAATCATGGCTTTCGCCTTATCTTGACTTGATGCTTCATTTCCTTCTTTAATAGTGTCACCAAGACCTTTAGCGTCAAGGTGAATTTCAGCATCAAGTACCCATGGCAAATAGTTATTCCCAGAGATGTCAAGTGCCATAAACTCAAGCTTTGACAAATTCAACATAGTGAAAACTATCATAGAAATAAGTGAATTAGAATGACAAGAATTATTATCAATTCAGTACAGTACATAATCGTGTATTAATATTATATATGTAAAATTATCAAACAAATAATTATGTGCAGTGCGATGATAAATTAGTATTTAATATTATCCACAAAAACTTTAGACAAGTAAGTATATTTTCATAGAATAAATAAGTTGAATTAATATGCACTAGTATAATTTTGTTCTACTTAGAATACGTTTCAATAAGCTAAGTAAGCATAAAACTAGATGATATCAATTCTAACAAGTTTCAACATTCAATACGATTCATCTAATAGTTCAGTCGTTAATTTTAAAGTCATTAATTAGTTTGTACACTTAGGTGATAAATTTATTGAAGACACATTTAAATCTTTTGAAAATTTTGCAAGAATTCCTTCTAAATGCATATTCTATTACAATATTTGGATGTGGGCTTAATTAGTCTAATTATTGTAATTCAATTTTAATACTTATTTATTTATGTGTAGGATTAAACTTCTTCGTAGTTTATATAATGAAATAACAATTTAACCGAAACTTATTTTTTTCATACCAATGCAATTATTATAATCATATTTAAAAAAGTTATGCATATGGTAATTAAATTGCAGGTTAAAGAAGATCCTAATAGAAACGTTATAAACATAGGAATGTATACCTGAATCGGAAAAAAAACTGACTAGCTCTTTTAGGAAGAAGATAAAATTCGGATGAACCAGATAACCTCAATTGGTTAGAACCTCGTGTTGATAACGTGTTAAAAATGAGAGCACAATAAAATAATATACTAATGGAGACAAAATATATATGAGGGAGAATGATTTTGTTATTTCTTTTCTTGGTGTGTTCTTCATAGGGTCAAAAGTTCCCTATTTATAAAGGTACAAATACATTCAAAGGTTATAAGTTAATATATTTCTTAATTGAGTACATGAATATAAAGTACGTTAAATGGACAGATAAATGCATTCCTCTCACTCACATGTATTCATCTCATTTATAACATTAAACATATTTTCAAAATATACTTAAGAGCTCTATTATCTATATACAAAATAAAGAACATTGGATTTAAGAGGATTATATATAGTATATAGTATATAGTATATTTATACTATGTTCGATATACAATTTTTTAAATATATTGTATTTTTATTTAGGTAGAAAGTATATTATTTTATTTATATAAGTTAAACCATTATATATATATGGTGTAATCTCTCACATATTTTTAAATGACTGTCAAAGGATATCTTTTAAGAGATGATTTATTGTATTTGAGTTGTAATCAATTTAGTTAGGCTAAATTCTAGGAATTTAGAGATTTTTTAAGAACTAATTGGCTGTAGTTAGACTTAAATTTAGAAAATGATAAGGATTCTGTTAGATTTGCTAAAATTTTGGGATCTTTATTGAATGATTTTTGTATATACAGAGAGAGAAAAGAGAGAGAGGAGGCTAAATATTTATTAAATGTATAAAATGTAAATTGAATAACAGTTGTAGAAGATAAATTTACTCTTTAAAAGTTTGTAATTATGAAACTTTCCCATATTTTCTCCGTCCCAATTTGTGGCATTTTATTAGGTGCGGAGATAAAAAAGAAAAAAAAGTCTTTTAAAACTTCTGAACTAAAATAAATATAGATATCGTATAGCTATAAATCATCTTATTAAAGATAAAGTAGAAAGTTTAACATATAAAATTATTTATAACTGAGAAAGTATGACTCTCTTTAGTGACATATTAAACAATAAAGTATGATATACTCCTTACCCTAAAAATATCAGTTGTAAGTTTTACCCTGATTTTCTACCATAATTAAAATTACTTTTTTGGTGGAAAAGAAAAAAGGTTTTTTTGCTGGAAAATGACTCTTCCATATTTTTTTCTTTTCTTGGGGGATAAATTTTATACTTCTATAAATTAAGGTTTTCTTTTCACACAATAATATAAAAGCATCCAGTAGTCTTTAAGAAAACTATGTTTAGGGAAAGAATTTTTTCTTTTAATATCTTTGTATCATTTAGAAAAAAAAAATCCATTTAGAAAATCTCATTTATACAGTAAATTGTTCATCTTCTCTTGTAGATCAATTGACCAAATCATATTATAATATTATCTTTTATTCTTTGATTTATCGTCTCCAAGGTTTACTTTGTTAGTAACTGCATGACTTGTTATTTCGATTCCAACAAATGGTATCAGTACAAAGACTAGTTCAAGGAGGATTCAGATCCAACTGCAACCTATTTGTTTGCCAAAATACAGTATAATTTTCACAATCATGTTTGGTGAACAAGTGTAATTACATCATTAAATAAACTTTTGTTCAGATTAACTTATCAAAATATATTAAATAATATACTAAATAAGTATAAATTGCAGAATAATATCTTGAAAGAAGTATCTTTCAAATAGAGAACATTATTACTTAATTAATTAATCAAAATTGCAATAATGACCTTTTTAACTAACTCATTAACGTGTGATAAATATGAAATTATAAAAATACAAGATATTAGTCATAATAAGGTATTTAAACTATATTCTTTTAATAATAAATATTAAATAATTATAAATAGGTAACTCATATCGAAAATAATTATCGGTATCTTGATTATCTTCCAAATAAATAACATCTTAGCTAGTTTCAACTAAGAATTTAAAATTTCTACCAAAAATTTATGATTTGCTGTACTTTTTTAACAAAACAAATTGAGTTTAGAAGGTATTTTTCTTAATAACTATTTTATACTAATGAATAGATAATAAAACTAGTAAAATACGAAATTTTATTTAACAACTAAGGGGGGAAACCAAAATATGAGAAGTTGAAAAATTAAATGAAAACACAGCATAAACCGACTTTGGAAGGTTAAAAGAAATAAGAATAAGAGAAATTCAAAAGATATATAGTAAAAATAATAATACTAATAGATTTGAAAAATTAGAAAAAATAGAAATATAACATTATCTTGCAATTACACAATGTAATTACTAGTACCAATTTTCACCTCGTCTCCTCCAAGAATTGGAGTCTCAATGACACCTAATTCTATAATGACCAAGTAAGAATATGTCAAACCGTGTAAATTACACCCACCTAATTTCCCTTTGTGGCTTTCCAAACATGCTTAAGTGCTCGACTAAATCAAAATGTCGCTTGTTATTCTCAATTTAAGTATATAGCGATAATAAACTGCAAAAGGAATCCAGGTGGATTCGAACCACCGTCCTCTCAACTGAACACAATTGAGCGCTCCCCCATAGGCCGAGCTCTTGGATCCGATAACCTTAAGTTATTATAATACCATTAACAAACCGGACATATTTACGTTGTGATAAAAAATGACGTCTAAGCAAATAATGCTTCTACTTAAAAGACAATACTACACGTTCAAGTAGGCGCGACTCTACTACATTTTTAAAAAAAATAATGAATTTTTCTACTTCTAATAACTCTAAACGACTTTATTGTACTTCTCACAGCATGAACTCAAAAGTCATAAATAATACACCCTCCACTTCAAATTAGATTAGTTAAATTTTTTTTCAAAATAAATGACACTGTTTATAATTTAAAAAATAATTTAATTTTAAACTCTTTATTTTACCCGGAAGTAAGAAGTCTCACAAATATAACCCCACAAAACTTTTTTCCTTAGAGAGTATATGTTTAAGACAACTCCACATGTAATTTTTGTATGGGGCAAAACAATCTTTTATAACTTTTAGCAGGTGCCGGAAAAGGAATTAAAATACCTCACACAACCAAAGGCCACCATATATAAAATAAAGTAGAAGGATCAGTAAACCAAAAAGCTTTCTACAATTTATCATTAGTTTGAAATATTTCCAAAATAGCAAATATTCCTTTTAATGCAAACATTTAAAATATCCAAATTAATTGCTTACACTTAAGTGCACTATTCATTTGATATTATGATTTGACTGAAAGTAGTGAGGAAGAACTAAAACATCTGGCTATCAGGAGAAAATTTTGCTGCTTTAAGTAGTCAAAAAACTCAGCCACTGAAGACCAAGAAGAAATTATCAAATTTATGTAACATTTCTCTACAAATATCCGTATGCTTTCTCTATGGACGTACTAAAACATGACCATTTCCCCTTGTGAATGAATTAGAATTTGGCAGTTACTAGGAGTAAGCAATATAACCTGTAATAACTAACTAGTTACCATATAATAAACTACCAACAATGGATATTAAGCATGACATTACCTCAACAAACGATCAAGACAACATGTACCAGATGTCAATATTTCCTTGAAGTAACCTTCAGCAAGAAGAAATAAACTTCCACAACCTAGCGAATTAGCACAAGATAGCAGATTTTCTGAATACACTCTACTATAGACACAGGAAAATTCTCAAATTAGGTATGGTAGTAAGTTTTCTATCATCTACAAAAGTTGCAATATCCATTTCATAAAAGATAGCAAAAAATTAGATAGATCAAAGACATGAAATAAAATAAAAGTGGGAGACCCCCTTGCAGGTATCAGGATGATGTTGTTTTCTTTAAGAGCATCAACGTAGAATGCAATCAACATAAACTTTGGAACTTATAAATTAACCCTATCGCTCAAGCAATACACCGAACAATCTGGACCAGCTACATCGATAAGACGGCAACACCTCGAAAGTATTCGAACAAAGAGAGAAGCCTCAATTTCAGACAGCTATTCCAACTGACAGTAAAGACAGCAAACACAGCTGACACTTTGGTTTACAAAAGTATCCCAAGCGATGAATAATATCCAACACGGAAAAGAAGCAAGAAATCAACATAGCCTTAATCAATTCAGCAGTAGAACATCACCTTTTCCAGTGTAATTCAGCAGCATCCCAAGTTGGTTGATCACCTCAACAGAGGCAAATGCTTTTATTGATCTTCAACAAGTAGAGAGCACCATCTCAAATCCAGTGGAGAGAAGAATGACATTCTCTCCAAATACTGAAACATATTTGAGAACATACGATTCACCCCTCCAAGATTACAAAATAAAATACTGCACTCACAAAACTTACCATTCAAATTTGCACATTACAACAAATTTTCCCACTAGTTTTACCAATCAATAACTGACTATTGAAACTCTAACATGCCACAAACTAATAAAAATTAGGAAGACAGTGAAACATTTGAATAAAAAGAATTCCACACTACACATTCTAATTACTTGGACGAAGATAACACTGGAAATCATCGGAAATCTAAACAAGAGAAGTGGTAACGGATAATTCACAGGGTTAACAATCTCGTTTTATAAGAACAACCAACTAGGAAGTATGCCGCACGCCTGTCAATCAAAGCGGACATATTTGCAAAACCTAATATTTTAGAAACTAGTTTACCCATTCAAAAATGTAATTAAGTTATCAAGTTGTTAACTGTTACCAAATGTAGTAACATTTTTTCTTGCAAAGGAGTTTTATAATATTCCTAGATAGAATGTAGCTCTATAATCTCGCACAATACGATTCATAAAAGAGTATTTATTTTTAATAAGCAATTTATTAGCGTCTCACTAGCTTGGAATTAATAGTTAGATCTCATTTTTGACAAGTAGATCAATATTGCCATCGTTGTCTAAGATGAGCATTAAATGTAGAGGGAATTGTATAAGGACTGCTACTTGAAAGACTTACTCATGGAACGGCAATATGCTATATGCCAAGTTGAACGTAAATGTTTGTGAAGGGAATTCGTTCTTGTACCTTTGATTGGAGTGCTGGAGCAGATTAATCCTAGCATTAGCCTGACCAATGTCAAATTTAAGTTCACTTGCCCTTGAATAAAAGACCATCATTCAAAGGGCAAGTAACCAACAATCTGATGTGACGTTCTTGGTGGTATTGATCTTGCGCATAAATCTATGGAACAAGGAAGAGAAAAAACAAAAGACAAGACACAAAGAGAGGAGCGCCAGGCAAAAAACCTGTGCCAGCTCTCTCCCAAAACAAAAAATAGAAACTTTATTGGGTATAGTGACCTGCCATGCGAGCGCACCCATCATGGCAAAGGTCGGAAAACAACAACAAAAATCTCTTTTTCTCTATGACAATATAACTAACTCGTACGTACATATGCATGCGTATCAGAAAGGTTAATGCTCATCAATGATGCAACTCATAATAGACAACAAATTAAACAATGATAAACCTTCTCTAACAACCACAACCTCGCCGATAACCATCGGCTAATCGACCCACAGTTCGACAGTTGAAGCACCAATCAGATCTGATTAGTCAAGCAGCTCTACAGAACAGATATGTGGTCAATTTGAGCCGCATGTAGAATCAAACCTGTAGCAAACAGAAACACCACAACAGATGTCAATAAATAGAATTTGGTCCAAAACGGTAGATGAATTCAAAATATAATAGAAACATATAGGCTCACCGACAGAACTCTAGCAGCAAACGATGAAACCTCGAATCGACTTGAATAACCAGATTTGGTTGCTTTGGAACAACTAACAAGCAGACAAGAGCTACTCTTCCAAATTATGAAGCTTTCATCAACTCATTTCTCAAAGTCAAACGTTTCGTAACAAAACCTCCGGCCCAACGATCAAAAAATCGATGTCCGATGCAACTCGAAACCATATTCAAACTGTAGATCGGCGAACGATCTACACAGGTCTGAATACAGCATCAGAAGCAGATAAATGATAAGGAACAGATCTGAAGAGGAAAAAAAAAACGGTGGACTCGGAAGAGGTTGAAAATGGGATGCAAGTTGATAAAGAGATGATGCGTTATTTTATAGCGTGGTTAGGATAATCGGACGGTTTAGATTGAATGAGCTGGTAGATGATTAACGATTGAGATGCGTTGTCTGTGGAGTAGGGCTAAAGGCTGGCGATGAGTAGGTTACGGAAATATCTAGATGGCTGTTGTTGAATACAGTGGACCACAAATAATAAAAGGCCAAAAAATAAATAGAGGAAGGATTCCGATTGCCTTTTTTTTACTAGGAAAGCAAATCCTCGTAATGTGTTACAACATGCTTCACGCTTATTTTTCCAAAAGAAAAATCGGAATCGGTAAAAAATATTTCTTTACTATTTGATAATGTTCACTTATACCGTTCGTCATATTATTGGTCCATAATAGTTTTCACGTTATAAAACTAATTCAAAAATACCCCTCTATTATTAGGACCCTCCATCGTTGAAAAATTATTTTATATGGCGTGACATATCAATGTGGATATCGCATGGCATGCCACCTCATCATATCTATCCCATTTTCCCCCCCCCCCCACAATTTCTCCTTCCACCACTACCTCCCTCTTCACCAACCACTTGCCTATTCTTTCATCACCATCTCACCACTAGTCTTGACCACCATTCTGTCACCAAAAATTAGTGGAGTATTTTGATTTCTTGGTTTCATTTTCGGATTAACCAAAGCGCCAAAGCTTGTTGGATCAGTTTATTTTATCAAAAGATAGAGCACGGAAAGAATATTGTGTCCAAATGCATTGCCAAAATTTAATTGGAAAGATGTATATTATAATTAAACATAGCTTTATGTATGATACAAAGTTGAGCTCTGTAGCTGGAAATGGTACCTAAAACCAGTATTTTGAAAAGCGTGTTCAGGGCGAGCCCCGGGGTGAGGCGTACCAAAAACGTCTCAGGGCGATGGTGTGGGGCGAAAGTCTCAAGAGGCATATGCACGGGCGTTCGAGACGCGTTTTTTTAGTGAGGAGTAAGCCTGAGAGACTTTTTCAAATTAAAACAAATTTTGTTGAATAAGTCCTTCATATAATACCCAAATTCTCAAAAGTCAGTTTGGTAATTACTCAAAAGGTTTAAAAAGGAACTCAAAAGTATTAAATTTGAAAGTCAAGACCTTTTCTATTGATTGAAGCCCTAATTCATGGTCTTTCCCAATTCTTTATCTTGTCCGCTAGTGTGCTAATATCTCCCAAAAGTAACAAATATTTAATTATTTTTATAAATACAAAGAGAACTCTAATCTCCTTCATAGCAGCAAGTTCAAAATTCAAATTACAAGTTAATCATTATTTTTGTTCCTCCATGTATAAAACTTTATTCTTTTAGACTCAAGTTACTTATGCTTGTAAGTAGCGTATAATAGATTGTTTTGACTAGTTTTTTGTGGGTATGGAGTGCGCACGCGCGCGCGCGCGCACACACAGTTGTGCACACATACACACACACACACACACACACACACACACACACACACACATATATATATATATATATATATATATATATAGTTTTTTCAATTTTTATGTAATTTTACCTATTTATAAATATTTACTGTCATTATATTATTTTATAAAATATTAAAAATTAAATACCTATGAGGCTCTTACGTCTCGCTGAGGCATATGTATAACGCCCCGCTTTACGCCCACACCTTTTAAAACACCGCCTAAAACTGCTTCTAGCATAAAATAAGCGAGGCATAAGGCATAAGGTAGCAATGAAACGACTTTCTTTTCTCTTTTTAGAAAGTATACTAGCGGAAATGACTGCCTATAAAGAAAATCTCTGCACACTAAAATCCTAAAGCATTGAACTCGAAACCAATAGAATGTACCATCATAGAAAAATCTTTTATTATGCTCTAAACATTTCAGTAAATCATGAATTATGAGATTTTCCTTCTTGTTATGGCAACTGGAAAGTATCTTTCACTTCTTTGAGTTTAATTAGTTGCCAAGTGGTCCTGGGTCTATTTCACATTGGCTGAAACCAAATCCGAAAATAAAACTAAGAAATCAAAATTCTCGATTGATTTTTGGTGAAAGAATGGTGGTCAAGACTAGTGGTTTGATGGTGTTGGAAGAATAGGCACGCGGTGAAGGAGGAGGTGATGTTGGTAGTGGTTGGGTGAACAGGGAGTTGGTGGTGGAAGAAGAAGAAGTTGGGGAGTGGGTAAATGGGATAGGTGTGATGAGGTGACATGCCACGTAGCATCCACATCAGCGATATGTTAGGTCACATGAGATAATTTTGCGTCACGACCCAAAATTTCACCATAGGCATCGTGATGGCACTTCTAAGACTAGGTAAGCCGATTATAATTTTATTTCGAGCCATTTTTTTTTAAACATATAATTTAATACAAGTGTCGAAACAAAAAGCAGAAACAAATATAACAACCTCCCAAGACTAGTAATACTGAGTCACGAACTCTAACTGAATACATGGAATGATCTCGAGAACCGAATATACAATACTGTTCGAATAAGAAATTAACAGTACAATAAAATGGAAAGACTCCAAGGGACTGCGACGACCAAGTAGCTCTACCTTAAGTCCTTGCGATCACACTTTAACTTTGTCCGAGTCTGATATCTCCAATACCTGGCTCTGCACAAAATGTGCAGAAGTGTAGTATGAGTACACCACAGTCGGTACCGAGTAAGTATCAAAACTAACCTCGGTGGAGTAGTGACGAGGTACAGTCAAGACACTCACTAGTCAAATAACCTGGAAAATATAACAGTATACAATAGTATTGAAAAACAACTAGCAGTGATATCAACAAAAATCAACCAGTGATATAAACAACAAGGCTACAAGAACACCATAATTATTACTCAAACGAATAAGGAACACAAGTACAACCAATTAAACAAGTCCTTCAAATATAAATCTTTCACATATAATTCTTTCGAATAAATACCTTCCGAATATATTTCTTTCAAATAAATATCTTTCGAATATAAAATTCTTTCAAATATCTTTCGAATATACTTCTTTCAAATAAATGTCTTTCGAATATAATTCTTTCAAATAGATATCTTTCGAATATAATTATTTCAAATACTATTTTGAATAAAATTCTTTCAAATAAATATTTTGAATATAATTCTTTCAAATAAAAGCCACCATGTGACACCTCATTTCATAATCACAAAATACGGGTCTCAGCCCACTTTCATATCTTACGTAACACGGATCTCAACTCACTTTCATATTTCCACGGCACCTCGTGCCCATATTTCTATCACATCCGCACGGACAACACACGTGCCAATAATAAAATTATCATATTTTTTCCAGCACCTCGTACCCAAATTTCATATCACATGTGCACGAACAGTTCACGTGCCAATAATATAAACCGCCCGGCAATTAGGGGTGGGCATAAAATCTGAAAAATAAATTCCGAACCGAACCGAATTAATTCGATATTTTGGTATCGGTTTATTCGGTATTTCGGTCCTACTTCGGTATAAGATTTTTAGTTTTTCGGTATTTTGGTACGGTCCTCGGTATTGAGGTTTGGATATTCCGGTATACCGAATTATTTAAGTACACCTTCCTTCACTGCCAGCCCAAGTTATCAATTTTCAGTCCAACATTTCTAACTTGTTAGTTCTTACCCTTAGCCAGTAACCCACTGAGACTAAGCCTAACTCCCCAACCTAATATTAGAAATTATTAGAAAAGTAAAGGAACTTCTCACATATGTTGTTGTTATGCTCATTTATCACTTTATTAAAAAAATTCTAATGATGTGATTTCTAGTATAAATTATTAGAAGTAAAGAAATTAAGAAACTACTCACATTCTACTTGTTATGCTCATGTAATGAATTCTATTAGAAATTATTAGAAGAAGTGAAGGTATTGCTCACATTTTGTTGTTGTTATACTCATTATCACGTAATTAGAAATTTTTAATGAATTAGCTTAGCAGGCACTGTTTAGTTAACAAAGATATGGTATGATACCGAACCGTACCGAAACTGTACCGAACCAAATAAGAAAATACCGAATCGTACCGAACTATTTGGGTACGGTATTTGGTATTCACAATTGATATATCGAATACCGGAATACCGAACCGAAATTTTCAAATACCGTACCGAAATACCGAACGCCCACCCCTACCGGTAATAGCCACATGCTCACAATTTCAACATGAATCAAACTATTATCAAGTTTACCGAAATAACAAGACAAGTTGCACAAGGGATAAAATAAATATAAGAAAAATCACAACATCACATCAAAATCACCAACATAATAATCTCACATCATCACGTATCATCCCTGACAATAGTCACCCTTATCTCTCCTATAGCCACCTGTATCACTCCATAATAATAGCCATTTGTATCACTTCACCCTGACAATATCAATAGCCACCCTTATCGCTCCTATAGCCACCCTTATAACTCCACCCAGACAATATCCCAGCACACATAACAAGAGTGAAATGCCACCATTATACCCACATAATATCAACAGTGGAATGTCACCCTTATATCCTCATAATAATAACTCAAATCACACAACAATTTACATGAAATATTATCACGGCAACATAACAAAAATAATTCATATCACAAATTGCCCAATGGCCACAACCAATTTCAAAGATATAACAAAATTAATTAATTTCATAACAAATAGCCCAAGGCTCCATACAATATATATAAAACCTCAAAACAACAACAGATATGGAAATGTAACTAGCATAGGACAACACCTTCTTTAATCCAAATTTTTCATAAATATACTAACGCATCTTTTTAAGCTTATTTAATTAATTATTTGCAGATAAAAAAATCATAATGAAATTAATTTCAAGAAATATCAAATCAACAAACACACAGAATTCACATAAAAATCCAAGTGACAGTAACATCAAATTATCATATAAAATACAAATTCGACAAACAAGGAATGGGACATGACAATTCAAAGATTTACTAAGTTCCAACAATTTTTCAATTTAATACATAAGGGCATCTATGAATTTCAACCGATATAATTTGTACATATAAACCAAGTACGTACTCGTCACCTTGCGTACATGGTTTTAAATCACACAATTTACACATAAGACTCAATGCCTAAGGGGTAATTTTTTTCACTTAAGGTTAGGCAAGATACTTACCTTTTGAAGTTAGGTCGATATTCCAAAATCGCCTTCTTGCTTGAATTGACCTTCGGACAGCTCAAATCTATCCAAATTAATTGTGTAACTTCATTAAAATTCATCGAAAATAATTTCGGATAATAAAATGTCGACTTAAAAATTTATTCTAAAAAGTCAACCAAAATCAACATGGGGCCCGACTCTTGTAACCCGACATAATGTTTACGAAATCCAAATACTCATTCCAATACAAGTTCAACCATATCAATTTTATCAAATTTCGATAACAACTCGACCTCCAAATCTTAAATTTTTGTTCTTAAAAAGTTTTCCAAAAATCTCCATTTAAATCCGAATTAAACGATGCATATAACCATGAATTTATGAAATATATTCACTTTCGGATATAGAATACTTACCCAAATCAAAGTCGTGAAAAACTCCTCCAAAATTGCCCAAAAACCGAGCTCCAAAATCTCAATCGAAAATGGTAAAGTGACTAATTTTTGGTCCTTATATTTCTGCCCAGTTTTGCATCTGCGGGCAGATTTGTTGCTACTGCGAGCTCGCTTCTACGAGCACTGTTCACGCTTATGCGATGCCTCCGCTTCTGCGAGCACTGTTCATGCACCCGCGATGTCGCAGGTGCGAAAGAATTTTTGCTTATGCGAGAAAACCAGCAAGCTGCCAGCTTCGCTTCTGCGTTCTTACTTGCGCTTTTGCGGTCGCGCAGGTGTGCAGAAATGTCCGCTTCTGCGAGTTCAAGCCAGTCTTTGCCTAGCTCCCTTTCCAGTCGCTTCTGCGATGAAGCTTCCGCAGAAGCGAAAGCATCAGTTGCTGCCCAGAAATTTCAGCAGCTTTTCTTCAAGTCTGAATTGATCCGTTAACCTTCCAAAATTCACCTGAGACCCTCGGGACCTTGACCAAATATACCAACATGACCCAAAATATAATACAAACTTAGTCGAGACTTCAAATCACGCAAAACAATACCGAAATTACGAATCGCGCATCGAATCTAATTATCAGTTTTCAAATCTTCTAACTTCTATATTTTGTGCCGAAACGTATCAAATCAATGCGGAATGTCTTCAAATTTTGGACACAAGTCATAAATGATGTAATGGAGCTGTTCCAATTTCCGGAATCGAAATCCGACCTCGTTACAAAAAATTCAACCTTCGGTCGAACTTTCCAAAAAATTTCTATTTTCCAACTTTCTCCAAAATGCGTCGAATATATCCTACGCACTTCCAAATCCAAATCCGGGCGTACGCCTAAGTCAGAAATTACCATACAAAGCTATTGACATTATCAAAATTCCATCCTGGAGCCGATTGCCCAAAATTCAACTCTCTGGTCGATTCTTTTCATTTTAGCTTCTAAAATAAGAATTGTTCTTTTAATTTAATTCTGAATCTTCCGAAAACCAAACTCGATGGCACACGCAAGTCATAATACATATTACCAAGTTTTTCGAGACCTTAAGTCTCTGAACATGGCGTTAATTCTTAAAACGACAAGTCGGGTCGTTACATTCTCCCCCTCTTAAAATATATGCTCGTCCTCGAACATGCCAAGAATTATTCTGAGGATATTAAATTACCGAGTATATTCTTACACATATACTCACAGTGATTCTACGTCATCGAAATTGTAACATGGTCCGACAACACCATCTCAGTTGACCATATCTCTGATCATAATAGCTGTTCATAATTAATTCCAGCATTCTCAATTAATCTCATATTAACCAAAATCTCGTTTCAAATTTTCGCAATACTGACAGCAACACGCGAGGCATGAAGACCTCATAATTCTTTATCCGAACTAACGAGTCGCATTTAACGCCACTTGGGCACCCACCTTGTAGGCTAAAACTCAACATTTATAACACGAATATGGCTAAATATGCACAGACAATACATGCAAAAATTATTAAATAAGCCTAACAGACATAACTCCATATCAGTACTATAGTACAATTTAAATTTCACAAAGAGGGAATTTTAAACTCATAAATTTTTCACCACAAGGACCTCGTCCTTATATAACTTTCACTGTAGTTTGTAGCCCGGTTTAAATATTTCACATCATATAAAAATATGAGGATCTCGTCCTCAACTTATCACAAGTATTTTGCACATTGTGCCAACTGAAAAATTTTCTATTCCCTTTCTTTCTTCTTTTTAATAAATTTTGTAAATAATTTTCACAAGACATAATGAACCCCTATACCAATAGGGCATATAATTCATAAAATTGAGGTCAACTATTCTGAAATCACATCAAAACCCATTATAGTGAGTAGTAAAAAATCACTTTTGGACTTATAGTCCTCAATAGCATACAAAAATAAAAATGATAGACACGGGCTAACATCATCAAATCTCCCAACAGGGATAAACATATAAGTGGGTCACAAAATTATGAAGCTCACTCATAAGCGGAGCATAATAGGAGGACTCACCTCAATATTCAGAACCGAATCAAATTAAGGACAAATATCCTTTTATAACAAATCGGGATCGTACCTGTAACGACAACATCTGGTGTAGTGGCCTCAGCCATACCATAGCAATTATATCAACAGGCTGGGCCTCCCCCTCTAGGGTGCCCTCTACCCGCCTGTCCTCCACCCTTAACTGGCTGTGCACGTGGGGTAGTAACTACATTGGGGTCCACAACCTGAGTGTTTTGATAAAATCCACCTTTCCCAAGTCTGGGACAATCTCTCATGACGTGCCTAGTATCACCATACTCATAGCAACCCTTCTGAGGTCACGACTACTCGTACTGAGTCTGTGCCAGATAACTGGGATAATCACTTATGAACCTCGTGCCGGTAGTACACTAAAAGTATTAACTGGAGCACTACGAGTACTCTGAATTGCGAACTGGGCTGACCGACTGCCCGAGCCTCCGCCATGATGATTCATAGATGCAGAGTAGAATCTACTGAATCCTCCAGAATTCCAAGACTTTTTGGCCTCCTTAGACTCCTTTTCCTCACTTCGAACACGTTCTAACATCCTGGCAATCTCTACTACTTGTTGAAATGGAATATCAGTCTGCAACTCTCGAGCCATACATATTTTAAAACCATAATCGAGCCCTTCGATAAATCTGCATATTCGCTCTCTAACTGTAGGAACCAAAATAGGTGCATGACGGGTTAACTCACTGAACCTGATAGCATATTCTGACACTGTCATGGTGCCCTGGCGCAACCTTTCAAACTCGGTGCGCCACGCATCTCGGAGAGTTTGGGGAACAAACTATTTCAAAAATATCTACTAAAATTGAGCCCAAGTTGGTGGCATTGCATCGGCTGGTCTACCTTCTTCATAAACTTGCCACCACTGATACGCTGCTCCTGACAGCTGAAATGTTGTAAAGGAATCTTCACTCATTTCCACAATACCCATGGTGAGAGAATACGGTGACACTATTCTAGACATCCCTGGGCATCCTCGGTAGCTGTACCACTGAAGGTAGGTGGACTATACCTCTTAAATCTCTCAAGTCTCTTTTGTTCTTCTTCTGATGCCTCTAGCCTAACCTCAGACTGAATCGGAATAACAGGTTGTACCAGTACTATACCCGGAACTTGACCAATGTGAACCTGCTGCTTTGGAGTACGGGCGATATGAGTCTGAATTCCTCCCCCAATCTGTGAAATATTTAGTGAAACGGAGATCAATCCCGCCTGAGTTAATGTACCAAACATGTTCAGGAACTGTGCTAATGTCTCCTAAAGTTCGGGGGTAACAACATGTGTCTCTGGTGTCTGTTCCCCAACTGGAGCTACTGGCGGCTCCTGAAAAGCTGCTCTGACAGGTGCTTTAGCTGCGGCACGTGCCCTTCATCGGCCTCTACCTCGGCCCCGACCTCTTGCGGCTCTAGCAGAATGCGCTGGTGTCTGCTTAGCTGACCCGGTAGCACGTGTCCTTACCATCTGTGAGAGAATAGAGATACAAAGACTCAAACTTCAAAATCAATAAATTCCGCATGACAGGAATGAAAGAAGTGAAAATTTTCTAACAATTGTGTAACCTCTCGAAGATAAGTATAGATGTCTCTGTGCCGATCCGCAAGACTCTACTAGACTCGTTCGTGACTCGTAGAACCTATGAACCTAGAGCTCTGATACCAACTTGTCACGACCCAAAATCCCACCATAGGCGTCGTGATGGCACTTAGTCTCTAAGAGTAGGTAAGCCGATTACAATTTCATTTCGAGGGAAAGACTCCAAGGGACTGCAACGACCAAGCAGCTCTACCTTAAGTCCTTGCGATCACACTTTAACTTTGTCCAAGTCTGATATTTTCAATACCTGGCTCTGCACAAAATATGCAGAAGTGTAGTATGAGTACACCACAGTCGGTACCTAGTAAGTATCAAGACTAACCTCAGTGAAGTAGTGACGAGGTACAGTCAAGACACTCACTAGTCAAATAACCTAGAAAATATAGCAGTATACAATAGTATTGGAAATCAACTAGCAGTGATAGCAACAAAAATCAACCAGTGTTATAAATAGCAAGGCTACAAGAACACCATAATTATTACTCAAACGAATAAGGAATACAAGTACAACCAATTAAACAAGTCCTTCAAATATAAATCTTTCACATATAATTCTTTCGAATAAATACCTTTCGAATATATTTCTTTCAAATAAATATCTTTCGAATATGCTTCTTTTAAATAAATATCTTTCGAATATGCTTCTTTCAAATAAATGTCTTTCGAATATAATTCTTTCAAATAAATATCTTTTGAATATAATTATTTCAAATACTATTTTGAATAAAATTCTTCCAAATAAATATTTTGAATATAATTCTTTCAAATAAAAGCCACCCTTTGACACCTCATTTCATAATCACAAAATACGGGTCTCAGCCTACTTTCATATCTTATGTAATACGGGTCTCAACCCACATTTATATTTTCACGGCACCTCGTGCCCATATTTCTATCATAACTGCACGGACAACACACGTGCCAATAATAAAATTATCATATTTTTTCCATCACCTCGTGCCCACATTTCATATCGCATGTGCACGGACAGCCACACGCCAATAATAAAACCGTCCGGCAATAGTCACAGGCTCACAATTTCAACATGAATCAGACTTTTATCAAGTTTACCGAAATAACAAGACAAGTTGCACAAGAGATAAAATAAATATAAGAAAAATCACAACATCATATAAAAATCACCAACACAATATTCTCACATCATCACGTATCATCCCTGATAATAGCCACCCTTATCTCTCCTACAGCCACCCGTATCACACAATAATAATAGTCACCCGTATCACTCCGCCCTGACAATATCAATGGTCACCCTTATCGCTCCTATAGCCACCCTTATTGCTCTTATAGCCACCCTTATCACTCCATCCAGACAATATCCCAACACACAAAACAACAGTGAAATGTCATCCTTATACCCATATAATATCAACAGTGAAATGTCACCCTTATATCCTCATAATAATAACTCAAATCACACAACAATTTACACGAAATATTATCACGACAACATAACAAAAATAATTCATATCACAAATTGCCCAATGGCCACAACCAATTCCAAAGATATAACAAAATCAATTAATTTCATAACAAATAGCCCAAGGCTCCACACAATGTATATAAAACCTCAAAACAACAACAGATATGGAAATGTAACTAGCATAGGACAACACCTTCTTTAATCCAAATTTTTTATAAATATACTAACGCATCTTTTTAAGCTTATTTAATTAATTATTTGCAGATGGAAAATTCATAATAAAATTAATTTCAAGAAATATCAAATCAACAAACACACAGAATTCACATAAAAATCCAAGTGACAGTAACACCAAATTATCATATAAAATACAAATTCGACAAACAAGGAATGAGACATGACAATTTAAAGATTTACTAAGTTCCAACAATTTTTCAATTTCATACATAAGGGCATCTACGAATTTCAACCGATATAATTTGCACATATAAACCAAGTACGTACTCCTCACCTTGCGCACACGACTTTAAATCACACAATTTACATATAAGACTCAATGCCTAAGGGGTAATTCTTTCCGCTTAAAGTTAGGCAAGATACTTACCTTTTTAAGTTAGGTCGATATTCCAAAACCGCCTTCTTGCTTGAATTGACCTTCGGACAGCTCAAATCTATCCAAATTAATTGTGTAACTTCATTAAAATTCACCGGAAATAATTCCGAATAATAAAACGTCGACTTAAAATTTTATTCTTAAAGTCAACTAAAGTCAATATGGGGCCCGCCTCTCGGAACCCAACATAATTTTTCCAAAATCCGAACACCCATTCCGATACGAGTTCAACTATACCAATTTTATCAAATTCCGATAATAACTCGACCTCCAAATCTTAAATTTTCATTCTTGAAAAATTTTCCAAAAATCTTGATTTCTTCCATTTTCGTTCCGAATTAAATGATGAATATAACCATGAATTTATGAAATATAATCACTTTCGGATATAGGATACTTATCCAAGTCAAAGTCGTGAAAAACTCCTCCAAAATCGCCCAAAAATTGAGCTCCAAAATCTCATTCGAAAATGGCAAAGTGACTGATTTTTGGTCCTTATGTTTCTGCCCAGTTTCGCACCTGCGGGCAGATTTGTCGCGCCTGCGAGCTCGCTTCTGCGAGCACTGTTCATGCTTCATCGCTGCATCCGCTTCTGCGAGCACTGTTCACGCACATGCGGTGTCGTTGGTGCGAAAGAATTTTTGCTTCTGCGACAGCAAGCTGTCAGCTTCGCTTCTGCGTTCTTACTTGCACTTTTGCGGCTGCGCAGGTGCGCAAAAATGTCCGCTTCTGTGAGTTCAATCCATCCTCTGCCCAGCTCCCTTTCCAGTCACTTCTGCGACGATTTTCTCGCTTCTGCGATGAAGCTTCCGCAAAAGCGAAAGCATCATCTGCTGCCCAGAAATTTCAATAGCTTTTCTTTAGGTCCGAATTGATCCGTTAACCTTCCAAAATCCACCCGAGACGCTCGGAACCTTAACCAAGAGTGGGTTGCTCTAGTGGTGAGCACCCTCCACTTCCAACCAAGAGGTTCTGAGTTCGATTCACCCAAGAGTAAGGTGGGGAGTTCTTGGAGGGAGGGTGCCGAGGGTCTATCGGAGACAATTTATCTACCTAGGGTAGGAGTAAGGTCTGTGTACAAACTACCCTCCCGAGACCCCACTAGTGGGATTATACTAGGTTGTTATTATTGTTGTTGTTTCCCTCGGGACCTTAACCAAATATACCAATATGTCCCAAAATACAATACGAACTTAGTCGAGGCTTCAATCTACGCCAAACAACGCCGAAATTACGAATCGCGCATCGAATCAAATTATGAGTTTTTGAAATCTTCCAACTTCTATATTTTATGCCGAAACGTACCAAATCAATCCGGAATGACTTCAAATTTTGCACACAAGTCATAAAATGACGTAATGGGGATGTTTCAATTTTCGGAATCGAAATCCGACCTCGTTATAAAAAATTCAACCTTCGGTCGAACTTTTCAAAAATCTTCTATTTTTTAACTTTTGCCAAAATACGTCGAATTGTCCTACGGACTTCCAAATCCAAATTCGGACGTACGCCTAAGTCAGAAATCACCAACGACGCTATTGACATCATCAAAATTCTATTCCGGAGCCGTTTGCTCAAAAGTTAACTCTCCGGTCAACTCTTTTTATTTTAGCTTTTAAAATAAGAATTGTTCTTTCAATTTAATTTCGAATCTTTCGAAAACCAAACTCGACGGCACACACAAGTCATAATACATATTACGAAGTTTTTCGGGACCTTAAATCGCTGAACGGGGCGTTAATTCTTAAAACAACAAGCCAGGTCGTTACATTTTTTCATGGTAGAGGATCCTAACGGCAGGGGGGTATTTTTACGCCAATTTTGTGACGTTGGATGTTATTGTGGATCAATAGTATAACGGGGGTATAAGTTCAATAGTAAAAGAATATTTTCGACCCTTTTCCGAAGAAAAATCAATTTAAAATACTTTAGAATCAACAAATTCTAATTTGAATTACTTCTTTTTTGTTAGAGAAAATGTCCAAATTTATTCATTCACTTTCGAATATTATTTATATTTAACTTTAGTTATACAATTCAATTAAGTTTGACTATTTTATTAGTAAAGTTTAAAAAACTACGCCTATCCCTAACGAAAATTTATGACCCGCCTTTAAAAAAAATCACATTTTAACTAACTAAAAGCCCATTAAAACACCCAATTCTCTACTATTGTTGTAAACTAGGATTCTTAAAAAAACAAGGGTATCCAAAACTATTTTCTGGGTTGCATTGGGTTTTCAATTAGCTTGGTTTCTTTTAATTTTAAAGATGAACTTTTATCGAATCCATGGAAGAATTTATATTGCAGCAGGCATATCACAAATGACCAGACATGACATCCTCAAGTGTCATCTCCGGGAATAGCTATTTTTTTCCCCAAAAGTTTGGATCTATTTTAATTTACAATGAAAATCTCAATTCATGTGCGTGTCTAAATGAAATGTAACATTATCAATGAAGTTAGAAAGACCTATAATAAACATTAATTATGATAAAATAAATTAGCTTTGTGATGGTGAAAATAGCTGTAATTTGTATATCAAGGCTGCTCAAAATAGTTGAGTGATTTGTTGAAATGAAAACACAAAAATGCTTAATTCAAGCTTCCACGAAAGCACAAGCCATTTCTACTTTTCGCCAATTCAAGTCCTCTTTATAGCAATCCACGAGTAGCTCATCAAAAACTGTTAAAAATTTGCAACAAAAACTTAGAGCTTGATGTTCCTTTACTTATTGAGGCCGAAGATATAATTTTTCATTCTACAACTGATTATTGGCATATTCTGCAATAATTAAGTACCACAAAAGAAAGTCTTTGATTTTTGGAACAATTGTTGACATGAGATAAAGAAGGATAATAGCGAAAAAGGGTTATATTTGTTCATGTACTATTAATTAAATATTAATATTATATACTACGTTATACTTTTCGACATTATTGCTATTGCCGTTACCTCTTTAATCAAATTTATCCTTCTATCTAACGGATCCCAGGACCTCAACCTCTCTCTTACGCGTGACATCTTCTGAACATCCTTTTATGTAATTCACTTGTCACTCAAAATTCCACTATATTCACTTCCTTCCTACACCTCTTCTCCTTTCTTGCAATTCACTTCATTTATTTTTCCATATTTCATATTCGTATTTATTTATATACCTTTTAAAATTCTTATATTCATATAGTTTGTATAATGTAAAAATTACTTCTTCTAATCTAAACTGTGATTTAATTTTTTGGGTAGGAGTGAAAAAATTTGCCGCAATCACCATCTCTAAGTCGAGTAGTTTCTAATTCCTTACCGTTTTAATTCGTCCCTTTTTGTTAATTTTCTCTGAACTAATTGATAGACTGCGACTTACTAGATTCGGTGTAAAAACAATCTGTATTGATTTTCTGAAACAAAGAATATAAATGTGGCTGAATTTACTAGTTTTATTTTTTTAATTTATATAACTGACGAGTTATATTTTGAATTAATGTATTTCTTTTCGAGATGTTGAAATGAAGTACGGATTAGAATTCATCTTTCTTTTTTATCGCTCTACATTATCTACGGAGATAAAATGAGAATTTTTAAAAAATAGAACAAGATAAAAGGAGTGGGGGCTTTAGATGATGTCGTGTGTAGGAGAGAAGCCAAGGTTAAAGGGCCCGTTAAATGGGGTAAATTTGACTAAAGAGGTAACGACAAAGGGTAAATAATGTCAAAAAACATTGTAGAGGATACATGTGCAGACAATAGATTGCGTCAAAAAAATAATCGAAACAGAAAAATATTGTAATAATCGTGGTATTTGATTTCAAATGATGTGAGTGTACAATCTCTATGAATCCTCTGATTCTTCTTTTCTAAGATAAATTCAAGGGCCTTCGAGCTTGATCTTGAATCTATATTTGTTGTCACGAATGTTGATCTTGATTCAACTAACACGAACTTTGATTTGCACTTGTACTCCTTGAACCTTGATTTATTTTTTCGTTCTTGAGCTTGAACTTAATTTCTTGAACATAAACTTGATTGCTTGAAGCTTGTGGAGAATTTTGCGGCGTTTGATCCACGAGCTCTTCCTTGCTTCTTGTTATGATTTCTGATATCTTTTTTTCTAAGTTATAAAGACCCCTATTTATAGTTATAGAAGAAAAAATTTGTGACGAGAACAACTCTTTTTGATCAATCAGATTAAAGTATAACAAGTCCGTATTTGATTGGCCAAAACATATCATTTGCACATGTGGCGCAGTTTTATTGGCTTTTTAATTTGACCGAACATGCCTTGTCATTTTAACATGTGGCATGATCCTATTGGCTCTTCCATTTGACTTGTCATGCCACATCATTTGACACGTGACACCAAACTGGGCCTCTACAAAGATGTCATCTTGGGCTTAATGAAGTGGGTACTTGTCACGACCCCAAATTCCCTCCGTAGGATTTCATGATGGCACCTAGTCTTTAAGACTAGGTAAGCCTATCAATGCGGAATATAACTGAATATAAACTGAAATTTAATCCTTAACAGTCGAATAAATAAAAGCTGCAATTTAACAATTTCAACTCCCAAAACCCGGTAGGAATAAGTCACAAGTTTCTAAGAATTTATCCTCAGTGTCTATATACATCAGAGTCTAAAGAAAATAAGGAAAACGACATAATAAGGATAGAAGGGGACTCCAGGGTCTGCAGATGCTGGCAGATGTACCTTGAAGTCTCCGTTTACAGTCTAATTCATTGATGCCTGGTCTGATAGGAAGTACCTGGATCTGCACAAAAAGATGTGCAGAAATATAGTATAAGTACACCACATTGTTACCCAGTAAATGCCAAGCCTAACCTCTGTAGAGTAGTGACGAGTTCAGGTCAGGGCCCTACTGGAAATAATAAAAGACAAGGCGAACAGTTTAACAATATAATAATAATAATGACAATGGGGATGAATCAAGTAAGTAGTATGTCACAATTTAACTACACAGAATAAGGGCAAACAATACCTCGCGGAAGGAAAAACAAAAATTTACAACTTTAAGAAAATTCACCAAAATAATCAAAGGCAATGCAGCCAAAAAGAAATATCAACAAGGGCACTCCCGAGATACCACCTCGTAGTCCCAAATCATAAATAAATTCACAATATCTCATTTTCTTATATCACCGCGGGAGCCTTCACTTTTAATTTTAAAAAAAATATTTTTTCCGAAATAGCATCCCGCGTTTTAGCCACCCTTATCACACCGCATGACTTCTAGTAGTTCCCCTACTAGCCACGCGTATCAAGCCACTCTTATCTCACCGCATGCGTTTCAACACCCAGACCTTATATCACCGCATGCGTATCAATATCACAATTTGCAGCTCAAGTGCCCAAATATTTTAACTTGCCAAAATAAATCAACAACAAGAATAATTTCCACAATAAGGAGCTCACTGCTCAATCACAATGAGTGCAAAGTCTCACAAAATATTCAGCAAAATAATATCCATTATTTCCACAATACGGAGCTCACGACTCAATCACAATGAATATAAAAAATTTTCACAAAATATTCAGCAAAACTAATATTTCACAAATTTAATATCTTGACTTAACATCAAATTTTTTTAATGTAAAATACTTTATTTTTAATAATATTTATTAAGAAATCCAACCTTCAAGAAAGGATTTTCGCTTCTGCGGGCACTTAGCCGCTTTTGCGGTAAAAATCCCGCTTATGCGCGAAAAATATCCACTTTTGCGGACCAGCGACTCCCAAGCCAAATGCCGCTTCTACGATCCTCCATGCGCAGGTGCGAGCCCGCACCTGCGAAGTTCCTTCCGCATCTGCTCCCTCCGCTTCTGCGCATCCCAGCTCGCACCTACGAGCTCGCTTCTGCGCTCCTTCGCCCGCAGGTGCGGTTACATGAGATGGCAGAAACTTTTAAATTTTCTTCTAAGTTCGAATTCGATCCGTTAACCATCCGAAACTCACCTAAGGCCCTTGGGACCTCAACCAAATATACCAACAAGTCATAAAACACCATACGAACTTATTCGAAACCTCAAATCACTTCAAACAATGCTAAAACCATGATTCATACTCCAATTCAAGCTTAATGAAACATAAAAATTCCAACTTCTACATTCGATGCCGAAACCTATTAAATCAAGTCCGATTGACCTCAAATTTTGCACACAAGTCATAAATGACATAACAGAGCTATAAAAATTTTCAGAATTGGTTTCCGACCCCGATATCAAAAAGTAAACTCCCCGGTCAAACTTCCCAAAAATTCAACTTTTGCCATTTTAAGCCAAATTCCACTACGGACTTTCAAATAATTTTTCGGACACGCTCCTAAGTCCAAAATTACCATACAGAACTATTGAAATCATCAAAACTCTCTTCCGGGGTCGTTTACACATAGGTCGACATCCAACCAACCTTTTCAACTTAAGTTATAAACTTTGAAACTAAATATTCCAATTCATTCCAAAACCTCACCGGACCTGAATCAATTATCCCGGCGAGTCACATAACAACTGTAAAGCATAAATTGAGTAGTAAATGGGGGAACATGGTTGTAATACTCGAAACGACTGGCCGGGCCGTTACAGTTCTTCACTTGGAGCCCAATTAAATGGGCTAGCATAATAAATTTGGACTTATTTATTTAACCCATGTGTATTGAACTTATAATTAATTTAATTATATTAGCCTATAATATTTTAGCTGGACTAGAATATCTTGTATTTAAAATATATTCCAAATTATTTTATAGTTTTAGATCTAATAAATTTTGCATGCCCGCAAATGCCCCTACTTTTGTCGGGATATATATTTTGTCCCTTGAAGACAAGGCTTGAAGCATAAATTTGACGTTCTCGAGATTACTTGCAATGTATTTGGTAAAAATTGCATGTGGCGCCCTATTTGGTCGCCCCTTACTTGTACCCATTTTGTTTATCCGTTTGCATCCGTACCCTTTTTTTTGTTAAAAGCGATTTAAAAAGATGATTTTGCCCTTCTTTAATAAAAGACTATTTTCTCTCCAAGTATACGACATATTGTCTCTTGTCTCTGTCTCTCTATCCTTCTTTGCGGTTTTTGATTATTTTCTGAAATGAAATGGTTTTTGTCATTGCATTCTGCTTGATTAGCAACTGTTTCTTCTCCAACAAAATTAAGTATAATTACAGGTACGATTTTAATGGTTGCTTTTGTACATTACATTAACTTTGTATGGGGTTTTTAATTTAGGATTAGTTTTATGATTTAATTTCTAGATTTTTTGTTGATAGTAATCTTAGTTGAATCATTTTTATTTTATTTTATTTGTACTAAAATAGTTTCCTAGGTTTTACTTTGATTAGTGTATTAGTTTTGTAGCGTTTACTTTTACGATGAGTGTTTTTAGGTTTTTTATAACTGTGTTTGTGTTTTTGATAAAAATTCTATATATTTTCCAGTGATTGTTGGAGACGTTGAAATTTTTAAAAATTTTGAGACTCAAATAGATGATGTTATTAAAGTGTGAAGTTTATAATACTTCAAGGATACTTAATTCTTGGAGCTAAAGTTTTGTTTTGTGTTTTGTAAAAGTAAAGTATGTTTTGTCTGCAGTCTTTGTTTTCTTTTTGATGAACTTCAGCATTATTAGAGTTGAAGTTGTGTTCTGTATTTGTAAATTTAGAGCATGTTTTGGCTTAAGATTTTGTTCTGTAATTGTTGAACTTCAGTATTTTTAGAGCTGAAATTTTGTTCTGTATTAGTTGAACTTTAGCATTCTCAGAGCTGAAGTTTTGTTCTGTATTTCTCTGAAGTTAGAGGGCTTTAAAATATAACTTAAGCGAAATTGTGATGAAGTTTTAAATAATTTTTTTGATAATTTTCTGAAGTTATTTTTCCCACCTTTATTTTTTTTTTTGAAGAGATGGCATCTACGAAATCCAAAGAACCTAAAGATCCTAAAACACCTAGAATACGTAAAGCTCCTTCAGTCCCCGTTGTTATACCTACAAAACCAGGGGAGAGATATTATGAGTTTCGAGATTGGTTTAACTGTCGTGCTTACTGGAAGGGGAACCACAATTTTAAGGGTTTAATTGCAACTTTCTTGACTCCTGCACAACAGGAGAAGCTGAATAATGGTACATTTTGGCATATCATGGCTATGAAGAATTTTCATTGCAGCATGAAGTTGGTTCATTGTTTGATTCTTTCTCGCGTATTCACCAATAATCGAAATTCCATTAATTTCAAGATTTTTGGTTGTGATGTGTCGTTCAACCTTGAAGACTTTCACATTATGTACGATTTGAGGATCACAACACATAATGTTGAAAAATCGATTAAACGAGAGAGTAAGATTTTGAAGCGCTATTTTGGGAAGTCTAAGGGTGTGACCTTGAAGGACATTCAAGAGTATATGATGCGAAATCAAAATAAAAATGATGATGTGAATTTCAAACATGTATGCGAGAGTGATGAAGATGTTGTGAAGATTATGGAAATTCTTATTGTGGAGTTTGTTTTTTTCGAAAGAAAGCATGAATCAACTGTGTTGGAGGAGTATGCAACTATTGTTGAAGATGGCGAGGCTTGTCTTAATTATCCTTGGGGTAATGCGTCTTATGAGAAGCTTATTACCTCAATGAAACATGCTTTGGACACCAAGGACAAAAATAATCCAACTGAGTATACTGTAGGTGAATTTCCATATCCATTATATGTTTGGTTCTATGAGCGCTTCCCAGATATTCAGGATAAGTATTTAAAAGATGACGACTACCTTGATGTCCCTCAGGTTCCCAGGATGTTACGTTATCCATATTTGGGAGAGCCTAAATTTAAAGAACTTCATGCGGATTACTTCAGTAATAATGGTGTAAATTAATGTTCTTTATTTTTTTTTTCCCGCTGTTTTGTTAATATGTTGATGTATCAGTTTTATTTTATTTTTTCTAATATACTTTTTTGTATTAAACAAAAATATCGGACATTTAGGGTATTGGAGATAATTCCTACCAAAGAAGAATTGAATTCAATGTCTTTAATTGGACAATTACCATGCAGCCGCAGTCATTCGAAGGTACTGAATCCGATTCCTTCAACTGGTGAATCACCACGTAGTCGGAGTCGATCAAAAGAAACAAATCAAATTCTTGTAATTGGAGAATCACCTCATACCCAGAGTCATTCTAAATGTTCTATAATGGCGTTTGATGATGAATTAGTTAACACAATATGTCGTGTAAGTTTTTTTTGTGTGTTTAATCTGAAGTTTTTCGTACTATTTTTTGCTTAATTATAGGATGTTTTATGTGATATTTTTGTTCTGTATTTTGCTGAACTTCAGCATTATTTTTTGAGTTGAAGTTTTTGTTCTGTGTTTTGTAAAATTACAATATGTTTTGTTTGTAGTTTTTGTTCTGTTTGTGATGAACTTCAGCATTCTAGAAGCTGAAGTTTTATTTTGTGTTTTGTAAAAGTAAAATATGTTTTGTCTACAGTTTTTATTTTGTCTTTGATGAACTTCAGCATTCTTGGAGTTAAAGTTGTGTTCTGTATTTGTAAAACTACAGCATGTTTTGGCTGAAGTTTTTGTTCTGTATTTGCTGAACTTCAGTATTCTTAGAGATGAAGTTTTGTTCTGTATTTTCTGAACTTCAGCATTCTTAGAGCTGAAGTTTTGTTCTGTGTTTCTATTTTTTGAAATTATTGTGCTGTTTCTATTTCTATACTAGAGGGTAATGATGGAGGTTAAAAATCATGCAACAGAAGAAAGGCGCATGATCGCGAAAGAAGTTGTTCAAGAGTTTCGACGGGATGAGCGATCTACTATTGTGGACGATACTGTGAAAAAAGTCAAGGTAAGCTTATTTATAGAGAAGTCTTTTTTTCTGCTAATGTTATTCTTTTATTCAGAATAACCATTGTTAGTAATTTTTGATAGAAATATTTTGATAAGAAGTTTGAAAAGTTGTTTGAGATTGTCGACAAGTCAAAAGGAAGAGATAATGGCGATGCAGATTTTGAATTCATGAACTATCAACAATATGATAGGATGAATGACTCATTCGAACCTCAATCTAATATTAATGCTGGTCATGATGGACTGCATAAAGTCGCAGATGAAAATGTAAGAAGTGACCAAACAACTCTTGTAGGCCAAGTTCAAGTATTCAAGCAAGTTCAATGTGTTGAATGACAACCTAAAGCGGAATGTTCTAGTGTTGATAGACTGAGCAAAGTTGGTGGATATGAAGAACAGTTATCAACCAAGAATGTAGGAAGCAAGAAAGGTACAGATGATGAAGTTGTCGGTACTGAAGTACATGTATCGACTTGTGATTTGGGTAGTCCTATTGCAAAAGGCAATGTGTTTGCGGATGCAGATGATGAACATGTTGGTACTGAAGAACACGCATCGAGTGATGTAGGTACTCCTATTGGGAAAGGCAATGCATTTGCGGAAGCATTACCTATTTTCCAAGAAATTTTAGGTGCAGGGACACAGGAATTTGTCACTACAGTATATATTTTAGGTCATTATTTTCCCCCTATGAATATGCAGTGGAAGTTGAAAACAGTGGTGCTTCAATTGATATGACTCAAAAGCACTCTGATGATGCTGCATTGCAAGAAGATAGAGTCGAGAAAATCCTTTCGCAGAATACTCTAAGGCTCCCCGATGATGCCGCACCGTTGAATGAAGCTGGAATTGCTGAGATCGACAAAGGTATGCAGTCTGGCGATAGCGCAGTGGAAAGTAAACGTCAAGGTATTCTATACATCACGGACTTATTACATTTGATCCAAGTTTTTATTTTCAGTTTGGAATTTTACATACTTTCTTTTCTTTTTTGTGCTTTTTGATGATTATTCAGAAAGACTCGATACAGCCGAAAAAGAAATTGGTGAGCTCATTCGGCTATATGAAAAAGGAGAAATACATCTCTTCACACCTGTTGGCTCACAGACAGATGTGAAGTGTCTTGGTAGTATTTTCAAAGTTTAGTCAGTATTATTTAATATTTTTACTTTTTTTGCATGAAGATATAGGCATATCTGAGGGTAATGCAAGCGGATCCGTTGGTATGCAAACACCATCTGTGTCGCAACACTTAGACCGGGTAGTTATTTGCTACATTTCAATTACAAGGTTTTTTTTGCCTAATGCGTGTTTATATCAGTTGTATTTATGTATATATTTTCCTTGTTTTTTGCAGATCTCATATGATGCATCACAACTTCTTCCAAATCCTAAGAGAAGGAAGGTGTCAAGTTCTCCTAATATTTTGCGTGACACCAGTGATATCCCCAACTTCAATTTATGTTCTTTTTCGCTGGGTAGTAAATAAGAGACTGGTTCAGAAGCTAATTCTATTGTTGTTGTTGTTGGTGAAGAGAGACAAGAAGATCATGAACAATAGGGAGTTGGAGAAGTATATGTCCCTATGGATGTGGATTTTTCCCCTGTTGCTGAACTGCAGCAGTTAGTTGCGACTGAGCAGCAAGAACAACAAGCAAAAAGAAAACCAACTAAAGTAGGGAAAATGATTCGTATGGAGAGTATTTGGTTAAAATCTCCTTACGTCATTCCTAAATAAAAGGCAATGGGACAAGATTAGAAAGCAGGAAAGACTACATGAAGGTGTCCCTTCCATTATGTCAATTAAAACAGCGGATTAATGTAGAGATTTACAGACTGGTTGAAGACGGATGCCATGGAATATGATTCCAAGCCATTCAGATTAGCTGGAATCGATATTCCAAAGTTATTCTTTACCAAGCTTGTGGACCCTAACTCTGATCCTGCGGATGAAGTAAGTTATTAAGTTTGTTTTTTGAATTGGTTTTGAACTATATTTCCTAAAACTTCAGCCTTATGTTTGTTTTAAAGTTTTTGTACTGTAATTTGGTAAACTTCAAACTTATGCATGCTTCAGTTTTTTAGTTCATTTGCTAAACTTCATACTAAAAGATGCTGAAGTTTTGTCCTGCAGTCTGTTGTTTAGCAATGAGTTTTTCCTAAAAACTTCAGACTAAACATGCTGAAGTTGTTTAGTTTATTTGCTAAAACTTCAGACTAAACGTGCTGAAGTTTTTGTCGTGCAATCTCTAGTTTTGCAATGAGTTTTTTTCTAAAATTTAAATTAAACATGCTGAATTTTTTTAGTTCATTTCCTAACACTTCATACTGAACATGCTTAAGTTTTTGTCATGCAGTTTGTAGTTTTGTAAACTCCATACCTATGCATGCTGAAATTTTTTAGTTCATTCCCTAAACTTATTCTTTTGCTCTGAATTATATTGTGGTTAAGTTCACATATTTTCTTTTGTTGTTGTTTGTTTGCAGCATATTGAAGTGGGCGTATATTTCTTGCACAAAAAATATTGCTATCACCTTCCAAGTAATCCAGAATCAAAATGTGCAGTAATAAATTTACTTTTTGATCAATATATGACTAAGTTGTCTAGTGTTCATCCTTCAGATGAACAGAAGGAGAAAGTTAGAATAAGGGAGGAAAAGAGAATGGAGGAGAAAAGTAAAATGGAAGAGAAAAAGAGCAAATCAAAGAGAAAGCGGGTTGTCAAAAAACAGGTGATTGAGGAAGCTGTGGATTATGAAGAAGAAGTAGAGATTGAGGAACTTACCGAGTTTACCTGGTTTATTGAAGAATCAACTGCTGAAAAGGTGGCAATAAGAGGCATTGACGTTTCATGTGGTATCTCATGGGCAACTGCCAAAAAAGTATTCTTTCCATTTCGACTTAAGCCAAGAGCTGTCCAGTCATCTACGCACTACTTTCTTGGAATTCTGCACTGTCAAACCAAAACTATATATGTGTACGATTCCTTGAGCAATTCACCATATGAGAGTGCATTGGAACATGTCCAAAATTATGCCCGGTTGATCCCACACTTGCTCGAATGCTTGAAGTTTGGCACACTGTAACGACCCGACCAGTCGTTTCGAGTATTACAACCCCGTCTTCCCATTTACTACTCAAATTGTGCTTTATGGTTGTTATTTGACTTGCCAGGGTAATTGGTTCGGGTCCGGTGAGGTTTTGGAATGATTTGGAACACTTAGTTCCAATGTTTAGAACTTAAGTTGTAAAGGTTGACTGGATGCGGACTTATGTGTAACGACCCCGAAAAATTTTTGCTAAGGAAATTAAGGTTTTATGGTGTCGAGGTAGATTAATTAGTACAAAGGTTGTAGGATGCACTTAAGTGTTGAGAAAAATTTTTGACAAAAGAAGGATATTCTGCGGTCTATTTTGCGACCGCAGAAACGTTATTTGGATCGTAGATTTACCGCAGAACGAAGAGAAAACTCGAGAAAATTTTGGGCCATTATGCGGCCTCAAAAGTGTTGTGCGGTCCAGTATGTGGACCGTAGAATGCTCGCATACTCGGGCACAATATGCCCAGTTCTCAAGGTCCATTTCGTGGGCCAGAGATGCATTATGCGGTCACATATGCGACTGTAGATCCTGTCTCGGAGCTTCATTTTCTTCTTTAGATACCCCGACCCTATTTTGATAAATAGCCTTTGGGGCTCATTTTGAAGGCAAAATTTTGATATTTTAGAGAGAAGTGAGAGTATTCTAGAGAGAGGAAGAAGCCCAAGTGCTTTGTTCATCAAGATCTTGTTCAAGCATTGACATCCAACAATCAATATCACAAAATCTTCACCCAAGAGGTAAGGTTCTAACCCTAGTCTTCAATATCGAGTGTGGGTAAAGATGGGTGATTGAGAGTATGATTCTTGGGTAAAGATTGTGTTGAAAAATGGTAGAAATCTTCAAGGACTTTAATTGAGGATTTGAGGGTCGAGTTGATGTCGGAATTTGGTAAAATTTATATGATTAGACTCGTGGTTGGATGGGCGTTAATATTTTGTAACTTTTGTCGGGTTCCGATACTTGGGCCCCACGAGCGATTTTTGAGTGTAATTTCGGATTTTGTTAGGAACATTTGTATTTTCATATGGAATTAATTCCTATAATTTGAATTAATTGAATCAAATTAATTGTGACTAGATTCGAGGCGTTCGTAGGCTGATTCGCGAGGCAAAGGCATAGCAGAATAAAGAATTATACGGTTTGAGGTAAGTAACAGTTCTAAATTTGGTCCTGAGGGTATGAAACCCCAGATTATGTGTTATATGATCGGTTTTGAGGTGGTGCACATGCTAGGTGACGGGCGTGTGGGCGTGCACTACAGGAATTGTGACTTAGTCAAATTCCATGGAACTATGTAATTGAATAATTTGTTGTTATATGTACATTCTCCATGTAGTAGAGAAATTGAACCATAAATCATGTTTAGATTATGTGTTGCCACTATAGGGACCCACAAAGGTCGTGTACATGTTGAATTATCTGCTAAATTGTAGTGTTGTACTCAGTCACAATTTACTTGTTTATTTTATCCCAGTCTTTATTGTTTATTATTGATGCATCATATCATTGTTGTTAGAGCTGATTTTCATGATTATTGAGAGCCCGAGAGCCTGGAGAGATTTATGACTTAGTGAGGCTGAGGGCCTGGTTGTGAGATATTATACTATAGCACGTGAGTTGTCCTTGCGGATCCAGATATTATATTATAGCACGTGAGTTGTCCGTGCAGCACGTGAGTTATCCGTGCAGCATGTGAGTTGTCCGTGCGGATCCAGATATTATACTAGCACGTGAGTTGTCCGTGCAGATTATAGCGCTTGGGCTGAAGGATCCCCTCCGGAGTCTGTACACACCTCCAATGAGCGCAGGTACCTATTGAGTGTGAGCGATGAGTGTTGAGCGAGTGGGAGGACTGAGTGACTGTTGCTCTGAGAGGATGCATTGATTTCATTATTGTTGTACTACAATTGTAATTTATCCCTGTTCTGGAAAATTTCTGAAAGATATTATCTCCTGTTTCAGTCAAACCTGATATGAAATTACTGTTTAGGCCTTAATTGTTGAACTTGCAAGCATGCCTACCTTCTTATGTTGGAAATTACTGTAACTGGATGTAACGACCCAATTCCAATTTAAGACGTGATGGCGCCCAACACCATTGTCAGGCAAGTCGACACAAATCAAAATAGTGGTTTCCCGTTTAAATAAATTTATTAAATGGATACATTTCCTTATTTGTTGAAAAGATTTAGAAATTTGCAAATGGGACATAATTAAACGGGAATAACAAGTACTAATCAAAATCAAGTAAACAAATCCAAAATCATAAGTCTACTAGAGTACATGCCAAAACCTGGTGTCACAAGTATGTGGGCAATCTAGTAAAATATACAAAAGAGTACTAGCCTACTGTCTGAAAGGAAATAAAAAGAAAAATAGAGCATAAGAGAGACCCCAGCTGTTGCAGGACGGCTCGGAAGGCAACTCACCGTGAAGTCTCGAGATGGGGATCAAAACTGCGCACCAGACTGGTAACCATATGTACCTGCCTCAGATCCTGTACAATTAAGTACATAAGTGTAGTGTGAGCACATAAAACAACATGTACCCAGTAAGTATCCCGCCTAACCTCAAAGAAGTAGCGACGAGGGGTCGACTTCGACACTTACTAAGGTCAATAACATGATAATATGAGATTCTAATTAAGCATGGTATACAATAATAAGACTTAGAACAAGAATTTAACTGGTCAAGAAATCACCATATTTAAGAACTTAATCACTTGCTTCCTTTAAAACATATGATCACACAGACAATGAATCCATATTAATTATGAAAGAAACTTTCAGTTCTACTGTCACACACAATACCATCGAGGACGTTCGGCCCGATCCAATATAAATATAAATTGTGCACTGCCGAGGGTCGAACGGCGCGAACCATAGATGCATCTATTTTCCCCGCTCGCGAATCATACATGCGACACAATCAAAAATAAATTTAAGGAATTACCCTGCTTGCGAATCATACATGCGACGCGGTTACACAAAGATCTTATAAATTATTATAGTACTCTCCCATTCTTTTCAAAATACGACATTCAAATGAAAACCTTTAAGATCCCATTATTTTTCCTCAATTCCAATTCCTTTTGAAACATATAATAAGCACACTCCATTCTGCTCTTCTCAAGGCAAATAATATACATAAAGTAATAACAATATCAACAAGGCATGGTGTAAGCCTAAGACTACCCAGACATAACAGGAATGGTAGCTACGTACGGACTCTTGTCACTTCGTGCGTACATGCCCCCCACAAACAACAACACATATTAATTTAGTTCACCTATGGGGTAATTTCCCTCTTACAAGATTAGAAATGAGACTTACCTCGTCTCAAAGCCTACTTCCCAATTCAAGAACGCGCTCAAACCCCCAAATTTGATGCCAACGACTCGAAGCTAGTCAAACATTACATAAACTAATCAATCTATGCTCAAATATTCATAGTTCCACCCTTTAAGTGATTTCCCAACCTGAATTGCAAGACTCCTAAAATTCACCCCCGGGTCCACATGCTCGGATTCCGGAATTTTTTTAAGAAAGTTTTTACCCATGACCTAAGGAACATAAATATATGATTATAATTAAGTTTCATGGTCAACTTCGTGGTAAAAATCTCATTCTTGTCAAACCCTAGGTTTTTCATCTAACCCATGATTTCTATTAATTTTTATGTTGAAATCTACCTAAAATCTATGTATTGAACTCATGATAGGTAGAAATTACTTACCTTCAAAAGCTAGGTGGAAATCCCTCCCAAGAAGCTCCAATAATCGCCCAAAGAGTGAGAGAAAATGGGTGAAAATGGCTTAAGTCCCATATTAATTGAACCTCACTGCCCCAGCGATTATCGCACCTGCGGTGCATAGGCTGCACCTGCGGGTCCGCTTTTGCAGACCAGGTGTCCGCTTCTGCGGAGTTGGTTGGGCTGGCTGGGGCCGCATCTGCGGACGAGCTCCTGCTTCTGCATAGAAGGAGCCGCATCTGCAGAATTGGCTGGGTCAGCTGGGGCCGCATCTGCGATGCTGGTCTCGCACTTGCGAGCTCGCACCTACGGCTGGCCAACTGCAGGTGAGGTTATGACAGAACTAGGGAGCTTCAGCTCCCAAAATGGTCCGAGCCTCGTCCGATCGACACTGGGGCCCCCCGGGCCCCACCCGAATATACCAACAAGTTTGGAATCACAAAACGGACTCGCTCGAACTCATAGAACGCCCGAAACAACATTAAAACCAATAGAATCAAACTTAAGAACTTCAAGTTCTTCAATTTACTTCCAATGCGCCGAAACGTACTTATACTACTCGGAATGACACCAAATTTTGCATGCAAGTCTTAAATGACACTACGGAACCGTTCCCGGTCTTGGAATTCCGTTTGGACCTTGATATCACCAAAACCCGCTCCAAACCAAATTTTAAAGAACTTCTAAAACCTTCAAGAACCAACTTTCACTATTAGGCGCCAAAATGCTCCCGGTTCATCCAAAACCCAATCCGAACATATGCCCAAGTACGAAATCACCATACGAACCTATTAGATCAGTCAAATCCTGATTCCGAGGTTGTTTACTCAAAATGTTGGCCGAAGTCAAACTTGGCCTTTCAAGCTAACCTTAAGGAACCAAGTGTTCCGATTTCAACCCAAACTCTTCCAAATCTCGAACCAACCATCCCCGCAATTCATAAATCAGTAAAAGCATGTACGGGAAGTCTTATTTAGGGGAACGAGGTTCTAGAAAGCAAAACGACCGATCAGGTTCTCCACCTCTTAAACAAATGTTCGTCCTCAAACGAGTTTAGATTCATACCTGATGTGCTGAATAAGTGTGGATATTTGCTTCGCATGTCCTCCTCGGACTCCCAGGTCGCCTCCTTGACTGGTTGGCCCATCCACTGAACCCTTACCGCGGAAATCCTCTTGGATCTCAACTGGCGATCCTGTCCAGCAACAATAGCAACTGGATCCTCTTCATAACCCAAACTCTCATCTAACTGAATAGTGCTAAAATCTAACACATGTGACAAGTCGATATGATATCTCCGGAGCATAGACACGTGAAAAACTGGATGAAACCCTAATAGGTTGGGAGGTAAAGCAAGCTCATAAGCAACCTCCCCAACCCGCATCAACACCTCAAATGGGCCTATAAACCTTCGGCTCAACTTGCCCTTCTTTCCGTATCTCATAATACCCTTCATCGGCGAGACCTTCAAGAGAACCTTCTCGCAGACCATAAATGATACATCGCGCGCCTTCTGATCAGCGTAACTTTTCTGTTTGGACTGTGCTGTGCGAAGTCGCTTCTGAATCAACTTTAGCTTTTCCAAGGCATCCTTCACCAAATCAGTACCATATAACTTAGCCTCGCCGGGATCAAACAACCCGATGGGAGAACGACATCGCCGGCCATATAAAGCCTCAAATGGAGCCATCTCGATGCTGGACTGGTAACTGTTATTGTAAGCAAACTCGACCAAAGGCAAGAACTGATCCCACTGTCCCCCAAAGTCAATCACACATGATCTTAGCATGTCCTCCAATATCTAAACTATCCGCTCTGGCTGCTAGTCGGTCTGAGGATGAAACGCAGTGCTAAGCTCTACACGGGTACCCAACTCACTCTTTACGGCTCTCCAGAAATGCTAAGTGAATTGAGGGCCTCTATCTGATATGATGGAAACAGGCACACCGTGCAACCAAACTATCTCCCTAATATAAATCTGGGCCAACTTTTTTGAAGAATATATAGTCATAACCGGAATGAAGTGTGCCGACTTGGTCAACCTGTCGACAATGACCCAAACTGCATCAAACTTTCGCAAGGTCCGCGGTAACCCAACCACGAAGTCCATGGTAATGAGCTCCCATTTCCACTCAGGTATAGTCATTTTTTGAAGTAGGCCACCTGGCCTTTGGTGTTCATACTTGACCTGCTGGAAATTCAGACACCTAGCCGCATACTCAACTATATCTTTCTTCATCCGCCGCCACCAATTATGCTGTCTCAGGTCACGATACATCTTCGTAGCACTTGGATGAATAGAATAACGAGAACTGTATGCCTTCTCTAGAATCCTCTCTCTCAAGCCATCGACATTAAGAACAAATAGACGACCTTGGTGTCGCAGAACATCATCATCGCCAATAGAAACCTCCTTGGCACTACCCTGTAGTACCGTCTCTCTAAGAACTGCCAAATGTGGTTCATCAAACTGCCGAGCCTTGATCTGCCCCAATAGTGAAGGCTGGGCAACAACACATGCAAGAACCTGGCTGGGCTCTGAAATATCCAACCTCACAAGTCTGTTAGCCAAGGACTGAATGTCCAAAGCTAGTGGCCTCTCCTCCGCTGAAATAAATGCCAAGCTACCCATACTTTCTGCCTTCTTGCTTAAGGCATCCGCGGCCACATTTGCCTTGCCCGGATAATAAAGAATGGTGATGTCATAATCCTCCAGTAACTCGAGCCATCTACGCTGCCTCAAATTAAGATCCCTTTGCTAGAACAAATGTTGTAAGCTGCTATGATCAGTATAAACCTCACATGACATCCCATACAGATAATGCCTCCATATCTTAAGAGCATGAACAATCGCGGCTAACTTCAAATCGTGCACAGGGTAATTCTTCTTATGAATCTTTAGCTGACGCGAAGCATATGCAATAACTCGCCCCTCCTACATCAATACACAACCCAAGCCAATGCGTGAAGCGTCGCAATATACCGTATACATCCCCGAGCCGGAAGGCAACACTAGAACCGGTGTTGTAGTTAAAGTTGTCTTGTGCTTCTGGAAGCTCGCCTCACAATCATCGGACCAACGGAATGGAGCACCCTTTTGGGTCAATCTAGTCATAGGTTCTGCAATGGATGAGAAACCCTGCACAAACCAGTGATAATAACCTGCCAACCCTAGGAAACTCCTGATCTCAGCCACCGAAATGAGACGAGGCCAACTCTGAACTGCCTCAATCTTCTTGGGATCCACCTTAATACCCTCTCCTGATACAACATGCCCCAAGAATGCTTAAGACTCTAGCCAAAACTCACACTTGGAGAATTTAGCATATAGCTCCTATTCCCGCAATGTCTAAAGCACCACTCTCAAATGCTGTTCGTGCTCCTCCAGGCTACGTGAATAAATCAAGATGTCATCAATGAAGACAATAACGAAGGAATAAATATAAGGCCTAAACACTTTGTTCATCAAATACATGAACGCCGCTTGGGCATTAGTCAACCCGAAGGACATCACTAGAAACTCATAATGACCATAGCTGGTACGGAAGGCAGTCTTCGGAACATCTGAGTCCCGAATTTTCAACTGATGGTACTCTAACCTCAAGTCGATTTTACAGAACACCCTAGTGCCCTGCAACTGGTCAAACAAATCATCGATACGTGGCAATGGGTACTTGTTCGTGATGGTAACCTTGTTCAACTGGCGGTAATCAATGCACATCCGCATAGTCACATCTTTCTTCTTCACAAATAACACGGGTGCACCCCAAGGTGATATACTTGGTCTCACAAACCCCTTTGCTAACAACTTCTCAAGCTGCTCCTTCAACTCATTCAACTCTTTCGGAGTTATACGGTACGGCGGAATAGATATAGGCTCTAGAGCCAAATCAATACGGAAATCAATATCATGATTTGGCGGCATGCATGGAAGGTCAGAAGGAAACACATTGGCGAACTCCGAACTACTGGAACTGAATCAATCGTCGGAGACTCTGCGAAGGTGTCCTGAACATAGGCTAAATAAGCCAAATAACCCTTCTCGACCATGTGTCGAGCCTTTAGGAAAGAGATAACCCGACTAGATGTACTGACAAACGAACCCTTCCACTCCAACCTGGGCAACTCCGACATCGCTAAAGTAACAGTCTTGGCATGGCAATCAAGAATGACATGATATGGAGATAACCAGTCCATGCCTAGGATGATCTCAAAGTCGGTCATATCAAATAACAGAAGGTCTTTCCTAGTCTCATAACTACATAATGTGACCATACAGGACCGATAGATCCGATCCACAACCACAAAATCACCCACAAGAGTGGACACATAAACAAGAGTACCCAAGAACTCATGAGGAACACCCAGGAAATAAGCAAACATAAATGATACATATGAATAGGTAGATCCTAGATCAAATAACACCGAAGCATCCCTACCGAAGACAGAAATAATACCTGTGATCACGGCATATGAGGCCATTGCATCTGGTCTGGCCGGAATAGCATAGAGTCTAACTGGGGCGCCACCTGGCTGGCCCTCGTCTGCCTGACCTCCACCTCTAGGATGGCCTCTACCCACCTGCCCTCCACCTCTAGGCTGCCGGATGGCTAGTGCGACTGCTGGAGCTAAAATCATGGGCTGCTGACCCTACTGTACAGCCTTGCCCCGAAGCCTGGGGCAGGATCTCTTCATGTGACCCGGATCTCCACACTCATAATAACCTCTCGGTACCATAGACTGTTGTCCCGAAGTCTGACCCTGATAGCCTGAATACCACTAGAAGAACCCTGAATGGCTGGTGGGCGGTATGAACTCTTTGGCGTGGCGCTGAAATAAGCACTGGAAGAACAATGATAAACTGGTGGGCGACAAGAACTCTATGGCATAACACTAAAATAGGGTCGCGCCGGAGCACCCCGAGGAGGTGGTGGTGCTAAATATGTGGGCCTACTAGGTCGACCCCTCCCGAATTGACCTCTGCCCCTAGCCTAGGTACCTCTAAACTCTCTAGAGAAACGGGCCCTCTTGTCCTGCTGCATCTCCTCTCTACCCCTCTGGCGGTAGCCCTCAATCCTCCGAGCAATCGCCACTACTAGGTGATAACCAGTACCCATCTCAACCTCTCGAGTCATACTAGCCCGAATATTGTGGTGCAACCCCGCAACAAATCTCCGCATTCTCTCTGCGTCAGTAGGAAGTATCATAAGTGCATGGCGAGACAACTCAGAGAACCTCGCCTCATAATCTGTCACTGACATCTGACCCTGCTCGAGCTGCTCGAACTGACCTCGCTACTCTTCCCTCTGAGAGGGTGGAATATACCTATCCAAGAAAAGCTGTGTAAACTGGTCCCAAGTCATGGGAGGAGAACCCGTTGGTTTGCTAAGAAGATAAGACTGCCACCATCTACAGGCGCTGCCCTCAAGTTGGAAAGTAGTGAAGTCCACCCCATGGGACTCCAATATCCTCATGTTGTGCAGTTTGTCCCAACACCTATCAATGAAGTCCTGAGGATCCTCGTGTCGCTCACCCCCAAATACCGTAGGGTGAAGCCTAGTCCATATGTCCAAAAGCTTCTACGGCTCGCCGGTCGCAACTGGTCTAGGATCAGGCACAACTGCTTCTACTGGCTGGGCTCCGGCCACGGGTAGTGTACCCGGGGTCTGATATATTGCAGCTGCGTGCCCAGGAGCCTGAGTAGTAGCGGTCTGTGCTCCCCCTCCTGCCTGAGATGTGGCTGGGTCCGCTGGAAATAAACCAGCCTAAGTCATGGTGTCCATAAACCGCATCATACGACCCATGACCTCCTGAAAGCCCGGTGCTGTCATGAAATCTACCGTGGCTGACCCTGCGGTAGGCACCTCGCCCTGCTCCTCAATAATGGGATCCTCCACTGGATCCGATGTTGGTGCTACTGGGGCAGATCTAGGACGCCCTCGTCCCCTACCTCGGGCCGGTGCCCTCTCCCGGTCTCTGCATCAGCATCTAGCAACAGGTGGAGCAGCTCCTCCCGAGTCTGGAATGTTCGCCGTACGCGTCCTCACCATCTGTGAGAGAATAGAAGGAAGAAACTTAGTATACTATCAATTGCACGATAGGAGATGAATAAAGAGTAGTTTCCTAACACCCTATAGCCTCTCGAAGATAAGTACAGACATCTCCGTACCGATCCGCAAGACTCTACTAGGCTTGCCCATGACTTGTGAGACCGACGTAAACCTAGTGCTCTAATACCATGTTGTCACGACCCAATTCCAATTTAAGCCGTGATGGCGCCCAACACCATTGTCAGGCAAGTCGACACAAATCAAAATAGTGGTTTCCCGTTTAAATAAATGTACTAAGTGGATACATTTCCTTATTTGTTGAAAAGATTTAGAAATTTGCAAATGGGACATAATTAAACAGGAATAACAAGTACTAATCAAAATCAAGTAAACAAATCCAAAATCATAAGTCTACTAGAGTACATGCCAAAACCTGGTGTCACAAGTATGTGGGCAATCTAGTAAAATATACAAAAGAGTACTAGCCTACTGTCTGAAAGGAAATAAACAGAAAAATAGAGCATAAGAGAGACCCCAGCTGCTGCAGGACGGCTCGGAAGGCAACTCACCGTGAAGTCTCGAGATGGGGATCAAAACTGCGCACCAGACTGGTAACCATATGTACCTGCCTCAGATCCTGTACAATTAAGTACATAAGTGTAGTGTGAGCACATAAAACAACATGTACCCAGTAAGTATCCCGCCTAACCTCAAAGAAGTAGCGACGAGGGGTCGACTTCGACACATACTAAGGTCAATAACATGATAATATGAGATTCTAATTAAGCATGGTATACAATAATAAGACTTAGGACAAGAATTTAACTGGTCAAGAAATCACCATATTTAAGAACTTAATCACTTGCTTCCTTCAAAACATATGATCACACAGACAATGAATCTATATTAATTATGAAAGAAACTTTCAGTTCTACTGTCACACACAATACCACCGAGGACGTTCGGCCCGATCCAACATAAATATAAACTGTGCACTACCGAGGGTCGAACGACGCGAACCATAGATGCATCTATTTTCCCCGCTCGCGAATCATACATGCAATGCAGTCAAACATAAATTTCAGGAATTACCCTGCTCGCGAATCATACATGCAACGCGGTTACACAAAGATCTCATAAATTATTATAGTACTCTCCCATTCTTTTCAAAATACGACATTAAAATGAAAACCTTTAAGATACCATTATTTTTCCTCAATTCCAATTCCTTTTGAAACATATAATAAGCACACTCCATTCTGCTCTTCTCAAGGCAAATAATATACATAAAGTAATAACAATATCAACAAGGCATGGTGTAAGCCTAAGACTACCCAGACATAACAGGAATGGTAGCTACGTACGGACTCTTGTCACTTCGTGCGTACATGCCCCCCACAAACAACAACACATATTAATTTAGTTCACCTATGGGGTAATTTCCCTCTTACAAGATTAGAAATGAGACTTACCTCGTCTCAAAGCCTACTTCCCAATTCAAGAACGCGCTCAAACCCCCAAATTTGATGCCAACGACTCGAAGCTAGTCAAACATTACATAAACTAATCAATCTATGCTCAAAAGTTCATAATTCCACCTTTTATGTGATTTCCCAAGCTAAATTGCAAGATTTCTAAAATTCACCCCGGGCCCACATGCTCGGATTCTAGAAATTTTTAAAGAAAGTTATTACCCATGACCTAAGGAACATAAATATAAGATTATCACTAAGTTTCATGGTCAACTTTGTGGTAAGAATCTCATTCTTGTCAAACCCTAGGTTTTTCATCTAACCCATGATTTCAATTAATTTTTATATTGAAATCTACCTAAAATCTATGTATTGGACTCATGATAGGTAGAAATTACTTACCTCCAAAAGCTAGGTGGAAATCCCTCACAAGAAGCTCCAATAATCGCTCAAAGAGTGAGAGAAAATAAGTGAAAATGGCTTAAGTCCCGTATTAACTGAACCTCACTGCCTCAACGATTTTCGCACTTGCGGGTCCGCTTTTGTGGACCAGGTGTCCGCTTTTGCGAAATTAGCCGAGCCGGTTGGGGCCGCATCTGCGGACGAGCTCCCGCTTTTGTGTAGAAGGAGCCGCATCTGGGGAATTGGCTGGGCCGACTGGGGCCGCATCTGCGGACGCTGGTCTCGCACCTGCGGCTGGCCAACCGCAGGTGCTGTTATGACAGAACTGGGGAGTTTCAGCTCCCGAAATGGTCCGAGCCTCGTCCGATCGACACTCGGGTCCCGTCCGAACATACCAACAAGTTTGGAATCACAAAACGGACTCGCTCGAATTCATGGAACGCCCGAAACAACATTAAAATCAAGAATCACACCCTAAAACCAATTGAATCAAACTTAAGAACTTCAAGTTTTTCAATTTACTTCCAATGCGCCGAAACGTACTTAAACTACTCAGAATGACACCAAAATTTGCGTGCAAGTCTTAAATGACACTACGAAACCATTCCTAGTCTCAGAATTCCGTTTGGACCTCGATATCACCAAAACCCGCTCCAAAACAAATTTTAAAAAACTTCTAAAACCTTTAAGAACTAACTTTCACTATTAGGCACCAAAACGCTCCCGGGTTATCTAAAACCCAATCCGAACATACGCCCAAGTCCGAAATCACCATACAAACCTATTGGAACCATCAAATCCCGATTCCGAGGTCATTTACTCAAAATGTTGACCAAAGTCAAACTTGGCCTTTCAAGCCAACCTTAAGGAACCAAGTGTTCCGATTTCAACCGAAACTCTTCCAAATCCCAAACCAACCATCCCCGCAAGTCATAAATCAGTAAAAGCATATACGAGAAATCTTATTTAGAGGAACGAGGTTCTAGAAAGCAAAACGACGGGTCGGGTCGTTACATTCTCCACCTCTTAAACAAACGTTTGTCCTTGAACGAGTTTAGATTCATACCTGATGTGCTGAATAAGTATGGATATCTGCTTCGCATGTCCTCCTCGGACTCCCAGGTCACCTCCTCGACTGGTTGGCCCCTCCACTGAAACCTTACAGTGAAAATCCTCTTGGATCTCAATTAGCGATCATGTCTAGCAACAATAGCAACTGGCTCCTCTTCATAACCCAAACTCTCATCTAACTGAATAGTGCTGAAATCTAACACATGTGACAAGTCAGCATGATATCTCCGGAGCATAGATACGTGAAAAACTGGATGAACCCCTGATAGGCTGGGAGGTAAAGCAAGCTCATAAGCAACCTCCCCAACTCGCCTCAACACCTCAAATGCGCCGATAAACCTTCGGCTCAACTTGCCCTTCTTTTCGAATCTCATAATACCCTTCATCAGTGAGACCTTCAAGAGAACCTTCTCGCCGACCATAAATGATACATCGCACGCCTTCTGATCAGCGTAAATTTTCTGTCTGGACTGTGCTGTGTGAAGTCACTTCTGAATCAACTTTACCTTTTCCAAGGCATCCTTCACCAAATCAGTACCATATAACTTAGCCTCGCCGGTCTCAAACCACCCGATGGGAGAACGACATCGCCGACCATATAAATCCTTAAATGGAGCCATCTCGATGATGGACTGGTAACTGTTATTGTAAGCAAACTCGGCCAAAGGCAAGAACTGATCCCACTGTCCCCCAAAGCCAATCACACATGCTCTTAGCATGTCCTCCAATATCTGAATTGTCCGCTCTAACTGCATGTCGGTCTAAGGATGAAACGCAGTGCTGAGCTCTACACGGGTGCCCAACTCACTCTATACGGCTCTCCAGAAATGCAAAGTGAACTGAGGGTCTCTGTCTGATATGATGTAAATAGGCATACCGTGCAACCGAACTATCTCCCTAATATAAATCTGGGCTAACTTCTCTGAAGTATATGTAGTCACAACCGGAATGAAGTGTGCCGACTTGGTCAACCTATCGACAATGACCCAAACTGCATCAAACTTCCGCAAGGTCCGCGGTAACCCAACCACGAAGTCCATGGTAATGCGCTCCCATTTCCACTCAGGTATAGTCATTTGCTGAAGTAGGCCACCTGGCCTCTGGTGTTCATACTTGACCTGCTGGCAATTCAGACACCTAGCTACATACTCAACTATATCTTTCTTCATCTGCCACCACCAATAGTGCTATCTCAGGTCACGATACATCTTCGTAGCACTTGGATGAATAGAATACCGAGAATTGTGTGCCTCCTCTAGAATATTCTCTCTTAAGCCATCGGCATAAGGAACTCATAGACGACCCTAGAGTCATAGAACACCATCATCGCCTATAGAAATCTCCTTGGCACTACACTGTAGTACCGTCTCTCTAAGAACTGCCAAATGTGGGTCATCAAACTGCCGAGCCTTGATCTGCCCCAATAGTGAAGACTGGGCAACAACACATGTAAGAACCCGGCTAGGCTCTGAAATATCCTACCTCACAAGTCTGTTAGCCAAGAACTAAATGTCCAAAGCTAGTGGCCTCTCCTCCGCTGAAATAAATGCCAAGCTACCCATACTTTCTGCCTTCTTTCTTATGGCATCCGCGACCACATTTGCCTTGCCCGGATGATAAAAAATGGTGATGTCATAATCCTTCAGTAACTCGAGCCATCTACGCTGCCTCAAATTGAGATCCCTTTGCTAGAACAAATGCTGTAAGCTGCGATGATCAGTATAAACCTCACATGACACCCCATACAGATAATGCCTCCATATCTTAAGAGCATGAACAATCGCGAATAACTCCAAATCGTGCAACATGGTAATTTTTCTCATGAATCTTCAGGTGACGCGAAGCATATGCAATAACTTGCCCCTCCTACATCAATACACAACCCAAGCCAACGCGTGAAGCATCACAATATACCGTATACATCCCAGAGCCGGAAGGAAACACTAGAACCGATGCTGTAGTCAAAGCTGTCTTGAGCTTCTGGAAGCTCGCCTCACAATCATCGGACCAACGGAACGAAGTGCCCTTTTGGGTCAATCTAGTTAGAGGTGCTGCAATGGATGAGAAACCCTGCACAAACCGGCGATAATAACCTGCCAACCCCAGGAAATACCTGATCTCAGTCACCGAAGTTGGACGAGGCCAACTCTGAATAGCCTCAATCTTCTTGGGATCCACCTTAATACCCTCTCCTAATACAACATGCCCCAAGAATGACACAGACTCTAGCCAAAACTCACACTTGGAGAACTTAGCATATAGCTCGTGTTTCCGCAATGTCTGAAGCACCACTCTCAAATGATGCTCGTGCTCCTCCAAGCTACTTGAGTAAATCAATATGTCATCAATAAAGACAATAATAAAGGAATCAATATAAGGCCTAAACACTTTATTCATCAAATCCATGAATGTCGCTGGGGCATTAGTCAAGCCAAAGGACATCACTAGAAACTCATAATGACCATATCTGGTACGGAAGGCAGTCTTCGGAACATCTGAGTCCTAAATCTTCAACTGATGGTACCCTGACCTCAATTCGATTTTAGAGAACACCCTAGCGCCCTGCAACTGGTCAAAAAAATCATCGATACGCGGCAATGGGTACTTGTTCTTGATGGTAACCTTGTTCAACTGGCGGTAATCAATGCATATCCGCATAGTCCCATATTTTATTTTCACAAATAACACTGGTGCACCCCAAGGTGATACACTTGGTCTCACAAACCCCTTTGCTAACAACTCCTCAAGCTTCTCCTTCAACTTCTTCAACTCTTTTAGAGCCATACGGTACGGTGGGATAGATATAGGCTGGGTGCCTGGAGCCAAATCAATACAGAAATCAATATCACGATCTGGCGGCATGCCTGGAAGGTCAGAAGGAAACACATCGGCGAACTCCTAGACTACTGGCATTGAATCAATCGTCGAAGACTCTGCGGTGGTGGCCCGAACATAGGCTAAATAAGCCAAACAACCCTTCTTGACCATGTGTCGAGCCTTCAGGAAAGAGATAACCCGACTAGATGTACTAACAGACGAACCCTTCCACTTCAACCTGGGCAACTCTGGCATCGCTAAAGTAACAGTCTTGGCATGGACCGATAGATCCGATACAAGTCGGTCATATCAAGTAACAAAAGGTTTTCCCTAGTCTCGTAACCACATAATGTGACCATACAGGATCGATAGATCCGATCCACAACCACAGAATCGCCCACAATGGTGGACACATAAACAAGAGTACCCAAGAACTCACGAGGAACACCCAAGAAATAAGCAAACAGAAATGATACATATGAATAGGTAGATCCTGGATCAACTAACACCGAAGCATCCCTACCGCAGACATAAATAATACCTGTGATCACGGTATCTGAGGCCATTGCATCTGATCCGGCTGAAAAAGCATAGAATCTAACTAGGGTGCCACCTGACTGGCCCTCGTCTGCCTGACCTCCACCTCTAGGATAGCCTCTACCCACCTGCCCTCCGCCTCTGGGCGACCAGACGGCTGGTGTGGCTACTGGAGTTGAAATCATGGGCAGTATGAACTCTCTAGCATGGCACTGAAATAAGCATTGGAAGAACACTAATGAATTGGTGGACGATAAGAACTCTCTGGCATAGCACTAAAATATGTCCGCGCCGGAGCACCCCGAGGAGGTGGTGGTACTGAATATGTGGGCCTACTAGTCCGACCCCTCCCGAACTGACCTCTGCCCCTAGCCGGGGCACATTTAAACTCTCCAGAGAAACGGGCCCTCTTGTCCCGCTGCATCTGCTCTGTACCCTTCTGGCGGTAGCCCTCAATCCTCCGAGCAATATCTACTACTAGGTGATAACTAGTACCCATCTCAACTTCCCGGGTCATACTAGCCTGAATATTGGGGTGCAACCCCGCAACAAATCTCCGCACTCTCTCTGCGTCGGTAGGAAGTATCATAAGGGCATGGCGAGACAACTCAGAGAACCTCGCCTCATAATCTGTCACTGACATCTGACCCTGCTCGAGCTGCTCGAACGGACCTCACAACTCTTCCCTCTAAGATGGTGGAATATACCTATCCAAGAAAAGCTGTGTAAACTGGTCCCAAGTCATGGGAGGAGAACCCGCTGGTTTGCCAAGAAGATAAGACTGCCACCATCTACGGGCCCTGCTTTCCAGCTGGAAAGTAGTGAAGTCCACCCTATGGGACTCCAATATCCTCATGTTGTGCAGTCTGTCCCTGCACCTGTCAATGAAGTCCTAAGGATCCTAATGTCCCTCACCCCCAAATACCGAAGGGTGAAGCCTAGTACATTTGTCCAAAAGTTTTTGCGGCTCGCCGGTCGCAGCTGGTCTAGGATCAGGCGCAACTGCTGCTACTGGCTGGGCTCCGGCCACGGGTAGTGTACCCTGGGTCTGATATACTGCAGCTGCGTGCCTATGAGCCTGAGCAATAGGGGTTTGTGCTCCCCCTCCTGCCTGAGATATGGCTGGGTTCGCTGGAAATAAACCAGCCTAAGTCATGGTGTCCATAAACCGCATCATACGACTCATAACCTCTTGAAAGCCCGGTGCTATCATGAAATCTACCGTGGATGGCCCTGCGGTAGGCACCTCGCCCTGCTCCTCAATAATGGGATCCTCTACTGGATCCGCTGGTGGTGCTATTGGGGAAGCTCTGGGATGCCCTCGTCCCCTACCTCGGGCCGGTGCCCTCCCCCAGCCTCTGCATCAGCCTCTAGTAACGGGTGGAGCAGCTCTTCCCGGGTCTGGAACGTCCGCCGTACGCGTCCTCACCATCTGTGAGAGAATAGAAGGAAGAAACTTAGTATACCATCAATTGCACGATAGGATATGAATAAAGAGTAGTTTCCTAACATCCTATAGCCTCTCGAAGATAAGTACAAACGTCTCCGTACCGATCTGCAAGACTCTACTAGGCCTGCCCATGACTTGTGAGACCGACGTGAACCTAGTGCTCTGATACCATGTTGTCACGACCCAATTCCAATTTAAGCCGGGATGGCGCCCAACACCATTGTCAGGCAAGCCGACACTAATCAAAATAGTGGTTTCCCATTTAAATAAATTTACTAAGTGGATACATTTTCTTATTTGTTGAAAAGATTTAGAAATTTGCAAATAGGACATAATTAAACGGGAATAACAAGTACTAATCAAAATCAAGTAAACAAATTCAAAATCATAAGTCTACTAGAGTACGTGCCAAGACCCGGTGTCACAAGTATGTGTGCAATCTAGTAAAATATACAAAAAAGTACTAGCCTACTGTCTGAAAGGAAATAGACAGAAAAATCGAGCATAAGAGAGACCTCAGCTGCTGCAGGACAGCTCGGAAGGCCTCACCGTGAGGTCTCAAGATGGGGATCAAAACTGCGCACCAGCCTGGTAACCAGATGCACCTGCCTCAGATCCTGTACAATTAAGTACAGAAGTGTAGCGTGAGTATATAAAACAACATGTACCAAGTAAGTATCCCGCCTAACCTCGAAGAAGTAGCGACGAGGGGTCGACTTCGACACTTGCTAGGGCCAATAACATGATAATATGAGATTCTAATTAAGCATGGTATATAACAATAAGACTTAGAATAAGAATTTAACTGGTCAAGAAATAATCATATTTAAGAACTTAATCATTTGCTTCCTTTAAACCATATGATCACACAGACAATGAATCCATATTAATTATGAAAGAAACTTTCAGTTCTACTGTCACACACAATACCACCGAGGACGTTCGGCCCGATCCAACATAAATATAAACTGTGCACTGCCGAGGGTCGAACGACGTGAACCATAGATGCATCTATTTTCCCCACTCGTGAATCATACATGCGATGCGGTCAAACATAAATTTAAGGAATTACCCCGCTCGCAAATTATACATACGATGCGGTTACACAAAGATCTCATAAATTATTATAGTACTCTCCCATTCTTTTCAAAATACGACATTCAAATGAAAACCTTTAAGATCCCATTATTTTTCTTCAATTCCAATTCCTTTTGAAATATTTAATAAGCACACTCCATTCCGTTCTTCTCAAGGCAAACAATATACATAAAGTAATAACAATATCAACAAGGCAGGGTGTAAGCCTAAGATTACCCGGGCATAACAGGAATAGTCGCTACGTACGGACTCTTGTCACTTCGTGCGTACGTGGCCCCCCACAAACAACAACACATATTAATTTAGTTCACCTATGGGGTAATTTCCCTCTTAGAAGATTAGAAAGGAGACGTACCTCGTCTCAAAGCCTACTTCGCAATTCAAGAACGCGCTCAAACCCCCAAATTTGACGCCAACGACTCGAAACTAGTCAAACATTACATAAACTAATCAATCTATGCTCAAAAGTTCATAATTCCAACCTTTAAGTGATTTCCCAACCAAAATTGCAAGATTCCTAAAATTCACCCCCGGGCCCACATGCTCGGATTCCAAATTTTTTTAAAGAAAGTTGTTACCCATGACCTAAGGAACATAAATATATGATTATCACTAAGTTTCATGGTCAACTTCGTGGTAAGAATCTCATTCTTGTCAAACCCTAGGTTTTTCATCTAACCCATGATTGCTATTAATTTTTGTGTTGAAATCTATCCAAAATCTATGTATTGAACTCACGATAGGTAGAAATTACTTAACTCCAAAATCTAGGTGGAAATCCCTCCCAAGAAGTTCCAATAATCACCCAAAGAGTGAGAGAAAATGAGTGAAAATGGCTTAAGTCCCGTATTAATTGAACCTCACTGCCCTAGCGATTTTCGCACTTGCGGTGCATAGGCCGCACCTGCGTGTCCGCTTTTGCAGACCAGGTGTTCGCTTCTGCGGAGTTGGCTGGGCTGGCTGGGGCCGCATCTGTGGACGGGCTCCTGCTTCTGTGGTCCCGCTTCTGCGTAGAAAGAGTCGCATCTGCGAAATTGGCTGGGCCGGCTGGGGCCGCATCTGCCGACGCTGGTCTCGCACTTGCGGCTGGCCAACCGCAGGTGCAGTTATGACAGAACTGGGGAGCTTCAACTCCTGAAATGGTCCGAGCCGACACTCGGAGCCTCCCAAGAAGCTCCAGAAATCACCCAATGAGTGAGAGAAAATGAGTGAAAATGGCTTAAGTCCCGTATTAATTGAACCTCACTGCCCTATCGATTTTTGCACCTGCGGTGCATAGGCCGCACCTGCGGGTCCGCTTTTGTGAACCAGGTGTTCGCTTCTGCGGAGTTGGCTGGGCCGGCTGGGTCCGCATTTTGCGGACAGGCTCCTGCTTCTGCGGTCCCGCTTCTGTGTAGAAGGAGTCGCACCTGCAGAATTGGCTGGGCCAGCTGGGGCCGCATCTGCCGACGCTGGTCTCGCACTTGCGGCTGGCCAACCGCAGGTGCAGTTATGACAGAACTGGGTAGCTTGAGCTCCCGAAATGGTCCGAGCCTCGTCCGATCGACACTCGGAGCCCCCGGGCCCCGCTCATCTATAAACAAGACTCTACTAGACACAGCTTGTAGACTCCCTAGGATAGAACTGCTCTGATACCAAGTTTGTCACGCCCCGAACCTAGGAGCGAGACAAGCACCCGGTGCCTCACCTAACCTGGCGTACCAAATTGCGACTAAGGGACTCTGAACATATAATGTCATACTTTGGCCATGGGGCCACCTTGCAAGACAATTTGCGAAGCAAAATATAAAACTGAATGGAAACTAGCGCTAACTAAACATCAATATAAAGCTAGGCCGAAAAGGCCGTCATAGCTACTACAGCTGACAAACCACCAAATTATACATACCAGGCCTACAAACCCAACATACTGCACTAACCAACAGGATATGTCTACAAGCCTCTACTGATAGATATATTGTGATCGGAACAGGGCCCCGACCTACCCATAACATATATACAGATATACATAAGATGTACACAAAACTCTAGACCTGGCAACTCCGAAAGATGTGGAGCTTACCGATCAGGCTGAACTCGGGAAACACCTACTGAGGAGGTCTACTCGTCTGTCTATCTGAACCTGCATGCATGAAATGCAGCGTCCCTGGAAAAGGGACATCAGTACGAAATAATGTACCGAGTATGTAAGGCAATAGCATAATTGAAATCTAAAACTGAACTGATAATATGATAACTGAAATTAACTGGGAGTCAAAGATGGTCTGGAGATATACTTACCTGCTGATAGTGACTAAACTCCTTCAATATAGTAAGTAAAATAAATGTCCGGCCCTATAAGGCTCGGTACGTGTAAATGCTCGGCCGTAGTAGGCTCGCTCATAGGCGCTCGGCCATACTGGGCTCTGTACCTCGGCCATCCTGGGCCCGCTCATAGGCGCTCGGCCACAGTAGGCTCGGTATATGTAACTTACCATCTGATCAGAGGTTGCCCAATAGGGGCCTGCCCACCGATTATAGCTTGATGGTGGTGAAAATAGTGTAATACTGTATATATATAGACCCTCTGCTCTCTTGACTGAATAAAGACAAAACTAAACTGAATATGAAGTCCCGATAAGGAATAATATTGTAACTTATGAGACTAGAATAATGTGAATAAATTCATGAGTACGAACTTCTCTTTATGTCTCATTAATAACACATGTAGCTATGAGATCATGCCAAAATGAAGGAAGGGCTTAGCCTTAACATACCTTATCACAATATTTCCAATCACCAAGTTGAACTTACCTCTTCGCACCTTAATCTACAAGAAAGATAATAATACTATCGTTAAGTTACGAAAGGTACAACTATCGCACAATGAACGACAAACTTATTTTGTATTAAAACGGGCAGCGTCTCCCCTATAATCCTTACTTCCTCCAAATTCAAGATAACACCAACAATATAAGAACAGAAAAATAAAAACATATATACATCATTTTCCAGCCCTATATACACCATCAAATACTACAAAACAGCCCAACATACCCCAATCTCTTCATACACAAAACGACCACCGTAGTAGTGTCAAACGACCCGAAAATATTATGACGAACGACAAGCCAACCACCCTACATTTATATGGTGTTTATAAACCCCCTTCCTCCTCCAAAACTCCACAAAATAGTAGTAAAACATGCAGCCCAATAGCAACACAAAACAGTCCACAAAACAGTCTGCTACAAGTGAATAACTCAAACTCACGGCTTCCGATCACCGTCCCGTGAGTTCTTACAAGTATAGAACGACTTACCATGAATTTACAGCAGAAAAAATGGATGAAAGAGATCAGTAAACGCACTTTATTTGTTGGATAACTCAACTCCTATCTTGGTTCTTCAAACTCTAGGTTTTACCTCCAATTAGAACTTGAAAGGGAGAGAAAATCAATTAGGGTTTGTGGAAAATATTTGGGAGGATTCTTTGCAGAGCTTATGTCTGGTTATTATGCTCTGTTTTAAGTCTATGAAGAAAATAGGCCTTTAAAAGGCCTCTTTGGACGACCCGAAATGGCCCATTTTTGGGCTTTCATTAAAGCAAGTAGGTGACACACCTACTTGTCACCTAGCAGCTTGTGCAGTATTGCAAAAATGCCCATATCTCTCTACTCCGATGTTGTATTGACAAACGGTTTAATGCGTTGGAAAATAGACCCACAGATCTTTAATTTGATGGGTGGAACACCCCATAACTCTAAGTATATTGGGAGAAAATCGCAGTTACATTTGACCCAAAGTTTCAGTAAAACTTATGAATGTAACTTGTGATGACTTTCATCGACTTTTGTTCCACAACTCGCTTGACTTCAAAACATAACACACGGATGTTATACGACTAATATAAATCATAACATAATCTCCTTATCATGTTAATTACCCTAGTCTCACCCCAAAGGTACATGTTATAACATTCCCAACTTGTCGACTTTCGACGAAACATTGTTTTATTCAATTGCTTTAGCTTCTGAACTGTCCAACCCTCTTTGTACTTGTTGTTCATGATCTTCAATATTTGTAACCTCAGAGGTAACATGATTAACTTACTTTATATACTTTTAAATATTATCTCATTTTTTGGTCCTACATTATTTTGCTTACGACGCATTTTTACGTACGAAAATATAGGGTGTAACATCACTCACCCCTTGGGAACATTCGTCCTCGAATGTTTACTCTTAGAGACTTTGGAAAATTTTGCCAGAGTATCCTTCGTACACTAGGTTAAAACCAACCTGCACGCAGCCAGAAACCATACTATGCATGCCTGATGACCTGATGACCTGATGACCTGACGACCGTAATCATAAATATTGAAAGTGAAAAATAAAAGCTTACCTGATGACCTGCTAGCCTAAATAGAGCTATGTTGTAGCATCCCATCTCAAACCATATCTTCAGTTTGAAATAGGTGGGGGTATTTAGACTTCATTTCTTCCTCCGATTCCCATGTCATCTCTTCTACGTTCTTGCTCCTCCATAAAGCCTTCACGGAAGCTACCTCCTTATTTCGTAGCTTGTGGATTTGTCGGTCTAGGATGGCAACTGGAATTTTCTCGTATGCCAAGTCCTCTGTAATCTGTACATCATCCGTGGGCACCACTCGGGTAGGATCGCCAATGCACTTCCGTAGCATAGATACGTGAAAAACCGGATGGACAAACTCCAATTCTGAGGGCAACTCTAACTCATAAGCTACTTGGACCACTCTCCGAATGATCCTATAAGGCCCAATATACCATGGGCTAAGCTTTCCTTTCTTGCCAAACCTCATCACGCCCTTCATAGGTGATACCTTTAAGAATACCCAGTCATTAATCCTGAACTCTAAGTCTCGTCGCTGCACGTCAGAATATGACTTCTGACGACTCTGAGTTATCAACAGTCGCTCCCGGATAAGCTTTACTTTCTCTATGGCCTGCTGAACCAGGTCTGGCCCATGTAACCCAAATTCTCCAACATCAAACCACCCTATAGGAGATCTGCACTTACGCCCATACAAAGCCTCGTACGGAGCCATCTGGATACTGGAGTGGTAACTGTTATTATATGCAAACTCGATAAGAGGTAGATGTTCATCCCAACTTCTTTTAAAATCCAACACACATACTCGTAACATATCCTCGAGCGTCTGAATTGTGCGCTCGTCTTGTCCATCAGTCTGTGGATGAAAGCTGTGCTGAGATTCACCTGAGTCCCTATACCTCTCTGAAATGACCTCCAAAAATGTGTTGTAAACTGAGCCCCACGGTCAGATATAATAGAAACCGGTACTCCATGTAGCCGCACTATCTCCTTAATATATAACTTTGCATAATCTTCTGCTGTATATGTAGATCTGACCGGTAGGAAGTGAGCTGATTTCGTGAGCCTATCGACTATCACCCATATGGAATCGAACTTACGATTAGAACGAGGTAAACCCGTGATAAAGTCCATGTTTATCGCCTCCCATTTCCATGTCGGGATCTCTATAGTCTGCATTAGCCCTCTGGGCTTCTGGTGCTCTACCTTCACTTGCTGGCAACTAGTACATTGGGCGACAAACTCAGCAATGTTCTTCTTCATATCGTTCCACCAGTACATATCCTTAATGTCATGATACATCTTCGTCGATCCAGGATGGATGGAATACCATGAATAATGTGCCTCTGACATAATCTTGTCTCGTAGCCCTGCTACATCTGGAACACACAAACGACCCCTGTATCTGAGAACCCCATCTCCCTTGAGCTCTAACAATGGCTTCTTCTGCTGCGGAACTCGCTCTCTCAACTCGACCAACTCTGGGTCCTCGTACTGCCTTTCCTTGACTTCAGCTATGAGGGATGATTTTGCAGTGTTTTGGAGTACAACTCCACCATCCTCAGAATCTACTAACCGAACCCCCAACGAAGACAATTGATGAATCTGTCTAGCTAATTGTCTTTTCTCGGGCTCTACATGTGCTAAGCTACCCATAGATCGACGACTTAATGCATCTGCTACAACATTAGCTTTCCCTGGATGGTAGAGAATGTTAACATCGTAATCTTTCAATAACTCAAGCCATCGCCTCTGTCGCAAATTCAACTCTTTCTGCTTGAAGATATATTGTAGGCTTTTATGATCAGTAAATACATCAACATGAACACCATATAAATAATGCCGCCATATCTTAAGTGCATGGACAACCGCAGCTAACTCGAGGTCGTGGGTCGGATAATTCCTCTCGTGCTTCCTCAACTACCTTGAAGCATACGCAATTACCTTCCCATGTTGCATCAGGACACATCCTAATCTGACACCTGATGCATCACAATACACGGCATAACCCTCTAGACCCTCTGGAAGTGTTAGAACTGGAGCTGAGGTCAACCTGTTCTTAAGCTCTTGGAAACTCCGCTCACAAGCCTCTGTCCATTGAAACTTAGTTTCTTTCTGTGTCAACTTCGTCAATGGTGCCGAAAAGGAAGAAAAACCCTCTACGAACCTCCGATAGTATCCTGCTAAGCCTAGAAAGCTACGAACCTCTGTCGGAGTGGTAGGTCTAGGCCAAGATTTCACGGCCTCAATCTTCTGAGTGTCCACCTTTATACCTTCATCTGATACAATATGCCCCAAGAATACTACAGACTTCAACCAGAACTCACATTAGAAAACTTAGCATACAACTTACGATCACGGAGGGTTTGGAGTACCGTTCGCAGGTGGTCCGCATGCTCATCCTCTGAACGGGAATAAACCAGAATATTATCAATAAATACTATCACGAACAGATCTAAAAATGGCCGGAATAGGCTATTCATCATGTCCATAAATACGGCGGGTGCATTAGTCAACCCGAAGGACATGACAAGGAACTCGAAGTGGACATATCGGGTCCTGAAGGCTGTCTTTGGAATATCTTTTTCCCGAACTCTTACCTGGTGGTACCCCGACCTCAAATCTATCTTTGAAAAGCATCTAGCCCCCTGCAACTGATCAAACAAGTCATCGATCCTTGGAAGTGGATACTTATTCTTAATAGTTACCTTGTTCAGCTGTCTATAATCGATACATATCCTCAGCGAGCCGTCTTTCTTCCGCACAAATAGTACCGGTGCACCCCAAGGTGAGGTACTGGGCCTGATGTAACCTTTCTCCAGCAAATCTTTTAACTGCTCCTTCAACTCCTTCAATTCGGCAGGTGCCATTCTATACGGAGGGACGGATATTGGTTGAGTTCCTGGAAGCAAATCGATGCTAAAATCAATCTCTCGCTCTGGAGGAATACCTGAAAGCTCATCTGGAAACACATCTGCATACTCTTTGACTACGGGAATAGACTGAAGTGTAGGTATCTCAGCATCTGCATCTCTAACTCGCACAATATGATAAATGCACCCTTTTGCGATCATTTTCCTCGCCTTCAGATAGGAAATAAACCTACCTATGGGTGTTGCTATATTACCTACCTATTCAAGGACTGGCTCACCCGGAAAATAAAATCTGGCTGCCTTTGCTCGGCAATCAACTGTGGCATAGCAAGCTGCCAACCAGTCCATGCCCATGATAGCATCAAAATCCATCATCTCTAGCTAAACTAGGTTAGCTGAGGTCTGACGACTACAAATTTTCACCGTACAACCTCGGTAAACCCGTCTAGAAATAATCAATTCTCCGACCGGTGTAGATACCGCAAAAAGATCACTTAGTATTTCAGGCACTATACCAAACTTTCTCGCGACAAATGGGGTAATATACGATAAAGTAGATCCTGGGTCTATCAAAGCATAAGCATCGTGAGAGCAAATGGTTAATATACCTGTCACAACGTCTGGTGAAGACTCCTGGTCCTGTCGACCCGCTAAAGCATAGATACGGTTTTGATTACCACCTGAACTGGAACCTCTACCTCTGCCTCGACCTCTACCAGCCGAAGACTGAGACTCGCGCCCTGAAGGATGCACGAACATAGATGATCCTATTGCTGAACTCGCTGGTTGTGCCATTCCCGCAAAATCTCTATTTGGGCAATCTCGCATCATATGCCTCGAACGCCCACATGTATAACAAGCATCAAAACCTGCTCGGCATTGGCCCAAGTGTCCTCTACCACAGATGTCACACCATGGAGGAAATGACCATGTCTGCGCAGAACCTCGTTGTCGCTGCAAACCCGACGCCCGTGAGCTCTCACCTGGTCCTGACTGAGTATAGCGGTCATACCTGTAACCCTGTAACTGAGGTGGCGGAGGCCTAGGTGGCCGTCCGAAGTACTGGGTCCTATAACTACCCTGAGATTGCTCCTGAGACCTGGGAAATCTCATCCTCTTACGTTGCCCTTGCTCAGCCCTCTCTGTACCCTGCTGCCGACGCCTACCCCTTTCTATATTCTGGGCAAATGCCTGAATCCGGGAGATATCCATACTATCCTGCAATGCAGCGGTGGCACATGCCTCGGTTAACTCTGGGGATAACCCTGCTATAAACCTGTGAATCCTGTCCCACATAGTAGCAACTATGGATGGTGCATATTTGGCCAATGAGTCAAAACGGAGACTATACTCTCGAACACTCATATTACCCTGCTTGAGGGCTAGAAACTGATCGACTCGAGCCTGTCGGATCTCCCGCGGTAAGTACTGGTCAAGGAAGGCATCTGAAAAATTCTCCCAAATAGCTGGAGGTGCATCACGTCCCCTGGACCTCTCCCATCCCTCGTACCAAAGGATGGCTATATCTCGGAGTCGAAAAGCTGCTAGCTCAACTGCCTCTTTCTCTGTGGCATGCATAACACGAAAGATCCTGTGAAGCTGATCTATGAAATCCTGCGGGTCCTCCCTCTGATCTGTCCCCGTGAACTCTGGGGGACTCAAAGCAATAAACTCTTGGACCCTTGAACTCCCAGACCCCTCAGAAGTTCCTGCACTAGCTGATGCCCTAGCCTGTTGCTGGGTAGCTACCAACTGTGTCAACAAATGCACCGCACTCCTTAAGTCCTGATCTGATGGAAGTGGAGGGGGAACTGGATGTGCGGTTTCCCTAGGAATCTCCGTAGTTGGTGGAGGAGTCGGTAATGGCTGAGTAGGGGTCTCGCCTTGAGCCTCAGACTGGGCCCCATCTACTGGGGGTACCCTGCTGGTCCCCTCACCTGCTGCTATATCTCTCCTCTGGCTAGCCGTAGTCTTCCTAGTCACCGTCATCTGTGCATGCAAACACCAACATATAAGTTTAATTCAAATTTCCTATAGCTCAGTTCTGTAGCACGATTTAGATTTCAAAGAAGGGTAACCAACTCCTAAATGCCCTGTAGTGCCCTGCTTATATAATGTGGTGCACAACACATCTATAAACAAGACCCTACTAGACACGGCTTGTAGACTTCCTAGGACAGAACTGCTCTGATACCAAGTTTGTCACGCCCCGAAGCTAGGAGCGAGACCAGCACCCGGTGCCTCACCTAACCTGGCATACCAAATTGCGACTAAGGGACTCTGAACATATAATGTCATACTTTGGCCATGGGGCCACCTTGCAAGACAATTTGCGAAGCAAAATATAAAACTGAATGGAAACTAGCGCTAACTAAACATCAATATAAAGCTAGGCCGAAAAGGCCGTCATAGCTACTACAGCTGACAAACCACCAAATTATACATACCAGGCCTACAAACCCAACATACTGCACTAACCAACAGGATATGTCTACAAGCCTCTACTGATAGATATATTGTGATCGGAATAGGGCCCCGACCTACTCATAACATATATACAGATATATATAAGATGTACACAAAACTCTAGACCTGGCAACTCTGAAAGACGTGGAGCTTACCGATCAGGCTGAACTCGGGAAACACCTACTGAGGAGGTCTACTCGTCTGTCTATCTGAACCTGCATGCATGAAATGCAGCGTCCCCGGAAAAGGGACGTCAGTACGAAATAATGTACCGAGTATGTAAGGCAATAGCATAACTGAAATCTAAAACTGAACTGATAATATGATGACTGAAATTAACTGGGAGTCAAAGATGGTCTGGAGATATACTTACCTGCTGATAGTGACTAAACTCCTTCAATATAGTAAGTGAAATAAATGTCCAGCCCTATAAGGCTCGGTACGTGTAAATGCTCGGCCGTAGTAGGCTCGCTCATAGGCGCTCGGCCATACTGGGCTCTGTACCTCGGCCATCCTGGGCTCGCTTATAGGCACTCGGCCATAGTAGGCTCGGTATATATAACTTACCATCTGATCAGAGGTTGCCCAATAGGAGCCTGCCCACCGATTATAGCTCGATGGTGGTAAAAATAGTGTAATATATATATATATATATATATATATATATATATAGACCCTCTGCTCTCTTGACTGAATAAAGACAAAACTAAACTGAATATGAAGTCCCGATAAGGAATAATATTGTAACTTATGAGACTAGAATAATGTGAATAAATTCATGAATACGAACTTCTCTTTATGTCTCATTAATAACACATGTAGCTACGAGATCATGCCAAAATGAAGGAAGGGCTTAGCCTTAACATACCTTATCACAATATTTCCAATCACCAAGTTGAACTCACCTCTTCGCACCTTAATCTACAAGAAAGATAATAATACTATCGTTAAGTTACGAAAGGTACAACTATCGCACAACGAACGACAAACTTATTTTGTATTAAAACGGGCAGCATCTCCCCTATAATCCTTACTTCCTCCAAATTCAAGATAACACCAACAATATAAGAACAGAACAATAAAAACGTATATACATCATTTTCCAGCCCTATATACACCAAATACTACAAAACAGCCCAACATACCCCAATCTCTTCATATACAAAACGACCACCGTAGTAGTGTCAAACGACCCAAAAATGTTATGACGAACGACCAGCCAACCACCCTATATTTATATGGTGTTTATAAACCCCCTTCCTCCTCCAAAACTTCACAAAACAGTAGTAAAACATGCAGCCCAACAGCAACACAAAACAGTCCACAAAACAGTCCGCTACAAGTAAATAACTCAAACTCATGGCTTCCGATCACCGTCCCGTGAGTTCTTACAAGTATAGAACGACTTACCATGAATTTACAGCAGAAAAAATGGATGAAAGAGATCAGTAAACTCACTTTATTTGTTGGATAACTCAGCTCCTATCTTGGTTCTTCAAACTCTAGGTTTTACCTCCAATTAGAACTTGAAAGGGAGAGAAAATCAATTAGGGTTTGTGGGAAATATTTGGGAGGATTCTTTGCAGAGCTTATGTCTGGTTATTATGCTCTATTTTAAGTCTAATATATGAAGAAAATAGGCCTTTAAAAGGCCTCTTTGGACGACCCGAAATGGCCCATTTTTGGGCTTTCATTTAAGCAAGTAGGTGACACACCTACTTGTCACCTAGCAGCTTGTGCAGTATCGCAAAAATGCCCATATCTCTCTACTCCGATGTCGTATTGACAAACGGTTTAATGCGTTAGAAAATAGACTCATAGATCTTTAATTTGATGGGTGGAACACCCCATAACTCTAAGTATATTGGGAGAAAATCGCAGTTACATTTGACCCAAAGTTTCAGTAAAACTTATGAATGTAACTTGTGATGACTTTCATCGACTTTTGTTCCACAACTCGCTTGACTTCAAAACATAACACACGGATGTCATACGACTAATATAAATCATAAAATAATCTCCTTATAATGTTAATCACCCTAGTCTCACCCCAAAGGTACATGTTATAACATTCCCAACTTGTCGACTTTCGACGAAATATTGTTTTATTCAATTGCTTTAGCTTCTGAACTGTCCAACCCTCTTTGTACTTGTTGTTCATGATCTTTAATATTTGTAACCTCAGAGGTAACATGATTAACTTACTTTATATACTTTTAAATATTATCTCATTTTTTGGTCCTACATTAGTTTGCTTACGACGCATTTTTACGTACGAAAATATAGGGTGTAATAATTAAAACCAAGAATCACACCCTAAAACCAATTGAATCAAATTTAAGAACTTCAAGTTCTTCAATTTACTTCCAATGCGCCGAAACATACTTATGCTACTCGAAATGACACCAAATTTTGCGTGCAAGTCTTAAATGACACTACAGAACCATTCTCGGTTCAAAATTTTGTTTGGATCTTGATATCACCAAAACCCGCTCCAAACCAAATTTTAAAGAAATCTAAAACCTTCAAGAATCAACTTTCATTATTAGGCGCTAAAATGCTCCCGGGTCATCCAAAACCCAATCCGAACATACGCCCAAGTTCGAAATCACCATACGAACCTATTGGAACCGTCAAATCCTGATTCCGAGGTTGTTTACTCAAAATGTTGACCGAAGTCAAACTTGGACTTTCAAGCCAACCTTAAGGAACTAAGTGTTCCGATTTCAACCCAAACTCTTCCAAATCCTGAACCAACCATCCTCGCAAGTCATAAATCAGTAAAAGTGTGTATAGGAAGTCTTATTTAGGGGAACGGGGTTCTAGAAAGCAAAACGATCGGTCGGGTCATTACACTGGACTTAACAGAGAAGCTCGTCACTACTTTTTGTTCTTTATTTAGTATTATTACTTGCTGAGTTGGTTGTACGCATACTACACCCTGCACCTCTTGTGCAGACCCAGATGCTTTCGGATATGGCGGTTGATAGTTCTCAGAGTTATATCTGTTGGAGATTATCGAGGTAGCTGCTTGACGTCCGCAGACCTTGACTCTTTTTCTTTTCAGTTTTTGTATTGTTCTAAATTTTTAGACAGTGTTTTTAGTAGTCAGCCTTTATTATCATTTAGATGCTCATGTCTCAGTGACACCGGGTTTTGGGAGTGTATTTATATCAGTATTTGTGAAATTTTCTCTTAAACTTAATTATTATGTTTTCAGTATTTAAAAGAAAAATATGGGTTCTTAATATTGTCAACTTATCTAGTATTGAGATAGGCGCCATCACGACAGGTGTGATTTTTGGGTCGTGACACACACACAATAAAACTTATGGGGAAAAGGCTCAGAAATATTTTACTATTAAGTGGATGAACACACCCCTACAGCAGAACAAGTGTGTGTTTGGCATATGTTTACCATGCATCTTATCTTTATGGTTTTTTCTTTATTTTTAGAGCTGTGTTATTGTGTTAATTAATCTTCAATTTTTTTCATTTTTTTTTGTAGTGTTGATTGTAGTATATTTGCTCTTAAGTTCTTTGAGATGCGGTTGAAACAAGATGAAGTCTTCAATTTCAAACAAAGTGATGCGTTGACATTCAGGAGAGAATTGACTGTGAATCTTTGGGCTCATAGAAAGTGGAAAGAAGAAAGCGGTTATGAAACTCTAGAAGAGCAACTAAGATATGACTATGGAGAATATGAAGACACTCTATGTGAAGTTTTTTGATAGAAAATAAATTGTAAATGAAAAACAATTTATTTTTGTTATTTTTTCAATGATGTAAGTGAAAACAAAATTGGATTTGAAAATATATATTATTTTTTGTGAATTATGTGATGTCTATCTTTTAAATTTTTGTTCTCTTCGCATTAATTAGTCTGAAGTTGCCTTGGATTGTTTCAATTACTTTTGTCTCTTTTATCATGAACTTAAGCATGTTTTGTGAAATTTCAGTATGTTTAGTGTAAAATTTTAGCAAATAAACTAAATAACTTCAGCACACATTAGCAAAAACTCATTAGAAAATTACATACTGCAGGACAAAAACTTAAGCATGTTTAGTTTGAAGTTTTAGCAAATGAACTAAAAAACTTCAGCTTGTTTGGACTGAAATTTTGGATAAAGCTCATGACAAAACTGTAGACTGTAGGACAAAATTTTAGCATGTTTTGGTATGGAATCTTAGCAAATGAACTAAATAACTTCAGCATCCATTAGCATGAAGTTTTAGCTTCAATGTGAAACAACTTCATGCTACATTAGTATGAAGTTTTAGCTTCAGCATGTTTGTGTGAAGTGTTAAGAAATGAAGAAAAAAACTTTAGCATGGATAAGTTTGAAGTTAAGCAAAAACTCATTAGAAAATTACGTTCTGTAGGAGAAAACTTTAGCATGTTTAGTCTGAAAATTTAGCAAATAATCTAAACAACTTCAGCATATTTAGTCTGAAGTTTTTAGGGAAAAACTCATTGCTAAACTGCAGACTGCAGGACAATACTTCAACATGTTTTGGTATTTTAAAACTTAAAACTTATCTTTTTTTGTATCTACTAGCTACTTTTTATCTTTTACCACCTACTTCATCTTACAATTAATTTGTCTGACCATATAGTAAATGACCTGAAAAGTTACCTTTGCATTTAGAAATAGTAAATGAAGTCTTTCCATTTGATTATGTGAAAATTTTGGCTTTTCAGGCTGAAGTTATTTTTTTACTATAGTAAAACTGTGGACTTATTAGGCCGAAGTTACATTTATTTTTGCATTTACCACCTACTTGTTGTCTTTTACCACCTACTTATCTTGTTATATTCAATTTCTTTGAACGTAAAACAATAAACAGACCTAAAAAGTTACCTTTGCATTTATAGATATTAAATTTATTAGGTACACACTTTGGCTATATTAACAATCTCTTCACTTGAAAATTTCATAGTCATTCATAGACTTCTATCATATTTCTTTAAATTTATATTCATCCATAGCATTTAAGCTTTTTTAAAGAAACAATGTTTGATGCTAGCAGAAGCATGAAGCTTACAATGGATGAACTTATGCAGAAGTGGGAAAGTTTAAAGTCTGATTGGAATAGTAACGTACTAATGGCTAATCTTATGCAGAAGTGGGAGAAAATAAAGACTGATTGGGAAATAATCAGACCACAGTTTTTTGCCGATGAATCATTCCAGAATAGGCTGAACCTCGAACGCAGTTGTGAAGGTTATTCAACCTCGTTCGACAAGGTTGTGTAGCAGTTTGATTCTTTTAAGTTTACCATCAGGGACGACTATGCCAAGATGGAAAATAGCTTGAAGAGTCTTCCTTATCTTATGGACAGAGTAATAATTGAACAACATTAGTTGCGTGATCAATTCAACAAGTTGAAGTGTGATCTCATGAGACTTTGTGGTCTTTTGCCCGAGTATCCTATAATTATCTCTGATTCGGATGATGATAAGATATATCGAGAAATTGAGGAGTATTGTTCTGATGATGACGGTGAGATTAATTTTTTTAATCCCTTTTTTTATGTTTTTCTTTTGTATTTTAGTTAATGGTTTTATGGTTTTTTTTGTTTTGTGTGGTTTTTTATCTTGTAATATGTTATGTAAATGAAAATCATGTTTCATTTTTGTGTATAATATTTTTGAATTTTAAAGGCTGCATTCTCATTTTAATGTAATAATATAGTACGTGTCAACCTAAAACTTCATGCCTTATAAGCTGAAGTTAGCATATATAAGTTAGAAACTTCAACCTTTTTGGTCTGAAGTTATCATCTATAGCTTTTGAAAGTATAATGACCCGACTGATCATTTTGAGCATTTGCACTTCGCTCGGCAGTTTGAGGGCACGATTACCTCCGCATGATGTATTATGACTTGTGCGATCGTCGGTTTTGGTTTTCAAGTTATTCAGAATCGATTTGGAAGAATGAGCTTCAGGATTTAAGCTTTAAGTTGGAAGAGTTGACCAAGTTTGATATTTTAGCATTTGACCTTGGATTGGAGTTTTGATGGTTCCATTAGGTCCGGATGGTGATTTTGGACTCGGGCGTGTGTCCGGATTTGCATTTGGATATTTCTAGAAGGATTCGGCGCGAGTTTTAGAAGTTGAAAGTTGAAAGTTCATTAATTTTAATTTGAGGTGCGATTTGTCATTTCGAGATGGTTATGCGTGAGTTGAAGCCTCGAATAGGTCTGTTTCATAATATGGAACTTGGCTGCAAAATTTGGCATCATTTGGAGTTAATTTGATATGGATCGAACGCTTGGTTGTGATTCTAAAAGTTCTTGTTGTTTGTTGTGATCCTCATGCGTTTTGGCATCTGATACGTGCTTTTAGAGGTTATTTTGATATTTTGATCGAGTGAGCAAGTTCGTGTTGTGTTTTTGTACTGGTGTGGGTGTTTGGTTTGGAGACTCGGGGGCTCGGGTGAGTTTCGAATTGGTTTCAGAATGATTTTATATGATTTTGAGTGCTGGTACTAGTGTCATCGCATTTGTGATATTTTTGTCGCAAATGCGACTATCACAATTGTGAAGTGGCCCTTGCATTTGCGAAACTGGGCTGCTGGGGAGAAATTCGCATTTGCGTAGAGTGGTTGTTCGCTTTTGCGAGGATTCTTGCCGCTTTTGTGAGACAACTGTCTTCACATTTGCGAAGAATTGGGTCGCAAATGCGACCTTAGCATAAAGTCTCCTGGATCTCTTTTGCGACGAATTGTTCCCTTTTGCGAACCCCATGTCGAAAATGCGATATCTGCAGCCTGCATATAGGTCGGTAATTCTGAGACTTAGCCTCATTTTGTTATATTTTGAACCCTAGCTTCGATGGGAGGCGATTTTGTGGAGGAATTTTCATACCAAACCATTGGGTAAGTACCTTAATCAATTTTCAATTATATTTTATGATTATACATTAGATTTAACATCAAATTTATGACAATCTAGGGAAAATTTGAGGATTTTGTCTAAGTTTTGAAAAAAAATTGAAAATGTGGGATTTGTGAGTCGAATAGGACTCGAATTTGGAAACAAATTACGTATATGGACTCGTGGGGCTATGGGTAGTCAAGTCCTACCCTTGGACTCGGGTTTGGACTGGACGGGCTCGGGGTTGAATTTTGTTGATTTTTTGGAAATTGTATAAAGGTCATAACTTTATTAACTGAAATTGTTTTCTCTTGCATTGTGTGATGTATTTAAGTCGTCTTTGGCTAGATTGGGCCGGGCGTATGTGAATTTGTAAAGGAAGAAGCTAAATTGAGTATTTAGTTGGCCGAATTGAGGTAAGTATCTTGCCTAACTTTATTGAGGGAATTTTTCCTACTATTTGACATTATTTGCTTCGTGCGGGGGTGATACATATATGAGGTGACAAGAATATATGCATGTGCCAGGGTTAATCATGTTTGCTCGGGGGTAGATTATGCTATAAATTGTGTCTTGTAGAACTACGTGACCTTCTTGCTTAAATGTTAGAAACCAAGATTTAGTTTATTTTAACTTGATTAAAATTTGATGGAATGTGGAGAATCATTTAGGTGTCTAATTCGGTCATCACTATGCTTAATCACTAATACATTGCTACGACCGTTATTCTTGGGATATTAGATTCTATACTTGAGTTGTAGATCATTTTGAGATTTGTTGAAATACTTGCACAATAATGTTTTTGAGGGTTTATTGAACTATTGTTGGCTTGAAAGTCGTGATTGAAGTTCATTTGAAATATTCGTTTAACCACTCTTCTTGACATTATTTATGCTTCCTACCTTGTTTGTCATTGATGTACATATGCTTGGTGAGGAAGAGTGTAAAGCACGAAGGGTGATAACGTGCCATTGTGTGTGTGTGTGTGTGTGTGTGTGTGTGTATATATATATATATATATATATATATATATATATATCATGTGAGAGAGAGTGTAAAGCACGAAGGGTGATACCGTGCCATTTCATTTATATAAATGCACGAAGGGTGATGCCATGCCATTTCATTTGAGTGCAAAGCACGAAGGGCGATGCCGTGCCATTTCATTTGAGAGTAAAAACACGAAGAGTGATGCCGTGCCATTTCATTTATATTATCATGCCTTTATATTATCATGAGTTCATGGCACGATGGGTGTTTCCGTGCAGGCGAGGACGAGGGACATGCATTATGTTGTGATACCTTTTTCTCGTGTATAAGTTCATGCCTTTACATTGAGCTGGCATTATCGTACCTATGTTTCCTATGTGACTTGTCGTTATGGTCCTATTTTTTGTTCTCTATCTCAATTGTTGTTGTGTTGCCCATGCCTTCTACTTGCTTGACTTGCAAATATCATGCCTACTTCCTAGTGTTATATTTACATCCATGTCGTAACTATGTTGCCCTTTAGTACAAGCCTTATACCATGTTAGTCATTCATGCCTTTACTTGTTAGCTTATAAAGATCAAGCTCTTTCTTCTTGTTTTATATATTTACCTCTAAGCTATTCACCATGTTAGTTAGTGAAATTTATGTTCTTCTATCATACTTGCTGTCATTACTTTTGTGCCCTCTATCTCGTCTATTTCTATTTTCTATATGTTTCCAACTTGTTATTTGTTTCTATCTAGGTACTCTCTACTTAGTGGACATTGATATTGTAAATTATTCTACCTGGTTGGTGCTGCTGCATGCACATTTGGCAAGGATGAGATAATTGCACGAAGGGTGTTGTCGTGCTAATTGATTTGACACATATTTATGTATATATGGCAAGGAAGAGATAAAATCACGAAGGGTGTTACCATGCCATTTGAATTGATATATTGAATATACTTCTCACACCAGAAAAATTATGAATTTACTTTTGAGATTTCTCCTAGTAATCGTTTACTGCCTCGCATAGATGTTTATGGTAACCTTATCTGTTATGTTTTATAACTGCTCCTACTATTAGTTTACTGCACAGGTTATAACAGTGAGTATCTCTTTAAACTAAAAATTCTCGTCACTATTTTGACGAGGTTAGACAATACACTTACTGAGTACATGGGGTCAGTTGTACTCATACTACACTTCTACAACTTGCATGCAGATTTTGGGAGTGGAGTTTCGAGTGATGTCGGGAGCTAACTCTGAAGATGTTCGTGCATTCCAGATAAAGCTGCCACTTGTTGTCACGACCCAATTTCATTACAGACCTTGATGGCTCCCAACACCGCTGTTAGGCAAGCCAACACTGATAAATCTAGTGGTTTCCACTTTTAATATGTTTGAAAATTGAGTAACATTCCTCATTAATAAAAGTTTTAGAAGTTTACAGCTGTAAAGTGATTAAACAAAGCAACTGAGTGTGTGTGCCAAGACCTGATGTCACAAGTATTCGGGCATTCTAGTAGAATATACAAAAGAATATTAGTCTACTGTCTGACATAAATACACAAAAATAATAATCCAAAAGAGAGACTCCGGCTGCTGCTGAACAGCTCGGAGGGGCAGCTCACCGAGTAGTCTCATGCTAGAAGTCAAGCGTGCACGCCGGACTGGTAACCAGATGCACCTGCCTCAGATCCCGCACATCAAGTACAGAAGTGTAGCGTGAGTACATAAACAACATGTACCCAGTAAGTATCTAGTATTAACCTCGAAGAAGTAGTGACGAGGGGTCGACTTTGACAGTTACTAACGGCCAAAAACATAATAATATGAAGTTCTAATTAATCATGAAATATACAATGATAATAGAGCTCAACATGAAGCAAGTAAACAAATCCTTCTTTCAAGTAAGAAGCAAATCATTTCTCTCATCTATTCCTTTTACCTTTCAAGTCCGTGAAATATTATTAAATATAAAAAGGAAATTTCGGTATCACTACGCACGAGTTATGCCGAGGACGTACGTCCCAATCCAAATATACATAATAATATAATGTGCATTGCCGAGGGTCGAACGGCCCGAACCATATAATATATCAATAAATCCTGCCGAGGCGAACGACCCGCTCCCATGAGAGTAGTGGAAATGTTTCCCCGCTCGCGGAATATATCTGCGAAGCGGTTGACATAGATGTTCTTGAGTTATAATAATATTTCTCAATATCTTTTGAAATAGAAAATTCAACTTGTAACCTTAAAATATTGAAATCCCCATCCTTCACTTTAAAACTAACAAGTAGTAAACATAATCAAGCAACAATATCAACAAATCATGGTGTAGGCCTAAAACTACCCGGACATAAGCATGAATAGTAGCTACGCATGGACTCTCGTCACATCGTGCGTGCGTAGCCCCCACAAATAGAAACACATTATGATTTAAGTTTACCTAAGGGGTTAATTCCCTCTTACAAGATTAGAAAAGAGACTTACTTCGTCTCAAGGCCTACTTTCCGGTCCAAGAATGCGCTCACACCCTCAATTCGGTGCCGAATCAACCCAAAACTAATCAAATACTATATAAACTAATTAATACATACTCAAAAGTTCGTATTCCAATTATTTAAGAGGTTACCCAACCCAAAATGCAATGTTCTTAAAAATTCACTGTCACGACCCGAAATTTTCACCGTCGGGACCGTGATGGCGCCTAACATTCCATTTGCTAGGCAAGCCGACATTAGAGAATTATTAAGCCAATCCTTATTCAATTCAGTAAATAACAACAAATAAGCTAAAATGGAATACAACGAGTGCATAATAATATAAAAACTTTATTAATTACTACCACCCGGATCTGGAGTCACAACTCACGAGCTACTATGATTTACTACAAATAGAGTTTGAAAATGAAAAATACACTATTTTGAAGTAAGGAAAACGGTAAATGATAAAACTCGGAAGAGACTCCAGGGTCTGCGGACGCCAGCAAAACTACCTTGGGTCTCCTAACAGCAAATCCAAGATGGTAAGCCTCATGATCGGCTAGGACCGATACCAAAATCTACACAAGAAGTGCAGAGTGCAGTATCAGTACAACCGATCCCATGTACTGGTAAGTGTCGAGCCTAACGTCGACGAAGCAGTGACGAGGCTATGACAAGGCACTCACATAATAAACCTGTGCAAATAACAGTATACGTACAAGAAAACAACAATAACAACTAAACATGTACTATTGGGAGGGGAAACATGCCGAGGGAAATATGAGATAGAGAACTACAGCAGAATGGTAACTTGAACAGTTAACGTACTATGAATCAATAAGAACCAGTAACACAGTAAAGGAAAAATGCACGACATCACCCTTCGTGCTTTTACTCTCAACCTCACCATAAAATCAATAGAAATGGCATAGCATCACCTTTCGTGCATTAACTCTCATAACATGGCACAACATCACCCTTCGTGCATTAACACTCACAACATGGCACGACATCACCCTTCGTGCATTAACACTCACAATATAAAACGACATCACCCTTCGTGCATTAACACTCACAATATGGCATGGCATCGCCCTTCATGCATTAACACTCACAATATGACACTACATCACCCTTCGTGCATTAACACTCTCCCTTACCATAATGCAATAAACAAGTAACAACAGAGAGATAGAATAACAAGTACAAGCCTTACTTCAACATTTGGTTCCACAATATCAACCTCAACTTCGGAATCAATACTCAATTATCACCAGAAGGTCCATAAATATGATAAGAACGATCAATTTAACAATACTAGTCTAAACATGGATAACATGAACAAATGAAGCTATAATTGCAAGAAGCCAAGTCCCACCCGCATGCTTTAACCCGACTACAACGCATAAGTACTCGTCACCTCACATATACGTTGTTCCCCAATATTTAAACATGTAGCAAATAGACAAACAAGTCATATTCCCTCAAGTCAAGGTTAGACACAATACTTACCTCGCTCCAAAGGCCACTCAATGCTCAAATACCATTTTCCTCTAGAATCCACCTCCAAACTACTCGTATCTATCCACAAATGACTCAATAATATCAAATATTGCTAAAGAAATCAATTACAATGCATAAATTTCGATCCCCCAAACTTTCCCCAAAAAAGTCAAGAATCGACCCGTTGCCCGCTTGGTCAAAACCCGAGGTTCGGATCAAAATCCATTTACCCCCGGGCCCGATTATGTAATTTGTCTCGAAATCCGACCTCAATTCGAGGTCTAAATTCCAATTATACAAAAATCCCTAATTCTACCCAAACCCCCAATTTCCACCATGAAAATCCTAGATTTTAGGTTGAAAACTCATGAAATGTAATGGGTAATTGAAAGAAAGTAGGTTAGAATCACTTACCAACAAATTGGGAAAGAAAATCTTTTAGGAAAATCGCCTCTAGGTCTTCTAGTTTTGAAATTTTCGAAAGAATGGCAAAATCCCGTAATTGGGACTGTTTTATCACTGGGCGTCAGTGTTTATCGCGTTCGCATGAACACTGACGCATTCACGAAGAGCAGAACCTTAATGGCTTACGCAATCGCGGGAGACTCAACGCGTTCGCGAAGGTATAGCCCGCCTCACCTTCGCGTTCGCGAGACAGGGCTTGCGTTTGCATAGAGTCACCCCTGATTTCCCTTCCCAGCCTGCCTATTGCTACGCGTTCGCGTAGAGCAATCCCCCCAATGCTCCGCATTCGCGACAGTAGTCTCGCGTTCGAGTAGGAGTAAAACCCACCCAGCCCAGTTTACATATCGCGTTCGCGAGAGTGGCTTCGCGAACGCGAAGAAAGAAACCAGAAGGCACCTGAAACTGCAGAAAACCCAGAATTTCTAAGTTCAAATCACCCCGTAGCCTATCCGAAACTCACTCGAGCCCTCGGGGCTCCAAACCAAACATGCACACAAGTCCTAGAACATCATATGAACTTGCTCGCGCGATCAAATCGCCAATATAACACCTAGAACTACGAATCAGACACCAAATCAAATGGAATTTTCACTAAAACTTTAAAACTTCTATTTTCACAACCGAACGTCCGAATCACGTCAAATCAACTCCGTTTCTCACCAAATTTGACAGACAAGTCATAAATATTATAGTGGACCTGTACCGGGATCTGGAACCAAAATACTGACCCAGTATCAATATGACCAAACATCAGTAAATATTTAAATATCATTAACTTTCAAACTTTTAATTTTCCATCAAAATTCCATATCTCGAGCTAGGGACCTAGGAATTCGATTCCGGGCATACGACCAGGTCCCAAATTACGATACAGACCTACAAGGAGCGTCAAAATACGGGTCCAGGTCCGTTTACTCAAAACATTGACCGAAGTCAACACAAATTAATTTTTAAGGTAATTTTTTTTAATTTTTCACAGTTTTTAAGATAAAAGCTTTCCGAAAATACGCCCGGATTGCACATGCAACTCGAGGAGGGTAAATGGGATTTTTAAGGCTTCCGATCACAGAATTAGGTTTTAAAACATAAGATGATCTATCGGGTCATCACATTCACCCCCGAGCCCACGTGCCCGGATTTCGGAAATTTTCGAAAAAGTTGTTATCCATAACCTTAGGAACAAGAGTATATGATTTCTATAAAATTTCATAACCATTTTCATGGTCAAATCCCATTTTTACCCAAAACCTAGATTTTCATCTAAACCCTTAATTTTCACTAATTTTTACATGTTAATCTACCCATAATCTATGTATTTAACTCATGTTGTATAGAAATTACTTACCTCAAAGTGCTAGGTGAAAACCCCCTTCCAAAAGCTCCAAAAATTGCCCAAGAGATGAAGTGAAATGAAATAAATGACCTAAGTCCCGCATTAAATGAGCTGGGCACAGGCCTCTGATGTCGCATTTGCGACACCAGGTTCGCAAATGCGAGGGTCGCAAATGTGACAAAACGCTCGCAAATGCGAAGCCTGGCCCCAGCTGCAAAGGTCGCAAATGCGATGGAGGGGTCGCAAATGCGATCACTGCTGAGTTTGCAAATGCGGCTCAGGTGTCGCAAATGCGAAACATCCCCAGACTGAGCTTCTTCATCAAAAATCTGGTGTGTTTTTCAACCCCTTCCGCACGTCTGAAACTCACCCGAGCCCTCGGGTCTCCACACCAACTACCCACACAAGTCAAATACCCTCATACAAACTCGTTCGAGCGATCAAACACAGAAATAACATCAAAACTACGAATCAGACTCCAAAACGCATGAATTGACTCATGAATTCAAAAATTTCCAAAAAGACTTCTGCTCGTCCGATTCCTATCAAATCAACTCGAAATGACACAAAATTTTGTGTGCAAGTATTAAATGTCATTACAGAACTATTCCTGGTCTCGGAATTCCATTTGGACATTGATATCACCAAAACCCGTTTCAAACTAAATTTTAAAGAACTTCAAGAACCAACATTTTATATTAGGTGCTGAAACGCTTCTGGGTCATCCAAAACCCGATCCGGGCATACGCCTAAGTCCGAAATCATAATACGAACCTATTGGAATCGTCAAATCCCAATTCCGAGGTCGTTTACTCAAAATGTTGACCGAAGTCAAATTTGGCCTTTTAAGGCCAACCTAAGGAACCAATTGTTCCGATTTCAATTTGAACCCTTCCCATTCTCAAGCTAACCATCCCTGCAAATCATAAAATAGTAAAGGCACATACGAGGAGTCTTATTTATGGGAACGAGATTCTAGAAAGCAAAACGACCGGTCGGGTTATTACATTCTCCACCTTTTAAACAAACGTTCGTCCTCGAACGGGTCTAGAATTATACCTGGAGTGCTGAGCAAGTGAGGATATCTGCTCCGTATGTCCTCCTCGAACTCCCAAGTCGCCTCCTCGACTGGTTGGCCCCTCCACTGGATCTTCACCGCGGAAATCCTCTTGGACCTCAACTGGCGATCCTGTCTATCAACAATGGCAACTGGCTCCTCTTCATAACCCAGACTCTCATCTAACTAAATCGTGATGAAGTCTAACACATGTGACAAGTTGGGATGATACCTCCGGAGCATCGACACATGGAAAACTGGATGAACTCCTAATAAGCTGGTAGGTAAAGCAAGCTCATAAGCAACCTCCCCAACTCGCCTCATCACCTCAAAGGGGCCTATAAACCTTGGGTTCAACTTGCCCTTCTTTCCAAATCTCATAATCCCCTTCATCGGCGAGACTTTCAAGGGAACCTTCTCGCCCATCATAAATGATACGTCACACGCCTTCTGATCCGCGTAAATCTTCTGTATGGACTTTGCTGCGTAAAGTCGCTCCTGAATCAACTTCAACTTTTCCAAGGCGTCCTTCACCAAATCAGTACCATATAACTTAGCCTCGTCGGGCACAAACCACCCGATGGGAGAACGACATCGCTGACCATATAAATCCTTAAATGGAGCCATCTCGATGCTGGATTGATAACTGTTGTTTTAAGCAAACTTGGCCAAAAGTCAAGAACTTATGCCACTGTCCCCCAAAGTCAACCACGCATGCTCTGAGCATGTCCTCCAAGATCTGAACTGTCCGCTCTGACTGCCCGTCAGTCTGCGGATGAAATGCAGTGCTGAGCTCTACACGGGTCCCCAACTCACTCTGTACGGCTCTCTAGAAATGCGAAGTGAACTGAGGGCCTCTATCTAATATGATGGAGACAGGCACACCGTACAACCGAACTATCTCCCGAATATAAATTTGGGCCAATCTCTCTGAAGTATAAGTAGTTGCAACTGGAATGAAGTGTGACGACTTGGTCAACCTGTCAATAATGACCCAAACTGCATCGAACTTCCGCAAGGTCTGCGGCAACCCAACTACGAAGTCCATAGTAATGCGCTCCTACTTCCACTCAGGTATAGTCATCTGCTGGAGTAGGCCTCCTGGCCTCTGGTGCTCGTACTTAACCTGCTGGCAATTTAGGCATCTAGCTACATACTCAACTATGTCTTTCTTCATCCGTTACCACCAATAATGCTGCCTCAGGTTGCGATATATCTTCGTAGCACCTGGGTGAATGGAATATCGAGAACCGTGCGCCTCCTCTAGGATCCTCTCCCTTAGGCCATCGACATTACGAACACATAAACGACCCTGGAGTCACAAAACACCATCCTCGCCAATAGAAACCTCCTTGGAACTACCCTGTAGTACCATCTCTATGAGAACCAACAGGTGCGGATCATCAAACTGTCGAGCCTTGATCTGCTCCAATAGTGAAGACTGGGTGACGACGCAAGCAAGAACTCAGCTGGGCTCTGAAATGTCCAACCTCACAAATCTGTTACCCATACTCTCTAAAATGAATGCCAAGCTACCCATACTCTCTGCCATCTTGCTCAAGGCATCCGCGACTACATTCGCCTTGACCGGATGATAAAGAATGGTGATGTCATAGTCCTTCAGTAACTCAAGCCATCTACGCTGCCTCAAATTGATATCCCTTTGCTTGAACAAATGCTGCAGACTGCGATGATTAGTGTAAACCTTACAAGACACCCCATATAGATAATGCCTCCATATCTTAAGAGCATGAACAATCGCGGCCAACTCCAAGTTGTGCACAGGATAATTCTTCTCATGGGGCTTCAACTGACTTGAAGCATATGCAATAACTCGCCCCTTCTGCATCAATACACAACCCAAACCAATGCGTGAAACATCGCAATATACAGTATACATCCCCGAACTGGAAGGCAACATGAGGACTGGTGCTGTGGTCAAAGCAGTCAATCATCGGACCAACGAAACTGAGCACCCTTATGGGTCAATCTAGTTAATGGTGCTGCAATGGATAAGAAGCCCTCTACGAACCGGCGATAATAACCTGCTAACCCCAAGAAACTTCTGATCTCGGTCACCGAGGTAGGATGAGGCCAACTCTGAACCGCCTTAATCTTCTTGGGATCTACCTTAATACCCTCGCCTGATGCCACATGCCCCAAGAATGACACAAAATCTAACCAAAACTCACACTAGGAGAACTTAGCGTAAAGCTTCTGTTCCCTCAAGGTCTGAAGCACCACTCTCATATGCTGCTCGTGCTCCTCCATGCTACATGAGTAAATCAAGATTTCATCAATGAAGACAATAACAAAGGAATCAATATAAGGCCTGAACACCTTTTCATCAAGTCCATAAACGTCGCTGGGGTATTAGTCAAGCCAAAGGACATCACTAGAAACTCATAATGGTCATATCTAGTATGGAAGACAGTCTTCGGAACATCTGAGTCCCGAATCTTCAACTGATGGTACCCCGATCTCAAGTCAATCTTAGAAAACAACTTAGCACCCTGCAACTGGTCAAACAAATCATCAATACGCGGCAATGGGTACTTGTTCTTAATGGTGACTTTGTTCAACTGGCGATTATCAATGCACATCCGCATAGTCCCATCCTTTTTATTCACAAATAATACTGGTGCACCCCAAGGTGACACACTCGGCGTAACGAACCCTTTTGCTAGCAACTCCTCAAGTTGTTCCTTCAAATTCTTCAATTCTTTCGGAGCCATACGGTATGATGGGATAGATATAGGCTGAGTGCCTGGAGCCAAGTCGATACAGAAATCAATATCATGATCTGGCGGCATGCCTGGAAGGTCAGAAGGAAACACATCGGCGAACTCCCGAACTACTGGCACTAAATCAATCGTCGGAGAATCTACGGTAGTATCCCGAATATAGGCTAGATAAGCCAAACAACCCTTCTCGATCATATGTCGAGCCTTCAGAAAAGAGATAACCCGATTAGATGTACTGACAGACGAACCTTTCCACTCCAATCTAGGCAACTCTGGCATCGCTAAGGTAACAGTCTTGGCATGGCAATCAGGGATGGCGAGATATGGAGATAGCCAGTCCATGCCCAGGATGACCTCAAAGTTAGTCATATCAAGCAATAAAAGATCCGCTCTAGTCTCATAACCACATAATGTAACCACACAAGACCGATAGATCTGATCCACAACAACAGAATCGCCCACAGGAGTGGACACATAGACAGGAGTACCCAAGGACTCATGAGGAATATCCAGAAAGTGAGCAAACAATGATAACACGTACGAATAGGTAGATCCTGGATCAAACAATACTGAAGCATCCCTACCGCAGACAGAGATAATACCTGTGATCACGGTATCTGAGGCTGCTGCATCTGGTCTGGCTGGAAAATCATAAACTTTGGCTGGAGCACCACCTGACTGGCCTCCGCCTACCTGACCTCCTCCTCTAGGACGGCCTCTACCCGCTTTCCCTCCGCCTTTGGGCGACCGGGCAGCTGGTGCGGCTGTTGGAGCGGTAATCATGGGCTGCTAACCCTGCTGCACCGCCTTGCCCTGAAATCTGGGGCAATGCCTCTTCATGTGACTAGGATCCCCGCACTCATAGAAACCTCTCAGCACGGTGGACTGCTGCCCTGAAGTCTGACCCTGATGGCCTGAATACCCACCGGAAAGACCTTGAATAGCTAGTGGGCAGTATGAACTCTTTGGGCATGGCATTGAAGTAGGCACTGGAAGAACCGTGATGACTGGAGTACCTACTGGAAGAACTCTGAATAGCTGGCGGCCGGTAAGAACTCTCCAGCATAGCACTGAAATAGGGCCGCGCCGGAATACCTCGAGGAGGTGGTGCTGCTGAATATGGGGGTCTGTTAGGCTGACCCCTCCCAAAATGACCTCTGCCCCCAGCTGGGGCACCTCTGAACTCTCCAGAAAAATGAGACCTCTTGTCCCGTTGCATCTTCTCCCTACCCCTCTGATGGCAGCCCTTAATCCTACGAGCAATCTCCACCAATAACTGATACGGACTCCCCATCTCAACCTCCCGAGCCATGCTGGCCTGAATGCTAGACTACAACCCTGCAACAAACCTCCGCACTTGCTCTACCTCAGTAGGGAGTATCATAAGTGCATGGCGAGACAACTCAAAAAATCTCGCCTCATACTTGGTCATTGACATCTGTCCCTGCTTGAGCTGCTCAAACTGACAGCACAACTCTTTCCTCTGGGAGGGTGGAATATACCTATCCAAGAATAAGTGTGTGAACTGGTCCCAAGACATGGAAGGAGAATCTGTTGGTCTACCAAGAAGATAAGACTGCCACGACCTATGTACGTTGCCTTCCAACTGAAAAGTAGTGAAATCCACCTCGAGAGACTCTAATATGCGTATATTGTGCAGTCTGTCCCTGTACCTGTCAATGAAGCCCTGAGGATCCTCATGTCGCTCACCCCCAAATACCGGAGGGTGAAGCCTAGTCCATCTGTCCAAAAGCTTCTACGGCTTGCCGATCGCAGCTAGTCTAGGCTCAGGTACAATTGCTGCTACTGGCTGGGCTCCTCCCACGGGAAGAGTGCCTGGGGTATGATATACAATGACTGCATGCCCAGGAGCCTGATCGGTAGGGGTTTGTTCCCCCCTCCTGCCTAAGATATGGTCGGGTCTGTTGGAAGTAAACCGGCCTGAGTCATAGAATCCATGATCCGTAGCATACGACCCATGACCTCCTGGAAGCCCGGTGCTGTCATGAAGTCGGTCGGGGCTGGCTCTACTGCGGGCACCTCGCCCTGCTCCTCAACTATAGGATCCTCCACTGGATCCGCTAGCGGTGCAACTGGGGCAACTCTGGGACGTCCTCGCCCCCTACCTCGGGTCGGTGCCCTCCCTCGGCCTCTACCTTGGCCTCTAGCAATAGGGGAGCAGCTCCTCCCGAGTCAGGAATATCTGCTGCGCGCGTTCTCACCATCTGTGAGAGAATGACAGAAAAAAAACTTAATACACATTCAAATGCACGATAGGAGATGAATAAAGAGTAGTTTCCTAACACCCTATAGCCTCTCGAAGATAAACACGGACGTCTCTGCATCGATCCGCAAGACTCTATTAGGCTTGCCCATAACTTGTGAGACCTACGTGAACCTAGTGCTCTGATACCATGTTGTCACGACCCAATTTCATTACAGGCCGTGATGGCGCCTAACACCGCTGTTAGGCAAGCCAACACTGATAAATCTAGTGGTTTCCACTTTTAATATGTTTTCAAATTGAGTAACATTCCTCATTAATAAAAGTTTTAGAAGTTTAAAGTTATAAAGTGATTAAACAAAGCAACTGAGTGCAAAATCGAAGTCATAACAATAACCCAAAATCATAAGTCTACTAGTGTGTGTGCCAAGACCTGGTGTCACAAGTATTCAGGCATTCTAGTAGAATATACAAAAGAATACTAGTCTACTGTCTGACAAAAATAGACATAAATAATAATCCAAAAGAGAGACTCCAACTGCTGCTGAACGGCTCGGAGGGGCAGCTCACCGAGTAGTCTCGTGCTAGAAGTCAAGCGTGCATGCCAGACTGGTAACCAGATGTACCTGCCTCAGATCCTGCACATCAAGTACAGAAGTATAGCGTGAGTACATAAACAACATGTACCCAGTAAGTATCTAGTCTAACCTCGAAGAAGTAGTGACGAGGGTTCGACTTTGACACTTACTAAGGGCCAAAAAATAATAATATGAAGTTCTAATTAAGCATGAAATATACATGATAATAGAGCTCAATATGAAGTAAGTGAACAAATCCTTATTTCAAGTAAGAAGTAAATCATTCCTCTCATCTATTCCTTTCACCTTTCAAGTCCGTGAAACATTATTAAATATAAAAAGGAAATTTCGGTATCACTACGCATGAGTTATGCCGAGGACGTACGACCCGATCCAAATATACATAATAATATACTGTGCACTGCCGAGGGTCGAACGGCCCAAACCATATAATATATCAATAAATCCTGCCGAGGCGAACGGCTCGCTCCCATGAGAGTAATGGAAATATTTCCCCGCTCGCGGAATATATTTGCGAAGTGGTTGACATAGATGTTCTCGAGTTATTATAATATTTCTCAATATATTTTGAAATAGCAAATTCAACTTGTAACCTTAAAATATCGAAATCATCATCCTCCACTTTAAAACCAACAAGTAGTAAACATAATCAAGCAACGATATAAACAAATCATGGTGTAGGCCAAAAACTACCCGGACATAAGCATGAATAATAGCTACGCAAAGACTCTCGTCACATCGTGCGTGCGTAGCCCCCACAAATAGAAACACATTATGATTTAAGTTCACCTAAGGGGTTAATTCCTTCTTACAAGGTTAGAAAAGAGACTTGCCTCATCTCAAGGCCTACTTTCTGGTCCAAGAATGTGCTCACACCCTCAATTCGGTGTTGAATCAACCCTAAACTAATCAAATAGTATATAAACTAATCAATACATACTCAAAAGTTCGTATTCCAACTATTTAAGAGGTTACCCAACCCAAAATGCAAGGTTCTAAAATATTTACCCCCGGGCCCACGTGCTCGAATTTCAAAAATTTTCGAAAAAGTTGTTATCCATAACCTTAGGAACAAGAGTATATGATTTCTATGAAATTTCATAACCATTTTCATGGTCAAATACCATTTTTACCCCAAACCTAGGTTTTCATCTAAACCCTCGATTTTCACTAGTTTTTACATGTTAATCTACCCATAATCTATGTATTAAATGAGCTGGGCACATGCCTCTGATGTCGTATTTGCGACACCAAGTTCGCAAATGCAAAAAAATGCTCGCAAATGCGAAGCCTGGCCCCAGCTGCTAAGGTCGCAAATGCGACGGAGGGGTCGCAAATGCGATCACTGCTGAGTTCGCAAATACGGCTCAGGTGTCGCAAATGCGAAAAATCCCCAGACTGAGCTTCTTCGCAATTGCGAAGCTCATCTCGCAAATGCGAAGTCCGCATTTGCGAACTGTTTCTCTCATTTGCGAGACTTGTAACTGGTGCCAAGAAACACCAGATATCTGGTGTGTTTTTCATACCTTCCGCACGTCCGAAACTCACCCGAGCCCTCGGGGCTCCACACCAACTACCCAAACAAGTCTAATACCCTCATACAAACTCGTTTGAGCGATCAAAACATAGAAATAACATCAAAACTATGAATCGGACGCCAAAACACATTGATTGACTCATGGATTCAAAAACTTCCAAAAAGACTTTCGCTCGTGTGATTCCTATCAAATAAACTCGGAATAACACCAAATTTTGTGTGCAAGTCTTAAATGATATTACAGAACTACTCCCAGTCTTGTAATTCCGTTTGGACCTTGATATCACCAAAATCCGTTCCAAACCAAATTTTAAAGAACTTCAAGAACCACTTTTGATATTAGGCACTGAAACGCTCCCGGGTCATCCAAAACCCGATCCGGGCATACGCCCAAGTCCAAAATCATCATAGGAACCTATTGGAACCGTCAAATCCTGATTCTGAGGTCGTTTACTTAAAATGTTGACTGAAGTTAAACTTGGCTTTTTTAAGGCCAACCTATAGAACTAATTATTCCGATTTCAACCCGAACCCTTCCAATTCTCAAACTAATCATCCCTGTAATTCATAAAATAGTAAAAGCACATACGGGGTATTTTATTTAGGGTAACGGAGTTCTAAAAAGCAAAAAGCCCACTCGGGTCATTACACTTGTCCTTGGTAGTTTTAGATTTTGCTAATCTGTTTATGTAGCTTTCAAACAGAACATGTATTTAATTGTACCATCTTTGTAAATTTCAAATTCTTAGAAGCTCATGATTTGTTCTACCAGTCCTTGGGTTACTATATAAAAGTTCAGATAATTCTTCACTGTTTTCCTATAAATCTCATTTGGATTGTATTGACTGTTAGTTGGGTTACCTAGCGGGTCGAGTTAGGTGCCATCACGACTAGTGATTTTGGGTTCGTGACAAGTTGGTATCAGAGTACTAGGTTCATAGGTTCTACGAGTCATGAGCAAGTGTCTAGTAGAGTCTTGCGGATCGGTATGATGACGTCCATACCTATCTTCGGGATGCTACATGGCATTTAAAAAAAAATTCATTTCTTCTTTCCTCATCGTGCGGCCTTGTTTCAGCTTAAAACCTACGACTTTGATTCTTCCCAATCGTTCATATGTGATGTTGCGCACTCAGTATTCGCTATGCACCGACGATCTGTGATGCTGCAGATCGATTATGGAGGGCTATAGATGCTTGATTATCATCGCGATGTGTTGTCTAGCCTCAGGAGCAGTTGCAGTGTTAAATCTTCCAGTCATTCATTTATGGTACGAGGCAGGTTCATATGTCTGATTGGTAAGAACAGACTTCGGAAGACTGGCTGGTGGCCTAGCTATTGTGATTAAGGTGGGTTCATGGTAATGTGTCGATTTGAGTACAACCGGTGGGCCATCTCCTGCGTGATGAGTTAGGATCGTGTGTTTCGTATGAGGTTTCCATTCGGTGGAGTGTACATATTATTGTTTCAAAGCATTTGGGGGAAGTTTGCTTGACTATTGCTAGGATGGGTAAGCACTTGGCAGAGTCTTCGGGGTGTTCTATGACGAGTATTGTATCAGTTTTGAAGTATTCAGCTAAAAATCCGTGCGGGATTGGGGCAACTATGAAGATATGGTATTTTGGACTACCGATGATGTGTTCTATGGCTTCGGGCTAAGCGGGGAGTCTGCTAATGACGATCAAATTGTAGGATCATGCGTCGTATCCATTTTTGGGTCGAGGGATTGCTTGGTCATTTCCTTGAATAGTCATGTGCTGGTGAAGTGCGGGTAACTCGATGCATATTAGTTGTGTATTGAAGATCAGAGTAAGGTGAGTGGTTATCAAGAAGGTTTTGACAAGTTCCAGGTCTTACATAGCATTTAAGGACTTCTAAATTTGTGTACGGGTAGGGCTGAGATCGATAGCGAATGGTGATCAGATCTGCGTTATTTCTTTGTCAAGAAAGATTCTACATGGCAATGTTGGAGATATGTAAGAAATGGCTTCGGGTTCCCAGGAGGTTCCCTAAGGGCAATCATATCAGATTGAGTTACTTTCGGGTTGGCAGTCTGGGTAATTTGGTTGAGTTAGAGGCGATCAGTCCTGATGACTCGATCATGTGTTAATGAGTTCCAAAGAATTCATCATGGTTATGACCACGGCCGGAGTGGGTGTTTTCTACAAATATAGGAGCTATATTACGTGTGGTGATGTTCTCCTAGATTGAGTTAAATGCAAGGTTCGCGATTGATGAGATGTTCAATTTGCTTAGGGTTCAAAGTTGATTATGGAATTTTCGTAGTGTTGCGAGTTAGCATGTTAGAGGCGATGCGCCATGTGGGGTTGAAAAGTTGTATGTACAAGGTTGTGGTTTAGTTTTGGAGGGAAGAATATGAGTTCTTGATGACACGTACGATTTCAGGTGTTAAAGATTATGTTGGCACTATTTGTTTTCACCGGAGGAGAGTTCGCATGTTGGCAGGTGCATTGTGTTTTGACTTATAGGTATTTTTCTGTAAGATGATGGAGTGTGAATGATGTATCAGCCATTTGAGTTGTGGTGTTGAGATCAGATATAGAAATTCTAGTATGCATGAGGTTCAGAGACGGAATGTTCTCGTTGGCAGACTATTCCTTGATTGCGGATTGCGAAGAAACATTGAGGACTGGGTGATAGATGGTGTGTGTTATGGAAAGGTTGCTATGGACTTTTGGAAGGTTATTTACATGTTTGGGAATGATCGGAATTTGGTTTGGGGAATATTTGTGGGCCTAATGAGAATGCGTATTCTGTATCAGATCAGATTTGCTTACTCCTGCGCAGCTATTACCATAGGTATATCATCGGGCGGAATGGATGTTATTCGCGCCTTGGTCTAAGTTATGTGTTTCTCTCTTATGCTATGACGGTTTGTGATGGTTACATGATTTTTTGCACGCATATTGTAATTTTTTATGGGCCTTATGGCGTTATGGGCAGGATGGCCCTCGTGTGATGTTGACTTGCTTATTACACCATAGTTGCGCTTGTATTTCTTAGTATTGTTGTGCCTAATCATCTTCTGATAGTTATATTTTGTGCACTCTATTGTGCTTGATGTTGATGTACATGTGATCAGTGAGCCCGAGTATTATGGCTCGATGGGTACCCTAGGTGGATTGATATGATGGGATCGGGTTACACGCTGTAACGGTACTGTGATGAAATGTAACTCCTTATGCTTATTTCGTGTATTTTGCTTCCACCTTATTGAAAGTAGTTCATAGGAAAAATGTCAAAATTACCCTACCTGCTTAACTTGCTTAGTAGCCTTCTTATTTAACTTTCTTACTATTATCTGTCATATCTTAATTATTACTTGTTTGGTGTACGAAATCGCGTTGTGTGGGGCTCCATACGATGTCTGTTGAGACTTGTCGGTTGGGCTGCTTGTATTGGCTGAGATGAAGTTTCTAGACCCGAGATTTGCACTATCGTATTGGGATAAGGAATGTTTGGAAGGATGGTACTATATTTCTGCTGAGGATTTGGGCAATGGCCCTGGTTAGACGAGTGAGCTTCTTGGCTTATTGATCATATGAGTGGTCAAGAGATTTTGTGTGTTTCTTTCATCTCTGCAGTGTATGAAGTTGTAACGACCCGACCGGTCATTTTTAGTTCTAACGTGTCATTCGGCGGTTTGAGGCCATGAGTAGCTTCACTTCAGATATTATGACTTGTACGTGTGGTCGAAATTGGAATTCGGGAAGTTCGGAGTTGATTTAGAGAGAAAATTCTAAATTCAGAAGCTTTAAGTTGGAGGAATTGACTAAGGGTTGATTTTGAGTAAACGACCTCGGAATGGGGATTTGAAGGTTCCAACAGGTTTGTATGATGATTCTAGACTTAGGCGTATGTCCGGATCGGGTTTTGGATGACCCGGGAGTATTTCGGCGCTTATTACAGAATGTTGGCATTTTGAAGGATATCATAAATTTGGGTTGAAGTGAATTTCATTGTTATCAATGTTCATTTGGAATTTCGAGTCTGGGAATAGCTCCGTATGATGATTCTGGCCTTAGGAGCACACCCGGAAGTGGATTTGGAGGTCCGTAGGTCATTTTAGGGTCATTTGGTGAAGGTTGGAAATTTGGATAATTTTGAGAAGTTTGACCGGGAGTGAACTTTTTGCTATCGGGGTCGGATTCCGATTCCAGAAGTTGGAATAGGTCCGTAATGTCAATTATGACTTGTATGCAAAATTTGAGGTCAATCGTACGTGATTTTATAGGTTTCAGCATCGATTGTAGAAGTTGAAGTTTCAAAGTTCATTAAGTTTGAATTAGAGAGTGATTCATGTTTTAGCATTGTTTGATGTGATTTAAAGGCTCGACTAAGTTCGTATGATGTTTCAGGACTTGTTAGTATATTTGGTTGGGGTCCCGGGGGCCTCGGGTGAGTTTCAGATGCTTAACGGATCGATTTTTGAACTAAGGTAATGCTAGGATTTTCTGGTTGCTGGTAGAATCGTACCTGGGGAAAAAGGGTCGCAGGTTCGATGCCGCAGGTCCTATCTTTTACTATTTAATTGAAGGAAATAACGATTTGAAAATACTAAATCAGTAATTATGTTAATTAATTATCGTTGGCTTGCTTGGCAGTGGTGTTAGGCGCCATTACGATCTTTAAATGATTTTGGGTCGTGACAACATAGTATCAGAGCACTAGGTTCACGTAGGTCTCACGGGTCATGAGCAAGTCTAGTAGAGTCTTGCGGATCGGTACAGAGACGTATGTACTTATCTTCGAGAGGCTACAGGACTATTAGTAACACTTTCCTTTGAGGCTTATGCCTTTATTTCCTTCCTATTCAATCTTATGCGACGTGAAGCGCTTGTTATAAATTTGGAATCGAGGAATTTTAATGGTACTACAGATGTGGTGTAAGATGTCTCTCCATGCGTATTTGATTGAGCTATTGTCGCCACCTTGCGGAAGGCCGCTTTGTCATTTTGGCTCAGTATCAGTATTACCTAAGGTTTTGAGATTTTGCATTGATTGTTATGACGATTTGTGCGTTGCTATCGCACAGTGTTTGTGTAATGGTAGGATGCTTGTATATGAGTCGAGGCAATGGATGACTTGAAAGGTGGTTTTACTCAGTGCATGATTCAGAGATTCAGTATTTTATTTCCGGAGGAGGAAAGGAAATCGAGATACGAATGCTCAGGTTTGGGTCGATGGGGTAACGAGGCTCGGTATTTTCGAGCATGGTGGAATTTTCATCTGTGATGTGGTGTCGCCATCCTTGTTGAATGCATCAAGTTCACCGGTGTTATGGTCATCTTCAATTCGCCTTCGGTGCAGGGTACAGTGAAATGGTGTCGGGGAAGCGGCTGTCAGAGATCGCGGTGTGCAGTGGTTCAGAATCGAATCAGTGTTCCTAATGTTGATGGCTCGAGAAGGATGATCTTCGAAGAGGTTAAGAGTGGTAGCGATCTATTGGTTCAAGTGCTACAGAGATGGATTTGATTTACGGCCACAACTGGGCATTTATGAGGAAGGACATGTGGGAGGTGTTTTGCGATGGTTAAATTTCTAGGAGGCCAAGTGTGAGAAGCAGAAGTCGAGTAGTTGCTTAAAGAAGAGGGTTTGACCAAAGTGGCAGAGTAGCATATGGGTTCTGTGGTAGGATAGCTACACGCCTTGAGGAAAGTTTAGAGTGATTTGGGATTCATGGTGGACAGTGACTAGGTCTACGGGCTTAATTTGGAATATTGGCTGCTATATGGAGAAAGGTTGGATTCGACGGAAAGGAGTTGCATAATATGAAGAAGGATACAACATGACTTTGGATTGGAATGTATTGTTGCACCTTTAGTTGATGTCAATGGAGAGTGAACAGACTTGTACAACTGGTGAATGAGCATAGGCTCAGGATGGTTTATTGGTTTCGTAGTAATTGTACTCGGTGCAGCGTCGTTGAAAGAGGTCGGCATAGAATTTCCACAGGTGGGATATCTCCTGTGAGCAGGTTAGCGGCTGTGTGGTGTTGATGAAGCTTCTACGAAGAATTTTACTGGCTATCCGGTAAGAGGTCGAATATGTAAATGTGGCAAGTGATTCAGAGCGTTCATGAAATGGTTAACAGGAAGATTTCGAGGAATTTGGCGGGTCGATTGCGCGAGGTCATGTCAGTGAGGAAGAAGGAATCTTGGTAGGTTCCAGGGTTATGTAATGGTAGCTTCAAGCTAAGTGGGAGAGCCTCACTGCCTACGATTGGATTGCATGGTTGTCTACTTGTGAGGTTTCTGGTTATCGTCATATTGGTGGTTTATTACGATTAAGAAAAGAGAACATCAAAGGTGATTTGAGCAAAGGATTTGAGGAATGTGTACTACAATTGGCCTTATCGATTCATGTTCAGGCTTTGGGAAGACTCAGGATTTATGCTTCGTGTAGATGTGATGTATAAGAAAGGTGATTCAGTCGGGTGATTCTTTGAGAAGGCATTCATGTGCTAACCGAGCCATGGAGTTTGACCATATTTGGGAACAAGTCAGAGTGGGTGACTTTCAACAACGGTCCTAGTCTTGTATGGTTAAGGATTTCGAGTCCGTAGTATGGTTAAGTATCGAGCTTTTGCAGTGGACTATGAAAAGGCTTGGAATGTTTTATGTTATCATTGGGTATGTGGTGCAGTATTGGAGGAAGGGAAAAAGTTGCTTCGGATTCATAGAAGGTCTTGCAGAATGGGTGTACTAGTTGGTGATGCTATGGTGTGCGTAAGATGAATATGAGATGGTTCATGGGTGTTAAGACAATGTGGTCTCGTGGATTGGATCACTCGAGCTGAGTATTGTTGGATTTCGTTACGTTAATGAATGGAGCTATTATTATTTCTAGGGCAAGTTGAGGATAAATTAGAAGAGGACGGATCGGCTAATAATGGTTGAATCGACATGATTGTGGTCGTGATTAGTTCCCTCAGCATGTTAAGTTATATATGTGGTTTCTGGCGGTACGTGCGAGGCTTGACAGCCACCGCAATTTGATTGATTTGGGAGGTATTTGGTTCTAAGGACTAGGTTGAGTAAATTGATTCTAGAAGAGTCATGGCGATTTAGATCACGACATGAGGTTTGTGTTCCCGCGGTTTGAGAATTCAGTTGCGTTGCATTGGTTCTTCTGAAATGAGCCAAGTAAGAGGTTTCTGTATGATGAAGGGTTTATTCTACTAGTGGTTCAGGAGTTATGATCAATTTTTTTATATACTCTCGCGTATTGGTATGTTAGGTGCAATGAGTGGCATGGGAATTGGAAGTTGAGAATCAAGGTTGCAGTTTGTGTTGACAAGAATGTCACAAGCTCGGATGAGCAAGAAAGGATTCAGATGGTTAGAGTAAGCTGGTATTGTCTTTAGCGTCACTGGAGATCGGTGTCATGTGTAAGGGGCTTTGTATACTAATAGTGGACTCTTGATTTGCTTTACAGCATTAGTTTGGCCAGTGGAATGGATGCGCAGACTTGTTATCTGGTGCGGAAGGTCGTGGGAGCGTATCCCATGAGAAGATTGTATGAGTGTGACATGTAGTCACTTGATTGATTAAAGATTGAAACCAAGTATGGAGATTATGGTACTATTGCTAATGTGAGAGCTTAAGCCTGGGAGGCGCTATATTCATCTGGTTGTGAACTATTGAAGTTTGTTCCGGATTGGACAACTGTTCTTATGTGTCATGAATAGGGTTGTTGTGGATCCTTGGAAGGTTATTAGCCAGTGCAGTACGATCAGGATCGGCTTGAGGTTCGTGGATGGATCTAGATGTGAATGTGCGCTCTATATCAGGCCGAATGTGTTCATTTCAACTTAGCGTTGTTTACGGAGGATTCTTCGGGCCTTGGATGTTATTTTTGTCGTCAGCTATTTCATGTTATACTCTATTGTGCTATGTGGGTCATAAGACGGCTTGATTATTTTTACAATGTGTTGAGGTCCCGCATATTGGTGGTGTTATGTGAGCAGGATGGCTCTCGAGATGCAGATCATATATCGCATCTTAGTTGTGCTTGAGTTTTATAGCGTATGACGCTACTCGTCTCCCCAAGATTTGTATTATGCACTTGGCGTGCTTATGTTTGATATTCGGGCATTTCGTGAGTATGAGCGTTACGACTCGATGTGTGTTTTCTTTAGATTATTATGTGTGGATCGGGTGGCACGCCGCCACGGGTATGTTATTTGGATCGGGTGGCGCGCTGCCACGAGTATCATGGTTGGATCGGGTTTCACGCCACAACGGTATCATGTGTGGGTCGGGTTGCACGCCGCAACAGTGTGATGTTGAGTACAATTTTCCCATAGCTATTCTTGTGTGTTTTGTGCCTTATTTCTGAGGAAGGTTCATAACATCTTTTCGGTTATTAAGTTAGTTACGTGGGTTGAGTAGTTCATTCTAGAGTTCATTTCCCTTATGTATCACATTCGAGTTTATAGCTTGTTAGCACAATGTGACATCATATGAGACTTTTGCAGTATCTGAGGTGGCTTATTGCCTGAGTAACTTATACTGGGTGAAACGAGATTATTGAACCTGGGACCAGTGTGATCCAATTTATAAAAGGCATATTAAAGAGTAAATATTGTTATTCAGTCCAGAATGAGGTAATGATTCTCGTCGAGAGTAGAAACTCAATGATTTGTTGACTCGGCAGTTGGTTATGAATTTCTATGCATCTTTTCCGTCGTGGCGGCATTACAAGAGTTGGAACAGGACTTATATGTGTCATGAGGTGTGTTGTGGGCATCAAATTCGTGGAATTTTGGCTATTGTTATCGGAAGACGTTATTATGGTCATGTGAATTATGCGGTGCATGGTGTGAATTAAGCAAAGGTATGCAATCTCGTATTGGTGCATCATGTAGTGATTGATACGATGTTCGTATGTTGGAAACAGGCCTGGTGGAGAATTCCGGATGTTGGAAATTGACTCTAAGGCTTACTTGACTAAATAAAGGGGAAGATCTTTAGACTGGCTCAAGTCAATGTGCTCAGCTAGGTTGTGGTAGCACGGGTAGGTGCACAAGGCGTTAAACAGTGATTTCGGACAACTCCAGAGCAGTTCTTAGCGTGTTCGAGGACGAACGCATGTTTAAGTGGGAGAGAATGTAACGACCCGACCGGTCGTTTTGAGTTCTAGCGCGTCATTCGGTGATTTTAGGCCATAAGTAGCTTCACTTCAGATATTATGACTTATACGTGTGGTCAGAATTGGAATTCGGGAAGTTCGGAGTTAATTTGGAGAGAAAATTCTAAATTTTAGAAGCTTTAAGTTGGAGGAATTGACTAAGGGTTGATTTTGAGTAAACGACATCGGAATCAGGATTTGAAGGTTCCAATAGGTTTATATGATGATTTTGGACTAGGGCGTATGTCCAGATCGGATTTTGGATGACCCGAGAGTATTTCGGCGCTTATTACGGAAGGTTGGCATTTGGAAGAATTTCATAATTTTGGGTTGAAGTGCATTTCAATGTTATTGATGTCCGTTTGGAATTCCGAGTCTGGGAATAGCTCTGTATGATGATTCTGGCCTTAGGAGCGCATCCGGAAATGGATTTGGAGGTTCGTAGGTCATTTTAGGGTCATTTGGCGAAAGTTGGAAATTTGGATAATTTTGAGAAGTTTGACTGGGAGTGGATATTTTGATATCGGGGTCGGATTCCAATTCCGAAAGTTGGAGTAGGTCCGTAATATCAATTATGACTTGTATGCAAAATTTGAGGTCAATCAGACGTGATTTGATAGGTTTCGGCATCGATTGTAGTTGAAGTTTCAAAGTTCATTAAGTTTGAATTGGCGGGTGATTCATGTTTTTAGCATTGTTTGATATGATTTAAAGGCTCGACTAAGTTCGTATGACATTTCAGGACTTGTTGGTATGTTTGGTTAGGGTCCCGGGGGCCTCGGGTGAGTTTCGGATGCTTAACGGATCGATATTTGAACTAAGGGAATGCTGGGATTTTCTGGTTGCTGGTAGAATCGCACCTGCAGAAAAAGGGCCGCAGGTGCGACGCTGCAAAAGCGGCAGGGCAAGCGCAGAAATGGAGGTTGGCCAAAAGGCCTAGGGCCGCAGAAGCGGGCACAAACGCAGAGGTGCGCGAGCGCAGATGCGCATGAGGATCGCGGAAGCGGAAGCACAGATGCGCTGCATGGGGCGCAGATGCGGGGACTGTTGGGCCGAGCTTGAACTGCACCTGCGATGCAATTTCTGCAGGTGCGGAGCCGCAAGAGCAGCTATTGGACCGCAGAAGCGGAAATCATGGCTGGGCAGTGAGGGTTCTTTAACAACGGGATTTTGGCCCATTTTCTTCCATTCTCTCTTAGTTGGGCGATTTGTGGAGAGCTTCAAGTGGGGGTTTTTCATCATCTATGCCAATGTAAGTTATTCCCATCCATTGCAAGATAAATACATGATTTTTATATGGATTCAAGCATGAAAATTTGTAGAAATTTGGGATTTTGAAGGAAAACTTAGAAACTTATATTTTTGGATTTCGACCACGAATTTGGGCATGTAATTGAGAGTGAATTACATATTTGAGTTCGTGATTCCATGGGTAATGTTTATCTTTGAAAAATTTTGGAATCCAGGCATGTGGGCCCGATGGTGATTTTATCGACTTTTCGAACGGAGTTGGAAATATTTGTAAATAGGAATATAATGAGTATATATTTATGGATTTGCACATTTATTGACTAGTTTTGGAGCGATGGACATCAGTTTGAGCTGTTGGAAAGGCTTTGGAACTTGTTATGGAATTTCGGAACGAGGTAAGTCTCCTTTCTAACCTTGTAAGAGGGAATTAACCCCATAGGTGAATTGGATTAAAATGTGCTTCTATTTGTGAGGGTTACGTACGCACGAGGTGACGAGAGTCCGTACGTAGCTACTAATTATGCTATTGTCCGGGTAGTCTAGGACCCATACCATGCTATACTTACAATGTTGTACCCTACTTGTTAATTTAATTGCTTAAATTATATTGGAACTTGATAAAGGAATTGTAAAAGGTTAAACTTTATTTTCTTCACCGTTAATGAGAATTCGGTATTCCCTTGAATAATCGCCCCTTAATAAATCGTGAATTGGTTATTGTAAATGTATTTTCTCTTTTGTGGAGCGGGCCGAATGCCTCGGTAGCAGATAGATGCATCTATGGTTTATGCCATTCAACCCTCGGTAGTGCACAGTTTAAATATTATGTTGGATCGGGCCGTACGACCTCGGCATAATTTGCGCATGATAAATCTTTGGAACCAATTATAATTGATATTGCTTCTTTGGCTTGAGATATAAATTGTTAAATGACGAGAATAAGTTTGGAAAAATTTCCTATTAATAAAAGAATTGTCCACTCAATTCTTGTTATTGAGTTTACAGTTATTTCATACAATCTATGCTTAAGTATAATATCAGTATTTATTTTTAGCCCATAGTAAGTATCAGAGTCGACCCCTCGTCACTACTTCTTTGAGGTTAGACGGGATATTTACTGGGTACGCGTTGATTTACGTACTCATACTACACTTGATGCACATTTTTGTGCAGGTACATATATATCTAGTGGCCTTGTGGGCGCATAGGCGCGGTTATTGCGGGGACTTAGGTGAGATGCATTTTATACTACGATCCACAGCCAGTAGAGTCTCCTTCAGAGTTATTTATATCTTTCCTGTCTAATTTGTATTCCGAACAGATGCTGTATTTTATTTTACTCCCTAGTTAATGCTCATGTACTTGTGACACCGGGTTTGGGAGTGGTTATGGGTTGTTCAGTATTTTAGTTGCGGAAATATCATCATTTACTCCGTTAAGTCCTATTTTTTACTATTTAATTGAAGGAAATTACGATTTGAAAATACAAAAATGAGCAATTAAGTTAATTAATTATCGTTGGCTTGCCTGGCAGCAGTGTTAGGCGCCATCATGACCTTTAAATGATTTTGAATCGTGATAGAAGTATTGAACGAGGTTCTAATCAATATGAGGTTTACTACCGATACCGAATTTGTTTTTGGGCAGCCATGGTGGTCAGCACTTACTGCTGTGAGTATCCGAGTGATGGGGTATATCATGTGATTACATCTTAGATTATGGTTATGGCTTGGCACCACTTGTTTAGACTTATACAGTGTGTAGATATGAGATTCAGGTCTTGTAATGAAATCTGGATGTTGGAGATTGGGTTCTAAGGTTTAAGGATCAAGGTTGAAGTAAGGATCTCTAGTTATGTTGTGTTGGAAAGCCTATATGGGATAGGGTGATGTGGGATCACTCCCGGGTATGTGCATGGTAAGGTTATACGGCGGTTTGATGGCTTTGGAACGACTATTGGCACGTGCGAGGACGAACGTATGTTTAAGTGGGGGAGAATATAACAATCCGACTGGTCATTTTGAGCATTTGCACTCCGCTCGGCAGTTTGAGGGCACGAGTACCTCCGCATGATATATTATGACTTGTGTGAATCGTCGGTTTTGGTTTTCAAGTTACTCGGAATCGATTTGGAAGAATGAACTTCAGGATTTAAGCTCTAAGTTGGAAGAGTTGACCAAGTTTGACTTTTTAGCATTTGACCTCGGATTGGAATTTTGATGGTTCCGTTAGGTCCGGATGGTGATTTTGGACTCGGACGTGTGCCCGAATTTGCATTTGGATATTTCTAGAAGGATTTGGCGCGAGTTTTGGAAGTTGAAAGTTGAAAGTTCATTGATTTTGATTTGAGGTGCGATTCGTCATTTCGAGGTGGTTATACGTGAGTTAAAGGCTCGAGTAGGTCTGTTTTGTCATATGGAACTTGCCTGCAAAATTTGGCGTCATTTGGAGTTGATTTGATATGGATCAGACACTTGGTTGCGATTCTAGAAGTTCTTAAAGTTTGTTGTGATCCTCATGCGTTTTGGCATCCGGTTCGTGGTTTTAGAGGTTATTTTGATGTTTTGATCGCGCAAGAGAGTTCGTTTGTGTTTTTGGACTGGTGTGGGTGTTTGGTTTGGAGCCTTGGGGGCTCGGGTAAGTTTCGGATTGGTTTCAGAACTATTTTATATGATTTTGAGTGCTGGTACTAGTGTCATCGCATTTGTGATGTTTTTGTCGCAAATGCGACTATCACAATTGCGAAGTGGCCCTCGCATTTGTGAAACTAGGCTGCTGGGGAAAAAATAGCATTTGCGAAGAGTGGTTGTTCGCTTTTGCGAGGATTCCTGCCACTTTTGCAAGGCAGCTGTCGCATTTGCGAAGAATTGGGTAGCAAATGCGACCTTAGCATGAAGTCTCCTGGTTCGCTTTTGCGATGAATTGTTCGCTTTTGCGCATCTGCATTCTACATATAGCTGGGTAATTCTGAGACTTAGCCTCATTTTGTTATATTTTGAACCATAGCTTCGATGGGAGGCAATTTTGTGGAGGAATTTTCATACCAAACCATTGGGTAAGTACCTTAATCAATTTTCAATTATATTTTATGATTATACATTAGATTTAACATCAAATTCATGACAATCTAGGGAAAATTTGGGGATTTTGTCTAAGTTTTGAAAATAAAATAAAAATTAGGGATTTGAGAGTCGAATAAGACTCGAATTTGGAAACAAATCACGTATATGGACTCGTGGGGCTATGGGTAGTCAAGTCCTACCCTTGGACTCGGGTTTGGACCGGGCGAGCCCGGGGTTGACTTTTGTTGACGTTTTGGAAATTGTATAAAGGTCATAACTTTATTAATTGAAATTATTTTCTCTTGCATTGTTTGATGTATATAAGTCGTCTTTGGCTAGATTGGGCCGGGCGGAAGTGAATTTGTAAGGAATAAGCTAAATTGAGTATTTAGTTGGCCGAATTAAGGTAATTGTCTTGCCTAACTTTGTTGAGGGAATTTTTCCTACTTTTGACATTATTTGCTACGTGCGGGGGTGATACATATATGAGGTGACGAGCATATATACATGTTCCAGAGTTAATCATGCTCGGGGGTAGATTATGCTATAAATTGTGTCTTGTAGAACTATGTGACCTTCTTGCTTCATGTCCTACTTGACTTCTAGATCACTAAGAATATGGAATTAAATGTTAGAAACCAAGATTTAGTTTATTTTAACTTGATTAAAATTTGATGGAATGTGTAGGTGTCTAATTCGGTCATCACTATGCTTAACCACTAATACATTGCTACGACCGTTATTCTTGGGATATTAGATTCTATACTTGAGTTGTAGATTATTTTGAGATTTGTTGAAATACTTGCACAATAATGTTCTTGAGGGTTTATTGAACTATTGTTGGCTTGAAAGTCGTGATTGAAGTTCATTTGGAATATTTGTTTAACCACTCTCCTTGGTGTTATTTATGCTTCCTACCTTGTTTGTCATTGATGTACATATGCTTAGTGAGGAAGAGTGTAAAGCGCGAAGGGTGATGCCGTGCCATTGTATATATATATTCATGTGAGGGAGAGTGTAAAGCACGAAGGGTGATGTTGTATCATTTCATTTGAGAGTAAAAGCACGAAGGGTGATGCCGTGCCATTTCATTTGAGTGCAAAGCACGAAGGGTGATGCCTTGCTATTTTATTTGAGAGTAAAATCACGAAGGGTGATGTCGTGCCATTTTATTTATATTATCATGCTTTTATATTATCACGAGTTCATGGCATGATGGGTGTTTCCATGCAGTCAAGGACGAGGGACATGCATTACGCTATGATATCTTTTCCTTGTGTATACGTTCATGCCTTTACATTGAGCTGGCATTGTCGTACCTATGTTTCCTATGTGATTTGTCGTTATGGTCCTGTCTTTTGTTCTCTATCTCAATTGTTGTTGTGTTGCCCATGCCTTCTACTTGCTTGACTTGCAAATATCATGCCTAATTCCTACTGTTATATTTACATCCATGTCGTAACTATTTTGTTGCCCTTTAGCATAAGCCTTATACCATGTTATTCATTCATGCCTTTACTTGTTCGCTTATAAAGATCAAGCTCTTTCTTCTTGTATGTTATATTTACATCTAAGCTTTCCACCATGTTAGTTAGTGAAATTTATGTTCTTCTACCATACTTGCTGTCATTACTTTTGTGCCCTCTATCTCGTCTATTTCTATTTTCTATTTTCTATATGTTTCTGACTTGTTATTTGTTACTATGTGGGTACTCTCTACTTAGTGGACATTGATATTGTAAATTATTCTACCTGGTTAGTGCTGCTACATGCACATTTGGCAAGGATGAGATAATTGCATGAAGGGTGTTATCGTGCTAATTGATTTGACACATATTTATGTATATATGGTGAGGAAGAGATAAAAGCACGAAGGGTGTTACCGTGCCATTTGATTTGATATCTTGAGTATACTTCTCACACCAGGAAAATTATGAATTTACTTATGAGATTTCTCCTAGTAATCGCTTACTGCCTCGCATAGTTGTATATGGTATCCTTATCTGTTATGTTCTATAACTGATCCTACTATTAGTCTACTGCACATGTTATAACATTAAGTATCTTTTTAAATTAAAAATCCTCTCGCCACTACTTCGACGAGGTTAGACAATATATTTACTGAGTACATGGGGTCGGTTGTACTCATACTACACTTCTGCACCTTGCATGCAGATTTTGGGAGTGGAGCTGCGGGTGATGTCGGGAGCTGACTCCGAAGATGTTCGTGCATTCCGGATAAAGCTGCCACTTGTCCTTGGTAGTTTTAGATTTTTCTAATCTGTTTATGTACCTTTCAATCAGAACATGTATTTAATTGTACCATCTTTGTAAATTTCAAATTCTTAGAAGCTCATGATTTATTCTATCAGTCCTTGGGTTACTATATAAAAGTTCAGATAATTCTTCACTGTTTTCCAATAAATCTCATTTGGATTGTATTGACTGTTAGTTGGCTTACCTAGCGGGTCGAGTTAGGTATCATCACGACTAGTGATTTTTGGGTCATGACAGACAGTCACACTTTATAGGCTGAAGATTTTTTGCAAACAATACCCATTAATAGGTATATATAAGGCTGTAACTATATCTTTTAAGAGTCAGACTTAGTCATGCTGAAGTTTTTTTGTTCATTTCCTAAAACTTCACACTAAACATGCTGAAGTTTTGTCCAGCAGTCTGCAATTATTATAATGAGTTTTTTCGAAACTTCATAGAAAACATGCTGAAGTTTTTTAGTTCATTTGCTAAAACTTCAACCTAAAAATGCTGAAATTTTGTCCTGCAGTATGTATTTTTCTAATTAGATTTTGTGAAACTTCAGACTTATCCTTTTAGGCTTGAAGTATTACTTTACATATATGAATACTTTATGCAGAAAGGTGTAGTTTTTTTATTATATATATGTGTGTCTTGTGTGTGTGTGTGTGTGTGTGTGTTAAATATATGTATTTCACTTACTTTTTTAGAATGCAGAATGCAACCAAACCTGTAAGTCGCCAACATAAATGAGTGGTTTGTATTTCAAGAAATATATAAACGAGTATTTTTCAATCCAAGAGCTTTTTTTTTATTTCTATGAAAACAATCACATCTCACATATATCGATCAATAATGAAAGTCTAAATTCAAAATATCTATCTTCCTTTAGAATGAATTTTTTCCTCAAGGATTATTGAATGTTGGAGTATTTTTTAGCGTGTTTCTTGGAATATGGATGAGGTGGTGGAGAATACAAGCAAGTTGTTCTGTTGTGCCCAATTTGTTTACAGCGATTGCATTCGGTAGACTTCAATCGTACTGATTCAGTTGTAGAGATATACCTATTCTTTTGTCTTCTTCCTTGTAGAATCTCTACATCAGGAGGTTTTGTGATTTGAGATTCTACATTTTGTGGTATATCCCATGAATTTTGATCTCCTACAATATTGACATGCCTTTCATATGTTTTGAACAATGTTTCCCTTGAATACAATTTTGAGCAGTAATCAGATTTCTGCAAATATCTCTTATTGATAGCAGCAATTGTGTGTGGACATGGCAATTCATAAAGTTGGAATTCCAAGCAGCCACAAGTTCTCTTCTTTAAGTCCACAATGAATTCCATTCCTTCATTATTTATTCTAAACAATATTGAATCAAGGTTGAACACCTAAGAAGGAATAAAAAAGTAAAATTAGTGTATTATTGCTTCAAAAAGAAAAAGTAAGAAGTTTTTTATATGTTAGTAGTAAATCACTTCAGACATAAAAAGTTGAAGTGATTATGCATGAGTTAATTACTTCAGATAAAACATGATAAAGTAAATTCTAAAGTTAATAAATATACTTACAAATATTTTGCAAGCCAAGTCTATCTTCTTATTCATCTCTTCTTCTGCCCATATTGATACTTTGTGAAAAGTTTCATGTGTTGTTTTCCTCCGTTCATAAAACCACTGTCCCAACTTTTCTTGGATAAAATCTAACATTCTTAAAACATGTATCTCTCTCGCTTTTATTAACACAGAATTCATTGAGTGCTATGAGTGTGGAGAGTTGGGTCATGTGAGGAGATTTTGTCCCCGCCTTACTCGAGGTCCAGTTCAGCAGAGGAGTCAGGCTACTACTTCTGCACCAGTTTCTCCACCACCCGCCCAGCCAGCTCGTGGTGGGGCTCAGTCAGCTAGGGGTCGCCCCAGAGGGTGAGGCCGATCAGGTGGAGGTCAGGCCCGATTCTATGCTTTTCCTGCCAGGCCAGATGTTGTTGCTTTAGACGTAGTGATCACAGGTATTGTCTCAGTGTGCCATAGGGATGCTTCTATATTATTTGACCCTGGTTCCACTTATTCGTATGTATCATCGTACTTTACTCATTATCTGGATATGCCCAGTGAGTCCTTAGTTTCACATGTTTGTGTATCTACGCCGGTGGGCGATACTATTATCGTGGACCGTGTGTATCGATCTTGTGTGTTAACTATCGGGGGACTAGAGACTAGAGTTGATCTCTTACTGCTCAGTATGGTTGATTTCGATGTAATCTTGGGTATGGATTGGTTGTCTCCATGTCATGCTATTCTGAACTGTCACACAAAAATCGTGACGTCGGTGATGCCAGGGTTGCCGAAGGTCTAATGGAGAGGTTTTCTAGATCAGGTTCACAGCAGGGTAATTTCTTATTTGAAAGCCCAATATATGGTTGGGAATGGGTGTTTGTCATATTTGGCTTTTGTGAGAGATGTGGATGCAGATACTCCTACTATTGATTCAGTACTAGTTGTGCGAGACTTTCCTGATGTATTTCCTGCAGACCTGTCGGGTATGCCGAGCGACAGAGATATTGATTTTGGTATTGACTTGGTGCCGGGCACTAAGCCCATTTCTATTCCTCTGTATCGTATGGCATCGTGTGTCATCTTGGTGTGCACCGTTTCTGTTTGTGAAAAATAAAGATGGTATTATGTGGATGTACATCGATTACAGGCAACTGAACAAAGTTACAATCAAGAATAAGTATCCTTTGCCACGTATTGATGATTTATTTGACCAGCTACAGGGAGCGAAGGTATTCTCCAAAATTGAATTGAGATCCGGGTATCACCAGTTAAAAATTCGGGATTCGGATATTCTAAAGACGGCATTCAGGACACGTTATAGTCACTATGAATTTTTTGTGATGTCTTTTGGGCTGACCAACGCCCCATCAACATTTATGCACTTGATGCATATTGTATTCCAGTTGTATCTTGATTCGTTTGTCGTGGTATTTATTGATGATATTCTGGTATACTCATGTAGTCAGGAGGAACATGCACAACACTTGGGTATTGTATTACAGAGGCTGAAAGAGGAGAGACTTTATGCTAAATTCTCTAAGTGTGAGTTTTGGCTTAGTTCGGTGGCATTCTTGGGACACAGAGTGTCCAGTGAAGGGATTAAGGTGGATCCAGAGAAGATAGAGGCAGTTCAGAGTTGGCCCAAACCATCTTCAGTTATTGAGATTCAGAGTTTCTCGGCTAGGCCGGTTATTATCGTCGCTTCGTGGAGGGTTTCTCGTCTATTGCATCGCCTATGACTAAATTGACCCAGAAAGGTGCTCCGTTCAGGTGGTCGGATGAGTGTTAAGAGTGCTTTCAAAAGCTCAAGATAGCTTTGACTACAACTCCAGTTCTAGTTTTGCCTACAGGTTCAGGGTCTTATACTGTGTATTGTGACGCGTCGCGCATTGGTCTCTGCACAGTGTTAATGCAAGACGGTAGGGTGATTGCCTATGCGTCCAGACAGTTAAAGGTACATGAGAAGAATTATTCGGTTCACGACCTTGAGTTAGCAGCTATTGTTCATGCCTTGAAGATTTGACAGCACTATTTGTGCGGTGTCCATTGTGAGGTTTATACTGATCACAGGAGTCTACATCATCTGTTTAAATAGAAGGATCTTAATTTGTAGCAGCGGATGTGGTTGGAGTTGCTTAAGGATTATGATATCACCATTCTCTATCATCCAGGAAAGGCCAATATGGTGGCCGATGCCTTGAGTCGTAAAGCGGAGAGTTTGGGTAGCTTAGAATACTTACCGGTTGCAAAAAGGCCTTTAGCCTTGGATGTTCAGGCCTTGGCCAACCAGTTTGTCAGATTTGATGTTTCCGAGCTGATTCGAGTTTTGGCTTGTGTGGTTTCTTAGTCTTCTCTTTATGATCGTATTAGAGAACGCCCCAATTACAAAATTTAGATTTAGATAAATTAGTTTTCAAGTTAATTAAGATTTTTGGCATTGTAATACCAATAGAAAAAGGGTTGAGAAGAGATATATGACTGTGGTTGGAGGTTGACCGGAGAAATTGGAAGATCGGCGGCACCGGAAGAAATTTTTCGCCCAACATCTGGTGGGATTTTATAGTTTGATTGAGTTTTTCCATGTTATTGCATTTTCATGGGTTTTCAATAGTCAAAGGTGAGAATACAACTGATGATTTTTACAACCTTTGGTTAATTTTCCATCTTAATTTTCTCCCGGGAAGAGGAAGGGGGATAGCCAGCAATGGAGGTTTTGCTGATGGAAAAATAAAAGGAGGAGAGAGGAAAAGTTGGTGAAAGAAAAGGAATAATAAAAGTAAAAGAAAATAGGGCCGCGTCTAATTAAGTGTAAGGACATAATGTCTAATAAATACTTGACTCGTGTACAATTTAATGAGTTTGTAATATTTTTTTGGCTCTTCACTCGCGTTTAAGAAGATTTTTTTTCCTTTGCCATGTCATCATTCAGGGAGATATTAAATTTATTTCGGACAAGTATAGGATGTAAAAGGAACATCCGTAAAGGTTGAATTAGAAACTGACTTTTGGAGACAAGTTCAGGGTGCTACTTATGTATTATCCCTATACTAAAATATGATTATAGTATTGTTTGTGCATTTTTAACCACAAAACGTAACAAACACAATTAATATAGTAATTATTTTGCGTTGGGGTATGTGTTAATGTAATAATTACATTTCTGTGACATTCATGCACCCTTTACACTGGACGTTCAAATTTCCTTTTATGTCTTTTCATATACAATGCAGAAGTTTTTTTCGCCTATATAAGTACGCTATGCCTTGTGAGTTTATTCACTAAAACACATATATTTTCAGTTGATAAAAAACAAAAGAGAAAAAAATGGATGTTGTCATCAGGAAAATCATTGATGAAATAAAATAAGATATCATAGAGGCATTCGAGTTGAAACTCGATGAGTTCATAGACAAGTACGAAAGGGATTTGGAAGAAATCAACACCAAGCTCGACAGGCTAGAGATGTTGGCCAGAGATGGCTCCTATGATAGTCTTGGTGATCCAGTAGCCGCTCGTGGGTCTGACAATGATGAAGATGATGACGACGATGATGGAATGGATATTTATTTTATTTTATTGTATTGTATAATCCTTTTCTTCAAAAGGTTATTATCTTATTTTTAGTTTTAAGTAATTTCTTCATGTAATTTTAATTTCTGTTAATGTAGTTTAATGAAGCATTATATGTTTTTGTTTTAATCTTTTTGTGTGTTATTTTTTTATATTAATTCTTTTCAAACTCAGAAAATAACATAAGGAAAAACATAATTGCAGAAAATAATAAAAAACTTAATAATAATATCTTAATGCATAAAATAAAGAAATGGATATTCGTATGAAATTTATAATAAATATAAAAAACATTAAACATTATATAATTTTTTCCTAAAAGAGTTGAAAATTAGTTATGGATAATTTAATTTTAACATCATATTAGTTATGGATAAAAAACAAAACTTCAGCATGTTTTGGTATGGAGTTTTAGCAAATTAACTAAATAACTTCAGCATGCATTAGCAAAAATTCATAAGAAAATTACATACTGCAGGACAATAACTTAAGCATATTTAGTCTGAAGTTTTAGCAAATGAACTAAAAAACTTCAGCTTGTTTAGACTGAATTTTTGGATAAAACTCATGACAAAACTATAGACTGCAGGACAAAAACTTCAGCATGTTTCGGTATGAAGTTTTAGCAAATGAACTAAATAACATCAGGATGCATTAGTAAAAATTCATTAGAAAATTACATATAGCAGGACAAACTTAAGCATGTTTAGTCTGAAGTTTAGCAAATGAGCTAAAAAATCTTCAGCATAATGTAGACTACATGACAAAACTTCAGCATGTATTGGTATGAAGTATTATCAAATGAACTAAATAACTTGAGCATGCATTATGTCATGGGTTTCTTTCCATCATCGACCCATGACCCCTTGGACGTGCCCCGTGGCATCCCGGCAAGCCTCCCAACGCCTAGCGCCACGGTCGGCCCCGTGGTCTCGGCAACGCCAAGTAACAAGCGTACATGCGCCTCTGTCGCCCCACCGATAATCAGTGCCAGCGCCCAGCGGCTGGCGAATGCCATCAATGCCGCGCGCACCGACAATGTCGCAAGCACAAATCATCATGTTGCCAACAGACAGTGCCCCGCGTGTAGATCCAATGCCAATCACCAGCGCCCAGCCGCTGGCAGATCCAAATAGTGTCGCGCGCTCCAATAGTAATGCACGTGCAGACCCTGATGCTCAAGACAAAGTTGCTGCCATCGGACTTGCTTCCACCTTGTAGAATACTAAGTCCTTTTCATTGTAATTATAGAGTAGTTTTACTTCATTCATTTTCAGTATGCTTCTACAGCTTTCTTAGGTCAACTCATGTAACTTTGATTTATTTTTTTTAAGCATTATTAAGGGAGACCAAAGCATTCAAACATTCTGTATGTATCCCCCCCCCCGACACCGCATTGCATCTTGTAATAGCTTTCATCATCATCAATGCAATCATCAGCTTTCATCATCATTGCTCATTTACGCTGATCAATTGCTCACGACATTAGTTTTCCCGTACAGCTCTGACAATCTAGTCTAGCGTACGGAGGGGACCTCAGTTGACATATAGCAACCGTACTGACATCGGTTGCTTAGCCTTACATCGCCCTTCCAAGGAACTTCAGGAAGGCGCCGCGTAACAGTTGGTATCAGAGCATAGGCTCGACATCGGACGAGGGAACTCATTACCATCATCACCATTTCTGACCATGGTGAATTACGGGGATCACATCACAACCCTTCAAGAGACGGTTGATGAATTATGGCCCATCGTGGATACGTTGCATGATCTAAAAACCAGCGTAGTGCAAAGGTTGGACGACCTGGACCGCAGAATGCGGCAGGCCGAAGTTGACATAGCAAACATCAGTCGCGACTCTGAGGAAGACCGGAAAACGGCTGCCGTCGAGGCAACCGAAATTCATGGAAAATTCGAGGACCTCCAACAGGAGCGTGCCGAGGATTTAGCCCATCGGGAACTAGAGGCAGACAGATTGACCGTCATGCAGCAAACCATAGACAACTTGAAAGGCCAGCTCAATGTTGTCAATGTTGCCCTTCAAAGCCTACTCAAAGGAGGCGAAAACCAAATCAGGGGTGCCATGAACATTGCCCCCATGCCACAAAAGCTGAAAATTCCGGAGCCAAAGCCATACAACGGAGCACGGGATGCTAAAGAAGTGGAAAACTTCATCTTTGACATCGAGCAATACTTCGATACCGTAGGACAATTGGAAGAATCCAAAAAGGTAGCAACTTCTTCCATGTATATTCAAGGCGATGCAAAAACTCTGGTGGCGAGTCAAATACGAAGCCATCAGGGCCGGTGAAGATGCTCTTAACATATGGGCAGAACTGAAGGCAGCCATACGCCTGCAGTTCTTCCCCGAAAATATGGAATACAATGCACAGAGAAAGTTGCGTGAACTCTGCCACACCAGGTCGGTGTGGGACTACATGCGTGAATTCTCCGCACTCATGCTAAACATACGGGATATGGGGGACAAAGACAAACTATTCGCATTCATAGAAGGTTTGAAACCTCATGCTCGTATGGAGCTACAAAGACAAAGGGTGGATACCCTGCCCAAGGCCATTCAAGCTGCAGAGTGCCTTAGGGATTATCAGTTGGAAACTCATAAGGATAGGCCCCAGCCGCCTATCCGAGGGGGATACAACGGGATCCAACCTAGAAATGGTGGTCCTAACAGAAACGGAGGAGATCGAGGTGCATCCAAATCCAAGACTCCTTCTTCAAGCAGTAACAGTGCTGCATCAGTCAACAACAATCAGTGGAGAAAGCCCCCATCAGAATGCCGTCATTGTGGTGGGGAACATTGGAACAATCAATGTCCCAATACACTGATCAATGCTCAACAGATTGTTGAAAATGAGTCAGATACCGATGACTCAGACGACCCCGAACAAGTAGGTACCTTCAACACATTTGTTGGCTCCATTCAAGATACCTTGGCGGGAACCGGTGCCGATAACCCCAAGAGGAATGCATGCCCAATCGTCAAGAAAGGGAAAGGAAAGGCGGACGAGAGGCCTCCCACATCACAAAAGAGGACCTTAATATTCGTTGATATGAAAGTAAACGGCAGACGTATTCGGGCATTGATAGACATGGGTGCTAGCCACAACTACCTGGCCTCAACTCAGGTGCAGCGCCTCGGTCTAGCAGCGCAAAAATGCAAGGGTCGTGTCAAGGCTATCAACTCTCCATCTCAGCCAATGAGTGGAATAGCCAAAGAAGTGCCAATGAAGCTTGTCCCATACAAGGGAATATTTGACCTGCGCATAGCTATCATCGATGACTTCGAACTAATAGTGGGATTGGAATTCCTCAGGCAGACCAACACCATCCCGGTACCATATGCCAACATGCTCCTAATGATGGGAGACAACGGGGCCAAACCCTGCACTATACCGTGCATACCCATGAAGATGGCTGCTGGAAACATCACGGCCATGCAGTTAAAGGAGAGAACCAATAGACCTGAACCTACGGTTCCGGCTGCCCTTAACATTATCAAACAAACATCACATCTTCGGAGTCTAACAGCTCATGGCGCCCCTCATTGTGTGAAGACTTGTCAAGCATTCCAAAAGGACAAGTCGGATCACTCAGCACAAGCGGGACTCTTGGAGCCGCTACCTGTCCCACAGAGACCTTGGGAAAGCATTTCCCTGAATTTCATCACAGGATTACCCAAGGTCGGAAATGATGCAACCATCATGGTGGTAGTAGACTAATTTTCCAAGTATGCTGCCTTCATCGTAGCCCCATAGAACATATCGGTAGAAGATACAGCTCGACTCTTCTTCTCTCATGTTGTCAAATATTGGGGCATGCCCAACAACATCATTAGTGACTGCGACCCACACTTCACTAGCAAATTTTGGACCCAACTCTTTAGTTGCCTCAGATACAAATTGAGCCATAACTCAAACTTCCATCAACAAGCAAATGGCCAGCCAGACCGGTTCCATGATATGCTGGAGGAATATCTCCGCCAATTTGCAACCGGGTCACAAACACATTGGGTTAAGCTTCTGGATGCTGCTCAGTTGTGTTTCAATTCATAAAAGTGCGCCCATACAAACATAAGCGCTTTTGAAATTGTTACCAGACAAAAACCGCTACTCCCACATAATATGAATGCACCAAACATGCCAACATCTCCTCGAGCTGCCAGTTTCTCGACAGAATGGGAGAAAACTTTGAAGATGGTGCGGAGCTATCTTGTCAAAGCCCAAGAGAGGGCAACGAGGTATGCCAAACAAAACCTTCGCTTTACCCTACATCAAGCAGGGGACAAAGTGAGAACCCCGAAGCAGAACTTGTTTGCAAAGAGGACCCAAGATCCTCGCCTATTGCAAAAATACATTAGACCCCTTTCCATTGAAAGGCGTATCGGGAAATCCACATACCAGCTGAACACACCAGCCTGGTGGAAAATCTATCCATTCCACGTCAGCTGCCTTCGAGCATTTCAGAAATACATGGAAGATCATTTAGAAAGCCACCCCACAACACCGAGGGAAACAGATCTCCCAGCCAACAAGAGCGTGACCAATCATCATCATCCGGCAGGTAAGGCTCCGAGGACGTCGCCAACTCAGGTGGGGGATAATGTCATGGGCTGCTTTCCATCATCGACCCATGACCCCTTGGACGCGTCCCGTGTCATCCCGGCAAGCCTCCCAATGCCTAGCACCACGGTCGGCCCCGTGGTCTCAGCAGCACCAAGTGACAAGCGCGCATGCGCCTCTGTCACCCCACCGATAATCAGTGCCAGCACCCAGCGGCTGGCGAATGCCATCAGTGCCGCGCGCACCGACAATGCCGCACGCACAAATCATCATGTTGCCAATAGCACCGCACGCACAGAAAGTGCACCGCTGCAGATCTAATGCCAAGCACCAGCGCCCAGCCGCTTACAGATCCAAATAGTGCCGCGCGCGCCAACAGAAATGCGCGCGCAGACCCTGATGCTCAAGACAAAGTTGCTGCCATCGGACTTGTTTCCACCTTGTAGAAGTCTAAGTCCTTTTCATTGTAATTATAGAGTAGTTTTACTTCATTCATTTTCAGCGTGCTTCTACAGCTTTCTTAGGTCAACTCATGTAACTTTGGTTTATTTTTTTTAAGTATTATTAAGGGGGACCAAAGCATTCAAATAATTCTCTGTACTGGTGTCTCTCCCCCCCGGCACCGCATTGCATCTTGTAATAGCTTTCATCATCATCAATACAATCATCAGCTTTCATCATCATTGCTCATTTTTGCTGCTCAATTGCTCACGACATTGGTTTTCCCGTACGGCACTGACAATCTAGTCTAGCATACGGAGGGGACCTCAGTTGGCGCATAGCAACCGCACTGACATCGGTTGCTTAGCCTTACGTCGCCCTTTCAAGGAATTTCAAGAAGGCGCCGCGTAACAATTAGCATGGAGTTTTAGCTTCAACGTGAAACAACTTCATGTTACATTAGCATGAAGTTGTAGCTTTAACATGAAACAACTTCATGCTACATTAGCATGAAGTTTTAGCTTGTATTTGATTAAAACTTCAGACTTCAACGTGAAATAACTTTATTCTATATCTTTCATGCATTAAATTTAAAGTTTTGAAAAGTTTTTGAAGATTTATAAGTGAAAACTTCATGCTATATCCGTCAAACAATTCCATGCAAGTGTGATTTGTAAATGGTCATAAGTAAAAATATTTATAGGCGTTAATTGAATTCAGATTTTATTTTTTAAGTTCAAAAGTTAAAAGGCATGACGAATTACGAACATAATTGCAGAAACATATATCATGAAGCTCAATCAGTTTCACAAACTAATGCGAATTCTAAAGATGAACTGCAATACTTACAATGTATTTTGTAGTTTTGAATTCAGAATATAAATTTGGTTCAAGTTTTTTGTTTTTTGATAAAGCTACTGAGAGGAGAGGAGATCTTTGACCAGGGTTGACGGAGATCTTTTGAGGAGGGACGGAGTGATGGAGGGGATCTTTTTTCACGAATGAGGTTGCAGATCACGCGATTAATGCGTGATGCAAGTTTTATATTATTATTATTATTATTATTATTATTATTATTATACATGCATTCTTTCAAATCCTTGTACAACAACTTCAAATGTGGTCCAACATTGAGATGCATTTGCCTTAAAAGAATGAGATTCCTTTTGATTAGATAAAAGCAAATAACTTGCAAAATGGATTCATCCATGAATTTATTCTTGCTTACGTAAATAGCAAAATTTATGCCAGCTATTTGAACTCAACCAATTCCAATAAGAAAACGGACTTGACATATACACCGCCACTAATTTAATCAAATCCCCTTAGGAGACTGATAGTAAATTATCCCACACCGTTACTATTCCTCCAATAGTTGTATTATTATGCATGTAAATAGCCATTTGTCTTTCATTCAGTTGGTATTGATCACTGCGTTTTCAGGCCACTTTGAGTCTATTTTTGACGACTCTGAAGCTCTAACGTGAAGGTAATTTTTTCTCTTTTTTTCGTTTTCTTCCTTTGTCATTTTTTTGTAGGCCAAACGAGAAGGAAATGTTTTTGTTTAACGAAATGATCCATGCATGAAGAAGGCGATCTTAGCGTGTGATGGGATGATTACTCATTCCCGCCCAAAAATGGAGGGATAACTTAGGTTGTGAAGGGATGGATACTCATTCCCGCCTCCAACTTAATCTTAGGATGTGAAGGGATGGATACTCATCTCCACCCAAAAACATAGGGATAACCTTAGGGTGTGAAGGGATGGATACTCATCCCCGCCCAAAAACGGAAGGATTACCTTAGGGCGTAAAGGGATGGACACTCATCACAGCCCAAAAATCGAAGGGGTAATCTTAGGTTGTAAAGGGATGGATACTTATCTCCACCAAAAAATGGAGGGATAAACTTGGGGTGTGAAGGGATGGACACACATCCCCACCCAAAAATCGGAGGTCATTTTATCTATCAAGATCTTTGTACCTATTTAAATACTATTTGGACGCTGATGACTTCTTTTGTCCTTTGCAACTCGAAAAAATGGCAAATTTCAGAGACTATTACTCAACTTCCTCCAAACTTAGATCTCATAATTGAGACTGAATATGGCATAGAACAAACCAAACTTTTAATTCACACCACACAAGTTGGCTGGTATGCAGGCTCATGGCCTTCCTTGAGGAACCCACTTCATGTAGAAAATTGGACATTGGAGTACAAGTCTACTTCTAATCCATTATTCAAGATGTGTTCTTTCCAAGTTCCAATCCATCCACACGTAAATATTTCTATCACCCTTCCAAACTTAGGGCATCGTATAATTCAAGGAGAAATACGTTGGGGAAACACGGTAACAATCAAAGGTGAGTATCGTCATATTCTTGTATATTGGGAATGGGATGAAGATGTACTTGGTAGAAGCCAACAAACCTTGAGTGCAGCAAAGATTTATGATATTGTATATGCCTCGCTTTTCACTTATGATCGAAACTCGAACATTTTACAAACATTTTGTGAGGCTTGGTTCCCCAAGACGAACACTCTCCTTATATCAATCGTAGAGCTATCTATCTCTCTTTGGGACTTACATATTCTTGGAGGTTTTCCCATTGTTGTTTCACCGTACGAAGTTGTAGTACCTGAGATAAGGGAACCCATATGTTTAGATGAAACACAGATGATATTTGTTCCTTGATATTGCGAGTACTTATTTATTATTTTTCATTAGCTTAAGGAAGGTACGGGCGTTAACCAAAAGGTCTCCTTGAGCCAGTGGATAATTGTTTTGGTGTAAGAAAGCTTTAATATATAACCAAAAGGTTTTTTTGCTTTTTAGATCCCCATTCCCCTAATTAAAACTTTCCGTATGTGCTTTTACTATTTTATAACTTGCGGGGATAGTTGGTTTAGGTTTGGAAGGGTTCGAGTTAAAATCGAAACACTTAGTTCCTTAATAGCGGCCTATGATGGCCAAGTTTGACTTGAGTCAACATTTTGAGTAAACAACCTCGGAATCGGAATTTGTTTTGGACTTGGGCGTGTGTTCGGATCCGGTTTCGGGTGATCCGGGAGCATTTCGGCGTTTAATGTTGAAAGTTGGTTCATTGAAGATTTTCTAATTCTTTAAATTTGGTTTGGAGTAAAATTTGGTGTTATCGAGGTCCGTTTAGGATTCCGAGTCTGGGAATAGGTCCGTATGGTAAATTATGACTTGTACGCAAAATTTGGTGTCATTCTGAATAGTCTAAGTATGCTTCGGCGCGTCTGGAGCTAGTTAAGAAGTTAAAGTTCATAAGTTGATTCAATTTGGTATTTGGGTGCGATACGTAGTTTCAATATTTTTTTATGTGTTCTGAGGGTTTGAGCAAGTCTGTATTATGGTTATAGACTCTTTGATGCATTTGGACGGGGTCCCAGGGGACTCAGGGGTGTTTCGGACTGCTCGGAGCTAAGTCCAAAAAATGTTGGTGTGTTGTTCTGGTTTCCTTCTTCGCGAACGCGTACCCCCCCTCCCCCTCCCCCGATTCCAAAGAAGGAATTGTGGACCGGGTGATGTTGTTCTTTGCGTTCACGAAGTCCGGGTTGTATTCGCGAAGGTTTGGGACCAGTGGCCTTCGCGTTCGCATAGAAGACTTGGGCCTGGGCTTGGGAAACCCAATTGTCTTTCGTGTTCGCGAGTGAGGGCACGCGTTCACGATGAGAGGGCGAATCAGTGCATCGCGTTCACGAGTGTCTTCTCTCGATTGCGAAGAGGACTTTTCTGGGTTCGTGATTTTTGCCTTCGCGATCGCGAGGGCTTGTCCGCGATCGCAAAGAAGGCAGACATGGGCAGTGACTTAATAAAAACCAGGATTTTAGCCTTTTTGTTCATTTCTCTCATTTGTTAGCCGATTTTAGAGATTTGTATAAAGGGATTTTTACCTAGCTATTGGAAGTAAGTGATTTCTGTATAACGTGAGCTTAACATATAAATTATGAGTAGATTTTAACATGTAAATTGTAGAAATATTAGGATGTTGGTTGAAATATCTAGATTTTGATAAAACTAAGATTAGACCACAAAAATAATTATGGGATTGGGTAAAAATTATATATTTGTATTCGTGATGTTATGGGTAATATTTATTTATGAAAATTTCCGAAATCTGGGCACGTGGGCCCGGGAGTAAATTTTAGGAACCTTCCAAATTGGGTTGGTGTAACGACCCGGCCGATCGTTTTGAGAGTAATTTCCCTGATCCCCTAATTACTGCTTTCCCTGTATCATTTTATGCTTATGTGACTTGCCGGGAGGATTTGTCTTTGGTTTCGGAGTGAAATGGGACATTTAGTCCCTAAAACGAAAGCTTAAGTTTTAAGAATTTGACTGTAGTTGGAACTGTGTGAAGACGACTCTGAAATGGAGTTTCGTCAGTTCTGTTAGCTCTGTTGGGTGATTTTGAACTTAGTAGTGCGTCCGGATTGTGATTTGGAGGTCCGTAACTGAATAAGGCTTGAAATGGCGAAAGTTGAATTTTTGGGAAGTTTGACCAGGAGTGGACTTTTTGATATCGGGGTCGGATTCCGATTCCGGAAGTTAGAGTAGGTCTGTAATGTCAATTATAACTTGTGTGCAAAATTTGGAGACAATCGGACGTGAATTGATAGGGTTCAACATCGGTTGTGGATGTTTGAAGTTTTGAAGTTCATTAAGCTTGAATTGGGGCGCGATTCATGTTTTTGTGGTTGTTGGATGTGATTTGAGGGCTCGACTAAGTTCGTATGGTGTTTTAGGACTTGTTGGTATATTTGGTTGAGGTCCCAGGGGCCTCGGGTGGATTTCGGGTGGTTAACGGACTAGGATTGGACTTGTAAGGATTGCTGAAGCTGGGCATCATCTGGTGTAATCGCACCTGCGGAGTTCCCATCGCAGGTGCGAGCTCGCAGAAGAAAGCTAAGGAGCGCAGAAGTGGGATTTGAGGAACTGGCCAGGAATCGCACGTGCGAGGGAAATACCACATCTGCGAGCCCACATATGCGCTTGATGTTCCGTAGAAGCAGAGAGTTAGCTAGAAGGGGGAGTCCGCAGAAGCGGACAATCTTCGCAGGCGCGCACTCGCAGGTGCAGCCTTCTGATTGTAGAAGATGATCCAGGTAATTTAAGTCAAGTCCGCACCTGTGATGGAAATTCTGCAGGAGCGGCGTCGTAGGTGCGACTGTGGGTCCGCAGGTGCGAGATCACTAGGCAGGAAAGGGGAAATTACGAGGGTTTGATCTCAATTTCATTTTGGGACTTTGAGAGCTCGGATTGATGCGATAATTTGAGGGATTTTTAGATAAAACTATTGGGTAATGATTCTTAACTCATTTTTGGTTATATTAGGCTAATCTATCATTAATTTTATCATTTAATTAAGGATTTGGGTTGAGAAAATTGGAGAAAAAGTTGGAAAGTTCTTCAACCGAATTTTTGGGTTTTGGTTGAGATTTTGGTATCAGATTTGAGTAATTTTGGTATGAGTGAACTCGTGGTTGAATGGGTGTATTTTGTGACTTTTACCCGATTCCGAGACGTGGGCCCGGGTTGACTTTTTGTGATGATTTTCTAATTTCTTGTTAAAATTTTGATTTCATTAATTGTACTAGTTTCTTATAGTTATATTTACGGTATGTAATTGCTTTTTACTAGATTTGGGCCATTCATAGTCTGAAAGTCGTGGAAAAGGCATTCTTACTGATTGGTTGAGCTTGGTTCGAGGTAAATGGCTTGCCTAACCTTGTGGGGGGGGGGGGGAACTTCTTAGGATTTGGTATTGTTGCGATACTTCTGTGATATGTGAGTGTCGTGTACGCGAGGTGACGAGTGTGTACACGGGCTAATTGTTATAAAACCCGATTTTTACTGAGCAGTAACATGTTACATCTTAATTGAGTTACACCAGCATGTGTAGTTATCCTATTTAACCTAATATCGCATGTCTACGTGTCTTAATTGCTTATTTGAAACCTGTACATCATGCTTAGTTGATTTTTTGCTTTTCCTTGACTTGTATTTAGTCTTAAACTGTAGGATGTCTTGCTGTAATTGTTGTTTCCATCGATTTTGAGATGTGTGTTTACTTTTCGGACTACGAGGCGGTACCTCGGGAGATCCTTTGTTGCATATTTACTTTTGGGATTACGAGATGGTACCTCTGGAGATCCCCTATCGCATATTTACTTTTGGGACTACGAGGCGGAACTATTAGGACTACGAGGCGGTACCTCGGGAGATCCCCTGTTGAGCATTTACTTTTGGGACTACGAGACGGTATCTCGGGAGTGCCCCTGTTTTTTATCCCTATGTGCTGTGTTGTTATCTTTCTATAGTTTCTCCTCATTAAATTTCCAGTCTCTTATTACATTGATATGTTTTTTGCCTTAAATTATTATATATACAAGTAAGGCCCTGACCTGAACCCGTCACTACTCTACCGAGGTTAAACTTGGCACTTACTGGGTACTGTTGTGGTGTACTCATGCTGCTCTTCTGCACATGTTTTGTGTGCAGACCCAGGTACCTCCTACCAGCCCCGCTATTAGCTGAGTGTACTTGCTGCTGCTACGGAGACTTCAAGGTATATCTGTAAGCATCCGCAGACCTCGGAGTCCCCCTTTATTCCCTCCTATGTTGCTTTTTTCTGTATTTTCCTTAGACTCTGATGTATAGAGACACCTAGCTTTCTCTAAGAAGCTTGTGACTTGTAATTATCGGGTCTTTGGGAATTGTTTATACTAGAGTGTTAGTTTACTTGTACATGCCGAGTGGCATTTTTCAGTTATATAGTTATATGTTAAAGTTTAGTGGTTGATTCTATTTTTATTTCAATTATTTCAAAATTGTTAGGCTTACCTAGTCGTAGAGACTAGGTGCCGTCACGATATCTTACGGAGGGAGATTTGGGTCGTGACATGTTGGTATCATAGCTCTAGGTTCATTGGTGTTATGAGTCACAAGAAGGTTTAGTAAAGTCTCGCGGAACGGTACGGAAACGTATGTACTTATCTTCGGGAGGCTATGGAAATGTTAGGAAAATTTCACTTCTTTGATTCCATGTCGTGCGGAATTGTTGACTTTGGAATTTTAAATTTCTGTCTTCTATTCTCTCACAGATGGTGAGGACACGTACATGCAGATAAGATGACCAAGCACTCGCGCCCCCTGCTAGAGCCGCGAGAGGCCGGGGCTGGGGTTGAGGCCAATGACGTCCACGTGGTGCAGCCAGAGCACTTGCACGAGCTGCTATAGAGGAGCCACCAGCAGCCCTAGTTGGAGCGCAAGCACCTGAGACGCCTGTTACTGCACTTGCTCTTCAGGAGACCCTGGCACAGTTCCTGAGCATGTTCGGTACTCTAGCTCAGACAGGGTTGATTCCACTTGCTCCTGCCACATCCCAAGATGGGGGAGGAGCACAGTCTCCCACCACCCGTACCCCAGAGCAGTGGGTTCAGGTTGACAAGGTTCCAGAGATCATACCGATGCAGCTGGTAGCTCCAGTTCAGCCCCGAGGTTAGGACAGCAGTTTCAGAGGCGGAGCAGCTCAGGCTTGAGAGGTACAAGAAGTACCACCCTCCTACTTTCAGTGGCTTGGCGTCAGAGGATGCCTAGGGTTTTCTTGAGTAGTGTCACCGTATCCTCCGTACTATGGGTGTAGCGGAGTCGAGTGAGGTTTCTTTCACTACGTTCCAGCTTAGAGGAGCGGCCTATTAGTGGTGGCATGCTTATGAGTGGGTAGTCTGGCCGAGGCAGCTTCGCTCACTTGGACTCAATTCTCGGATATGTTCTTGAGGGAGTATGTTCCCTAGAGTATCAGAGATGCGTGGCGCGCAGAGTTTGAGCAGTTGCGCCAGGGTTCTTTGATTGTGTCAGAGTATGCAGTTCACTTCAGCGATTTGGCTAGACATGCACCAGCCTTGGTTGCTACAGTTCGAGAGAGGGTCACTCGATTTATCGAGGGGCTCCACCCCAGTATCAGACTTAGCATGGCCCGAGAGTTGGAGATGGATATTTCTTACCAGCAGGTTGTGGGTTTTCTAGGAGATTGGAGGGCATGCTGACTCGGGAGAGAGAGGAAAGAGAGGCCAAGAGATCTCGAGAGTCTGGCACTTATAGTGGTACTCGTGCCCTAGCGGCAGGTCGTCATGGTAGGGGCTATGTGAGTCGCCCTATTCATTTAGCACTTCCAGCCTCTAGTGGTATTCCAGCCACTCCTAGGCCTCAGGAGCCTTATTATGCACCACCAGTGTCTAGTGTACCTCCTGCACAGGGTGCTTTCAGCGATCAGTCCAGTCGGCCTGGCCCGAGCCAGTCGCAGCAGCCATGCCCTCCGAGAGCTTGTTTTGAGTGTGGTGACACTCGCCATATGGTGAGTGATTACCCCAGACTTAGAAGGGGTGAACCTCAACAGACTACCTAGGCACTGCGTGCTCCACCGGGTCCCCAGGCTATGATTACAGCACCAGCTACCACTCTACCTGCTCAGCCCGCTCGAGGTGGAGGTCGGGTAGGTAGAGGTTGCCCTAGAGGGGGAGGCTAGGCTAGATATTATGCCATTTCTGCTCGTACAGAGGCAGTTGCATCAGACTCTATCATTACAGGTATTGTTCCGGTCTGTCATAGAGATGCGTCGGTTTTATTTGATCCAGGCTCCACTAATTCCTATGTGTCCTCTTATTTTGCTCCGTATTTAGGAGTATCCCGTGATTCTTTGAGTTCTCCTATTTATGTGTCTACGTCCGTGGGAGATTCTATTATTGTTGACCGTGTGTATCAGTCGTGTTTGGTTGTTCTTAGTGGTTTTGAGACCAGAGCCAATTTATTATTGCTCAGTATTGTAGATTTTGATATTATTTTGGGCATGGACTGATTGTCACCCCACTATGTTATTCTTGATTATCACGCCAAGACCGTGACACTTGCTATGCCAGGATTAGCGCGGTAAGAGTGGAGAGGTACCTTAGATTACACTCCTAGCAGAGTTATTTCATTTCTAAAGGCTCAGCGAACGATTGAGAAGGGGTGTGACGTGTATCTAGCTTATGTGAGAGATGTCAGTATTGATACCCCTACCGTTGAGTCAGTTCCGGTAGTGAGGGATTTTCCATATGTATTTCCAGCTAATCTTCCGGGCATGCCGCCCGATAGGATATCGACTTTGGTATTGATTTGTTGTCGGGCACTCAACCCATCTCTATTCCTCCATATCGTATGGCTCCTCCTGAGTTGAAGGAATTGAAGGAGCAGTTACAGGAGTTGCTTATTAAGGGCTTCATTCGGCCCAGTGTATCACCTTGTGGTGCTCCAGTCTTGTTTATGAAGAAGAATGATGGTTTTATGCGCATGTGTATTGATTATCGCCAGTTGAACAAGGTTACAGTGAAGAACAGGTATCCATTGCCTCGTATTGATGACCTATTTGATCAGTTACAGGGTGCCAGAGTGTTTTCCAAGATTGACTTGCGTTTAGGCTATCATCAGTTGAAGATTGGGGAGCCAGATATCCCGAAGACTACTTTCAGGACTCGGTATGGTCACTATGAGTTCCTTGTGATATCATTTGGGCTGACCAATGCCCCAGCAACATTCATGCACTTGATGCACAGTGTGTTCCAGCCCTATCTTGACTCTTTCGTCATTGTGTTTATCGACGACATTCTGGTATACTCCCGGAGTCGGGAGGATCATGAGCAGCACCTGAGGACTGTGCTCCAGACCTTGAGAGAAAAGAAGTTATATGCAAAATTTTCAAAGTGAGAGTTTTGGCTAAACTCAGTGGCATTTTTGGGTCATGTAGTGTCGAGTGATAGGATCAAGGTAGATCCAAAGAAGGTTAAAGTAGTGTAGATTTGGCCCAGACAATCCTCAACTACGGAGATCTGGAGTTTTTTTGGTTTGGCGGGGTATTACCGTCGATTTGGGAAGGGTTTCTCATCTATCGCAGCACCTATGACCAGGCTAACCCAGAAGGGTGCTCTGTTCAGGTAGACAGAGGAGTGTGAGGAGATCTTTCAAAAGCTTAATACAACCTTGACTACGGACCCAGTATTGGTATTGCCTACAGGTTTGGGGTCTTATACCGTATATTGTGATGCGTCGCGGATTGGTCTCGGCGCGGTGTTAATGCAGGACGGTAGGGTGATTGCCTATGCGTCTAGACAGTTGAAGATGCGTGAAAAGAACTATCCTATCCAAGACCTTGAGTTAGCAGCTATTGTTCATGCCTTGAAGATTTGGCGGCACTATTTGTACGGTGTCCCTTGTGAGATCTACACTGATCACCGGAGTCTGCAGCATCTGTTCAAACAGAAGGATCTTAACTTGCATCAACGAAGGTGGTTAGAGCTACTTAAGGATTATGATATCACTATTTTGTACCATCCTGGGAAGGCCAATATGGTGGCCGATGCCTTGAGTCGTCGGGCAGAGAGTTTGGGGAGCCTAGCATACCAGCAGTAGAGAGGCCATTGGCTTTGGATGTTCAGGCTTTGGCCAACCGGTTTGTTAGATTGGATGTTTCTCAGCCTAATCGAGTTTCGGCTTGTGTAGTATCTCAGTCTTCTCTTTATGATCGTATCAGGGAGCGTCAGTATGATGACCCCCCATCTGCTTGTCCTTAAGGACATGGTTCAGCACGGTGATACTGAGGAGGTCACTAATGGAGATGATGGTGCATTAAGGATGCAGGGCAGGCTATGTGTGCCCAATATAGATGGGTTGCGTGAGTTGATTCTCCAGAAGGCTCACAGTTCGCGGTACTCCATTCATCCGGGTGCCGCGAAGATGTATCAGGACTTGAGGCAGCATTATTGGTGGAGGAGAATGAAGAAGAACATAGTAGAGTATGTAGCTCGGTGTCTAAATTGCCAGCAGGTGAAGTATGAGCATCAGCGGCCAAGTGGTTTGGTTCAGAAGCTAGAGATTCCGAAGTGGAAATGGGAGCGGATCACTATGGATTTCGTTGTTGGGCTTCCACGGACTCAGAGGAAATTTGATGTTGTTTGGGTAATTGTGGATAGGTTGATCAAGTCGGCTCATTTTATTCCAGTGATGACTAGTTATTCTTCCGAGCAGCTAGCTCGAGTTTATATCCGCGAGATTATCAGGCTTCATGGCATGCTGGTATCTATCATCTCTAACCGGGGTACATAGTTTACATCGCAGATTTGGAGGGTCGTACAGCATGAGTTGGGTACTCGGGTTGAGTTGAGCACAACATTTCACCCTCAGACGGACAGACAGTCCGAGTGCACTATTCAGATACTGGAGGATATGCTTCGTGCATGTGTGATGGAGTTTGGGGGTTCTTGGGATCAGTTCTTGCCACTTGCGGAGTTTGCCTACAATAACAGTTATCAGTCGAGCATTCAGATGGCACCGTATGAGGCTTTGTATGGTAGACGGTGTCGGTCTCTAGTGGGTTGGTTCGAGCCGGGCGAGGCAAGGCTATTGGGCACAGACTTGGTTCAGGATTCTTTGGAGAAGGTTAAGGTGATTCAGGATCGACTTTGCACAGCCCAGTCCATACAGAAGAGTTATGCGGATCAGAAGGTTCGCGATGTTGTATTCATGGTTGGAGCACGGGTCTTGCTCCGGGTTTCGCCCATGAAAGATATGATGAGGTTCGGGAAGAAGGGCAAGTTGATACCAAGGTTTATTGGCTCGTTCGAGGTGTTGCGGCGAGTTGGGGAGGTTGCTTATGAGCTTGCCTTGCCTCCCAGTCTAGCAGGAGTTCATCCATTATACCATGTTTTTATGCTCCGGAAGTATCATGGCGATCCGTCTCATGTGTTGGATTTCAGCTCAGTCCAATTGGACAAGGATTTATCTTATGTTGAGGAGCTAGTGGCTATTTTGGACAGGCAGGTCCGAAAGCTGAGGTCAAAGAACATTACTTTAGTGAAGGTTTGGTGGAGGGGTCAGCTGGTCGAGAAGGTGACTTGGGAGACCGAGCATGATATGCGCAGCCGTTATCCTCATCTATTCACCACTTCAGGTATGTCTCTATGCTCGTTCGAGGACGAATGATTGTTTTAAGAGGTGGAGGATGTAACGACCTGGTCGATCATTTTGAGAGTAATAGCCCTGATCCCCTAATTACTGCTTTCCATGTATCATTTTATGCTTATGTGACTTGCCGGGAGGATTTGTCTTTGGTTTCGGAGTGAAATGGGACACTTAGTCCTAAAACGAAAGCATAAGTTTTAGGAATTTGATCGTAGTTGGAACTGTGTGAAGATATCTCTGAAATGGAGTTTCGTCGGTTTCGTTAGCTTTGTTGGGTGATTTTGGACTTAGGAACGTGCCTGGATTGTGATTTGGAGGTCCGTAACTGAATTAGGCTTGAAATGGCGAAAGTTGAATTTTTGGGAAGTTTGACCAGGAGTGGATTTTTGTATATCGGGGTGGGATTCCGATTCCGAAAGTTAGAGTAGGTCCGTAATGTCAATAGGACGTGAATTAATAGGGTTCAGCATCGGTTGTGGAAGTTTGAAGTTTTGAAGTTCATTAAGCTTGAATTGGGGCGCGGTTCGTGTTTTTGTGGTTGTTTGATGTGATTTGAGCGCTCGACTAAGTTCATATGGTATTTTAGGACTTGTTGGTATATTTGGTTGAGGTCCCGGGGGCCTCGAGTGGATTCCGGGTGGTTAACAGACTAGGATTGGACTTGTGAGGATTGCTGAAGTTGGGCATCATCTGGTGTAATCGCACCTGCGGAGTCCCCATCGTAGGTGCAAGCTCGCAAAAGGGAGCTAAGGAGCGCAGAAGCGGGAGTTGAGAAACTGGCCAGGAATCGTAGGTGCGAGGGAAATACCATATCTGCGAGCCCACAGATACATTTGATGTTCCATAGAAGCAGAGAGTTAGCTGGAAGGGGGAGTCCGCAGAAGCAGACAATGTTCGCAGGCGCGCACTCGCAGGTGTGGCCTTCTGATCACAGAAGCGGACCCAGGTATTTTAAGTCAAGTCCACACCTCTGATGGAAATTCCGCAGGTGCGGCATCGTAGGTGCGACTGTGGGTCCGCAGGTACGAGATCACTCGACAGGAAAGGGGAAATTATGAGGGTTTGATCTCATTTTTATTTTAGGACTTTGAGAGCTCAGATTGAAGAGATAATTTGAGGGATTTTCAGAGGAAACTATTGGGTAATGATTCTTAACCCGTTTTTGGTTATATTCCACTAATCTATCGTTAATTTCATCATTTAATTAAGGATTTGGGTTGAGAAAATTGGGGGGAAAGTTGGAAAGTTCTTCAACCAAATTTTTGGGTTTTGATTGAGATGTTGGTATCGGATTTAAGTAATTTTGGTACGAGTGAACTCGTGGTTGAATGTGTGTATTTTATGACTTTTACCCGATTCCGAGACGTGGGCCCGGGTTGACTTTTTGTGGCTATTTTTTAATTTCTTGTTAAAGTTTTGATTTTATTAATTGGACTAGTTTCTTATAGTTATATTTACGATATGTAATTGCTTTTGACTATATTTGGGCCATTCATAGTCGGAAAGTCATGGAAGAGGCATTCTTATTGATTGATTGAGCTTCGTTCGAGGTAAGTGGCTTGCCTAACCTTGTGTGGGGGAAATCCCCTTAGTATTTGGTACTGTTGTGATACTTTTGTGATATGTGAGTGCCGTGTACGTGACGTGACGAGTGCGTACATGGACTAATTGTTATAAAACCCGATTTTTACTGAGCAGTAACCTGTTACTTCTTAATTGAATTACATTAGCATGTGTAGTTATCTTGTTTAGCCTAATATCGCATGTCTACGTGTCTTAATTTCTTATTTGAAACATGTATATCATGCTTAGTTGATTTCCTGCTTTTCCTTGACTTGTATTTAGTTTTAAACTGTAGGATTTCTTGCTATAATTGTTGTTTCCATTGATTTCGAGCTGTGTATTTACTTTTGGGACTACGAGACTGTACCTCGGGAGATCCCTTGTTGCATATTTACTTTTGGGACTATGAGGATGTACCTCGGGAGATCCCCCTGCATATTTACTTTTGGGACTACGAGGCGATACCTCGGGAGATCCCCTGTTGAGCATTTACTTTTGGGACTACGAGACAGTATCTCGGGAGTGCCCCTGTTGTTTATCCCTATGTGTTGTGCTGTTATCTTTCTGTAGTTTCTCCTTGTTAAATTTCCAGTCTCTTATTACATTGCTATATTTTTTGCCTTAAATTATTATATATACCAGTAGGGCCCTGACCTGACCCTGTCACTACTCTACTGAGGTTAGACTTAGCACTTAATGGGTACCGTTGTGGTGTACTCATGCTACTCTTCTGCACATGTTTTGTGTGCAGACCCAGGTACCTCCTACCAGCCCCGCTATTAGCTGAGTGTACTTGCTGCTGCTATGGAGACTTCAAGGTATATCTGTCAGCGTTCGCAGACCTCGGAGTCCCCCTCTATTCCCTCCTATGTTATTTACTTTTCTGTATTTTTCTTAGACTCTGATGTATAGAGACATCTAGCTTTCTCTTAGAAGCTTGTGACTTATGACTACCGGGTCTTTGGGAATTGTTTATACTCGAGTGTTGGTTTACTTATACATGCCGAGTGGCATTTTTCAGTTATATAGTTATCTGTTGAAGTTTAGTGGTTGATTCTGTTTTTATTTCAATTATTCTGAAATTGTTAGGCTTACCTAGTTGTAGAGACTAGGTGTCGTGAAATTTAGGAATCTTCCAAATTATGTTGGATAATTACTCTAATAGTTAAATTATGAACTTTTGAGCAATTATTTATTAGTTTGTACAACCTTTGGCTAGTTTCGGATTGTTTGGCACCGACTTGAGGCTTTTAGAGCGATTTGTGGATTGGAAAGTGGAGTTGGGAACGAGGTAAGTCTCTTGCCTAACCTTGTAAGAGGGAATTAATCTCATATGTGTTTAAATTATTATTTTTTACTAATTGTGGGTGCTACGTACGCACAGAGTGATGAGAGTCCGCGCGTAGCTAAAATTCATGTTATGTCCGGGTAGACATATGCCTTTATTATGCTATTACTTGCACTATTTGGACTCAACTTGCTAGTTTAATCGCTTGTATTGATAAGTAAAACTTGGTTAAAGATCATGTTAAATCGAGCTTCGTTACTTAGAGAGTTAGCGGAATGTTTAATTATTGATGGATAATTATATTATTTCATGGGTTTACCTCGGAGTTGTAAATATGAAATGCGAAATCCGAAGAGTTTTCCCATTCCTGTGGATCGGGTCGAATGCCTCGACAATATTTATATATATTATTCGATTCATCCATGGATCGGGCCGTATGACCTCGATATAACTCGTGCGTGTTGTTACTCGAAGTCCGATTACACTTGATATATTTTTCATGACTTATGATTTATAAATACATGTTGAGCCCTTACTTGTTGAGATTAGTATGTGATATTTGGGGACTTTTAATTATTATTTTGATAAATGGTCATTTAATTATTGCCTCTTATTCCATCATTATTGTTGTATTTCATGCCTATTAAATAATTGTACATTATGTATATTGCCCACTAGTAAGTGTCGAAGTCGACCCCTCATCACTACTTTTTCGAGGTTAGACTAGATACTTACTGGGTACATGTTGTTTATGTACTCACGCTATACTTATGCACATATCGTGGTGAGTTGCTTTCCCATGCTCCGTTCTGCAGCACCCGGAGCCTCCTCTTGTTATGTTTTATCACTTTTATCTATTTTATTTCAGACAGTAGTTCTTAGAGAGTTTTGTATATTCTACTAGATGCTCGTGCACTTGTAACACCGGATTTTGGGGATTCTAGTAGACACTCATGGGTTTTGATTATTTAATTTACTATCTTACTTTCCCGTTTAGTTTATGCTTTGCATTACTACGTTCACTTACTATTTTTTTTGCATTAAATAAAAATCAAAGACTTTAAAAATATTAAAATGAGAAATAAAATGGGTAGTTCACCGTTGGCTTTCCTAGCGGCGACGTTGGGTGCCATCACGACCTATATTGAAAATTGGGTTGTGACATGGCATGTTCCTATTGGCTCTTCCATTTGACTTATCATGCCACATCATTTGACACGTGATACCAACTTGGGTCTCTAGGAAGATGACATCTTAGGCTTAATAAAGTGGGCTCAACACTTGTAGCCCAATTAAATAGGCTAGCACAATAAATTTGGACTTATTTATTTAACTCGTATGTATTGGACTTATATAATTAATTCAATTATATTAGCCCATAATATTTTAGTTGGACTAGAATATCTTGAATTTAAAATATGGTCCAAATTATGTTATGGATCTAGAGCCAAGAAATTATGCATGCCTACAACATATAACTAATATTTAATAGTATAAAGGCAAATATTGTCCTTTCCTTTTTTTGAATTTTACTAATACTAGGAATGATCAAGTATGAAGGTTAAATGTAGACAATATCCAAAAATAAAATGATAAATTTGACCACTTTACCTTTTTGGTATATTGCAAATATGCCCATACATATGATAAGCATAACTAATTGTTTCAAAGTTGTCCTTGCCGTTGTCAAGGGCGGAGCTAGCATGCGAGATACGGGTTCGGCCGAACCCAGTAGCTTTGATCTAAACCTTGTATTTGTCTTAAAAAATCTATTAAATATAAATAAATTATCAATTTAAAATTCAGTAACTTAAACGGATTATAACCCAGAACCCATAAATTTCAAGTTATCTTTCCGTTGTGGCACAGACAATAAATATAGCTAAAGCTATTGTAAACTACATAAACGCCGTAGAAGCTAAGCTGTACGCGCAATAATAGTAGGTTTATCTAGCATAAAGTAGATAAGTAGTCAAAATTTCTAATTAGAATATATATAAAAATAATATTGTGCAGCTGATGGTACAACAGGTCTTCTTAGTTCAGTGGTAGAGCGCGTGGCTTTTAACCACGTGGTCGTGCGTTCGATCCCCACAGACGGCGGACATCTCTTTATGTTTAACTGATTAATTGACATTTAGTTTTATTCTTAAAAATAATAATTTCTCCTGTCTATTGTTATTGTAATTTCCTTCCCTGCCTTTTCTTCGTGTTCCTTAAAAAACATTTTAATAGGTTATGCTCCAATAATTCTTAAGTCATCGCAAAATTGACCTACAATTCTCTTTAGATATTCCATATAGGTCATATGATTATGATATATTAAAGCAAAGTTTAAATAGGTTAGGATATTCCAAAAAATATTAATAGGTTATGCTCCAATAATTCTTAAGTCATCGAACACTTGACCTACAATGCAAATAAGATTTTTCTCTTTAGATATTCCATATAGGTCATATGATTATGATATATTAAAGCAAAGTTTAAATAGGTTAGGATGTGATTTATTTTTTATTCAATGTGTTTTAAAACTTGACCCAATTCATATATTTAAACCTTATATTAACAAATTTACTTCATAGCAAAAAAATCTAATATTAGTTAATTAGTGAATTATAAGGGGAAAAGATGATGTGTCACGTAAGCTCTATAGGAGATTATAGCGTGTGAACTTTTTCGCTTTTTTTTTACACTTCAAACGCCTAATTAAATAAATTGTAGTTGGGCTCCTTGCCACGCCAACTCCCAATATGGTCTCTTTACCCTTGAAAACGGATAACAACTCAATTTATATGTGATTTTAAGGATATGCGGATTAATTCAATACAAATGATAAAAATCATTAAATTAGACAGATAAAGGACGTAATAAATTGTCAAACCAATTAAGAGGAATGACCCCGGACTCAATAACAGCTTAATGAAATGCCTGCCTTCGTTCTCGGGCTCACATTAATGAAGAACTGATGAATAAAAGTAAGAACTTTGAATAACAGAAAAAATAAGAGTATATTGCCTTGATATGCATATTACAACGTGTCTAATGAATAGTCAGACTCCCCTCTATATAGTAGGGGAGTTTTACCCTAAGTACAATTGCATAAAAGGTAAAAATCTTTCGTTTTGCTAATTACTTATTTTCTGCCGATATGTGCCGAGATTCATGCCGTGACATCCGGCTGGGCACGGATATCATGACCCTTTGCTAGTCGAGCTCGATTATCGGACTTGGGGGACGTGGCCTTGATTCTTTCGAGGGCAGGTGTTTTGTCCGGACCCCGACTCGAGGGGCTCCTTACCCCGATTTCGGTTTCTTATGGTCATATCTCTGCTCCGTTTACTTCATCGAGAACCGAGGTATCCAACGGGCTCGGTTTCACCTGTATACAGATAGTCCCATCGTTTCTTGGAGAGTAAGTTTACTAAAACGACGGGAAACGACATATGCACTTTGATTCCTTCTTCAATATGCCGTGATAGAAACGACAAAGAATCTGAAAGGTCCCGTCAGTCGTGTCGTTATGATTTCAAACACATGTCAGCCATCGAAAGGTCATCCCTGAATGCGAAACAGCACGAAAACCTTTATAAATACTTTCTTCTTTTGTTCATTTTTTTACCTTTTGGCCAAGCTTCTACCTTCGAGTTTTCATGATATCACTACCCTTCTTCACACTCTAATATTTTTATCTCCCTTTTTCAAGAATTTTCAGTAAGTTGCAAGTTTTTACCTAATTTTTACCCAAATCAGCGCACTTGACTTTTCATCTTTCAACCTTTCTTCATACTTTTCAAGCTTTTTCAAGATAACAATGGCTAAAACTTCAAAATATGTTCCCCAACAAGTCGCTTCTTCTTCTTCGCAACCGACCGCTGAAATCGAGGAGACCACTCCCGATGTGGTCATCCTCGAGAGGCCTGCTCTTGGCATAACTACCGATGAAACGACTGTCGAGCCTCCCTTGAAAATGTTCATCCTCGGGGGTTGTTCGATTACCGATTAATTTAAGGTTGAGAATCCCTCGTCGGTGCAGGACGGGGGTGAAGGAGTGTCAAGATATATATGCTTTATTACTGAAGACGTCCTCCCCGCAGTCCAAGACTAGGCGGGTAAGGACGTAGTAGTCCCCGGGCCTGCGGATGCCATCACTACCCACATGGAGGGGTATCTACGTGTTTACACTTATCCCTTCACATTGGGCCTGGTGGACCCGGTTATCTTGGATTTCTGCCAGAGGTACGAAGTATGCATTGGTCAAATCCACCCGTCGTTGTGGAGGATCGTGATCCTCCTTTGTTTTTTCATGAATAAGACCGAATCCCGTCGGTTCACCATCGATCACCTACTCCGCCTATATAGTCCCCGAATCTTTTGAGGGGGACTAATAAAGCTCACACACCGGGACAGCAAAGCCTCATTCTTGAGCATCGATGAGGATCAGGAGCGGGGCTGGCAAGGACATTTCATTCAGGTGAAGACCGAAGACTTGGTTCCCTCCGAACTCATGCCATTCCCCGAGAAGTGGAACGCATATCGTAAGTACGATTTCCCTTTGAACACTATTTTACCTTCATCTCCTCTTTTCTCACTGGTATTTGTGGTGGTGCAACTGTCGCTCGAGTTCCAAATGTTGTCCCTAGGCTCAAGGATGGATCTGTCTCTTGGCTCAAGGATGGATAGAGGGCATTTGTTCACAAATGCCTTATTCCGAGCTCACATGGCGCAAACTCTCGAGGGGCCGCTGGGAGACCCGTTCTCATGGTAAGACCCCTGCTCTAATAAGTAACATCTAGCTCTCCCATTCGCATCGTACTTACCCTCTTTTCTTCATTTTTCCTTTTGTAGGTTTGCCTAAGGTCATTGAGCTTAGGCCTTCAGTAGGGGATGAGGATGTGTCCGTTAACCCCTCTATTTTGGGGCAGCCCGGGGCTGCAGTAGGAGAAAAGAATAAAAGGAAGGCTCCGGGCTCCCCGAGCTCAGAGAAGAAGAAGCCAAAGAAAAGGTTGGCCCGTAAGCTAAAGGAAAGTTCTAGCTCTCGAGCACCCGACTCGGACTCGCTTTTTCAGCTCAGAGATGAGCACGAAGAAGACAATTTTTTTGTAGCCCACGGGCCGACATTCCCCGAGGAGTAAGCAACCGTTGAAGAGGAGATCCTTGAGGCTGATCTCACTTAGACCCGGGAGGTTGATGAGGTGACCGGGGCCGAGACTTCCCAGGATGCCGGCCGCCCCCCGAAGGAGGCACTCGATGTAATAGATATTTCAGGGTCGCCTTTATATGCCGAGTCCATGCTCGAGGAGGCCCAAGTGGGAAAGGAGAGGTATAACGAAGGGACTCGTGATGCGGACGATCCCCTTCGTTCCTTTTTTATGGGGTGGACTCGTCCGTCTTGGGGGATTTTTCCGGGATGGGCGACCTGGAAGTGTCGAGAAATGAGCCGTCTTCAGAAGTCAGCGGGCTGCATTCAAGCCCAAAGTTAGTCAACCAATTCCCTGCCCCGAGTGTAGATCCCGGCCGCAAGAGGTCAATAGTTATCACTATCCCGGAGGATGCTCGGGTTCTTTCTGCTCCCGTGAGAGTAGCAAGTCTCCTCTGATGCCTGGTGACGGAAGAGGACCAGGCAAAGATGAACGAGATGGATGTACCGTGCCTGTTCAACGAAGCGCAGCAGGCGCTGAATCGGGTAAGACATCATTATAACCCTTCGAGCCTTTACTTAGGTTTTTATACTTATCATGTTTTTTCATCCTTTTATAAGCCTCTATACTTCATCATGAGAGCTTCCTTCAGTACCGGACTGAGGTCAATCAACTCGAGCTCGAGATTAAGGAGCTTGCCCATAAAAGGGACATGCACAAGTTTCTTAGCGAGCAATAGGAGGGGGTTGCCAAGAACCTTCAGGGCGAGCTAGATGTGGCTCAGAAGGAGCATGCCAACTTGGTGGAAAAGGTAAAAGTTTTCGAGGTTAGAAACGAAGGTCCGGTCATAGAGGCTAACAACAATACTTCGTAGGTCCAGCAGAAGATCGACCAGATCGACCAATTCCGCAAGGAGATGGATGAGATCCAATTAATGGTCGATGGGTGAAAAAACAAAATGGACATGCTGTCCTCAGAGAAGGAGACTGCCCAGGTCAAGCTGTCTTTGATGGAAGTTCAGCTTCGAGTGCTAAAATAGAAGGCCGATAAGCAATCCCAGCTGAACGAGGAACTCCGAGCTCAACTGAACTCGACCTTAGCAGAGCGGGATGCCATCGACAGTGAATATGAAGATATAAAGGCTCATATGCACACAACCTCCACCGATGCTCGAGGCCCGCCTAAAAGCCATTGTTACGTACGTGAAATGGTTGTCTCAAAGGGAGATCCTCGAAGAGATCCATGCCCAAGGCTTCGACCTATCTGCCGAGATTGAGGAGGCAAAAAGGCTTGAGGTCGAGACCAAGAAGCTAGCTAATCCCAAAGGTGAAGAGGGCTCCGAGGGCTCTGAAGAATTCGAAGGCCCCGACGATGTTGGTGATGGGTCGGGTTCCAGCGAAGACCAGGCAGAGATGCCTTAGGATTTTTTGTTTTTGTTTTTGTATCTTGCACATTTATTTTGTTGCGGTTGTTTTCATTGGCCTTTGTAAAGATCTTTTGGAATATATATAAAGTCTTTTCCCTTTCGGCAAATTTTCAAGTCTATTGTCTTTAGCATCCTTTCATAATTGCAAAGATTTCAAATGCCTTAGCATGGAATCAAATGTTGCAATAAGTCATTTTTCAGAGGTCCGAATAAGATTTGTCCTCGGTGTAATCTTTGCTCGAAACTTAATCGAGGTGACTGAAAGCTCTCCCCAAGATGCTTGTTTAAATGTTTTAAGACTATATCTTTGCCGAGGGTAACCTTTGAACAGGTTTGGGATTTTATTTGAAGGCCTTATGTTTCGATAACGAATTTCGAACGTCTCCGAACCATTTTTGGGGTAGCCATAGCATTTTAAGTTCAGACACTGCCTAATAGGATTTGTACCTTCGGGTTTCGATAACCTGAGTTGTCCGAATTTGTCTTGGACGACAGTCCCCAAGTGGGGGTTGCCCTTTGGGTTTAGATGGTTTTTAGGGTGGCCGTAGACTTTTAAGTTTAGGCGCTGCCTAATAGGCTTAGTACCTCCGGGTTTCGGTAACCCGAGCCATCCAAGTTTGTCTTGGACGAGAGTCCCCAAGTGGGGATAATCTTTTGGATCCGGATAGAGGCGGCCCTTAGGCTCGATATTCTTAAGAAACAAAATGTAATATTCTTAAGGAACAAAATATGTAAATGTAAAAACTTTCTTTCATTCCTATGCGTAATATACAGGATTATAAAAGCTTTGTATTATGACTTAGGAGGTCTACGCGGGCACGGTTCATTTAACCGTTTGGCCCTTACAATAAATCTTATCCACCAAGCCTAGACTGTTCAAGCATAAAGTTTCCTTCCTTTCTAGCAATCTTAACCCGAGGGTGATGGCCCCCAGTATTCGAGGTCGATCTTCGAGAGGGCTCAGATACTGTTGACGCGACCATCAACTCCAATTCAAAATCGGTCTTCGACTCTAAGTTAGAACGATCCACTGTTGCCTCTTTAAAAACCTTGTCGGAAAACCCATTTAGGACAAAAATGGTTCAAGGAAAAAAGAGTGCAACACGTGCTTTCAGGCCTAACAGCTACATCATCCTTTGGATGTTGCTTGCAAGTGTTAGTCCAATTTGTAATATATAAAAAAACAAATAATGAATGAGGTTGTACCTTAACAGTAGTATAGTTTTAAGTGGGTCACGTTCCAGTTGTTAGGTAGTTGTGCACTGTTTCCCGCTTCGAGTTTGTACGAACCTTTACCGGCAATCCTGATAATTTGATATGGAACTTCCCAATTCGGTCCCAGCTTCCCTTCGCTCGGGTTTCGGGTGTTCAATATCACATTTATTAACACTAAGTCCCCTATATTGAAGTGTCATAGGTTGGCTTTCCAGTTGTAATACTTTTCGAGCTATTTCTGGGCGGCCAATCGGACGAGGGCGACCTCACACCTCTCATCCAACAGTTCCATGCTCGTGCTCATGGCCTCACCGTTTGACTCTCCGGTCGCATGTCGGAACCTGAGACTCGGTTTTCCTACTTTGACCGGTATTAGTGCTTCGGCACTGTAGACCAATGAGAATGGGGTAGCCCCGGTACTAGACTTTGAAGTCGTACGGTATTCCTACCGGACTTCGGGCAAAATTTCCTTCCATTTTCCTTTGGCATTGGTCAACCTTTTCTTAAGGTTTTGGAGTGTGGTCTTGTTTGTAGACTCCGCCTTCCCATTCTCACTAGGGTGATAGGGTGTTGTCAAGATCCTTTTGATCTTTTGGTCCTCGAAAAATTTGATTACCTTTCTGCCGATGAACTGCTTCCCGTTATCACATACTATCTCGGCCGGTATACTTAACTGGCATATAATGTGGTCCTAAATGAAGTTGATGACTTCTTTTTCCCGGGCCTTCTCTAACGCTTGAGCTTCATACCATTTAGAGAAATAGTCAGTCATAAATAGTATAAATTGAGCCTTATCGGGTGCCCATGGTAGGGGACCGACGATGTCCATTCCCCATTTCATGAATGGCCATGGTGATAGGACCGAGTGTAGCAACTCCCCCGGTTGGTGGATCATTGGTGCGTGCCTCTGAAAGCCGTTGCATTTTTTCATGAATTCCTTCACATCTTTCTCCATGTCGATCCAGTAGTAGTCGGCCCTGATTATCTTACGAAGCAACGATTCTGCCCCCGAATGGTTCCCGCAGGCGCCTTTGTGAACTTCTCTCAAAACATATTCGGTGTCTCCCGGTCCCGAACATGTGGTGAATGGGCCATCGAACGTTCTTCTAAATAGGGTATTATCTTCGGATATGCTAAACTTGTCCGCCTTCATGGGCAAAACTCTCGATTCTTTGGGATCTTAGGGCAACTTCCCGGTCTTCAGGTAATCTATATACTTGTTTCTCCAGTCCCAGGTTAAACTTGTCGAGTTTATCTCAACATGGTCTTCTTCCACTAACGATTTCAAGAGTTGTACGACCATCCTCGAACTGAATTCGTCAGCATCAACTGATGACCCTAAGTTAGCCAGAGCATCGACTTTACTATTTTGATCATGGACCATGTATTGTAGGGTCCATTCCTTGAATCGATGTAGCGTTACCTGTAGTTTATCCAAGTATCTTCACATTTGTTCCTCTTTCACTTCGAATGTCCCATTGACTTGATTTACTATAAGAAGGGAATCACATTTAGCTTCGATCACTTCGGCCCCAAGCTTTTAGCCAATTTGAGACCTGCAATCATGGCCTCACACTCGGCTTCATTGTTAGTCAATTTCACAGTTCTAATAGATTGCCAAAATACATTACCCGTGGGTGGCTTCAACACGATGCCGAGTCTAGACCCCTTTGCGTTCGAGGCACCGTCCGTAAAGAGGGTCCAGATCCACGAGGAGGTCCCCGAGGTTAGCAACAATTCCTTTTCGAATTCGGGTACTAAGGCCGACGTTAAGTCGGCCATGAAGTCAGCCAAAATTTGAGATTTGATGGCGGTATGATGTCAATATTCGATATCGTACCAGCTAATTTCAACAGCCCATTTAGCCAATCATCTCGAGAGCTTGGGTTTATGACACATATGGGATGGCATTGAAAATACGTCTTTAATTTCCAGGAGGCACTTAGCAAAGCGAGCACCAATTTCTCCAGGTGAGGATACCTAGTTTCGGTCTCGCCTAGAGTCCTACTAACATAATAGATAGGAAATTACGTATAATAAATAGGAAATTGCGTACCTTCTTCTTCTCGGACTAAGACTCCACTTATCTCTATCTCGGATACCGCTAAGTACAGGTACATCTGCTCGTCTGCCTCCGGAGTATGAAGCAAAGGTGGATTCGAAAGGTGCCGTTTGAGTTCTTCCAAAGCTTGCTAGCACTCCGGGGTCTACGAGAAGTTATTCTTCTTCTTCAATAACGAGAAGAACTGATGGCTCTTATAGGAGGACCTTGAAATGAACCGACCTAGGGCGCCTATGCGCTCGGTTAGCCTTTGAACGGCCTTGACATTGTCTACTGCGGTGATGTCCTCTATAGCTTTCATCTTGTCGATATTGATCTCGATCCCCCGGTTGGACACCATGAATCTAAGGAACTTCCCGGATCCGACCCCGAATGCCCATTTCTCCAGGTTCAGCTTCATATTGTATTTCTTCAGTGTGTTGAAGGTTTCTTGCAAATTTTCCAAATGGTCCTCTGCTCGCAGGGACTTAACTAACACGTCGTCAATGTAAACCTCAATTTATTTTCCTATTTGCTCTTCGAACATCCGATTTACTAGGCGTTGGTAAGTGGCACCATGTTTTTTAGTCCGAATGGCATTACGTTATAACAATAGCTGCCATATTTAGTGATGAAGGAAGTCTTTTCTTGGTCGCCCGGGTCCATCCTGATCTGGTTGTACCCGGAATAGGCGCCGAGAAAGCTGAGTGTCTCGCGGCCGGCCTTCGTATCGATCATGCGATCGATGTTAGGCAAAGGAAAAGAGTCCTTAGGGGATGTCATGTTCAAGTCTTTGTAATCTACACACATTCTTAATTTATTTCCCTTTTTAGGTACTACTACTACGTTTGCTAAGCCTAATGTATATATCAAGAAGCATAACCGAGATACCGCCTCGTATTCACAATTCACTATCTCAATCACAATCTTTACTTATACCACCGCGTGAGCCTTACATTTAAATACTTTTGAAAATATTTTTTTCGAAATAACTACACGCACTTTAGCTCACCTTATGATACCGCGTGGCTTCACATAATTCCCTTACAAGTAACATGTTCATAAGTCCCACCTTATACTGTCGCATGCACATTAACCCCTAGCCTTATATCGCCGCATGCACATCAATGTCACATCACAATACAATTCGTACCACAACTACCCATATGCCACAACTTTCCAATAATCAACAATATCAATGTTTCCACAATAATAGCTCATGGCCCAACCACAGTGTGTACTACAATATCAATAATAACAATGAATGTAAAAATCTTCAACAAGAAATGTAACGATCTGATCGGTTATTTTTATTTCTAGATCCATGTTCCCCTAATTAAGACTTTTCGTATGTGCTTTCACTATTTTATGACTTGCGGGGATGATTGGTTTAGGTTTGGAAGGGTTCGGGTTGAAATTGCAATACTTAGTTCCTTAATAGTGGCATGTGATGGCCAAGTTTGACTTGATTCAACGTTTTGATTAAACAACCTCGAAACCGGAATTTAATGATTCCAATAGGTTTGTATGATAATTTTAGACTTAGGCGTGTGTTCGGATCGGGTTTCGGGCGATCCGGGAGCATTTCAGCGCTTAATGTTGAAAGTTGGTTCATTGAAGGTTTTCTAGTTCTTTAAATTTGGTTTGGAGTAGACTTTGGTTCTATCGAGGTCCGTTTAGGATTCCAAGCCTGAGAATATGTTTGTATGGTGATTTATGACTTGTACACAAAATTTGGTGTCATTCCGAGTAGTCTAAGCATGATTCAGCACGTTTGGAGCTAGTTAAGAAGTTAAAGTTCATAATTTGATTCAATTTGGTTTTGGGGTGCGAATCGTAGTTTTGATGTTGTTTGACGAGATTTGAGGCATCAACTTAGTTTGTATCATGTTGTTGGATGCGTTGGTGTATCCCGGGGGGCCTCGGGTCACAATCAGATTGGAATTAGACTTAGTTTTGGACTTGGGAACTGCTGGTGGCTTCAGATCTGGTGCAATCGCATCTGCAAGGAAATGGCTGCAGGTGCGAGCACACAGAAGAGGCCATGTTATCGCAGAAGCGGATGTTGGTTGGAGTTGGGTGGCCGCAGGTGTAAGGATTTTTTCACATCTGCACGTATGTAGATGCGATGGAGGCTCTGCAGGAGCGAAAGTGGGCCGGTTGACTGGGATTGCAGAAGCGAAGGAAGTCCGCAGAAGCGGATCTGCAAAAGTGGAGGGTGTCCGCAGAAGCGGACCCGCTGAAGCGCGTCCCAGTCCGCAGAAGAGTAAAGGATGGAGGCTGTAGGGGATCGCAGATGCGGCTTTTTGATAGCACCTGTAGTTTCGCAGATGTGGTTAAGTGACCACAGGTGCGAAAATCGTTGGGCAGTGGAGTGCATTTAATTCGAGACTTAGCCTATTTTCCACACATTTTCTCTTGGTCTTGGGCGATTTTGAGAGCACTTCTGTAGGGGATTCTTATCAACATTACAAAGTAAGTAAATCTACCCATTTTTAAGTTTAATACATGAATTATAGGTAGATTAAACATGGAAAATTAGTGAACTTGTGGGATTTTGTGAAGAACCTAGGGTTTAAGTAAAATTGAGATTTGATAATGGATTTGATTATGGAATTGGGTAAAAATCATATATTTGTGTTCGTGATGTTATGGGTAACATTTATCTTCGATAATTTCCGGAATTCAGGTATGTGGGCCCGGGGGTGAATTTTAAAAATCTTTCAAATTGGGTTGGGTAAACACTTTAATAGTTAAATTATGAACTTTTGAATAATTATTGATTAGTTTGTACAACCTTTGACTAGTTTTGGATTGTTTGGCAACGACTTAAGGCTTTTAGAGTGATTTGTGGACCAGAAAGTAGACTTAGGAACGAGGTAAGTCTCTTGCCTAATCTTGTAAGAGGGAATTAACCCCATAGGTGTTTAAATTATTATTTGCTACTAATTGTGGGTGCTATGTACGCACGAAATGATGAGAGTCTGTGCGTCACTAAAATTCATGTTATGTCCGGTTAGACATATGCCTTTATTATGCTATTACTTGCACTATTTGAACTCAACTTGCTAGTTTAATTGCTCGTATTAATAAGTAAAGACTTGGTTGAAGATCATGTTAAATCGAGCTTCATTACCTAGAGAGTTGGTGAAATTTTTAATTATTGATGGAAAGTATATCCTTTCATGGGCTTGCCTCGGAGTTGTAAATATGAAATTCGAAATCCGAAAAGTATTCCTATTCTTGTGGATCAGGCCGATTATCTATATTTATATTTATATCTATCTATCTATCTATCTATCTATCTATCTATCTATCTATCTATCTATCTATCTATCTATCTATCTATATATGACCGTACGACCTCGGTAGTGTATGTACACGAATATTATGGATCGAGTCGTATGACCTTGGCATAACTCGTGCGTGCTGTCACTCGGAGTCCGATTTCACTTGATATGTTTGTCATGACTTGAAGATTTATAATACATGTTAAGCCCTTACTTGTTGAGATTATTATGTGATATTTGGGGACTTTTTGATTGTTATTTGATAAATGGTCATCTAGTGATTGCCTCTTATTCCGTTATTGATGTTGTCTTTCATGCCTATCAAATAATCTTGTACATTATGTATATTGCCCATTAGTAAGTTTCGAAGTCGACCCCTCATCACTACTTCTTCGAAGTTAGACTAGATACTTACTGGGTACATATTGTTTATGTACTCACGTTGCATATATTGTGCAGGTTCTGAGGTAGGTGCATTAGGAGTTCGTCCGGACGCGTATTCGCATTACCCGGAGGCTTAGTGGTGAGCTACTTTCCCATGCTCTGTTCTGCAGCACCCGGAGCCTTCTCTTGTCATGTTTTTATCTTTCATGTCTATTTTAGTTCTTAGAGAGTTTTGTATATTCTACTAGATGCCCGTGCACTTGTGACACCAGATTTTGGGAAATCTAGTAGACATTTATGGGTTTTGATTATTTAACTCACTACCCTACTTCCCCCTTTAGTTTATGCTTTACATTACTACACTCATTTACTATTTGTTTCCACATTTAAATAAAAATCAAAGACTTTAAAAATATTAAAATAAGAAATTAAATGGGTAGATCATTGTTGGATTGGCTAGCGGCGACGTTGGGCGTCATTACGACCTATAGTGGAAATTGGGTCGTGACAAGAAAGATGTCTCAATAATTAACACTTCGTCTCAATGTGATACGACATCCACAACTTCAACACCAACAAATCAACAATGAGAAAGATAATGTGTAACCACAACTAAATAAGAATAACTCACAATAGAAGAGATAACTTAAACCGATGACTTCAGATAAGGATAATCAATGATGAAAGTGATAACATGTAACAATGATTTCAAATAATAATAAATCAACAAGGAAAGGGAAAACATGTAACAATAAGAGAGGCAACAAGTTCAACTAAAGCATAATAGTAAAATATCAAGTAAAATGTGAACAAGTATTAACAAACTCATTTAAGGCATGTGAAGATAGACTAACACAACTAAGAGTAGGTTGACTATGATAATTTACAACATGTTATGACAATTTAATTAAAGTATGGAAAGAGTCTAAGTAGCCTAAACCGGTCAAATATCACGTACAACCCATATACCCACTCGTCACCTTGCGTACACGGCTTTCACATAACACAAATGACACAATCAATCCCAATTCCTAAGGGGTAGTTTCCCCCACATAAAGTTAGTCAAGATACTTACCTCAACTAGGCTAATTCAACCCTTGAAAATAGCTTTTCCCTTAAAATTTGTCTCAACACAGCTCAAATCCAATCAAAATCGACTTAATATCATCAAACAATGCAAGAGAAATCAATTACAAGAGATAAAGATATGATCTTTATATTTTTTTTCAAAAAGTCAACAAAAGTTAGTCCGGGGCCCACCCGGTCAAAACCCGGGTCCAATGGTAGATTTTGACTACGCATGACCCCACGAGTCCATATATATGATTTATTTCAAAATCCGAGCCCAAATCGACTCTCAAAACTCAAATTCTTATTTTACAAAAACTTGACAAAGTTTCACACATTTTTACTTTGATTCACATGATTTCGATGTTAAAATCTAAGATATATTGATGAAATATGATTGGAAATAGATTAGAATCACTTACCTAAAGTTTGTAGATGAAAATTCCCTCACCAAATCGCATCCTACCGAGTGTAGGATTCTAAAATGAGAGAATGTGAGATGAAATCCCGACTTTCAGCCCTTTTGATCAGCTGCTGATATCGCAATTGCGACATGGATTCGTAATTGCAAAGAATACATCGCAAATGCGGTCGGTGACATTCCTACGCGAACCTCGCAATTGCGATCAATGGGTTCGCAAATGCGAACTTTGCCCCCTTCGCAAAAGCGACAATTTAGTCACAAATGCGAACTACCCAAAGTCCTAGACCACTTTGTAATTGCGAGCCTGGTATCGCAATTGCGATACCCGAGGCATCAACACACTAGATTATGCAATTTCAGTCCAAAATACTCCGAAACATGTCCGAAACTCATCCGAGCCCTCGGGGCTCCAAACCAAACATCCACACAAGTCTAAAAACATCATACAAACTCACTCGCGCGATCAAAAATATAAAAATAACATCTAAAACTACGAATCGAATACTAAAACGCACAAGTTTCAAAGTAAATTTCAAGAACTTCTAGAATTGCAACTAAACATCTGAATCCTATCAAATCAACTCCAAATGATACCAAACTTTGCAGACAAGTTCTAAATAGCATAACGGGCCTATTCCAAGTCCAAAAATTAAATTCCGAGCTCGATAGTTAAAAGTCAACCTACGATTAAACTTCAACTTCAAATTACCAAGTTTCGGCAAAACAACACAAATCAATCTACGGACTTCCGAAATCAATTTTGGGCATACGCCCAAGCCCTAAAAGTGCATTGCCACCTTCATTATACATGTTTTCTCCCGTCAAAATCCTAAAGTAGTAGATATTCCATATTCAAACTCCCCATGTTCACCTCCCTCAACCCCAAATCATCCCTCTTGTAAACAATTTGAGCATTATAATGAAGAAACTGAAAGCCTTATTTCTTCTTCAAGCTTTGATTCTTCCTTTGACTTGAATTATCATCTAAACCCTCTTAGGACCGGAAGAAAAAAGAAGAACAACATGAGACTTTGGAGAGTACAAAGTTACATTTTGAATAGTTTAAAAGGTGGTGATGATAAGAAGACAAAGGATGTGAATGAGAACTTTGTGATAGTGAAAATGTCAGCAGATCCCTATGAAGATTTCAAGAAGTCAATGGTTGAAATGATAATGGAAAACAAGATGGTTAAAGAAAAGGACTTAGAACTGCTTTTGATTTGATTTCTGAGTCTCAATTCAAGAAACCACCATGCAGTTGTTGTGGAGGCTTACATAGAAATTTGGCAGGAATTATTCAGCAAATCTCCCAAGACCTTGGATATATTTTAATTTTGTAAAGCTTAAAAGCTTTGGGTAAACAAATAATCGCAGGCAATAGTGGAGCTAATAATAGATTCACGAGTTAGGTCAAATTCAACGTCTTGATGTCCAGCCATATATATATATATATATATATGTGCGAAGATTAATATCAATAGAGTTAGATATACATTTCAGAACTCATTCTCTCAATTCAAAATTCACAAACTTCAAATTTTGGATTCGCAGTAGCTAATGAATGAGGTTCCAACTCCCAAGACGTGATAAGTTGTTCTTAATTCATTAATTATTCCATGTATAGGATTCTCCATATGTCTGCAATTTATATTTGATTTTGTTGCTGATTAGTCGCATATTTCATTGCCCTCCACCAATTTTTGTTTATTTGGAAAATGCATTCAAATAGCTAAGAAATAAGTAACTTAGTAACATGTGTTTCTATATTGTCCTAATTAAACTAATGAATTGACATGATTTCAGATCTCTTTTGAACATATGTACGCGCAAGTTGAAATTATAGCATTTACAAGTAATGAAGTAAATTGTACTTTTCGGTTACTCTAATTAATCTAATAAGTTGACTTAATTTGAAATCCGTTATTTTAAAAGATACATGAGAATTGAATTGGATCTCATTTATATCACTGCAAAAGAGCGCAATACTTCTATACTTTTTGTCTCTTCTTTATTGTATCTTACTGTGTTACAAGTCGCATGCACCTAGTTATTGACCTCTAACATATTTTCATTTTTCCTTTTTGATTACTTTGAAATGCAACCCCTATTATATTCTATCTATCCTTCTTCATTTAAAATAAACCTTAACACAGGTGTTCGATCGTCGTGATTAACGACGATGCATGTGGAACACATTCAAACACAAAATTATATAACATGGAGAATATACTCTAGTTTGGTACTATCGTGATTAACGATGTTAAGTATTTGGAAAAACCAAGATTATATTCTAGTTTGGGACAAGGCTTTAAGATCCATTCTTTTCTCAAAAGTTTGTTTGCACTCGCACTTAATTTATGTTTTCCTATGTGAACAATAAGGGTCTGTTTGGTACGAAGGAAAATATTTTTCGAAAAATATTTTTCAATTTTCTCATGTTTGGTTGGTTTAAATATTTTTAAAAATATTTTCCTCATGAACTCATTTTCCTCCAATTGGAGGAAAATGTTTTCCCTATCAAGAGAAGGGAAAACATTTTCTAAAACACTTTTTCAACATTTCCCACCTTATTCTCTATCCCACCAATCCACCCTCACACCCCCACTTACCCACCCCTACCTTACCCCACCCTCGCCCTACCCCACCCTAAATAAAAATATTATAAATAGTACTTTTTTTCATGTTATAAAATTTTTTTTATTTCAACAAATGAGTATTTTCTTTTCATGATATAAAAAGTATTTTTTTCATTTTAACAAAAAAAGTACTTTCTTTTCATGATGTAGCAAAATCATTTTCTTTTATTTCAACAAAATGAGTATTTTATTTTCATGATGTAGAAAAAGTATTTTCTTTCATTTCAACAAAAAAAGTATTTTTTTTCATGATTTAGAAAAAATATTTTTTTCATGATGTAGAAAAAATATTTTTTTCATTTCATCAAAATGAGTATTTTCTATCATGATGTAGAAAAGGTATTTTTTTTTATTTCAATAAAATGATTACTTTATTTTCATGTTCCAGAAGGAGTAGTTTATTTTTCAACCAAAAAGGAATATTTTTTTATAGTTATTGAGCATAAATTTCAACTTTATTTTGCGTAAAAATGTAAAGCATCACATTAGTTCATTTGGTTTATGTGAATTTTTAGAAGAATAATTAAATTGTTGAAGAAAATAAAGTCATGAAAATGTTGGGTATTTGGGGAGGGGGTAGCAAGGAAACATGGGGACTTGAAGAAAATAGGTGATGAGAGTAGCATAAAAAAATATTTTTTACTCTCTAACTAAACACTAAAAAATATTTTTCGGAAAAAGTTTTCCACTCACCAACCAAACAAAGGAAAATAAGTGATATTCTATGAAAATATTTTCTAGAAAAATATTTTTCATGAAAAACATTTTCCTTCAAACCAAACATACCCTAACTATAACGTACTTCGCATTACAAATAAGCCATTCACAGACAATGTTATTCTATAAAGCTTTTATCAAGTGATAACGTAGTTGACTACTATTTTTTTTTTTTGAAAATCAATATTTTTCACCCAAAATTCAATAGTGCCTTTAATTAGAATTTTTGAGTTTGAATCCTAAAAATAAAGAACTTTTTTTTACAAGAGTACTTTGCTCCCATAGTGAGTCTATCAAATGCGAATCCGAATTCTTCTAACCAGTGAGTTCTAAAACCATTGTCGAGAGGGAAAATGCATATGAAGTATACACGGACAGACCTAGTTTGAACAGTGAGTTCGGTCGAATTCAATAGCTTTTATTCATATATATATATATATATATATATATATATATATATATATATATATATATAAAAAACTACTAAATATTTAGGGTTGGTGTATTATAAATCCAATTATTATTGTCTTACAATCATTAATTTGGGGTAGGATATTAAATTTGATCTGAATCCAATTATAGAAAAATATATTATTGCTTGAACCTGAAACACGTGTTGTAGGTAAAGATTTTTTGGCCCAAAACTCAAAGTAGGTAGGTTGACGTGAGAATTGAGAAAACTAGCAAAAGTGAAAGTTGTATGACCTTCTATATTCTATCTTTATCCCGCTCGCGAACAATTAAAAAACATTTACGGCAAAAATGATGAAGGCATCAGTGAAAGCTAAATATGAGACGGACAAAGCCGCCGCTACCGGCGCGGCAACTATAGCCTTCAACGCCGGCGATTTTAAGCTCCGTGCTTCTATGACCGATGCTACCGTAGTCAACGGTCCAAGCTTAAACGGCTTAGCTCTCGCTGTTGAAAAACCTGGTTCATTCATCTTCGACTACAACGTCCCCAAAAAGGTGCCGCTTATATCTTTTTTTATTTCCATTTTAAATTCTGTTTACATAAAATTGAACTAATAATAAACTGAATCTCAGATTCTCAGTAGATCGTTCCATAAAATCGTAAATGTTCCGTCAAAAAAAAGAAAACCCTGGATCGTGGCATAAAATTATGCCACTTAAAATACTCTGTATTTTTTGTTTTTCAAAATTTTTCTCCAAAAAATGACATATATATATATATATATATATATATATATATATATATATATATATATATATATATATATATATATATATATATATATATATATGATATGATTAATCATTGTATAGTTAAATTTGCGGTTTTAAAGTTAAGTTGTTTAAGTTTTTTTGGTGGCAGAAGAGACTACTCTGCCACTTCACAAAAAAAGTAATAGAGAAAGGATTGCTGAATGAATTTAAGTTATATATGCCGTCTAGCGATAGTGTAAAGAATTTTACACCATCTGTGTAATTTAACATGTTTTATCATTTATTTTTAGTTTCTGGTCAGTGCTTATTAAATGTAGTTACCTTTAAGTGACCTGATGGTGTAGAAAATCTTAAACTCGATTGAATTAGCTTATTTTATCTCAATATGAGGGAAAAATACAAAGATTTCTCCTTTTTTTAATGTAACAATAATCAGTGCCGGCCCAAGGGTAAGACTGCTAAAGCAGCTGCTTTGGGTCTCATAATTTTTGGGATCCCAAATTTTTCTAATAGGTTATATATTAATTTATTTTTAGAAGAATATTTAGTGCTTTAAATGAGAAAGTACAAATTTTCATAGTAAAAAAGTAGGATTAAATTGTTGATCATAAATTGAGAAAAAATTTCTTTTTTGGAATCACTCTCTAGACCATAAATTGAGAAATGATTCGATTATTAATTCATAATTCAAAAAAGGTTAAAATTTTAATACAGTCCCACAACGTGTATATCTCAAGAGAAATTAAATGGATTAGATAAAATTATTAATAACTTTGCATATGAAAAACTAGAGATACAGAATTTAAATGAAATTATATATGAATTTTTTCTTTTATATAAAAAAAGGGCCTCTCGTTGAATTTTTGCTGTAGGCCTCCATATTTATTGAGCCGCCCCTGACAATAATGTCCTTTTTGTTAAAAATTTGTCTTGAGCATTATTTAAGGTAGAAGTTTTGCGATTTCAGGACTTTAGGTTTCAATTTATGAACTCAATTAGGGTATTGGAGAAGCCATTGAATTTGAATTACATTCACTTTAGAGGAGATAACCGGACAATACTGGATGGGACATTGGTGTTTGATTCAGCGAACAAGGTGTCAGCCAATCATGTGCTGGGTTCGAGAGGTTGTAAATTGAAGTACAGTTATGTTCATGGAGGACTCACTACTTTCGAGCCAAGCTATGATATGACAAAGAATTCTTGGGATTTTGCAGTGTCGCATAAAGTTTATAGGGATGATGTGTGTAGGGCTACGTATCAGACGACGAGTAAGAATTTGGGGTTTGAATGGTCGAGGAGCTCCAAGCTAAATGGATCATTTAAGGTACAATTATTTTGTTGTTTGAGTTATATCATTGTTATGGACCTAAATAGAGAAGAATGGATATAGATGATTTACATAAGTGATATCAGCTAATTTGAGATTCACATGTTATTGATTGATTGATTCAATGATTTATGAGTATCTTGTTGGTTGCCTTACTAAATGAGTAATGAAAATTAGGTACGTTTAGATCCTTGTATTGCAATTTAAAATTGGTTGTTTATGTCTATTGGGGTTGTCTGTCTGATCTCTAAAATTATTTGTCAGTTGCAATCCTTTACGTAGATTACTTTGATTAGTTCAGTATTTGATATCATGTTGATTGTTTTTGCTGATTAAAGTCCTTGTTGGCGGACAAGCATTGAAAGTAGAGACAATTGATACTCACAATAAAGCTGTCTTTTACTTGAAGATACAGATCGTGTTTTGAGACTTTTTTTTATTTATTGAAGGATGAGTTTTGAGACAATTGATACTCACAACAAAACTGTCTCCTAGTACGAAATTGAAGAATGAGGATTTTACTTATAATATGCATTCCTTTAAGCAATCAAAGCGACCTTCCACCAATTCTATTAGAAATGAATCTTATACTCCACTTTGATAGGATTCAATATGCCAAAGTTTATATGAATGCCTGCTAGTTCCATTGTTCTTGCAGGCATCTCTGCAGTGCTTTCACTGTGAGATAATCCACAACATAGAATTGTTAGCTGTCGAAACAAGTTAGCTCAAGGAAATGGAATTGTATAAAAGGATGGTAGTAAACTGATAAAAAAATTGTTTAATTTGGAGTACATCTTCTCCAGTTTTCCATACTCTTTCTGCAGGGGTTGCCTTCCCCATTGGTGCCCTTCTTTATTACACTTCCACGTAAAAACAAGACGATATTATCTGTCTGGTTTATCAAAGTGCTAAGTGGTGCATACTTTCTTTGTACTGCTTTGTTTTAAAATGGGTCACTTGTCAGTCGTTTCAAGTTGTTTGCAAGTTGTTTGCTCTGCTAGGTTTTGTTTGTTTCATTGATTAATTTCTGCCCACAACGTGACAATCTTTGACATTTTCTTCAAAGTAATAAATTGCAAGTCAGCAGGCAAGGGATAACCTAAGAAGTCCTATCGCTCCTAGACATCACAAGTTTAGTGCTTGATCAATTAATAGCTTGCAAGGCCACAAGTCTAAGAAAGTATAAAAATATGAAGGTTTCTTTTATGGTTTAGTAATTGAAAAATCACTTTCTGATATTCATTTTATTGACTCATTTGTTGGTTACTTTTCTTCTTTGTTTTTTAGATGCACAAGTGATTATGATATTTTTTCTGCAGTGAGCCCCTTGTAGGTTATTTAGTTGGTCCTGTTCGAGCCAGTTATTTAGTTGTCTTTTCTTTTTTGTTAGAGTGAATAAATTATTATAACTTCTCCTTATTTTTTGCTTTTCCACATCTATTCAAATTGAGAAAATGCTTAAAGAAATTGTAAATTTGAGGAAATAATTAGAGGAAGATTTTGAAAAATAGAGATGAGGGAAAAATAAAGGTAAGTTATAAATTTTAGGAAATATTTAGGGGATATTTCAAAAAGATATAGGAAAGCCAGAAGTAAGGGGATTACAAATGTGAGAAAATGTTTTGAAAAGATAAGGAAGAGTTAAAGTCGGGTGTGTGCAAGCTGGTCCCATGATCACCTTGTCCCTTAAAAAAGGATGGGGAAGAGTTAAAAAAGTGGAAGTTATAAAACGAGACTTTGAAAAGATATGGAAGAGCTAAATATAAGAAGTATAATTTTGAGGAAATTTTCTTAACACTGTAGATCTGGTAAGCTAATTGCTAGCTCTTTTTGGAGGACTTCTGATCCTGTCCAATCTGGGTACGCTAGCACTGCCACTAGCCAAGGAGTGTGGGCCAGTCCAGGCTCATCCCTTTGTGAGTCCTAGTCCTGTTAACGGGTCAACTTTCCTGTTAGTCATGTTAAATTCCCACCAAGCCGCCATTGTGGGTGGCACACCATCATCCGCGTATTACCAAGAAGTAAAAGGTGGATTTTCTAGATAATTCATTGACTCATACCATCCTTCAAGCAACTAATATGAGCAAGATGAGTCACTCAACACTTCTTCTTCCAGACTTATGTTGAGAATTGAAAACATGCACAAGTTTGATGTTAAATGTTTGATTCGTGTCCAACTGCATTCTCTGGTATTTCCTTGTATAGCAAATCAGAGAAGCAGAGTCAGTTTCTTGTTTATTTTTCCTTTTTTGACATTTTCTTTTACTATGTCCGCGAAGACAATACATGTGCAATTAACATAATGATGATTTATATCATGTTTGTGTGGTGTGAGTTATAGTAATACCAAAAAATTAAACTTCGGATAGATTTCTACTTGGCCAATATGTGTTGCTGACTTGTTCTCTTCGTTTCATCTTTTGACAGCTAAAACATCTAAAATAGTATACTTTATTTTTTATGTTGTTTTCCTCTCCCTGCAACCAGACTCTGATACTAAGTTATTCTTGCTCCAGGTTGCTGCATCTCTCTGTTTGGCTGACGAACTTAAAATGCCAAAGTTAACTGCTGAGAGTTCGTGGGACTTTGACATATGATTCTTTCTGCATTTTTGTTCTGCAATTATTCTAACATGATACTATTTCCAGCCACCAATTATAATTGGCTACATATGATGGTTTTCATATAGTGGTTGTATTCACTAGTGACCTTCCATGATACTATTTCCAGCCACCAATTATAATTGTATTCGGCCAGTATATTATACTGCAGAACCTTTTCCCATTCAAATTTCAGCACTCTGCTGTTTTGATGCCTTGAGCTTTCGTCTGAACATCTCCCATTTCACCTCCTGTAGCAACCTCATACATTTGCTTCGTATTTCCTTTATGGAAGGCTGATTACATTTGGCGCCTTGCAGTATTCAACAGGTTAGACAAATACTTGAATACCCTGTCAAACTATAATTCGCCTCCATTTTTCCATTTTGTCGAATTTCTTTCTGGTTAAGGAATCTCTATTACTATTTTTTTTTTTTTTGAATAATTAGGAGATTCTCTAGAAAAAATACGGGATTTTACTTCTAAGAGCAACATACTTGATCCTGCTTATTTGGGTTATTGTATGGTTTGGTTTGCCACCCTTCAGGGGCGGATGGGGTGTCCGAACCTTCTTGGGCGGAGAATCACTTTGTATATATGTATACGGTCGAAATAGATTTTGGCCTTTCTACGTTCGATCGAGTTCGAGTGTTAAAAAGTCGGAATGAGATTTTGGGAGTGAGCTCTGAAGTCGGTACTAACGAGCCTCGAGCTCGAAGGTCGCTTGAGGAGTCGGCTCGATAATCCTATCGAGCCCGTGACCGAATCGATCTGCAAGGCACTGCTTCGAGGTCGGAAATGCGTGACGCCCATCTCGAAGGTCGAACTCGAGCCAAGACCGTAGGGCCCGACCCAGTAACGAGTTCGAGCCAGTATCGAACTTGCAGACAAAAGCCGTTGCGACCGCACCAAGAGAGAGAATCTTGGCGGGAATCAAGGAAGAGACAAGTCATCATGGGCCTTCCACTATATGTTTTATTTTATTGTTTTTTTGTAATGACCCTCTTCTATAAAAAGGGATCCTTGTAAGCTAAAGAGGACAGAGACAAAAAATCACATATCCCTTTGTGTTTGCTTTACTTTATCTCATTCATTCTTATTGCCCACTATTTGCATTTTCACAGTCAAGAATATACGTATCTCTATTTCTCTACATGATTTATATCGAATTGTATTGCATATCCTTAGAATCATACACAAAATCTAACGTTATCCGATTTTTCCAGTAAACAATATATAAGATCAAATTTATTATTATGTACTAGACGCCCCTTCCCTCCCCATAGATCAATAAAATCAAAATGAATTTACTATTTTATTTTGGCCAACGACAGCTATAGCGCAGGTCTTGAACATATTGCAAATTCAGGTTAGACGAAATCTAAATAAATGTTCAGTGACTATTCGACTTGGAAAATGAACTAAGATGAAGTTCATTGGAAAATCAAACATCTTCTACAGATGCAATATGACACATATTGTTGCCATTAGATGGACCACATAGAGAAAGGCTTCTGGAAACCAGACAATGCCCTGGAAAACCTAGTTCTTTTTTTCCCTTGGAAATTTATTGCATATACCATGTGATTTTATCCAGTCACCTCGTTCTCACATACTCTTCTCCACTGCTATCTTTGTCGGACACTGTGACGTAGCTATTCCAAATTTTCTGATATTTTGAATCTAGACTAGATGCGAAGAAACTTCGGTCCAAACAGACTCCTAAAAGTCACTTGAACAGATACCAAAAAGCCTAACGATTATTATGTAGAACACAACACAATCTTGGAGTCCTAATTGCTTCTTTTTCACACTAATAACCTTTCAGAGTACTAACCCTTCAAAATTCCCACGTTTTAATAGAAATGAAGGGATGCTTGATTAAGAGTCCTTACTGGAATTGATAAGGATTCATTGTCCCACAACGTTAGCAATTCATATTGGAGGGTAAGGGTAGTGTTCAATGGGTCCCACATTTTGTATTTTTTAATTTTAATTTTTTATTTTTTTACCTTTATTAGAATGTATATTTACCACTTTGTACAAGAAGGCTGTTGGAATAGTGTTTGAATCTAAGGGCAAAACCGTCACGCAGATTTTGATGGATAAATTTGTAATTTAGCTTTTGACTTAAAGTGTTCCCGCTTTTAATATAGTAAATAGATAGATGTTGAATCCCTTGGTTAAAATCCACCTTGCCTCCGCCAGTGTCACCCTTAACAACTATGTTTTTCTCACCCACGATATCGTGGTTCTATTTTCTTGAGCGCTGGTCAATTGATCGTCTCTTCTTTCAAATTCCCTTTGCTTCTGAGTCGTTGTAAATACTATTATGAAATTCGTCAGATGCAGGTAGAACTTGAAGAAATAACAATTATTATCCTACGTTGCTAACATTCACGAGTTTTTCAACCATTCATTTTCGACAGCATACAAAGTGTTTATAATTTATATATAAGAAAGAATGATTTATAAAATACTAGATAATTATCACGGGATTCATATTTTAGAAATTTTTATAAATTTTAATTTGTCTATTATGCCCTTTAATTCAAACGTTATCCATGATTGTTTAAAGACAAATCAAATAAAGACACTTTTCACTAATATACTATTTTATTTCTAAAAGACACATATTATGAATTTTTAAAAATAATATGAACCAAACAATTTATATTTTAAACTACCAATGGTATAGGGAGTGGTTGTATACTAGTATATTCGAAGTCCCATAAAAGTAGAGCTAGCCGGAAAACATTCATTAGTCCCATTTATATGAAATCATAATCACCATTCACCTCAACGTATGTGCAAGACCCAAATATATCACTATTTATTTTTATTTATAGGGACGCTCCATCTAGATTACTTCAAATACAAGTACCTCCTATTTTATTTTTGAGAGTAAGAAGGAATTGACACATGCAGCAACTTTTATGCACCACACGTTCAATGAACAAGAAAATATGGGCTCATTCAGCTGGTTATATGAGAAAAAAATAAATAATTTGAACATAAAATTGTGCACTATGTTTTTTGATATAAATTTTACATTGCTTAACATTTGATTTTCAATCTAAATTCTTTTTACAAGAAAGAATGTACTCCCTCCGTTCCAGTTTATGTGAACATATTTTCTTTTTGATCCGTTCCAAAAAGAATGACTCCTTTCTAAATTTGAAAACAATTTATCTTAAACTTACAATTCTACCCTTAATGAGAAGCTTTTATAACCACACAAATACTCGGGGCCCCTTTTTGACTTGTTTAGGACCACAAATTCTAAAAGTCTTCAATTTTTCTTAAACTCCGTACCCAATCAAACAGGTTCATATAAATTAAAACGGATGGAGTATATAATATGTTATTCGTGATCGAATATTCAATAAAAATAGATAGAGATCGAAGCAGGCGCGGATTTAAGTGGAGGGGGTGGGGTACATACACCCATGCTCCAGTGGCGGACTCAGAATTTTGTGCAAACGGGTTCAATATTAGAAGTACGTAACTTTAGTCATAAAATAGTAGTTGTCAAGTGGGTTCAAATAAAATATTTATACAAAATTTACGCAATTTTAATCCTAATTTATACATATACACAATATTATTTTTTAATAAAGCGGGTTCAGTTGAACCCGCTTGTCACCACGTGCGTCCGCCACTACCATGCTTCCCTCCCTAGGCTAAGTATAAATAGTACTAATTTTATAATTATGTATATAAATATGTTTGTGGCCATCCATGCTCCATTGACTACCTTGCTACACTGGTAAGTTGGTGCCCATGTTTCCCCCGTTCAAGGGTTCGATTCCCCGTCCCTTTATGTTTTTTTACATTAATTATTTTTAATATTTAAAAGTCCCTTTTGTACTGTTACAGTGGTATGTGGATTCTTCAGGAAAGCAGCAATTTCTTCTCCATGTTCCTTTAAAATTCTCATATATGTAACTACTCTCTCTCTCTCTCTCCTTGCTCTGTGCTTCAATTCACTCGTTGCAACTTCCTTCTCCTCTTGCTATTCCTCGCTCTCTCTTTTCCCGTTCTGCTCAATGTTTGAATCTCGTGCCAAGATTTTATCTTGTTGATAGTGATTATGATTGTTTATTTCTGAAATGAGAACCCGTTGAATGCTATTTCTAGTGGGAATTTGGGAGGGCTAGGGCTAGGGCTTTGAAGTCTTGAATTTTGATAGTTTATTGAATTTGTGCACATATTATGTTTGAATTTTTTTTTGGCCAAGTCAAAGATTGAAATCCATGGGAAAAAGAATTTATGCGAAGGAATTTAGTGGGACAATAATTTAAGTTTAAAATATCACCAAATTAAACAAGTATAAATGTTTCATATTAATTTGAACAAAATATAAGAGCTTTTCAAACTAAGCAACAAAGTCATGAAGTGCTCACAAGATTGATAGTGCAAGAAGTGGCATATAGAGGAAGTTTGAGGCCAAAGATAGCTAGGAGATTGAATGATTTGAATTTTTATCCTTAGAATAGTGAGTTACTGAGAAAGTGAGGCATATGTAGGCTTTTGGCTTCTGTTACTTGGGACCTCTGTCCAAGTTTCAGTTTTGTTTTAAAACCAAACAATATAGTTATTAGTTATTGAAAAAGTTGCTCCAATCCATACACAATTAGAGTGTATAAGTTCAAACATATATGTACATATGCCTAGTTTTTATTGCTATCGCAAGCGCGGAAAGAACATTATCATCAATGAAATACATCAAAAAAGATCTACGTAATAGGATGGATGGTGATTTTTTAAATGATTGTTTAGTTTGTTATATAAAACGTAAAATATTCAAAATTGTAAGTAATTATGCTATTATCAATAGTTTTCAAAGTATGAAAACTTGTCCATCGAAATGTAATTTCATAGACAATATAAAGGTTATGTATAATTAGGGTATCCCTCTAATTTAATCCAAACGTGTGTCCGCGTGCTCTTTTTTTTTTTTTTTTTCTTTTCCGTTTTTAATGGTCTAACCATATATGACAGAGTAAAACATTCCAAAATTGGATTTGAAAAGTCAAAACTTGCAAATTTGTGATTATTAGGGTTTGTTGGTTGGAGAGAGATTAACTGAGCCCTAAGCTCAGCTCAAAGAGAGAGAAATAGAGAGAGAAGCCTCCAACCTAACAAACCCTAAGATTTGTATGACAACAAATCAAGAAATTCTTGGGGCATTTAAAAAACATATTATTTGGAGCTCTTAGCTTTTGTGATTGCAATTATCATCTATAAAGGTGCAATCTTTGAACCCTTCTTCTTTGTTTTTATTATGGGTCTCTGCTCAACAGTCTAATCTGATTATTATTATTTTTATTTTAAATTTGTGGATGAAAACGCTTGAGTTTGTGTGACTCTTGTGTTCCTGTTTTGTGGGTGTTTACCTCCTGCTTTTATTGTACATAAAGATGCAAACTTTGAATCCCTATTATGTTTAGGCTATTGGTGGTTTGAAAGTACTCCTGTCTATGTGAGCTTCACATTGCTGGCCCGGGACGCCAATTTTTTTTTTTTTTTTTGGGGGGGGGGGGGGGTGGTGGGGGATGTATCCCCAAATTATTGATTATTGGAATGAAACATGCCGAAATAGAGGGAGAGGATATAGAGACTTTATATAGGCGATCCCACGAGATTGATTTTGGAGGGGAGATCTTGTAGTTATTGGTGGTTTGAAAGTATATTATAGGTTAAATATCAACTACCTAATCCAACTACAACTTGTTGCGCTCCTGCTACTAAGAAATTCAACAGTCCCAATTTATTGGACACGAATAGAGCGTAATGGATAGTGTATTCATATAAACAATTTCAACTGATTTGGCATTGAGGCTTATTTATTGATGTTTTGGTTCTTTACTTCTCTCTAAGAGTGGGCTGTGAATTTAGATGAATAAGCAATAGTTTCTTCATGCTCCTTTTTCCTAGAAAAAAAATAGTTGGTGAGTTTTTGTGCGGCTCTTCTTGACTAGTTTTAACTTAATATGAGATCAAAGGAACAATTGTCGTGCTCGTCTTGGACCTTGTCGTGCCTATTTGGGCTGGTTAGGACTTAGGCTCATGCAATGCCGGCATCAACGAGGAATGCTACTAAAAGAATATCAGATCAAAGGAGACTCTTTTAATATTACCTACATATGCACTAATGTTTATTGCCTCCAAGTACAGTTGTTCTCCCAAGTTTATTTTTTCATGGTTTCTTTCTCATGATATTCTCTTTCATGTTCTGTAGGTTTCTGGGTTCTCAAAAGTTATATTGGAGAAGGGAGGTAGTGAATGAATTGATGTTTGTTAATAAATGTACTGAGCGTAATGATAGTTCTTGTGTATAGTGGTGGTGGTGGTTGTGTTTTTTCCTATAAAGAGGTGCAAGAAAATCAGCTGTGGTTGATAAGCCGACATGCCGAGTAATTATCTTTTCAGATTAAGCCGTGCAGCTAGGCAGGGACTCCAGAAATCTATTTCTGGGCAAGAAAGTGGGCTCCAGGACTCAGTAGAGATTTTGGTTGGCCAAGGGAGATTGTTGTTGGGCAATTCAAAGAGCTTCTATTCCATACCATTTGCAAGATCAACTGACCTAAATGTGTTTGTGCGGCCTGGAACTTTAGCTGCCACACAGGCAAATTTGCATATAGTCAACCAGAAAAAGAATCTTTCTGTAGTTGGATCTATTTCTCGTGCAATTTCTATTCCGTCTGTATCAGGGCCTGCATTTCAGGTCTGTGGCTATCACATTGATCGCTTGATATCTGAGCCTACTCAAGGTTTGTTGGACACTAAGTATCACAAAGCACCTATGGAGATCTGTGGTTCAAGAATTTTTCCGCCTGGCTGTTCCTCAAGTAAAATGGCTTCAAGGCATCTCAATTCTGTTTTGGCTGTTAATAGTCCTGTTACTTCTTATAGCAATAGAAGCTTTAATTGTAGAAAAACCAGCATGAGTTTGAGAAATAAAAATCAGCCCAACAACTTCTTACTTTACGGATACTTCGCATACAATGTAGCAAAGAGAAAGGGAAATTCTAATCTATATGAAGGTTTTGGATTGGCGGGGTTCCACACTTCATCACCTGCTTGTTCCCCTGCGGGCACTGCTCCTGATGTGTCCTTTGGTAACTCTACATGCGAGGTGCAGCTTTCAAGTTCAGCAGATTCTTCCGAACAGTATGTTTCCTTACATAACTTTGATATTCTTATTCAACTAGCTGAAATTCATGTAGCTGAACTTTTCAGTGCTGATTATGCACTGACATTTAAAAAGAAAAAGATAATATGTGAACTACAGATGTCTACGGCAATATTAATGACTTGAACACTACCCTTAGTACATAGAAACTTAAAACATTTTGTGGTTAAATAACTTTGAGGAAATTGTGTGAGTTGTGATTCTAATCATTTGCGTTCTTTAACGAAATTGTGCGATTTGAGCTCCTAATTATATGCGTTTAAAATTTAATTTCAAGAGCTCAAATGGAGGTATTAGCATGTGACTTCCTTCAGAGGTTGTCTTGTTAGGATGTGTGGAGCTAGTTCAACCAAACCTCCAACCCTGTTTGCATATCTCCTCAAACTCTTCCCGTCCCGGAGTATAGTTTTTAGACGTCCTTCGTGAATTTAGTTTCTTACATCCAAATATTAATGCCAGAAGAAAATTCAAGAACTGAAAGGGTTGAGAAATATTGCCTCCTTACGGACTTTACACCTAACCTAAATTAAGAAATGAAAGAAGTCATTTGTTAGCTTGTACCTTTTGGGATAATATTTTCTTTTATTCGCCTGTGCTCAGTGTTATTAAAAGCTATTGCTTTGTCACTTAAAGCGATAAAGCGATGCGAAGCTAGTGGTTTCGCTTTATAGGTGAAGCCATGCACTTCATAAATGTGTGCCCGTCAAATAATGATGCGCAAGGTGATCCTAGCGAGAAGATGACAGTTCTTTGAATTTCATCTTTTGGGGATGGACTTATATTGAGATTACTGTACATTGGATACTGAAATTAGTTATATTAATTACAATTTGATCATTATAGTACTAAATTCATAGATGCTTGGTATTTTCTAATGTTGTAAATGTGCGCTTCACTTCTCGCTTTTCGCTTCAAGTCCCTTGGACCTTATCTCTTTTTTAAGCTTTTCTCTTTTAAAAACACTTCCCGTGCTTCATAACTATATATGCCAATGTCAAACTCTGTAAATGAAAAAAAAAGAGCAAAAAAATGCTATCGAAGACCTATTAAAATATTGAATGTGCAAGTAGCTTGGTCCCTACTAGCTTGGAATTGAGGCATTGATGTTATTAGAATATTAGATGCTTAATTTAATTTATCTACCACCATGAGCAAAGCTACTAGATGATTTCAGGGTAGGTACTCGAGTAAAAATATATAACAAAAATTATCATGTAAGTTTCTCAAGGCTAGCAACTGGTGTGGGAAGCTTTTGTCTTGTTCAGTTGTTCGAAACCTTTTGTTAAGCTGTCATCTATCTCTCTGGAAGAATCGTTGGGTTTATTTCAGCTCACTAAATGAGAACTTGTGACTAATTTGGAAAGAGGAAACTGTGACTTATACCTTTTGCTATAGAGGGCCAAGTTTTTTGCTTAGTCATTATGCAGATCTGGAGCATATTACGTATTCCCTCCTTGGTGGCCTGTAGACCATTTATCAAAAAATAATTACAGGCAGCTTATTTACTTTACATTGAATTGGGAAGTTTTTCTTTTCAGCTGTATTGTTTCATTTGTCCAATTGTAGGAATATCCACATTGACAGAACCCTGAAGCTAAACTCAGGATCATGTTACCTGCCCCATCCTGACAAAGAAGAAACAGGTGGAGAGGATGCTCATTTTATTTGTGGTGATGAACAAGCAATTGGTGTAGCTGATGGTGTTGGTGGTTGGGCTGATCTTGGTGTTGATGCTGGGCAGTATGCACGAGAGCTCATGTCTAACTCAGTAACTGCGATTCAAGATGAACCAAAACGTTCAGTGGACCCAGCCAGGGTCCTCGATAAAGCTTATACATGCACAAAAGCCAAAGGTTCCTCAACTGCCTGTATAATCGCCCTTACAGATCAGGTACATGTGCAATTCTAGATCTTCTATTCTAATTCATGAAGCTTGGACTTTAGAAATAGGTGCCTTGCGGGTTTGAGCTTGGCCGTTGATTCATTGGTGTCTTCAGATGCTGAGGATTCTTTTAATTTGATGTTTCCCTTATACGCCAGACTTCTCAGACATTTTAGTAATGTATATAACTAGGTGCACAGAACTTTCTTCTAGTCTTATGATTAAAACAGGGAATAAAAGATTAATATGGTAACTTTGGAAGGCAGTTAAAACTTATAAAAAGAAAAATGAATCTAGAACTTAACATCATTAAGTTAACTTATCATTTTTCCTCTTTCCAGGGCCTGCATGCCATTAATTTAGGAGACAGTGGATTTATGGTGGTTAGAGATGGATGTACTGTTTTCAGATCCCCTGTGCAGCAGCATGATTTCAATTTCACATATCAACTAGAGAGCGGTAACTCTGGTGACTTACCAAGCTCTGGAGAGGTCAGTAGTGCCCCCTTTTCCTTAATGTAGAACTCGTGTGGTAATGTAGAACTTGGTTTAGAGCTTCCGTTTTTTCCAAAATCTGGACAATATTTTTAATACTCAAATAAAAGATAATTTTTTTTTGAAACTTACTCAAATAAAAGATATTTCAGAAGCCTTTTTTATTGTGTTGTTCTTTGTTGACTGTTCTATGTCATTCAGAGAGCAAAGAGTTGGGGTTCAGGTGATGTTTTTAGATTGTTCTCTTACAGTTTTGTACAATAATTTTTTTGTTAAACATAATATGGAGAAAAACCTTTTCAATTGTGTTCAAATGCATTCCCTCATGGTTTACTCGTAGAGGTGAATCTTGAGAAGTGTACCATGCTTTAGAAATCTGTTATTCTGTTTTTAGACTTCTTAGCTAAAATTGCCTCGCGGTTCTTGTCCTCTATTTTTGTTTCTTAGTTTTGACAAATGCCACTTCTTTTCAGTTATTGACCAGAACTATATTGATCGTCTTGTAATCACTATATTTGTATCACAGTTCTCTCTTAATCTGAATGACTTGCCTGTGTTGCAGGTGTTCAAAATACCGGTGGCACCAGGAGATGTTATAATAGCTGGTACTGATGGGTTGTTTGACAATTTGTACAACAATGATATTACTGCAATTGTGGTTCATGCAACAAGAGCTGGCTTAGGGCCACAGGTGACAGCTCAAAAGATAGCTGCTTTGGCTCGGCAAAGAGCACAGGATAAAAACAGGCAGACTCCTTTCTCTGCTGCAGCCCAAGAAGCTGGGTTCCGTTACTATGGCGGGAAGCTGGACGATATAACTGTGGTTGTCTCCTACATAAGCAGTGACAGAAATGTATGAGCACTTTGTATATCCGCCACCACCCCTTCTTTTAATCTCCATAGCTTGCAGGTCTTAGGTTCTTTATTTGCCTACATTTGTTCAATTTTTTTGCATGGACATGTCGTCCGTCAGTTCAGTTTAGCACTGGATATGCTTAATTGTTCTATCATATTCTACACTAAACAGCTTTGTCAACCTTTCAAACACAGACCCTACTTCATTTTTCTCTCTAAATATAACTTTACTACCTGTGGAGGGTGCTGTATCTTGTTTCAGTACCCCAAGTTTCCGTTAAAATTTACCTTATCAACAAAAAGAAAATCCCCAAAAGTTTCCTTTTAAAAACATTGCCTCATGCCTATGTTGCCCCTACTCTTCATTTAAGTTTGTCTTCATTCTGACATTCCCTATGGAGCATATCATTTTAATACTTTGATGACATCTGTAGTGCGCAATTGGTATTGGTTTTATAAGGCTCAATTATTACGATATTGTTACTATTTTGATTGATCTAAGTTTTTTCTTAAAAAAATTATGTTTTTTAATATAAATTATTTTATTTCCTAGTTTCTACTCTTTCCTATCATTGTTTTACAAAAACCTTCATCCATGTTAACATATTATTCAATATAGCGTCACTTATCAAACCACTGCTGTGAAGCACCTTTGAACTTAAAGAATCTCAGTATGTTACAATTTAAATTTAGGCAGTTGATAGTGCTTTTCTCATAGTTACTTTTGATTTTTCGTCCTGTATTCTGGTTCGAATTGATTGGTTATGTAGGTTATATTCTTATACTTTATCAAAAGGTTTGTTTTTATGTTGCTCAAGTCCATTTCCTTTTTCAAAGTAGAAGCTGAAGCTTACTTTTGTGTACGATTTTATGGAAAATGGAAACTGATGTTTTTTTTAACCTGTTATGTGCAGGAAAGATCCAATGGCTTACAGATGTAGTTGAGAGCTTTCATACTTGCTTTGAAACGCTTGGCTTGGGGGCACATGTTTTAAGCTCCATTTAAAGGGGATGTCAAACCTTGCATAATATCGTGTGAATGTGTCGAATATCACTTTTGATTTACTTGTTTCTTGGCAATTTACCCCCTCTTTCAAACTTCATGGACCTCACCCAAAAAAGGTAGATCGCGAACCTCTCCCTCTTTCTCTCTCCCTCCCCGCTTAGGGGAAGATCATGAGTACTGATCATGTATATGGAATAGGTGTTAGACAGAAAGGTGCTCCTATGGTGCTTGATATAGGAATTGTCTTTCTGGAAATATGTTGGTTTCCATAGAATGCTAGCTAGGACACATTAACTTGCAGAATTAAGCTTTCTTGAATTCTTTGGAACTGAATTCTTGTCATCTTCCTATTGTAATAATTCTTTGGACATGATTTTCCCACTGGCTGTAAATAGACGAGCATTTTCGTTTTTCCTGTGTTTCTTTTTTGTTTATTTGGTTGACTTGTTTGAGGTTGAGCTAGTCGAAATTTTAATTTTGTAAAATCTCTGAGCTGGTCTAACTTTGTAGTGATTATCTTTATACTGATAATTTGAATCTGGTCTTTGAAGATCAAATATTGATATTCCAACATGCTAATATTTGAGTAGAGAGGAAATTATGAGATAGGTCGCTACACCTTGTATATATTTTTCAACCATGAAAACTTAAGTTGTGTTAAAGTTTGCTATCAGTTACAACAACAAATCGGTACTGCGCTTCAGTAACGTCTAACGTGCTGTCGAAGTGGCTGTTGATCTAAACCAGGACTTTAGCACCAGTTCTATGTGGCCTTATAGTAATTCATTGTTGTTGGATTGTATAAATCATTTTATCTAAAAGTTTAAATCGTTATAGAGCAATATTATTTATTTATTTTTGGCCGGTTAATGTAATTCCCGTTTGCTGTGAAGTCCGTGACTTCATTTTCCTGCACCCTTCTATATCTTGTGTTTTTTAAGAGTTTATTAATCTTTCTTTGTTGGAATGAGACTATTTGACATAGAGGACTAATAGCAGGATAAAGTAATTGAATCTGTTAAGAGGTAACAGATATACTTAAATTTACTGACAATCAATTAAGAGATAGATATACTTAAATTAATTTTCATAACATTAAACTGAGATGAACTTAAATGCAGCTCTTTGTAATTAATAAAAGCATTTTAATGAGTTACCAAAAAAAATGCAGCGAGATGGACATTATGACCTTAGATTTGACATAAACTCTACAGTTTACTTAACCAAGAAATGTAGGAGTGTACATCAGGGTCGATAATATTACAATATTTTTGTGTGAAAGAGTGCTCGTCTTATTTTCTTTTAAATAATATGAACTGATGTTACCTATGTAGGATCAAAATACTTTACAAGGACAATGGTTCGTTATTTCATACCTAACTACGTCTAAGTCACAATCTGCATCAAGTTTTTTCGAGTAGTAGATTTCTTAGATTTAATAAACAAAAGTTAATTTTAAGTATAATCTTAAACTCCCCCCCAGGTAAATGAGTAACATGTTTAGCAGCATGAACGATTGAAAATAATCCTCAAATAAGACCTGATAAATTATTACTAGAAAAAAAATGTATAAGCTTATAAACAATTAAAAAATCTCAAAAATCCCTTATTATGAGTATGACTAATCACTTCATTAAAATCATAATAAAATCAGTCAACAGGATTATGTTACTACTATTCTCGCCATAAAAAAGAATAGTGTAGAGTAAGCACAAGTGTCAGTACATGTAATTTTTTTGTGTGTAAATTCTGGTATTAATATTTTAAGTAAGCTGTGTATTTAAAAACTATATATACGAGTTTTATTTGTAGTTAAATATCTTTACAAAAATCGTAGTCACCATAAAACTATTTGACTTTGCAACCTTTCTTTTAAATGCAAGAGCTCCAAAAGTTAAAGTGGTCATTCTCAGTCACAAACAACACTGTCCGCTACTCCATACAATAAGTCTTTCCACTACTTGACTTTAACCTTTGCTCTCTGTATAAAAAATGGAGTTTCGTAGACTTTGATTCATTTCACGAATCAATCAAACACCACAAATTTGCAACTTTTTTGGGTCTGGAGTTTTGATCTTTTCAGCTAAATGGAGGCTCATAGTGAAAAGTGCGACCAATATGTAGGAAGATCAAGAATTGCTGCAGCAACTGTAATTGGTGTTCTTGTGGGATGTGTCTTTGCTTTCTTTTATCCCTATGGGTTCTTTTCTCTTGATCCACAAGCTCAAACTCGGACTCTTTCTAAATATAGTGTTTTGGTAAGTGTCTCTGCACATATTTCTCTGCTACTTATATGCTAGCTCTACAGCTAACGTTTACAACATGCAAAATATATTTTACATCAGATGCTTTTTTTTATCTACTTTTTGTTTGAGGTGGGAGACGGAGTTACAACGGGTTGGAAAATTTTCACTTTGTTTTTTTTCATGCTTTAGAGAATTAATTAATTCCTTAAAAAGACAGACATAATACATAGACGATCACCTAATTTTGTCCTGGTTTATCATCTAGATAGCTAAAATAGGAGTTGGAGACATATTGAACGCCTTGTGTTATCGCAAATATATTCCTACAATTTCTACATATGACATTTGATATAATTAATGGCCATAATGTCATTTGATGAGTGTTGAACTAGCTTAATTGTTGAAATTTAATTCATAGGTAGAGTAGTGGTCATGTGAATCCACGGATTGGATAAACATGTTGAGATCATACATTAGGAGGTTATCGGCAAAGAATGCAGAGTTGCAGAAGCAGGTAAGAGAGCTAACTGAAAAACTTCAGATGGCTGAGCAGGGAAAATGTCGTGCCGAGGAGCAGCCTGTGGTGTTAACTGAACCTAAAAAAGCTGGACCATTTGGCAAAGTCAAGAGTATGAGAACTAACCCGCCTGTCCTTCCTGAGGAATCTGTGAACCCGAGACTAGCTAAGTTATTGGCAGAGGTTGCAGTTGAGAAAGAGGTCATAGTTGTACTTGCCAATTCAAATGTGAAATCAATGCTGGAAGTTTGGTTCACCAGTATAAAAAGGGTGGGTGTCCCCAATTATCTGGTCGTCAAAACGCAGTCTCTGTTTACAAGAGAGATCCTGATGAGAATGTTGATTTTATTGGCAAAACTGGAAGTAACCAAGCTGTGTCAGGTCTAAACTCTAAAGTTCCGTATTCTGAGAGAGTTCTTGCAGCTTGGTTGTAGTGTCTTGCTTTCTGATCTTGACATTGTGTATCTGCAAAATCCATTTGATTATCTATACCGGGATTCAGACGTAGAGTCAATGTCAGATGGTCACAATAACATAACAGCTTATGGTTACAACGACGTTTTTGATGAACCTGATATGGGTTGGGGTCGATACGTTCATACAATGAGAATATGGGTGTACAATTCTGGTTTCTTTTATATCCGACCAACCATTCCTGCATTTGAGCTCTTGGATCGCGTTGCTGATAGGCTTACTCAGGAGCCAAATTCTTGGGACCAGGCTGTTTTCAATGAAGAGTTAGCCTTTCCATCGCATCCTGGATACATTGGGCTGTTGAGGTTTTTTATTTAAGATGAAATAGTCTTAAAATGAGGGTGAATGAGAAATGGAGGGAAAAATAAAATTTTTAATTAAAATTTTAAGTTTTCCCCTCTTGACAATGAGACATTGTCCTATATTGGAAGAGGAAAAGATTTTTGGTGGGTATATATATAATTGTTCTTCTTGTAGCTCTTAAAGAGTTAAGAAGAAAGCAAGCCTCGCGCCGTCATCATCGTCGCTCGGCTCGGATTCGGATTCGGTCAAATGATCGATTGATTAATTTTTTGGACTAAATTTATTTGTTAATAGTAAATATTAACGTAAGATTATCCGCATTTGTAACGGATATGTTCAAATCCGTATATTGACCACTGCATTTGTAACGGCTTGTCGATGTTTGTGTCATTCTTTTACAGAAAAAATGACGACTGAAAGCGAAAACCAAGCTATTCCGACGGTGACTGCCAACGCATCGACAAGCCGAATACCGGTGTTGGCACCGGCAGAAAAATCCGAAAAATTTTTCGGGATTGATTTCAAGCGCTGGCAGCAGAAGATGTTCTTCTACTTAACTATGTTATGTCTACAGAAGTTCATCAAGGAAGATGTTCCTAATCTGCCAGATAAAACTCCAGAGAATGAACGCTTTATCGTGATTGAAGCGCGGAAGCATTCTGATTTTTTATGCAAGGATTATATTCTTAGCGGACTGGATGATAATCTGTATAATGTATACAGTGGCGTGGAGACGTCAAAAGAATTGTGGAATGTGCTTGAAAAGAAATATAAAACTGAAGATGCCGGGATGAAGAAATTCGTTGCCGCAAAATTTTTGGACTACAAAATGGTAAATAGCAAGTCTGTTATTACCTAAGTTCAGGAATTGCAAGTGATTATTCATGATCTACTTGCTGAATGTCTTGTCATCAATGAAGCATTCCAAGTAGCAACAATGATTGAGAAGTTGCCTCCATTGTGGAAGGACTTCAAAAATTATTTGAAACACAAACGAAAGGAAATATCCCTTGAAGATCTCATTGTTCGATTGAGAATCGAAAAGGACAATAAAGCTGCTGAAAGGAGAGGCCGTGGAAATTCAACAATAATGGGAGCAAATATTATTGAAGATAACAAAAAGAGGAAGAAGGCTTCTGGTCTGAAATACAACCCAAGCAAGAAGCGGTTCAGTGGAAACTGCTACAACTGTGGAAAAATCAGACACAAATCTACGGAGTGTCGTGCTCCGAAGAAAGACAAAAAAAGGGGTCAAGCAAACATGGTAGTAAAGCATGATGATGTTGATAACTTGTGTGCCATGCTTTCTGAATGTAACTTGGTGGGAAATCCTAAACTGTGGTGGTTTGATTCTGGAGCCACACGCCATGTTTGTGCAGTTAGAGAAGCTTTTGCTACTTATGCTCCTGCTGGACCCGGAGAGACAGTTTATATGGGAAATGCTTCAACAGCAAAAGTTAAAGGATATGGGAAGATATTTCTGAAAATGACTTCTGGCAAGGTCATGACTTTGAACAATGTCCTTCATGTTCCCGAAATGAGAAAGAATTTAGTCTCTACTGGACTTCTTGTTAAGCACAGTTTTAAGTGCATTTTTGTATCCAACAAGGTTGTCATAAGTAAGAATGAAATATTTGTAGGAAAATGTTACCTCACCTAGGGCCTTTTCAATCTAAATGTAATGGTTGTGGAAAACAATAATAATATTTCAGCTTCTTCTTACTTACTTGAGTCAAATGATTTATGGCATGTACGTTTGGGTTATGTCAATTATAAAACCTTGCGGAAAATGATTAACTTGAAAGTACTGCCTAAGTTTGAATGCGAAAAATCAAAATGTCAAACATGTGTGGAATCTAAGTATGTTAAAAATCCTTATAATTCAGTTGAAAAAAATTCAAATCCTTTAGACTTAATTCATACAGATATTTGTGACATGAAGTCAATACCATCTCGCGGTGGAAAGAAGTATTTCATAACTTTTATTGACGATGGTACTCGATATTGCTATGTTTACTTACTGAATAATAAAGATGAAGCAATAGATGCATTCGGACAATACAAAAATGAAGTTGAAACGCAACTTAACAAGAAAGTAAAAATGATAAGAAGTGATATGGGTGGTGAATATGAATCTCCTTTTGAAGAAATATGTTTAGAATATGGAATTATTCATCAAACAACAGCCCCTTACACGCCCCAATCTAATGGGATTGCGGAAAGAAAGAATCGCACATTAAAGGAGATGATGAACGCGTTGTTGATAAGTTCTGGTTTGCCACAGAACTTGTGGGGGAAGCCATTCTTACGGCTAATCGAATATTAAATCGAGTGCCCCATAGCAAAACACAATCCATTCCATATGAAAAATAGAAAGGAAGGAAGCCCAACTTGAATTATTTTAAAGTATGGGGGTGTTTGGCAAAAGTGCAAGTTCCTAAACCCAAAAGGGTAAAGATAGGATCGAAAACCGTTGATTGTGTTTTCATAGGATATGCGACAAGTAGTAAAGCATATCGATTTCTGGTTCATAAATCAAAAAATCCCGACATTCATAATAATACGGTTATAGAATCAGATAATGCTGAGTTCTTTAAAAATATATATCCGTATAAAAAGGAATGTGAGTCGTTTGGTGAAGGATCTAAACGACCTCGGGAAGAAATAAAAGAAAGTACATGTAATCAGGAGGATCCAAGACGTAGTAAACATCAAAGAACTTCTACTTCATTTGGACCAGATTTCGTGACTTTCTTATTGGAGAATGAGCCTTAAACATTTAAAGAAGCTATGACTTCTTTGGAATCATTGTTTTGGAAAGTGGCGGTCAATAGTGAAATATAATCCATATTGAATAACCATACATGGGAATTGGTTGATCTTCCTCCTGGAAATAAACCTTTGGGTTCTAAATGGATTTTTAAGAGAAAAATCAAAGATGATAGCACTATTAATAAATTCAAGGCAAGACTCGTAGTCAAAGGGTATAGACAACGAGAAGGTCTAGACTACTTTGATACATACTCTCCAGTTATAAGAATTACGTCCATACAGATGTTAGTAGCATTAACTGTAGTGTATGGTCTTGAAATTCATCAAATGGATGTTAAGACGGCCTTCTTAAATGGAGAGTTGGAGGAAAAAATTTACATGGAACAACCTGAAGGGTTTGTGGTTCCAGGTAAAGAACAGAAGGTATGTAGACTTGTTAAGTCTCTTTACGGACTAAAACAAGTACCCAAACAATGGCATGCGAAATTTGACCAAACAATGTTGTCAAATGATTTTAAGATAAATGAATGTGATAAATGTGTGTACATTAAAAATATTCCAAATCACATAGTCATTGTTTGCCTATATGTGGATGATATGCTGATAATGAGTAATGACATTGCCAACATAAATACTACTAAGCGTATGCTCAATAGCAAGTTTGATATGAAAGACTTGGGAGTTGCTGATTTAATTCTGGGAATTAAGATCCATAAGACTCCTCAAGGTCTGGCATTGTCACAATCTCATTATATTAAGACAGTACTTGAAAAATTCAAGCACTTGGGCTTTAAAGTTGCAAAGACTCCAATTGACGTGAATCTTGCATTAGTAAAGAATAAAGGCCAAAGCATATCACAATTGGATTATGCTCGTGTGTTGGGATGCTTAATGTATATCATGAATTGTACATGATCAGATATAGCTTGTGCTATAAGTAAACTGAGTCGATATACGAGCAATCCAGGCCAATCTCATTGGATGGCAATGAAACGAGTTTTGGGATATTTAGAACATACCCAGAACTTTGACTTACACTACAGTAAATTTCCTGCGGTGATTGAGGGATACTGTGATGCAAATTGGATCACCGGTTCAACTAATTCTAAGTCCACGAGTGGATATGTATTCACTATTGGTGGAGGAGCGGTATCTTGGAAGTCGTCCAAACAAACATGTATTGCCCGCTCTACAATGGAGGCTGAATTCATAACCTTAGATAAAGCCGGTGAAGAAGCTGAATGACTCCGGAATTTCTTGGAAGACATTCCATTTTGGCCCAAATCGTTGGCACCAATATGCATACATTGTGATAGTCAAGCGGCAATTGGAAGGGCTGGGAGCGTTATGTATAACGGTAAATCTCGTCATATACGACGAAGACATAAAACCGTTAGGCAATTACTCTCTAGAGGAATTATCACGATTGACTATGTAAAGTCAAGTGATAATGTGTCGGATCCACTTACAAAAGGCCTAACTAGAGAGGTAGTTGAGAAATCATCAAGGGGAATGGGGCTATGGCCGAGAACAAGTCATTGTGGCGGTAACTCTACCTAGAAGACTGGAGATCCCAAGATCTAGGTTCAAGGAGATCAAACAAAGTCATTAATGACGGTTCAACATTGTCAAATAAAATTTTAGTCCGTTCTCGTGATGAGACAATGTTCAGTACCAAGGATAAAGCATTAAGGCTTTTTAATAATTTTTAAATTTGATACGGGGTATATCAAATAGTGTATCTACAGGATGACACATTTAGGAATCACCTATGTAAGTGTGAAGTGTTAGCCGCTTCAAGGAGAACTTTGTAAGGCCAGTTCTCTACGTACTTATGAAACCAGACGGTGTTCATGGCTGAAACGAACACAACAATGAGAACCAAAGATGGTTAAGGGTTGATTGTGTGACTTATGGTTGTCTAGGTATACACCAAATATCGACGGTTCAAAGATATCAAATCTACCGATTGACCGAGTATATCCGACATAAGTTCACTACGGAAAGTTCAAAGGGAAACCTACTTATCCAGATACGATTAATCATTGCTTGCAAATCACACAGTTTTTTCATGCATACTTCCGTGATATAGCCATTCCCCATTCATGTGGGGGATTGTTGAGGTTTTTTATTTAAGATGAAATAGTCTTAAAATGAGGGTGAATGGGAAATGGAGGGAAAAATAAATTTTTTGAGTAAAATTTTAAGTTTTTCCCTCTTGACAATGAGACATTGTCCCATATTGGAAGATGAAAAGATTTTTGGTGGGTATATATATAATTGCTCTTCTTGTAGCTCTTAAAGAGTTAAGAAGAAAGCAAGCCTCGCGCCGTCGTCGTCGCTCGCTCGCTCGGCTCGGCTTCGGCTTCGGCTTCGGCTTCGGCTTCAGATTCGGATTCGGATTCGGATTAAATATTAACGTAAGATTATCCGCATTTGTAACGGATATGTTCAAATCCGTGTATTGACCACCACCTGTAATAGCAGTCACCTAATGCTCTTCCCACCATGGCCAAGTGCTTGCTCCACAAACAAGCTAGTGCATGCTCCACAATGGAGGGTGGGGGGTCGTTCATTTTCAAAGCTGGCTGCTATAAATATGTGCAACAGCTGTTGAAGAAAGACACACAAAACCAAACTCTCAACTTTGGCTATATATTGCACTCCTTCCTCTCAGCATTTTCATACGATTTTCTGAGTTTCTACTCCTTTGTTCTGCATTGTTTTAACTTCAAACAAAGCAACTGTAAGTGTGATTTGCTACCGAACTTTGTGTTCGCTGAAACACTGGGGTTTGAAGTACCGCTACACCAATGTGTGATTCGTTCTATCCTGAGAGGAAATAATCCATAACCTTGGGTACTAGGAGGAGATTAAATTCCTTAAGGAAACACTGTGAATTCAGTGGGCTCGAATTAATTACTGTTTCATTACGATAACTTATATTTTACAGAATTATTATTTACAAATACAGCAATATTGGCGAGACTAACATGGGCTTTATACTTCCAGGAGAACGATGGATTTCTATCTGTTCATGAATAGCAAGGTCCTATTCAAAACTGTACGAAAGGATTCGAAATTGAAGAAGTTGAAGCCAGTTGTAGTTCATATAAACTATCATCCTGATAAGCTTGACAGAATGAAAGCAGTTGTTGATTACTATGTTAATGGCAAACAGGATGCTCTGGATGTATTTCCAGATGGTTCTGATTTCTGAATAGTAGCTACTGATTACACCTTTTACTGGATCAATGTGTAATATTAACCTGTCTTTTGCTTCTGTTCAAAGTAAGTTTCTTGCCCACACAAATTCAGTGAATAATAATGCAAGTATTCTCTTGTTATGTGGATAATAAATACATGGATACACGTATTCTTATCCCACATTTGTTCCTTACTAAATAATATGTTCTTTTATTCCTACTTATACCGGAATTAGTAATATAGCATTTGGTTTCTGATTTAGCTTAACTTATGGGAGATCAATACTAAACCCAAACACTGTGTTAGTCATATAAAGATTATACTAATTTATGCAGGATTTTATACCAGAAACTAAATTCTGTTCAAGTAAAAAGGTTAAATTTTCTTTAACTTAAAACAAAATGACCCCCCAATTTGTACGTATTGTTTCATAATGTATCGTATTGTATTATACTACTATTATATTGTACTGATGTATACAACATTTGGATGAATTGTATCATTTGCTATCATTTCATAATGTCACACCAACAATATAAAAAATAAACTTATAATATTATAAAGAAAATGTAGATTATTATATAAAAAGGTAGGTAAAAGATAAAATATGATTATTTAATAATAAGGAAAGACAAAATGAGAGGAAAAAATAAGATAACGACACGTCCACACCAAACTGATCGTTATATAAAATGACACTTTTCGTCGTTATACATAACGACATATTTAATAATACGATACAACAGGTAACAACCATTCAAACTAAGACTTAAAACGTTATATAGGCTTGCAAGAGAAAGAATAAAATGAATTCTCACTTAAAATAATTTTTTCTTGTGTTTCTTGATTCATTTGAGCAGACTTATACGTCAACCAACATTTAATGGTCAATGTTAATTACTAGAAATTTGCACTAAAAATGATTGTATCGAAATGTTAATGGAAAACTACATGCAAACCGAGAAGAATAGACATGAAATGTAGTGGAGCTCATCAAAATAAGAATAGAAGAGAGATACTTTTACCTAAATGCAGATTACAACTCTTCTTTTCCCAAGAGGACCGACAATCAATTTATGTTAGATGGGTAAAAGTGACATGATCCAAACGCTGGCAAAACCATATCAGAAATCACAACATTAGACCTTATTAAATTCACGGTCAGCGACTTAAAACCCTAAATCCGCATCTATTTATTTATAATAAGAACCGAATCGCCTTAAGAAGTCGGAGTTTTAGGATTCATATTGATATTATCACCATCACCATCTTGATTTTCACCATTGTTATGGGGAAGCTTAAAAAAGAGATAAAAATGAGATCCATCTTTGACCCCATGTTCTACAAGGGGGACTTCATCATCATTTAACATGAAAAAATCACCACCTGTATTCAACATTAGGATGAGACGATTTTCAGGAAGATTTTCTTGATTCCCTATCTCTCTCTTCAAATCTGCCACTGTGGTATCTTTGCCTACTTGAATATGAAACAATGTACCTGTTAATATTTCTATCACCAAATTCATTTTCTTTCATTGTTTTGAGAGTGAGAGAGACAAAGAAAGATACTTGGAAAGATGAGACTGCATTCTGGGGGAGTCTGTTAGCATTTGCATTGCCTAAGGAATAGGTAGTTGTGAGAATTGGAAATCATGGGAATTTAAAAAAATACTGGAGCAGATATAGAATTTTAAGTTAATTGATAGTGTAAAATTCAGTATAATTATTATTTTAAATAGGTTATCAATTAATGCCTATATGGTTATTTTATAATAGTTAGTTACCATTTAAATAGGTCAATAATTAATACTTATCACAGAAATTTATCTGTACTTATTTTATAAAAAACTTTTACATTACAACCTTTATTGCAATTAAAATTAAAGGTTGCAACCTTTATTTCTACGGGGAAACATGGTTATACCAAAAAAGTGTAGTTACGGAGGTATTTTCACTAGGGGGCATGCATCTCGACCCTCAAATTTAACAAGTACAAGTAGGTATACATTTTTGTTACAAATAGGTATTTATTTGTTAACCCTTTCTACACGGTCAATCTTGAATTATTTCAATTTCTTTGAATAACTATAGTTCTATGATTCTATACACTAAAGTCAATCAATGAGAAACCCCAATCCATGAAGGATACAATATTTTAATACTTCGAACTCGCAATAAATAAAACTATAACATTTAGTTCTGAAGTATAATTTTGATTTTACTGGTTTTCGCTCTATTGTATTATAATTCCTAAATTTCTCATTGGTCATTAAATACTTTTTCAATTGATGAAAATTTCTTTGATGATAAATGACGAATGAAATTAGTAATATGGTTTAATGATTTATCACACAGTTAAATCTTTTCGATTTTTTATTAATAAATTTAGTTTAGTTAACAATATATGATATTCGACAACAATATATCGCTACAAACAAACATTTCTCATGATGCTATCTAGTAATGACATAACAAAGAATATCATACTTTTAAATAATTAGAAAATTATTTCAAAAACTAATTACTCTACACGCTGCATACAAGAGTAAAATTAATGTATTTTTATTACTAACTTCAATCTCTTTCATTTTCTTAAAAGTTTATTATGAGAGCGAAAGATCAACAAAAAGAGAAACATGAGGAGAAGGAATGCTTTCATATGGATTGTTTTATCAGGAGTTGGCAGTCGTTGCATAATCTAGCAAATGTGATCTTCTACTAAAAAACCTAAAAGTCCATTCACCGTCACCAATTCTAACATCACGAATTAAATGAACGTAATCCCTCCAATGAAGGAATTAGTCTATCCATAAGGCTTAATTAAAGTTTTGAATTTGCATTTATTTATTTTGTAGTAGGAACAGAATAGCCTTGAGAAGTCGGAGCTTTAGGATTCATATTGACATTATCACCTTCACCATCTCGATTTTTCAGCATTGTTACTATTATGAGGAAGCTTAAAAAAGAGGTAAATATGAGAGCCATCTTTGACCCCATACTCTTCTAGGGGACTTCATCGTCACTCAGCATGATAAAATCACCATCTGTATTCAGTATAGGATAAGACGATTCTCAGGAAGATTTTTTTAGTTCTCTATCTTTCCTTTCAAATTTGTCACTATGGTATCTTTGCCTACTTGAATGTGAAACAATGTTGCTGTTAATATTTCTATCACCAAATTTATTTTCTTTCATTTCTTTAAGAGTATACTTTAAAAGTAGGAAAGATGTCACAGAGAATGCATTCTCGAAGAGTCTGATAGCATTTGCATTGCCTAAGGAATAGGTAGGCGTGAGAATTGGAAATCATAGTAATTCAAAAAGTACCAGAGTAGATATTGAATTTTAAGTTAATTGACAATGTAAAATTCTTTTACACTATTAGTCTAATTTAAAGTCTTATAGTTATTGTCATCTTAAATAAGTTATTAATTAATGCTTATCTAGTTATCTTATAATCGTTAGTTGCCATTTTAGATAGGCCAATAACTAATTTTTATGTAACGATCCGATCGGTCATTTTGATTTCTAGATTTCCGTTCCTCTAATTAAGACTCCCGTATGTACTTTTATTATTTTATCACCTGCGGGGATGGTTGGTTTAGGTTTGAAAGGGTTCGGGTTGAAATCAGAACACTTAGTTCCTTAATAGGGCCTATAATGGTTGAGTTTGACTTGAGTCAACGCTTCGAGAAAACGACATCAAAACCGGGATTTGACTATCCCAATAGGTTCGTATGATAATTTTGGACTTGGGCATGTGTTCGGACTGGATTTCAGATGACTCGGGAGCGTTTCAGCGCTTAATATTGAAAGTTGGCACATTGAAGATTTTTCAAGTTCTTTAAGTTTGGTTTGGAGTAGACTTTAGTATTATCGAGATCCGTTTGGGATTCCGAGCCTGGAAATAGTATGGTGATTTATGACTTGCACAAAAAATTTAGTGTCATTCCGAGTTGATTTGATAGGAATCGGATGCGCGGGAGTGTTTTTAGAAGTTTTGAGTTTCATGTTGAATTCATGCGTTTTGGGCATCCGATTCATGGGTTTTGATGTTATTTTGGTATTTCGATCGCGTGAGTAAGTCCGTATTATATTGTGGGATGCATTAGTATAATTGGATGGGGTCCCGGGGGGCCCCGGGTGTGAATCAGATTGGAATCAGACTTGGTTTTGGGCATGGGGGGGGGGGGGGAGGGGGGCTACTGGTGGCTTCAGATTTGGTGCAATAGCACCTGCGTGGAAAGGGTTGTAGGTGCGAGCTCGCAGAAGCAGCCCAGTTGTCGCAAAAGCGGACTTGAGGCTGGAGCTGGGTGGTTGCAGGTGCGAGGCTCTTTATGCATCTGCGCGCCCACAAAAGCGATCGAGGCTCCGCAGATGCAGACTTGGGCTGACTGGTTGTGTGTCGTAGAAGCGGAAGGAATACGCAGAAGTGGAAGAAGTTCGAAGAAGTGGACCCACAGAAGCGGCTCCCCGTCCGCAGAAGCGAGGAAGCTGAAGGCAGTGGGGGATTGCAGGTGCGACCTTTTGACCAAACTTACGGTTCTGCAGATGCGATTAAGTGGCCGTAGGTGCGGAAGTCACTTGGCAGTGATGGTTTTTAATCCGAGACTTAGGCCATTTTTCCACACATTTTCATTCGGTCTTGGGAGATTTTGAGAGCACTTTAGCGGGAGATTTTCATCTACAATACAAGGTAAGTAAACTCCACCCACTTTCAAGTTAAATACGCGGATTATAAATAGATTGAAAATGGAAAGTTTTTGAAATTTGGGGGGATTTGTGAAGAACCCAGAGTTTTGGTAAATTGGGATTTGATCACGAATTTGGTGGTGGAAATGAGAGAAAATTATATATTTGAGTTTGGGAGTTCATGGGTAACAATTATATTCGAAAACTTTCGGAATCCGAGCATGTGGGCCCGAGGGTGAATTTCATTAATCTTCCAAATTGAGTTGGGTAACAACTATAAGAGCTAAAATATGAACTTTTGAGCATATATTTACTAGTTTATATGACTTTTGATTACTTTTGGAGTCCTTGGCGTCGTTTGAAGGGTTCTAGTGAAGTTGAAAAGCCGGATTGAGGACTTGGGATCGAGGCAAGTCTCTTGCCTAACCTTGTAAGAGGGAAGTTATCCCCTTAGGAGTATTATTGGTTTGTGCTACTTGTGTGGAAAGCTATGTACGCACGAGGTGACGAGAGTCCATACATAGCTATATTTTATGATATGTCCGAGTAGATATAGATTCACATCATGCTTTTAATTATACTGTTTATGCCTATAATGTGTATTGATTGCCTTGATTAGAGATGGGACTGGGGATTTAAATTGGAATTATCGACATAGCTTCTTATTTTAGAAAACTGGGGAATAGTTAATAAATTATGAAAAATCCATGTCTTGTCGTCTCGTAACTACTTCCGCGAGCGAGGTAAATTTCTCTACTCTAATGTTATCGGTCTATTCGCCTCGACAATATGATAACACCACTCTTATGGGATCGGGCCCTTCACCTCGGCAATATGATAACATTACTCTTATGGGATCGGGTTGTTCGCCTCGGCAGTATGATGGTAACACTATTCTTATGGGATCGGGCCGTTCGTCTCGGCAACTTCGTGCTTAATAATCTAAATGGGTTCCGGTTTGGGTATAATTGAGTTAGCGTCTTTCATGGCTAGTTATGCAATGATACTAATGTGATACGGACTCCTAATTTTATAATTTAGTTAGCGTCTTTCATTGATACTTGTTGTATACTCACCATGTCTACTTAAGCACTTATATTATTTTTATCTAACCTTTAGTAAGTGTCAAGTCGACCTCTCATCACTACTTCTTCGAGGTTAGACTAGATACTTACTGGATACGTATTGTTTTACTCACACTACACTTTTGCACTAATGTGCAGGTATACTGAGACAGTTACCAGTGGTCACACGAGCGCGTAGATGATCATTCCGGAGACTTAGTGGTGAGATGCTTTCCTTGCTACGATCTACAGCACCGAAGTCTCCCTCAACCTTATTTACTATTCTGTCTATTACTTTTCAGACAGTAGTTGTAGTAATTTTGTATTTTCCCTAAATTTCTCATGCACTTGTGACACTGGGTTTTGGGGGATCTTTAGCATTTATGTACCGCTGTATTTATCATTTCTTTCACCATTATGGATGTTCTTATTATGATGGTACTTTGTTTCAAAGAGATGTTACGGTTGCCTGAAATCTAGTTTAAATTGTTCTTTATAAAGGAAAACTTTTGTTTTAAAAATGTTAAAAATGGGTAAGTAAATAGTAGTTTCACTTGTGGGCTTGTCTAACTGCGACGTTAGATGCAGTCGTGACCTATTACGGAATCGGGTCGTGATATCTTGGTATAAGAGCTTTATGTTCACATAGGTCTCACAAGTTATGAGCATGCCTAGTAGAGTCTTTCAGATCGGTGCGGAGACGCCCGTACTTATCTTCGAGAGGCTATATGGTGATAGGAAACTTCTCTTTCTTCATCTCCTATAGTGCAGTTGATATTGTGCTAAGTATCTTTCTATTGATATCCTACAGATGGTGAGAATGTGCGCGATGGATTTACTAGGCGGTCGAGGGGATACTCCCCCCGTTGCTAGAGGCTGAGGCAGAGGCCGGGGGAGGGCTCCAACTAAAGTCAGAGGATGAGGGTGCCCTAGGGTTGCTCCCATTGTACCACCAGTGGATCCAGTGAAGGATCCTATTGTTGAGGAGCAGGATGAGGCACCTGCAGCTGTGCTAGCCCCAATAAATTTCATGACTGCGCCGGATTCCAGGAAATCATGGGCCGTATGCTGCGGTTCATGGACTCTATGACATAGGCTGGTTTATTTCCAGCGGACCCTGCCACATCTCAAGTGGGAGGGGGAGCACAGACCCCTATCGCTCAGGCTCTAGGGCACGCTGCTGCTATTTATCAGACCCTAGGTGCACTACTTGCGGGCAGAGCCTAGCCTGTTGCAGCGGCTATGCCATAGGCTATACCGGTCGCAACCGTAGATCAACAGAAGCAACTGGATAGATGGACTAGACTTCGCCTTCCTACCTTTGGGGGTGAGCGGTTAGAGGACCCCCAGGATTTCATTGATCGGTGCAAGGTTAGGCTCCGGTACATGGGGATATTAGAGTCCAACGAGGTGGACTTTACCACCTTTCAGCTTGAGGGAAAGGCCCGCAGATGGTGGCATGCTTACTTTCTTAGCAGGCCAGCAGGTTCACCTCTGTTGACTTGGGATCAGTTTACCCATCTGTTCTTGCAGAAGTACATACCACCTTCTGAGAGAGAGGAGCTTTGGTGTCAGCTTTAGCGACTCCGTCAGGGTCACATGTCTGTCACCGACTATGAGGCGAGGTTCACCGACTTGTCTCGCCATGAAGCTATTATACTCCCCATACACGCAGAGAGGGTGCAAAGGTTCATTGCAGGTCTGCACCCTGAGATTCAAGTACCTATGGCCCGTGAGGTAGAGATGTGGACTTCTTTTCTTTAGGTTGCAGATATAGCTTGGAGGATCGAGCGTATTCGCAATCGCAACAGAGAGTTTGCGTCGAGGGACAAGAGACCCCGAAAGTTTAAGTGATTCAGTGGTGCCCCACCTGGGGGAGAGGTCAGTTCATGAGGGGTTAGTCCAGCAGGCCCATGTAGTCAGTACAAATGCCTACTCGGAGTGCTCCAGCATGACCATATTTTAGTGCTATTCCAGAGAGTACTTACCGTCCGCCAGCTATTCAGGGTTCCTCTTGTGGGTATTCAAGCCATAAGGGTCAGACTGCATGTCAGTAGTCCACCATTCTGAGGGGTTGTTTCGAGTGCGGGGATTTTGGACACGTGAAGAGGTTTTGTCTCAGACTTCGGTTCAAGGCCGAGCAACAGGACTATCAGCCCATGCTTACCGCACCAGGTACCACACCGCCCACCCGCCCGAGCAGAGGCGGAGGGCAAGCAGCCAGGGGTCATCCTAAAGGTGGAGGCCAGTCAGGTGGTGCTCCAAATAGATTCTACACTATCCCCGCCAGGCCAGAGGCAATCACCTCTGATGCAGTGATCACATGTACTATTTCTATTTGTTGGAGGGATGCCTCGGTATTATTTGATCTGGGGTCTACTTATTCCTATGTTTCTTCTCTATTTTCCCTTATTTGGATGTGTCTCGCGAGTCCTTGGGCGTTCCTATTTATGTTTCCATGCCAATGGGTGATTATATTATTATGGATTGGGTATACCGGTCCTGTGAGGTTTACATCTATCATCGCAGCTTGCAGCATTTGTTCAAGTAGAGGGATCTCAATTTGAGACAGCGCAAGTGGCTCGAGTTACTAAAGGACTATGATATAACCATCCTCTATCATCTGGGCAAGGCGAATGTGGTTGCAGATGCCATGAGCAGAAAGGCTGAGAGTATAGGTAGTTTGGCATTTATTTCAGCAGAGGAGAGGCCAATGGCTTCAGACATTCATTCCTTAGCTAACAGACTTGTGAGGTTTGATATTTCAGAGCCCAGTCGAGTTGTTGCATGCGTTGTGGCTCAGTCTTCATTACTTGAGCGGATCAAGGTTCGTTAGTGTGATGATTCGCACTTGTTTGTTCTCAAAGAGACAATACTACATGATGGTGCCAAGGAGGTTACTATCAATGAGGATGGTGTTCTGTGGCTCTAGGGCCGCCTATGTGTTCCTAATATTGATGTATTGAGGGAGAAAATTCTATATGAGGTGCACAGTTCTCAGTATTCTATTCATCTAGGGGCTACGAAGATGTATAACGATCTGAGGTAGGTTTATTGGTGGCGGCGGATGAAGAAGGACATAGTGGAGTATGTAGCGAGATGTCTAAACTGCCAGCAGGTCAAGTATGGGTAACAGAGGCAAGGTGGCCTACTCCAGTAGATGGTTATACCAGAATGGAAGTGGGAGCGCATCACTATGGACTTCGTTGTTAGGTTGCCGCGGATGTTGAGGACTTTTGATGCCATTTGGGTCATTGTCGATAGGGTGACCAAGTCGGCACATTTTATTCCAGTGGTGACTACTTACTCATTCGAGAGGTTGGCCTAGATTTACATTCAGGAGATTGTTCGGTTGCACGGTGTGCCTGTTTCTATCATATCAGATAGAGGCCCCCAATTCACTTCACATTTATGGAGAGTAGTTCAGAGCGAGTTGGGTACCCGAGTAGAGCTCAGCACAACCTTTCATCCACAGACCGACGGGAAGTTAGAGCGGACAATTCATATTCTAGAGGATATGCTCCGAGCATGTGTCATTGACTTTGGAGGTCAGTGGGATAGATTCTTGTCCTTGGCCGAGTTTACTTACAACAACAGTTATCAGTCCAGCATTGAGATGGCTCCATTCGAGGCATTATATGGTCGGTGATGTCGCTCGCCCATTGGATGGTTTGAGCCCGGTGAGGCTAGGTTATATGGCACGGATTTAGTGAAGGATGCCTTGGAGAAGGTAAAGTTGATTCAGGAGCGACTTCGCGTGACACAATCCAGACAGAAGAGTTACGCGGATCGGAAGGCACATGATTCATCATTCATGGTGGGTGAGAAGGTTCTCTTGAAAGTCTCGCTGATGAAGGGAATCATGAGATTCGAGAAGAATGGTAAGTTGAGCCCAAGGTGTATTGGCCCATTTGAGGTATTGAGATGAGTTGGAGAGGTTGATTATGAGCTTGATTTGCCTCCTAGTTTATCGGGAGTTCATCCGGTCTTCCATGTGTCTACGCTCCGGAGGTATCATGCTGACAGGTCGCACGTGCTAGATTACAGCACGGTTCAGGTAGATGAGAGTTTGGGTTATGAATAGGAGCCAGTTGCCATTGTTGACAGGTAGGTTTGCCAGTTGAGGTCCACGAAGATTGCTACGGTAAATCTCCATTGGAGGGGTCAACCAGTCGAGTAAGCGACTTGGGAGGCCGAGGAGGACGTGATGAACATATATCCGCACCTTTTCAGTACTCCAGGTATGATTCTAGACTCGTTCGAGGATGAACATTTGTTTAAGAGGTAGAGAATGTAACGACCCGGCCGGTCATTTTGCTTTCTAGATCCGTATCCCCCTAATTAAGACTCCCCGTATGTGATTTTAGTGTTTTATAACATGCAGGGATGGTTGGTTTAGGTTTGGAAGGGTTCGGGTTGAAATCAGAACACTTAGTTCCTTAATAGTGGCCTATAATGGTTAAGTTTGACTTGAGTCAACACTTTAAGTAAATGACTTCAGAATTGGAATTTGATGGTCCTAATAGGTTCGTATGATGATTTTGAACTTGGTCGTGTGTTCGGATCGAGTTTCAGAAGACTCGGGAGCATTTTGACGCTTAATATTGAAAGTTGACGAATTAAAGAGTTTCCAAGTTCTTTAAGTTTTATTTGGAGTAGTCTTTGATTCCGAGCCTAGGAATAGTTCCATATGGTGATTTATGACTTGCATGAAAAATTTGGCGTCATTCCGAGTTGATTTGATTGGAATCGGACATGCGAGAGTATTTCTAGAAGTTTTTGAGTTTCATGTTGAATTCATGCGTTTTTGGGCATCAGATTCGTAGGTTTTGATGTTATTTTGGTGTTTCAATTGTGTGAGAAAGTCCGTATTATGTTGTGTGATGCATTAGTGTAATTGGATGGGGCCTCGGGGGGCCTGAGTGCTAATCATATTAGAATCAGACTTGGTTTTGGGCATGTATGTGTGTGTGGGGGGGGGGGGTGAGGGGTAGGGGGTGGGGTACTGGTGGCTTCAGATCTGGTGCAATCGCACCTGCATGGAAATGGCTGCATGTGTGAGCTCGCAGAAGTGGCCCAATGGTCGTAGAAGCGTACTTGAGGCTGGAGCTGGGTGGTCGCAGATGCGAGGCTTTTTACGCATCTGCGCGCCCGCAGAAGCGATCGAGGCTCCACATATGCGGACTTGGGCTGGCTGGCTGTGGGTCGTAGAAGCAGAAGGAATCCACAGAAGCGGGAGAAGTTTGCAGAAACGGACTCGCTTAAGCTGCTCCCTGTCCGCATAAGCGAGGAAGATGGAGGCAGTGGGAGATCGCAGGTGCGATCTTGTGACCACACCTGCAGTTCCGTAGATGCTATCAAGTGGCAGCAGGTGTGGAAGTCGCTGAGTAATGATGGTTTTTAATCCGAGACTTAGGCCATTTTTCCACACATTTTTATTTGGTCTCGGGAGATTTTGAGAGCACTTTAGAAGGGGATTCTTATCTACAATACAAGGTAAGTAAACTCCACCCACTTTCAAGTTAAATACGCAGATTATAAGTAGATTTAACATGGAAAATTTATGAAATTTGGGGGGATTTGTGAAGAACTAAGGTTTTGGTAAATTGGGATTTGATCACGAATTTGGTGGTGGAAATAGGAGAAAATTATATATTTGAGTTCGGGAGTTCACGGGTAACAATTATATTCGAAAATTTCCGGAATCCGGGTATGTGGGCTCAGGGGTGAATTTCATTAATCTTCCAAATTGAGTTGGATAACTACTATAAAAAGATATATATGGACATTTTGAGTGTGTATATATATATATATATATATATATATATATATATATATATATATATATATACTAGTTTATATGACTTTTGATTAGTTTTGGAGTCCTCGACGTCGTTTGAAGGGTTCTAGTGAGGTTGGAATGCTGGATTGAGGACTTGGGATCGAGGTAAGTCTCTTGCCTAATCTTGTAAGATGGAACTTATCCCCTTAGGTGTATTATTATTGTGTGCTACTTATGTGGGGATCTACGTACGCCCGAGGTGACGAGAGTCCGTACGTAACTATATTTCATGATATGTCCGGATAGACTAAGATTCACATCATGCTTTTAATTATATTGTTTATGCCTATCATGTGTATGAAGTGTTTTGATTAGAGCTGAGACTGGGGATTTAAATTGCAATTATCAACATAGATTCTTATTTCAGAAAACTGGGGAATACTTAATAAATTATGAAAAATCTATGTCTTCTCGTCTCGCAAGTACTTCCGCGAGCGAGATAAATTCTCTACTATAATGGGATGAGGTCGTTCGCCTCGGCAGTATGATAACACTACTCTTATGGGATCGGGCCGTTCACCTTGGCAGTATGATAACACCACTCTTATGGGATTAGACCGTTCTCCTCGACAGTATGATAACACCACTCTTATGAGATCGGGTCGTTCGCCTCGATAGTATGATGGTAACACTATTCTTATGGGATCGGTCCGTTCGCCTCGGCAACTTCGTGCTTAATAATCAAAACGGGTTCCTGTTTTGGTATAATTGAGTTAGCGCCTTCACGACCAGTTATGCTATGTTAGTAATGTGATACGGACTCCTGGTTTTATTTATTGTAGTTGCTCTTATTTGCTTCATTGATACTTGTTGTATACTCACCATGTCTACTTTATACACTTATCTCATCACTACTTCTTCGAGGTTAGACTAGATACTTATTGGGTATGCATTATTTTTCGTACTCACGCTATACTTCTGCACTGATATGCAGGTACTGAGACAATTACCAGTGGTCACGCGGGCGCGTAGACGATCATTTTGGAGACTTAGTGGTGAGGTGCTTGCCTTGCTACGATCTCCAGCACCAGAGTCTCCCTCTACCTTATTTACTATTCTGTCTATTACTTTTCAGACTGTGGTTGTAGTAGTTTTGTATGTTCCCTAGATTGCTCATGCACTTGTGAGGATGCTGGGTTTTGGGGGATCTTTAGCATTTATGTACCACTGTATTTATCATTTCTTTCTCCACGATGGATGTTCTTATTATGATGGTACTGTGTTTCAAAGAGATGTTGCGGTTGCATGAAATCTAGTTTAAATTGTTCTTTAAAAAGGAAAACTTTCATTTTAAAAATGTTAAAAAAGGGTAAGTAAATAGTAATTTCACTTGTGGGCTTGCCTAACTGCGGCATTAGGTGCAGTCACGACCTATTACGAAATTGGGTCGTGACAGCTTATCACAAAGATTTATCTCTAATTATCTTGTAATCAATGTTTTTGCATAAAAAACTTCTATATTACCCGTGCATATTAAAATTAAAGCTTGCAACCTTTATTTTCAGGGGAATGACTATAATGAAAAAGTGTTTGTAGAGATACATCGAGATTTTTGTACCAAAAAATGGGAGAAATATGATACTTTTTAGGGGTGGTCTTTAACTTTGACTTGCCCCGTGAGCAGAGTTTCAAGGTTAAAAGTTAAAAATATTGCCCATGGGGAAAGCGAGAGGCAACATTTGTTAAACTTGAAATTCTGGCCATGGGGCAACCGAGGACAAAAATTCAAGACCATCTACTTTGAGAATTATTTGTATACTTCACCCTAGGGGCATCCTGACCCTCACATTTTAACTTTGATTATTACAAACACACTCACATCTTAACTCTTAGTATATGTATATAATATTATTATATAAAGTTTTTAAAATTTTATGATACATATTAATCGTTGGTAGTCTTAGTTTTTTATTTTGGAAACCTAGAAACATCCGCGGTCGCTAACAGCTTCTGCAACAGCCTCTGCCCTTTGGGTGAGCATTCTGTGCGCACTGGGTAAACCCCCCAACTGTGTAATAGCATACAAACCACACCGGGATTGTAAATCATACTAGGCAAGTCCTGTGTGACAAGCTCGACCCAGAAGGCATTGTGAGGGGATCGATCCCAGGTCATCTGTATGATGACCGCCCTCCAAACCAGCTGGGCCATCCCCGAAAGGATTGTTTGCACTCTTAGATGGTAGTCTAGTTTTTTGCCTTTATAATAATATAGCTTTTACATTCTAGTTTGGTTGGCAGTTTTATATTTGCTAAAGTTCAAAAAATCTATAACTGAGTCTTTAAATTACCCATTACTATTTAGTTCAATTATCATCAAAATATTTTGCTAAATGACATATTTTCTCAAAGAGTTATTGGTTTGATAGTGTTATATTGGAATGTAGTCATCGTGTATATCTCATATATAAGAAAAGCCTGACAAAAAACTTAAAAACCGACAAAATTCAAATCGATAAAAAATCCGACTTAGTTGATTCGGTTTGGTTTCAATATGTGAAAAACCTACTTAATTGCTTTGGTTCGTTTTAAGAAAAAAATCAATCCAAACCAAATCATGAACACCCCTACAAGTATGTATACATTTTGTCACTAATAGGTATTTGTTTGTTAACCTACAAGTATGTATACATTTTGTCACTAATAGGTATTTGTTTGTTAACCATTTCTACATGGTCTATCTTGAATTTCTTTGAATAACTATAGTTCTATCAACCAACGAGATACCCCAATCCATGGAGGATAAGATCTTTTTATACTTTGAACTCGCAATAAGTAAAACAATAACATTTAATTCTGAAGTATAACTTGATGTTACCATTTTGATTTTACTGATTTTGGTCGTTATATATTTTTTTCAATCGAAGAAGATCTCTTTGATGATATGATAACGAATGAAATTGGTTAATATAGTTAACGATCCATCACAGTTAAATCTTTTCAATTTTTTATTATTCTATTTAATTTAGTTTTCAAAATATATGATATTCACTAACAATATATCGCTACAAACAAATTGTAACGACCCGACCGGTTGTTTTGAGAGTAATTGCCCCGAACCGCTATTTATTACTCCCTCTATTTTATTCTGTGGTTACGTGACTTGTCGGGAGGTTTGGTTTTGGTTTCTTAATGAAATGGGACATAGTCCCTAAATTGGAATTTTAAGTTTTAGAAATTTACCGTAGTTTGAATTGTGTGAATACGACTCCGAAATGGAGTTTCGACGGTCCCAATAGCTCAGTAGGGTTATTTTAGTCTTAGGAGCGTATCCGGATATTTATTTGGAGGTCCGTAGTTCATTCAGGCGTCAATTGGCGAAAGTTAGAAAGTTGGATGATTTTTGGAAAGTTTGACCGGGAGTGAATTTTTTAATTTCGGGGCCGGATTCTGATTTCGAAAGTTGGAGTAGGTCCGTAATGTCAATTGTGATGTGTGTGAAATATTTGAGGTCAATCGAACTTAATTTGATAGGTTTCGGCATCGGATGTAGAAGTTTGACGTTCTAACATTCATTATGCTTGAATCGATGCGCAATTCGTATTTTTAGCGTTGTTTGACGTGATTTAAAGGCTTACTAAGTTTATATGATGTTTTAGGATTTATTGATATAATTGGTTGAGATCCTCGGGGCCTCGGATGCGATTCGGACCATGTTCGGCGCATTCAAAATATTTTTGGAGTTGTAGAAACTGTGGTTCTTCTAGTTCTGGTTTCCTCTTATGCGATCATGGAAGAGTGGATGCGATCGTGAAGGTATGAGTTTGGTAGTCATGGTTTTTGTTCTATGCGATCGAACGAATGCATTCGTGATCGCGAAGTTTTCATGGGCCAGTGAATCGTGAACGACTGGCCTTTGCCGAGTTCACAGTGAAGAAATGGAGGACATGGGCAGTGGGCGCTTGGCTCTATACGGTTTCGTAGTGGTGCACGCGATTACGTGGTCCTGGGTGAAGTCCTCTCCCCGTTGACGTGGAGCCAACCTCATTCGCATAGGTCTTTTTGTTGGGGCAACTTACTTTGTTCTACGTGATTGCATGTGAAGTTCCGCGATCGCGTAGTGTCAACACCTGCGCAGCAGAACTTAAATTTCAAAATCGAGGGTTTGCTCTCATTTTCACTTTGGGACTTTGGGAGCTCGGATTAAGGCGAGATTTTGAGGAATTTTTAGAGGAAATATTTGGGTAAGGATTCTTGACTTATTTTTTATTAATTCCCACTAATTTATCTTCGATTCCTCCATTTAATTAAGGTTTTGGGTAGAAAAATTTGGGGGAAAAGGCGTAAGGGTCTTAGACCAAATTCTTGGATTTTGAAAGGCCAAATGAGGTCGGATTTGGATAATTCTTATATGTTTGGACTCGAGATCGAATGCGTGTTCGAATTTTATAATTTTGATCGGGTTCCAAGACGTGCGCCCAGGTCGACTTTTTGGAGCAATTTTTTAATTCTTTGCTAAAGTCATAGTTTCATTATTTAAATTAATTTCTTATAGTTATATTTATAGTATGTAATTATTTTGGCTAGATTCAAACCGATCGGAGTTGGAAAATCGAGGAAAAGGCCTTCCTGTTGATTGATTGAGCGAGGTTTGAGATAAATGACTTGTCTAACATTGTGTGAGGGAAATTCTCCTTAGGATTTGGCATTGTTATGGTAAATTGTAATACGTGAAGGCCGTGTATGCGAGGTGACGAGTACGTACTCAGGCTAAATGTTGAAAATTCGATTTTTGCTGAGTAGTTCCTTTATATTCCCTTAATTGAGTTACTTTAGCACATGTAGTCATCATGTTAGCCTAATGTCACATATCTACGTGTCTTATCTATTATTTGAAATTTGTACAACATGCTTAGTTGAATTACCTGCTTCCTTTGATTTTGTATTCATTCTTTAACTGTAGGATTCCTTGCTTTGATTTCATTGTTCCATTTGTTATGTGTTGTTTTCATGATTTTTGTTGAGATAACTAATGGGTTGTGGCACGGGGTTTCTGCCGTGTAGAGTGTTATTGTGGAAGAAGGTTTGTGTCGTGCAGAGTGTATTATGGCACGAGGTTTCTATTGTGCGAAGTGTTATTGTGGCACGCGGTTTCTACCGTACGGATAGTTATTGTGGCACGAGGTTTATGCCGTGCGGTTATCATTGTCTGCACGAGGTTTCTGCCGCACCGTTGTGAGATATATACGTTTGGGACTACAAGGCGGTATCTCGGGAGCGCCCCTATTATTTACCTCTATTTGTTGTATTGTTGTTGTTGTTGTTATTTTCTTAACTTGTAAGATTCTGGTTTCCTTACGTGTTGTAGTTGTCTTCTTGAATTTCGGGTTGTTATCTTCTGTGAATTTCTATTGTTACACTTCTTTATCATCTAATTACATTATTATATCTCCTGCCTTATTTTTCCTATTATTCCCAGTAGGGCCCTGATCTGACCTCGTCTCTACTCTACTGAGGTTAGGCTTGGCACTTACTGGGTACCGTTGTGGTGTACTCATACTACTCTTCTGCACACTATTTTTTGAAGATGCAGGTTCTTCCTACCAGACCACATATCAGTGAGCTAGTCCGTGTGTGGAGACAGCAAGGTATATCTGCCAGTGTTCGCAGACCTTGGAGTCCCCTTCTATCCTTATTATATTATCTTCCTTATTCTCTTTAGAGCTTGTGACTTATTTCTACAGGGTTTTGGGAGTTGTAACTATTTTAAATCTCAGTTTTTATTTATTTCAGATGATGAGGTTTGAGTTTAAGCTTTATATTCAGTTATTTCGCATAATTGTTAGGCTTACCTAGTCTTAGAGTTTAGGTGCCATCACGACATCCTACGAAGAGAAATTTGGGTCGTGACAAGTTGGTATCAGAGCACTAGGTTCATAGGTTTTATAAGTCACAAGCAGGTTTAGTAGAGTCTCGCAGATCGGTACAAAGATGTTTGTGCTTATCTGTTGGAGGCTATGGAGGAGTTAGAAAAAGATTCACTTTTTTGATTCCTTTTCTTACAAAATTTTTGACTTCGAATTCTAAATTTCTGTCTTTCTATTCTCTTACAGATGGTGAGGATACGTATATCTGGATCAGATAACCAGACACCCGCGCCTCCTACTAGAGCCGCGAGAGGCTGGGGTCGGGGTAGAGGCCGAGGACGTCCACGTGGTGCAGCCAGAGCACCCGCACGAGCTGCTACGGAGGAGCCACCATTAGCTCCAGTTGGAGCGCAGGCACCTGAGATGCCTGTTACTGCACCAGCCCCCCAGGAGACTCTCGCCGCGTTTCTGAGCATGTTCACCACCTTGGCTCAGGCAATATTCATACCACTTGCTCCTGCCACAACTTAGGTCGGAGGAGGAGCATAGACTACCGCAGCCCGTACCCCATAGCAGCGGGTCCAGGTCGATCGGGTTCTTGAGGTCATACCAATGCAGTCGGTAGCCCTAGTTCATCCCGAGGTTAGGGCAGCAGTTTAGGAGGAGGATCAGCTGAGGCTCGAGAGGTACATGAAGTACCACCCTCCTACTTTCAGTGGCTTGGCGTCATAGGATACCTAGGGTTTTCTTGAGGAGTGCCATCGTATCCTCGATACTGTAGGTGTTGCGGAGTCTAATGGGGTTTTTTTCACTACGTTCCAGCTTAGAGGAGCGGCCTATCAGTAGTGGCGAGCATATGAGTTGGGTAGTCCGGCCAAGGCAGCTTCACCCTCTTGGACTCAGTTCTCGGATATGTTCTTGAGGGAGTATGTTCCCCAGAGTCTCAGAGATGCATGGCGCGCAGAGTTTGAGCAATTGCGCTAGGGTTCTATGACCGTGTCGGAGTATGTGGTATGGTTTAGTGATTTGTCTTGGCATATACCAGGCTTGGTTGCTATTCTTTGAGAGCGGGTGCGTTGATTTATCGAGGGGCTCAACCCTAGTATAGGATTTAGCATGGACCGAGAGTTGGAGATGGACATCGCATACCAGCAAGTAGTGGGGATTACTAGGAGATTTGAGGGTATGCTGACTCGGGAGAGGGAGGAGATAGAGGCCAAGAGGTCTCGAGAGTCTAGCACATATAGTTATCATTCAGAACATTTTTGGAGTTGCATAAACTCTGGTTCTTCCAGTTCTGGTTTCCTCTTATGCGATCACGGAAGAGTGGATGCGATCATGAAGGTCTAAGTTTGGTAGTCATGATTTTTGTTCTATGCGATCAAATGAATGCATTTGCGATCACAAAGTTTGCATGGGCCAGTGAATCGTGAATGCGTGGCCTTTGCCGCGTTCGTAGTGAAGAAAGGGAGGACCTGTGCAGTGGGCGCTTGGCTCTATGCGGTTGCGTAGTGGTGCACGTGATTGCGTGTCCCTGGGTGAAGTCCTCTTCCTGTTCACGTGGAGCCAACTGCGTTCACATAGGTCTTTTTGTTGGGGCAACTTACTTTGTTCTACGTGATAGCATGTGAAGTTCCGCGATCGCATAGTGTAAACCCCTGGGCAGCAGAACTTAAATTTCAAAATCGAGGGTTTGCTTTCATTTTCACTTTGGGACTTTGGGAGCTCGGATTGAGGCAAGATTTTGAGGGATTTTTAGAGGAAACATTTGGGTAAGGATTCTTGACTTGTTTTTGATTAATTTCCACTAATTTATCTTCGATTCCTCCACTTAACTATGGTTTTGGGTTGAAAAATTTGTGGAAAAAGGTGTAAGGTTCTTAGACCAAATTCTTGGGTTTTTAAAGACCAAATGAGGTCGGATTTGGATAATATTTGTATGTTTGGACTCGATATCGAATGGGTGTTCGGATTATAATTTTTGTCGGGTTCTGAGACGTGGGCCCGAGTAGACCTTTTGGAGTGATTTTTCAATTCTTTGCTAAAGTCGTAGTTTCATTATTTAAATTAATTTCTTATAGTTATATTTATAGTATGTAATTGTTTTGGCTAGATTCGAACCAATCGGAGTTGGAAAATCGAGGGAAAGTCCTTCTTATTGATTGATTGATTGAGTGAGGTTTGAGATAAGTGACTTGTCTAATCTTGTGTGGGGGATATTCTCCTTAGGATTTGGTATTTTTATGGTAAATTGCAATACGTGAAGGCCGTGTACGCAAGGTGACGAGTGCGTACTCGGGATAAATGTTGAAAATCCAGTTTTTGATGGGTAGTTCCTTTTTATTCCGTTAATTGAGTTACTCTTGCAGGTGTAGTCATCATGTTAGCCTAATGTCACATGTCTACGTGTCTTATCTCTTACTTGTAATGTGTGCAACATGCTTAGTTGAATTACCTGCTTCCTTTGATTTCGATTCATTCTTTAGTTGTAGGATTCCTTGCTGTGATTTCATTGTTCTATTTGTTATGTGTTGTTTTCGTGATTTTTGTTGAGATAACTGATTGGTTTTGGCACGGGGTTTCTGCAATGTTATTGTGGAACGTGGTTTCTGACGTGCAGAGTGTTATTGTGGCACAAGGTTTCTACCGTGCGGAGTGTTATTGTGGAGCACAGTTTCTACCGTGCAGAGTGTTATTATGGCACGAGATTTCTGTCGTGCAGAGTGTTATTGTGGCACGAGGTTTCTGCCATGCGGTTATCATTGTTTGCACGAGGTTTCTGCCGTGCCGTTGTGAGATATATACTTTTGGGACTACGAGGCGGTACCTCGGGAGCGCTCCTGTTGTTTACTTCTATTTGTTGTTTTGTTGTTGTTGTTATTGTTTTCTTAACTTGTAAGATACTTGTTTCCATGTGTTTTGTAGTTGTATTCTTGAATTTCGGGTTGTTATCTTCTGTGAATTTCTATTGTTACACTTTTCTGTCATCTAATTACATTATTATATCTCCTGCCTTGTTTTTCCTATTATTCCTAGCAGGGCCCTGACCTAACCTCGTCACTACTCTACCAAGGTTAGGCTTGGCACTTATTGGGTACCGTTGTGGTGTACTCATACTACTCTTCTGCACATTGTTTTGTGCAGATCTAGGTTCTTCCTACCATACCACATATCAGTGAGCTAGCTCGTGTGTGGTGACTTCAAGGTATATCTGCCAGCGTCCGCAGACCTTGGAATTCCCCTCTATCCTTATTATGTTGTCTTCCTTATTCTCTTTAGACTCTAATGTATAGAGATATTTAGCATTTCTCTTTAGAGGTTGTGACTTATTTTTATCGAGTTTTGGGAGTTGTAACTATTTTGAATCTCAGTTTTTATTTATTTCTGATGATGAGGCTTGAGTTTTAGTTTTATATCTAGTTATTTTGCATAATTGTTAGGCTTACCTAGTCTTAGAGTCTAGGTGTCATCACGATATCCTACAGAGAGAAATTGGGGCCGTGACAAGTTGGTATCAGAGAACTAGGTTCATAGGTGTTATAAGTCACAAGAAGGTTTAGTAGTCTCGCAGATCGGTACAGAGACGTTTGTGCTTATCTTCGAGAGGCTATGCAACAGTTAGGAAAAGATTCACTTCTTTCATTCCTTGTCGTGCAAAACTTTTGACTTCTAATTCTAAATTTCTATCTTTCTATTCTCTCACAGATGGTGAGGACACGTACAACTGGATTAGATAACCAGACACCCGCGTCCCCTACTAGAGCCACAAGTGGCCGGGGCCGGGGTGGAGGTCGAGGACGTCCACATGGTGCATCCAGAGCACCCGTACAAGCTGCTATAGAGGAGCCACCAGTAGCTCCAGTTGGAGGGCAAACACCTGAGACCCCTGTTACTGCACCATCCCTCCAGAAGACTCTCGCCTAGTTTCTGAGCATGTTCAGCACCTTGGCTCAGGTAGGCTTGATACCACTTGCTCCTGCCACAATTCAGGCCGGGGGAGGAGCACAGACTACCACAGCCCGTACTCCATAGCAGCGGGTCCAGGTCGATCAGGTTTCGGAGGTCATACCAATGCAGCCGGTAGCCCCAATTCAGCCTGAGGTTAGGGCAACAATTTCGGAGGAGGAGCAGCTCAGGCTCGAGAGGTACACAAAGTACCACCCTCCTACTTTCAGTGGCTTTGCGTCAGAGGATGGCTAGGGTTTTCTTGAAGAGTGCCACCGTATCCTCCGTACTATAGGTGTTGCCGAGACTAGTGGGGTTTCTTTCACTACGTTCCAGCTTAGAGGAGTGACTTATTAGTAGTGGCAAGCATATGAGTTGGGTGGTCCGGCCGATGCAGCTTCACCCACTTGGACTCAGTTCTCGGATATGTTCTTAAGAGAGTATGTTCCCCAGAGTCTCAGAGATGCATGGCGCGCAGAGTTTGAGTAGTTGCGCCAGGGTTCTATGACCGTGTCGGAGTATGCGGTCCCATTTAGTGATTTGTCTAGGCATGCACCAGCCTTGGTTGCTACTGTTCGAGAGTGGGTTCGTCGATTTATCACGGGGCTTAACCCCAGTATCAGATTTATCATGGCCTAAGAGTTGGAGATGGACATCGCATACCAACAAGTAATGGAGAATACTTTGGAGATTGGAGGGTATGCTGACTCGGGAGAGGGATGAGAGAGAGGCCAAGAGGTCTTGAGAGTCTGTCACATATAGTGGCACTCGTTCCCCAGCTGCAGCTTTTAAAGGTAGGGGCTATGTAGGTCGCGCTGTTCATTTAGCACTTCCAGCCGCCAACGGTAATCCAGCCACTCCTAGGCCCCATGCTCCCTACTATGCCCCGCCATTGTCTAGTGCACCTCCTGCACGGGGTGCTTTCAGCGGTCAGTCTAGCCAATCAGGCCCGAGCTAGCTGACGTAGCCACGTCCTCCAAGAGCTTGTTTTGAGTGTGGAGACACTCGTCATATGGTGAGGGATTGCCCCAGACTCAAGAGGGGTGCACCTCCACAGACTACTCAGGCTCTGCTTATTCCATCGGGTCTTCAGGCTTCTCAGGCCGTCATCAGCTACCACTCCACCTGCACAGCCAGCTAGAGGTGGAGGTTGAGCAGGTAGAGGTCGCCTTAGAGGGGGAGGCCAGGCCAGATACTATGCTCTTCTTGCTAGGATGGAGGCAGTTACATCTGATTCTGTCATCATAGATATTGTTCCGGTCTGCCATAGAGATGCATCAGTCTTATTTGATCCAGGCTCCACTTATTCTTATGTGTCATCTTATTTTGTTTCGTATTTGAGTGTATCCTGTGATTCTTTGAGTTATCCTGTCTATGTGTCTACACCCGTGGGAAATTCTATTAATGTTGACCTTGTGTATCGATCATGTTTGGTTGTTATCGGTGGTTTTGAGACCAGTGTCATGCCCTTTTTTCTCGCGAAAGCGGGTTTCAACGCGTGACAACTCTTTTAAAGAAGGTATTAAAAGAGAAGAGTCGCCACCTAACGATTCTTTAAGGTTAGGGCACCTATTTGCGAGTAACTCTGTTTGACTTGTCTGTATCACCAAAGATCAGGTAAGGGCTCAAATTACCTCAAAGAGAAGGTGTTAGACACTCCTCGAGGTCCAGAACTATGGGTCCCGACCGAATTTTAAACTATATGGATAATATAATTAGGCTAGATGATCAAATAATGGAAAATTTAAAACTCGAAGAGTCTTATTATAACACATGAGAATCGGTGCAAATCTTAATGACCACAAGGACAACGACATTAATCTATGTTAAATGACTTAAATGTAAATAACAAGTACATAAAGAAAGGGGGTCCTAAGTTTTTTAGCCTAAAGTATCACCCCGTGCAACGTAAATAATACTTCGCAACTCCCTTGAGTTAGGGTTGCTCATAATATTCAGCGGGCACAAACTATCATCTCCTGCTACCCGATTACTATGTTAAAGTTATTTACCTAAAAGTGCTCTAATTCAATTCTAGGTCGTACCCTATGCGTGCACTACCCGTCCCATGCCTATGGTCCAGGAGGCTTTCGACCTCTATTTGGGTGGTTCTAGACTTCACTTAGGATGCTCAAAAATGATAAAACTAGCGCACATTGAAAACATATAGGACTACACATAAATGCAAGAAAGGGTTCAAGTTAACCTCCACACATAAACAACAAATTGCATGCGAGCCGATTCAACAATAGACAGTTTTCAAGATCAAGACTTAAAGTCCTATAGGCATGGTTTCTAGGTGATTCTGGATTCCAGTATCGTACAGGCAGTGTTACAACTTTAGGCTAGCGGATTTGCAGATTGAAGTCATTACAAACCTATAGGCATGGTCTCTAGTTATCTGCGTAATGAGGTAGTGAAACGATCCCAGAATTCTGAACTACCAGTGTTGATTTTACAGACATGTTTCTTAGGTAGGTGACGGTATCCTATAGGCAAGATTTCTAGTAGTTAACAATTGAAATTGATTTTATATACTTTATCCCTATAGGCATGTCATCTAAGTGTGGCAATGTGACGAAGTAACAAAGTAATTGATCAGTTGATTAAGATCATATAGTCATGATATCTAAAGGAGCAGCGTACCAAGAGTAATAGAAGCAGTTTATTGATTGATTAATTGAAACCCTATAGACATGGTATCTAGATGGACATTAGCCAAACATATGTTATTGTATCCTATAGGCATGCTATCTAAAGCGTTTAGTAGTACACCTGGAAACAAGTGTGGCAATTACTTGATCCAACATGTTTTGATAAGTTAAGTGAAGTGTGTGCGTGATTCCTATAGGCATAGTTTTGTATGTGTGGACAGAAATAAAGCATATTGAAGCAAAGTAACAAGCAAAGAAAGTAGGTCCTATAGTCATGTTCTCAACCCGTTTATGCAATAATTAGGATAACCCCAACCCCCTTTTCACTAATCTCCCCATCTGTTTACAAATTATTACACGCCCAGAATGAAATGATACATACTTAAAGATGAAAAACTATAGACTGAAATAAGTACAAGCCCGCTAAGGTAATCACAAACCCAATACATAAGTAGCCTAGGGATATCCTAGGCCTTCAATAGCCTTACTCCCGGACAAAGCAGCAGGCCCAAACCACAAGCTCACAAGAAAATGACTAGAGTGCCCCCTGAATCCTGTGACTAAATCCAACAACACATATGGCCCTCTCCTAGGCCCAACAAATAATTTATTTACCCAAATGGATTCCAAACTTGACCAAACGAGTAACAAAGGACTCATAGAATTAATTGAACAACTTAAACACTCAGTTCTTAAAAATGTAACTAGCAGGAGCTCTAGTCAAGGTATATAAACAAGATCATGCTAAATTGGAAGGCATATAAGATACATATAAGGCAAGTTTATGCTTGTCATTCTAGAACAGAGATTAAGTGCAATAAGATTAACCATCGTAGGATAGTATACTATTTCAAACAAAGTATCAAGAAAAACATGGTCCAGAATTATCCTAAAAGCATTAGTCAGGGGTTTGAACATGAAAATCTAGCAGTGTTATAGATAAGAGCAAGTGAAGTACAGTATTGACATGGAGTCTTTGACATGAGAACCTAATGAGAATGTGACAGCATAACAACATGCTAGTGGGCATAGTTTGGCAGACATATCACTTAATTTAATCATGAGGCTTAACATACTGAGCATAGATTATAGCACAAAGACCCTAAAAGCTCATGTTAGGTAAAAGACTAAAAACATACATTAATTTTAGGCTAACAGGGGAAACAAACACCAGGATTCTTGCTAGTTGACTATACATAAGAGAAAAAGCTAAACGTTGAAATCTACCCTAGAGATTTTTGGAAGTGCTAAAGGATACATGATTAACAAGTCGAGGAGAACAATCACTAGAATTGCAAATAGCAGAAAAACATGTTCAGCTGGAAATTAAGACAATATTGTAATATGGGATTCACATGGTCTTGGTCAGTTTGTAAAGAAATAGTTGATTAAACATAAAAGACTTAGCATAAAGGAATTCATTCAAGCAAGGAGATGATCCGCTAAGAGATTCAGTAGGAGAACCCAAGGCAATGTATAAAAAGGATCTCATAACAGACAATAGGTAATCAGAATAGTCAGAATTATTAAAGTTGCACACATATAATAGGCATGCATTGAAGCTTAAAGTTCAAAGAGGTTCAGATGCTAGAAAAACACAGAGGCAAAAAAATTAATTCCAAAGGAAAACAAGAATACCAACAAAGGCGAACAATAGCATATTGATTCACAAAGGCCTAAATGACATGAGCATACAAAGCATGAACACAAGAAAAAATAAAATTGTGGGAGTCTCAGTACTTACCATTTTGCAGAACTAAAGAGCAAATAAAGTACAAAACTAAATGCTAGCAGCAACTTGCTTATCAGTAGCAAATAGAGAACAGCAGAAACCCAAAAATTCTCAGTGCGTCAGAGTTCCCAATTATGTTAGATGAACCTCGGTTAGTGCTCACACCGAGAGAGGTTAAGCAATCGAATTCTGGTGGCTTTGGCTTTCAGCCGGCCAAGAACAATAGATTCAAAATAGTATCGAGTGAGTGAGAGTATGAGAGAATAGTTCTTCTGATCCGTTAAAGGGGATTAGGGGAGCCGTTTATATAGTAGTGAAAATCGAACAAGCAAACATAAAAAAACATTTAATTAAACACAAAATAAGAAAAGAATATCACATGCAATCAGTAATAAAATCGGTAAAGGGGAAATCGAAATTTCAAACCTTAGTTGAGTCCAATGGCCATGAATCTGGTCGGAAATGCGAGAATCGTTCATTGTAGAGTATATATAAATGAAATATCGCCAGATCATCACAAAATCATAGCCAATCAGGCCTGTTCTTGAAAGGAGTTCTTGCCAAAAATAGAGCAAGAACTAAGTAAAACCACAAATGTTTATAAAATAGCAAAGTATCACAAAATAGGTAAGTAAATCATGGATTGATTCCATTTTTAGGTTGGAATCGGAGAGTAATCAGGAGGCGGCTTCTAGGGTTTCTCAAAAAAGGAAAGGGGTTGAGAGGTTTTGAGGGTGGCTAATAAGGGAAAAGGGGATTAGGGTTTGGGTCATGGGGATATAAGGAAAGGTGTGAAATTATTATGGGTCGTTGATCATTTGAGATCAACGTCCAAGATCAAAAAAGGAAGTGGGGCGGGTCAGGAGATGGGTATAGGATAGTGGGCTGCTGGTGCTGGGTTAACGTGTATTGGGCCAAGGTTTTGGTCCAAAAATTGGCCCTATATTGGGCTAATAATTAAATACACAAAATTATTAAAACAAATAATTTATAAAAATAATTAATAGATAATAAAATATTACTTATGCAATAAAATGATTAAAAATATTAACTTAACATTTATAAAAATATAAAAAGGCTATTGTAGCATGAATAATGTAATAAATGTAATTATGCATGGAATATGGGCCAATATTGCAAGATTATGTAAATGGCTAAAACAATGCAAAGATAATTATATGAAATGAAGTAAAATATTATAAAACATATATGTAGATGTAAAATAATAAATTTGGCTGATTAATGCATCACAAAATAATTTAAAAGGGTAATTAATAAATATTTGAACAATTTAAATGCAAGAAAATCAATTTTAAAGCCTTAACATTATGGACATTTATAGAAAATACTTATATGACTCTTTTAAATTGGTGATGATGCAAAAAATAATATTTTGAAAGTATATATGATATTTATAAAATATGAGGGCAAAATTAGGTATCATCAGCTGCCCCTCTTTACCTGAAAATGATGAAAGAATTGTCGGGTAAAGAAAAATGATGACCAATTTTGTCCCGAAGTGAGATGAGGAATGATGTATTTTGAAAAACGTGGGGTCGAACCCTGGTTCTTGAGTTGCCTACATATCCCTGGTGTTACGGGAATCAGGACGTGTATAGTTCTAGATCCAACGGCGAACTAAATCGATGGAGTTGTTATAAGAGTTGTCGTATGTTTCAAAAAAGGATCTTTTGGGTAGGATAGTGTCATAAGTAACAGATGATTTCAGGTGGAGCTATGAATGTGAATTTGATCGTTACGGATGTATAAGGCAAATATTTGAACGGTTATAGAACAAAAGGGTAATCAATTGCTGATCATCGGTTACATTTGAGGCAATCGAAGGATGTGAATGTCATGAACGAAAACCGAAGCGAGAGTTGCTCCTGTTTGTAGAACGGTTACCTCCCGATATACCTGCAAAACTTAAACACGATGCACGCGAATATATATGGGTTATTTCGAAAATTTAAACATGATGCAAATTCCCTTCGGACTATGAGATTTGTCCTTGGACGATGAGGATAATGTACTTAGACCATGACGTCCTGGGCCATGAAGCATATGATAAGGGATTCGCAGGCCATGAAATGATGTCCTCGGGCCATGAGGATGGTGCCTCTGGACTATGACGCCTTTGAATAATGATACGCAATTTTGAGAGATCCTCCGGCCATGGCATGATGTCTTCGGGATATGAGAATGATGCCTTCAGACTATGACGCCTTCAGACAATGTGGCGATGTTTCTGCCCATGAAATGCAAAGGTGCTAATATCGATCTCTTAATAAAGGAAACATGTGATGCTCAGTCATATGCGAGAACGAGACGAGACAAGGCTTAGTCTTGTATGGGATGAGGGAAGTGTTATAAACCAACACAAAGAGTGGAGACAATGCTTAATCTTTTGCAAGGAAAGGCAGTGCTTAGTCTTATATAGTATGGAGGCAGTGCTTAGCCTCATGCAGAGAATGGAGGCAGTGTTTAGTCTCATACAAGTAGAGGCAGTGTTTAGCCTTATGCAATATGGAGGCAGTGCTTGGCGTCATGCGAGGAATAGAGACAATGCTTAGTCTCATGCAAATAAAGGCAATGCTTAGCCTTGTGCCGTGTAGAGGAAGTGCTTAGTTTCATAAGAAGAGCAGAGACAGTGTTTAGTATCATGCAAGAAAGGCATTGTTTAGCCTTATGCAGTATGGAGGCAGTGCTCAGCCCCGTGCAAAGGATAGAGACAATGCTTAGTCTCGTGTAGGGCGAGGACAATGTTTAGCCCTATGCAAGGAGTAAAGACAATGCTTAGTCTCATGCAAGGAATGAAGACAGTGCTTAGTCTCATGTAGGGTGAGGGCAGTGTTTAGCCTTATGCAAGGAGTAAAGATAATACTTAGTCTCATGAAAGGAATGGAGACAGTGCTTAGGTGAGGGCAGTGTTAAGCCCTATGCAAGGAGTAAAGACAATGTTTAGTCTCATGAAAGAAAGGCAGTGCTTAGCCCCATGCAATGATGAGGGCAGTGCTTAGCCCTATGCGAGAAAAGCGATGACTAAATACAAGAGGATAAAACATTTCTTAGCTTGATGTGTTTGCGTTTGGTGACTTTTGTCGGTGTGAAGATAGTGATCTTGATGTGTGTATGTATTTGCAGACGTTCGTGTTATCTTCATTGTGCCTGCATCCAAAGGAAAATCGTGAGTTTTGCGGGGGAAATATTGGTTCGTGCTCTCGATTCCTTGCTTTGCCTTTGCTCTTGTCTGGAGGTCCTGTTTGAGTCACCTCGGGTAATGTCTGGCTGCCATACAAATAAAAGTTTCGACAAACATACATTTGATAAACTGTTTATAAGAATGTAATTGTTCAAAATATGTGATAATGCATGAGGGAGAATAACTTGTTGAATTGATGACTATGACATGCTTTTGAGACATTGCAACCTCCTTGACTTGGAATTTTGAGGAATTTTGAGGATCCTCCTCAAAATTCTGCCCCAATTTAAATGCATACTTATGGCGATACATTCCTTGGCGATTCTAAACATGATGAGATCGGGCAAACTCGAGTTCTTTCCCTAGTTTCTGACCATAGGGGGAATGAAGATTTTATTATGATGTGACCGAACCCACAGGGCTTCCTACGTACCCCCTCTTATACGGGAATTAGGTCAAGCATAGTTTAGTTACATCAAATAGAAAGTGCAAACATAATCTTAAACATAGTATCTCTTGACTGCGTCTGAATTGATGGGTTTTGGCCAAATCTCTTCATCCATTTCTGCAAGTATAAGTGCTCCTCCTGTTAATATTCAGTGAACCATGTAAGGGCCTTTCCAGTTAGGTGAGAATTTCCCTTTTGTTTCATCCTGATGTGGGAAGATCCATTTTAGTTCCTTGACCTAACCTTTTTGTTGAAAGCTCTTGCCATTCTATTCTGGTAGAGTTTACCATGACACACTGCGTTCATTCTTTTTCCATCAACGAGAGCTAGTTATTCATATCAGTTATGTACCAACTCTGCGTCGCTGAGCTCGGCTTCCTGTATGATTCTTAAGGAAGGGATCTCCACTTCGGCGGGAATGACGACTTCAGTACCGTAAACCAGTAGGTAGGGAGTTTCCCCTGTTGATGTATGAACTGTGGTTCGATACCCGAGTAACGCAAAATGGTAGCTTCTCGTGCCATTGTTTGTAATTATCTACCATTTTTCTCAATATCTTCTTGATGTTCTTGTTGGCGGCTTCTGTGACTCCATTCATTTGTGGCCTGTATGCTGTAGAATTCCAGTACTTGATCTTGAATGTTTCACACATAGCTTTCATCAAGTCACTGTTGAGATTGGCGGCATTGTCAGTAATGATTGATTCAGGTACTCCATATCGACAAACAATGCGGTCCCGGACAAAATCTGCTACAACCTACTTGGTTACTGCCTTATAGGATTCTGCTTCAACCCATTTTGTGAGGTAGTCTATAGCCACCAGAATGAACCTATGTCCATTTGAAGCAGCGGGTTTGATTGGTCCGATGACATCCATGCCTCAAGCAGAGAAAGGCCAGGGCAAACTTATTGCATTGAGTTCGTTGGGTAGCACTCGTATCATATCAACATGTATTTGACATTGGTGACACTTTTGAACATAGTTGATGCAATGTGTTTCCATAGTCATCCAGAAATACCCTACCCTTAATATCTTCTTGGCCAAAAAAAAAAAACCCATTCATGTGAGGTCCGCAAGTTCCGGCTTGTATTTCCTTGAGCAATCTAGATGCCTCCTTGGCATCGACACATCGCAATAATCCCAGGTCAGGATTTCTTATATACAAAATTAATCTGCTTTAAAAGAAAAGATTGGCTAATCTTTGGAGCGTGCGCTTCTGAGTGTGGGTATCATTCTTTGTATATCCTCCCTTTTCCAAGTATTCCTTGATATCGTGGAACCATGGATTTCCGTCGAACCCTTCTTCAACATGAGCACAATAAGCTGGTTGCTTATGAATTTCTATTAGGATCGGATCGATGAAATTCTTGTCCGGATGTTGTATCATGGAAGACAAAGTGGCCAATGCATCTGCAAACTCATTCTGAATCCTTGAAACATGTTCAAATTCTATCTTTGTGAATCTCTTGATCAGCTCTTGTACGCAATGCAAGTATGGCAATATTTTGGTGTTCTTAGTAGCCTATTCTCCTAGAACCTGGTGCACCAATAGATCTGAAACTCCTATTACCAATAACTCCTGAACGTTCATGTCAATGGCCAACCTGAGTCCCAGGATGTAGGCCTCATATTCTGCCATATTATTGGTGTACGGGAACCTGAGTTTTGTAGATACCAGGTAATGTTGACTGGTCTCTAACTCTAAGACAGCTCTGATGGCCACTCCTTTGAAGTTTGCTGCTCCGTCGAAGAATATCCTCCAACCATCGTATGCCTCGATAATATATTCTCTTACAAACGATACCTCTTCGTTAGGAAAATACATTTTTAACGGTTAGTATTCTCCGTCTACGGGATTTTCTGCCAAGTGATCCGCCAATGTTTGCCCTTTGACTTATTTCTAAGTAACATAGACGATGTCAAACTCACTCAGCAACATATGCCACTTTGCTAACTTTGCTAAAAGATGTATTTTAGCGGATCCATCTTTGATATGACATATGTAGTGTACGCACAGAAATACTGTCTTCACTTCTGGGCTTTCCAAGTCAAAGTGCAGCAAGTGCATTCCAACAAATAGTACCGGGCTTCATAAGCTGTGAACTTCTTGCTAAGATAATATATCGCCTGCTCCTCCCTTCCAGTTTTGCCATGTTGTCCTAGAATGCAACCAAAGTCCCCATCCAACACATACAGATAGAGCAACAAGGGTCTTCCTGGTTCTGGTGGGACCAACACGGGTGGTTTAGATAAATACTCCTTGATTTTGTCGATGACTTTCTGGCATTCTTCAGTCCATCTTGTTGCAACATCTTTCCTTAGAATTTTGAAGATTGGATCACATATCACCGTTTATTTTGCTATAAAATGGCTGATATAATTAAGGCGCCCTAGAAAACTCATCACATATTTCTTATTCTTTGGCGGCGGAAAAAATCTTGGATAACTTTGATTTTTGATGGGTCTAACTCAATACCTTGGCGGCTGATGATGAAACCTAACAACTTTCAAGCAGGCACTCTAAAGGCACATTTTGCAGGATTCAACTTCAAATTGTATTTTCAAAGCCGGTCAAAATATTTCTTTAAGTCTGCTATGCGATTCGAACTCCTTTTAGATTTGATGATAACATCATCCACGTACACTTCTATTTCCCTGTGTATCATGCCGTGAAAGATAGTCGCATGACCCTCATATAGGTGGCCCCAACATTCTTCAGATTGAACGAAATCATTTTGTAACAATATATTCCCCACAGTGTGATAAAGGCGGTCTTTTCGGCGTCCTATTCATCCATCCAAATCTGGTGGTATACTTCGAAATAGTAGACAAAGGATTGGAGTTCATGCTTGGTGCAATTGTCAATCAGTATGTGTATGTTAGGCAACGGAAAATCATCCTTAGGACTTGCTCTGTTCAGATCTCGGTAATTGACACATACTCTAACTTTCCCATCTTTCTTTGGAACTGGCACAATGTTGGCTAACTAGGCCGGGTATTCGACCACTCAGAGAACCTTGGCTTTGATTTGCTTGGTGACCTCCTATTTTATCTTCAAACTCATATCTGGATTGAACTTTCTGAGCTTCTGCTTTACCGGTGGACACATGAGATTGATGGGTAGCTTGTGAGCTACTATGGATGTGCTTAACCCAGTCATATCGTCGTAGGACCGTGCGAAGATGTCATCATACTCATTTAGGAACCTGATATACTCTTCTTTCTATGACGGTGATAGATGAATGCTTATATGAGTTTCCTTAGCCGTCTCAGAATCCCCTAAGTTAATGACCTTAGTTTCCTCCAAATTAGACTTCGGTTTGTTTTCAAAATTCTCTACTTCTTTGACAATTTCATCAGGTATCACATCGTCTTCCATAGCTTCTGAATCACTGTCCGTATATTGCGTTGTCTCATTACATGTCACCGTCGTAGGTTCATCAGGATATGTAATGATTATGCAGAAAAGAATGTATAAAGATAATAATAAATATGAAAATCAGTAATGCATTAATAAAATTTTAAAATGTCAACAAGTACGACTTGATGTCTCGAGTAATTATTTTAAAACAAAATACTGAAATTGTCTTAAATGCTCGAAACAATTTGGAAATAAATCATGCTAATTTGCTAGGCTACCCAGGAACTCGGCGAGCCCGGGATGGTGCATCGGTCTAGTTCTTGAGAATAGATCCCTCTTCCATTGTCTGAATGGTAAGGTCTTCCTCCTCCTCAACAATTGCATTGCAGTCCATATCTTCTTCATCTAGAAACAACTTCCTCATACCGGCCAAAACCTCATATTCTTCGGTTCCCCACATCATGTCAACTTGACAGAATGTCTGGTGCAGTGGTGGTACGGGTTGTTCCAGCGGATAATATGGGGAGCGCTATGGCAGTATCCAATCCTGATGCTCTTGCATGGTGTATTCATATCCTAGTCCAAAGGTCGTGCCATGGTACTGCGGTTGTACAGGTTTAGTGATCCCCTGATGCTTTTTGCCAAGACCCTTGCTTGGTTCATATCCCGTCCACAACAATATGGTTTCTATCTTCTTACTCCACCATCGATCCTTTTCAATTGTATTCACCCACTCAATGCGGTGATATGTTTCCCCGCCCAACTTCCTCCTGTTTTCGATGACTGGAACGGTCTAATTGGTGTAAATGGGGTTGCTTCCATATCCATGAATGATCACCTCCTGATGATTCCATTCGAACTTCACAGCCTGGTGCAGAGTAAAATCCACTGCCCCAGTTGCATGTATCCATGTTTATCCCAACAATAAGTTGTAAGTAGAAAATATATCTAGCACTTGGAACTCAACATCAAACCAAGTCGGACCCATCTGTAGATCAAGGTTGATTTCCTCGATTGTGGCTCTCTGAGATCTGTCACATGCCTTCAAATTCATGCTTCCCATTCGTATCTCGTGCATGCCTTTATCTAATCTTTTCAGAGTGGTCAGTGGGCATATGGTCATGTTCTAATCTCCATCTATCAGGACCCTGGAAATGAACTTGTCCTCAAATTGCACTGTGATGTGCAACGCCCTGTTGTGACTGAGTCCTTCTGGTGGTAACTCATCTTCGTGGAAAGTGATTTTGTGACTCTGTAATACCTATCCGACTATGTTAGCCATCTCTCCACTAGTGATGCCAACAGGTACATAAGCTTCACTTAACACCTTCATCAAGGCATTCTTGTGTGTGTCTGAGTTTTGCAACAGTAATAAGATGGATATTTGAGTAGGGGTCTTGTTCAGGTGGTCAACAATAGAGTATTCTCTTGCTTGTATCTTCCTTCAAAGATCGTCAGTGCCGGTCTAAAAAATAGGTGGTTTAGGTGCAACTTATTTGTTTGTTCCTCCCAGATTCTCAGGTGTGTAAACTCTGCTAGTTCTAGTCATACCTTGCGCCGCACCTGTTTCTTCAATTTTGGCTTTTCCCTTTCTTCTTGCTTCCGCAACAAAATCCCATGGGACGACATCAGGCTCGTAAAATGGTATGGGATCTACCATTACAGTGAAAGGTGTAGCTATCTCAACTTTAAATGGTGCCTGGGTTTGTACCACAACTGGTGTGAGGGTGACCGAAGATGTTTTAAGAGCATCTCCCTCTAGAATAAGTTCAATGGACCCTTCCTAATCCCATTCCTATCACATTCACTCCCTCTCCTCTATGATCCGGGAGAGGGTTATTGCAGACGTACTGTGCAACTTCTTTTGCTTGTATAACCTTAGTGTCGATCAACGTCTGAATCTTGTCTTTTAACATGCGACATTCCTCAATAGTATGATCCTTCATGCCTGAATGATAAGCACATGTTTTGTTACAGTTGATCCATTGGGAAGGATTTTCTACAACAGTAGGAATAGGAGTGACGTAACTAGTAGCCTTCAGTCTTTCATATAATTGGGCTATGGGTTCAGCAATTGGGGTTTATTGTCTAGGAGGCTTGTGGTTGAAATTTGGACGTGGCTTTGGGTAGCTTTGGAGAGCGGGTGGAGGTTAATGGTAATATGCAGGTTGAGTGTTGTAGGTGGCGGCAGGGTATTTGTATTTTGGAGGTGAGGGTTGATATGTGGGTGGAGGTGTTTGGTATGTGAGGGGAGACTTAGGGCCCTGTGATACCATCACGACACCTACTTCTTTCTTCTTTGAAATACCTCCTGATTCCAAAGCTTTATTCGTGGCCTGTAGTGCCTCGAAATTAGTTACCATCCCACTCTTGATTCCTTCTTCTATTCTTTCCCCTAGCTTGATGATGTCCGAGAACTTGTGATTCTTGAAGACCATCAACCTTTCATAATATTGCGGATCTTGAGCTATAACAAAGAACTTGTTCATTTGTTCTTCTTCAAGTGTTGGCCTTAGCTTTTCGGTCTCTGATTACCAACGAGTAGCATACTCACAAAAGGTTTCTGTCGGTTACTTCTTGAGGTTTTGAATGTAGAAAACGTCTGACGCGTTCTCTGTGTTGAACCTGAATATATCCATGAAGTTTGATGCTATACTTATCCAATTTGCCCCCTTCTTCGGGTTTTGACTGATATACCAAGACAAAGCGTCTCCTATAAGGCTTCACATGAACAATTTCATGTGGATTTGTTCATTCTTACCCACTCCCACAAGCTTGTCGCAATATGTTCTTAGATGCACATTAGGATCACCAGTGCCATCGAACATTTCAAACTTTGGAGGTTTGTAACTCTCTAGCAGTTCCACATCTAGCTGAATACATAAATCTTCATAATTCAAACCTTTAACGCCTTTCCCACCTTCAACACTCTGGACTCTTCTGTGAGCTTCTTGAGTACCTCCGTCATGTTTCTAATGAGCAGGTCTTTCTCAGTTGGTTTGGGTTTGTATAGGGTTTGTTGCGGGTTATGGGGTGAGGTTTCCACATATATCAGATTACATTGATGAGTTCCTGGAACTTGGGTATATGGGTGGTCGTTGGTCAAGTTTTGGGGATTGGAAGTAGGTTGTGGTGCATTTTGGGGAGTGTGATATGCAGTGGTTTGCGGGTATTGAGTTGGATGATGGTGATGTTGTTGAGGGTTTTGCACTGGTGGTGGGTTAAGGTTCTGGGGAGGTGCGGGATTATGATATATGTGTGGTGTGGGAGGATTTGGAGCCATGGGTGGTGGGTTCTGGTTTTGTGTGTTTTGTGGTGGTGTTTGGTTATGGGTAGTCGGGTTTTGCTGGTTGATGTCGGGAATATTGAGAGTAAGGGAAAGATTTGCCAAATTTTGGACATGCTCAATCTCACTCTGTAGTTCCAGGATTTTATGCTCCAAACGTAAGACCAACTCGTTCTGCCCCGGAGTACTTCTACCTTCCTAAGTTTCAACATTTTCCGCCAGAACAACATTGTCTTTCCCGATACCACTTAAATCATCCATTTTCCCTTTGCCCTTGCTTTTGCTTTTTGGGTAACTAGGTGGAGGAGGAGGTGGAGGACCTTTGGATCTAGTGTGGTATGCTAATGATGCCAGTATGCACGAACCAATCTTTGGGAATGGAAATAATCAGAAAGAAAGGAAAACAAAAGGTAACCAAGTCAGTAAGGTAAAATAAAAGAGTGTTAGCAATATTTAAACATGTTTCACAAAGTCATGCAATAATTTGTGTCCTAATTTGGGGACCTCATTGTGCCTGAGATAGGCCTAAGCGACACATAGACTTGGATAAAATTGGTGCCAACGTTTGCTTCTTTTCATTAATGCGAAAATGAGCCAAAACAATCTTTTACTAAATCGACAATAGTAAAATAATGTTACTAATGGCATTTAGCCTTATTACATCGTAACCTAATTTAAACTAGAAGAAATAAAGAATATCATCTCCTAATCTACTTGGTCCCTGAAGGACCTTCTCCATGCTTGGTTCTCTTGACCCCATCAATCACGTTTCCCAGATCGTGCATATCCAACAATAAGTAAGCTTTTGACAACTTTCCTCCTTCATCGTCATCTATGCCTTAACAATCTGAAAGTCTCTTTCTAATCTTCCCTTCTAGCTCCATCAGTCCTTGTTCCAGGTATTCCAATATTTTCGTTTACTTAGTGGCAATATCCTTCCATTCCCTTATCGCCTCCATGTTCACTTTGTGCTGCTCCAGATGTTTAGCTTCGGATTCAAACACCCTTTTGCATAGCCTCTTATACTTCACCTGTGACTCAACCACTTTATGTATGATCCTATCCTTCGTGTTGACTCCTAGTTTGATATCCCTAGCTAGTCTTCCAACCATGATAGATAGTAGTACATATGACCGGTATGATACCTGTCTGGATCAATAGTTTCTCCTTTCACAATGATTTTTTGATTCCATATGTGTTGCGCTTCAAACTTGAACGGGGTGATATCTCCCTTGAAATCTGCCTTGTACTGGACCATGTTGGAGACCCGAGGTATGACTTGTTTTCTTCCAACTTGTCTCATTACCCTTATAGGAGCATAAGGATAGATACCTCACAACCCGATTGGTACCAAATGAATAGTCTCCTTTGACATGATGATGAACTCACTACTAGGAAACTATTCAAACATCCAATGCACTTGCTCGTCTGTTAGATTACTGAAGAAATGCACCCAACTTGCAGCATTTCCAGGCTTTGCAAACTTGTCTGGAATAAACATCATTTTCTTTGGGTGATGGTTGGCTATGTAGTCATTTAGTGGCCTTCGCAGAAGCTGTTGACGATACTCACCCCTCTGAAAGTGTTCCAGTACCCAGACTTGTAGTAATAGATTGCAACCCTCAAAGTGTCCAAACCCACGCTTGCACCGATCTAGAGCACGGTACATCTCAGCTAAGGTCATTGGGATGATAGTATAAGTTTGTCCTTCGATACCATCCATTAAGGTCCTGACGACCATGGCTAAGCGAGTATGAATTCTCCCCCTTTCATTGGAAAGATCAACAACCCCAGGAAGCAAACAATGAAAACATAAACCTGGCGATGCACCAACCCCAAAGAAGTAATGTCTAGTTTATCATGATGAAGACGATATCACTTACTATGCCCATAACGCTCGTAAAGAAAATCAAAAGGGATGTATGATTTCTTCAGACAGAGCAGTTCGTCATTCTTCTTAAAACCCAATATTTTTAGAAAACCGCGGGGAATGCAATTCTCTGGTACTAGCAATCCCGTACTATCCCATGGTAACTTGGAAAAACCCCCTATTTCTTCTAGGAGATGAGTCATTTCTATATTGCCGAACCGAAACACAGCTCGTTTCTCATCCCAGAATATGGTAGCGACCTCGATCAATTCCCTATTTGGTTGAATGTTCAGCAAAGATGGCAGGTCACCAAGTACTCTCCTCACATGATTCTTGTCACAAGGTGTAAGGTCTTTCCACTAGTCAAGCAGTAAAGGTGGGATCTTCTGGACCATACCAAACCTGGGATTTCATGCTTCATTTTCTGCAAACAAATAAAAGTTAGCCCTTTCTCCCTCCAGATTCGACTATTTACGCAATAATGATCAATATGTTGGCATATTTTCTCCAAGTAATGCACATAAAATGATAGTATCCTCTGGGATTATAGAAATCCCATTGGACTTTGGACAAGGTTTATCTAAGCGGGTTGTTACGTTAATAACGCTTCAACCCGTACTAAGTTTAGCATGATGCATGTACATTTTGAATTGGAGTAGGGTTTCTAGAGGGGTCTAGACTGGTACTCCCAAGTGGACAACTTGAGAGGGAAAGGCATGATACCATCAACTGCACAGCTGATCGACTAGTCTACCACAAATAAGCCTTTTCGATTTAAAAAGGGTGATTTTAGGAAAGCGTGAACACTCATTAAGGCCGCTATGTTGATAATTGGCACGAGTGGAGTATAATACAGAGCATGATTTATGCATAAATAATAACACATTGCCAAGTATTTGAATGATAAAAGTATGAAAAAGCAATAAATAACATAGTAAAGGCAAACATGAGAAGAAAAGAAAAGAAAGGAAAGACAAAAGAGAGAAGTCAGTTTAGCTCATGAAAATATGCGAGAACGTAATGAAGCAGGTAGGGAAATAGGGGTGGGAGGATCATAATATAGCAGTCTTAGACAAGATTAAGGAGATGGAGAGAGGTCACACATGTAATAGCGAATAAAGGAGAAAAAGGGAAGGGATGCGCATGTCGTAGTAGTTTAAAACAAATAAAGGTGAATAGGGAAAGGGATGTGCATGTCATAGCATTTTAAAACAAGGAAAGTAATCCACATAAGTCAAGTTCGTTATGGTAAGATCCTAAGTATATCCCAAGCAGAGTCGCCATGCTGTCACGCCCTTTTTTCTCATGAAAGCGAGTTTCGATGTGTGACAACTCTTTTAAATGAGGTATTAAAAGAGAAGAGTCACCACCTAACAATTTTTTAAGGTGCGTTAGGGCACCTATTTGCAAGTAACTCTGTTCGACTAGTCTGTGTCACCAAAGATCGGGTAAGGGTACAAATTACCTCAAAGAGAAGGTGTTAGGCACTCTTCAAGGTCCACAACTGTGGGTCCCGGCCGAACTTTAAACTATGTGGATTATGTAATTAGACTAGGTGATCAAATCAAGGGAAATTCAGAAGTCGAAAAGAGTTTTATTATAACACATAAGAATCGGTACAAATCTTAATGACTCCAAGGATGCAACTACATTGATCTATGTTAAATGGCTAAGTGTAAATAATAAGTACATAAAGAAAGGGTGGTCTTAAGTTTTTTAGCCTAAATGATTACCTCGTGCAACGTAAATAATACTTCACAACTCCCTTGAGGTAGGGTTTGCTCATATTATTCAGCGGGCACAGATTATCATCTCCTGCTACCCGATTACTATATTAAATTTATTTACCTAAATGCGGTCTAATTCAATTTTAGGTCGTTCCCTATGCGTGCACTACCCGTCCCATGCCTATGGTCCAGAAGGCTTTGGACCTCTATTTGGGTGGTTCTAGACTTCACTTAGGATAGTCCTAAAATGATAAAACTAGCGCACATTCAAAACATATAGAACTATACATAAATGCAAGAAAGGTCTCAAGTTAACCTCTACATATAAACATCAAATTGCACGCGGACCGATTCAGTAATAGACAGTTTTCAGGATCAAGACTTAACGTCCTATAGGCATGGTTTATAGGTGATTCTGGATTCCAGTATCGTACAGGAAGCGTTGCAACTTTAGGCTAGCAGATTCGCAGATTGAAGGTATTACAAACCTATAGGCATGGTCTCTAGTTATCTGCGTAATGAGGCAGTGAAACGATCCCAGAATCCTGAACTACCAGTATTGATTTTACAAACATGTTTCTTAGGTAGGTGACAGTGTCCTATAGGCAGAATTTCTAGTAGTTAATAATTGAAATTGATTTTATATACTTTATCCATATAGGCAGGTCGTCTAAGTGTGGCAATGCGATAAAGTAACAAAGTAATTGATTAGTTGATTAAGATCCTATAGTCATGATATCTAAAGGAGAAACGTACCAAGAGTAATAGAAGCAATTGATTGATTAATTAAAACCCTATAGACATGGTATATATATGGACATTAGCAAAACATGTGTTATTGTAGCTTATAGGCATGCAATCTAAAGCGTTTAGTAGTACACCTAGAAATAAGTTGTAACGATCCGATTAGTCATTTTGAGCATTTGCACTTCGCTCGGTAGTTTAGGGGCACGAGTAGCTCCTTATAATGTATTAGGACTTGTGTGCAAAATTTGAGTTCATTCCGAGTTGATTTGATATGTTTCGGCGTGAGGTTTTGGAAGTCAAAAGTTCATCAAGTTTGATTTGAGGTGCGTTTTGTCGTTTAAATGTTGTTATGCGCGATTTGAGGCCTTGATTAAGTCCGTATTATGTTATGGGACTTTTTGGTATATTCGTACGGGGTCCCAAGGGGCTCGGGTGAGTTTCGAATAGGTTTGGGTTGTGTTGCGCTCGTTTTTCTTATGTTTCGACGTCATTTCTTCAAGCATAAATGATATCATATTGAATGAATGAGCTCTGATTTCTATTTTGATTGAAGCATTAGATCCGTATCGTAATTACGGACGCGAATCAAAAAAAAATTATCGAATCTGGACATCGTATGAGAATTGTATGGTCATTTTACTAAGAATTGGGTTGCCAGATTTTTCAGATTAATTACGGAATTGCGACTGACTTCGTATTTAAAAATTTACACATTTCCAAATATTGAAACCAACATATCTCCTTCATTATAAGGTCAAATGGTGTGATTCAAAAGCTTATCTTGACTGAAAGTTCACACGGGATCCATTGGAGGCATCAAATGCAAGTGTTGGGATCATTTGGCATGCAAATGAGGCAGAACAGCTGGGAAAAAATACTTAATATCAAAGGTTTGTTCATTTGATCATATTTTGAGTTGGGGAGCTCGGATTTGGAAATTTGTTGGAGGCGATTTTCACCATATGGATTGGGGTAAGTGTTCTATACTCTATTTTGGTTATATTTCATGAATCCATCTTCGGTTTTTGGCATTTGATTGATGATTTCAAAGTAAAATTTGGGAGTTTTGTCTAAAATTTCATAAAGTAATTTTTTGAGTTTTGAACATTGATTCGGAGTCAGATTCGAGTGAAAGTAGCATGGCTGGACTCGTAATTGAATGGTTTGTCGGATTTTATGAGTTTTGTCGGGTTTCGAGGCGCGAATCCGGGTTTGACGTTTTTGTCGATTTTGGGATTTTGATTAAAGATTCGACCTTTATCGAATGAGTTTGTTTCCTTTGGAATTATTTGATGTATTTGAGTTGCTTTTGGCTAGTTTCGAGCCGTTCGGATGTTCGTTACCTATTTGGCTTGCTGGGTATTGGATTTGGCTTGTTCGAGGTAAGTAACTCTCTAAACTTAGTGTTGAGGGTATGAAACCCCGCAATACGTGTTATGTGAGGGAGTGCACCATGTGAATTGGGACTCTGTTGCTTCCATGGCACTGTATAGTGGCTCTAGTTTGTTGATATTTATGTTTTCACCATGCGATAAAGTAATTGAGCTGTCAATCATGCTAAAAATCATGTTTAGGCTTCATGTAGATGTTGTTAGGACCCATAATGGTTGTTTCTTGTTGTCATCTCACTGATTTCATTGATATTTCGTAGTCAGTTATATTCATGCATTCATATCATATCTCAGTCTCAGTTGTTGTTTTTGATACATCATATCATTGTTGTCGGGCTAGTTTTGATGACATTGGGAGCCCGTGAGTGAGACTGGAGAGAGTGATTACTGAGTGAGGCCGAGGGCTTGAGTGAGAGTGACATTTTGGGATCGGGCTGCACGCCGCAACATATTATATTATACATTTTGGGATCGGGATGCACGCCGTAGCATATTATATTATACATTTTATGATCGGGCTGCACGCCGCATCATATTATATTGTACCTTATGGGATCGAGGTGCACGCTGGAGCAATATAATGATATTTTATGGGATCGGGCTGAACGCCACAACGATATAGCGCTTGGGCTGAAGGAACCCCTCCAGAGTCTACACACCCCCAGTGAGCGCAGTCGACTATATATATGTGGATCGGGCTACACGCTGCAGCGGTTATTGTACAATGCCGAGTGATTGAGTGTGCTGACCATTGAGCATAGTGGGAGAGGATGCGATACATTAAGATTAAGTACTCTGAGAGTGTGAGTACATGATTCATCTCTGAGATACATGGCATTGGCATTCACATGACATACAGGCATAGAGATGCACTTTTCCTCATATTATATAGTATCACGTCATGACTTTTTTTTTACACATTGATATGTGGGCATAGAGAGGTATTTTTCACTTGTTATCTAGAAAGAAAATGAAACATCTTATTTATTGTGGAAAGAATATTTGGGAAAATTACAGTTTTCAAACTTGTATTTTTTGGAATTTTTGGTAAAGGATTTGGGTTTTCACTAAGGTACTTGAAAAACATGCCCATTTTTTCTTTCTAGAACTGTAAACGAGCTGAGCATCTTACTTCTGAGATACCTCATTTATTACCTGTATTATGCTGTTATGAACTGTTATGGAATATTGGTATTGTACCCGACAGTGTGTTAGCTCGTCACTACTTTCAACCCAAGGTTAAGTTTCTTACTTACTGAGTACATGGGGTCGGTTATACTTATACTATACTTCTCCACCTTGCGTGCAGATGTTGGCTGCTGGTGTTGCTACGTTCGATGATAGCTGGAGATGTGCCTACGTTCCGATTGAAGCTGCCCCTTGTTTGTGGTAGCTTTAGATCTGTTTATGTACTTTTCAAACAGATGAGGTATTATTTCGTTTCAGCTTTATAAATTCTATTCTTAGAAGCTCATGATTTATACTACCAGTCCTTGGGAAATGTATAAAATTCAGAAAATTTACTATTGTTTATTTGTCTTGTTAATATCATTGGAATTGGATAGTTACTAGTTGGCTTACCTAGCGGGTTGGGTTAGGTGCCATCACGACTAGTGGATTTGGGGTCATGACAAGTTGGTATCAGAGCTCTTGGTTCATAGGTTCTACAAGCAAGTGTCTAGTAGAGTCTTGCGGATAGGTATGATGACGTCCATACCTATCTTCGAGAGGCTACATGACATTTAGGATATACTTCCCATCTTTCTTTTCCTTATTGCGCGACATTGATTCAGCTTGAAGCATAACTCTTTGAATTCCTTCCACGCATTCTTATGCACACATGAGCGCTCGGTATCAGTTGTGCATCGATGACTTGTGATTCCATGGTTGGGGTGCGAGATGTGATTTTGGCATGCTGATGATGGGTCAGTCTGGAGGACTTGAGGCCGGGTTTTGACGGTAGCTTGAGCATGAATATTTCAATTGTGTGAGCACGTGCTTTTGGACTTATACGTTCGGTAGTGTCCCTATGAATGGGCTTCATGGTTCGATGGGTGGATGGATGGCTATGTGGTGAGTATGATGTGACTGCGAGACGTGTTTAGATTGTTTGAAATGATGAGAAGAGTTTACTTGAGATGTAGCAAGGACTATTGGGTGTTTGATTTCTACCTTGATTTGGCATATGGCCTCGAGTTATGGATGTGTTGAAGAACCTCTCATGCTGTTTAGTTGTGGAGTGAAGTAAATTTTCATGTCGTGTTATGCGTTCAGACTCAGGAAGATTAAGTGATTGCTTAGTAGTTATGGTTGTGAAAGGGTATAAAAGATGTCAGTTGAGGCTAAGCAGGTGGGTTATCTCCTGCGAGGTGTCCTAAGGTTGGGTGATCCCTATGATGTTTTGTAGAGAGTTCTCTTTTACTAGTGAATGATATATGTTGCAATTTGGGTTTGGATCGTTAGTGGAATGTTGGCTTGACTATTACAAAGGTGAATGCGAGATTGCAGATGATTTGAGGTACTATGTGGGTGTGTACGTGAGCTTATGGAGGATTCAGTTGAATTTCACTGCGGTATTGTGACAGTAATAGAGAATGGGCATTGTGAGTTATTGTATTTTTTAATCTATGGCTTTGAGCCAAGTGGGGAGTATGCTATTGATAAGTTGATTGCACGATTATGCGTTGAATTTGTTTCAGTTCTAGGTATATTGGTGAATCAGTTATGATTTGCAAAGGTGGAGTTTAAGAATGACTCGAGTAATGGAAATTTCTGATACTGGTTTTGTTATACTCTATGGGTATATGGGAATCATTAAATGATTGAGTTGTTATTCGTAAAGGATGTAGTGTACATGGAGTAGGAATTTCTCGGTTTCTTAGGAGTGTGGGTTACTCCCTTGGGTGTTGGTGTGCTAATGTGGCACAGGTCGTTTGGTCTGTTTGGTCGGTTTATATGATATTTGAGAAGAGTGGATGACTCTCGAAAATAATTCTAATGAATTCAAGATTTATATATAGCGATTTGGAATTTTCAAGAATTGTATATGGCTAGAAATTGAGAGTTTCATTGGACGATGTCGAGATTTGTGACATTTTTATATCATTGTGGATTATGCATTTCAGGATCAAGAAGGTGAAGGAAACAGTTTTAGGGTCACATAAGGTCTCTTTAGAGTGGGTGTCTCGGTTGTGGTGCTTCGGGGTGCTTAAGAGGGAAGTCAGCGGCTTAGGGGCCTTAGGGCGTTGTGGTTTTATACTAGGGTCTATTTTGTAGTGAAATTTTTGTTAGGGATTGTGGTGTTCTAGCAAGGAGAATTATCAATTAGAAGGCAATTTGGAAAAGGCCTTGGAGAAATAGGACAACTGGTAGTAGGGTGGATCAGCACAGTAATGGGTATGATCGGTTCTTTGGGTACTTATGACGTGGCTAGTCTCTACAGGTGTTTTGTGGCAATGCTCTTGGGTTATGGTAGCCTGCGAGGCTGGGTGGAGTTAGAGAGATTCGGTTTTGATAGCTTGGTGATGTGCGAATGGGCTTCAAAGTGTTTTCAATGGTTTCTACCACAGTTCGAGGAGTATATTTCCTACCGGCGTGAAAAATATGTGCGTATTGGGATTCTCTCCGGGATAGGATCAAATGGAAGGTTTATGACTGATCGGATGTGTATTCTGCTTGTGACTCAGAGTTTATTATGTGAATCTTGTACTCTTCACAGGATGTCATGGTAGATGCGGTGCGTTGTGTGGGATCGAGATTTGCAAGTGCAAGGTCACGGGTTAGTTTGGAAGGGAAGGACATAAATTCGTAGGAAGCATGGACGGTTTCAGATGACTAGGTAAATGATATTACTATTTGGTATGGCTTGACGAGAGTATACATTTCTGAAGGGACAATATGATTTGATGTATGTATACCTCACTGTACTGCGACACTCTCCTGGTTGATCGACTGTTGATATTCAAATTTTGCTATGTGGCACGGAAGAATTTTAGAAGTATTCCTTGTGGGATGATCATGTATGAGAGATGTGTTAGGTATTCTTGTGGTGGAGTTGGGATCAGATATGGTGATTCGTGTGTTCTATGAATTTGGAGACTGGGAGTTCTGATGAGTGGATTGTTTCATGGTTATGGACTGTGAAGTCATGGCCGAAGCTAGCCAGATGATAGTATGTGTTATGATTCAGTCATTGCGGGCTTTTGGAGGTTTATTTATCTATTTATGGGTGCCCGGAGATGATTGGGGGTCCATTGGAAGGCCCAATTAGGATGTGTATTCTACACCGAGTCGGATTGGTTGGCTCCGTAGTGCTATTATTGAAGGATGTGCCATTCGATTGTTGATGAGCTTATTCGTGTTCTAAAATTTTATGTGAGTTACTCTTATATGCTATGAGGAGTTGTGATTCGTAGGTTTGAGGCACACATGGTGCAGTTCTATTGTGGTCTTATGACAGAAATTGAGCGAGATGAGTAATTGGGTATTGCATGATTGAGGGCGTATTGGTTATGTTCTTTAGGGTGTGGTGTGGCATTGTGTCATCTGATTCTCCGTGGTTATGGTAATGCACTTTGGGTACTTAATGTCGTATTTCGCGTGGTTATTGATTTTGAGCAGGGTGGCTCGAGGTATATGATATGGACAAGCGTTTGGATGGAGTCACACATTGCATCGGAGTTATATTGAGGTATGAACCTTTGTGTTAGAGTCGGGTGAGGGTTCTACGGTGTGTGATAAGTTCTTTGCATTTCGTTGTGGTGGTACCCGTTGAGCTTGCAGGACGGTTCTCTTGATTGAGTCATTTTTGTGATTGAATACATTTGGATTGTTCCTTATTGGTGCATGGATTGCACGGTTTGTGGCTCTAAATAGTATTGGTGTTGCATGTCAGTAGAGTAGTGGGTATTCGAAAAGATGGAGTCGTTGGATCTAGGATGGGTGCTATCGGATTTTATTGCGGTAAATTTGGAAGGATAATATCGGAAGTCGGCTTAGGAATTGTCTATAGTTCTTGTTGAAGGAGAGGGAGCTCCATGGCTTGTTGATTTGATCAATAGTTATGAGTTTCTGCGTGTTCTTTCATTATCGGCAGTGTACGAAGGTTTTAGGATGAGGTTTTGTTAGGTATGCGGTTTATTACCGTAACTGGGTTGTTTTGAGCAACTACTGTGATCGGAGATTTTGGTATAGGTATTTGAGTTATGTGGTATATCTTGTGATTGTAGCTTGGGTCATTGTTGCGGTTTGGTACAACTTGTTCAGACTTATACGGTGTGCAGGCTGCGAAATTCAGATCTTATAAGAAATTCCTGGTGTTGGAAATTGGATTCTAAGGCTTGTGTGCTAGGTTGAATTGAGAAATTTCAGTTATGTTGTGTTATCGAACCTGTAAGGGATAGGGTGACGTGGGATCACCCCAGGGTATGTGCATGGTAAGGTTATACGGCGGTTTGATGGTTTTGGGAATAACTCTTGGCACGTTCGAGGACGAACGTATGTTTAAGTGGGGAATAATGTAACGATCCGACCGGTCATTTTGAGAATTTGCATTTCGCTAGGTTGTTTGGGGGCACGAGTAACTCCATATAATGTATTAGGACTTGTGTGCAAAATTTGAGTTCATTCCGAGTTGATTTGATATGTTTCGCATGAGTTTTTGGGAGTCGAAAGTTCATTAAGTTTGATTTGAGGTGTGTTTCACCGTTTTGATGTTGTTGTGCGCGATTTAAGGCCTCGAGTAAGTCCGTGTTATGTTATGTGACTTTTCGGTATGTTAGTATAGGGTCCCGAGGGGCTCGGGTGAGTTTCTGATAGGTTTGGGTTGTGTTGCACTCGTTTTTCTTATGTTTCGACGTCGTTTCTTCAAGCATAAATGATATCATATTGAACAAATGAGCTCCGATTTTTGTTTTGATTGAACCATTAGATCCGTATCACTATTACAGACCCATAGCAAAAAGAATCGTCGAATTAGGACATCGTATGAGGATTATATGGTCATTTTACTAAGTATTGGGTTGCTAGATTTTTCAGATTAATTACGAAATTATCACTGACTTCATATTTAAATATCTGCACATTTCCAAATATTGAAACCACGATATAGCGCTTGGGCAGAAGGAGCCCCTCCGGAGTCTGCACACCCCTAGTGAGCGCAGTCGACTATGTATATATGTTGATCGGGCTGCACGCCGCATCGGTTATTGTACAACGCTGAGTGATTGAGTGTGCTGACCATTGAGCATAGTGAGAGAGGATGCGAGACATTGAGATTGAGTACGCTGAGAGTGTGAGTACATGATTCATATCTGAGATATATGGCATTGGCATTCACATGACATACATACATAGAGATGCACTTTTCCTCATGTTATATAGTATCACGTCATTCATGACTTTTTTTTTACACATTGATATGTGGGCATAGAGAGGTATTTTTCACTTGTTATCTAGAAAGAATATTCATATCTGGAAAGAATATTTGGGAAAATTACAGTTTTCAAACTTGTACTTTTTGGCATTTTTGATAAAGGATTTGGGTTTTCACTGAGTTACTTGAAAAGCATGCCCATTTTTTCTTTCTAGAACTGCGAACGAGCTGAGCATCTTACTTCTGAGATACCTCATTTATTACCTGTATTATGCTGTTATGAACTGTTGTGGAATATTGGTATTGTACCCGACCTTGTGTTAGCTCGTCACTACTTTCAACCCAAGGTTAGGTTTGTTACTTACTGAGTATATGAGGTCGGTTGTACTCATACTACACTTATCCACCTTGCGTGCAGATGTTGGCTGCTGATGTTGCTACGTTCGATGGTAGCTGGAGATGTGCCTGTGTTCCGGTTGAAGTTGCCCCTTGTTTGTGGTAGCTTTAGATCTGTTTATGTACTTTTAAAATATATGATGTATTATTTCATTTCAGCTTTGTAAATTCTATTCTTAGAAGCTCATAATTTGTACTACCAGTCCTTGGAAAATGTATAAAATTTAGAAAATTTTCTATTGTTTATTTGTCTTGTTAATATCTTTGGAATTGGATAGTTACTAGTTGGCTTACCTAGCGGGTTGGGTTAGGTGCCATCACGACTAGTGGATTTGGGGTCGTGACAAGTTGGTATCAGAGCTCTTGTTTCATAGGTTCTACAAGCAAGTGTCTAGTAGAGTCTTGCGGATAGGTATGATGACATCCATACCTATCTTCGAGAGGCTGCAGGACATTTAGGATATACTTCCCATCTTTCTTTTCCTTATCGCGCGACATTGATTCATCTTGAAGCATAACTCTTTGACTTCCTTCCACGCATTCGTATGCGCACATGAGCGCTCAGTATCAGTTGTGCATCGACGACTTGTGATTCCATGGTTGGGGTGCGAGATGTGATTTGGCATGCTGATGATGGGTCAGTCTGGAGGACTTGAGGCCGGGTTTTGACGGTAGCTTGAGCACGAATATTTCAATTGTGTGAGCACGTGCTTTTGGACTTATACGTCTGGTACTGTCCCTATGAATGAGCTTCATAGTTCGATGGGTGGATGGATGGCTATGTGGTGAGTATGATGTGACTGCGAGACATGTTCAGATTGTTTGAATTTGACGAGAAGAGTTTACTTGAGATGTAGCAAGGACTATTGGGTGTTTGATTTCTACCTTGATTTGGCATATGGCCTCGAGTTATGGGTGTGTTGAAGGACCTCTCATGCTGTTTAGTTGTGGAGTGAAGTAAATTTTCATGTCATGTTATGCGTTCAGACTCCGGATGATTAAGTGATTTCTTAGTAGTTGTGGCTGTGAAAGGGTATAAGAGATGTCAGTTGAGGCTAAGCAGGTGGGTTATCTCCTGCGAGGTGTACTGAGGTTGGGTGATCCCTATGATGTTTTGTAGAGAGTTCTCTTTTACTAGTGAATGATATATGTTGCAATTTGGGTTTGGATCGTTAGTGGAATGTTGGCTTGACTATTACAATGGTGAATGCGAGATTACAGATGATTGGAGATACTATGTGGGTGTGTACGTGAGCTTATGGAGGATTCAGTTGAATTTCACTGCGGTATTGTGACAGTAATAGAGAATGGGCATTGTGAGTTATTGTGTCTTTTAATCTATGGCTTTGAGCCAAGTGGGGGAGTCTGCTATTGATAAGTTGATTGCACGATTATGCGTTGAATTGGTTTCAGTTCGAGGTATATTGGTGAATCAGTTATGATTTGCAAAGGTGGAGTTTGAGAATGACTCGAGTAATGGAAATTTCTGATACTGGTTTTGTTATACTCTATGGGTATATGGGAATCATTGAATGATTGAGTTGTTATTCGTAAAGGATGTAGTGTACATGGAGTAGGAATTTCTCGGTTTCTTAGGTGTGTGGGTTACTCCCTTGGGTGTTGGTGTGCTAATGTGGCACAGGTCGTTCGGTCTGTTTGGTCGGTTTAATTGATATTTGAGAAGAGTGGATGACTCTGGAGAATAGTTCTAATGAATTCAATATTTATATGTAGCGATTTGGAATTTTCAAGAATTGTATATGGCTAGAAACTGGGAGTTTCATTGGACGGTATCGAGATTCGTGACATTTTTATATCATTGTGGATTATGCATTTCAATATCAAAAAGGTGAAGGAAACAGTTTTAGGGTCACATAAGGTCTCTTTAGAGTGGGTGTCTCGGTTGTGGTGCTTCGGGGTGCTTAAGAGGGAAGTCAGCGGCTTAGGGGCCTTAGGGCGTTGTGGTTTTATACTAGGGTCTATTTTGTAGTGAAATTTTTGTTAGGGATTGTGGTGTTCTAGCAAGGAGAATTATCAATTAGAAGGCAATTTGGAAAAGGCCTTGGAGAAATAGGACAACTGGTAGTAGGGTGGATCAGCACAGTAATGGGTATGATCGGTTCTTTGGGTACTTATGACGTGGCTAGTCTCTACAGGTATTTCGTGGCAATGCTCTTGGGTTATGGTAGCCTGCGAGGCTGGGTGGAGTTAGCGAGATTCGGTTCTGATAGCTTGGTGATGTGCGAATGGGCTTTAAAGTGTTTTCAATGGTTTCTACCACAGTTCGAGGGGTATATTTCCTACCGGCGTGAAGAATATGTGCGTATTGGGATTCTCTCCGGGATAGGATCAAATGGAAGATTTATGACTAATCGGATGTGTATTCTGCTTGTGACTCAGAGTTTATTATGTGAATCTTGTACTCTTCACAGGATGTCATGGTAGATGCGGTGCGTTGTGTGGGATCGAGATTTGCAAGTGCAAGGTCACGGGTTAGTTTGGAAGGGAAGGACATAAATTCGTAGGAAGCATGGACGGTTTCAGATGACTAGGTAAATGATATTACTATTTGGTATGGCTTGACGAGAGTATACATTTCTGAACGGATAATGTGTTTTGATGTATGGATACCTTACTGTACTGCGACACTCTCCTGGTTGATCGACTGTTGATATTCAAATTTTGCTATATGGCACGGAAAATTTTTAGAAGTATTCCTCGTGGGATGATCGTGTATGAGAGATGTGTTCGGCATTTTTGTGGTGGAGTTGGGATCAGATAGGGTGATTTGTGTGTTCTATGAATTTGGAGACTGGGAGTTCTCAGGAGCGGATTGTTTCATGATTATGGACTGTGAAGTCATGGCCGAAGCTAGCCATATGATAGTATGTGTTATGATTCAGTCATTGCGGGCTTTTGGAGGTTTATTTATCTATTTGTGGGTGCCCGGAGATGATTGGGGGTCCATTGGAAGGCCCAATTAGGATGTGTATTCTACACCGAGTCGGATTGGTTGGCTCCGTAGTGCTATTATTGAGGGATGTGCCATTCGGTTGTTGCTAAGCTTATTCGTGTTCTAAAATTTTATGTGAGTTACTCTTCTATGCTACGAGGAGTTGTGATTCGTAGGTTTTTGGAACACATGGTGCAGTTCTATTGTGGTCTTATAACAGAAATTGAGCGAGATGAGTAATTGGGTATTACATGATTAAGGGCGTATTGGTTATGTTCTTTAGGGTGTGGTGTGGCATTGTGTCATCTGATTCTCCGTGGTTATGGTAATGCACTTTGGGTACTTAATGTCGTATTTCGTGTGGTTATTGATTTTGAGCATGGTGGCTCGAGGTATATGATAGGGACAAGCATTTGGATGGAGTCACACATTGCATCGGAGTTATATTGAGGTATGAACCTTTGTGTTAGAGTCAGGTGAGGGTTCTACGGTGTGTGATAAGTTCTTTGCATTTCGTTGTGGTGGTACCCGTTGAGCTTGCAGGACAATTCTCTTGATTGAGTCATTTTTGTGATTGAATACATTTGGATTGTTCCTTATTGGTGCATGGATTGCACGGTTTGTGGCTCTAAATAGTATTGGTGTTGCATGTCAGTAGAGTAGTGGGTATTCGAAAAGATGGAGTCGTTGGATCTAGGATGGGTGCTATCGGATTTTATTGCGGTAAATTTGGAAGGATAATATCGGAAGTCGGCTTAGGAATTGTCTATAGTTCTTGTTGAAGGAGAGGGAGCTCCATGGCTTGTTGATTTGATCAATAGTTATGAGTTTCTGCGTGTTCTTTCATTATCGGCAGTGTACGAAGGTTTTAGGATGAGGTTTTGTTAGGTATGCGGTTTATTACCGTAACTGGGTTGTTTTGAGCAACTACTATGATCGAAGATTTTGGTATGGGTATTTGAGTTATGTGGTATATCCTGTGATTGTAGCTTGGGTCATGGTTGCGGTTTGGTACAACTTGTTCAGACTTATACGATGTGCAGGCTGCGAAATTCAGATCTTATAAGAAATTCCTGGTGTTGGAAATTGGATTCTAAGGCTTGTGGGCTAGGTTGAATTGAGAAATTTCAGTTATGTTGTGTTATCGAACCTGTAAGGGATAGGGTGACGTGGGATCACCCCAGGGTATGTGCATGGTAAGGTTATACGGCGGTTTGATGGTTTTGGGAACAACTCTTGGCACGTTCGAGGACGAACGCATGTTTAAGTGGGGGATAATGTAACGATCCGATCGGTCGTTTTGAGAATTTGAATTTCGCTCGGTTGTTTGGGGGCACGAGTAACTCCGTATAATGTATTAGGACTTGTGTGCAAAATTTGAGTTCATTTCGAGTTGATTTGATATGTTTCGCATGAGTTTTTGGGAGTCGAAAGTTCATTAAGTTTGATTTGAGGTGTGTTTCGCCATTTCGATGTTGTTGTGCGCGATTTGAGGCCTTGAGTAAGTCCGTGTTATGTTATGTGACTTTTCGGTATGTTAGTATAGGGTCCCGAGGGGCTCGAGTGAGTTTCGGATAGGTTTGGGTTGTGTTGCACTCGTTTTTCTTATGTTTCGACGTCGTTTCTTCAAGCATAAATGATATCGTATTGAACAAATGAGCTCCGATTTTTATTTTGATTGAACCATTAGATCCATATCATAATTACAGACCCATAGCAAAAAGAATCGTCTAATTCAGACATCATATGAGGATTATATGGTCATTTTACTAAGTATTAGGTTGCCAAATTTTTCAGATTAATTACGAAATTGTCACTGACTTCATATTTAAAAATCTGCACATTTCCAAATATTGAAACCATGATTTAATGCTTGGGCTGAAGGAGCCCCTCCGGAGTCTTCACACCCCAGTGAGCGCAGTCGACTATATATATATATGTGGATCGGGCTGCACGCCGCAACGGCTATTCGACAACGTTGAGTGATTGAGTGTGCCGAGCATTGAGCATAGTGAGAGAGGATGCGAGACAGTGAGATTGAGTACTCTGAGAGTGTAAGTACATGATTCATATCTGAGATACATAGCATTGGCATGCACACATGACATACATGTATAGAGATGCACTTTTCCTCATGCTATATAGTATCACGTCATTCATACTTTTTTTTACACATTGATATGTGGGCATAGAGAGGTATTTTTCACTTGTTATCTGGAAAGAAAATGAAACATCTTCTTTATTGTGGAAAGAATATTTGGGAAAATTACAGTTTTCAAACTTACTCGTATTGTTTTGGCATTTTTGGTAAAAGATTTAGGTTTTCACTTAGATACTTGAAAAGCATGCCCATTTGTTTTCTAGAACTGTGAACGACCTGAGCATCTTACTTCTTAGATACCTCTTTTATTACCTGTATTATGCTGTTATGAACTGTTGTGGAATATTGGTATTGTACCCGACCTTGTGTTAGCTCGTCAGTACTTTCAACCCAAGGTTAGGTTTGTTACTTACTGAGTACATGGGGTCAGTTGTACTCATACTACACTTCTCCACCTTGCGTGCAGATGTTGGCTGCTGATGTTGCTACGTTCGATGGTAGCTAGAGATGTGCCTGCGTTCCGGTTGAAGCTTCCCCTTGTTCATGGTAGCTTTAGATCTATAAAACTCTATTTATGTACTTTTCAAACAGACGATGTATTATTTCGTTTCAGCTTTGTAAAATCTATTCTTAGAAGCTCATGATTTGTACTACCAGTCCTTGGGAAATGTATAAAATTCAGAAAATTTACTATTGTTTATTTGTCTTGTTAATAACATTGGAATTGGATAGTTAATAGTTGGCTTACCTAGCAGGTTGGGTTAGGTACCATCACGACTAGTGGATTTGGGGTTGTGACACAAGTGTGGCAATTACTTAAGCCAACATATTTTGATAAGTTAAGTGAAGTGTGTGCATGATTCCTATAGGCATAGTTTTCTATGTGTGCACAGAAATAAAGCATATCGAAGCAAAGTAACAAGCAAAGCAAGTAGGTCTTTTAGGTATGTTCTCTACCCGTTTATGCAAGAATTAGGATACCCCAATCCCTTTTTCACTAATCTCCTCATCGTCTGTTTACAAATTATTATAGGCCCAGAATGAAATAATACATACTTAAAGATGACAAACTATAGACTGAAACAAGTACAAGTCCACTAAGGCAATCACAAACCCAATACAAAGTAGCCCAGGGATATCCCAGGCCTTCAATAGCCTTACTCCCGGACAAAGCAGCAGGCCCAAAGGACATGCTCACAAGAAAATAACTAGAGTGCCCCCTAAATCCTGTGACCAAATCCAACAACACATATGGCCCCCTCCTAGGCCCAACAAATACTTTATTTACCCAAATGGATACCTAATTTGACCAAACGAGTAACAAAGGACTCATAGAATTAATTGAACAACTCAAACACCCAGTTCTTAAAAATGTAACTAGCAGCAGATCTAGTCAAGGTATATAAACAAGATCATGCTAAATTGGAAGGCATACAAGATACATATAAGGCAAGTTTATGCTTGTCATTCCAAAACAGAGATTTAGAGCAACAAGATTAACCATCGTAGGATAGTATACTATTTCAGACAAAGTTTCAAGAAAAGCATGGTCCAGAATTATCCTAAAAGCCTTAGTCAGGGGTTTAAACATGAAAATCTAGCAGTGTTATAGATAAGAGCAAGTGAAGTACAATATTAACATGGAGGCTTTGACATGAGAATCTAATGAGAATGTGACAGCATAACAACATGCTAGTGGGCATAGTTTGGCAGACATATCACTTAATGGAATCATGAGGCTTAACATACTGAGCATAGACTATAGCACAAAGACCCTAAAAGCTCATGTTAGGTAAAAGACTAAAAGCATACATTAATTTTAAGCTAACAAGGGAAACAAACACCAGGATTCTTGCTAGTTGACTATACATAAGAGAAGAAGCTAAACATTGAAATCTACCCTAGAGAGTTTTGGAAGTGCTAAAGGATACATGATTAACAAATCGAGGAGAACAATCACCAGAATTGCAAATAGCAGAAAAACATGTTTAACTGGACATTAAGACAATATTGTAACATGGGATTCACATGGTCTTGGTTAGTTTGTAAAAAAACAGTTGATTAAACATAAAAGACTTAGCATAAAGGAATTCATTCAAGCAAGGAGATGATCCCCTAAGAGTTTCAGTAGGAGAACCCAAGGCAAGGTATGAGAAGGATCTCATAACAAATAATTGGTAATCTGAATAGTTAGAATTATTAAAGTTGCACACATATAAAAGGCATGCGTCAAAGTTTAAAGTTCAAAGAGGTTCAGATGCTAGAAAAACACAGAGGCACAGAATTAATTCCAAAGAAAAACAAGAATACCAACAGAGGCGAAAAATAGCATATTGATTCACAAAGGCCTAAATGACATGGGCATACAAAGCATGAACACAAGCAAAAATAAAATTGCGAGAGTCTCAGTACTTACCAGTTTGCAGAACTAAAGATCAAATAAGGTAGAAAATTAAATCCCAGCAACAACTTGCTTATCAGTAGCAAAGAGAGAATGACAGAAACCCTAAAATTCTCAGTGCGTCAGAGTTCCCAAGGGTCTTAGATAAACCCCGGGCAGTGCTCACACCGAGAGAGGTTAAGCGATCGAATTATGGTATCCTTGGCTTTCAGCCAGCCAAGAACAATAGATTCAGAATAGTATCGAGTGAGTAAGAGTATGAGAGAATAGTTCTTCCGATCCATTAAAGGGGATTTAGGGGAGAGGTTTATATAGTAGTGGAAATCGAACAAGCAAACATAGAAAATAATTAATCAATCACAAAATAAGGAAAGAATGTCACATGCAATCAGTAATAGAACCGGTAAAGGGGAAATCGAAATTTCAAATCCTAGTTGAGTCCAATGGCTATGAATCTGGTCGGAATTACGAGAATCATTTATTGTAGAGTATATAGATGAAATATCGCCAGATCTCCATAAAATCGGAGTCAATCAGGCCTGCTCTTGAAAGGAGTTCTTGCTAAAATAAGACCAAGAACTAAGTAACACAACAGATATGTATACAATAGCAAAGTATCACAAAAATAGGTAAGTAAATCATGGATTGATTCCATTTTTAGGTTGGAATGGAGAGAGATCAGGAGGTGGCCGCTAGGGTTTCTCAGAAAAGGAAAGGGGTTGAGAGGTTTTGAGGGCGGCTGATAGGGGAAAATGGGATTAGGGTTTGGGTCATGGGGATATAAGGAAATGTGGGAAATTATTGTGGGTCGTTGATCATTTGAGATCAACGGCCAGGATCAAAAAAGGAGGTGGAGCGGATAAAGAGATGGGTATAGCATACTGGGCTGCTGGTGATGGGTTAAAGGGTATTGGGCTAAGGATTTGGTTAGAAAATTGGCCCTGTATTGGGCTATAAATTAAATACGCGAAATATTAATTTAAAATATAATTTATAAAAATAATTAATAGATAATAAAATATTACTTGTGCAATAAAATAATTGAAAATATTAACTTAACATTTATAAAAATAGAAAAAAAATGCTATTTTAGCATGAATAATATAATAAATGTAATTGTGCATGGAATATAGGCAATTATTGCAAAATTATGTAAATGGCTCAAAAAATGCAAAGATAATTATATGAGATGATGTAAAATATTATAAAATATATATGTAGATGTAAAATAATAAATTTTGATGCTTAATTTATCACAAAATAATTTAAAAGGGTAATTAATAAATATTTGAACAATTTAAATGCAAGCAAATCAATTTTAAAGCCTTAAAATTATGAAAATTTATAGAAAATACTTATATGACTCTTGTAAATTGGTAATGATGCAAACAGTGATATTTTGAAAGTATATATGATATTTATAAAATATGAGGGCAAAATTGGGTATCAACAACGAGAGCTGATTTATTGCTGCTAAGTATGGTGGATTGTAATGTTATTTTTGGCATGGACTGGTTGTCGCCCTATCATGCTATCCTTGATTGTCACGCCAAGATGGTGACGTTGGCTATGCCAGGTCTACCATGGCTAGAGTGGAGAGGTACCTTAGATTATGTTACTAGGAGGGTTGTCTTATTTCTAAAGGCTCAACAGATGGTTGAGAAGGGGTGTGATGCGTATCTGGCATATGTGAGGTATGTTAGTATTGATACTTTTACCGTCGAGTCAGTTTTGGTAGTGAGGGATTATCCAGACATATTTCCGGTGGATCTTCCAGGCATGATGCCCGACAGAGATATCGACTTTGGTATTAATTTGTTACTGGGCACTCAACCCATTTCTATTTCACCCTATCGTATGGCCCCAGCAGAGTTGAAAGAGTTAAAGGAATAGTTGCAAGAGTTGCTTGATAAGGGATTCATTAGGCTCAGTGTGTTGCCTTGGGGTGCTCCAGTCTTATTTGTAAAGAAGAAGGGTGGTTCTATGCGGATGTGTATTGATTATCGTTAATTGAACAAGGTTACAGTGAAGAACAAGTATCCATTTCCACATATTGATGACCTATTTGATCAGCTTTAGGGTGCCAGAGTGTTCTCTAAGATCTACTTACGTTCAGGCTATCATCAATTGAAGATTTGGGAGCCAGATATCCCGAAGACTGCTTTCAGGACTCGGTATGGTCATTATGAGTTCCTTGTGATGTCTTTTGGGCTTACCAACGCCCCATCAACATTTATGCACTTGATGAACAGTGTATTTCAGGCCTATCTTAATTTTTTCGTCATTGTGTTTATTGACGACATTCTGGTGTACTCCCGGAGCCGAGAGGATCATGAGCAACACCTGAGGACTGTTCTTCAGACCTTGAAAGAAAAGAAGTTATATGCAAAATTTTTGAAGTGTGAATTCAGTATAATTTATATATCAAGAGACAGTGTACTCGTCGTAGTTGCATCGGAAAGATGCAAGATAATTGTCACGACCCAACTGGAGGGTCATGACTAGCACCCGGGCCATACTTGCCGAGCACCAACGTACATTTTATCTAACCTTCCTTATTATCTTTAAGGGCCGACAAGATCAATATAAATGGTAGACATGGATCATGAACATCCAACAATGAAAGATAATGTCATGAACATACATAACATGGGACGACAAGACTGTGAAGAAACTATATATAAGGTACGATCTACCATGAGTCGACACCTGTCTATGAGCCTCTAAAGGAACATAAGTTCTACAATATTGCCGGAACAGGGCCCCGACATACCCATAATGTCTATAACAAAAATGCATACCAAGACCACGGCAAGTCCGGAGAAGGGATCTCGCCAATAACCGCTGAACTGGACAGCCTACTATGGTGGGGGAGCTGCGTCTACCCGTCTATCAGGACCTGCAGCACGACATGCAGCGTCCACAAATAAAAGGGCCGTCAGTACGAATAAAGTACTGAGTATGTAAGGCAGGAAAGCATAAGTAAGAACAGTAATGTAAACAGGGATAGGGAATATACAACCTGTGACATCTGGGTACCTCTGTGGGCTACTGACATGAAACACATGATACATATATATACATAAACTTTTAAAACATACGCCTTTGTGGGCATCACCATCATCATATTGTACCCGGCCGTAATAGGCTTGGTAAAATGTACCCGGCCATCATAGGGCTCGGTAGAATCATACCCGGCCATGTGGAGCTCGGTAAAACCCAACTGATCAGTGGTTGCACAATAGGTGCCATACCCGGCCGACTATAGCGCGGCTCGGTAGAGTAAAATAGATACATATATATGATGCATGCTGGACTCATTGGAATCACATTTTGAACCTTTCGGAGTGACATAAGGTTGGTATCCTTCGTACACGTTATTAGGATTAACTCTTCATCAAGAATCTTATAAGAATCAGGAACTACCAACAACATTGATAATATAAGAATAAGAGAAGTAACATCAATATCAATCGTTTCATAAGAAGGGCAGCAATGTAAGTACTGCTAGCTTCTAAGAGTAGAGTATCTTTGGGAGCTCGTTCATTACATTATGTACAATTGGAGTCGTGCAAAAGAATGAAGGGGATAGCCTCACATACCTTGTATATACTGCCCAACCTCAAGCTATGCAAATGTCACGACTCCTTAGTCTACAATAAGAGAAATGACACTATCATTATCGTTTAAGCGTCGTAACTATTATGTATCGACCGCAACCTATTTTACGATGAAACGGACAGCACCTCCCCTATTTATATGACTTCACACAAGTCAATACAATCACCAAACAGCCCAAACAACATCATTAATAATCATATTGAGCCTCCCAAAACAGTCCACCAACCAACAACATTACTACCAAGCCTTTCGATATATATTTCACAAGTTCTAGCTTCAACGACTTAGCCGCAACTTGGATAATCTTAAATATATATATAGAGTAAGAGGTTCCTTACCTTTAAACAGAAAGAACAACTCCAATTTGACCTTAATTTTCCACGAAATATCCCTTCAATTCTGCCACAAGAACAAGGAAGCGAAACTAGCAATTAATTCGGGTTTTTCGGCACTAGAATTACTTTAGAAGACTTGAAATCACCTAGGGTTGATATTAAAAACTTGAAGGAGTATTTACAGAACATAAAACACTTAAAACAACCTCCCACACGAGCTGGAACAACACAAAAATCAGCAACAACAAGAAGAACAAGAAACTTACTAGCGCCACGGGATTCCCGACACTTGATTTGTGTTGTTTGCCCTTTGTTTGGGTCTTGGATCATGAGAGAACCTTGAGAGAGTGTTTTTAGAGTTCTAAGGTCTGAATATACTGAAAAATAATGACTTAAAACGGGGTTGAGGTATCTTATATATATCCATATGTCTTAAACCTACTATGTGGGCCCCATAGAGAGCTGCTTGGTGCACTCTCACGAAAACGCGAATATCTCTCTATTCCGAGATCGTATCGAAGAACGGTTTAATGCGTTGGAAACTAGACTCATAGATATTAAATTTGATAGGTAGATCAGCCCATAATTCAAAGCACATTGGGAGAAAAATGCAGTAACATTTGACCTAAAGTTTAAGTAAAATTATAAACGTAAGTTGCGACAACTTTTATCGACTTTGTTTCATAACTCGCTTGACTTCAAGACTTATGATACGGATATTATATGATTCAAATACATTAAAACATGACCTCTTGGGACAATTAATCACCTCTAGTGTTACCCGAAAATACGGGTTACAACATCCTTGATTCGTTTAACTTCAAATACTTGTTAACCACTCTTATACACCCTTGTATCGTTTAAGACCAATAGGATTAACTTCTTATCATCTCAAAGATAATCTCTTCTTGGATTTACGTCGACTAACTTACGGCCTGATCTATGGTATGTGAATTTGGGTTGTAACAATTGAGGTAGTGTAGAGTTTTCCCAGACCGTCCTCTGCTACGGGGATCCAGAGTTTTCTTGTCTTGGTGGGGTATTACCGTTGATTTGTATAGGGTTTCTCGTCTATTACTACACTTATGACTAGATTGACCCAGGAGGGTGATCCTTTCAGGTGGACCGATGAGTGTGAGGAGAGCTTTCAAAAGCTCAAGACTGCTTTGACTATAGCCCAATGTTAGTGTTGCCTATTGGTTTGGGGTCCTATACGGTGTATTGTGATGTGTTGCGCATTGGTCTCGGTGTGGTGTTGATGAAGGACAGTAGGGTGATTGCCTACGCGTCTAGACAACTGAAGGTGCATGAGAAGAACTATCCTATCCACGACCTTGAGTTAGCAGCTATTGTTCATGCCATGAAAATCTGGTGACCCTATCTCTATGGCGTCCCTTGTGAGGTATACACCGATCACCAGAGTCTACATCATCTGTTTAAACAGAAGGATCTTAACTTACGAATGCGAAGATTGTTGGAGTTCCTTAAGGATTATGACATGACCATTCTCTATCATCCCGGGAAGGTCAATGTGGTGGTCGATGCCTTGAGTCGCAAGGCGGAGAGTTTGGGGTTTTTAGCATATCTACCAGTAGCAGAGAGGCCTTTAGCCTTGGATGTTTGGGCCTTGTGCCAACTAGTTTGTCATATTATATGTTTTCGAGCCGAGCTGAGTTTTGGCTTGTGTAGTTTCTCAGTCTTCTCTTTATGATCGTATCAGAGAGCGTCAGTATGATGACCCCCATCTACTTGTCCTTAAGGACACAGTTCAGCACGGTGATGCCAAGGAAGTCACTATTATTATGGATGCAGGGTAGGCTTTGTGTGCCCAATGTAAATGGTCTGCGTGAGTTGATTCTCTAGGAGGCTCACAGTTCGCGATACTCCATTCACCCAGGTGCCGTAAAGATGTATCAGGACTTGAGGCAGCATTATTGGTGGAGGAGAATGAAGAAGGACATAGTGGAGTATGTAGCTCGGTGCCTAAATTATCAACAGGTGAAGTATGAGCATCAATGGCCAGGTGGATTGCTTTAAAAGCTAGAGATTCTGGAGTGGAAATGGGAGCGGATCACTATGGATTTTGTTGTTGGGCTCCCACGGACTCAGAGAAAGTTTGATGTAGTTTGGGTGATTGTGGATAGATTGACCAAGTCAGTTCATTTCATTCCCGTGGTTACTACTTACTTTTCGAAGTAGCAGGCTCAGGTTTATATTCACGAGATTGTCAGGCTTCATAGCGTACCGGTATCTATCATCTCTGACCGGGGTACGTAGCTTACATCGCAGTTCTAGAGAGCCGTACAACATGAGTTGGGTACTCGGGTGGAGTTGAGTACGACATTTCACCCTCATACAGACGGATAGTCCGAGCACACTATTCAGATATTGGAGGATATGCTCTGTGCGTGTGTGATGGATTTTAGGGGTTCTTATGATCGGTTCTTACCACTTGTGGAGTTTGCCTACAACAACAGTTACCAGTCGAGCATTCAGATGGCTCCGTATCAGGCTTTGTATGGTAGGCGGTACCGGTCTCCGGTGGGTTGGTTTGAGCCGGGTGAGGCTAGACTATTGGGTACAGACTTGGTTCAAGATGCTTCGAAAAAGGTTAAATTGATTTAGGATCAACTTCGTACAACCCAATCTCGACAGAAGATTTATGCAGATCAGAAGGCTCGTGCTGTTGCATTCATGGTTGGGTACCGGGTCTTGCCCCAGGTTTCGCCCATGAAGGGCGTTATGATGTAGGGGAGGAAGGGCAAGTTGAGCCCTAGGTATATCGGGCCTTTTGAGATTCTTGAGAGGGTTGCAGAGGTGGCTTATAGACTTGCACTACCACCTAGTATTTCTGTAGTTCATCCAGTGTTCCTTGTTTCCATGCTCTGGAAGTATCACAGCGATCCGTCTTGTCACGACCCAAACTGATTGGTCGTGACGGGTGCTTGAGTCCTACCTGTCGAACACCCCTGAGCATGCGTATAAGATATTAACATGAATAACATCTTCTGAATTACAAGAATAACATACATGGGGGAAATCTGCCCAAAATACATATGTACATATACGTGCAGAATACGTAGGTCGAGCCGACAAGGCTACTATAGACAACTATATACCAAAAACTAGAAGCCGGCAAGGCCACATACTATCCAACTATACATACTGTCTACAGACCTCTAATAGAATATACAACTGCACAAGGATGGGACTGGGCCATGTCATACCATATATGTATACAAGCATATCGTACCAAAATCAAAACCAGATCCGGATCAAATAGAGCACACCAACTCTCGCTGATCAAGGATCCTAAGAAGGGGGACCGTCAACTTGTTTACCTGCACCTGCGGGCATGAAACGCAGGCCCCGGGAAATAGTGCGTCAGTACGAATAATGTATTGAGTATGTAAGGCATAAAAATCAGTACATAACAGACATATATCAAACATGGAATAAGGAATTCCGACTGTAAGTCTAAATCACTTTGTAAATCTTGAAACATTTACAATGTCATGCACGTACATATAAATGTCGTGTCATGCATGAGTATAGGTGTACATAACATCATCAAGCCTCTGAGGGCATCCCATCATATCTTCTCGGCCACTGTGGGTAAAATCATCAACATATACGAGCTGATCAGGTGGTGGTGCGTATATAACGCCGTAACCTTTTCCCATATCCTATATATATATACTATATGAGTATATAACGTCATCTGGTCATGAGTCAATGTATATGTATAAATTAATAATATGCAAAAGAAATACATTAATAAGATTTCTCGGAATGTCATAAAAATAATATGCCTGTCGGATAAACTTTATCAAATACGTATTTTTCTGAGACCCATGAACAGAAGATATAATAATAATTCACATGGGGAATCAAGAATATAGACACCCCAAGTATTTTTATGAATAGAGTCATTTATGGAAGTTGTGCATTTGCTCGTTTCATTCGTGTCGTATAGATCATGCCAAAAAGAAAGAAGGGATAGCCTTAACATGCCTGAGTCGATTTTTTTGACAATCCGTCTAACACACGTTAATTGCGAAAAAACACGTGACGGCGAGATCGAAATAGGGAACAATTCGTATGAAATGCCTGAAGCAATAACGTTGCTATGCAAAGATAATCTTGGCCAAAGCTTTTAAAGAAATTAGCAATAACGTTGCTATGCAAGGAGATCCTGGAAAATGATTTAACGTTGCGATGCAAAGATTAGAAAATAGTTATGAACTAGGAAAGTTATTTTTAACTTTTAGGTGGGCCCACTTCAAGTGGTGACTAAGCCACTTTAATTTTCCAAAATATGACATATTGCAAGACTTTTAAGAGTCATCTTAATTTTAGGGGGGGGGGGGCTGCCACGTTTTTGGCGGGTATTGTAGCTCGGACCGTATTTTTATCCCAAATCGATAACCTTCAACGAAACTCATTTTCTTTGATTTGTTTACCATTTATCCTTCACGGAATTTACTTATCGCTCGTTATAAATAACATGAATGCGTATAACCTCAAGATAATCTCATCCCCGAGTCTACGTCGATTAACTGAAGATGAAACTTTAACGTACGAAAATGCGAGATGTACCATCCTTCCCCCCTTAGAAACATTCGTCCTCGAATGTTTAACTCCCTGGGATCTATATAAACTTTGGCAGAGTCACCTTTGTAACAATACTACTACCAACTCTTCCTGTAGAAACTCAATAATTCAACGCCACATAGGACCACAATCATCAATAACGATAATGGCCTCACACGACCAATGACAATAACTAACACAAGAACCCATACACGTACCTTAAGGTTGTGATGTCTCAGTTGGACCCTTCTTTGGAAGAGGAAATAAGTGAGGATATATAGACTTCATGTTTTCTTCGGCTTCCCAAGTCATTTCTTCCACAATATTGTTTCTCCAAAGTACTTTCACCAAAGCTACGTCTTTAGTCCTCAATCTCCGAACCTATCTGTCTAATATAGAAATAGGAGTTTCCTCATATGATAGATGTTCTGTGACATGAACGTTGTCAATTGACACAACTCTGGAAGGATCTCTGATACATTTACGGAGCATAAACACATGAAAGACTGGATGTACAGATTCCAAGTCAGAAGGCAAGTCTAACTCATAGGCTACCTGGCCTACCTTGCGTATGATCTTATATGGTCCAATGTACCGAGGGCTAAGTTTTCCTTTCTTTCCGAATCTCATAATGCCTTTCATCGGTGATACCTTTAGGAATACCCAATCGTCAACCTGAAACTCCAAGTCTCGCCGTCGATTATCTGCATAAGACTTCTGATGGCTTTGAGATGCTAATAGCATTTCCTGTATAAGCTTAATTTTCTCGATTGCCTGTTGTACCAATTTTGGTCCTACTAACGTAGTTTCCCCAACATCGAACCACCCTATAGGAGACCTACACTTCCATCCATAAAGAGCCTCGTATGGAGCCATCTGAATACTTGAATGGTAGCTATTAATATATGCGAACTCAATAAGTGGCAGATGATCATCCCAGCTACCCCTGAAGTCTATCACACAAGCCCGTAACATATCCTCAAGTGTCTGAATAGTACGCTCAGCCTGTCTGTCTGTCTGGGGATGAAATGCTGTACTAAGACTTACCTAAGTCCCCAATCCTTTTTGGAAGGACCTCCAGAAGTTAGCTGTAAATTGAGCTTCTATATCCGAGATAATAGATACAGGGACACCATGCAGTCGTAATATCTCCTTAATATAAAGCCTTGCATAATCCTCTTCGGAATATGTAGTCCTAACGGGTAGAAAATAGGCCGATTTTGTAAGCCTATCAACAATAACCCATATAGAATCGAACTTACGCTGGGTACGAGGTAAACCTACGATGAAATCCATATTGATTACTTCCCATTTCCAAGTCGGAATCTCCATAGCCTGCAATAATCCATCGGGTTTTTGATGCTCAATCTTAACCTGCTGACAGTTAGGACACTGAGCAACAAACTACGCTATATCCTTTTTCATTCCGTCCCACCAATACACTTCCCTGATATCATGATACATCTTTGTCGCTCCTGGATGGATAGAATACAGAGAATAATGAGTTTCTCCCATAACATGCCGACGCAGCCCTGCAACATTAGGGACACAAAACCGTCCTCGATATCTGAGGACCCCATCTTCTGTAATCTCAAATGGTGTCTTCTCCTTCTGAGGGGTGGTGTCCTTATAATGAACTAACACATGATCCTCGTACTGGCGTTCCTTTACTTCAGTTACTAAAGAGGATGTTATCGTATCCTGAATAGTAATTCCAATCTCACCTGAGTCTAGTAACCGAACTCCAAGACTAGCTAGCTGATGTATCTCATGGGCTATTCCCCTCTTTTATGGCTCTAAATATGACAGGCTACCCATAGATCTACGACTGAGGGTGTCGGCTACCACGTTAGCCTTCCCCGAATGGTATAAATTATCAATTTCATAATCTTTAAGTAACTCCAACCATCTTCTTTGACGTAAATTCAATTCCTTTTGCTTGAAGATATACTAGAGGCTATTATGATCCATATAGATATCAAAATGAATGCCATACAAGTAGTGCCTCCACATCTTTAGTGCCTGAATCACTACGGCTAATTCAAAATTGTGGGTCGGGTAATTCTTCTCGTGCTTTCTTAGTTGTCTAGAAGCATAAGCTGCAACCTTACCATGCTGCATCAGTACATAACCCAATCGAAAGCCCGAAGCATCATAATAGATAACATAACCATCGGTTCCTTCTGGGAGCATTAAAACCGGTGTTGAAGTTAATCTGTCCTTCAATGCCTAAAAACTCCGTTCGCAAGAATTAGTCCATTGAAACTTTGCTCCCTTCTAAGTAAACTTTGTCGAAGGTGCTGAAAGGGAAGAAAATCCCTCTACAAATCTCCTGTAATAACCTGCCAAACCGAGAAAGCTACGAACTTCCGTCGGTGTCGTGGGTCTAGGCCAAGTCTTTACTACCTAAATCTTTTGTGTATCAAACCGAATACCTTTACCCGAAATGATATGCCCAAGGAAAGCTACAGAGTTCAACCAGAATTCACATTTAGAGAATTTTGCATACAACTTCCCTTTTTGTAGAACTCTGTGCACAATACGCAAATGATCTTCATGCTCAGCCTCTGAACGAGAATATACCAATATATCGTCAATAAATACAATTACGAACAGATCTAAAAAGGGTCTGAACACACGGTTCATCAAATTCATGAATACTGTTGTGTCATTGGTCAAACCGAACGACATAACACGAAACACAAAGTGCCCGTATCTGGTCCTGAATGCTGTCTTATGAATATCTTTCTCCTTAACCCTTACTTGATGGTACCCGGACCTCAAGTCTATTTTTTAGAAATACTTGGCACCTTGCAACTGATCAAATAAATCATCAATCCTCATGAGCAGGTACTTATTTTTTATCGTCACCTTATTCAACTATCTATAATCAATACACATCCGTAAGAAACCATCTTTATTCCTCACAAATAAGACAGGTGCTCCCCACAGTGATGTACTAGGTTTGATAAAGCCTTTTTCAAGCAAGCCCTTTAGCTGTTCCTTCAAGTCTTTCAGCTCTACGGGGGCCATTCTATAGGGAGGAATAGATATTGGGTGCGTATCTGGTAGTAGGTCAATAGCAAACTCAATTTCTCGCTCTGTCAGCAGACCCGGAAGCTCATCGGGAAACTCATTAACCACATGGATATATTGAATGGTTGGTGACTCTACTTTCACATCCTGAACCCGAACTAAGTGATAAATATAGCCCTTTCTGATCATCTTCCTTGCCTTGAGATAGGAAATAAATCTACCTCTTGGCGATGCCGTATTACCTTTTCACTCCAAAACAGGATCCCCTGGAAATTGAAATCGGACCATCTTTGATCTACAATCAACATTGGCATGACAAGAAGCCAACCAATCCATACCCATTATAACATCAAATTCTACCATATCTAACTCAATTAGGCTCTCTACCACATATCGACTATGAACTACTATTATACAACCTCTATATACTCGCTTAGCTATCATTGAGTCCCCAACATGTGTAGACACCTCAAAAGGTTTAACTAATTCAAATTTTATTCCAAGGTTGCTAGTAAGTTTGGAATAACATATGATAAGGTGGAACCTGGGTCAATTAGTGCATATACATCATATGAGGAGACTGATAATATACCTGTAACAACATCAGGTGATGACTCCTGATCCTGTCTTCCTGCTAACGCATAAATGCAGTTCTGAGGACCGCTCGAGATAGATGCTCCATCTCTGCCTCTACCATAACCCATTGGTGCTTGTGAACCTTGCCCGGGGGGAGGGGGGCGTACTGATGATGACGAACCAGCTACAGATCCTGCTGGCTGAGCTATGCTTGCATCACCTCTCTTCGTACAATCCCTCATAATGTGGCCCGGATAACCACAAGTATAATAAACACCCAACCCCATACGACACTGCCCGGCATGCTGCTTACCACACTGGGCACATCATGGCAAGGTCGGCCTTATCTGACTTGACTCACCCCTATACTGAGAACTTGAGGCCCTGTAATTATAACCAAGCCCTGAATTTAAGGAACGATCATATCTCTTACCGCTCAACTGAGGGGGTGCGCTAGCTAATGGCTGGGCTGGATGCCTTGGGTATTGTTGTCTCTCACCACCTCGAAACTCACCAGAAGGACCTGAAGAACTCACTCTCTTAATCTGGGCCCTATGATGCTCACGATCGGCCCTCTACTTCTGCTTACGCTCCTCTACACCCTGAGCGTATGCCTGAATACGATAAATATCCATGTCTAGCTGAAGTAAGACCGACATACAATCATTAAGCAAGTGTGGCTCTAACCCCACCACGAACTGGTGAACCCGGTCCTCCATCTTAGATACAATAGTGGAAGCATACCTAGCCAACGAATCAAACTGAAGACTGTACTCTCGAACACTCATATTACCAGTAGTCTCACCAGCCACGGACTTTCCCTTCTGGGCAGCTGTAGTCTTCGGAGGCATAACTGAAAACGTAACATATCGTTAAGAACATGAATTCTTATATCGCACGATCTAAGATAAGAAGAGAGGATAACATCATATATGTCCTGTAGCCTCCTGTCTATAAGTGTGGTGCATAACACACCCATAAACAAGACCCTACTAGACACGGTCTGTAGACAACCCTACGATAGAACTGCTCTGATACCACTTTTGTCACGACGGGTGCCTGAGTCCTACTTGTCGAACACCCCTGAGCATGCATATAAGATATAAACATGAATAACATCTGCTGAATTATGAGAATAACATACATGAGGGAAATCTGCCCAAAAGACATATGTACATATACGTGCAAAATACGTAGGGCGAGCCGACAAGACTGCTATAGACAACTATATACCCAAAACTGGAAGCTGGCAAGGCCACATACTATCCAACTATACATACTGTATACAAACCTCTAATAGAATATACAAGTGTACAAGGACGGGACTTGGCCACGTCATACCCATATATGTATACAAGTATATCGTACCAAAATCAAAAGCAGCTCCGGATCAAATAAAGCACGCCAACTCTCGCTGATCAAGGATCCTAAGAAGGGGGACTGTCAGCTTGTCTACCTGCACCTGCGGGCATGAAACGCATGCCCCGAAAAATAGGGCGTCAGTACGAATAATGTACTGAGTATGTAAGGCCTAAAAATCAGTATATAACAGACAGAGATCAAACATTGAATAAGGAATTCCGACTGTAAGTCTAAATCACTTTGTAAATCTTGAAACATTTACAATGTCATGCACGTGCATATAAATGTCGTGTCATGCATGGGTATAGGTGTACATAATATCATCAAGCCTCTGAGGACATCCCATCATATCATCTCTGCCACTGTGGGCAAAATTATCAACATATACTAGCTGATCGGTGGTGGTGCGTATATAACACCGTAACCTTTTTTCATATCCCATATACGTATACTATATGCCTATATAACGCCATCTGGTCATGTGTCAATGTATATGTATAAATGAATGATATGCAAAAGAAATACGATAATAAGATTTCTCGAAATGTCATAAAAATAATATGCTTGTCGGATAAACTTTATCAAATACGTATTTTTCTAAGACCTATGAACAGAAGATATAATAATAATTCACATGGGATACCAAGAATATATACACCCCAAGTAGTTTTATGAATAGAGTCATTTATGAAAGTTGTGTATTTGCTCGTTTTGTTCGTGTCATATAGATCATGCCAAAAAGAAAGAAGGTGATAGCCTTAACATACAAGATTCTATTTTCTTGACAATCCCTCCAACACACGTTAATTGCGACAAAACATATGACGACAAGATCGAAATAGGGAACAATTCGTATGAAATGCCCAAAGCAATAGCGTTGCTATGCAAAGATAATCTTGGACGAAGATTTTAAAGAAATTAGCAAGAACGTTGCTATGCAAGGAGATCCTGGAAAATGATTTAACGTTGCTATGCAATGATTAGAAAATGGTTTTGAACTAGGAAGGTTATTCTTAACTTTTAGGTGGGCCCACTTCAAGTGGTGACTAAGCCACTTTAATTTTCCAAAATATGACATCTTGCAAGACTTTTAAGAGTCATCTTAATTGCCACGGGGGAGGGGGGGGACTGCCACATTTTTGGCCTCTTAGGCTTTATCCCAAAGTCTTAATTACTCACTAATGACTTATTTAACTAATTAATTTTCCATTAACCAATAATCAACCCATTACCCATATAATTAAGAATTATATTAACTTACTTAAAATACTACTCACTTTTAATACACTTTACGTATCCTACTATCCTTGTCGTGGGGTACTTGTATGGCATTAGTCCATAAATGCCGGAAATTATATCTCGGACCGTATTTTTATTCCAAATCGACAACCTTCAATGAAACTCATTTTCTTTGATTCGTTTACCCTTTATCCTTCATGGTACTTACTTATCGCTCGTTATAAATAGCATGAATGTGTATAACCTCAAGATAATCTCATCCCCGAGTCTACGTCGATTAACTGAAGACGAAACTTTAACGTACGAAACACGAGATGTAACATGTCTCATGTGTTAGACTTCAGCTCAGTCCAGTTGGACAAGGATATATCTTATATTGAGGAGCCGGTGGCCATTTTAGACATGCAGGTTTGAAAGTTGAGGTCAAAGAACATTGCTTCAGTGAAGGTTTATTGGAGTGGTCATCCGGTCGAGGAGGCGACTTGGGAGACCGAGCATGATATGCGCAACCTTTATTCTCATTTTTTCACCACTTCAGGTATGTCTCTATACTCGTTCGAGGACGAACGTTGTTTTAAGAGGGAAGGATATAACGATCCGGCCGGTCGTTTTGAGTGTATTAGACCAAAACCCCTATTTATTGCTCTATCTATTTTATTCTGTGGTTACGAGACTTGCCTGAAGGTTTGGTTTTGGTTTCAGAGTGAAATGGGACACATAGTCCCTAAATTGGAAGTTTAAGTTCTAGGAATTTACTGTACTTTGAATTTTGTGAAGACGACAAAGGAATGGAATTTTGATGGTCCACACAACTCCATAGGGTGATTTTGGTCTTAGGAGCGTGTCCGGATGTTGATTTGGAGGTCCGTAGGTCATTTCGGCGTCAATTGGCGAAAGTTGAAAAGTTGGATTACTTTTGGAAAGTTTGACCGGGAGTGAACTTTTTGATATCGGTTCGGATTCTGCTTTCGGAAGTTGGAGTAGATCCGTAATGTCAATTTTGATGTGTGTGCAAAATTTGAGGTCAAACGGACTTGATTTGATAGGTTTCGGCATCGGATGTAGAAGTTTGAAGTTCTAAAGTTCATTAGGCTTGAATCGATGTGCAATTCGTGTTTTTAGCATTGTTTGATTTTATTTGAAGGATCGACTAAGTTCGTGTGAATTTTTAGGACTTGTTTATATAATTGGTTGAGGTCCTGGGGGCTTCAGGTGCGATTCAGACCATGTTCGGAGTATTCAAAACATTTTTAGAGTTGCAAAAACTCTGGTTCTTCCAGTTCTGGTTTCCTCTTATGCGATCGCGGAAGAGTGGACGCGATCATGAAGGTCTGAGTTTGGCAGTCATGGTTTTTGTTCTATGCGATCGTACGAATACATCTACGATCGCGAAGCTTACATGTGCCCGTGAATCGCGAACGCGTGGCCTTTGCCGCGTTCACAGTGTAGAAAGGGAGGACCTGGGCCGTGGGCGCTTGGCTTTATGCAGCCGCGTAGTGGTGCATGCGATCGCGTGGCCCTGGGTGAAGTCCTCTCCGCATTCACGTGGTGCCAACCGGGTTCACGTAGGTCTTTTTGTTGGGGCAGCTTACAACGTTCTACACGATCGCATGTGAAGTTCCGCGATCGCGTAGTGTAAACACCTAGGCAACAAAACTTAAATTTCAAAATCGAGGGTCTGCTCTCATTTTTACTTTGGGACTTTAGGAGCTCGAATTTAGGCGAGATTTTGAGAGATTTTCAGAGGAAATATTTGGGTAAGGATTCTTGACTTGTTTTTGATTAATTCCCACTAATTTATCTTCGATTCCTCCATTTAATTAAGGTTTTGGGTTGAAATATTTGGGGGAAAAGGTGTAAGGTTCTTAGACCAAATTCTTGGGTTTTGAAAGGCTAAATGAGGTCGGAATTGGATAATTCTTGTATGGTTGGACTCGATATCGAATGGGTGTTCGGATTTTATAATTTTGGTCGGGTTCCGAGACGTGGGCCTCAGTCGACTTTTTGGAGCAATTTTTTAATTATTTGCTAAAGTCGTAGTTTCATTATTTAAATTAATTTCTTATAGTTATATTTATAGTATGTAATTGTATTGGCTAGATTCAAACCAATCCGAGTTGGAAAATCGAGGGAAAAACCTTCTTATTGATTGATTGAGCGAGGTTTGAGGTAAATGGCTTGTCTAACCTTGTGTGGGGGAAATTCCCCTTAGGATTTGGTACTGTTATGGTAAATTGTAATACGTGAAGGCCGTGTATGCGGGGTGACGAGTCCGTACTCGGGCTAAATGTTGAAAATCCAGTTTTTGCTTGAGTAGTTCCTTTTTATTCCCTTAATTGAGTTACTCTAGCACATGTATTCATCATATTTAGCCTAATGTCACATGTCTACGTGTCTTATCTCTTACTTGCAATTTGTGCAACATGCTTAGTTGAATTACCCGCTTCCTTTGATTTCATATTCATTATTTAACTGTAGTATTCCTTGTTCTGATTTCATTGTTCCGTTTGTCATGTATTGTTTTCGTGATTTTTGTTGAGATAACTTATTGGTTGTGACACGAGGTTTCTGCTGTGCGAAGTGTTATTGTGGAACGAGATTTCTGCCGTGCGGAGTGTTATTGTGGCACGAGGTTTCTAACGTGTGGAGTGTTATTATGGCACGAGATTTCTGCCGTGCGGAGTGTTATTATGGCACAAGGTTTCTGCCGTGCAGAGTGTTATTGTGGCACGAGGTTTCTGTCATGCCGTTGTGAGCTATTTACTTTTGGGACTACGAGGTGGTACGTCGGGAGCGCCCCTGTTGTTTACTGCTATTTGCTGTATTGTTGTTGTTGTTGTTGTTGTTGTTGTTGTTGTTGTTTTCTTAACTTGTAAGATTCTTGTTTCCTTACGTGTTGTAGTTGTCTTCTTGAATTCCGGGTTGTTATCTTCTGTGAATTTGTATTGTTATACTTCTCTGTCATCTAATTACATTATTATATCTCCTGCCTTGTTTTTCCTATTATTCCCAGTAGAGCCCTGACATGCCCTCGTCACTACTCTAACGAGGTTAGGCTTGACACTTACTGGGTACCGTTGTGGTGTACTCATACTACTCTTCTGCACATCTTTTTGTACAAATCCAGGTTCTTCCTACCAGACCACATATCAGTGAGCTAGCCCGTATGTGAAGACTTCAAGGTATATCTGCCAGCGTCCGCAGACCTCGAAGTCCCCCTCTATCCTTATTATGTTGTCTTCCTTATTCTCTTTAGACTCTAATGTATAGAGATATTTAGCATTTCTCTTTATAGCTTGTGACTTATTTCTACCGGGTTTTGAAAATTGTAACTATTTGAATCGTAATTTTTATTTATTTCAGATGATGAGGTTTGAGTTTCAGTTTTATATTCAGTTATTTCGCATAATTGTTAGGCTTACCTAGCCTTATATTGAATGTTTTCACTGGAACTGATTTCGCAGGAGTTGGCAGTTGTCTCAAAACCTGGCAATAGTCCGCTACCAAAAGACCCAAAGAGTCTATTCACCATCACCAGTTCCAACATCATGAGTAAACGGATGTAATCCCTCCAACAAAGGATCAGTCTATTCTCAAAACGTCCACTAGTAATTTGTACTAGTCCGATAATCCTAGGGAAGTTTGTTAGCATTTACGTTGCTTGAGAAACAAATGATTGTGAAAGTTAAAAATCATGAGAATGAAAAACCTGGAGAATATATAAAACTTTGATTTAGCTGATTTGGGATACGGCTCCTCTCCATTATAATTTCTCTCCATTTTTTCAAATACACATTTAGATGAGTGACACATGTTCAATGTCATTTTTAAAGGTATAAATTAGATTAATTTAACAAGCATCTTAATCATGTATAAAATAATAAATTTTAAAAGCACTCTCTAATTTTGGTGCGCAAAACCAATCTCCTACAATATTTGATATTTATTAACATAATTAATTTCATTTTACAAATTTACATCCAAAAATCGATAGATTTTGCTTAACCCCTCCAAAAAAGTCCCAACTTCATTCATATATTTATCATCTTAACTAAATTAAAGAGCATCAAATTAAATAATATTTTGTTTCACATAATGTGTCAATACTCTTCCCAAGTTCATTTATATATTCACAAGACCTTTACCAATCAAGCGTTGGAGGGCAAACAGCCATTTCAGGTTTTTCCTCATGATAAAAGGCATCAATAAGCATCAGAATTTTTTTTGATTGCCTGCATTTAAAAAAAACTCTGATTATTCAGAGATGTGTGGTGTAATTAGAGGCAAGAATGATATAGCATAGCAAAATTTCTGACCTGAGTGACAGATATCGATAGTGTACGCATAAGATAATGAATAATTATAAACCCAGTGCGATTGTACCCATGTGTGCAATGGACAAGAATATACTTCTTCGCATATCTCTGAAGAAATTGTGAAACCTGATAGTAAGACATAAATGTTAATTTCTTTCAGTAGCTAGCAAATATCATTCAAAGAGGATGTGAAATAATTACCGCCTGCTTCTCATCAATGCATGGGTTCCTATATATTTTTTGTAGTATTCCTTTTTTTTAACTGAGACAAATTCTGACAAAATACAGTTCTCATTGCAAATACAGTATCCCACAAATTTAGCTCTAAAAATCGGACAAACTCTTATCTCAAGGATAAACAAGTTCATAAAGCGTTGATCATTCTCTCTTCCCTTTTTTTTTGGGGGGGGAGGGGGGTGTTGGGTGGTTCAGGGCAGAAGCGGCGGACAGCTGAGCCAAAGAGGAGATGCAGGCATCAAACAATGTTCCTTTTCCTATTAGAAGGAGAAAATATCCTTGGTGCACTAAACTTTCGCTATATGTGAGGTCCGGAAAGGGCCGGATCGCATTCAGTCTACTATGTGTAGCATTTCTGCATTTCTGCAACAGCTATTTTCACGGCTTGATTTGTGACCTCCTGGTCACACGATGACAACTCTTACTATTACGCCCAATGCTCCAATTTAAAAAAATAGAGTACATATGTAATACAACATAGACATTTACATGACATCTAACTTATCTTTCACAAAATAGCTTTTTCTTCTTTCTATTCCTAAAAGATTACAAACAAACAAAGACATCTGCTTTCCATTAGATTAACAAACAACAGACATTATTATTGCACCAAGTGTAACATGTTACAATAGATACATAACAGAGAGAGTAAGAGCAGATCTAACCAGGGATGATAAAGGCATATAAATAAAAATTTGCAGTGCTTCTACATGTTAAGTTATGCAAGCTCATTCACACACAAAAAATCAAGTAAAACTGCAACTAAAAGATAAAATTACCTCATAGACAAATAAATTTACGGACTCATTATCAGGTAGAGAATCACGGCCTTTGCATTGAATCTAATACACATGAAGAGTTTAAATATCAGGACAACAACCATAATTCAAAGAGAAATAATAACAATAATTTCAACTAATCAATGTCTAGAATTGATGTATTCCAGATAAATGTTTGCATATGTTATTTGCTTACTATGGGCCTATGGAGCCAACACTTGAAGTTTTTAAATGATTTCTACATTATGAGATGTTATCGAACATTGCACTCTTGTACACTTGATTTTTCGTACTGTACATCTGCATGATTTTGTCAAGACTTGTCCCACCGTTAGTGACGGTAGTGTTGGACCAAAAAGTATAACTTTGGGTTAAAACTATTGTATTTAATGAAGGGTTAAACCTAGTTAATGATAATATCTCTAAATGCGGATCCTGAAAGTGTGGATAATGTGGGACAGATCTAGTGGGACATTGACAATAACATGCATTAAATATTCCAAAAAGTATGAGCATGGAGGAGTAACTAGCAATAAATGGCGTTTAAGTAAATAGGAGGAGTGATTCACCCAATGAAGAATGAACTAGATGATTGTTCCTCCTGACAATGATGATTGACAATGATGAGTGATAGATAAATCCTAGAATGTTCGAACTATTCTCGGATCTGATGGAAAAGTATGGAATAATACGAATAACAATCTTGATGAAAATGTAATGTTTGTATCTTTGCTAGAGAGAGAGAATCTTTTTCAGAAATCTGTTCTTATCACCTGAATATTACATACCCTTTTTCCTTCTCTTTTGTCCTCTTTATATGGGACATATCCCCAGTAAACCCTAATAGTACATGTGCAAAGAATATTCTTTAGAATATCCCCTCTATTATCCTATTCTAAAAATTAGCCGTCATGATTCTTTCCGCGGACCTCGCCCTCGACCATCATAGGCATCCTGACCACGAGTTTCGCCATTTCCTGATCGACCTTGACTGATTTTTCCTCAATACTTCCTCGCCCTAAATGTTCCGTGGTAGATTTTGAGCTATACAGTTAGTCCCTCTGCTTATTGAGGTTGTCCTCCGATGACCACAATGAGCGGACTTTGTTGATTATGGTCCAGGAGAGTGGACGAGTGGGTCGGGCAGTTAAGTTTGGGACGAGCTGGCAACGTGGCCTTTCATGAGTCACAACTTTTGGGGTTTCGTCGTTTCTGCGCTAGAATGACGTCATGACATCATGTGTCATTATGGCATTTTCCCGATGCTTTGCATCGTTTCTCGTGCGATTGTCAACTGGAGCTACCGTTTCGAATCCAGTGCTGGGTAATGATGAATGATCTCTTGGTTTTGATGCCCGAACTCTTATAAATAGAGATGTGATGACATCCATTTGTTCTTTATGTGTTTTTCTCATCAAACCTTGTGACTTCTTCTCCTTCCTCCCTTGCTATGAGTTTTTTTCCTAGTCTTAGTGCTTCCTGTTGCTTCTAATCCTTCTTTGCCTGAATATCCTTTCTCTCATCGAAAATATGGCTAACGTATCCTCTGGTTCCGGTGTGGGAACTGACCATGTCCCTTTAGCGGTGCTTATGCCTCCTCACGCTGATCGCGTCTCTGTCGCCATTAAAGATGAGAACTTTCCTTCGGTGGAGGAAATAATTCCTTGCAACGAGAAAGTTAGGTCTTATTTTTTGAAGGCGCCTGAAGACGAGCACGAGGTTTCTGAGTCGGCGATAAAAGAGGCCGATCTAGCAGAGCTTAGGGCAAAAATCAACATTCCTGCCCGCATTGATTTGGTCCCAGCAGGGCGTGATGTGTTACAAATCCACTACCCCGGGTGTTGAGTGTTCTATGCATATCCCTTCCAGGTCGGCTACACTCTTCCTCTTCTACCATTGGCAGAGGAATTTTGTCGCTACTATGGCGTGTGCCCGGCTCAACTCGCCCCATATATCTATAAGCTCATTAGGATGCTTACTAAATTTGCAGAGTTAGCCGGGGTCGAGATCACACTCCGTCATCTGACGCATCTCTTCGCCCCTAGTTTCTATAGGGGGACAATATTGAACCTTCGGCATCGAGGAGGCAAATGCCTTGTGGTAAAGATAGATGACAAGGCAAATCGTTAGTTGCGGCACAACTTCTTCTTTGTTAGAACCGAAAACGTGGTGGCCAACGCGGACGACTTCCGTGAGATTTGGAACTACACTTATGAGTATCTATTCTTCTTTTGTTAAAACATTTGATCTATTTGTTTTATTCGTGGGCCATGAAATTTTATCCCTTCTTTGGGTAGCCAAGACTATGCCCCCTCCTTTAATTGGGGACATTTCTGACTGGGTTGGCCGGATTCTACCTCACATAGTGGGAATTCGTGAGTGACCAGGCTTTTTCAAGAAGTTCGGGCCTGCTCCTTCCTTGGCCGGTGAGTTTATCTATATATGTTTTTGTTATTTTGGCCTCATGGTCGCCTATTTATTATAGTTTGCTCTTGGTGGTGATGATAACCTTGCTTTGATTTTTTCTTTTTCAACTTGAGGATCTTCGAGGAGGCCGAGGGCTCCTCCTCCTGTGTTTCGTAAGAGGAAGGAGGCCTCATCTTCGGTGTCTATTCTCGCTGTGACTGTGGCTAGACCTTCTCGATCATCGACTTTTGTTCCTTCCTCAACCGCGGCCAGGTCTACTCGATCGTCGGCCCCATCTACTACTACCTTTGCATCAGTTTCTTCTCCGACTGCGGATATTTCGATAGTGGAGCTTCCCACTTCTTGTTTGCACCGTGATAGGCTATATGTATGTCCCTATTATGTTTTGATGATTTAACAAACTTAGTGTCAAGAACCAGATAAGGAACCTGTTAAACATTCTCAAGACCTTAAGATCAAAAGGTTCCAGCTTGGGATATGGTTCAACTCTCCAGAGTCAAAGGAACAACAGAGGGATCATATAGCTACCGTTTCCCGAGGAAACTGCACAAGTCAACTGCCCCAGCTGTAAAGTTGCTGCCTGCACACGCTACAGTGCAGAAACAGTGCATCAATCAACTTTATGGGGAGTGTCTTTTACCTACCTTGCTTACATCATCCGAGTGATGTCACAAATGCATTATTAACATCAAGGAAGGTAAAACAAATCACTTGTTCACTTAGAGAAATAATTCAAGCTCCCACACGGTCATTGATCATCAAACAATTAATTCTTAAGTACATCAAGAACAAAGAACAACACTACTGCGGACCAATTCCCTACAGCAAGTCATTGTATGTCCTTAGTTGAGTTGTAACTTTGTAATAGTTCTTCAATTGTAATTCCTACTTAGCTTGTTTAGAAGTATTATGTAGGAAACCCTTTGTAAACCTTAAATCTTTGTATTTGAGTCTTGGCTAGAGTTAGTCGAGTTGTAAAGTCTTTGTAATAGAGTTATTACAAAGTGGCTTGTAATAGAGTATTACAAGTTAGCGAGGGATTAAGAGGTTAATTCCTAGGTTACAGAGGTTGTAATCTAAAAGTTGTACAGTAATGAAGTTGAAATCCTATAAGGGTAGGTCATGGTTTTTAATCCCGTTGAGCTGGAAATTTTCCACGTAAAAATCCTCTTGTCATCTACTTACTGCAGTGTACGTGTGTTCTAGTGGAACTTATAGAGAACCTGGTTCTCTATAGAGTTTTGTTGACCCTTATATTCTATCAATTAGTATCAGAGCAGGTTCTTTCTATCAGGTTAACACCTAGAAAGGATCCTCATGGCTGCTCCTCCAAACTTCGAAGAAGGCCAGTCTACTTACAGACCACCTAGGTTCAATGGACAGTATTACGGATGGTGGAAAACTAGGATGCACGACTTCATCATGGCTGAAGATTCTGAGCTATAGGATGTCATATGTGACGGACCCTTTGTTCCCACCAAGAATCTTGGCGACCCAGCTGTAGCCATTCCCAAGACGAGGAAGGAATTCAATAACGCTGATCGAAAGGCCATAGAAAAGAACTTTCGTACAAAGAAAATTCTTGTTTGTGGTATAGGTCCTGATGAATATAACTAGATATCGACATGCCAATCAGCAAAAGAAATCTGGGAGGCTCTTCAGACAGCTCACGAAGGAACAACATAGGTTAAGAAATCCAAGATCGACATGCTCACAACTGATTACGAGCTCTTCAGGATGAAAGATGATGAATCCATCCAAGATATGCACACTCGCTTCACCTCCATCATTAATGAGCTTCACTCTCTTGGTGAAACTATTCCAAGAAACAAGCTTGTCAGAAAAATCCTTAGTGTTCTGCCCAGTTCTTGGGAAAGCAAAGTGAACGCCATTACAAAGTCGAAGGACTTGCAGACACTGACAATAGATGAACTTGTTGGCAATCTGAAAACATATGAAATGAAGAAGAAGAAGGACAATGAAAGAAGAGAACCCAAAAGGGAGAAGAACCTGGTCCTCAAGACAGACAACAATGATTTGGGTGGTGAGGATGGTGATATGGCTTACTTGACAAGAAGATTCCAGAAGATGGTTCGCAGGAATGGAGACATTCAAAAAAGGGGAAGTTCTAGCAAGCCAAAATATTATGGCCTATGTCATAAATGTGGCAAGCCTGGACACTTCATCAAGGATTGCCATCTCCTAAAGCAAGATTAGTACAAAAATAACTTTGACAAAGTAGCCGGGAGGAACCCGGTTCCTGATAAACGCTCCAAGAGAAAGAATACCGCTGACAATGTTGTAAAGCAAGCTCTTGATGCATGGGAAGACTCCTCCAGTGAATCTGAAGAAGAAAATTATCATGGTGATAGTTAAATGATAGCAGTGGTAAGTTAAGGAACTGAGTATGACTCAATCTTTGCCTTGATGGCTCAGTCTGATGATGATGAAGATGAGATAAATTTTCTGGATCTTCAGAGAAATCTTAAATCTTATTCTCCTAAAAAACTCATGTCTTTAGCAAATGTGTTAATTGATGCTTATCACAGTCTTATAAATAATAAATATGCTTTAACTTTGGAGTTAGGAGAAACAGAACAAACCTGAGATGACTTAGTAGTCATTTTTGTTGATTTAAAGGAAACAATTAAGAACCCGAAGAAAGAGAAGAATGCCTTAGATGAAAAAATTGCAAATATAGAACATGAAAGAGATGATCTAATAGTCGTTGTGGCAGACCTAAAAGAGACCTTTAAGTGTGTAAGAAAGAAAAAATAAGTCTTAGCTGAGAGAGTTGCTAACATTGAGCATGAGAGAGATGACCTATTAGTGGTGGTAGTGGACTTGAAGGAAATAATTGGGGAACTTAAAATGGAGAGTAGGCCTGAAAATTCTCAAAAGGGAAAGGAAGTTGCAAGTGAGGCATACATTAAGCTTGAAAGTGATTTAAATTCAGTGAAGTCTAGTATGTGTGCTGAGCTTGAGAAAAACAAACAACTTCAGGAAGAACTAGGTCGAGTGAAGAGTGATATTGAAAAATCACTCAAATGGACCTGGTCCTCTGATGCTATCACTGTCATGTACACCAATAATGGGGAAAACAGGCAGGGTATTTGGGTTCCAAAGTGAAAAGATTCCCTACAACCCTCATAGCAAGTACGTTACTGTACCTAACAATTGGCTTTGCACTCACTGCGGTAACACTGGGCACTTTAAAGAAAACTGTATGGACAGATTTTAGTCACAGTAGAAAAATAAAGTTTTTGCTGAAAAAGTAACTACTGGTAGAGAACCTGGTCCCTCATATAAAAAATGCATCATTTTTGCTTGGACCAGAAAATCACTCATTCACCCCTTTTCCTCATTACAAGGGACCCAAACTCATTTGAGTTCCTAAGTCTAACTCCTGATTTTCTTGTGCAGGGAACAGTGAAAGGAAGCAGCCTACAATGCTACATGGATAGTGGCTGCTCAAAGCATATGACTAGAAGTACAAATGATTTTATTTCACTTAAGGCCCTGCAAGGAGGGAGTGTATCCTTTGAAAATGGCAAGAAAGGAATACGTTCTGGGAGTTGGAAGGATTGGGAAGTCTCTCTCATACTCAATCAAAAATGTGTACTACGTGAAGGTGTTGAAGTATAGCTTGCTAAGTATTTTCCAGATCTATGACAAGGGAAACAAGGTGGAATTTGTGTAAAAAATATGTACAGTCACAAACCTAGTGACTGGTGAGGTGGTGCTAGTGGAAAGAAGATACAAAAATATCTATGTTGCTGATTTTGAGTCTATGCAGAATGGTAATCTCAGATGTCTAAGTGTTGTTGATGATGATGCTGAATTATGGCATAGGAGGCTGGGTCATGCAAGCTTCACGTTGCTGAATAAATTAGTCAGGAAGGACCTGGTTCGTGGTCTGCCCAAGTCAAGCTTCAAGGATCACAAAGTGTGTGATGCATGCGTAAAAGGCAAGCAAGCCAGATCCTCATTGAAGCCCAAAAAAGGAAGTCAGTACCTCAAGGCCACTTGATCTCCTTCACATAGATCTATGTGGACCTTTGAGGGTGCCAAGCAGAGGAGTAAAGAAATACATCTTTGTGATAGTTGATGACTACTCCAGATTCACCCGGACTCTGTTTCTCAGGACCAAGGATGAAACCTTTGAAGTGCTCGTTGATTTTGTCAAGACGATCCACGTGAAGATGGGTAATAAGGTAGTCAGCATCAGGTCTGATCATGGGACAGAGTTTGACAATGCCAAATTTGATGAGTTCTGTACTGAAAATGGTATCACTCATAATTTCTCAGCTCCCGGAACACCTCAACAAAATGGTGTTGTGGAGAGGAAGAATAGAACTCTTGAAGAGATGGCAAGGACAATGCTGATTGACAGTGGGATTGCAAAGAATTTCTGGGCAGAAGCTGTCAACACTACTTGCTACTTGGTGAACAGGTGCATGATCAGGTCCCTTGTGAACAAGACTCCATATGAACTGCTGAACGGAAGGAAGCCCAAATTGACACATCTAAGGACTTTTGGGTGTAAATGCTTTGTTCTCAACAATGGAAAGGAAGATCTTGGAAAATTCGATGCCAAAAGTGATGAAGGAATCTTTCTGGGATACTCATCTCAAAGCAAATCTTACAAAGAATGCAACAAAAGGACTCAATATGTTGAGGAAAGTATACATGTGATATTTGATGAATCTCACCTCTCCTGTGAGAAGGACAGACATGCTAATCAAGATGGAGAACCTTTATCTATTCCAGGAGAAGTTATTGACATGGCAAATGGAAAAGCAGACATGATGAGTCATGTAAAGGAATCCAGTGAAGATGATGCGAGTACACCTCCATCTATTGAAGAGGAACTTGGTCCCTTGATCACACCAACTGAAGCTGAAAATAGAGTTATTGATGCAGTCCAAGGTACTCCACTTGCTGAAGTAAGAAGCGCCCAAGAACCTCAGTCAGACATGCAAGGGTCCCCTAACAATAAGATTCAGGTACCAAATTGGAAGCACAAAAGCTCACATCCTCTTGACAACATAATCACCCCTCTTGACTCAGGAGTTCAAACCATATCAAAAGCAAGAAAGTCACTTGCCTTTTCAGCCTTTCTTTCTCAAATAGAGCTCAAAAATATCAAAGAAGCGTTGAAAGATGCAGACTGGATCACAGCCATGCAAGAGGAGCTGCATCAATTTGAAAGAAACAAGGTATGGCACCTGGTCCCTCGACCTGCAGATGGAACTATCATAGGGACCAGGTGGGTATTCAGGAACTAACTTGATGAGTTTGGAAATACAACAGGAAAGAAGGCAAGGCTTGTAGTTCAAGGCTACAATCAAGAAGAATGGATTGATTATGATGAAACATTTGCTCCAATTTCTCGAATGGAAGCTATTAGAATTCTTATTGCCTTTGCATCTCATATGGAGTTCACATAGTTCCAAATGGATGTCAAAAGTGCATTTCTAAATGGCTACCCGAAAGAAGAAGTTTATGTCAAGCATCCTCCTGGTTTTGAATGTCATGAGTACCCTGAGCATGTGTTCAAACTGGACAAGGCGTTGTACGGGCTAAAGCATGCTCCCTGGGCATGGCATGAGAGGTTGTCAAAATTCCTTTTAGAAAATGGATTTACAAGAGGAAAAAATTGACAACACTCTTTTTCTGAAGAAACGAGGGAGGAAGCTGCTCATTGTTCAGGTATATGTTGATGATATTATTTTTGGAGCTACAACTGACTCTCTTTGTGAATAATTTGCAAAACTCATGGGGAGTGAATTTGAGATGAGTATGATGGGAGAATTAAATTTCTTCTTAGGACTTCAAGTGAAGCAATCTTAGAAGAGGAACACTGATAAGTCAGCAGAAGTACATCAAGGAGTTGCTGAAAAGGTTCGATATGGAATCATCAAAAGTCATTGACACTCATATTGCCACATCTACTCGTCTAGACATGGATGAACCTGGTTCCCCTGTAAATCAGACCATGTATAGAGGGATCATAGGATCACTCCTGTATCTCACTGCAAGTAGACCAGACATTATTTACAGCGTAGGTATTTGTGCAAGATTTCAATCCAATCCAAAGGAATCTCATCTGAAGGCTACCATGAGAATATTGAGATATCTCAAGGGAATGCAGGACCTGATTCTCTACTATCCCTCAGGTGATAACTTTGATCTTATTGGGTATGCTGGTGCTGATTATGCAGGATATCTGGTAGACAGGAAAAGCACGTTAGGAATGGCACATTTCCTAGGTTCTTGCCTAATCTCATGGGGTACACGGAAGCAGAACTCAGTGGCACTATCAACTGCAAAAGTAGAATATGTAGCAGCTACCTCTTGCTGTGCTCAACTACTGTGGATCAAGCAGTAGTTGGAAGACTTTGGAGTGTTCTCAGATTGTGTGCCTCTCTTTTGTGATAACATAAGTACACTCAATATGGCAAAAAATCCAGTTCAACATAATAGGACCAAGCACATTGATGTACGTCATCATTTTCTCAGAGACAATGTTAAAAAGGGCTTATATGCATGAAATTCTGCAACACTAAAGATCAAATTGAGATATATTCACCAAAGCCCTGAGCAGAGAACACTTTAAGAAAAATCTCCTGGCACTAGGGTTGATAAAACCCAATTAAGAACCTGGTCCCTCAATGATTGGCTATAAAAGAAATGTTCAGGTAAATTTAGCTAAAAAGTGTTTTCTAGCAAAGTCTAACTCACCTATATACCATTACAGGTAGACATGCATGATGACTACAGAGCAAAGAGGCAGTTGATGCAGTACGCCCTGGTAAAAAGGGCAAAGCTTACAGATGCAAGATTAGTCAGGGAACCTGGTTCTCCTGACACAGGTTAGTAGTTTCTGTATTCTCTCATGCACAATTTTTAACGATTAAAACAAGTGCCACATCATTAGCATGTCAGTTTATTTTCTTTGCGTCTCTTGGACCCAAACGCCTCACCTGTTAGAAATCAACCCGACTCCCAAAACTAGCGCCTTTTCCTAACCGGTCCCTCATCAATCTCAAATACATCCATCACTGTCAAATATCCTCACATTAAACGCTAAAAATTTTCTTCTTATTTCTCTCCTTCGAACTACCCATCTCTTCTTCTCAACTCATCACTCCTCTCTATGGCTGAAAATTTTGAAACCTCAAGTGTCCCCAGTGACACCCCCATTGAGTCCTCAGTAATTCAAACACCGATATTATACTCCTCACCCACACCACTGCTAACCAAAACCCTAGGATAGAGTCACCCCCACACTCCGTCTCCTCTCCTATCCACTCGAGTTCTGGTTCTCATAAGAGTCGCAAAATCTTGACTCCCAAAAGATTTATAGCCCAGAGCCTTTCTCCTACTTCGCCGGAAAAAGGGGATGATCAAAGTACTGCTGACAAAGAAGTACATCAGGAAATTTCAAGTTCGCCTATGGAAAAAGAGTCAAAAGTAGATCAAACTGATGGTTCCGAGAAGTTTGACTCAACAAAGACTGCTCCTGATCTTGTGTCCACAGGTAATACTCCTTCTTCTACTGAGTTTTCCATGGATGTACAAGAAAAAAAGGCAATAGAGAACATGTTGTCCATAGCTAATGAAGGGGTTGTTGTAGAAGGAGGTGAGGATGGTTTTGGGACTCAGGGGGAAGAGTCTAAGACCGTGGAAGAGAGTAGAGAGCTTGTGACTATTGAACAATCAGCACAGGACAATACTACTGGGGTACCAAATGAGGGACCTGATCCCTCCCAGGAGGATCCAACTCAAGGGTCCTCTCCAGAGCCCCGGGTCAGTATTGACCCTGCTCCCTCTCCTCATTTTGATGTTGAGCCTTTGTATGTGGTGGTGCCTGAGGAAAGATCTGTGTCCATAGAAGAAAAGGGTGATAGTGAAGAGGATTCTGATGATTTGCCAATAGGAAGCTTGACTAAGCGTAGATCAATGGTTGCTCAAGAGTCTACTCCTAAGCGACCCTCACTAGGTTGCAAAGGAAGGAGGCTCTTGAGTCTACTCTTAAGAATAGCCAAGCTAAGTCAAGGAGAAGAAAGATGGTGAAAAATGGGAAAGCAGTGAGTGAGAAGTCAGTGCATGTGGTGAATGTGGATGAGGAAGAAGCAGAGGAACCTGGTTCCTTGACTAGAAAGCTCTCACAGAAGCATGGTCTCCCCAAGCCAAAAGGGGGATCTTCTGTGTCTGCTAAAAATATGAACAAGTTTGACGTTTTTATGTCTAGTGAAAATGTAGTGAAAGAATCTGGTGATAAGTCTATGAAAGAGTCTGGTGATGATGTGATGGAAGAATTGGGTGAAAAGTCTGTGAAGTCTGCTGAAAAGGGGAAGAATGTCCGCTAGTCTACTAAGAGAAAAGCTGATACTGATGAGGAACATGGTTTCTCAAAGAAGGCCAGAGTGGGTGATCCAAAGAATGCTGGAAAAGAGAGGTTAAGAAGTCAGAAGGTGCTTTGGGGCCGCACATTTGCTCCTGATATCTTGGAGGAAGCTAGTATGAGACAGCTGGTTGAGATCTGTGAGTTCCAACAGTGGACACATTTGTTCACAAATGACGCCCCAATGGTGTATGAAGAGGAAGTTCAAAGTTTCTATGCTGACCTGTTCACAGTTGAGGATGATCACATCTACGTGCTGGTGAATGGAGTTGATATGGTAATGGACTCTGCTTTGTTGGGATCTATTCTGGGTGTGCCTGCTGAAGGGCTGTCTAGTGTTCAGGGATCTTGTTCTCAAAAATTTCAGAAATGCCATATTAAAGGACATAGCAGTTCAGCAGGGGGAACGGGTTCAGAAGAAGGCCCTCCTTCCTGTATACCAACTGCTGTTTGAGATGGTGAACAAGGTACTGCTGCCTCGAGCTGAGAGAAGATCTATCACCTCTCGTACAGACCTATTCCTCATGGAAGCACTGGACACCTTCACTACCATCAATCTGCCTGGGATTATGATAGAGCACATGAACAAAGTGGCTGACTTTAAATATCGTAATCATGGGTTGCCGTATGAGTTCCTTCTCACCAAGGTCTATAAGCACTTCAAGGTTCCTCTAGGACAAGCTAAAGTGGGCAGAAAGAAGCAAACTTTCTCCAAAGCTACTCTTGAAGAATGTGAGTGTATCGAGAAAATTGGAGGGGTTGGAAGCACTTCTACCATATCTCAGCTGATCATTGCTCAGAACAGTGCTACCTCAGAGATAAGGCAATTGAAATCAAGGAAAGCTATCCTTGAGACACAGTTAAGTCAGCTGCATGAGGCACCTGGTTCCAGTAGTTCTCAAGGAGAAGAGGTTGCTCATCTAACAAAAGAGAATGTTGAGCTCAGGAAAGAAGCGAAGGACCTGAAAGAGAGACTGCTCAACGAGCAAATGTCTGCAAATGCTCGAATGGATTTAGTCCTCCAAGCCCTTTCTAAGCCATCTCCCTCCAGCACTCCCTAAGCAGCGTCCCTTCAGTGTCCAGTCTGTGGTATTTGTTTTTTGTTTGTTCAAAATTGTGGATGGTGGTAGTAACATTGACTCTGTTCTTGTTGAAAAATCCAAATTAATGCTAATGCAAGCTTTTCCCTTTTTGCTAATTATGCCTTGTCTTTATGCTCTATTTTTAGTCATGTTTTGTGCACACAAATGATATGAGTTAACTCAAGCTTGACTTCTTTCTGCTATAAGCCTGTTACTAATCTTTTTATGATGCCAAAAGGGGGGAAAAATTTAGGGGGAACAGGATGGGAAACAGATTCAGGGGGAATTTTCAGCTTAAGGGGAACTTGAATTATAAGTTTGTCATCATCAAAAAGGGAAAAATTGATAGGCTATATGTATATCTCTATTATATTTTGATGATCTAACAAACTTACTGTCAAGAACCAGATAAGGAACCTGTTACACATTCTCAAAACCTTAAGATCAAAAGGTTCTAGCTTGGGATATGGTTCAACTCTTCAGAGTCAAAGGAACAACAGAGGGAACAAATAGCTACCGTTTTCCGAGGAAACTGCACAAGTCAACTACCCCAGCTGTAAAGTTGCTGCCTGTACACGCTACAGTGCAGAAATAGTGCAACAGTCAACTTTATGGGGAGTGTCTTTTACCTACCTTTCTTATATCATCCTAGTGATGCCACAAATGCATTATTAACATCAAGGAAGGTAAAACAAATCACTTGTTCACTTAGAGAATTAATTCAAGCTCCCACACAGTCATTGATCATCAAGCAATTAATTCTCAAGTGCATCAAGAACAAAGAACAACACTACTACAGACCAAACCCCCACAGCAAGTCATTGTATGTCCTTAGTTGAGTTGTAACTTTATAATAGTTCTTCAATTGTAATTCCTACTTAGCTTATTTAGAAGTATTATGTAGGAAACCCTTTGTAAACCTTAAACCTTTTTGTTTGAGTCTTCGCTAGAGTTAGTCGAGTTGTAAAGTCTTTGTAATAGAGTTATTACAAAGTGGCTTGTAATAGAGTATTACAAGTTAGTGAGGGATTAAGAGGTTAATTCCTAGGTTGAAAAGGTTGTAATCTAAAAGTTTCTCAGTAGTGAAGTTGAAATCCTACAAGGGTAGGTCGTGGTTTTTAATCCCGTTGAGCTGGGAATTTTCCACGTAAATATTCGCTTGTCATTTACTTACTGCAGTGTGCGTGTGTTCTAGTAGAACTGATAGAGAACCTGGTTCTCTATAGAGTTTGGTGGACCCTTATATTATATCACACCATCTAGTTGATGAGGAGGGGGAGTCATCGTCGAGCGGCGAGAATTTGGTCCCCAGTAAGAGAAGATTGATAGATGTTAGTGATGGGGTCACCTCGGCTGTGGATTCGGCCAAGGATGATTTTGTCATCCGTGAAACGGTGACCATAATACTTGGGGACGCCGTCAAATTGGCATCTGATGTTCCGATATCGGTGGAGGCCATTGAGGATATACCTCTTCCTTTTGTTGCGGTAGGGGCTGAAGGGCCGGCCGTTATGACTTCTAATAATTTGCGGCCGGAGGGGCCATCAACTTCCCAGCCGGCTAACGATACTTATATGCCGGCCGAGGGGAGAGGCAAAGGCGTTGCCGAGGATGGCTACGAGATGGGTTCTGATCTCGATGCTGACGAGATAAGGATAATGGATGAGGGATTTACCCAGCTGGAGGTGAGACTGTAGATAGATCCCCATGGATCGGGATTTATTAAAAGATACTGAGAATGTGGTTCCTGCCATCGGTCCCCTTTGCTCCGACGTGGAGAGACAAACTCTCTAAGAGCTGAAAGATGTTACCTTATCGAAGAGCATAGCTGGCCTCGCTCTCAGGGTATGTTTTTCGAAGCTTCTATTCGTTATGCTCAATGTTTAGGCTTTGTTCTTACTCTGTCGATTTCCTTTTTCTTTCTTTTATAGACCGTGATCTTGGAAATTAAAAGTGCCCGAAGAGAGGAGCAGCTTAAAGCTATTTTTATGAAGTTGCAATGAAAATACCGCGAGTACCGTGGCAAGCACCGGGAAATTTGTAGGCGGTTTGGTGAGAGCGGAAATTTCCAGGCTCTTCGAGATGAACTGAAGGAGAACGATGATGAGCTGGTGAGGGTCATCAAAAAGTGCAGCATCCTCGAGGGGACGCTAAGAAATAACGAGTAAGAGCTTGAGGTTAGTAGGGGAGTTGAAGCCCAGTGCGGCGACCTCCAAGCCCAGGTGGTTTCTGTGCGCGCCCAACTTGAGGAGTAGTAATTCATAGCGGATGCTCTAAGCGGTGAGGTCGCCGAGAAGGCGGAGGACCTTGAGAAAGATGAGTTTGCTCGGTCAGGGGCTCTGAGGAAGGAGAAAGCTTTGGAGGTAATGATCTGTATTCTTCGCTCTGAGCGAGAAAATGACTTGAAGACGGCCAGGCTTAAATAAGAGCGGCTTCATGAGAGGATTGGGGAGTTGGAGAAATACAACTCCCTCCTTAAGGACCAGGTGGCCGCCTTAGAGGCCGAGAAGTATCAAATGCTTGCACGACCGTCATCTTCTCATACTTTAGATTTCCCAAACGTTCCCCAGGGCTTATATGAGGAATGGATTCCCGATGAGACCTAGTTGGACATGTTGCGAGATTTGCATGCGGCGGGGTCTGTTCCTGGGGACGCCCTTGAAGATGTTCATGTTAAGGCCCGTGAAGCTCGAATTGCTCGTGGATATGATCCTGCTATGTCGGAGGCCGGTGACGATTAGAGAGACATGGATGTGGATCAGATTGAAGAGGATGCCTGGTACGAGGACGCGCTCCCTGAGGGAGGTTGTGATGGTGAGGGGGAGGCTGGTCAAGCCGATGGCACTAATGGTCCTGATGGAGACCAATAGTTTTTTTTCCTTCATTTATTTTGTTGCAGACTTGTGCATTTTTTGTAGGCGTCTTTACAAGCCTTTGTAAAAATATTCTAAGTATGAAATGCCGACTTTGTTACTCGTACCTGACTTTTTTTCTCTGGTTTGTGCTTGTATTCTTTTTGATTTTCTTAGCCGTAATCATTTAGCTTGAATAAGGTTGAACATTATCCCAAGTTTAATTACGGCCGAGGATCAGTAGGTGTTAGTTCGAACGGGGTCGAACCAAAACCTAAGTTTGATTATGGCTGAGGGCCAGCAGATGTTAGTTCGAACGAGGTCGAACATGTCCTATATTTAATTATGGACTAGGGCCAGTTAGGTGTTAACTCGAACGAGGTCGAATATAACCTATGTTGAGTTATATCCGAGGTCCAGTTAGTTGTTAATTCGAGCGAGGTTGAATATAACCTATGGTGAGTTATGGCCAAGGGCCAGTTAGGTGTTAATTAAAGCGAGGTCAAATATAACCTATGTTGAGTTATGGTTGAGGGCCAGTTAGGTGTTAATTCGAATGAGGTTGAATGTAACCTATGTTTATTTATGGCCATGGGCCAGTTAGGTGTTAATTTGAACGAGGTCGAATGTAACCTATGTTTAGTTATGGTCGAGGTCTAGTTAGGTGTTAATTCGAAAAAGGTCGAATATAACCTATGTTTAGAAAGATAAGCCTCTAGGTGCGGCATTTATCGGCGTTGTGAACTTTAAGGCAACATTTCCTTGGTTGTATATTCGGAGAAATAGAAATAAACTTCATGCATTTGTGATTTATTCATACATTTGGAAAAGTTTACATCTTTTCCCGGGCGTTGGCTGGCGTTCCAGTCCCAGTCTATCTAGTCCCTTCATTGGTTGACATAGAGAAGTCTTAAGAGTTTGATCAATGAACTAGTCATCCTATGCCTCCGTCTGTGCGCACTTTAACCTGAAGTATCCCCTTCGTCGACTCGTTAAAAACCTCCTTGAGAAAATCCAATTAGGAAAAAACTCAAGTGAGGGGAAAAAGAGTATGACTTGGGGGACGCTTTATCTCTTAAAAGTTGAAGTACTTGAGGTGGGTAATATTCTAGTTGTTTGGCAGTAGCTTTCCTTGCATTGTTTCTAGTTGGAATGACCTTTTGTTTGCTGTTGCCGTGATTTTGTACTGGCCGTTCTAATTTATTCCCAGTTTACCTTCTCGTGGGTCTTTGCTTGCTTGTGTTTTAGCTTTAAGCACGTAGTCCCCGACTTTGAGTGGCCTAACCTTTGCCTTTTTGTTATAATAGAGTTCTTCTTGTTGTTTTTGGGCGATCATCCTTACGTAGGCCATATCTCTTCGTTCTTTAACTTCGTCGAGCTCCTATCTTCTCCTTTCATCGTTCCTTGGTCCGCTCTCGTGGGAGTATCTTAGGCTGGGCTCCCCGACTTCGACTGGTATTACTGCATCAGTCCCATAGACTAATGAGTAAGGTGTCTCTCTTATGCTCGTCTTCGGTGTTGTTCGGTAGGCCCAGAGTACTTCTGGTAATATTTCCGGTCACAGCCCTTTGGCATCTTCAAGTTTTTTCTTCATGATGTTCAGTATCAACTTGTTGGAGGACTTCGCTTGTCTGTTGCCCGCGGGATGATATAGTGTTGAGAGTATTCTTTTGATATGCCATTTTTCAAAAAATTCAGCGACATTCTTTCCTATAAATTGGGGTCTGCTATCGCGGTTGATCTTTTTGGGGAGGCCAAATCGGCATTCGATGTTTTCCCATATGAAGGCGATCACTTCCTGTTCGCGTATTTGGGCGAATACTCCTGCTTCTACCCATTTAGAGAAATAGTCAGTCAAAACCAAAAGGAATCGTACGTTACCTCGTCTTGCCGGGAGGCGGCCTATGATGTCCATTCCCTATTTGATGAACGGCCAAGGGGAAGTGATTGAGTGGAGGTATTTTCCTGCTTGGTGAATCATTGGGGCATACTTTTGGCATTTCTCACATTTTTCACGAAATCCGCGGTCTTTTTTTTTTCATGGTGGGCCAATAATACCCTACTCCTATGAGGCATCTGACCAAAGCTCGATTGCTGGAATGAGCTCTGCAATGGCTTTCGTGGACCTCTTTAAGAACGCGCCGCATTTGATTTGGGCTGAAGCATTTCTCAAGAGGACCGTCATACGTTCTCTTATACAGGTCGTTGTGGATGATGCTATACCTGGCTACTTGCATTCTCAGTTTCTTGGGTTTTTTTTTTCACTTGGGAGTACGCCGTCCTACAAATATGTGACAATAAGGTTACGTCAATGCCAAGTCAGGTTTATGGTTCTTACCTCGATTAGGTCTATCGATGAGTTGAGAAGGCGGACTACACTTCTGTACCCGGTTGCAATGTTTTTGGTGGATGCGGCTAATTTGGCGAGGCTGTCTGCCTCGATATTCTGTGTTCGGGGAATTTGGTCGAGTTTACATTCGTCGAACTCGGGCAATAGCTTGCAAATTTTGGTCTTGTACTTTTGCAACCTGTGTTCCTAGATTTGGAAAGTTCCTATTACTTGATTGACAACGAATTGAGAATCACATCGTAGTCTTAGTCGTCCCCCGTATTTGAGTCCTAGTCTCAGCCCTACAATTACGACCTCGTACTCGGCCTCATTGTTAGTCATGTCCGGGCACCTTAGGGACTGGCGAATCACTTCGCCGGTTGAGACTTCGAGTACAAGTCCCAGTCCGGACCCTGACGCGTTGGACGCGCCGTTACTGTACAGTACCCAGAGGTCTTGTGTTTGGGGAGAAGCGTGGAGGCTTCTTTTTTGACTTCGAGCATTATTTTTGCGCTGAAGTGGGCGACGGAGTTTGCAAGGACTTGTGACTTTATCGTTGTTCGCGGCTGATATGTGATATCGTTCTCGCTCAGTTCGATGGCCCATTTGGCCAACCTGCCCGATAGCTCGGGTTTATGCAAAATTCTCCTTAGGGGAAAAGTCGAGACGACCAAGATGGAGTGGCATTGGAAATATGGTCTAAGATTTTGTGAAGCTACGACTAAGGCTAGAGCTGGTTTTTCGAGGTGAGGATATCGCGTCTCGGCGTCGACTAGTGTTTTGCTAATGTAATAGATGGGAGACTGCGTTCCTTTATTTTCTCGGATCAAGACTGCGTTCATAGCTACTTCGGATAGAGAGAGGTAGCTGAGGAGACGTTCCCCCGACTCAGGTTTTGAAAGTAATGGTGGCGATGACAAATATGCTTTTAATTCCTTCAGGGCTTGGATGCACTCAGAAGTCCATTGGAGGCCGTTATCCTTCTTGAGTACGCCGAAGAATCTGTGACCTATCCGATGATCGCGAAATGAATCTTGAAAGGGCGGCGATATGGCCAGTTAACCTCTGAACCTATTTTTTGGTGGTTAGGTGTTCTGGTATTCCTTCGATGGATCTGATTTGATCAGGGTTGACCTCGATCCCTCGCTGCGATACCAGGAAACCTAGGAATTTTCCCGAGGCGACGCCGAATGCACACTTTTCGGGATTCAGTTTCATTCTATACCGTTTGAGTATGTCGAAGGTTTCTCTTAGGTGATCGATGTGATCCTTTTTCCTTTTGGACTTGACCAGCATGTCGTCTATATAGACTTCCATCGTTTTGCCAAGTTGGTCTTTGAACATCCTTGTCACTAACCTTTGGTAAGTTGCTCTTGTGTTTTTCAACCCGAAGGGCATGACCCTGTAGCAGTACGCCCCCTGATGGGTGATGAAAGTGGTTTTCTCCTGGTCCTCTTATTCCATGAGGATTTGATTATAGCCCGAGTAGGCGTCCAAAAAGCTCAGTAATTCATGCCCGGTCGTTGCGTCTATGAGTTGGTCAATATGGGGTAACGGAAATGAATCTTTGGGGCATGCTTTGTTCAAATCTATAAAGTCTACGCATATCCTCCATTTCCCATTCTTCTTTTTTACCATGACTATGTTGGCGACCCATTGGTGGTATTTCGACTCCCTGATGGAGCCGTTTTCCAATAGTTTTTCCACCTCTTCTGTATCGCATCATTAATTGCGGAGTTGAACTTACACCTAACCTGTCTCACTGGGGAATGGAATGGATCGACATTCATCTTGTGCATGGCGATTTCTTTCGGGATAACTGGAAAATCTGCATGGCTAAAAGCAAACAAGTCCGCGTTATCAGTTAAGAATTGACAAAATTTACCTGGTTCTTGAAGCTTGAAGCCGATGTAAGCTTTATTGTTATGGTCGTCGCTATGTAATTGAATGGGGTCGAGGTCTTCTACAGTCGATTCCGCGGCTTCGACTGTACCGGGGTCCCTGATGACATTTTCGCTATCATCGCATATCGACCTCGACCCTGTTGATTGCTATGCCTCTTTTTCTTTGTCCTTCATTTGTTGAGTGACCATGCAGTCTAGAGCGATGCGGTAGCATTCCCGGGATGTGCCCCTCGTATACTTAATATTCCCCCTGGAGTCGGGAATTTGATGACCTGGTACAAGCTGGAGGGGATTGCTCTTATGGTATGTATCCATGGTTGCCCTATTATGGCATTGTATGTTGTGTCTTGGTCCATGATATGGAATGTGGTTTCCAGAGTGACGCCACCGGCCAAGACTGGGAGTGTGATCTCACCAGATGTTCGCTCTACTGCATTGTTAAAACCTTTTAGAGTGATGAAGCGCGGCACTATCTTATCCTCAAGTTTCATTTGTGCAAGTACTCAAGGGTGGATAATGCACGCACCGCTCCCATCGAGTGATCTCGCAAGATGTTCGCTCCACTACATTGTTAAAATCTGTTAGCGTGATGCAGCGTGACACTATCTTATCCTCGAATTTCATTGTGCAAGTACTCGAGGGTGTATAATGCACACGTCGCTCCCATCGTCTACCATAATGCATCTCACATCGATATCTAAAATTCGTAAAGTGATAGCAAGGGCATCATAGTGAGGGAAAACCAAACTATTGGTATCTGACTTATCGAAGATGATACTTTCTACGAGTTCATCATACCGTTCGTGGGTGATTGACCGTTTGAGCTTGTGGGTTGTGGTGAACTTCACACTGTTGATGGAAGCATTGTCACCGCTAATGATGATAATGTGGGTGGTGCGGGTCGGCGAGGGTGGTTTTGGCGGTCCTTGATGTTGTTCACGACCTCTAGCAAAGTTGACCCTTCCTGGGTCACTCAACAACTCTTTGAGGTGTCCCTGTTGTAGCATGTTTACGACCTCCTGTCTTAAGGTGAAGCAATCCTCAGTTTTTTGCCCTCGATCTTGGTGGAACTCGCATAGGGCATCTGACTTTCTAGTATTCGTGTCCAGCCTCATATTTTGCGGCCACTTCACCTTTGGTCTGAGCTTCTCCAAGGCGTAGACTATTTATATAGGTGACACACAAAAATTATGAGCGGATAATAAAGGGGGCATACCTATCTCATTCCGGTGAGTCCCTGTTCTTGATCGGGGTGGTCCATCTTCGTGGTGGGAGGAGGATGCAATGGCGGTTCTGACATATGGTAGATGTCGTTCCTTGTTGGGTCGCGGAGCTTCGAGGTTCCTTTTGATATCATTTCTTCAATCTTTTCTAGATTCTGCTTGTACCGAGGTCAGTCGATGAGTCGGCTCATTGAGGTCGTCCTCGTCTGCTCGAACCTCGGCACAATACGCGTTATGTATTTCATCCTAAGTAGTTGGGGGTACTTCATATGCTGACTTAATAACTTTTTTGTTGCCCTTGAACCATTTCTGATCAGCGCGTTGTGTAACGTTTAATGAGTCACATGGTCTTCGTGGTCGGTTATTCCATCGTATATTTTCAAATAGGGCGGCATTTTAAAGGTCTTTGGTATGGCATGTGGGGTGGCGTCATCACTATATGGCTGCTCGACGAACCGACCGGCATCCCTCTTCGGCAAGAGCTTAGGGGCGCCCGGTATCTTATCGACCCTTTCTTGGTGTTCTCTCATTTGGCCCTGAATTGCTTTGTTCTCATTCTCATCCTCCATCCTTTTCAGGATGGCTGCGAGAGCTCGTTACCTGCACTATTAACGACATTGTGAGTAATATCTGTCGTTGGAGGGGGAAAAATTTGATCATGCTGCTCGTCCGCTAGTGGTATAATGCAAGTCCTCGCATTTTCTCTAGCCGTGTCCCGAACGAGCTTTTGGAGGACGCGGGTTAGTGTGTCAGTTAGCCAAGCCTCAAGGAGCTTTTTTACTACTGGTGGCGTCTCCTCCGCCATGGATGTGGAGGCTCCCTTACCAAGATATTTTGTGATGCTATAGTGAGGAGGGGGTGACCCACCTCGCCTAGGGGAGGCATTGGGCGTTGCATCCTCGTCCACTGCCTCAGAGCTCCCATTGATGATATTCATGAGGTTGGTTAGAAGGTCACTCATTATTCTCGTTCTTTCTTCTCTTTTACCTGCCATATTAGATCTGTGCATACAAAGAAAAGGGATCTTGTTCTTGCTTGTTCCTTTTTTTTACGCTAGTGATCCGTGTTAGCTATAGATGTTGAGGAAACTAAAAATTTAACCAGGAAATTCCCACAGACGACGCCAAATTATTTGACCAAAAAGTATAACTTTCGGTTAAAACTATTGTATTTATATAATGAAGGATTAAACCTAGTTAATGATAATATCTCTAAATGCGGATCTGGAAAGTGTGGATAATGTGAGACAGATCTAGTGGGAGATTGAATATAACAAGCATTAAATATTCCAAAAAGTATGAGCAATAATGGAGGAGTAAATAGCAACAAATAACAATAAATGGCAGTGATTCACCCAATGAAGAATGAGCTAGATGATTGTTCCTCCTGACAATGATGAGTGGCAGATAAATCCTAGAATGTTCGAACTATTCTCGTATCTGATGGAAAAGTATGGAATAATACGAATAAGAATCTTGATGAAAATATAATATTTGTATCTTTGCTAGAGAGAGGGAATCTTTTTCAAAAATCTTTTCTTATCACCCGAATATTACATACCTTTTTTTCCTTCTCTTTTGTCCTCTTTATATGGGACATATCCCCAGTAAACCCTAATAGTACATGTGCAAAAAATATTCTTTAGAATACCCCTTCTATTATCCTATTCTAAAAACTAGTCGTCATGATTCTTTCTGCGGACCTCATCCTCGACCATCATAGGCATCCTGACCACGAGTTTCGCCATTTCCTGATCGACCTCGACTGATTTTTCCTCAATACTTCCTCGCCCTAAATGTTCCATGGTAGATTTCGACCTATACAGGTAGGTCAGAATGTATACTGACTACCTGTTGTACTCAGACTTCATTTTTGTGTTGTCATCTACAGATACAAGTGTTGACAGGCACGTTCGTGCGAACTAGGATCAGTGTTATCAAAGGCGAAAAGAAAAAAAACTCTAAGGTTTGTTGGGGCTTTAAGATAAAAGTGTAAATAAAGCGTGAGCTTTAATAAAGAAACGCGCAAAGAGAGAAAAACTACAACCATGTATGTGTAGTCCAAGACTAATATCTATAAGCATGAATACCAAATATATGGACAAAGAAATTGAAAAAAATTTACAACAAAGTGAAATATTAATTGTTTAGCGTCGCCTCTTCAGGATTACGCTCATTAGCAAGGAAAAGTTAGAGCCTTGATGACAACACTGAAGCGCCCGCTAAGCAAAGCGAAGCGCTCAACTTCTTTTGAGCCTCCCTTCCGCGCTTACACGCGCCTTTGATAATACTGACTCGGATCTATGCCTTTCTTATATCATTTTGGTGAGCCTTACCTTGTGTCCAGTGAAAGCTTGATACTTTTATTCTTTTGTTGAGCCAAGGGTATTTGTCTCGTGCTATATATTCATCCTGTATGGCATAGAGGCACTGTTGGTAGTATTAGTGTTCTGCAGGTGCACTTATATGGCATAGTTGAATGACTTATTACTTATATATATTTTGATATACTTCATTTGAGGCCAAGGGCCACACTATATATGCTTCTGCACAAATGTTAAGTTATTTTGAAACCCCATTTGATTTATGACTTACATGTTCATGCATATGGGTAGTATTTTTAAACTAGTTTGGTTCGCTCGATGTGAGTTCAAAGCATCCGGTGCTGGTCATGGTTTCCTCCTAAATTGAGTCGTGACAAATACTCCGGCACTACCTATCCACCTACATGACTTTATTACCACGTACCAACCTTTACATGCTTTGAATATGCCTTCTTTCCTCCACTTTGACAATGAATAGTATCGAGTTGTATTTGTGAGATCAATCACCATACCAAGCTGAAAATTTTAACATGCAATGAGTCAGCTGTAGTTTATGTAGATGCTCTGATGTCAAAGTAGCCCAAAATAATTAAGGGATCAAAATTAAGAAAGCATCTAGTGATCCTATCATACTAAGGGCAATTCAAAAGAGAATATGCGCCCTGTGTTTGATATAAAACATCTCCACTGTCGTATCTTTTATCAGAGATATAAAACATCGCTAAGACCACAATTATTTAGCAGCAGATTGTTATCTAAATTAACCACAAATTCCTCACTTGTTATCTAAATTAAAACTAGAATCTACAAGATATATAACAGAAAACTGCACTGCCAACAACATCACAAGAAATGCTTCATTCAGCAATACACTTTCTCCTCATAAAAAGGTATAGGAATCAGAATTTTCAAGATAAAATCCACGCTATGGCGATGAATAAGGACCCATATTCAAGTTAACAAACTCCCCTCTCTTCTTAGAACTCTCTGTCGGTGGAGGACTTGCCTAAACGAGTTTCTTTTGCCAGTAAGAAACACAGTCGTTGAAAGTTTCATCGAGAGGAACCTTTGAAGGAATAATGGGATCGATCTCCTGCCCAAATGCAGGACAGTCCAACCAACCTGCATAAGCAATCCAAAAGATAAATGGTGTAATAGAACCAAGAGAAACAAGATCTGTGTTGAAATAATAGTCAAAGAAGACACATCTTATTAAAGTTATGCGCAACCTAAAGTTACATTGATGATAAGAACAAAAAAAGAAGACGGAAAATACAGAGGGAAGCAGGAATTCACTGCTACTTCTACAAGTCATCCCCACACACACACACACGCACAGAGAGAACATGCATGGCAGGTCTTACATAATCAAATAATGATGTCATTATCCACATATCCTCTACGTGTTAGAGAAATTTGAGCTGAGACTCATATTAAAGATTATGTTTAGGCTACGTGCTGATATTTTGGAACCCGCATGGGTCGTGTTAGTGTTGAATTTTTTGTTTAAATTGTAATTTTGTACTCAGTCACATCCATCATTTTGTATATCATATCTCAGTCTCTGTTGTCATTCATTGATACATCATATCATTATGTCGGGTTGATTTTTATGTCATTGAGAGCCCGAGAGACTGGAGATTTTGAGTGATATTTATGGGATTTAGATGCACGCTACAACATATTTTATTTATTTATGTCTGGATATGGCTTATTACAGTGCTTGGGCTGAAGGAGTCCCTCCGGAGTCTGCGTCCCCCCACAGTGAGCGTAGTTTTATTTGTATTTGGAATGAAGTTCCCTAGGCATGGAGTTTCCTTGTTTCTTTATATTTGGGATGGAGTTCCCTAGGCATGGAGTTTCCTTATTTATTTATATTTGGGATGGACTTCCCTCGGCATGAAGTTGCCTTATTTATTTATATTTGGGATGGAGTTCCCTGGGGCGGATTGGCTTTGTACAGTACTGAGTGACTGCATGTCATTATATATATATATATATATATATATATATATATATATATATATATATATATATATATATATATATTTGGGATGGAGTTCCGTGGGCTGGATTGGCCATACACAATACTGAGTAATTGAGTATTCTGAGAGTGTGAGCACATGAGGTTTCCATTGTGGTACATCACACACAACATATATTTTGGCATGTAGATATAGAGATGTCATATTCCTCCTGTCATGCAGAATTTATCTATTTTTCTTGTACTGAGTTCAACTGTTGAACTTGAAAGCAATGCATATATTTATGTACTATACTGGATTGCACCTATTGAGCTCATCACTACTTTCAGCCTAAAGGTTACTCTTGTTACCTATTGAGTTGGTTGTACTCATACTACACTCTGCACTTTGTGTGCAGATCCAGGTACTTCCGGATACGGCGGCTGTTAGATTTTTGAAATTTTATATGTTGGAGACTATCAAGGTAGTTGCTTGGCGTCCGCAGACCTTGACTCTATTTTCTTTCAGTGATTGTATTGTTCTATATTTTCAGACAGTGTTTTTATCAGTCAGGCTTTGTTATCATTTAGATGCTCATGTACTTAGTGACACCGGATTTCTGGAGTGTACTTATATCAGTATTTGTGAGATTTTTATATTGAATTTAAATATAATGTTTTCAAACTTAAGAGAAATTATGGTTTATTGAGGTTGTCGGCTTGCCTAGTATTGAGATAGGCGCCATCACGATATGCGGATTTTGGGTCGTGACATTATCATTGTTGGGCTGAGTAGTACGGGATTGTGAGACCTTGAGACTTGAGAGATTGATGACTGAGTTGGGATTTGAGAGCCGGATTGTGAGTGATATTTGTTAGATCAATTTGCACGTCACAGTAGGCCGTAATTGCTTTATATCTATTATTACTATTATGGATCGGGTTGCACGCCACATCAGACCTTATTGGCTATTTATGTTATTATTATTATTATTATTATTATTATTATTATTATTATTATTATTATTATTATTATTATTATTATTTTTATTATTATTATTATTATTATTATTATTATTATTATTATTATTATTATTATTATTATTATTATTATTATTATTATTATTATGGATTCGTATTGTACGCCGCAACATGCCTTATTCACTTATTTATTATTATGGATCATGCTGCCGTAGGCCATATTGGCTTTATATTAGCGCTTGGATCCGCCTACGGAGTCTGACATACCAGTAGTGAGCATATGTACCGTAAAGTGCTGAGTGATTCAGAGTGCTGAGTGACTGAGTGTGCTGAGTGATTAAGAGTGCTGAGTGATTGAGGGTGATGCATTACATTTGATATGCATATTTGACATGTAGGCATAGAGATTTGACATTCCTCATGCTAGTTGTACTTGGCACATTTATCAGCATTGAGTTTAAATTGTTGAACTCAAAAACAAGCATAAATTCATGTACTGTGTATGAGTTGATTACGGAAGTCTTATGAATTATCACTCTCATTATCTTATTATATCTGTATTGCCATTATTTTATTCAGACTATATCTTCTCTGTTGTTGAAAGGTTTGGGAAAACAAACCATAGTTTTTCTGATATACCCTTATGTTTTGGTGATTTTGGTGAAGGATATGGTGTCACGACCCAAAATAATAGGCCATGAGGGGTGCTCGAGTCCTACCCGTCAAACACCCCTAAGCATACGTCTAAGATATAAACATAAAATACATGTAGGTCATGCATGACGTATGGCAATAAACTACTGAATCATGTGAATAACATACGTGAGAAAACATGCCCAAAAGACATATATACATATATATACGGAATATGGTTGGGATAGCCGATAAGGACACATACTATCCAACTATACATGAATGGGCCCCATGATACTCATATATGTATACAAAAGTATCGTACCAAAAACCAATACAACTCCGGATTAAATAGAGCACACCAACTCCTCGTGCCTACGTAGCCCCCGCAATTAGCAATAATTATTCAATTTAATCCCTATGGGGTAATTTTCCCCTCACAAGATTAGACAAGAGACTTACCTCATCTCAAAGTCCACTTTTCGATTACCACGTCGCATTGAATTCTTGATTCGATGCCGAAAGATCCGAAACTATCCAAATATTATACACAATAATTAATATATGCTAAATGATTCAAAATTTATCTATTAAATAAATTACCTTATCCAAAATGGTAAAATTTCTAAAATTCACCCAGGGCCCACGTGCTTAGATTCTAGAAATTTTCGGATAAAAATATTACCCATAATCTCAAGAACTTAAATATATAATTTCTACCCAATTCCATAACTATTTTCGTGGTTAGAATCTCACTTTTATAAAAATATAGTTTTTTCATCTAAATCTTTGATTTCTAAGATTTACTAGTTATAATCTACTTATAATCTATGTATTTGACTCAAGGGGTATGGAATTAACTTACCTTTAAATTGCTAGTTGAAACCCCCTTCTCAAAAGCTCTGAAATCGCCCGGAAATGGAGAGAAAACGGGCAAAAGTAGTGGATTCCCGTTCTTTTAAGCCTTGCAGGTGCGAGTTCCACTCGACTGGCCAATTCTCGCATCTGCGCGTCTAGCCTCGCACCTTCGCGTTCGTAGGTGCGCCCAATATTCCGCACCTGCGGTTGCAGGCCTCCCATTCCTTTTTCGCTTCTGCGAAGAAATCTCGCATCTGCGAGTGTCGCAGCTGCGAGCTTCTGTCGCATCTGTGAATGTCGTACCTATGACTGGCCAAGCGCAGATGCGATTCTGACAGTAGTTGGGAGTTTCAGTTTTGGCTCCCAACTTCCAACTTGGTCCGAGCCTCGTCCGATTGACACTCGGGGCCCCCGGGACCCCGCCCGAACATACCAACAAGTTTGAAATCATAAAACGGACTCGCTCAAACTCTCGGAATGCGTAAAACAATATCAAAATCTAAGAATCAACTCTCAGAATCAAAATTCATGTGTCACAGAAGACGTACCATAGGCTTGCCCATAGTGTAATACTCTATTAATTGAGCTCATTCAGTCAAAGATCAAGTAGGACTTTATTTAGGTTGTAATGTAGGCTGCAGGACGGGTAGGATACATTTGGATATAGTGACTACACCTCCCTAAGCACTTTAATACATATACATTAACAATTTAAACCCCACCCTTCTATTGAACCAAACCCCAACCTTCACAACATAATAACCTCAAGCTCCCAATATCTTTAAGCACAACCGAGATGAGAACTACAGCTAGCAAGGAATCAATATTTTTTTCTTTTCTAAGTTCTGATTTGTTTTCCAAGCAAACTCACTTTTTTCTTTCAATTCCCTACAAGTGGCTCTCACAACTTTTCAAACAATGCAGCTTTCTCCCTTTTCACTAGTTCCACTCAAAAACCCGACCATACCTCAACGTAGCTTTTCCAAGCTCATAACAAATTCAAGTGCTCAAAAGAGGTAGAAGGTTCAAACAGATAGTTAATTCAAACAAAGGTCAGGCTTGCAGTGTGGTTGCCAAAGAAATAGGATTACAAGCTCAACGGAGCTAACTAAGATACATCATAATTAGGTGGGTAAAAATATATATCTGGCTCAACAAAGAAATGCTTATATCACTTCCTAGACAAAACATGACTGCTATTTTGCTTTGCAAATACACGGGGCAAGTTCTAGACATCAACTGACATGCGGAGAATATCTACAAACCTTACTCACACCATGGCACATAACTCACTTAGGATCGGATCTATCCCGACTCTCTAGTCAAAGCAGTTAAGCAACATCAAAATAGGCACTTATACATGAGTCAAGAACTGAGCCTAGGCGTCACAACTAAGGCACTCACTAATCTCAAGGCATAAAAAAGTCAAGAACAACTATCTCCATTTAACAACACAGCACAAGAATTCCCTATTCTTAACAAAAGAAAAACTAACTACACCCAGTTCAAGCAAAACCCCTGAAAAAGAATCGCGGTACAAAGAAAAACCAAGAGGAAATTGTTACACTACTTAAGAAAATAAAACTTTTTTTTTCTTCGACTTTTATCCCTTAAGAAGACGGTCGAGGAAATCCATCGTCGGAAAAAGTCAAAAAACAAAATCCATTCAAAAGAAAAGAAAACAAACACACATATACATATTTACATCCCCCACCCCACACTTTAAGTTGTCGCTTGTCCCCATGACACACAAATAAAAAGCAAAAGGTAAAGGAAACTTCCCTGTATTTTTTTCCGTTTCCGAGAACTTATGAACTCCACCCCTAATTCTGAATTCCTTCCTCATTTTTGCTCGGGATTATTTATCGAGCTCATTAAGCCCAAGTCTTCTGAGAATATCTGCAAGACCCACTTTTTTCTTTCTTGCTTGGTCTCTTTTTGAGCGGTGAATTGTTGTTGTTGGTTCATCCTCAACTTGTTCCTACATTTTTTCACAGGATCAATCCATGCATCTTCCTGTAAATCCCTAAAAATAAAATCCACAATCAATGTTAGAATAAGAAAACAAAGAAGAAATGTCGTGTGAGTATTCTTCTGGTATGTCCAAGACCATTTGTCTCTCATTTGCTTCCACCAAAGGTTGTAAATGTGGAAAGGTGGATGGGGGTTTGAACTCTTCTTCAATTGCTTCACACTCAACCAACACCTTATATTCAATCATCTCAGTTAAATCAGAGTCCTCTTGCAGAGTGAAAAGCTCTCTCTGTAGATGCTCATCCTCTTGTGTAGGCTCATTCTCACATGGTATCTCCTCCATATATTCACAATCACAATGCAATGAGCTTTCTGAAAATATACTTACTATTTGATTCACTTGCATTGTTAGATTGTTAATGGCTTCATCATTTTGTGCAAGTCTCTCTTCCACACTATTCATGAACTTATGCATAAGCTCTTCTAAATTACCATTCTTCTCTTGAGGTGTTTGTTTCACTTCACTTTCGTTCCAATCATAATCAGAGTATTCGTTCCATCCAGAGTTAAGATTGTGGCCATATGAAACCTCATATCTGTAAGGACTAGAAATAGAGTGAGACTGTTCAAAAGATGAACCATAGGAAGAATACTTACCTTCTTTACAGTCAACCCATAGATAATTTTCACTACATTTAAAACAAATTGCAGACTTGTGATAATGTTTAGCTGCTAACTCCTCAACTTTTTTCTTAGGCTGGTTGTACTCCATCTTCAACAGCAATTAGAATTCAATATCAAGAATAATTCTTCAAGTTTTCTAATTAACTACTAAATTAAGATTACAACTAATTGAAATTGATCATAGAGAGTGAGAGTTTAACTAAAACGAATTGTAATCAATATGAGAAATAAGGACCATGACTGTATAGGTGCAAGATTGTTATTCGGGATTTAACTCTGTTTAAATTCACTTCTAATGTTCTAATGATTCTCACGAATTCACTCGATGATTAGTTTAAACGTAAGGTCAAGATTCCTCTCTCGATTAAATCTGAACTCTACAAAATAAACTAATATAAAGCACTGTAAAAATATGCAAAAATACATAAATGGGCTAGTCTTTAGGAAAACGTCTCTCGAATATTCTCCTAACTAAAATGAAAAGTCGAAAGGTCGTTTTATTCAAAACTCCAGTTGTGACATCCCTTCTCTCCCACTTCACACCTTTGGAACGTACTTTCTTATAGAGATAAACACGTTTTCACATTTGCAAGTCAGATTGACTTGAGATGACCAGATTACCAACAATCATGCTGAATTTAATCAGAGAATAATCTACTCAACGACCTAAGTGACTTCCCCCTTCCATACTTTTTTACTGAACCCCAAACTGCTTACTCAGCTAAAAAAGGAAAGCGAATACCAACAAAATCTAAAATAAGCTAATCCCTGCTCTTCAAGCATGCTATGCCTCAGGCCCCATCCAAGGATCTTGAGCCAATATTTAAGAGTTAAGATTAACATGTTCTGCACACTAGCGAACCGAGGTAGCTTCAACACCAGTATACGAATAAGACCTCAGCAGATTCAAGCTACCAATCAGTGTAGATAACTCAAGCATCTGGATTGTGCTAACCGTCAGGTTTAAGGAAAATCCAACAAACTATATCAAGAAGGGGGAAATTCAAAACTTGGGATGCTTTCTCAAGTAACTGTTTTTCTGTTTGAAATATGCCTAAAAATAGCAGTCTCCATGAAAAACATACCTGAAAGGCGTTCTCTAAAAGCTTTCTACTAGTTATTACTCTACTGAATACAAGAAACAAGGGACATTCAACATAAAAGAGACAAGAATCGAACAAAGAGCAAACAGAAATATCCAAAAAAGAAGCAAGTTCAAGTAACAGTAGAGCTCAATAGTTGATATAGCGAGCAGTAGAGACAGATAAGTACCCGACGTGAAATTTCCACAGCACTCGCAACATAATCTGATGTAAACAAAGAGTCCATCAAACTGTTCTCTATCAGTTCCCACAGAACACACACACAACAGTATTTTACGTGAAAAACTCCAGTTCACGGGATTAAAAATCACGACTTACACTCGTAAGATTTCAAATTCACTACCCGAGCAAACTTTAGATTACAACATATTATAATCTAGGAATTAACCTCTTAATGCCTCACCTACTTGCAATAACTCTATTGCAAGCGTCTTTGTAATAACTCTATTACAAAGCTCACCACTTTGACTAACTCTAGCCAAACACAAACACAAGGTTTATTGTTTGACAGATGATGTCTTACAGAATACTTCTAACTAAGCTGAGTAGGAATTACAAGTAAATAACACTAAAACAATACAACAATACTAAGGACATATAATAAACTCAGTGTTGGGATCTGGTCCTTTGTTCTTCAAGACTTGGAGTCAATGAAGGCGGCAACACACTTGAGAGAGACTTAACGATTTAGGGTTTACAAGTGTTGGTTTTCCCTTTCCTCAAGTTGGTAATATATAAGTGAGGTCATTGGGATGATGTATGCAAATATCCAGTACAAGACATGCTTTATGAAGCACTGTTGCTCCACAGAGAAATAGTGCAGCGACTTTAACAACTGTAGGGAGTTGACTTCTACTGTCACCGAAACTTATGCCAGACATGTGACTTGTTGTTCTGAGCATTTTGAGGCTATGTAACAGGTTCCCTATCTAGTTCTCATATGAAGCTTGTTAAATCATCAAAATACAAAATGCACATAATTTATCAATTTCCCCCTTTTTGATGATGACAAACTTATAATTCAAGTTTCCTCTGAGAACCAGATCTCCATACAATTTACCTGTAGAATAACTTTATTCCCCCTGAGAACATGTTCCCTTGTTTGTCCTCCCTTCAATTTTTTTCCTCCTTTTGGCATCATAAAAAGAATATATGCAAGTAAACGCAAAAAGAAGTCCAACAAAGTTAACTCATGCCACATGTGTGCACACAACATAGCTAAAAATAGAGCACAAGAGTATAACATGCATAACAAAAGAATGAGATGCTCATTAAATAATAAGAGAAGAAAACAGAGGCAGTATTACCATTGTACACAAATATCAACATAAAAACAAACTTAAAGTACTAGTCATAACAACAACAAGCCAAAAGAGACACTAGGTTAAGACAAACATCGTTTAAACTAGACATTGAGAAGGGAACTGTTTAAGGGGCACTAGAAGAGGGAGGGAAGGATGAGGAGGTAAGGGCTTTGAGAAGAATATCCACTCGAGCATTTGCAGACCACAGCTTATTTATCAGCTGCTCTTTCAAGTCCTCAACCTGTTTTCTCAGGTCTGCATTTTTAGTAGTCAAGCGAGTAACCTCTGCGCCTTTTGCACTGCTAGAACTAGTTTCCTCATTGGCTTGACTGAGCTATCCCTCAAGAATGGCATTCCTGGCCTTCAGCCTCCTTATTTCCTTGTTAGCAGCATTCTGAGCATCAATTAACTGAGAACTAGTTGAATTGATACCAACACCCCCCTTCTTAGGTTGTCTTTGAGAAAGTTTGCTTTCGAGTTTCCACTGCTGCTCTTCCCAAAGGGACTTTGAAGAATTCAAATACTCTAGTGAGCAAGAACCCATAAGGCAAATCATGGTTCCCATCCTTGAAGTCTGTCACTTTTTTCATATGTTCAATTATGATACCGGGCAGTTTGATGGTGGTGTATGCATCCAGAGATTCCTTGAGGAACATGTCTACTTTTGAAGTAATGGAATGCCTTTCTGTGCGTGGAAGCAGGACTTTATTCACCATTTCAAACATAAGTTGATACTTTGGAAGAAGGGACTTCTTGTGCACCCGTTCCCCTTGCTGAACAGCCTGAGCTTTTAGAATGACCTTTCTTAAGTCAGGGGAACAAGTCCCTTCAACATATGAGATCCCTTTAGTGGGCACACCCAAGATACTTCCTAGAACAGCCTCGTCCATCACAAAAATCTACTCCATTAACCTTCAAGCAGATGTTGTCGTCTTCCATAGTTAACAAATCTGCGTAGAAACTACGAACTTCCTCTTCAAAAACCTTGGAACTCTGAATAGTAAACAAATGAGTCCACATATGAAACTCGCAGATTGCATATAGTTGTCTCATGCCTGACATTTCAAGAATGTCAGCGTCAAATGCTCTGCTCCATAGCACCCTTTGCTTCTTAAGGTTTTCTCCTCTCTCAACTTCAGACACATCCACTTTGGCTTTCTTGGAGGAAACTAGGTTCCTCTTTGTCACTTGCCTTCCTCTTCAAAGAGTACTTCTTCACACTTTTCTCCTTATTTTTAGACTTACTTTTCTCACCAGACTCCTCTCCTTCAACACTCTTCTCTTTATCAAACTCCACCTATTTCACAGACGATCCTCTCTTGGGCTTTATAGGCATAGATTTCTTAGAGGATTTACGAATTAAGGAAGCAGGTTCCTCATTCACCCCTTCATCTTCTTCATCTTCAATATGCACAATGTTTGCCGGAGGCACATCCTCCTCATTCACTAGCTTTCCCCCTACCAGCCTCTTTCTCTTCTTTTCTTCCTTGTTTCTCTTCAGAGCATTCTCAAGAGCTTTTATCTTATGTTGCCTAGTAGTGGGTCTTTTATGAACTGGCTCTTTGGGAACTTCCCTACCACTTCTAGCAGCAATGAAGCTTGCCACAGTCACATCATCATAGTCTTCCTCACTGTTATCATTTTCCTCTTCAGACAAGGCTCTCATCTCAGGAATAACAAAATCCAATGGCATTATATCAAAGTGAGGAGAAGGAGCAGGGCAGTACTGACCAAGAGATCTTTTGAGGAGCATGGGGCTTCATCCCAAGTAGGAACATATTGCTCTTCTTGGGCAGAGGGAACATATCCCTCTATTGTTTCCCTTGTAATAGTGACTGACACCAAGTTTTCAAGAGGCACCAGTTCCCCACCTCCAACTCCATTTCCTTCTCCTTCCCCCAGAGACCTAGCGGTCACATCACCATACTCACACTCTCCAACCAACCTCCATCGGTAGCAATAAGTAGAATATTCTCTATAGCTTCTCTCTCACTCACACCCAACAGTGTAGAATCAGTAGATGCATGAGGAGCATTACTTGTTGGAGAGGCAATATTTAGATCAAACATCGGAGCAGGCACTTCTAGATTCTAGGAAGACATGGTGAAGTTTTGGAAGGAAAGACACGAGAAAGATAGGGTTTTTAAGAGAAAAGGGAAGTTTGATGGATTTGATGTGGACAGTTGTGAGAAAGATGTCTTTTCAGGTTATTTAGAGGGGATGAGGGACCCGTTACAAAAGGGTGCAACGGACTGGGTTGACGGGTCAGTTTGTAACGGGTGTGACATTTTGGCTTTAAAAGGATGAGAGAGAGAGGTGGACACAATTAATGACGCGACACTTTTATAGTCATTTAAAATATGCATGAGTGTAAAAAGGAACTACAAACTTGAGTCCAGGGAACTAGGTTCCCTGATTGAGTTTTGTAAATGTGAGCCTCATCCTTTTACCAAAATGCAATATTATTAGTTGCTTGTTTGATTTGTAGTTACCATGCGTGTTTGCCTGTAACGGTATAGGAATGAGTTAGAAATTGCCAAAAAACACTTTTTAGCAGTGTACTTGTTCATTCTTTCATAGCCAATCATTGAGGGACCTGGTGCTAAGTTTGATTTTATCAGTCCCAACACCAGTCGATTCTTTTCAAAGTGCTCTCTACTCAATGCTTTGGTGAAGATATCAGCTACCTGATCCTCTGGTTTGCAAAACTTCATGCAGATGAGACCTTTTTCAATATTATCCCTGAGAAAATGATGTCGCAGATCAATGTGCTTTATCCTCTTATACTGAACCTGGCTCTTTCCCATATTGAGAGCACTTATGTTGTCACACAGTAATGGCACACAATCAGAAAACACACCAAAATCTTTCACTTGTTGCTTGATCCATAGCAGTTGAGCACAACAGGAGGCAGCTGCCACATATTCAGCTTCTGCAGTAGAAAAAGCCACAAAGTTTTGTTTCTTTGTACACCATGAAATCAAGCATGATCCCAGAAAATATGCCATCCCAGATGTGTTTTTCTATCCACTAACTAACCAGCATAATCGGCATCAACATACCCAATTAAGTCAAAATTATCTCCTGAAGGATAGTAGAGGATCAGGTCTTATGTTCCTTTGAGACACCTTAGAATCCTCTTGGCAGCTTTACGATGAGATTCCTTTGGACTTGATTGGAATCTAGCACATAATCCCACACAGAACACAATATCAGGTCTGATGGTTGTGAGATACAAGAGTGAACCAATGATACCTCTATACATGGTTTCATTCACTGGAGAACCAGGTTCATCCATGTCTAGACGAGTGGAAGTGGCAATAAGAGTATCAATGGTTTTTGAACTTTCCATCTTAAATATCTTCAGAAGCTCTTAAATATATTTCTGCTGACTTATCATCGTTACCTTAGAGGTTTGCTTAACTTGTAGACCTAGGAAAAAGTTCAGTTCCCCATCATACTCATCTCAAACTTGCTTCCCATAGGCTTGGCAAACTCCTCACATAAGGAATCACTTGTTGCACCAAAAATGATGTCGTCAACATAAACTTGCACAATCAGCAGGTTCCTCTCTCGTTTCTTCAAAAAGAGAGTGTTGTAAATTTTCTCTCTTGTAAAGCCATTTTCCAGAAGGAACCTGGACAACCTTTCATACCATGCACAAGGGGCCTGCTTTAAACCATATAGTGCCTTATCAATCTTGAATACATGTTCAGGATACTCATGACATTCAAAACCAAGTGGTTGTTTGACAAAGACTTCTTCCTTTAAATACCCATTCAAAAATGCACTCTTGACATCTATTTGGAACAATTTGAATTCCATATGAGATGCAAAAGCAATGAGAATTCTGATGGCTTCCATTCGTGCAACTGGAGCAAAAGTCTCATCATAGTCAATACCTACTTCTTGATTATAGCTTTGAACCACTAACCTGGCCTTGTTCCTTGTTGTATCCCCAACCTTATCAAGCTTGTTTATGAACACCCACTTGGTTTCTATAACAGTTCTATCTGAAGGTCGAGGAACCAGGTGTCATACATTATTCCTCTCGAATTGATGGAGTTCATCTTGCATAGCAGTAATCCAGTCAGCATCTTTCAATGCTTCCTTGATATTTTTGGGTTCAATTTGAGAAATGAAAGCTAAGAAGGCAAACATGCTTCTTGTCTTTGATCTGGTTTGAATCCCTGAATCAAGATGAGTGATCACATTCTGGAGAATATGTGAATTTTTGTGCTTCCAATTGGACACCTGAATCTCATTGTGAGAAGACCCAAGTTCCTCTAAATGGGATCCATCGTTAGCATCAATGGAAAAGTGAGTGCCACTTCTCCGCTCAGCATTACGAGCTCCTTGCACGGCATCAGCAACTCTAGTTTATGCTTCAGTTGTTGTAATGGATGAACCAGGTTCCTCTGAATCAGCTGGAAGTTCTTCTGCATCTAAGCCTGTTTAACGGGCCGGTTGACCCGATTTCGGATAGCTATGGACCGGTAGTTAGTGGGCTGGGTTAGGGGGTTAGGGGGTTGGTCCGTATAAAAACAAATTTTGGTTAACCGGACCGGTCGAAACCGGTGTACTTAAATTTCTGTTGAACCGGTTAAGCCCGGCCCGGCCCGATTCAACGGCTATTTTTCAATTTGTTTTTTTTAAAAAATTGAATTTGACTGTTGGCAATGGTTAACTTCAAATTTGACCGTTGCCCAACAGAATTATTGCAAGAATGGCCCTTTTTTGGGCAATAATTTTTAAAAATAACACTTTTAGTAATTACTAATTTAGCCCTTTGAAAATCTATAAATACACCCCCTCTCTTCTTCATTTCTTCACTCATCTCTCATTTCTCAAACTCAAATCTCAATTGTCATTTTTTTGTGGTAACATTGGAGTTGCAAAAATCATCAAGTGTTCAACTTATTTCAGAATTCGGTGCGCTCCCTCCAACTCTTTCTCTTATTTACTAGTTTATTTTCATATTTAAATTTTGTTAGTAGTTAAATTTTCACAATATGTTTAATGCTGCAAAAAGAGTTTCTAATAAGGTTGCTAATCGGGTAATCGGGGAAATAGAAAAAGAAGTACTACTTCAACATCCAGTAGTAATTTAAATGACTATACACATGTTTCTGAAACATCATCTGATAATAATATAGATTATGAATAATTACATGAAGATTTCGGTATAGAAGATAATGAATTAGAAATGGAAGATGAGACACCACTTACACCTAGTAGTGTTGGAGTTGGTAGTAGGGGTGGTGTTTGTGGTACTAGTAGTAGACCATCTGTGGCCCCGACTACTAATCGGAGAAAAAGAAGAAAAGTTTGAAAATATTTTGAGAAAATAGAGAATTCTGAAAGAGTTAGATGCAAACTTTGTAAAGATGATTTTAAACATAAGATTGGAGGAAGTTTAGGGGGGACTGGAACACTTAGTAGGCATTTAAAAATTACTCATCCTATAGAATGAGGCTCTGATTTAGATGAAAATCATGGAATTCTAAACCCTACTACTGGAGGACTTATGAAATATGATAAAATGAAGGATCGTGAGGAGCTAGCAAAAATGATTGCTTTGGGTTGTCTACCTTTTTCTTTTGCTTCTTCATCATATCTGACTATGTATATTCAAAGGATTTATAATCCCTTATTTAAAGGTATCCCTAGAAGTACTTGTAGATCAGATATCTTTAGACTTCATGAATAATATCAGACATACATACGTTATTTGTTTGATCACCTTCCTTGTAGAGTTTCTCTAACTTCTGATATTGGCCATGCTGTAAATAGAAATGATTGTTTGACAATTATATGTCATTGGATAGATGATAATTATTGTATGCAAAAACATATTATCGCTTATAAATATGATAAAGATCAAAGCCATACTGCTATTTTTATAAGTACTACTATTTGCGAAGTTGTTGAATTTTATAATCTTAATAAAAAAGTATTGAGTATGTCTTTTGATAATGCTTCTAACAATAATGCCGCTATTTCAATATTAAGACTGTATTTGAAACCACCACTAGACAAAAATCTTCATGTTAGGTGTGCATGCCATGTTTATAATTTAATCGATAAAAGTGGCATTGCTTTATTTTCGACTGAGATTACTCATGTTAGAAGAGCATTGGGTGTTATTCAAGGAAATAAGAATTAGGGAATTTAAGACTAAGTGTACGGAGCATAACCTTAAACTCAGATTCATGCCAGATGAAATTGTTACTAGATAGAATTATACATACTTATTTTTAAAATGTTGCTACAAATATAGATTGCCGATAACTGAAGTTGCTAATGCGCATTGTATTGATCCAAACCGTATGTTAACAACTAATACTTGTGAGGCCATTAATGATATTGTTCAATTTTTACATAAATTTTATACAGCTACTGTTGAGTTTTCTGGAGCATATTACCCTATTGTTACTATGGCTTTAGTACATATAGCTAAAATTTCTTTTCTACTCTCTGAATTTAAGAAGAAAGAAAAATATAAGGATGCTGTTGAAAAAATACAAGCCAAATTCAAAAAATATTTCTTTCCAATTCCTCCGATTTACTTAATTGGTGTTGTTTTAAATCCTTCTATAAAGATGTCTAATTGTCACCAATTAATCAATGCTTTATATAGTTATATGGAGATTGGACCAACTGAAATCCTAGATATATATTGTTGTATGAACAAACTAAATAATTATTTACAACAATTATATAATTATTATGCAAATATAATTGATGATGATGCTATTAATGTAGGCAATGTTAATCCCACTATGCATTGTACTACTTCTACTGCATCTGCTAATATGAATGAAGATGAAAGTCTTGATGGTTATAATATTGGGATATATTTCCTTCCACTCAAACCAGTAGCAGGAACATTGATGAACTTCAATTCTAATTACAAAAGCAATCAGAGCCTCGCAATAAAGAAATTTTCACCGTTGGGATGGTGGCATGAGAATGAAAAGTAATTTCTTGTTCTTTTCGCTATGGCCCGGGACGTGCTGATTGTGTCAATTTCAACTGTTGCATCAGAGAGTGCATTTAGTCAAGCAAGACAATAATTAGGAGACACCCGTCACTCATTGGGATGCAATGCTTTGGAAGTTTTAGCATGTTTTAGAGATTGGATTAGATCGGAACGAAGAAATCAAGGACATGAATATGTTGATAAACCAGAAGACGGGGAACTTGGAGATATATTAACACATGGTTACCCATCGGAATTTAACACTCCAGAAGATGGCCAAGAAGTTCATATTGATTATGAAGAACTTACTAAGGCAATGCAAAACCTTTGAAGTTCTAGATTTATATTTAATAATTAAACTTTGAATTTACTTTTTTTCCATTAATTTAGTTGTTGTTAAATGTAAACTTTAATTTCCAAGTTTGAAATAAAAAAAGAACTTGCAAATTATAAGTGTAATTTTTTCCCATCTTCATTGTATTATATTATTTTAAATTCTTAATAAAATATTCAAATATAAGAATTTTAAAGTCTTTGCATCCTTTATTCAAATACTCTTTTTATAAGATTATTTTTTTATTTTATATTTTTACTTTAGTTATACAAAATATATATATATACACACACATAAACCCGGCCCCTTAGGCCCGAAACTGTTCCGGTTCAATTTTTGATCAGATGGGGCAGGACCCGTTAAGCCCGATTTGTCAAACCCCGAACCCGACCCGAAATGGTGACCGACCAGTCACTTTTTTCTCGACCCGGCCCGGCCCGGCCCACCCGTTTGTCACCTTTAGCTGCATCTTCTTTATTAGATTTCTTGACCTGACTCATCAGATCAGCCTTTCAATTTGCTATATCAATAACTTCTCAAGGAACCTTTGATTGCTCTCAATCTTGATCATTCTTATCATGTGAATATTTCCTACATAGGTGGTGTGATTCATCAAAGATTACATGAATGCTTTTTTTAACAAATTGGGTCCTTTTATTGTAGACCTTGTATGCTTTGCTTTGTGTGAAATATCCAAGAAAGATTTCTTCATCATTTTTGGCATCAAAATTTCCCAGCGCTTCCTTACCATTATTGAGAACGAAATATTTGCAACCAAACGTTCTCAGGTGAGTCAGCTTGAGTTTACTCCCATTTAACAATCCATACGGGGTCTTGTTTAAGAGGGACCTGATCATGCACCTGTTTATGAAATAGCAAGCAGTGTTCACCGCCTCCACCCAAAAGTTTTTGGTACACCACTGTCAATTATCATCGTCCTTGCCATGTCTTCAAAAGTCTTATTTTTCCTCTCCATAAAACCATTTTGTTGGGGTGTTGTGGGAGCTGAAAAATTATGACTTATACCATTTTCAGCACAGAATTCGTCGAATTTTGTATTGTCGAACTCTATGCCATGATCAGCACAATATTATGACTTATACCAATGTCTGTGTTGTGCTTGTACTAGTCTTGCTTGTGGAGATGACAATATTTGATGAAATGTCCTGTCTTCCTATATTTATGACACAAGTCATATCCTTTTGATATGCTGGAGCTGCCCTTTTTTGGAATGCGTCCATTTATGCGAACCATTTTATGAAATCTCCTTGTCAAATAGGCCATGTCAGCATCCTCACCACTTGAGTCATTGTTGTCTGCCTTGAGGACCATGTCTTCTCCTTTTTGGGTTCTCTTATTTCATGGTCCTTCTTTTTCTTCATTTCATAGGTTTTCAGATTTCCAATGAGTTCGTCAATAGTCAGGTTTTGCAAATCTTTTGCCTCTGTGATAGCGTTGACTTTACTTTCCCAAGAACTAGGTAATACACTAAGTATTTTCCTGACAAGTTTGTTCCTTGTAATGCTCTCTCCTAGAGAGTGGATCTCAGTGATGATGGAGGTGAATCGAGTATGCATGTCGTGAATGGATTCATCATCCTTCATCATGAAGAGTTTGTACTGAGTTGTGAGCATGTCGATTTTTGACTGCTTGACTTGAGTTGTTCCTTCATGTGCGGTTAGGAGAGCCTCCCAGATCTCCTTGGCAAATTGACAAGCTGAAATTTTGTTATACTCATCTGTTCTAATATCACATACGAGGATCTTCTTTTCTCGGAAGTTTTTCTCTATAGCTTTGCGGTCAGCATCGTTGTACTCCTTCATTGTCTTCGGAACTGTCACTGCTGGCTTACTAATGGTCTTCAAAGGGACGAATGGGTCATCGCAATTGACATCCCAAAGATTTGAATCTTCAGCCATGATAAAATCATGCATCCTTGTCTTCCACCATCTGTAGTATTGTCCATTGAATCTTGGTGGTTTGTAGGTTGAATGACCTTCTTTGAAGTTTGGTGGAGCATCCATGTGGATCATTTCTAGGTGTTAGCCTTATAGAGAGAACCCGCTCTGATACCAATTGATGTAAACTAAGAGTCCACAAAACTGTAAAGAGAACCTGGTTCTCTATTAGTTCTCACATAACACACACACACACACATTAGTAAGTAAATGACACAACAGTGTTTTACGTGGAAAACGCCCAGCTCACGCGATTAAAAATTACGACCTACACTCGTAGGATTTCAACTTCATTAACCGAGCAAACTTTAGATTACAATCTATTGTAACCTAGGAATTAACCTCCTAATCCCTCACGTACTTGAAATCTATTGCAAGCTTCTTTATAATAACTCTATTACAAAGCTCACCATTTTGACTAACTCTAGCCAAACACAAACACAAGGTTTAAGGTTTTACAAATGATGTCCATGCTTCTAACTAAGCTGAGTAGGAATTGCAAGTAAATAACATTAACAAATATACAACAATACTAAGGACATATAATAAACTCAGTGCTGGGATCTGGTCCTTTGTTCTATTGCTACTTTGTTCTTCAAGCCTTGGAGTCAATGAAGGCGGCAACACACTTGAGAGAGACTTAATAATTTAGGGTTTGCAAGTGTTGGCTTTCCCTTGCCTCAAGTTGGTAATATATAAGTGAGGTTATTGGGATGATGTATACAAATATCCGGTACAAGGAATGCTCCATAAAGTGACTGTTGCAATGTTTCGTGTGCAGAGAAATAGTGCAACGACTTTAACAGTTGTAGGGATTTGACTTGTACTGTCACTGGAGGAACTGATAGCCATATGTTCCCTCTATCGTTTCTTTGACTAATGTCACGACCCCAATTTTCCTCCATAGGATGTCGTGATGGCACCTAGTCTTTAAGACTGTGTAAGCCTAACACTTACTGAATAAATGGCAAAATTCAACCAACAACTATTAAATATGAAATAGAAATTTCTATACAAAGCCAACAATCCCAAAACCGGTAGTACAATTCATAAGCTCTAATGAGTTCGTTGGAAAATCTCTAAGTACAACTGTTCCAGAATAGAAATAATGTAACGACCCAGTTGGTCGTTTTGAGTATTATAACCCCGTTCCCCAATTTACTGCTCAATTTATGCCTTACAATTGATTTGTGACTTATCGGGTTAGTTGGTTCGGGTCCGGAAGGAATACGGAGTGAAATGCGACACTTAGTCTTATAATTAAAATTTTAAGTTAAAAAAGTAGACCGGATATGGACCTATCTGTAAATGACCTCGGATTTGAATTTTTATGATTTCAATAGCTCCGTATGGTGATTTTGGACTTAGGAGCATGTCCGGAAAATTATTTGGAGATCTGTAGTGGAATTAGGCTTGGAATGCCGAAAGTTTAATTTTTGAGAAGTTTGACCGGGGGTTGATTTTTTGATAACGGGGTCGGAATCTGATTCTAAAAATTTGAATACCTCTGTCATGTCATTTATGACTTATGTGCAAAATTTGAGGTCAATCGGACGTGATTTGTAGGTTCCGGAGTCATTTGTAGGAATTAGAGATTTTAAAGTTCATTAGGCTTGAATTGGGCTTTAATTCATGGTTTTAGCGTTGTTTGAGGTGATTTGAGGGTCAACTAAGTTCGTATGATGTTTTAGGACTTGTTGGTACATTTTATTGAGGTCCCGAGTGGCTCGGGTAATTTTTGGATGGTTAACAAATCAAAACTTTGGACTTGAACAGCTGCTGGAATTTTCTGATATCTGATGTTATTTTCCTTCTACGCGATCGCGTGAATGCGCCTGCGATCGCGTAAGCTTAGTTGGTCAGTGGGGGTTTTGTTCTATGCGATCGCGTGGGGATATCTGCGATCGCGTAGGGTTAATGTGAGGTAATAACATTTTGTGCTTCACGATCGCATGAAGCTGGACGCGATCGCGTAACTATATGAGTTTGTTATTTGCGAACGCGTGAAGAAGGTCGCGTTCGCGTAGAGGAAATTGGGCAGAAAAGAAAATCACGCGTTTGTGCTTCGCAATCATGTGGTTTGGTCCGTGATCGCGTAGGTATGTGATGTTGTGCATCGCGAACGCGTGGGAAAGTCCGCGATCGCATAGAGTTAAACCTGGGCGATGGAAAATTGTTCTTCGTGATCGTGAGGGAATGTTCGCGATCGCATAGAGCAAATGTATGGGTAGAGAGTTTAAGTTGGAAAAGTTTGAAAACCCTCTTGATTTAAATTGAAGATTTGAGGCTCGAGTTGGGGTCGGATTTTGGTAAAATTGGTATGGTTAGATTCGTGGTTGAATGGGCTTCCGGATTTTGTAACTTTTGTCGGGTTCTGAGACATGGGCCCCACGGGTGATTTTTTTAGCTAAAATTTGGATTTTTATAGAAAATTATCATTTTATTATGGAATTAATTCCAATGAATTTTATTGACTGAAATGAATTATTTATGGCTAGATTCGAGGCATTTGGAGGCCAATTCACGAGGAAAGGACATTGCAGAATAAGAATTTCACGGCTTGAGGTAAGTAACAATTTTAAATCTGGTCCTGAGGGTATGAAACCACGAAATTTTGTGTCATGTGATTATTTTAGAGGTGACGCACATGCTAGGAGATGGGCGTGTGGGCGTGCACCGAGGGGATTGTGACATGGTACGTCCTGTGAAACTGTAAAGTTGAATAACTTGTTGTTAGCTATATGCTCTCTATGTGTTGAAGAAATTTGACTGTAAATCATGTTAGAAATCATTCTTAGACTATGTGATGGTACTGTTGGGACCCACAGAGGTCGCGTACTTGTTGATTTATTTGCTAATTGTTGTCTTGTACTCAGTCATGATTTTACTTGCGTAGCATACCTTAGTCTTTCATGATATTTGTTGATACACTATGTTATCTTTGTTTGGGCTGATCTTTGTGATTTCCGAGAGCCCAAGAGACTAGAGAGGTTGAGGACTGAGTAAGGCCGAGGGCCTGTCGGTGAGGTAAGGATATTATGGCACGTGAGTTGTCCGTGCAGGATATTATAACATGTGAGTTGTCTGTGCAGCACGTGAGTTGTCCGTACAGTTTATGGCGCTTGGGCTGTAGGAGCCCCTCTGGAGTCTGTACACCAACCAGTGAGCACGGGTACCCATTGAGTGTGAGTGCTGAGGGCTGAGAGCCGAGTGGTTGAGCAGTTGTGACGAGTTGAGTGGCTGTTGCCTAAGAGGATGCACTTGTTTTTCATTTGTTGTTGCACTTAGTTGCTATTTGTCATTGTTTTGAAATTCTCTAAAAGATATTACATCCGGATTACATGAACTTGAACTGTATAAATTGATTCGACTTAAACTGCTCGATTTGAAAGCATGTCTATTCTTTGTTGGAATTACTGGAAATGAACTATAATTGTGTAGCTCGTCACTATCTTCAATTCCTTATTTATTATTGTTACTTGCTGAGTTGGTTGTACTCATACTACACCCTGCACTTCGTGTGCAGATCCAGGTGCTTCTAGACATAGCGGGTGTTGATTTTCTCGCACAGTTGATTTTTCGGAGATTCAGAGGTAGCTTCTGTGTTTCGTAGACCTTGTCTCTCCTTCCATATCTCCTTGTTTACTGTATTTGGTCTTAGACTATTATAAACCATTTTCTTTTCACTTGTATCCATATTAGATGCTCATGTACTCAGTGACACCAGGTTTTGGGGAATGTTCGTATCAATATTTGTGGGATTTTGTTTTGTATTTAAATATTATATTTTCAAACTTAAGAGAAATTATGATTTTATTGAGATTATCGGCTTGTCTAGTATCGAGATAGGCGCCATCACGACAGGTTGGGATTTTGGGTCTTGACAAGTTGGTATCAGAGCCTAGGTTACATAGGTCTCACGAGTCATGAGCAGGTTTAGTAGAGTCTTGCGGATCGGTACGGAGACGTCTGTACTTATCTTCGAGAGGCTGCAGAACCCTTAGGAAAATTTCACTTTCTTGTATTCTGTTGTGCGAAATTGTTGATTCCGGAAACTAAATTTCTGTTATTCTATTCTATCACAGATGGTGAGAACACGTGCTACCGAATCAGACAGTCAACCACCAGTGCCACCAGTTAGGGTCGCGAGAGGCCGGGGCCGTGGTAAAGGCCGGGGCCGAGGTAAAGGTTGAGGTGTAGCTCGTACAACAGTGGGACCCGCACATGTAGTACCACCGGTTGCTCCATCTCAGGAGCAGATTTTGGATATATCTGAGCCGACAGGACCAGCTCAGGCACCAGCTGTGCCCATTGATATTCCAGGCCTTCAGGAGACTTTGGCCCAGATATTGACAATTTGCACTGGTCTTGCTCAGGTGGTTTCAGTTCAGGCCGCACCTGCCACTTTTCAGGCCAGGGGAGGAACTCATACCCCTATTGTACGTACTCCAGACCAGGTAGTGCAGGGACTTCATATACCGGGGGCACTACCAGCCCAGCCGGTTGCAGCTGCTCAGGCCCCGGTAGTTCCTGTTATGGCAGACAATGAGCAGAGGAGACTTGAGAGATTTGAGAGGCTTCGACCTCCACCATTTAGTGGTGCTGAGTCAGAGGATGCTCAGGTTTTTCTGGATAAGTGTCAATGTATGCTTCGGACAACGGGTATTCTAGAGATCAGTGGGGTCTCATTCACTACTTTTTAGTTTTCTGGGGCTGCCTTCAGATGGTGAGAGGCTTACGAGAGGTGTAGGCCAGTCAGTGCAGCACCCCTTACCTGGCATTAGTTCTCCGGTCTATTCCTGGAGAAGTTCGTGCCTCAGTCCCGCAGAGAGGAGCTGCACAGGTAGTTCGAGTAGTTTTGTCAAGGTGATATGTTCGTGACACAGTATGAGATGAGATTTTCAGAATTGGCCCGTCACACTATCTGGTTGATTCCCACAAACAGGGAGAGGATCAGGAGGTTCATATATGGCCTCACTTTTTAGCTACGATTACTCTTGACTAAAGAGAGGGTGTCTGGTGCTTCTTTCGACGAGGTTGTCGACATTGCTCGTCAGATTAAGATGGTTCGCAACCAGGAGCGGGTTGAGATGGAGGCTAAGAGGCCTCGTGGTTCGGGTGATTTCAGCGGTGTTCATTCAGGGGGGTCAGTTTTACCGCGGTAGGGGTCGTTCTTATAGACACGCTCAGACAGGCGTCCAGCTCATCGTGGTGCATCAGCTAGCCATGGTTCTTATAATGCTCACTCAGGCCAGTCTTCATTTAGTGCACTACCAGCGCAGAGTTCTTATTATGCCTCGTCCGCTCAAGCTGCTATAGGTAATTCTTTGGGTTATGAGGAGCAGCAGTTCCATCAGAGGAGGGGTTGTTTCGAGTGCGGAGAATTAGGTCATTTCAAGAGAGATTGTCCTAGGTTGTTGAGTGGAGTTCCACAACAGAGTTCTCGACCAACGGCACCAGCACCAGCAGTTACACCACCTGCCCAGCCAGCTCGGGGTAGGGGTCAGGCAGCTAGGGGTCGTCCAAGAGGGGGAGGCCGGTCAGGTGGCGGTCAAGCCCAATTCTATGCTTTTCCTGCCAGGCCAGATGTTGTTGCTTCAGATGCAGTGATCACAGGTATTGTCTCAGTGTTCCACAGGGAGGCTTCTACATTATTTGACCTTGGATCCACTTATTCATATATATCATCGTATTTTGTTCATTATCTGGACATGCCCTGTGAGTCCTTAGTTTCACTTGTTTGTGTGTCTACAGCGGTGGGCGATATTATTACTGTGGATCATGTATATCGATCGTGTGTGATAACTATTTGGGAACTGGAGACTAGAGTTGATCTCTTATTACTCAGTATGGTTGATTTCGATGTAATCCTGGGTATGGATTGGCTGTGTCCATGTCATGCTATTTTGAACTGTCACGCAAAAATTGTGACGTTGACAATGCCGGGGTTGCCAAAGATTTAATGGAGAGGATCTCTAGATTTTGTTCCTAGCAGGGTAATTTCTTATTTGAAGGCCCAACGTATCGTTGGAAAGGGATGTGTGTCATTTTTGGCCTTTGTGAGAGATGTTGATGGTGATACTCCTATTATTGATTCATTACCAGTCGTGCGAGATTTTACGGATATATTTCCTGTAGACCTGCCGGGTATGCCACCCGATAGGGATGTTAATTTCGGTATTGACTTGGTGCAGGGCACTCAACCCATTTTTATTCCTCTGTATCATATGGCACCAGCTAAGTTAAAAGAATTAAAAGTGGGTTATTAGGCCTAGTGCGTCATCTTGGGGTGCACCGGTTCTGTTTGTGAAGAATAAAGATGGTATTATGCCATCGATTATAGGCAGTTGAACAAAGTTACAATCAAGAATAAATATCCTTTTCCACGTATTGATGACTTATTTGACTAGCTTTATGGAGCGAGGGTGTTCTCCAAAATTAATTTGAGATTCGGGTATTACCAGTTAAATATTCGGGATTCAGATGTTCTAAAGACGGCATTCAAAACTCATTATGGCCACTATAAATTTCTTGTGATGTCTTTTGGGCTAACCAATGCCCCAACAACATTTATGCATTTGATTAATCGTGTATTCCAGCCATATCTTGATTTATTTATCATAGTATTTATTGATGATATTCTGGTGTACTCACGTAGCCAGGAGGAGCACACACAACACTTGGGGTATTGTATTACAGAGGATGAGAGATGAGACTTTATGCCAAATTCTCTAAGTGTGAGTTATGGCTTAGTTCGGTGGCATTCTTAGGACATATAGTGTCCAGTAAAGGAATTAAGGTGGATCCGAAGAAAATAGAGGCAGTTTAGAATTGGCCCAGGCCATCTTCAGTTACTGAGATTCGGAGTTTTCTCGGCTTGGCCGATTATTATCGTCGCTTCGTGGAGGGTTTCTCGTCTATTGCATCGCCTATGACTAAATTGACCCAGAAAGGTGCTCCATTCAGGTGGTCGGATGAGTGTGAAGAGAGCTTTCAGAAGCTCAAAATAGCTTTGACTACAGCTCCAGTATTGGTGTTGCCTACAGGTTCAGGGTCTTATACTGTGTATTGTAACGCGTTGCGTATTGGTCTCGATGCAGTGCTGATGCAATACGGTAGGGTGATTGCCTATGCATCCAGATAGTTAAAGGTGCATGAGAAGAATTATCCAGTCCATGATCTTGAGTTAGCAGCTATTGTTCATGCCTTGAAAATTTGGCGGCATTACTTGTACGGTGTCCAGTGTGAGGTATATACCGATCATCGGAGTCTACAACATATGTTTAAACAGAAGAATCTTAATTTGTGGCAGCGAAGTTGGGTAGAGTTGCTTAAGGATTATGATATCACCATTCTCTATCATCCCGGAAAGGCCAATATAGTGGTCGATGCCTTGAGTTGTAAGGAGGAAAGTTTGGGCTGCTTATCATACTTACCGGTCGCAGAGAGGCCTTTAGCATTGGATGTTCAGGCCTTGGACAACCAGTTTGTTAGATTGGATGTTTTCGAGCCGAATCGAGTTTTGGCTTATGTGGTTTCTCGGTCTTTTTTATATGATTGCATCAGAGAGCGCCAGTATGATGATCAACATCTGCTTGTCCTTAAGGACACGGTTCAACACGGTGATGCCAAGGAAGTCACTATTGGATATGACGGTGTATTACGGATGCAGGGCAGGCTATGTGTGCCTAATGTAGATGGTTTGCGTGAGCTGAATCTCCAGGAAGCTCACAGTTCGCGATACTCAATTCATTCAGGCATCGCAAAGATGTATCAGGATTTGAGGCAGCACTATTGGTGGAGGCGAATAAAGAAAGATATAGTTGGATTTGTAGCTCGGTGTTTAAAATGTCAACAGGTAAAGTACGAGGATCAGAGACCGGGCAGATTACTACAGAGACTTAAAATTCTGGAGTGGAAGTGGGAGCGTATTACCATGGACTTTGTAGTTGGGCTTCCATGGACTTTGAGAAAGTTTGATGTTGTTTGGTTGATAGTAGATCGGTTGACCAAATCCGCGCATTTTATTCTAGTTGGTACTAATTATTTTTCGAAGCGGTTGGGTGGGATTTATATTCGCGAGATTGTTCCCCTACACGGTGTGCTAGTGTCCATCATTTCAGATCCGGGCACGTAGTTTACATCACAGTTTTGGAGAGCAGTGCAGCGAGGATTGGGCACCCAGGTTCAGTTGAGTATAGCATTTCACCCTCAGATGGACGGACAGTCCGAGCGCACTATTCAGTCATTAGAGGATATGCTACGCGCTTGTGTCATTGATTTTGGGGGTTCTTGGGATCAATTTCTACCACTCGCAGAGTTTGCTTACAATAACAGCTACCAGTCGAGTATTCAGATGGCTCCATATGAGGCTTTGTATGGGAGACGGTGCCGTTCTCCGGTGGGTTGGTTTGAGCCGAGTGAGGCTAGTCCATTGGGTACTGACTTGGTTCAGGATGCTTTAGAGAAGGTCAAAGTGATTCAGGAACGGCTTCGCACGGTGCAGTCTAGAAAGAAGAGTTATGCCGACAGGAAGGTCCGTGATGTTACTTGCATGGTTGGGGAGAAGGTTCTGCTCAAGATTTCACCCATGAAGGGTGTGTTGAGGTTCGGAAAGAAGGGCAAGTTGAACCCTCGGTATATTGGGCCTTTTGAGATACTTAAGAAAATTGGAGAGGTGGCTTATGAACTTGCCGTGCCACCTAGTATATCCGTTGTTCATACAGTGTTCCATGTATCCATGCTCCGAAAGTATGTCGGGGATTTGTCTCATATTTTGGATTTTAGTACAGTACAGCTGGACGGTAATTTGACTTATGATGTGGTGTCGGTGGCTATTTTAGACCGGTAGGTTCGAAAGCTGAGGTCAAAGAACATAGCATCAGTGAAGGTATAGTGGAGAGGCTAGCCAGTCGGAGAAACTACTTGGGAGATTGAGAAGGAGATGCAGAACAAATATCCACACCTATTTGAGACTCCAGGTATTATTCTAAACCCGTTCGAGGACGAACGTTTGTTTAAGAGGGGGAGAAAGTAACGACCCGGTCGATCGTTTAAAGTATTATAACCTCATTCCCCCATTTACTACACAATTTATGCCTTATAATTGATTTGTGACTTATCGGGTTAGTTGGTTCGGGTCCGGAAGGAATTCGGAATGAAATGAGACACTTAGTCTCATAATTAAAAATTTAAGTTAGAAAAGTGGATCGGATATGGACCTATGTGTAAACGACCTCGGATTTGAATTTTTTATGATTCCAATAGCTCCGTATGGTGATTTTGGACGTAGGAGCGTGTCTGGAAAATTATTTAGAGATCCGTAGTAGAATTAGGCTTGAAATGCCGAAAGCTTAATTTTTGAGAAGTTTGACCGGGGGGTTGACTTTTTGATAACGGTATCGGAATCCGATTCTAAAAATTTGAATACCGTTGTTATGTCATTTATGACTTGTGCATAAAATTTGAGGTCAATCAGACGTGATTTGATAGGTTCCAGAGTCATTTGTAGGAATTAGAAATTTCAAAGTTCATTAGGCTTGGATTAGGTGTAATTCATGGTTTTAGCGTTGTTTGAGGTGATTTGAGGGTTCGACTAAGCTCGTATGATATTTTAAGACTTGTTGGTATATTTGGTTGAGGTCCCGAGGGGCTCGGGTGAGTTTTGGATGGTTAACGGATCAAAAATATAGACTTGAACAGCTGCTGGAATTTTCTGATATCTGATGTTGTTTTCCTTCTACGCGATCGCGTGAATGCGCCTGCGATCCCGTAGGCTTAGTTGGTCAGTGGGGGTTTTGTTTTACGCGATCGTGTGGGGATATCTGCGATCGCATAGGGTTAATGTGAGGCAGTGACATTTTGTGCTTCGCGATCGCGTGAAGCTGGACGCGATCGTGTAACTATGTGAGTTTGTTATTCACGAACGCGTGAAGAAGGTCGCGTTCGCGTAGAGGAAATTGGGCAGAAATGGAAATCACGCATTTGTGCTTCGCGATCACGTGGTTTGGTCCGCGATAGCATAAGTCTGATGTTGTGCATCGTGATCGCATGGGAAAGTCCGCGATCGCATAAAATTAAATCTGGATCGCGTGGGAATGTTCGCGATCGTGTAGAGCAAATGTCTGGGTAGAGAGTTTAAGTTCTGAAAATTTTTTGACGGATTGGAGCTTGGGGAGAGGCGATTTTTGGGAGTTTTCAAGGAAAACATTGGGGTAAGTGTTCTTGATTTAAATTGAAAAAGTTGGAAAAGTTTGAAAACCCTCTAGATTTAAATTGAAGATTTGAGGGTCGAGTTGGGGTCGGATTTTGGTAAAATTAGTATGGTTATATTCGTGGTTTAATGGGCTTCCGGATTTTGTAAATTTTGTTGGGTTCCGAGACATCCCCCCCTCCCCCCCCCCCCTCCCGGGCAGGTTTTTAGCTAAAATTCAGATTTTTATAGAAAATTAGCATTTTCTTGTGGAATTAATTCCAATGAATTTATTGACTGAAACAAATTATTTATGGCTAGATTCGAGGCGTTTGGAGGCTAATTCACGAGGAAAGGAAATTGCAGAATAAGAATTTCACGGATTGAGGTAAGTAACAGTTTTAAATATGGTCGTGAGGGTATGAAACCCCGGAATTTTGTGTCATGTGATTATTTTAGAGGTGACGCACATGATAGGTGACGGGCGTGTGGGCGTACACCGAGGAGCTTGTGACTTGGTCCGTCCCGTGAAACTCTAAAGTTGAATAACATGCTGTTAGCTATATGCTCTCTATGTGTTGAAGAAATTTGACTGTAAATCATGTTAGAAATCATGCTTAGACTATGTGATGGTATTGTTGGGACCCATAAAGGTCGCGTACTTGTTGAATTATTTGCTAATTATTGTCTTGTACTCAGTCATGATTTTACTTGTGTATCATACCTCAGTCTTTCATGATATTTGTTGATACACCATGTTATATTTGTTTGGGCTGATCTTTGTGATTTCCGAGAGCACGAGAGACTAGAGAGGTTGAGGACTGAGTAAGGCCGAGGGCCTGTCGGTGAGGTAAGGATGGCAAGTGAGTTATCCATGCAGGATATTCTAGCACGTGAGTTGTCCGTACAACACGTGAGTTTTACGTGCATCACGTGAGTTATCCGTGCAGATTATGGCGTTTGGGCTGTCGGAACCCCTCCGGAGTCTGTACACCCCCAATGAGCGCGGGTACCCATTGAGTGTGAGTGTTGAGGGCTGAGAGCCGAGTGGTTGAGCTGTTGTGACGAGTTGAGTGACTGTTTCCTGAGAGGTTGTACTTGCTTTTCATTTGTTGTTGCACTTATTAGCTATTTGTCATTGTTGTGAAATTTTCTGAAAGATTTTACATCCGGATTACATGAACTTGAACTGTATAAATTGATTTGACTTAAACCGCTGCATTTGAAAGCATGTCTATTCTCTATTGGAATTACTAGAAATGAACTATAATTGTGTAGCTCGTCACTATCTTCAATTCCTTATTTATTATTGTTACTTGATGAGTTGGGTGTACTCATATTATACCCTGCACTTCGTGTACAGATCCAGGTGCTTCTGGACATAGCGGGTGTTGATTTTCACGCACAGTTAATTTTTCGGAGATTAAGAGGTAGATGTCGTGTTTCGAAAACCTTGTCTCTCCTTCCCTATCTCCTTTTTTACTGTATTTGGTCTTAGACTATTATAGACCGTTTTCTTTTCATTTGTATTCATATTAGATGCTCATGTACTCAGTGACATCAGGTTTTGGAGAGTGTTCGTATCAATATTTGTGGGATTTTATTTTTTATTTAAATATTATATTTTCAAACTTAAGAGAAATTGTGGTTTTATTGAGATTATCGGCTTGCCAAGTATCGAGATAGGCGCCATCACGAAAGGTTGAGATTTTGGGTCGTGACAAATAAATTGTACACAAATAACTTCTGAAGGTGACTCCGAGGCCTGCGAACACGACGACAAGTATACCTTGAAGTCTCCACAATAATATCTGATCCTCTATCTAACAATCCACAGACTCCGAAGTGTCTAGATCTGCACAAAAATATGCAGGAATGTAGTATGAGTATACCACGGTCAGTACCTAGTAAGTATCAAGTCTAACCTCGGTGGAGCAGTGATGTGGTTCAAGTCAAGACACTCACTTGACAAAGTAACCTGTGTTGTATAGAAGTATAAAGCTAATAATGGAAAGCAGAAATCAGTAAATGACAAGAACACCGAGAAGTATCGTTGAAACCAAATAAGGAACACAGAGGACAATCAATTAATCAAGTCGTGCTAACACAAGATTCACAATGAAATCACCCTGTGATACCTCATCTCATAGTCACAAGTCACGGGTCTCAACCCACACAACTCACGTGCCAATATCTCAATCTGCCAGGCATGATCACAGGCTCACATTCACAATCCGCCCGACATGGTCACAGGCTCACATTCATAATCCGCCCGGCATGATCTCAGGCTCACATTCACAATCCGCCTAGCTGGTCACAGGCTCACAATCACAATCCGCCCGGCATGATCTCAAGCTCAATATCAACATGGAAACAGATAATACAAGAACACATGGGCATGATCAATAAATGTCAAGTTTCATACTCCTGAGCTAGTATAAGTGGCATGCTACGGTGTATGCTTGTGCGAGTGTACTACTGCAGTTCAAGTCAACAAGTAATATCAAAAACATCGAGTAGCTCATCGAAACAACAAAGCAAGTCACGTAAGGTGTATGACAAATACAAGAAAAAGCACACCATCACACGAAAATCACCAACATAATGTCTCCAAACTATCATACATCATCCCTGACATTGCCACCCTTATCTCTCCGACAGCCACCCGTATCACTCTGTATAATAGCCACCATTATCACTCCACCCTTACAATAATATTTGCCACCCTTATCACTAAGATAGCCACCTGTATCACTCCATATAATAGCCACCCTTATCACTCCGCCCGGACAATAACACAATATCCACCCTTATCACTCCAAACATTCAACAATGGTGAATTTCCACCCTTATGCTCCGCATAACAACGGTGAAATTCCACCCTTATACTCCTCGTAACAATAACGGTGAAATGCCACCCTTATACTCCGCATAACAATAACCAAAACCACAAAACAATTCACAAATGCTAACATCACAACAACACGGTGTATCAACTCGTAACACAAGTGACCATGGGCCACAACCTTTTCAAAGATCCAACAATATCAATATTTCCACAATAAATAGCCCACGGCTCAAACACAATGTTTATAAAATCTCAATAACAACAATAGGAATGGGAAAGTAACTCAACAAGGAATGACATCCACTTTTTACACAACTTCAATTAAAATCGATTAATGACTTTCGATAACATCAATTCCAATTAATTGTTTAAGGATAAACTCAATAGTGAAAGTATTTTCATGAAATGGCAAACTTTGACTCCTAGTGTATGAATTAGGCTAACAATGAAAGAGATGGCACGAACTAGTACTACGTCTAAATGCATGAGAATAACCCGGCAACAAAAGGGATATCATGTACAACACCTTCAACTAAGAATAACTCCACAACAAAAGAAATCACATAATGATAAAAGTGATAACAACTTCATATAAAGCATATAAGATCAAACTCGACAAGTAAAGAATGTTACATGTAACGATAACTTCAAATAAAGCATATGATAATAGACATGACGAATAAAAGATACAACATGTGCTAACAATTCCAAATGAATACATGAAAGAAGCTAAAGTGTCCAAACTGACCACTTTCCACAAATAAGCCTGAGTACGTACTCGTCACCTCACGTACACGACTTTCACAAAATACAAATAGCACAAATGACTCGAATCCTAAGGGGTAGTTTCCCCACACAATGTTAGGCAAGATACTTACCTCAAAGAAGCTAAACCGATCCTCTAAAATGACCTTCTCATGTGAAACAATCTCCGAAAGGCTAAAATCTAGACAAACTAACGTAATATCATAAATAAAAACTATAGGAAATAATTTCGGATAAAAAGGCTTCGATCTTTAGTGAAAACTAAAAGTCAACCCAAAATGTCAACCCCGGGCACGCACCTCGAAACCTGACAAAATTTATAAAATTCGAACACCCATTCAATTACGAGTCCAACCATAGTAATTTCATCCAATTCCGACTCCGAATCGATGTTCAAAACCCAATTATTCTCTTTAGAAATATTTTGATAAAAACCTCCAATTCTCTAATCAAAACATGGATTAATTCACAAATGAACTACTGAAATAATGTTAAAATACAAAAATTAAGATTAGATACCCTCATGAAAATACAAGGAGAACGCTGCAAAAATTACCTCAATCGGAGCTCTAGAACTCAAGATATGCTCAAAATATCAAAAGAACGTAGTCTGGTTTTTTAATACATAGGCATTTTCACTTTTGAGCCCAAAAGGCCGCACCTGCGTATTTTCAGTTGTCATTTCTGCTTTTGCTGAACATTTTTTTGCGCACCTGCGGGGTCGCAGATGCGGACCCAACTTCGCATCTACGAAGCACCAGCACCAGCTCTCTTCTCCGACACTAAAATGAGCATAACTTCCTCATACGATGTCCAAATTCAACGATTCTTTTTGCTATGGCTCTGTAATTAGATACGGATCTAATGCTTCAATCAAAACAGAAATTGGTGCTCATTTTCTTAATATGGTACTATTTATGCTTGAAAAAACGACGTTGAAACATCAAAAACTAGGGCAACACAACCCAAACCTATTTGAAACTCACCCGAGACCCTCGGGACCCCGTCCGAACATACCAATAAGTCCCAAAATATAATGCGGACCTGCTCGAGGCCTCAAATCATATCAAACAATATCAAAACTATAAATCGCACCTCAAATCTAACTTAATGAACTTATGAACTTTCAACTTCTACAACTCGCACCGAATCATATCAAATCAACTCGGAATGACGTCAAATTTTGCATGCAAGTCCCAAATGACACAACGGAGCTATACCAACTCCAAAAATTGAAATCCGAACCCGATATCAATAAAGTCAATTCATGGTCAAACCTCTCAACCTTCCAAACCTTCAACTTCCCCAAAATATATCAAATCAACCTACGGACCTCCAAATCTAAATTCGGACAAAAGCCTAAGTCTAAAATCACCATACAAAGCTATTTGAATCATCAAAACATCATTCCGGAGTCGTCTACACAAAATTCAAACTTCGGTCAACTCTTGCCGCTTAAGCTTCTAAAACAAGAATCATTCTTCCAAATTAATCGTGAATCATCCGAAAATCGAATCCGGCCACACGCGCAAGTCATGATACACAATATGCAAAGCTGCTTGAGACCTTAAGCCACTGAACAGAACGCTAATTCTCAAAATAACCAGTCGGGTCGTTACAACTGATCATGTTGGAACTTGTTCCATACATGTGATTTATTGTTCTGAGCACTTTGAGGTTGTGTAACAGGTTTCCTATATGTATGAAATTTGTTAAATCATCAAAATACAAAAGGCACATAACTTATCATAATCTATATGCTGATCACTATGTTCTACAATAGATTCTTTTGGTTCATCTTCTAATTGTTGTCCAAAATTCTCTGTCATCCTCTCGATGTGGTGACACATTCAGATCCATGCTTGCAATTCAAGTCTCACCAGAAAGCATATGTCAAGGTGCTTATAAGCAATTTATTAGGACCATAAGGAAGCCACCGTAGTTCTGTTCCTACAACAAATAAGATCATACATGGAACTATTCAACTAGACTGGCCCAAAAAACAAGTTGATACTCGTAAGTGATAACAGGGAATGCTGAATCTAATCGAACTTCCATAACATCATTCAAGTACTAGATAGGTAAGAAATATTATGTGTGTATATAAAATATGTTGAATCTCCTTGGCTTTGTGTATTTACTTTTTAAAATTTTGACTCCCCTTAGTTAAAATCCTGGCTCCGCCATTGGGTGCAATAGGTGGATCTAGGATTTAAATTTTATGGGTTCAACATTTAAGGTTTTTAGCATTATAAGTTCATTTTTACTATTTCTTACAACTTTAATAAAGTTTTACACATATATTTATACTATGCTTTGAAAGTTATAGATTCAATTGAACTCGTAGCTATAATACTACATCTGCCATGTCACGACCCAAAATCCAACTAGTCGTGATGGCACCTAACCCAATCCGCTAGGTAAGCCAACTTTCAATTATCCAATTTCAATAACAATTATTAAAGCAATTTAAGTGAATAAACATCTTAATCTTATACATCCCCCAAGAACTGGTAGTACAAATCATGAGATTCTAAGAATAGAGTATACAAAGCGGAAATGAAATAAATACATAGTCTATTTCAATAATATATAAACAGAGCTTTTATAAATCTAAGGCTACCCTGAACAAGAGGCAGCTACAACAGGAACACATGTACATCTTCAGGTCCCGCAACCATCGAGCACATCACAACAACAGCCAACATTTGCACGCAATGTGCAGAAGTGTAGTATCAATACAACCGCCCCCATGTACTAAGTAAGTAACAAACCTAGTCGTAGGTTGAAAGTAGTGACGAGCTTCTACCATGGTCGGGTCCAAAACCAATAGTCCACAACAATCCATAACAACATAAAGCAAATAATACCAGAAGTAACTGAGGGATAAAATACTCAGCCAAATCATGATTTCAAAAATTATAGTTCTTTTCTTTCAAATACATCAGTGAAAACCCAAATTGTTTGCCGCAGTTTCCAAAAATATGAATAGTTTGAAAGCAATAAATTTCTCCCAAAATCTTTTCAATAATAAATAAGATGTTTCATTCTCCTTCAGAATAACCCGTGTAAAACAAATGCATCACTATGTCTATCTATCAAAATGTGTGAGATATCATGAATGATGTGATGTTGTACAACATGAGAAAAATGCATCTCTATGCCTGTACATCATGTGTGCATGCCAATGCGACGCAACTCAGTGATAAAATCATAAACAGCCCCTCGGGCAGAACATCACTCATATACAGCACCTCGGGCAAAACCTCACAGTCACTCGTGCCACTCGGGCATACCTCACAATCACTCTTGCCACTCGGGCATACCTTGCAATCACTTTTGCCACTCGGGCATAGCTCACCATCACTCTTTCCACTCAGTCACTCAGTACTTGGCACTCATACTTAGTAGGTACCTGCACTCACTGGGAGTGTGTACAGACTCCGGAGGGGCTCCTTCAGCCCAAGCGCTATATCAAGCCAAATTATGGCATAATCACTCAGGCCCTCGGCCTATATCAAACATATTGCGGCGTGCAGTCTCATCTCATAAATATATACAAAATGCTGCGGCGTGCAGCCTGATCCCATAAATATGCAACATGCTGCGGCGTGCAGCCCGATCCCATAAATATCCTCACAAATCAGGCCCTCGGCCTCACTCATTCATCAATCTCTCCATTCTCTTGGGATCACAATGTCATGAGAATAGCCAAAAAATGATGATATGATGTATCAATAAATAACAACAGAGACTGAGATATGATATGCAATGAAATAAATATGACTGAGTATGAATTTCAATTTAACACAATAATTCACAGCAATATGACCTCTGTGGGTATCAATAATACTGGCACATAGCCTCAACATGATTTTTAATATGCTTTTCAGCTCAATTTCTTTAACTCATAAAACCGTATGGAAAATAACAAGATTATTTAACTATGAAATTCCACATAAACAATTATGTCACAATTTTTATAGTGCACGCCCACACGCCCATCACCTAGCATGTGCGTCACCCCAACAATTAACGAAATATATATATTCAGAGTTCATACCCTCAACTCCAAGATTAGAAGAGTTACTTACCTCGAACAAGCCAAATCCAATGTCGAGCAAGCTAGGCAATGCTCCAGAAATTCCATTCTGCGCGCATCAACTTCCAAACGGCTCGAATTAAGTAACAATTAATTTGATTCAGCCCACAAAAATTATAAGAATTAATTCCATATCAAAACGCTAATATTTTCCATAAAATCCAAAATTACGCCCCAAAAATACCTGTGGGGACCACATCTCAAAATTCGATGAAACTTACAAAATACGACAACCCATCCAATTACAAGTTCAACCATACTAATTTCACTCAAATCCGGCTCTAAATCTGTATTCAAACTTGAAAAATTCGTATTATGACATTATAGAAATTTCCTTCTATTTCTCTTGAAGATTCAATAATCTTATACCAAAAATGAAGATTAATTTATGGAATATAATCACAAGGGAGTTATGAACACTTACCCCAAGTTGTGTAAAATCCTTCCTCTCCAAAATCGCCCAACCGAGCTCCAAAATGTCCAAAATGAGAAAAAATCTCACAACCCTCGTTTTAAACACCGCCCATGCATTTCTGCACCTGCGGTGCCTGGCTCGCACCTGCGCATCCGCATTTGCGAAACAAATTGCGCGCCTGCAGACAATGCCAGCCTTTCAAAACCTCGCATCTCCGGTGCCCTTCTCGCATCTGCAGGCTCGCAGATGCGCAAACCCTTCGCACCTGCGTTCGCCCCTGGCCAGCCCCAGTTCGCATCTGCGCCAACACCTTCGCACCTGCGGCCTCGCAGATGCGGCAAATTCCTCGCAGATGCGGCTTCACACCTGCGATCAAAATCTTCGCAGGTGTGATCACACCAGTAGGCAGTAGTTCCAACATTTCCTTGAGTCCGAATTTGATCCGTTAACCATCTGAAACTCACCCGAGGCCATCGGGACCCCGTCTGAACATACCAACAAGTTCTATAACATAACACGGACCTACTCGAAGCCTCAAATCATACCTAACAATATCGAAACGACAAATTACTCCTCAATTCAAAATCAACGAACTTTGAACTTTCAAATTCTACATCTTGTGCCGAAACACATCAAATCAATCCAGAATGACTTCAAATTTTGCGCACAAGTCACATTTCATATTACAGACCTATTCCAATTTCCAAAATCGGATTCCGACCTCGATATCAAAAAGTCAACCCCCCGGTCAAACTTCCCAAAAATTCATCTTTCTGCATTTCAAGCCTAATTCCACTACGTACCTACGGACACGCTCCTAAGTCCAAAATCACCATACGGAGCTATTGGAATCATCAAAACTCTATTGCGGGGTCGTTTACATATAAGTCGACATCCGGTCACTATTTTAACTTAAGCTTTAAACCTTGGAACTAAGTGTTCCAATTCATTCCAAAAACTCACCGGACCCGAACCATTTAACCCGGCAATTCACACAACAACTGTAAAGTATAATTTGAGAAGTAAAGGGGGAAGCGGGGTTTTAATACTCAAAACGACCGGTCGAGTCGTTACATTCTCCCCCACTTAAACATACGTTCATCCTCGAACGTGCCAAAAGTTTTTTTTAAGCCATCAAATCACTGTTCCATCTTACCACACATGTACCTGGGGTGAACCCACGTCACCCTATTCCATATGAGCTTGACCACACAATGCAACTGAAAATCATTAATTTAACCTTAGCCCATAAAACTTGGAGTTTAATTTCCAACCTTTAGAATTTCTTTCAAGACACAAATCTTACATTTACACACCGTATAAGTCTGAACCAACATATTACACAACTCGCATGCTCGTAGCACCATTCCTGATCGCAGTGACTACTCCAAAACCAACCGCATACTAATATTAAACCCATATCGAACCAAACCTCATCCCAAAACCTTTGTACACTGTTGATAATAAAAGAAACATGCAAAATTTCATGACCACTTACCAGATCAACAAGTCACGGAGCCCTCTCGCCCCAACCAGAACCATAATCCCTTTCTGAGCCGACTTTCAATATTATATTCCCGAATATACCGAAATCAAACCTGATAGTACCCATTCTAGGTCCAATAACCTTATATTGATAAACACAATTGTTCCATAGACATGCTGCACCAATATAACACAGATCCACAACTCGTGCCATACGTGCACCAATACGCAACAATTCAAATGTACCCAGTCATGGAAAATGACTCAAATGAGAGAACTACCCCTCCAGATTAACAAGTACCGCCACAACGAAACGCTGAAAATTCATCATACACCGTAGAACCATCACCCGATTCTAACACCAGGTTCATATTATATACCCCGAGCCACCATGCTCCAAATTAATAACGACGGAGAGGCAAATGACAAAAATACCACACAAAACCTGAAAGGACATAACCATTACACTATCGATCGTGCAATACCTAAATACTCATCACACTCAAATTCCGCTATAAAGCTCAAATAGAACTGCACCATCTGTGCACATAACCAATGAATCACAACTCCTCGTAGCATAAAGGAGTAACTCACAGATCATTTGAGAACATGAATAAGTTCAACATCAACCAAATGACACATCCCTCAATAATAGCAGTATGGAGCCAACCATTCCGGCTCGGTGTAAAATACACATCTTAATTGGGCCTACCTATGGGACCCCAAATCAACTCGGGTTACCCACAAATAGATAAAAATCCCTCCGAAAATCCATAATGACGGAATCATAACATATTTTATCATCTGGCTAGCTCCGGCCACAACTTCACAGTCCACAACCATGAAACATTCTGCTCCTGGGAACTCCCAATCTCCAAATCCATAGAACATGCAAATCACCATATTTGATTCCTTCTCCACCGCCTGAATGCCTAACACCTCTCTCATACACGATCATCCCACGAGAAATACATTAAAAGCTCTTCCGTGCCACTTGACAAAATTTGAATATCAGCAATCGATCAACCATGTGAGTACTGTAATACTAATTTATACATCTGTAAGTCAAAATACAATGCGCTTTCTGAAGTCCGCCCCTTTCTCATACAACACCAAGTAGTAATAGTATTCATCTAGTTATTTGAAACCGTCCATGTTGTCCAACATTCGTTACCTTCTCTTCAAGACTGTACTGTCACCTTGTACATGAAAATCTAGCTTTCGTACAACACATAACATCTATATTTCCATCATGTGAAAAGCACAAGAATCTTGTTATCAACTTTGAGTCACCAATAATTTACATACCATTTTAGTTAGAAACCTTTCTCTTGCTTCTTTCCAGGAGGAAATCACAATACACAACACGTTCTCCACACCGGTAGAAACCATCAAGAATACTTTGGAATCCATTTGCACATAATCAAGCCCTTAAAACTAAATTTCTCTAACTCGACCAAGCCATGCAGGTCGCCAAGTCCAGGTGTATTGCCACAAAGCACTTGTAGAAAATCCCACATCATAAGCACCCAAAAAACCTATCATATCCATTACCATATTGATCCAACCTACTACCCAGTTGTCCTATTTTCTCCGAGTCCCTTCCGAATTTGTCTTCAGATTGATACTTTTTCTTGCTAAAATACCATGATCTTTAACCACAACTTACCCTACAAACCTTAGCATAGAACTACAACTCCCTACGGCCCATAAGCAACTGTACTCTTCTTAAGCACCTTCAAAAATACCACAACTATAACACTCACTCTGAGAATACCTTATGTGAATTTGAAATTGTTCTTCGTACCTTTCTTATACAAAAATATAGAATCCCTAGTCATACAGAACTTTCGTAAGTCCAGGCACCATCAAATACAAATCTCAGGTTTTATCCATACACAAGTCCAGAGAAATTCTCAATTACTATATAAAATTCTCAAACCCACTAGAATTTTCTCGGAAGTCACCCACTTTGCTCCAATCTAAATTGCACCGCCCAAATGGGCCAAAGGACATGTGCCCCATTAGCACAACAACACTCAAAGAAGTAACTCTACTCTAATACCCCCAATCAAATTCATACTCCGTGCGTACTACATATTTTGAAAATAAAAACTCACCCCATGATTTTTACATACTCATAAAGTACAATATAACCGGTATCCAAGAATTCGTTTACTCAAGTCATTCTCGAACTCCATCTCTGCAAGTCATAGCTAATCCACTAGTATGCCTCAGACCAGAACTAAAATTTAATATATAACCATGAAATTAAGCCATTTACAGCAGGCTCCCCTCCCCCACTTGGCTCAAAGCTATAGATCATTTCATTCAATAAATCACAACACCCATACCGTATTACTGTCATGATACTACAGCAAGTTCAGCGAAATTTTTTCTCAAGTTCATGCAACACCAACCATAAAATACCTCAATCATCCGCTAAGCATGCATTTATTTCTCTTGACAATCAATTCAACTTTCTCAACCAGATTCAAATTCAAATCTCAACACATACCCTCCGCTGGTAGAAAAGAAACTCTCCACTCAACATTATAAGGAACACACCTACGTAGATTACTCTACAGGAGATAACCCACCTGCTCAGCCTCAAATTGGCATCTTGTTATACCCTTTCGTAACCATAATTACTATGCAATCACTTAATCTTTCTGAGTCCAAATTCATTAACAAGACATGAGAATTTGATTTGTCCCACAATTTAACAACGTGAAAGATCCTTCAACACACTCATAACCCGAGACTATAAGTCATATCTAGACAGAAATTAAGCACCCAATAGTCCTTTTCACATCCCAACAAACTCATCTGGACACATTCTGTAGTCACATCATGCTCATCATATAGGTATTCAACCGTTCATCAAGCCACAAATTCCACTCATAGAGACACTACTGGACATATGAGACCAAATGTATAAGTTCACACAACTGAAGCTACCGAACCTAAGCTGTGGTCTAAATCTAGCCTCAAGTCCTCCAGACTATCCCATCACCAGAACACAGAATACACATATCCAACATCGTTCATGGAATCACAAGTCGGCGATGCACAGCTGATACTGAGCGCTCATATGCGCATACGAATACGTGAAAAGAATTCAAAGAGTTATGTCTCAAGTTGAATCAATATCGCACGATAAGGAAAGAAAGATGGGAAGTATATATCCTAAATGCCTTTTAGCCTCTCGAAGATAAGTATGGACGTCATCATACCGATCCTCAAGACTCTACTAGACACTTGCTCATGACTTGTAGAACCTATGAACCTAGAGCTCTGATACCACCTTGTCACGACCCAAAATCTAACTAGTCGTGATGGCACCTAACCCAACCCGCTAGGTAAGCCAACTTTCAATTATCCAATTTCAATAACAATTATTAAAGCAATTTAAGTGAATAAGCATCTTAATCTTATACATCCCCCAAGAACTGGTAGTACAAATCATGAGCTTCTAAGAATAGAGTATACAAAGCGGAAATGAAATAAATACATAGTCTATTTGAATAATACATAAACAGAGCTTTTAAAAATCTAAGGCTACCCTGAACAAGAGGCAGCTACAGCAAGAACGCAGGTACATTTTCAAGTCCCGCAACCATCGAGCATAGCAACAACAACAGCCAACATCTACACGCAATGTGCAGAAGTGTAGTATCAGTATAACCGACCCCATGTACTGAGTAAGTAAAAACCTAGCCATAGGTTGAAAGTAGTGACGAGCTTCCACCAAGGTCGGGTCCAAAACCAATAGTCCACAACAATCCATAAGAACATAAAGCAAATAATACCAGAAGTAACTCAGGGATAAAATACTCAGTTAAATCATGATTTCAAAAATAATAGTTCTTTTCTTTCAAATACATTAGTAAAAACCCAAATTGTTTGCCGCAGTTTCCAATAATATGCTGCGGCGTGCAATAATACCAATAATACTGGCACATAGCCTCAACATGATTTTTAATATGCTTTTCAGCTCAATTTCTTTAACTCATAAAACCGCATGGAAAATGCCAAGATTATTTAACTACGAAATTCCACATAAACAACTATGTCACAATTTCTATAGTATACGCCCACACGCCCATTACCTAGCATGTGCGTCACCCCCCAACAATTCATGAAATACATATATTCAGAGTTCATACCCTCAACTCTAAGATTAGAAGAGTTACTTACCTCGAACAAGCCAAATCCAATGTCAAGCAAGCTAGGCAATGCTCCATAAATTCCATTCTGCGCGCATCAACTTCCAAATGGCTCGAATCTAGTAACAATTAATTTGATTCAGCCCACAAAAATTATAGAAATTAATTCCAAATAAAAAATACTAATATTTTCTAAAAATCCGAAATTGCGCACCAAAAATCACATGTGGGGCCCACGTCTCGAAATCTGATGAAACTCACAAAATACGACAACGCGTCTAATTACTAATTCAACCATACTAATTTCACTCAAATCTGACTCCAAATCGGTATTCAAACTTGAAAATTTTATTTTGTGACATTATAGAAATTTTCTTCTATTTCTCTCGAAGATTCAATAATCTTACACCAAAAATGAAGATTAATTCATGGAATATAATCACAAGGGAGTTATAAACACTTACCTCAAGTTGTGTAAAAAATTTCCTCTCCAAAATCGCCCAACCGAACTCCAAAATGTCCAAAATGAGAAAAAATCTCGAAACCCTCATTTTAAACACTACCCAGGCATTTATGCACATGCGGTGCCTGGGCTCGCATCCATATTAGCGGAACAAATTGCGCGCCTGCGGACAATGCCAACCTTTCAAAACTTCGAATATGTGGTGCCCTTCTCACATCTGCGGGCTCGCAGATGCACAAACCCTTTGCACCTGCGTTCGCCCCAGGCCAGCCCCAGTCCGCATCTGCGCCAACACCTTCGCACTTGCGGCCTCGCAGATGCGGCAAATTCCTCGTAGATGCGGCTTCGCATCTGCGATCAAAATCTTTGCAGGTGCGATCACACCAGTAGGTAGCAGTTCTAGTATTTCCTTAAGTCCGAATTTGATCCGTTAACCATCTGAAACTCACCCGAGGCCCTCGGGACCCCGTCTGAACATACCAATAAGTTTCATAACATAACACGGACTTATTCGAGGCCTCAAATCATACCTAACAACATCGAAACGACGAATTACTCCTCAATTCAAAATCAACGAACTTTGAACTTTTAAATTCTACATCTTGTGCCGAAACACATCAAATCAATCCAGAATGACTTTAAATTTTGCGCATAAGTCACATTTCACATTATGGACCTATTTCAATTTCCAAAATCGGATTTCGACCTCGATATCAAAAAGTCAACCTCCCGGTCAAACTTCCCAAAAATTCATCTTTCAGCATTTTAAGCCTAATTCCACTACGTACCTCCAAATACTTTTTCGGACACGCTCCTAAGTCCAAAATCACCATACGGAGCTATTGAAATCATCAAAACTCCATTCCGGGGTCGTTTACACATAAGTCGATATCCGGTCACTATTTTAACTTAAGCTTTAAACCTTGGAACTAAGTATTCCAATTCATTATAAAACCTTACCGGACCCGAACTATTTACCCCGGCAATTCACACAACAATTGTAAAGTACGATTTGAGCAGTAAAGGGAAAAGTGGGGTTGTAATACTCAAAACGACCGGTCGGATCGTTACACGCCACTAGGTGCACCCCCGAAAAAATCAGACCAATGCAGCAAAAAAAACAAGTTAGCATGCAGAAAAGTAAAAGAAATAAAGCAATTGAACCTGTGTGTAAGCTCCCAAAAAACCCTGAAATAAGCTATTGCACGATGTCATCATTAGGGGTTTTCATAAAAACATGAAAAAATAACCAAACCGACCAAAAAACGGATACTTTTTAGCTTTGGTTTGGTTTTGGTTTTGAATTTTAAAAACCGATCAAATTTGGTTTGGTTTTGGTTTTAATAAAAAATAACCGAAAAAAATAACCAAACCGACTATAGAAGTAGCTATTTAAATTTATTATTATATATATATATATATATATATATATATATATATATATATATATATATATATATATATATATATATATATATATATATATATATATATATATATATATAAAGTTTCTAAAATTTTATGGTACATATTAGTCGTTTATATTTTTAGTCTAGTTTTTTGCTATTATAACAATCTAATCCTTTGCCTTTACATTCTAGTTTGATGGTAGTTTTCTTTTGCTAAGTACAAGAATTTAGTTCATGATAAAAATAATCGATTTTTAATTTAGTACTTAAATTATTTATCACTAGTTGATTCAATTATCATCAATATATCTTGGTAAATGATAGATTTCTCACAGAGTAATTGGTTTGATAGTGTTACTTGAAAATGTAGTCTCCGAAATATGTGTTTGGTAGTGTATGTCTCATATTTAAGAAAAAACCCGATAAATAACCGAAAAACCGATAAAAATCGAATCGATAAAAAACCGACTTAATTGGTTTGGTTTGATTTGGTTTCAATATTTAAAGAACCGACTTACTTATTTTGGTTTCTTTTTAGAAAAAATCCGATCCAAATCGAACCATGAACGCCTATAAACAATCATCCAAAAAGAGAAAATAGCACATAAAATGAATTCGAATTAAGCACCAAAAAGGTCAAACAGCACGTGCTCCCCAAATATATCAGACCAATGCAGCCAAAGAAAGTTATCATCGCCAATCATTAGTCTTATATCTTGTTTGGCCAAGCTTTTGACACTTTTGTTTTTTTTAAAAATACTTTTTTTTTTTTAAAATTGAAGTGGTTGGTCAAGTTTTTAGAAGAAAAAAAGTATTTTTGCGTAGAACCAAGCAGTTTTGAAAAAGCAGAAAAAATAGTTTATTCCCAAAAGTATTTTTTTGAAAAACACTTTTGAGAAAAATACACTTAGAAGAATTTTTTAAAAGCTTGGTCAAATACTACTTGTTGCTCAAAGTGCTTTTCAAATTAGCCAAACACAAATGCTTCTCACCAAAAGTACTTTTAAAAAAATACTTTTGAGAAAAATCACTTTTCAAAATAGGCTGATTTTTGAAGCTTGCCCAAACAGGCTATTAGAGGCTCCTAGAAAAAAAAAAAATTTGACTGCACTAAAGGGTGTATGACCTAGTGCGAAATGAAGTGCGTTGAGAACCATGAGGTCTCATACCCAAAAAAAAAATATTAGGTAATTTTTCTCTTCTATCCAAGTATGGATAAATAAAGTTACCAAGTAACTATGGTGGTAGGAGGTAGCAGGTACTCAGTGCTAATGAGAGAGGTAGCGGATATTGCCCTTGATACCACGATTGTAAACAAAGTAAACACCATGGTTGCAAATAAATAAAATATCGAAAAAAGAAATTAATCAGAACTAATTCCCAGCGACTCTACGCATACAACTACAAGGAACATCACAAATATTCACAATTGAAACCTAAAGTATGATACCTAGCTCCAAATTAAGCCGTTATGAAATCACACTCAAAGCGAGCAACTAACAAAAAAACCCTACTATTCAAACCTTGAGGGAAAACAAATTGCAGGAGCTCAGCTTGAAACCAGAGGAAAAATTATCACTCTACCGTATAGAGAACTCAAAAAATCCTATGATTAATTAAGTAAAAATTTTATGAACTCCAAACTTAAAACTCAAAACCCTAGAGAGAGCGAAACCAAAGAGGCGGTGTAGTGAGAGAAAGAGAAAAAGATTTATGGCTCAATCCATAGGAAGACAAAGGATTACCGATATTAAAAGTGCATGGGAGGAGAAATAGACGATTGAAAACAGAGAGAAAGACACATCGTTTAGTACGTAAGTAGTACTACTGCATGCGAAAAATAGCCGGACCATGGGAGTTGGAACCAGCAGGGTGGGCAGTGGGCTCCTACAAAAAAAAATGCTGGAATGTGACACTTTTTTGGGTGATTTTAAGTGTGAGTTTGGACATAAGAATTGTAATATTTAGAAAAAAGTGAAAACAAATTTCACGTGAAAATGATATTTGAAAATTAGAGTTGTGTTTGGACATAAATATAATTTTGGGTTGTTTTTAATTTTTTGTGAGTGATCTGAGTGAAAAAATTTTGAAAAACTGTTTTTTCGAGTTTTTAAAATTTTCAAAAAATTTCCAAAATTCATCTTCAAGTGAAAATTAAAAATTTTATGGCCAAACACTGATTTCGAAAAAAGTGAAAAAAATTTCATGGCCAAACGGGCTCTAACTTTCTACTCTGTTTGTCCCATTGATAGAATTTTAAGGTTAAAAGTTATAAAACTATTGCAGATGGGGCAAGCAGGGACTATACTTGTGTGCTTCGCCTAGGCTCCTAAGGTGTTGGGCTGCTGGGGAACTTGTACCAGTGAAATTTTGATAAAATAGCTAGCCTTTGAAGCACTTCTTAATTAAGTGTTTATTTTATTAAATTATTCTTATTACAGTTTGCCGATTAAATTTATTATGCTTTGAAAATCTTAATTTGGTTACTGATATTTCAACAAGGACGACGCGTTGGTATTAGGGTATACTACAACTTGATGTCTTCAAATTTAAAAGTATCGAATGAATTATATTTACATGCACTTGGTAAATTTTAATTTCGGAAACTTTAAGTTGGGACAAATGACTAAGGTTTGACTTTTCAGTAAACAACCTCGAAATCGGGATTTGAAGGTTCCAATAGGTTCGTATGATGATTTCTGACTTGAACGTATGTTCGGGTTGAGTATCGGGTAGTCCGAGAGCATTTCGGCGTCTATTATGGAAAGTTGGCATTTTTGGGAGTTCAAAATTTTATAAGTTTGGTTTGAAGTGAATTTTTAAGTTATTGATGTCCATTTGGAGTTCCGAACCTTGGAATAGATTTGTATCGTAATTTGTGACGTGTGCGTAAAGTTTGGTGTCATTCCAGAGTATTTTGATAGAATTCGGACGCATTCGTCGAAGTTTGGAAGCTTGAAAGTTGAAAGGAAGATTTTGATCGTCGATTCATGATTTTGATGTTAATTGAGGTGTTTAGAGCCTTTGGGTAAGTTTGTATGAGGTATTGGGACTTGTTGGTATGATTGTTTTGGATCCCGGGAGCCTCGGGTGAGTTTCGGATTGGAATTGAATCGAAATTTGAAGTTAAGGAATGCTGGTGTTGGCCAATTGCCGGTGCAATCGGACCTACGAAAAAGGGGCCGCAGATGCTACTCCACAGAAGTGGCCAGGCTAGCGTAGAAGAGGATTTTGCTGGGGAAGGCTGAGACCGCAGATGCGTCGAGTTTCCGCAGAAATGGGACCACACCTACGGGTAAGGCGTCACAAAAGCGAGGAAGTGGATCGCAGAAGCGACTGGAGGTGATCGGGGCAGAGGCCGCAGGTGCGAAGCGATTCCCGCACCTGCGTGATCGTAGATGCGGTGCCTGGAGCGCAGAAGCGGACATGAGCTATTGGGCATGACTTCGCAAAAGCGTGGATTTTGCCGCAGAAGCAACCAAGCTGATCGCAGAAGCAACCAAGCTGATCGCAGAAGCGGAAGGTCGTCTGGGCAGAGGTGTTGTTTTAAGAACGGGATTTGGCCATTTTTCTTGCATTCTCTCTTGGTTTGAGTTATTTTTGGAGAGCTTCAAGTGGAGGTTTTCATCATCTATGGCAAAGTAAGTTATTCCCACATATTGTAAGTTAAATACATAGATTCTATGAGGATTTAAACATGGAATTAGTAGAAATTGTGAGGGTTTTGGTAGAAAACCTAAAATTTGGTACTTTTGGAATTTGAACACGAAATTGGACATAGAATTAGAAATAAATTATATATTTGAGTTCATGGTGTTATGGGTAAAGTTTATCTTTAAAAAATTTCGGAATCCGGGCGCGGGGGCCCGAGAGTTGTCTTTGTTGGCTTTTGAGCGAAGCTCGGAATCATTATAAATTATTAAATTATACGTATTGGGGTATATTTTGATTGATTTGCACGTTGTTTGACCAGTTTTGAAGAGACGGGCATCGGGGTGAGGTGTTTGAGTGGTGTTAGAGCCGGTTATGGAACTTCGGAACGAGATAAGTCTCCTGTCTAACTCTGTGAGGGAGAAACCACCCCTAGGTAATGTATGTGTTATATGCTACTTGTTGTGGGGGCTACGTACGCACAAGGTCACGAGAGTCCGTACATAGATAGATTCATGTTATGTCCGGGTAGACTTATGTTCCCTCCATGCCATAACTGTACTATTTGAGTTGTCTCTTGCCTATTAAATTCCTTTATTTTACGTTACGACTTGAGACTAGACTTGTGTAGAGTAATAGAGTTGCTATTGTAGAGATTCGACGGGCTTCATGATTAGCCGCGAAATAATTGTACTCCTCTTATGAATTTCTCCCGCATTATGCGTTCTAATCGAAAGGTTTCCCCTAAAATTTATAACTCATACATCTATTCGTGAGTGGGATCAATGACCCTTTAAATCTTCTTATTCTAATGGGATCGGGTCGTTCGCCTCGGCAGTATAATAGATACATCTATGGTTCGTATCGCTCGACCCTCGGCAGTGCGCACTTTATGATGGGATCGGGTCATTTGCCTCTGCAGGATTATGTATGACACTCTAATGGGAACGGGCCGTTTGCCGCGGCAATACAATAGATGTATCTATGGTTCGGTAATATTATGATGGATTGGGGCGTACACCTCGGCATTTCTATAAAATACTCTTATGAAATCGTGCGTAATAATTGATAAGAAGCCAGTATATCTGTGAGCTTTTCTGATTTGAACTGTGATGACCTATCTGGTGAGGTCCACTATATATATACTCCGATTGAGGGGGTAACTACTAGCTGAGAACTTGAGTTATTGTTGAGAGGAGAATTGTACCACGTATTTATACTTATTATTTTGTTTATTTACTCTGACTCACATTTATTTACTTCTATTGTATATGTCTTATTGAACCGCTAGTAAGTGACGATGTCGACCCCTCGTCATGACTACTTCGCCGGGGTTAGGCTAGATACTTACTAGGTACACGTTGATTTACGTACTCATGCTTCACTTGCTACACTTATTGTGCAGGTACATATATGTCTGGTGGCCTTTTGGGCGCAAAGGCATGGCTGTTGCGGGGACTTCACCGCGAGCCACATTTCATGTTACGATCTGCAGCCTGCAGAGTCTCCATCAGAGTTATTTATATTCTCCTGTCTAATTTGTATTCCAGACAAATGTTGTACTTTATTACATTTCCTAGTGATGCTCATGCATTTGTGACACCGGGGTTTGGGGGTTCCTACAGGTTGTTCATCATTGTAGTTCGTGTAAATATTAACATTCATCCTATAAATTCTATTTCATGCTATTTAATTAATGAAAATTATGATTTCAAATTACTAAAATGAGTAAGTAAGTTGATAGATCACCGTTGGCTTGCCTGGCGACGGTGTTAGGCTCCATCACGATCTTTAGTAGATTCTGGGTCGTGACACTTCTTCTTCTTTTTCTTCTTCTTCTTCTTCTTCTTCGGGTAACAGTGATTCTATATGGTGTTTGTGAATATATTTTAAGGTAGTTTATGATGTTTTACCATGGTGAGCTATTGTGGTGCTTTATCCTTTATGATTGCTTAGGGTTTTTTCTTTATCTTTTTTTTAATTGCAAAATGGGTTCGTTAAATTTATTGTTATTTTGACAAATTGATGACTGAGGTTTGTTTTTGATGATATTTTGAGGTTTTGTTTTAAATTTGAGCCTATTTGGAGTAGATTTATGTATTAAATCGTATATTGGATTGTTAAAATTCGATGAACAAATTTCTGTTTCTGGACAATTTACACTTCAGGCCTATTTGGACTTAAGTGCATGAAAATGTTGGTTACACTCTAGACCTTTTGGCCTTAAGTGCATCTGAAGTGCAATTTTTCACTTCAGACTTATTGGCCTTAAGTGTAGGAAAATGTTTGTTGCACTTCAAACCTTTTGGCCTTAAGTGCATCTGAAGTGTAATTTTTTACTTCAGACTTATTGGCCTTAAGTGCATAAAACCATTGGTTGCACTTCATACCTATTTGACCTTAAGTGCATCTGAAATGTAATTTTTTTACTTCAGACTATTTATTTTTTTGGCAGAATGGCTTAAATAACACTTATACTTGTGCCACTTTGGCATGTCGATCCTCCTACTTTACTTTTTTTCATTCAAACACTTTAACTTGTTCAAAATTTATATTTTAAACCCATCTGACCGTTGACCAAGCACATGTGGCAAAATAATGGTTGAGCTGGACAAAGTGAGTGTAATTCATGCGTATAATGAGTGTGAATATGAATATTTTGAACCAAAAATAATTAAAATAAGAAGAAAAAATTATTAAAATAAGAATAAAAAATAAATAAGTAAAAAAAAATAGAAAAAACCAAAAGAGATATGTCTCTTTTTGTTCCTTCATTTTCATTCCCCCCCATGTATGCTTCTTCTTCTTCTTCTTCGAAACCCAGCTGCCCCCCCCCCCCAACAACACACTCTCCCTTTTCGTCCCCCTCTCTATGCTTCTTCTTCTTCTTCTTCGCCACTCCCCCCCAACAACAACATCCCCCTCCCTTTTCGTTCCCCCCTGTACGCTTCTTCTTCTTCTTCTTCTTCTTCTTTTCATTCCCCCCCCCCCCAAAAAAAACACAAAGAAAAACAACTTAATCCCTAAAAATCTTTTACTAAAAGTGGCCATTTCTGCTATAAAATACTTATTTTCTTCTGTTTTCATTTAATTTTGACATTTCCTAGTCGTGGAATTCCCAACCCAGCTTTTTCTCTCTCCCCTCCCCCTTCTGGTTAATCTGTCTAATTAAAAAAATACCTAAATGACTATTCATCAACGGATTAGTGAGACAGAGAAGGGATATGAGAATGAAAAAGGGATATGAGACGGACAAGGAAGAAGAAATCTGTGAATTTGAGGGAAGAGAGATGAGATGGAGGCATTGATTTTCTTTTTCTTTTTCTTTAAGGAAATGGTATATAATAATTATTTTTAGTAGACAAAAAATAAAAAATGAAGTGGAATATGATGTGTCATCCACGTCAAGCAAGTGAGATACACACACGGTCAGAGGGGTTTAAAATATAGATTTTGAACAAGTTAAAGTGTCTGGATGAAAAAAAGTGAAGTAGAAGGACCGACATGACAAAGTGGCACAAGTATAGGTGCCACTTAGGCCATTCTGTCTTCTTTTTTTTTTACTTCAAACCTGATAAGTTTGAAGTTGATCGTAAAGTGGGTAGGCTTGTAATTTTTTTTTGCAAAGTGTGTATAGGTTCAATTGTGACCCTAAAATCGGGTATAGATGCAAAAGTCTCGAAAGAACTCTATAAAATTTCGTTGTACTCTTCTCTCATGCATACTTTAAGAGAAACTACCAGTTATGTCAGCCTATAAGTCAATTAGTATAAAAATTAGCCAATTCATAAAATATTATCAATATTAGCCAAATGTTACTAATATTAGCCAATTAGTTATTTGTAGTCAAAAAATATTAAATTTTTGCTCTCTTTTGAGTGTGTTGTTGAAATAGATTGGGTACATCCTAAGAAGTTTGAATCTCAGTTTTGGGAGTTTTGAGATTGTTTGAATTGAAAATTCAAAGTAGAAAATGAACATAAAAAGATAATATGTATCACATTGTATATAATATATATATCACATATGTATCATATGTGTATCACATGTATATCTATGTATACCAGTGTGTGAAATACATGCGTCATACATGTTTGATACACGTGTAATAAAAGAATTTTAAACTCGATTTTAACTATGAATTTTGATACCAAATTAGTTCAAATCACTTCCAATCTTCTTTAAATTTTGTATATGGACTCATCTATATGTTTTCGATGAATTTCAACCATACCCATTGAAAAAGTCCCTTTTGGCTTAGGTTTTTGGAATCTTGTATATTTTTTTCTTTGTGTTTCATCACCTTGTTTGCTGCCTCATCTATGAAATTTTCTTTCCGTATTGCATCTAATGTTGCTAATCATGTTTAAAAATATGAAAAGAGATCTTTGCGTGTAATTCTTGAAGAGAAAGAATCCTTATTTTCTTTTGGATTTTTAATATTTATATGCGGTTGGCTAGTTTTGATAAGCTTGTGATTAAAGTCTAGATATTGGTAAGTTTAGACTTATTTGAACTTTTCTGTAAGATTCTCTATTTAATTTGATGAGATTGTGGAAATTACAAACACAGTGACACTAGGCAGAAATTACTTTTTGGGTGGACTATCGATCAATCATTTCATTATCTACGCCTCAATTCTTAACCAGTCGGATTTAGCTATATGAATCTAGTAACCAGTTTAATGGTAAAATTAATCCGAAAATTTTATACCTATCTCTCTTAGTCAAGAATTCTGGACATAGTGAGTTGAGCATAAGACGTACCAATACGCCATTATCTTGATAGCTAGTTGTTGAAGTTAAAAAGTGGGGCAAAAGAGTTTAGTAATTTAAAGTCCTGAGAGAAATGATTTGCTTTGTACTTATTAATTATGACTGATTGACTGATAGTAACACAATTTTGACTACAACTAATGAGTAGGGTTAGTTAAGACTAAAGTTAGATAAGCATTCAGAATGATTGAATTCGTTTTTTGTCAAACTCTTTTTGGGTGGAAGAATCGATAACTTCTAATTTCTATCCCCGTGGTATATTATTTTAGTGTGTCTTAAGAAAAAGTCAATCTTTTTATATTTACAAATAATTTAACTTTAAATTTTATATTTTATCTTTAATGAGATTCTTTATAGTCACATAAATATCTATGACTTATTTTAAGTCAAATTTATAAAAAAAATACTTTCGTTTTAGATTTTATATCCTGATTAGATGATACCACATAAATTAGTACGGAGGGAATACTTACACATGTAACCATTATTTGCCATGCTAGAATTGAAAAATCGATACATAAAGTGTTGAATTTGGGAGAACAACAGACGAGAGGAAAAGAGACGAAAGAAGAGAAAGTTCTGGATTGTAACTATGTTCAGACAATTGGGAAAGTACAATCTTATGATCAATCTAATTCTAGGATGTGTGGAGCAACTTGGACCGTTAGATCAATTTATGATGGATTAAACAAGCGTTGTCCGATCAACTTATGGGATTCAAAGAGCAAGCCGCGTGGACAAATCAAGACCATCATATTGGAACCTGATGGATTCAATCACACCCGTCCAGCTGGGATACAATAGCTAACAGATAAATTTGGTATTGTACATAAAATAGTACATGAGATGTAAAATATTAGCTGGGTATATAAAAGCTAGTATAGGACCAATTAAATAGGAGACACATGTATTAGTTTTTATATATGTATGTATGTATGTATGTATGTATGTATGTATATATATATATATATATATATATATATATATATATATATATATATATATATATATATATATATATATATATATACACACACAGAGAGAAACTGCACTGATACAGTTGAATCCAGGTCCTTTTTCTTTTTTTTCCTAGTATTTTTCTACATGGTATCAGAGCAGCTCTAAAAGATCTTGCTCACATCAGTCGATTCCTTTCTTCATATTATTGTTCTTAATCTCCCAGAACCTCAAATTTTCAAATGGGATCAACTTCAGATGTCTCCTCTACAAACACCACAAACACTAACACTGTCCCTAACCACAACCACCCTTATTTTCTTCATACTTCAGATTCACCAGGCATGAATCTGGTGAACTCATGCTTTGATGGAAATGGATATGGGGGCTGGAGAAAATTTATTTTGATTGCACTCTCAGTAAAGAACAAAGTGGGATTTATTGATGGAACCCACAGTGAACCAGTACATGGATCTCCTGACTTAAAGTTGTGGAGCAGATGTAATGATATGGTGATATCATGGCTCCTCAACTCACTGTCCAAGGAAATAGCAAGCAGTGTTATTTATGCCAAAATAGCAAGAGATCTATGGAAAGAGTTTGAAGACAAATTTGGGCAATCAAATGGATACCACCTGCAAAAAAAGCTTAATGATTTAGTGCAGGGGTAAAACGACATAGCAGGTTACTTCACAAAGATAAAAGGGTTGTGAGATGAGCTTGATGCTCTCAACACAAATGTTCATGTTCATGCGCACTGTGGTGGGAAGGCAAAAATGAACAAGTCACTTCAAGATGAGAGACTTATTCAATTTCTCATGGGTTTAAATGATACATATGCTGTTGTCAAGAGTAGCATACTTATGATAACACCTTTGCCAACTGTTAATCATGCATACTCACTATTGATGCGGGATGAAAAGGAAAGAGAATTCTTTGTAAGCTCATAAGTCCCTGGGGATTCTTCCTCTTTCTTAGCTGCAAATCAAAACATTTTGGGTCAGAAAAAGTGGAAACTATGAACTCGAGGGAAAGAAGAACAATCTAGTGTGTTCTCACTATAAGAAAGTAGGGCATTCAGTGGACAAATGCAACAGGATAATAGGACTTCCAGCTGACTTCAAGTTTACTAAACTCAAGAGGTTTCAAGGAAATACAAGGAGTAATGCAGTTTTTTCTACTAAGGGAGAACAAGGACACGTTTCTTACCATTTTGATGGTGGCCATACAACTTGTCAGTTGACTCAAGATCAATATACACAGCTTATCCATCTATTTCAACAATCTAAGATGAACTATACTGAAACCTCAGGATCTGAGGCTGCAGCAAATGTTGTGAACTGTGCTGGTAACACCTTGAACAAATCATTTTGCACACTAATTTTTTCAAACAGAAAACTTGAATATTGGATTCAGGGGTAACAGACACACATGTGTTATGATTCAAAGACTTTCTTAGATTTGAGTCCTCTTCCTTCTCCTATCTTTGTTAATCTTCCTAATTCATATAGATTAAAGGTAACACATGTTGGTAGTGTTAACATTCACCCAGAAATTACTTTAAAAAATGTTCTACTGGTGCCTTCTTTCACGCTTAAGCTAATTTCAGTCCATAAGTTATGCAAACAACTAACTTGTCTTCTAATTTTCTCTTTAACTGGATATTTCTTGCAGGTCCCTTCAATGAAGAGGCCTCTGGAGTTTGGTGAAGCTAGATCAGGGCTTTATCTTTTGGAGTCACTTTTTCAACCTTCCAAGAAGTTTTTTACAAATAATATAGTTTCTTTGTCTAGTCAGAAGAAAGCTAGTTGTTTTTCAATTTGTAGTTTTGTTTCTATTCCTGTAAAGAACAGTTCTGATGTAAGGCTATGACACCTCAGATTCGACCATATGCCATTTTCAGCAATGAAAAATATTTGTTCAATGAAGAGGCCTCTGGAGTTTGGTAAAGCTAGATCAGGGCTTTATCTTTTGGAGTCACTTTTTCAACCTTCCAAGAAGTTTTTTACAAACAATATAGTTTCTTTGTCTAGTCAGAAGAAAGCTAGTTGTTTTTCAATTTGTAGTTTTGTTTCTATTCCTGTAAAGAACAGTTCTGATGTAAGGCTATGACACCTCAGATTCGGCCATATACCATTTCCAGCAATGAAAAATATTTATTCAAGTCAATTGAGTCCTTTTCATTTTAATTTCACTTGCAATATTTGTCCATTAGCAAGACAATCAATGCTTTTTCTTTCCAATGAAATCAAATCTAAGAATGTCCTAGAATTAATACACATTGATACTTGGGGACCATACAAGATTGCTACACATGATGGATATAAGCATTTCTTAACTATCATTGATGATTATAGGGGAACCTGGACTTACCTTCTAAAGACTAAAAGTAATACATTTTTTATTCTAAAATATTTTTTGAGTATGGCAGAAAGGCAATTCAATGTGAAGGTAAAGATTGTGAGATCAGATAATGCTCTAGAGTTGGGAAGCAGTAAAGATTCATCTGATTTCTTTGTTTCACAAGGAATAATTCATCAAACCTCATGTGTTCATACTCCACAACAAAATGGAGTTGTGGAGAGAAAACATAGGCATCTCTTGGAAGTTAGCAGAGCTCTATTGCATCAATCTAGAGTACCCATAAGATATTGGGGAGAATGTCTTCTTACAACTACTTTCTTGATTAATAGATATCCATCCAGAATTTTAAGGAACAAAACATCTTATGAGTTCTTATTTGGACATGCACCCTATTATTCTTTCCTAAGAAGTTTTGGTTATATATGTTATGCCAACACAAGTGCAAATAACATTGGGAAGTTTGAGCCTAGAGCAAGTGCTTGTGTATTTATGGGTTATCCTTATGGAAAGAAAGGATACACGTTTCTAGACTTACAAAGAAAGAAAATATTTATTTCAAGGGATGTGAAATTTTATGAAGATATCTGTACTTTCTCTACTTATTCTTCTGATCCTAATCAGTTTTCTTCAACTCCTATTTTCAGTCTAAGTGATTCATAAGATATGACTGAACCCCCTAAATTTGACAAAGTTAGTGATTCACAACTAAGTTTGTCACCTCAAAGACAGTCTAGTCCTATTTCCAGGCCAAGAAAGTCACCAAACAACTCATCAGCCTTGCTTGATTCTCCTGTTTTCTCTGATGACTCATCACCTTCACCTGCATTTCCTTTTTTTTTTCCTGATCCTGTCACAACAACATATTTAAGAAGATCATAAGGGCCTCACAACAAGCCAGGATATTTGAAAGATTATGTCTGCAATGCTGTTTTCCTCACAGATCTTACTAATTCTTCTTTTACTAAACCAGTCAACACCTCTACATATTCATGTGCAAATCTATCCACTACAAACCAATAAGTCTTGAATTTAATTTCTACTATGACTGAACCTAACTCTTTTTCACAAGCCATTTTGCACCCAGGATGGCAGCATGCTATGGAATCAGAATTTCAAACTTTGAAAGACAATAAAACTTAGGATGTAGTTCAATTGCCACAAGGAAGAAAGGTTTTTTCTTGTAAGTGGGTGTACAAGGTTAAGCATAATTCAGATGGTAACATAGAGAGATTGAAGGCAAGGTTGGTTATTAGAGGGGATATTCAAAGAGAGAGAATTGATTTCAATGAAACCTTCTCCCCTGTAGTCAAACTGACTACAATCAGGTGTATACTGACAGTGGTAGCTAAGAAATGATGGCAAATTTCACAACTAGATGTGAACAATGCCTTTTTTCATGGTGAACTGCAGGAAGAGGTTTAAATAAAATTTCCTGATGAAATTCCTTCACCTGGTCCAAATCATGTTTGCAGACTCAAAAAATCTCTATATGGGCTTCGATAGGTATCACGACAATGGTATGCAAGGTTAGCTCCAGCTTAAACTTTAAGGGTTTCAGTTCTTCTATGAATGATTATTCCCTTTTCTTTAAAAAGCTAGGAGACCTAATTTCTATTGTGGCAGTATATGTGGATGACATTGTTCTAACAGGAAACAGTCCAGAAGAGTTATCTCAGTTAAAAGTTTTTTTAGATTCAGAGTTCAAGATCAAAAACCTAGGTAACTTGCACTATTTTCTGGGAATGGAAATACTTAGAGAATAACATGGAATGATAGTGAGCCAAAGGAAATTTACCTTGGAACTCTTAAGCAAGTTCAATTGTGATCACTTGCCTTTGGTTTCATCGCCCCTTGACCCTTCTTGCAAATTAAGTGCAGAATCTGGAGATATACTGGCCGATCCCACTTCATATCGCTGCTTACTTGGAAAGCTGAATTATTTAACTCACATTAGGCCGGATCTCTCTTTTGTGGTGCATCATCTGAGTCAATACATGCAACAACCAAAAAATACTCATTACTTGTTGCCTTGAGAGTAGTCAGATATCTACGTTCAAACCCAAGTCAAGGCCTCTTTTTCTCAGCAGCTCCCCTATGTCTTTGCTTGCTTTTTCCGATGCCAATTGGGAGTCTTGTGTGGACTCTCATTGTTCAATCAGTGGTTATTTTATCAGTCTAGGCGGATCTCTAATTTTATAAAAATCTAAGAAGCAAGCATCTGTATTGCTCTCCTCAGCTGAGGCAGAGTATCGTTCTATGAAAAGAGTGGTAGCGGGGATAACGTGGTTAACCCGTCTTCTCACTGATCTGAATGCTTCTCATTCACTTCCGGTTCCGATTCATTCTGACAGTCATGCTGCTATACATATAGCTCGGAATCTAGTGTTTTACGAGAGAACCAAGCATGCAGAGTTAGATTTCCACTTCGTTCGGTAACAATTCCTTTCTGGGTTGATTTCCCTTTCGTTCGTACTATTTTCCTTTCAATTGATAGATCTCTTCACAAAACCCTTATCAGGACCAGCGTACCATTCAATCCTCGGCAAGTTGGGGGTCGCTTCTCTCTCCTCCAACTTGAGGGAGGGTGTTGGAATTGAAAAATATATACACAAAGTGTTGAATTTGGTAGAACAAGAGATGAGAGGAAAAGAGACGAAAGAAGAGAAAGTTCTTGATTGTAACTATGTTCAGACAATTGGGAAAGTACAATCTTATGGTCAATCTGATTCTAGGATGTGTGGAGCAGCTTGGACCGTTAGATCAGTTTATGATGGATTAAATAAGCGTTGTCCGATCAACTTGTGGGATGCAAAGAGCAAGCCACGTGGACAAATTAAGACCATCATATTGGAACCTGATGGATTCAATCACACCCGTCCAGCTGGGATACAATAGCCAACAGATAAATTTAGTATTGTACATAAAATAGTACATGAGCTGTAAATAGTACATTAGCTGCTTATATACAATTAATTTGGAAGCTAGTATAAGACCAATCAAATAGGAGACACATGTATTAATTTTTACATTTTTCTTTATTGCAAATACATGTATATATAATGTATATATAATATACATACTGTTCGTCAATGAGAAACACACAGAAAATTCCTCAAAATTTTTCCTAGCATTTTTCCACACGCCATTCATGAGACAGCTGAAAGTTGGTCCGCATCTACTTGAGACAAGATATTAATGAAGGTCTTTAGAAAATAGAGGCAAAAGCAGCTGTACCTCTTTGATGAAAGAGCTGGCAATTTAGTAATACGTGCGTGAAGCAGTTGACTTGTATTATTATTAATGTAGATTTATAGTGCAACAAGAATATCAAGCACTTGCAATAAACTAACTGCTAGGGGTACTACATATTTTTGTCCTTGAAGCTTAAGTATGACTGACTGGCTGCGGCGGAGCTAGGTGCGGAAGGGGTTAATCCGAGCCCCCTCCACAGAGAAATTACATTGTGTACACAAGGGAAAAAAAGTTATGTATATATATATAAGACGTTGAATCCTCCTGACTTCTCCGCTTATTTAATTTTTTTATTTTTTGAAATATCTTGGCTCCGCCACTTCTGACCAGCTATTGTAATACTCCCCCACCATCTATTAAAAACATTCTTAAGAATAGGTGTAGATTTTAAATCCAGGACAGTGAGTGCGTATATTTGCTACATTTGTGGGCTCGCTATTTTCTCTACTTAACCTAAAACAGAAAGGAAGAAATTGTTGGAGACTCATGGAAACTAATATTGTTTTGTGCTCAAGTATTATTATCAGTATTTGAAAATATTGAACTTCATATAGTTGCGAACACTGGTTTGAGCATCAATATCAGTAATTGAAATACTGGTGAATTATTAAAATTATTAAAGTAACTATTTGTTTTTAAGTGAAAGACTAGTTCTCACTCACAAGTCTTCTACTTTCACTAACTTTTTTAAGCAAAGTTCATGTCAATTGTCAAAACACAAATTCAAAATTTTAAATAATTTATTTTTACTCAACTTTCTTTTTCCCAACTTCATCCAAATATTTACCCAAACACCTGAGCAGAAGAAACCAAAAGTGGGTCTTAATAACAAATATCTCCTTATTCTATGGCCATGCCACCCTCCTCAAGGGTTACATAAACAACAATGTATGACTTATCTACCATATTTTATACTAGTATCTTAGCGCAATTAATGTCAAAGTCAATTAAATTATGATTTTGCTTTTAAGATTTATATATATATATATATATATATATATATATATATATATATATATATATGATAAATTCCTCGAATATTTTCGGCTAATTATTCTATTTATTTTGTTGTTGTAACAGTGATTACTCTTGTTATTGTTATTAAAATACTTTTTAGTTTTTGTGGTCTAAATTTAGGGGTGTCAATGAATATTTAAAAATCGGCTAAACCGACCGAATCGTACCGTATCGAACCGATTTTTAGGTTTCTTTTAATAAAACCGTAGGTTTTTATATATTTTTATAACCGTACCGATAATTAGGATATGTCTTTTGTTTTATGAAAATAAACCAAAAAAATACCGAACCGTACCGAATAAATTTACATGTAAAAATTATATTTATATATTAAGTTTAAAAATAATAAAACATTAAATTTTTCCGCGGGACTTGGAATTATGAACACGGTTACAAGTCAAGAAGTAATTAGACTCAAAATCCTAATTCCCTACCTATTATGCTACTCATGTTAAAACTAAACTATTTTCAGTATATTCACTAGCAAGACACAAGGTATTCTAACGATTATGAGTTGCAAAAGTATTGAATACGTTTCATTTCGTATGATTAGATTTATCTTTTTGAATATTTAATCTTCTCTAGACTTTATTCTTGAGTCCCAACTTGGTTAATATCTTTCCACTCGTGTGATTTATATTTTTTTTGTCTTTGCTTAGTGTCTTTTATGCTATTGTAGAATAGTTAATCGATCTATACTCTGACCATCTTTCATGTTCTTAATTCATCACCCTTTAAATAGTAAAAATGTATAGAGAGTTTTGCTAAGTCTTATAAAAGTTCGTATATTATTTCATTCTACTTCTACTACTTTTACATGATATTTAGAAAAATACCGAAAATTAACCGAACCGTACCAATATCGAAGAGAAATCGACATGATTGAGACGGTTTTGAAAAGTCTAATTTTGATTATATATAATAGAATAACCGAAAAAATGGTATGATACTAATTTTATAAAATAACTGGCCGAACCGGACCATACACCCCTGGGTCTAATCACAAAAATGGCAAGGTTAAACTGTTTAACGCTAATTTTGTCGACATCTCCCCGTTCCTTTTCAAATGTTATATTATCGCGACGGTGACTGAACTTAGAAGGATATTACAGTAACTTTCAATTTTCTTTACTTAGTGGGGGGGGAAAATTAAAACTATAGATAGGCTACGATGAAAATTTTCGCCCCCCAAAAAAACAATCAGCCATCCTTTTCTTTTTATTGGTTTTTCTTTTGGCATTTTGGGTAAGTTTCAAAGCAAATAGATTCTTCTATATATCTTTGCATTTCATAAGGAATCTTCAATTATAGATTTGAAGAGTAGCATTTTTTAAACAAAAGGATAACAGTTAAAAAAGAAAGTATAGATGTATTTCAAGTTTAAATAAATATTAGTAGAACCTAACGTCTTTAAACGTTAATTTTGTCAAATGTGCTTTGAATTAGCTTCTTTTGCAAAAGAAACGTAAAATTTACTCTATGAAATTGATGTACTATCAAATAATTCCAAAGATACCTACTGTTTCTTTTTCTTTCCTCTTGTCATTTCACGGGCTTCAACTTTAGCTCGTCCTTTACTCAATTGTAACTTTTCTTTGTCTGATAACTTTATTCCTGGAACTGTAAAACCCAACATCAAAGAAAAACATATTTAGTCAATATTCAAAAAACAAATTCAGAATCCTAGAAGGAATTAGTAATTAACAAACTAGCACCTAATTAATTACAGTCCTAACCGAAACATATAATGCTGGACCAAAAATCAAATTTTCAAGTGTGAATAGATTCTAATCAAACAAAGGACTGAAAATCAGTCCTATTAATTACTGCAAATTAGTCCTATTAATACTCATCTCTACCAAAACGTTTGATTAGATTATACGGTCCATTTAATTACCTTCAACACATATCTCTCTTCTACATTAATGTCACAACCAAAAAGCATATATGTACTAATCCTCCAAAGGAAAGTAGCACTTATTTTAATTTTCTAGTTGTTATTTTCGTATATAGTAATAAAAATATAATTAGATTAATAATATTATAAGTATTTTATCGATCCGTAAACTTAAAGTTTTTTCCATAGTAAGTGTGTTCGTTTCAATATCCTAATAGCATATTTTGTACGCTTATATGTTATGTTATTGTTTGCACATAATGTACATCAAATATAAATTTATAATATATCATATATACAGAGTATATATCTCAAATGTCAAATATACTTAAACTATATATTGATCTCATCAAGTATATATAACTATACATTAAATATAAATAATAAATATATTGAATATGTATATTTGTTTATACGTTATGTACACAAAAATTATAACTTGCATAGACATAAAATGAGTTCGGTTTAGGCAAATATACATAATATATAAAACCAAAATAAATATACACATAATATATTCATTACATATGTATATATTTAGAATTACATTGTAAAAAATATATCACATACGTATATATACACCTTCAAATATGGAATAAAAATATAAATTTATTTAAACTGTGTTTGATATAATAATGAAAAAGGGGATTCTAAGAGCGAAAACTTTCATAAAAATGGTAAGTATAGATTAATGATGGGAGAGAAATATGGATAAATTAATATGGTCCAAAATAAATTATTTAAATTGTGGACTATGTTTAAAAATTTGAAGACTACTAAATGTACATGATTTTGAAAAAAATATTATAATTATAAATGAATGTGCTCTTTTTGGAATAAAACAAAAGTAATGATCTTTATTTAAATATTATTTAATAAGTAACTGACAATGTAAAAATAAATATACAAACAAAACTAGTACATAGGGGTTTAATGATTAAGAATGAGCTTTCTAAAAATATTTTTAATACCAATTACCTTAAATTGTAAGAAATATTTCTAAAAAAGATTAATTTTCTTTAAAAAAGAAAAAATTACTTCAAAGAAGATTCCTTTATAAATAGCAACCTTTGCTCCTCTCCATCAACACTTAGATATTTATCATTTAACTTTATTTACTAAGATCTATTATTAACCTTTTAGTGCTCCAAAATATGACAAGAATATTATTCTCATGCTTTGCAATCTTCTTCTTTTATTTATATCCAAAAGACTTAAAACATATAAGATGATCTAAATGATTTCTCAAAATGAAAAAGACTTTTGTTAATAGAAGGGAAAAGGCCAAATATATCCCTTTACTTTCGGATATTGTCTACATTTAACTTTCCGACAAGCGCAAAATACATACTTAAATTGTGCTCTGTCACGACCCAATTTTTCCTCTGTTGGGTATCGTGATGGCACCTAGTCTTAGGGACTAGGTAAGCCTAACATTTAATGAATAACAACAATAATTAAATAACATCTAACAATTTTTAAAATAAAAATCTCTATAAAGTTTATAATTCCCAAAACCGGTAGTACAAGTCATAAGCTCTACAGAGTTTGCTAATAATTTCTAAATATAATTATTTGGAAATAGGTAAAATAGTGTGAATACAAAATAGGAAGGTGACTCTTAAACCTGCGAACGCAGCAACAGGTTTATCTTGAGTCTCCACAGCAACAATCCGCACAGCTAGCTAATGATCAACTGATTTTGAAATACCTGGATCTGCACAAAAATATGCAGAAGTTTAGTATGAGTACACCACGGCGGTACCCAACAAGTATCAAGACTAACCTTAGTGGAGTAGTGACGAGGTATAGTCAAGAAACCTACTGGACTAAATAACCTGAACAAGTATAAGTATAGGAACAACAGAGTTGATAGCTACATAAAGACTACGCAAAATGACAAATAATACAGTAATCTCAGTAAGAAAGAAAAACAACAACTATCAGCGGAATACCATAATAATGACACGGTAGATGTACGGAAATACGGTCTAAATCCGTTGATCAAAAATAAATGAAAGGTAAATAACAACTCAACAAAACGACCGCTTTCACACCGGGTTTTAACCAATAACCTTCACGAGGTACCGAACCTCATACTATTCACAACTCACCGGTCCCAATACTTGAATCCTAACACTTGGCATCCTATGCCCTCATTACACTTCATAACCGCACGGACGACTCACGTGCCAAATAGAGTCATCCTCACATAGAAGGCAAGTAAACAAGGGTGTGCATCTAAACTCAGCAATATCAAGAAAACCTTTTAACTGATAAGAGTGCTCAACTACGTGTATGCTTGTGCAAGTGTCCTAACATGATTCATACCAGCTAGTAAGTATGGGAAAAGAAATGGACACCACATAGAATATTTTCTCACAACTTTCCACAAGATAAATCTCACACAGATAAGTGTACCACTACACAAATATCAACAACAAGAATTCCCCCAGGCCATCACAAATCAATCTCTGACATAGCCCACCTTGTCTCGTCACATGTGTAATAACAAACACACACACACACACACACACACACACACACACACACACACACACACACACACACACACACACACACACACACACACACACACACACACACACACACACACATATATATATATATATATATATATATATATATATATATATATATATATATATATATTTCCCGCCTTGTCACGCCACATATTCAAATATCAATAGTAACAATAGCATGGCAGAAATCTCGTGCAACCCCATAGCAAAGAGAAGTCAACAAAGGGCACTCCCGAGATACCGTCTCATAGTCCTAAAAGTAAATGCTCGACAGGGGATCTCCGAGGTACCGCCTCGTAGTCCCAAAAGTAAATATGCAAGACATGGGGATCTCCTGAAGTACCGCTTCATAGTCTCAAAGTAAATATGCAAGACATGGGGATCTCCTGAGGTACCGCCTCGTAGTCCCAAAGTAAATATGCAAGACAGGGGGATCTCTCGAGGTACCGTCTCGTAGTCCCAAAGTAAATATGCAAGAACAACAAGTACAACAGCAACAATAACACTAATATAAGGGTACGACAAATAAATCAACTCAGAAATTTCAGAACTCAAAGGAACGGAGGAATTAATTCACAAGGAGTTGCCAAAATAGAGAATACTAGTCATAATAAGAACAACTCAACAAGAAAGAAAATATTATGCAACAACGGTCCACAATGTATAGTTCGACAATGAGGGAGCTAACACAAGGCGAATAATTCCAAATACGGACAAGTCAACTAAAATATAGGATACCTAACTTCTTTAAAGGTTGGCAATTAAGAAAGAGATACAACAATTTCAATTAGGGATAAGCAATAGAAAGATAATCATAGCCTCAATTAAGGATGAACAATTACAAAAGAGATAATTATAAATTCAAATAAAGATAAGCAGTTAGGGAAAAGATAACATGGCAATAGAAGAAATAACAATTTCAGTTAAGACACAGATAACTAAAATAAGCATCAAGGGCGGATCATGAAGCAATTACTTCTAATTAAAGCAAGTAGAGGTGAAACTAGTAATTAAGAGACGTATTCATAACATAATAACTGCATAATCAATTAATACAAGGACCTAAGAACCCTAAAAGGCCAATTTCCATATATAAGTCCGAGCACGTACTCGTCACCTCGCGTACCCGGACTACAATTAGCATAGAAGACTCAAATCCTAAGGGGTAGTTCCCCCACACGAAGTTAGGCAAGATACTTACCTCAAAGAAGATAAACTAATACTCTAAAATGAACTTCTCAGGTGAAATGACCTCCGGCCGCACAAATCTAACCAAAATAACTTCAAAGAACAAACAAAACTCATAAGAAATTATTCTGGATCATAAAGCCTCAATCTTTATCAAAATCTAAAATCGATCCAAAAGTCGAACCCCGGGCCCGCACCTCGAAACCCGACAAATTTCACAAAACCCGAATACCCATTCCGATACGAGTTCAACCATACTAAAATTATCAAATTTCGATACCATTTCGTCCCTCAAATCATGATTTTTTATTTTGGATTTGTTCTTCAAAAACATCCATTTTCCTCAAGTCAAAACACAATTTAAATGATACAAATGAAGATAAAATCATGGAATATATTAAATTCTAGATGAAGAACACTTACCCAATCATTTTGCTTGAAAAACCCACAAGGAAGCTCCCAAAACCGAAGTCTAAAACTCAAAATATGAAGAAAATGGCCAAACCCTCGACTTAAATGAATATGCTAGGATTTTCGCATCTGCGGACAAGGAGGCGCACCTGCGCACACGCATTTGCGAGAAAGAGTCCGCATATGCGAACTCAGCTAGCCAGGCCTGGAACCACATGTGCGGATTTACAGCCGGACCAATGGCACTGCAGAAGCGCAAGGGGGAAACGCAGAAGCGAGCTTCTTTGCAGGTGCGACTGCTGGACCGCAAAAGTGGCCTTCGCACCTACGTGCCGGCCTTCATAGAAGCGAGCGAGCCTCCAGGCCACCATGACCGCAGAAGCGACCAAGATCACACAGAAGCGGAGCCGCATATGCGCTCGAAAGTGTCGCAGGTGCGAAAATACCAGAACTAGACATGTTCAACAGCATGAAAAACATCTGAAACTCGTCTGAAACACACCAGGTCCCCCCGACACCTCGTCCAAGCATACCAACAAGTTCCATACCATAATACGGACTCACTCGAGGTCTCAAATCATATCAAACAACGTCGAAACTATGAATCACCCTCCAATCCAAACTTAATGAACTAGAAACTTCAAATTTCTACAACTGATGCCGAAACCTATTAAACCACGTCCGATTGACCTAAAATTTTGCACACAAGTCATATTCAACATTACGGACCTACTCCAACTTCCGGAATCAAAATCCGACCCCGATATCAAAAAGTCCACTTGTCAAAATCTCTAAAAAATTGACTTTCGCCATTTCAAGCCTAAATTAGTTACAGATTTCAAATTCACAGTCCGGACATGCTCATAAGTCCAAAATCACCCAACGGAGCTAACAAAACCGACAGAACTTTATTCCAGAGTCGTCTTCACACAATTTCAACTATGGTAAAAAATTTTAAGACCTAAGCTTCCAAAACTTGCATCCTTCTTTCGATTTGACTCCGAATCATCCGGTAACTAAATTCAACCATGCACGCAAATCAATACACATATTACGAAGTTGTTCAGGACCTTATGCCGTCGAACGTGACTTAAATTCTCAAAACGACCGGCCGGGTCGTTACATGTTAGCTAGTCAAAGATAGTATAGTATAATATCATGTCCACGGGGATTGGATTTAAATAGTATTCTCGTAGTTTCTAGCTTGATTGCTATCAAGGAGGATCAACAGTTGAGATTTATATGATTAATAATAAACTTTAACTAAGAATTTAAAATCTACAGTTATTGACTAGTGACTATCGAAACAAGGAATAAGCAATTAAGGTTATCAGTGGAAGAGGATAGGGTTTTGACATAATAAGTGCAAGATAATTGTTCGAGATCTAACTCTTGATAATTCACTTCCAATGTTCAAGTGAGTCTCTCGAATTCACTTTATTATTAGTTCAAACGTTCAGCAAAAACTCCTCCCTCGATTAAGTCTTAACCTCACGAGATGAACCAATTTAAGCATTGTGAAGATATGCAAGAATGCGTAGTGGATCGGTCTTTCGGAAAACATCTTTCGACTATTCTCCTAACTAGATTTAATCAATAATTCAACTAGCCTCTTTTGATTACTTAGGAGAATCTATGAACTCAACCAACAATATAATGCAAAGATATCACAAGTTATGCCTCTTTCGATTACAAGAACAAGTGAATATAGATACAACAATTAAATCTTCCAAAAACGATTCAAATACATAAAAATAGAGTATCCACAAATAATCATCAATACACCAAATCCATCAAAACCCAAAAGGATCTACTCCATAGACATGGAGTAGTTCCTCACAAATGTAACTAAAGTATAGGAAAACATAAATTCAATCCAAACCCGGATCTTGAATGAGGAAGGAATGATGAAATTATTGTGCTTGTGTTCTTCCAACTCCTCCTTAGCCTCCTTGGCCTCCTTAGGTCGAAATCGTGTCAAAAGTTCCGAAAATGGTGTTTTCTCGTGTATTTAAGCCATCTCACAATAAACCCCGGACGAAATTACCCTTTCTTAGCCGAAATGGGAAGTCACTCTAATATTTTTGGGCTATTGCGCTGCCCCATGCGATGCACATGTAGGAAATTCCAGAATGTGCCAAAAATTATTTCTGGCCACTTTTTGCACTGGCGCGCTGCGCCTCGGCGTGGCTATGTAAATTTTGCAGAATATTAATTTTTCTTCACTTTGCAAGAAAATTGCACTAGCATTATGAGGCCCGCGACACGGTAGTGCAATTTTCTCAGAGTGAATTCGTTTTCTCATTTTGTTTTGACATCCATACTTGGTTTTCAACCCCCCGAACGTGATCCGAGCTTAGTCCCTTGGGCTTTTACTCAGACTTTATAGCTCCAACTTGTTCGATTTAGCTTTCGAATATCATTTTTACTCAAAATCAATTCCTACAAGGCATAAAACACACAATAAGTGCAATACACTAACATTCAAGCTCAAACACAAGTAAAATGTACTAATTTGAGTGCAATACTACGGCTAAAACACGAGTTTCTAGCCTACCATCAACGCCTCACACTTAAACCATTGCTCGTCCTCGAGCAATCATACTGTACTTCACATAGAGACGACCTTTTTATCAAACAACTTCCCTAATGCATCATGCCAAGAATATTTAAAATAGACTAAGCACTCTAACGTAACATCCTTGCCTCAAAATTTGACTCAAAAGTACCACACATTTTTCACAACCTGCTCACTTACTCTAACATAGAGGTCAAAGACTTTACCTTACCTTCGTAAATTATGTGCCCTCACACAAACAATAGAGAGTAGTTCCACACACAATAAAATTCAAGAACAAATAGGAACTCAAGAGAGAAAGAATTCACTCACTCTCAGAAATAAAATTCATGTGCCACAGAGAATGTACCATAAGCTTGCCCGTAGTGTAATACTCTACTAATTGAGCTAATTCAGTCAAAGATCAAGTAGGACTTTATTTTGGTTGTAATGAAAGTTGTGGGACGGGTAGGATACATATGGATAATAATGACTACACCTTCCTAAACACTTTAATACTCCTTGGCCATAACTTAGAGTACTAACAGTAGAGAAATTTGGCTTATTCTGCTTATGATATGATGACTTTTGTGCACTTTCAGTTTTAGAATAGTCAAACTTTCCCTTCTTGGATTGACCGCCATAATCTGAATTACCCTTCCTAAACTTGTTTTCTCTCCTACTAGATTCTTCCTTGTCAATTCTTTTCCAAGTAAGAGCAGCTGAAACTAGCTTGGAAAAATCCTCAAGTTGCAATATTGCCACAGATTTTCGGATTGAACCATTCACACCTTCTTCAAATTTTCTGTACTTGTCTCTTTCATCATCAGTAATACATCCAACATAGCGAGAAAGCCTGAGAAATTTTTGTTGATACTCTGTTATAGACATACTCCCTTGTCTTAAATTCAGAAATTCTTTTTTCTTAGCATCACAATAGACATGGGGAATATATTTTGCACGAAATGCTTTCACGAAATCATCCCAAGTAAGCACCAAAGGTTTTGCTTTTGTATTTGGCACACTTACCCACCAATCATAGGCATCCTTTTGTAAAATAGAGATAGCATACTTAAATTTAGCAACATTAGTACACTCTAGTTTTTCAAATACCATCTCCATGCGCTCGAGCCATTGTTCAGCTACAGTGGGATCAGTAGTGCCTTCAAATTCAACTCCACCCATTTTCCTTATCTTCTCAAAATTCATTTCACTAGGTTCTGACATTGTCCCATCCAAGTGTCACGACCCAATTTCTCCCTCCGTTAACCGTCGTGACGTCACCTAGTCTCTACGACTAGGTAAGCCTAACACTTTTGCGGAAGTGAAACTAAAGCATGAACATTAACTACTAACAGTAACAAATATCTAATAAGCAACTGAATTTCATTCGGCATATATAATTAACACCTCTGAAAATGTACAAAACAATTTTCCATAACCCGGAATACCGTAACTCACAAGCTACTAAGAAGTCTTAACCGTTCTATATATCATTTCTACAGAAAGAAGGAAAAATGAACATAGGGGGATAGAGGAAGACTCCGAGGATCTGCGGGCGAGAGCAGATATACCTTGAAGTCTCCAATAAGCAGCAGCGACTGCAACTAGTGATGAGGCTGGTAAGATGAACCTGGATCTGCACACGAAAACATGTGCAGGAAAGGGCGTGAGTACACCACAACGGTACCCAGTAAGTGCCAAGTCTAACCTCGGTCAAGTAGTGACGAGATCAGGTCAGGGCCCTACTGGTATAAATATAATGAAATAAGACAATGAAATATCGCAGTAAAATAAACACAAAAATATAACAAGAATAGAATCAATGAAAGACAACAGCTCAGAACACAGTGATAACAACAGGGGATCTCCCGAGATACCGTCTCGTAGTCCCAAACGTAAATGTGCAGGGGGATCTCCCGGAATACCGTTTCGTAGTCCCAAAATAAAATATGCAAAATAGGGGGATCTCCCAGAATATCGTTTCGTAGTCCCAAAGAAAATATGCAGTACATAGGGATCTCTGAAATACCGTTCTGTAGTCCCAAAGTAAATATGCAGCGCAACCAACCGAAATAATAATTACAGCAAGAAATCCTACAGTTTAGACTAAGTTCAAGTCAAGGAAAGCAGGTAAATTTCACTAAACATGCTGCACAGAGTTCAAATAGGCAGTTAAACAAGTAGGCATGGTATTCTAGTCTAAACAGGATAGTTACATATGCTAGTGTGTTTCAAATAAGGAGAAAACAAGTTATGACTTAGTGAAAAATGAAGTTTTACAACAAATAGCCCGTGTACGTACTCGTCACCTCACGTACACAGCGCTCACATATCAAACAGTACCAAATCCTAAGGGGAGTTCCCCCACACAAGGTTAAGCAAGCCACTTACCTCGAACCAAGCTCAATCAATCAGTCACAATGCCTTTCCCATGAATATCCGGCTCCGAGTGGACCAAATCTAGCCAAAATCAATTACATAGCATAAATATAACTACAAGAAACTAATCTAGCTAATGAAATCAAAGCTAACGCAAGAAATTAAAAAATCGGTCAAAAAGCCTCCCCGGACCCACGTCTCAGAATCGGGTAAAAGTCACAAAATACAATCACCCATTCACTCATGAGTTCACTCGTACCAAAATTACTCAAATCCGATACTAAAATCTCGATCAAAACCCCAAAATTCGGCCTAAGAACTTTTCTCAATTCTTTCCAAAATTTCACCCCAAATCCGAAATTAAATGATAAAATTAATGATAGATTAGTGGGATATAACCTTAAAGGAGTTTGGAATCATTACCCAATGACTTCCTTTGAAAATGTCTCGAAATTTCGTCTTTTACTGAGCTCCCAATTCAATTTTGTGATATGAACTCAAAACCCTCATTTTTGAACTTTAATACTGCCCAGTGATTCCTTAATCGCGATCGCGAAAAACAACTTTGCTGCCAAAGAAATTAATTCTACGTGATCGCGTAAACCACCATACGAACGCGATGCTCTGGCTCCCATACTCACGCGATCGTGAATGTCCTCATACGTTCGGGATGAGCAAAGTACGTGGCCCAGCTTTAGTCCACTTAACCCTACGCAAACGCGACCTTGTCTCTACGTTCGCGAAGCACCACCTCACTTCACTACATGTTCGCATGCCCATGTCCGCAAATGCGAAGAACAATTCCATCCTCTGCCTAGCTAAGCCTACGCGATCGCGGATCACCCCACGCGATCGCATATAAGGAAACCAGAACTCAAACACCAGAAAACTTCAACAAACCTCCTAAGTCCAAAAATCGATCCGTTGGGCGTCCGAAACTCACCCGATGCCCCCGGGACCTCAACCAAACATACCAACCAATCCTAAAACACTATATGAACTTAGTCGAGCCATCAAACCACATCAAACAATGCAAAAATCAAGAATCACCCTCCAATTCAAACTTAAAGAACTTGAAACTTCAAAATTCGACAACTGATGCCGAAACCAACCAAACCACGTCCGATTGACCCCCAAAGTTTGCACACAAGTCATATTCAACATTACAGACCCACTCCAACTTCTGAAATTTGACTTTCACCAATTCAAGCCTAAATAAGCTACGGACCTTCAAAACACAATTTAGACACGCCCCTAAGTCCAAAATCACCTAACGGAACCGACGAAACTCCATTATGGAGTCGTCTTCACACAGTTCTGACTACGGTGCCAATCCTAAGGCTTAAACCTCCATTTAGGGACTAATTGTCCCAAACACTTCCAAAAACCAAAATGAAACCTCCCGGCAAGTCACAATAGCTGAAAAAGATACGATGGAAGCAGTTAAATAGGGGATCGGTGCTATAATTCTCAAGACGACCGGCCGGGTCGACACACCAAGTGACGAAAGAACTCAGCCATCTGCTGAAATGGATGAGTCATAATAGGAGTACTATGAGCCATTGCTCTTGGGTTATTGCCCACTTCATTTTCACTAACACTATGATGATTTAGGTTAGGTAAGGGTTCCTTATCTCCTTCTTGGAGGTGAGGTGGAGCATTATAATGGTCCTGACATTCATCAACGGATTCAATAGCTCTATTCGAAGATGAGACCATATTAAAATTCCTATAAAAGATAAGATCACACTACATTTGGGACATGTACATGGTGCATATGCACAAGAAATACAACAAATTACATTAAGCAAGCATGCAAAAATTTATAATCTCCGAGTTATTTTCAAGAAAGGGAATAACAACAAATACTAGGTACGATCACAAAAATAATCCTAGAATCACAAACCTAGGCTCTGATACCAAAACTTGTATCATCCCCTTTGAGAGGGTGCTACTTACGAAACAAATCTAATTTACTACTTATAACATTAAGAAGATATTAATCCAAAAAGACATTCAGAATAATTTGGTAGCGGAAATAGGTCCACGCGATAAAGGTTCAAAGTGCAATATTTTTTTATTTTTGAAAATACACTTCATAATTTATTTATTTTTTTAAAAAAATACAATGTCAAAATATCAACATAAGGTGATATAACCCTTCTTGAATAATCAACACGTTAAGCAACTTCCTAACAAAATTATACTTTTCGTTCAACATCACTGCATGTTCATATAGTACATAAATTTCAAACTAGCGAGTAAAAAAAAACTAGTCTTCTCCTTTGTACATTTTTACAAGACAGTGTAAATTCAACATATTACAAAACTTGAGTTATTAACACACCCTAAAACAGAAAAATAAGTTACCAAATTCAAGTTATAAGATTTTGGTCTTAAGATCCAACAAGCCTCCAAAATAACGTACATGGGTGTGACATATAGATCATGTACAAGTCCCAAAACTATACAAAATCTAGGTGCATATGCAAATGTGATCTCCATAAGTTCTCCCAAAAAGACTACTTCATAAGGCCATCTTCAAATCTCACTCCGCACATTACCTACGATAGAAAACAACTATCGCTAAGCATAAAGCTTAGCGACGTATTAACTTTGGGCTTGGAGCCATTAAATTCTCCAATTTCCCCTTTTTGTCATAGGTAACTCAAATTGAACATAATTTAAAACAAGTGAACAAATATATCAAAATTATAGAATATCAAACCTTGAAGTATTTCCAAATATCAATAACAATGTTCAAGATTCAAGAGTCGAGTACTATCAATACAAGAAAGTTTACCAAATATCCATTTTTTGCCCAATATGTACGTCATGCCATCACACTAAGCATAATCAGATATCAAAGTAGACCAAAGCCCCAAATCAAGTAGGGTCAAAACCCAATAGTCAAGAAAATCAAGAACCATATTATAAATGGCTTCCTAGTTCATACTTAACACAGACTTGTTCCATAATTTAAGACGAACTACAAATCCAAAGTCAAGATGGCAAAAGATCCTAATCAACATGCATGCCAAGATGAGTTGTATACGGTCGGAACTAATTTTGACCTTCGTACGATTGATCGAGATGGGAACATAATGGACCGAAGAAAATCTCCATAATATCGAGATGGGATCCGAAGAAGGACAAACGAGCTTCGAGTTTCAGGGACATGTCAAATACCGAACTCGAAGTCATTATCAAGCTCGGGGCCAAATCAAACTATGGGGAGATGTGATGGAATCGAGCTTAAGGGCCAGAGGCCAACCAATAATGGCCCAATACTGGGCCCCGAGTCAACATCGAGCTCAAACCCACATCGAGCTCTAAACCTGGAAACCGACAGAGACCGAGTCCGGTCAAGATCGAGCTCATAGACAAGAGCTGTTACAACCGCACTAAGGGAGAGAATCTCGGCGGGAATTAAGGAAACTATTATTTATCATGGGTTCCCCACTATGTATTTTTAATTATATTTAAAGTAGGATCCCCCGCTATAAAAGGGATGGCTATACTTCTGTAAAAGGGATCAAGTTTTGCATACATTGTAACTCAGATATCATACATTCCCATATTGAAGAATTATCCTTTTTAGCTTCATAGATTGATTCATCTTGCTTAATCCATAAATCACCCTCTTTTCAACTTTGCTTATTTTTCATCCTTTATAGTCAATATTCGATATTTCTATTTACTCTTACGATTTGTGTCAAGTTATACCACATACCCTTAGAACTATGTACAAATTCAACTATATCCGTTTTTCAGGTAAACAGTTTGGCGCCCACCGTGGGGATAAGGATAATAATGATTATTTGATACGAATCTGAAAAAACACACCATTTTACGCTTGTTTTCGGAAGTGCCTTTGATTTCGGATTAGCAACGACGAGCTCTCAAATTAAATGGCCTTACCTATCGACAACGAAGCTGGCCTTCAAGGTGAGAACAACAACTTGACGCCCCGGGCTGGAATGTTGCATGTCAACGCCATTGGAGCTCGAATCGAAGTACCATTAGATGTTAATTCGCATATGGCCATTGAGACAAACCAATGTTCTGAACCTGGAAATAGCATTCATGGTGGTACTCGATCTGCAGCTCGAGACAACCATAACATTGAGGAAAATGGAATCAGCTTGCATATGATTTTCGAAATGTTGCAAGCTCAACAGGTAGCGATAGCTCAGTTGTAGAGTCAAACCCAGATACCAAGTAGGCCGGAGCCCAGTCCACCCCGATGAGTCACCCACAAAACGGAGCCAGCTATAATAAGGTCAAATGAGCAAGAATCGAGGACTAATCCTGAAATTACTAAGATGTTAGAAGAACTCACCAAACGAATAGAGTCAGGAGAAAGGAGGATCGAGGCAAACGATAAAAAAATAGAAACATATAACTCCAGGGTTGACCAGATCTCGGCGGCACCACCATTCCCGGGGGCACCACCATTCATACAAAAGCCTTTTCCACCAAGTGTAGCTCCAAAACCAATCCCAAGAAAATTCTGCATACCCGAGATTCCTAAATATAATTGAACGATCGACCCCAACGAACACGTCACCTCTTACATATGTGCCATCAATGGTAACGATTTAGAAGACGATGAAATCGAATCTGTGCTGTTGAAAAAATTCGGAGAGACCCTCTCGAAGGGAGCAATGATTTGGTATCATAACCTACCACCAAACTCCATCGACTTATTCACCATGTTAGCAGACTCTTTTGTAAAAGCACACGCAGGAGCGATAAAGGTAGCAACGAGGAAATCAGACCTTTTCAAGGTAAGACAGATGGATAATGAAATGTTGAGAGAATTCGTGTCTCGCTTTCAAATAGAACGCATGGAATTGCCACCGGTCACAGATGATTGGGCCGTTCAAGCTTTCACCCAAGGATTGAACGAGCAAAGTTTGGTAGCATCACATCGGCTAAAAAAAATTTGATCGAATATCCAGCTGTAACTTGGGCAGATGTGCACAACCGATATCAATCGAAGATCAGGGTCGATGACGACCAATTAGGATTCCCTTCCGGTTCAGTACATCCAAACAAGTCAATAGATAAAACTAGAGGGACGTCACCAGGGATTCAACGTTGAACAGAGACCAATATCAACCATATACCGCAGATCGAAAGAACAATGGTTCAGAACACAATTCCGCCCGGAACAATCGATGAAGTGATCGAGTACAGAATTCTCGGGGACTTATGAGCAAAAGTGGTTTTGACAAGTATGCCAATCCCACAGAAGCACCTCGGTTATCGGAATATAACTTTAGCATCGATGCATCAGACATTGTGTTGGCAATCGAAAGGATCAAAGATACTAGGTGGCCCAGACCCATACAAACTGATCCTTCCCAAAGAAACCCGAATTTGATGTGCAAGTATCATGGCACACATGGTCACAAGACCGAAGATTGTAGGAAAGTAAGAGAAGAGGTAGCCCGTATATTCAATGAGGGCCACCTTTGATAGTTCCTCAGCGATCGAGCCAAGAATCACTTTAGAGAAAGGGACTCCAGCAGGAAAAACAAATAAGAGGAACCCCAACATATCATTCATATGATCGTCGGTGGGGTCGACATTTCACAGGGACCCATATTCAAATGCACTAAGGTATCAATCACTAGAGAAAAATGAACCCGAGATTATGTGCCCAAAGGCACTTTATCATTCAACAACGAAGAAGCAGAAGGAATTTATCAGCCCCACAACCACGCTCTGGTAATTTCTATCTTATTAAATAAATTTCAAGTTAAACGTGTTTCAGTGGATCCATGCAGCTCGGCGAATATCATCTGATCAAGGGTCGTGGAGCAGCTCGGCATACAAAATCAAATCGTGCCCACAGCTCGGATCTTAAACGGCTTCAATATGGCCAGTGAAACAACTAAAGGGGAGATTACTTTACCGGTGAACGTGGCTGGAACCATTCAAGCTACCAAGTTCCATGTAATCGAGGGTGAAATGAGGTACAATGCCCTGCTCGGAAGGCCTTGGATCCACAATATGAGGGCGGTCCCTTTGACTCTCCACCAGATGATGAAATTCCCAACGTCGGATGGTGTAAAAACAGTATACGGGGAGCAGCATGCTGCAAAGGAAATGTTTGCGGTCGATGAGGTAACACCGATATAAACTCTATCAACCTCGGAAAGGTAGAACATCGAAGGTAAATAGGAAGTCAAATAGCAATCACAGCCACCGGCTTCGACCAAATCGAGGAAGCAGGAGGTAGAAGAAGAAGAGGAGGTTTTTTTGACCCCTCGAACTTTTATTGTTCCCGAAGATTCTGACGCCACCAAATCAACAGTCGAAGAGTTGGAGCAGGCTGTATTCAATTTCTTATTGATAACATAGATTGTTTTGATTGGTCCCATTTAGACATAACAAGGATCCCACCGGATATAACGACACATCGGCTAAGTCTGGACCCTAGGTTCAAACCGGTGAAGCAAAAGAGAAGACCCCCAGTCCGAGGTAAAGCACGCATTTGTAAAGAACGAGGTAACTAAACTTCTCAAAATAGGGTCCATTTGGGAAGTGAAATATCCTGAATGGTTAGCCAATGTAGTTGTAGTCCCTAAAAAGGGGAACAAACTTAGAATGTGTATATATTATAAGGATCTAAACAAGGCATGCCCCAAAGATTCTTTTCCGTTGCCTAACATTGATCGCATGATCGATGCCATGGCCGGCCACGAGATCCTTACTTTTCTCAATGCCTATTCTGGGTATAATCAAATCCAAATGAACTCGGAGGACCGAGAAAAACATATTGTTATAATGTAATGCCTTTCAGGCTAAAAAATGCAGGAGCTACATACCAACGCCTAGTAAATAAAATGTTAGAGGAACAAATAGGTAAATCAATGGAAGTTTATATTGATGACATGCTAGTTAAGTCCCTGTGCACAGAGGACCATTTGGCTTATTTGTAGGAAACGTTCAAAATTTTAAGGAAATACAACATGAAACTCAACCCCGAGAAATGTGCTTTTGGGGTCGGTTCGGGCAAGTTCCTTGGCTTCATGGTATCAAATTGGGGGATCGAGATCAACCCCGATAAAATCAAGGCCATCGAAGACATTACCATCATAGACAATGTAAAAGTCGTGCTAAGGCTAACCAAAAGAATAGATGCCTTAGGCCGATTCATTTCGAAGTCGTCGGATCGAAGTCGTCGGATCGAAGCCACCGATTTTTCTCTCTACTCAAAAAGAAGAACGATTTAGCCTGGACCCCAAAATCCCAACAGGCATTAGAGGAATTGAAGCAATACCTATCGAGCCCACCTCTGCTTCACACTCTGAAGGCAGATGAGAAACTTTACTTGTACTTGACGGTATCGAAAATAGCGGTAAGTGGTGTCCTAGTTCGAGAAGAGCAAGGTACGCAATTTCCCGTTTATTATGTAAATCGAACTTTAGGGGAAGCAGAAACTAGATATCCACACTTAGAGAAATTGGCACTTGCACTGATAAGCGCCTCTAGAAAGTTAAGACCATACTTTCAATGTCACCCCATATGCATATTAACCATTTACCCACTTCGTAATATTTTGCACAAGACCGAACTATCAGGCCGATTGGCCAAATGGGTTGTCAAACTAAGTGGGTACGATATCGAATATCAACCCCGGACGACCATCAAGTCTCAAATTTTAGCGGACTTCATGGTTGATTTCATGCCAACCCTCGTACCCGAAGTTAAAAAATAACTCTTGTTGAAATCGGGTACATCATCGGGGGTATGGACCCTTTTCACAGACGGGGCTTCGAACGTAAAGGGGTCCGGGATAGGCATCATTTTAAAGCCACCCACGGGTAGCACTATTAGTCAATCTATCAAAACTACTAGGTTGACTAACTACAAGGCCGAGTATGAGGCCATGATTATAGGTCTCGAGCTAGCTAAAAGCTTGGGAGCAGAAGTCATTAAAGCCAAGTGTGACTCTTTACTGGTGGTAAATCAAGTAAACAAAACCTTCAAAGTTCGAGAGGATAGAATGCAAAGGTATTTGGACAAACTATAGGTTAATTTGCTCCATTTCAAAGAATGGACTTTACAATATGTACCTCGAGAACAAAACAGTGAGGCTGATACACTTGCAAATTTGGGGTCATCGGTCGAGGAAGATGAGATCAGCTCGGGGACTATCGTTCAACTCTTGAGATCCGTGATCGAGGAATGTCATGCCGAGATAAACTCTACAAGCTTAACCTGGGATTGGAGGAATAAGTATATTGAATACTTGGAGAACGAAAAGCTCCCATCGGACCCTAAATATTCGAGGGCCCTTCGAACTAAAGTTGCTCGATTCACATTGACTGCATATGGAACATTATACCGAAGGACATTCGATGGACCATTGGCAATATGCTTAGGACCAGGAGACACCGACTACATCCTACGTGAGATTCACGAGGGCACTTGTGGAAATCATTCTGGTGCCGATTCATTAGTCCGAAAAATAATCAGAGTAGGATATTAGTGGATCGATATGGACAAAGATGCAAAGGAGTTTGTTCGAAAATGTGATAAATGTCAAAGGTTTACACCAATGATCCATTAGCCCGGAGAGCAACTTCACTCAGTCCTATCCCTATGGCCATTCATGAAATGGGGAATGGATATTGTCGGCCCTCTGCCATCGGCCCCAGGTAAAGCTAAGTTCATTTTAATTATGACTGACTATTTCTCTAAGTGGGTTTAATCACAGGCGTTCGAGAAAGTAAGAGAGAAAGAGGTTATAGACTTTATCTGGGATCATATCGTATGTCGATTTGGGATACCCGCCGAAATAGTATGTGACAATGGGAAACAATTTATCGGCAGCAAAGTGATGAAATTCCTTGAAGACCACAAAATAAAAAGGATATTATCGACACTTTATCACCCTAGTGGGAATGGACATGCCGAATCTACAAACAAGACTATCATTCAAAACCTGAAAAAAGGTTGAACGACGCTAAGGGAAAATGGAGAGAAATTCTACCCGAAGTTCTTTGGGCATATCGAACAACATCAAAATCCAGTACAGGGGCAACCTCGTTCTCCTTAGTATATGGCTCTGAAGCCTTGATTCCAGTCGAAGTCGGGGAACCTAGTGCCAGGTTTCGATATACAACAGAAGAGTCAAATCACGAGGCTATGAATACTAGCCTCAAATTATTGGATGAAAAATGAGAAACCGCTCTCGTCCAATTGGCTGCCCAAAAATAGCGGATCGAAAGATACTATAATCGAAGAGCCAATCTTCGCCATTTTAAAATCGGGGACTTAGTGCTAAGGAAAGTCACCCTTAGCACCCGAAATCCAAATGAAGGAAAACTGGGTCCAAACTGGGAAGGAGTGTATCAGGTACTCGAAAATGTCGATAAAGGATCCTACAAGCTCGGTATTATAAATGGCAAACAACTACCAAGCAATTGGAATGTGTCGCACCTAAAACGATACTACTGCTAAGGTATGACCCTCCCATGTTCATTTATATTTCGAAACTAACCCTTGCAGGAGTTCGATTAGGAACACGGATGGATTATTCAACACGAAGCCTTAGGTCTGAAAGCACGCGTTGCACTCTTTTTCCCTTAGACCGGTTTTATCCCAAATGGGTTTTTCGGCAAGGTTTTTAATGAGGCAACCAATGATCGTTCTAACTTAGAATAATTCAACAGTATCCGAGGCCTCTTTATAATCAACCTCGAATACTGGTGGGGCATTACCCTCAAATATATCAAGTTCGATGTTCGATTATCAAGTTCGATGCAAGAAATTTACTTCATAACAATAGGGTTCCGATAGGAAAACTTGTAAGAGCCAAATGGTCAAAAAGAACCATGCTCGTATAGGTTGCTCGATCCCTGGTACAAAATATAAACAAATGTATAATGACATAAAAAGAAACTTCTTTGCATATATCTCATGTCTCAAAACCCATCCTCTATTTCATGATCTATTATGCAAACAGGCTCAAGGATCGACCATTAACCTATTAATCGGGGACTGCCAACCGAAAAATCAACGAGGCCAAGCCCCACCTTTCTTCGAGTTCGAGAAAAGGATTCACTCGACTATTAAGCCTACGGGCTACCTTACTTCGAGTTCGAGCAAAGCACTCACTCGACTATTAAGCCTACGGGCTACCTTACTTCAAGTTCGAGCAAAGTACTCACTCGACTATAAAGTCTACGGGCTATATTTCTTCGAGTTCGAGCAAAGCACTCACTCGATCTCTAAGCCTACGGGCCATATTACTTCGAGTTCGAGCAATCACTCACTCGACTACTAAGCCTATGGGTTATATTTCTTTGAGTTCGAGCAAAGCACTCATTTGACCTCTAGGCCTATGGGCTTTATTATTTTGAGTTCGAGCAATCACTCACTCGACTACTAAGCCTACGAGCTATATTTCTACGAGTTCGAGCAAAGCACTCACTCGACCTCTAAGCCTACGGGCTATATTACTTCGAGTTCGAGCAATCACTCACTCGACTACTAAGCCTACGGGCTATATTACTTTGAGTTCGAGCAATCACTCACGTGACAATTAAGCCTACGGGCTACCTTTCTTCGAATTCGAGCAAATCACTCACTCAACCATAAAGCCTATGGGCTACCTTTCTTCGAGTTCGAGCAAAGCACTCACTCGACCTCTAAGCCTACAGGCTACCCTTCTTCGAGTTCGAGCAAAGCACTCACTCGACTATAAAGCCTACTGGCTACCTTTCTTTGAGTTCGAGCAAAGCACTCACTTGACCTCTAAGCCTACGGGCTATATTTCTTCGAGTTCGAGCAAAGCACTCACTCAACCTCTAAGCCTGCGGGCAATATTACTTCGAGTTCGAGCAATCACTCACTCGACCACTAAGCCTACGGGTTATATTACTTCGAGTTCAAGTAATCACTTACTCGACCTCTAAGCCTGCGAGCTATATTACTTCGAGTTTGAGCAATCACTCACTCGCCTACGAGCTACCTTATTTCTAGTTTGAGCAAGCACTCACTCGTTATAAAGGCTACAAGGTCTGAATTTGATCGAAATGCCTAAAGCCTTATGAAAACCTTCATAAGGCATGAATGAAACAAAATCTTCACAAGGCAGAGAATATAACAGAGGCAAATTGGGAAAAGAAAAGATCTTTCGGACGTTGTAAACACTGTGTGTATATATATATATATATATATATATATATATATATATATATATATATATATATATATATATATATATATATATATATATATATATACACACACACACACAACGTCCGAACAGGAACCTACACAAAAAACCAAAATAGAAACTAAGGGCTAGGTTTCTTGGTTATCTCCGGGGGCAGTCTCTTCTCCATCGGGATCCTCCCCGTTCTCGGACCCAATCTTGCTCCCATCATCACCATCATCATCATCATCATCACTATCATCATCATTGGAAGCCAAGGCTTCAGCATCGGCTTTGATCTCTTTAGCCCTTTTTATCTCTTCAGTGAGATCGAAACCTCAAGCATGGATCTCATCGATAGTCTCCCTCTGAGATCGGCATTTAGCAAGTTCAGCAACCCAATGTGCTCGAGTGTTAGCGGTCTTGACTGCCTCTCTTGCTTGTACCTGAGTAGCTTCAGCATCGGCCCGATAGACAGCCACGAATGCATCCACATCGGCCTTTGCTTTTTTGGCGTCAGATTTGGCCTTGGCAAGTTTAGAGGACAACCGAGCCTTGAGCTCCTCTATTTTTCTTGCTTGAACCGAGCTCTTCTCTTTCATACCTTGAAGTTGGTTTTCGACGGATGATAATTGGGCTCGAGCAGTTTCTTTTTTTGCGGCAAGATGGTCCATACCATCTTTCCATCCCAAGGACTCCGCCCTTATCATATCGACCTCCTCACGAAGCTTCCCAATTACCTCAAGCTTCTGCTACAGCTGTGAGATTGAAATATTAGCCATCATTCCAAGATCGAGCCCATGGGTTTTTAAGATTATTATTACCTACTCGGTCAGGTCGGTCTGGTCTTGATGAGCCTTGGCCAACTCAGCTCAGAGGTCCTTGATTTCTTCTTCCCTTTGCCCGAAGATGAGTCTAAGGGCATTCCTCTGCTCGGTGACCCGTCGGAGGTTGGCCTCGTACCGACGCAGCTCAGCTCGAGACCGAGACACATGCTTCTCGATGAACCGCTATGGCCTACGTAAGAAAGAGGAAAAGAAGTTAGAGAAGAATAACAAACATAAAAGTGATATCAACGAAATGAGTTAGAGCTTACCCAATTTAGAACTTGTTGCACTTCACAGAAAAGGCCCGACACATCACTATGGCCAGCAACATCCTTGACACCAGTAAACAAATCACAGAAGTGGTCCTCCCTTTCATGAGACCGTTTATCTCGAGGACACCCAAATCTTGGACTTCCCGAATCGCCCCTTCAGAAAAAGCAGGGAGAGTGGGCGATTCTCCGATTACTATTGCCCCAAGCGACTCGCTTGGGGTGTTTTCCTCAGTTCGGAGAGCTTCAGGACCGGCCCATTCAGATATGCCCGTCGTTTGTTGACTTCGGTGGGAAGCATCCTCGATCTCTAACGATTCAGGGACTTTGCCCGAATCCTTCTTCGATAGCACCTCAGTTCGAGGTAGAGACACACAAACCACCATCGATCCAGCTGCCTTTGAGGCATTAATGGTTTTCTTCACTCGGGCCATCAGTACGGATCCATCATCTTCTTCTTTCTCGTCTTCATCCCTTAGACGCCGAACTGATTCTTCAGTCAAAGGGATGGTATTCTTCCTCAGCTTATGAGCCTTCCTCATCTTCGGTTTTGGATCTTCGAAAGTAGAGGCCCTTTTTCTCTAATTATCCTTCACCGGTTTTAGAACAAAGGCCGAAGCCTCTTCCTCACCGGACGGGGGCCTCAAAACCGCATCTCTGCCCAGGCCTACACAGAAGAGAATTGATTAAGTATATGGAAAACGCTTCATTCGAACTATCAAAGATACGAGAAAAAGGCTTACCATGATTTTTGGCCACCCATCGGCCCTTTGACAAATCACGCCATGAGCGCTCGGCGTATTAAAAGGTCGAAGCCAGGTCCCGTACCCAATTCTTAAGGTCAGGAACTGCACCGGGCATCCAAGGAACCACTGCATCACAAAAGGGGATATCAGTGAGAAAGAAACGAAGGAACAAAACTGTAGGAGATAACAACAGAGTTACACATACGCTTCATGTTCCACTCCTCGGGAAATGACATCTTTTCGGACGGTATTAGGTCCGAAGTCCTCACTCGAACGAACCTACCCATCCAACCTCAATCTTTGTCCTCGTCTATACACGAGAACAGAACCTTGGTGGCCCGGCGCTGAAGTTTTATTAACCCACCTCGAAAGATAAGCATAGACGTCTCCGTACCAATCCTCCAAACTCTACTAAGCTTGCTCGTGAATCGTGAGACCTAGGCAATCAAGTGCTCTGATACCAACTGTCACGACCCGAAATTTCCCACCGATGGGACCGTGATGGCGCCTAACATTTCACTTGCTAGGCAAGCCAACGTTAGAGAATCATTAAATCAATTCCTTATTCCCATTCAGTAATTAACAATAATTAACTAAGATGAAATATAATAACTACGAAATATCAAAAAACTGTATTAATTACTACCACCTGGATCTGGAGTCACAATTCGCGAGCATTCTAGAATTTACTACACGTAATAGTATAAAAGAAATACAATTGTCTGAATAAAAGAAACAGTAGAACAGAAAAGATAGACGGGAACTTCAAGGTCTGTGAACGCCAAGAGATCTAGCTTGAGTCTCTGGACAACGGACCAATAGCAAAATTTTGATCAACCCGAGCTGGTATCAAAATCTGCACAGAAAGTGCAGAGTGCAGTATCAGTACAACCGACCTCATGTACTGGTAAGTGTCCAGCCTAACCTCGATGAAGTAGTGACGAGGCTAGGGCAGGGCATCTACAAATCAACCTGTACAATTTAATAGTGTATATACAAATAACATAAATGAAGAACTAAACAGGAAATGTAGGGAGAGGAACATACTAGGGTGAATACAAGATAAAGAACTACAACAGAATGATCACCGGAGCAGTCAATATACCATGAATCAACAGGAATAGTGAATACAGTAAGGAAAAATGCACGACATCACCCTTCGTGCTTTTACTCTCAATCTCACCATAAAATTAATAGAAACGGCACGGCATCACCCTTCGTGCATTAACACTCATATCATGGCACGACATCACCCTTCGTGCATTAACACTCATAATATGGCACGACATCACCCTTCGTGCATTAACACTCACAATATGGCACGGCATCACCCTTCGTGCATTAACACTCACAATATGGCACGACATCACCCTTCGTGCGTTAACACTCACAATATGGCACTGCATCACCCTTCGTGCATTAACACTCTCCCCTACCATAATGCAATGCATAAATAACAACAAGGAGAGAGAATAACAAGTACAAACCTTACTTCAACATTTGATTCCATAATATCAATCTCAACTTTGAAATAAAAACTCAATTATCACCAGAAGATCCGAAAATATGATAAGAACGATAAATTGAACAACACTAGTATAACACGTAGCAATTAGGCATAGGAATGAGACATATAAGAAAAACAGAGAAATATGGGAAACAGGTAAATTGGCAGCGCATAAGTACTTGTCACCTCACATATACGCCGCTTATATGAATTTCACTTAGCAAGTAATCTAAGGTTCCTAATTCCCTCAAGTCAGGGTTAGACACAACGCTTACCTCGCTCTGAAGGCCACTTAATTCTCAATCACAACTTTTCCTTTGGAATTCACCTCCAAACCATTCGTATCTATTCAAAAATGTCCCAATAATATCAAATATTCCTAAAGAAATCAATTATATTGCATAAATTAAATTTTCCAAAATTTTCCTCCAAAAAGTTGAAAAATCGACCACGGCCCGCTTGGTCAAAATCCGAGGTTCGGAGCAAAATGCACTTACCCATTCACCCCCGATCCTGAATATATATTTAGTTTTGGAATCCGACCTCAAATTCAGGTCTAAATCCTCAAATTCCCAAAATCCCCAGTTTCTACTCTAACCCCTAATTCTACAATGAAAATTCTAGATTTTTGGTTGAATTCTTGTAAATTGAAGTAAAAGATTGAAAGAAACGAGTTAAGGAACACTTACCTATGATTTGGGGAAGAAAATGTTTTTGAAAAATTGCCCTAGGCCTCTTATCCTTTTGAAACGAGAAGAAAAATGGCTGGAGTCCGAATTAAATGAACTCACTGCCCAGTGACCTTCGCACCTGCGCATCCACACCTGCGGACAGGACGTGCGCTTTTGTGAAAAAGGACTGGGCCAACTGGGGCCGCACCTGCGGACATGGTTCCACTTCTGCGGCCCCGCTCCTGCGGAGAGAAGTCCGCATCTGCGAAAAAATAAAGTCCAAGCCTGGGTCGCACCTGCGGGGCTATCGCTCGCACCTGCGACCAAAGGCTCACAGGTGTGGGCACACCAGATTTGGTGCACCACTAGGCTTGTTGAGGTTTGAACTCAACTTGCGCATCGCCCGAATGGCACCCGAGCCCTCGGGGCTCCAAACCAAACATGCACGCAAGTCTAAAAATATCATACGGACTTGCTCACGCGATCAAATCGCCAAAATAACACCTAAAACTACGTATTTAGCACCAATTCAAATGAAATTCTCAAGAACACTTTAAAATTTCTTTTTTCTCAACTGGACGTCCGAATCACGTCAAATCAACTCCGTTTCTCACCAAATTTCACAGACAAGTCTTACATATCCTAATGAACCTGTACCAGGCTCCGAAACCAGAATACGGACCCTGCACTAACAATGCCAAACACCAATCAATTCTTAAAAACAATTAAATTTTCATACTTTTAATTTTCATCAAAAATTCATAACTTGAGCTAGGGACCTCCGAATTCGATTCTGGGCATACGCCCATGTACCATAATTCGACACGGACCCACCGGGACTATCAAAATAAGGATCCGGGCCTATTTATAAAAAATGTTGACTGAAGTCAACTAAATTAACTTTTAAGGAAACAATTCTTATTTTCATTAGTTTTCAACATAAAAGCTTTCCAAAAACATGCCCAGACTGCGCACATAAATCGAGGAGGATAAAAATGAGATTTTATGATTTAAGAGCGCATATTCGAGTTCTAAAATATAAGATGACCTTTTGGGTCATCACGCTCTCCATCTCTAAAACAACCGTTCGTCCTCGAACGGACATAGAAAAGTACCTGGGCTAGTGAAAAGGTGGGGATATCTACTCCGCATATCGGACTCGGACTCCCAAGTAGCTGCCTCAATAGGCTGACCTCTCCACTGCACTCGAACTGAAGGGTAACTCTTTGATCTCAACTGGCGAACTTGTCGGGCTAGAATTGCCACCGGCTCCTCCTCGTAAGTCAAACCTTGTCCAACTGGACAGAGCTGAAATCTAATACATGGGACGGATCACCGTGATACTTTCGAAGCATGGACACATGGAATACCGGATGAACAGCTGCTAAATTGGGTGGCAATGCAAGCCTGTAAGCCACATCTCCCACTCTCTCCAGAATCTCAAAAGGTCCGATATACCTAAGGCTCAACTTGCCCTTCTTTCCGAACCTCATTACACCCTTTATGGGTGATACCCGAAGAAACACTCTCTCTCCGACCATGAATGTAATATCACGAACTCTACGGTCGACATAACTCTTCTGCCTGGACTGAGCTGTGCGAAGTCGATCCTGAATAATCTTGACCTTATCCAAGGCTTCCTGTATGAAAGTCTGTGCCCAATAACCGAGCCTCTTCCGACTGGAACCACCCAATTGAAGAATGGCATCGCCTTCCGTATAATGCCTCATATGGAACCATCTGAATGCTCGATTGGTAACTATTATTATAAGCAAACTCCGCAAGTGGCAAGAAATGATCCCAAGAACCTCCAAAGTCTATAACACAAGCGCGAAGCATATCCTCCAATATCTGAATAGTGCGCTCTGACTGCCCGTCCGTCTGAGGATGGAATGCGGTGCTCAGCTCAACCCGCAATATCCAACTCATGTTGTACTTCTCTCTAGAAGTGCGAGGTGAACTGTGTACCTCGGTCAGATATAATAGACACGGGCACACCGTGAAGACGGACGATCTCCCGGATGTAAATCTCTGCCAACCACTCCGAGGAATAGGTAACTGCCACAGGAATGAAATGCGCTAACTTAGTCAGCCTGTCCACAATGACCCAAACTGCATCGAACTTCCTCTGAGTCCGTGGGAGTCCAACAACAAAATCCATAGTGATACGCTCCCACTTCCACTCAGGAATCTCTAACCTCTGAAGTAAACCACCAGGTCTCTGATGCTCACACTTTACCTACTGGCAATTTAGGCACCGAGCTACATAAGCAACTATGTCTTTCTTCATTCGCCTCCACCAATAATGCTGCCTCAAGTCTTGGTACATCGTGGCAGCGCCCGGGTGGATAGAATACCGAGAACTGTGAGCCTCCTCAAGGATCAACTCACTAAGCCCATCCACATTAGGCACACAAATATGGCCCTGCATCCTCAAAACTCCGTCATCTCCAACAGTAACCTACTTGGAACCACCATGCCATACTGTGTCTCTAAGGACAAGTAAATGAGGATCGTCATCCTGTCGATCTCTGATGCGCTCAAACAAAGAAGACCGAGCAACTGTACAAGTTAGGACACGGCTAGGCTTAGAAATATCCAACCTCACGAACTGGTTGGCCAAGGCCTGAACATCCAATGCAAGTGGTCTCTCACCAACTGGAATATATGCAAGGCTACCCATACTGACTAACTTTCTACTCAAAGCATCAGCCACCATATTGGCCTTCCCGGGATGATACAATATGGTGATATCATAGTCTTTCAATAGCTCCAGCCACCTCCTCTACCTCAAATTGAGTTCCTTCTGCTTGAACAAATACTGCAAGCTCTGATGATCAGTGAATACCTCACATGACACGCCGTAAAGCTAATGCCTCCAAATCTTCAACGCATGAACAATGGCTGCCAGCTCTAGATCATGAACATGGTAATTCTTCTCATGAACCTTCAGCTGCCGCAAAGCATATGCAACAACCTTGCCACCCAGCATCAACACCGCACCCAGACCAATACGGGATGCATCACAATATACTGTATAAGATCCTGAACCTGTGGGTAACACCAATACTGGTGCTGTAGTCAAAGTTGTCTTGAGCTTCTGAAAGCTCACTTCACACTCGTCTGACCACCTGAACGGGGCACCCTTATGGGTCAATCTGGTCAACGGGGCTACTATGGATGAAAACTCCTCCACAAATCGACGGTAATAGCCCTCCAAACCTAGGAAACTACGGATCTCTGTAGCTGATGTGGGTCTGGACCAGTTCTAGACTGCCTCAATCTTCTTAGGATCCACCTGAATACCCTCTGATGATACAACGTGACCCAAGAAAGCAACTGAACTCAACCAAAACTCGCATTTTGAGAACTTAGCATATAACTGGCTGTTTTTCAGAGTCTGAAGAATGATCCGAATGTGCTGCTCATGCTCCTCTCGACTGTGGGAGTAGATTAAGATATCATCAATAAACACAACTAAAAAGGAATCCAAGTAGGGTTTGAACACCCGGTTCATCAAACCCATGAATGTTGCTGGGGCATTTGTCAGCCCAAATGACATCACTAGAAACTCATAATGCCCATACCGAGTCCGAAAAGCTGTCTTAGGAACATCAGATGCCCTAATCCTCTACTGATGGTAGCCAGACCTCAAATCAATCTTTGAAAATACCTTGGCACCCTGAAGCTGATCAAATAAATTATCAATCCTCGGCAATGGATACTTGTTCTTGATGGTGACTTTGTTCAACTGCCAATAATCTATACACATCCTCATTGATCCATCTTTTTTCTTCACAAACAACACGGGTGCACCCCAGGGTGAGACACCAGGTCTAATGAAGCCCTTATCAAGCAAATCTTGCAACTGCTCCTTCAATTCTTTCAACTCTGGTGGGGCCATGCGATATGGCGGAATGGAAATAGGCTGAGTGCCCGGAGGCAAATCAATGCAGAAATCAATATCCCTGTCGGGTGGCATCCCCGGCAGGTCTGCAGGAAACACCTCTGGAAACTCACGAACAACCGGTACCGAATCCATGGAAGGAACCTCCGCACTAGAATCGCGGACGCCAAATAAGCTAGACACCCCTTCTCGACCATCTGTCGAGCCTTCACATAAGAGATGACCCTGCTGGCAGAATGGCCAAGATTCCCTCTCCTCTCTAATCGAGGCAACCCCTGTAAGGCTAAGGTCACCATCTTGGCGTGACAATCTAATATAACATGATAAGGTGACAGCCAATCTATACCTAGTATGACATCAAAATCAACCATGTCAAGAAGTAAAAGATCTACACGAGTCTCAAGACTCCCCAATAGTGACCATACACGAACGATAAACACGATCTATAATAATAGCATCTCCCACTGGTGTGGACACATACACAGGAGAACTTAAAGAATCACGGGGCACAACCAAATAGGAAGCAAAATAGGATGACACATAGGAGCAAGTAGATCCCGGATCAAATAGAACTAAAGCATCTCTATTGTAAACTGAAACAGTACATGTGATAACAATGTCAGATGACTCAGCCTCAGGCCTGGCTGGGAAAGCATAACACCGGGGCTGGGCCCCACCACCCTGAACTACGTCCCTGGGACGGCCTCTATCTGGCTGCTCTCCACCTCTAACGGCCTGACCTCCACCTCTAACAGTCTGGCCTCTACCTCTGGCTGCCTGACCCCTGCCTCTGGCTGCCTGAGCAGGTGGTGCAACAACTGGTGCCGGGACCATGGAACATGAACTGTGATGCTGTGAGCTGCCCATTGCTTGAGGACAAAATCTAGCAATGTGCCTCGGATCACCACAAGTATAACATAACCTCGGCTGTTGTGACTGCTGACCCTGAAACCGACCCTGTCAACCTGAATAACCACCCTAATAACTCTGGAGTGAAGATACACTAATAGGAGCTGGTGGTGCACCGTAGGCTAGCTGGTCGGAATAATGCATCTGAGGGCCACAACCACCTGAGGCACCTTGGGATGCCTGGAGCGCTGAATAAAATGGCCTGGGAGGATGGACTCTACCAAAAGTACTTTTGCCTCTAGATGAGGCACTGCTGAACTCACTGGAATGACGAGGTCTCTTGTCAGACCCCTGACCTCCCTGAGTAAGAACCATTTCGACTCGTCTGGCGACATTAGCAGCCGCCTGAAAAGAAATCTCACTCCCAGTCTCCTTATCCATCTGCAAACTGATAGGCTGAGCAAGTCCATCAATAAACATCCTCACCCTCTCTCTCTCGGTGGGAAGCAGAAGAATAGCATGATGGGACAAATCCACAAAACGGGTCTCATACTGAGTAACAGTCATACTGCCCTGCTGAAGACGCTCAAACTGACGGCGACGCTCCTCTCTCAATATGATAGGCAGAAACTTCTCTATGAAGAGCTGAGAGAACTGGTCCCAAGTAAGAGCAGGCGACCCAGCTGGTCTGGTCAACAAGTAATCTCTCCACCATTTCTTGGTGGAACCAGTCATCTAAAATGCAGCAAAATCGACCCCATTGGTCTCCACTATACCCATGTTTCGTAGAACCTTGTGACAGTTGTCAAGATACTCCCAGGGGTCCTCTGAAGGAGCACCAGTGAAGTGAACAGGAAAGAGCTTGGTAAACCTATCCAATCTCCATAAATCCTCAGAAGACATAGCTAGCCCATCTCCGACCTGTGCCGCAATAACCGGCTGAACTAATACGACTGGCTGAGTTGCTGGAGCCTGATACTGGGGAGCTATCTGCTCCGGAGTGGGAATGGTGGGAGTCTGGGCTCCTCCTCCAGCCTGAGAGACTGCTGGTGCCATGGGAAATGCACCAGTCTGGGCCACACTCTCCATAAGGCCCACAAAACGGACCAAAGCGTCTTGAAGTACTGGATGGCAATGAACCCCTTCGAAACCTGAGATGGTCCGGTAGGAACAGTCTGGGATGGAACCTCCTCGTCAAGATATATCAGAGGCTCCACTGCTGGGGCTACTTCTCGGACTCTAGGTTGCGCCCTTCCCCTGCCTCAGCCTCTGGCACGGCCTCGACCTCTGCCCCGCGTAGGAGCTGCCACTGGAGGCTTTGGCTGTTGCTCAGCTGAGTAAGCGGTACGTGTTCTCGCCATCTGCGAGAGAATAAGAGTAGAAGAGTTCAATCAGTATTGAGAAAGCAAAATCGCACGACAGAGAAGAATAGAAGTGAAACTTATTCCTAAACTTCATAGCCTCTGGAAGATAAGCACAAACATCTCCGTACCGATCCTCCAAACTCTACTAAGCTTGCTCGTGAATCGTGAGACCTAGGCAACCTAGTGCTCTGATACCAATTGTCACGACCCTAAATTTCCCACCGACGGGACCGTGATGGCGCCTAACATTTCACTTGCTAGGCAAGCCAACGTTAGAGAATCATTAAACCAATTCCTTATTCCCATTCAGTAATTAACAATAATTAACTAAGATGAAATATAATAAGTACGGAATATCATAAAACTGTATTAATTACTACCACCTAGATCTAGAGTTACAATTCACGAGCATTCTATAATTTACTACAAGTAATAGTCTAAAAGAAATACAACTGTCTGAATGAAAGAAACAGTAGAACAAAAAAGATAGACGGGAACTTCAAGGTCTGTGAACGCCAACATTTCTACCTTGAGTCTCCGGACAGTGGACCAATAGCAAAATCTCGATCAACCCGAGCCAGTATCAAAATCTGCACAGAAAGTACAGAATGCAGTATCAGTACAACTGACCCCATATACTGGTAAGTGTCGAGCCTAACCTCGACGAAGTAGTGACAAGGTTATGGTAAGGCACCTACAAATCAACCTGTACAATTTAACAGTGTATATACAAATAACAGAAATGAAGAACTAAACAGGAAATATCGGGAGGGGAACATACTGAGAGGAATACAAGATAAAGAACTACAACAGAATGATCACCGGAGCAGTCAATATACCATGAATCAACAGGAATAATGAATACAGTAAGGAAAAATGCACGGCATCACCCTTCGTGCTTTTACTCTCAATCTCACCATAAAATTAGTAGAAACGGCACGGCATCACCCTTCATGCATTAACACTCATATCATGGCACGACATCACCCTTCGTGTATTAACACTCACAATATAGCACGGCATCACCCTTCATGCATTAACACTCACAATATGGTACGGCATCACCCTTCGTGCATTAATACTCACAATATGGCACGACATCACCCTTCGTGCATTAACACTCTCCCTTACCATAATGCAATGCATAAATAACAACAAAGAGATAGAATAACAAGTACAAACCTTACTTAAACATTTGGTTCCATAATATCAATCTCAACTTTGAAATAAAAACTCAATTATCACCAGAAGATCCGAAAACATGATAAGAACGATAAATTGAACAACACTAGTATAACACGTAGCAATTAGGCATAGGAATGAGACAATATAAGAAAAATAGAGAAATATGGGAAACAGGTAAATTGGCGGCGCATAAGTACTCGTCACCTCACATATACGCCGCTCACATGAATTTCACTTAGCAAGTAATCTAAGGTTCCTAATTCCCTCAAGTCAGGGTTAGACACAACATTTACCTCGCTCCGAAGGCCACTTAGTTCTCAATCACAACGTTTCCTTTGGAATTCACCTCCAAACCACTCGTATCTATTCAAAAATGACTCAATAATATCAAATATTGCTAAAGAAATCAATTATATTGCATAAATTAAACTTCCCAAGAATTTCCTCCAAAAATTTGAAAAATCGACCCCGGGCCCGCTTGTTCAAAATCCGAGGTTCGGATCAAAATGCACTTACCCATTCACCCCCCGAGCCAGAATATATAATTAGTTTTGGAATCCGACCTCAAGTTGAGGTATAAATCCTCAAATTCCCAAAATCCTTAGTTTCTACCCTAACCCCTAATTCTACAATGAAAACTCTAGATGTTTGGTTGAATTCTTGTAAATTGAAGTAAAAGATTGAAAGAAACGAGTTAAGGAACACTTACCTATGATTTGGGGAAGAAAATGTCTTTGAAAAATCGCCTTAAGCCTCCTATCCTTTTGAAACGAGAAGAAAAATAGATGGAGTCCGAATTAAATGAACTCACTGCCCAGTGACCTTCGCACTTGCGGTGCTTTGGTCGCACCTGCGCTTATACGGAAAAGGACTGGGCCAACTGGGGCCGCACCTGCGGACAGTGTTCCGCTCCTGCGGTCCCGCTCCTGGGGAGAGAAGTCCGCATCTGCGGAAAAATGAAGTCCAGGCCTGGGTCGCACCTGCGAGCTAGCACCTGCGACCAAAGGCTCGCAGGTGCGGGCACACCAGATTAGGTGCACCAGCAGCCTTGTTGAGGTTTGAACTCAACTCGCGCATCGCCCGAATGGCACCCGAGCCCTCGAGGCTCCAAAACAAACATGCACACAAGTCTAAAATCATCATACGGACTTGCTCGCGTGATCAAATCGCCAAAATAACACCTAGAACTACGAATTTAGCACCAATTCAAATGAGATTCTCAAGAACACTTTAAAACTTCTATTTTCTCAACTTGACGCCCGAATCACGTCAAATCAACTCCGTTTCTCACCTAATTTCACAGACAAGCCTTACATATCATAATGAACCTGTACCGGGCTCCGGAATCAGAATACGGACCCGGCACTAACAATGCCAAACACCAATCAATTATTAAAAATAATTAAATTTTCAGACTTTTTATTTTCATCAAAAATTCATAAATTGATATAGGAACCTCCGAATTCAATTCCGGGCATACGTCCAGGTCCCATAATTCGACACGGACCCACCGGGACTGGCAAAACACGGATCCGGGCTTGTTTACCAAAAATATTAACCGAAATCAACTAAAATCAACTTTTAAGGAAAACATTCTTATTTTCATTAGTTTACAACATAAAAGCTTTACGGAAACATGTCCAGACTACGCACGTAAATCAAGGAGGGTAAAAATGAGATTTTTAAGGTTTAAGAGCGTAGATTCGAGTTCTAAAATATAAGATGATCTTTTGGGTCATCACAGATATTTGCAGAAAAATCACAGAAACTTAGAAGATGCAAGAAAGAACTTTAGAGAATTTGGAGATTGGAGATGTAAAAGTGATAAATGGTAAATAAAGGGGCTATTTATAGATTGAGCAATGTCGGTTCAGTATCAACAGTGGCCGACCATCATCTGACACGTATTAAATGTCTTGGTAAACTAAATCGACGGGACAACTATCACATACGTCATGGTCGGGCTCGATGCAAACGTCAGTGTACATCCAATCGAGCCATTGGGAAATCATATCGTTTCTCGCCACATCCTTCCCGAGAAATGAGGGGTCTATCTGTATACGGTCGAAACTAATTTCGGCCTTCGTACGACTGATCGAGATGGGAACATAATGGACCGAAGAAAGTATTCATAATATTGAGATGGGATCCAAAGAAGGTACAAACGAGCTTCGAGTTTCAGGGACAGGTCAAATACCGAGCTCGAAGTCATTATCCAGCTCGGATCCAAATCAAACTATGGGGAGATGTAATGGAATCGAGCTTAAGGGCCAGAGGCCAACCAATACCGGCCCAATACTGGGCCCCGAGTCAACATCGAGCTCAAACCCACATCGAGTTCTAAACCTGAAAACCGACAGATACCGAATCCGGTCAAGATCGAGCTCATAGACAAGAGCTGTTACAACCGCACTAAGGGAGAGAATCTCGGTGGGAATTAAGAAAAAGCTTATTTATCATAGGTTCCCCACTATGTATTTTTAATTATATTTAAAGTAGGATCCCCCACTATAAAAGGGATGGCTATACTTCTGTAAAAGGGATCAAGTTTTGCATACATTGTAATTCAGATATCATACATTCCCATATTGAAGAATTATCCTTTTTAGCTTCATAGATTGATTCATCTTGCTTAATCCATAAATCACCCTCTTTTCAACTTTGCTTATTTTTCATCCTTTATAGTAAATATTCGATATTTCTATTTACTCTTACGATTTGTATCAAGTTATACCACATACCCTTAGAACTACATACAAATTCAACTCTATCCATTTTTTGGGTAAACATGAGTGACAAAACCACTTCCACAAGAAGGACAAAGTCCCAACAAGAATGCAAAATGATCAAGCAAATCCGTACGAGTGGGAGATTTAGTGAATATCTTACAATACTTGATATAACAAAAATACAACGATATAAATTGAAGACAAGAAAAATAAAATATCAGGTTATTTCAAAATATTCCAGCAAGTAGAAAGAGTACAAAGTTTATACACAAACTTTGGTGTTTTACCACAAAACAGTTCAACCACAACTTGAGGACATTCGAATTGTCTATGCCATAAACAAACCAAATACGTCCACTTCCTCAAACACTTTTTCTTAGATTTTATAAGGGTATATATACCTTAAATACATAATCAAATATCTATATAAGTTCAGTGATTTAACATGTCAAACTAAACATGATATTGGTGCAAATTACCCAAAATAATTTAAACAGAAATACTGGACAGTATCACTGTCTTGCGTTGTGACTCAGTTGTGAATATAAAAATGGATAAACTAGACTCTGTGATCTTCGTTGAAGTTATAGATATATGTCTTACCATTTTAGAACATCTTGAATCACCTCCATATCAGTTTTGTACAAAAAGTTATGCTAAAATTACTAACAGTAGTACATGGAGGGTTTATAAAATAGAAAATCTGGGCAGCACCTGCCCTGTACTTCATCACCCATTTTTGGGTAAATAAAAGATAAACCAAGTTTTAGTGCCTGAATAAGAGTTATAGATCTATAAAAAAAGGTTTTCAGAAAAGCTTGGATCATTTAAAACAGATCCCTATACAAAAAGATATGAAGAAAATACTAATAGTTGTCTAGTGTAAAAACAAGTTTAGTAACTTACCACAAAAGAGATGAGCAATTTGAGCTTCACCAAGAACTAGTTTGGATGGTTGATTTAGTTTAACTTTTTGATGGTTATCATGATGTATTTCAGGTGATAAGAAAGAGAGAGAGTAAGGGTTTTCTTTGGAATGAAAGAATGAAATATGAGAGAGGTTATGGAAAAGCAAGTCAAATAAGTAATATTTATGAATTGGATAAGTATGAAATAAAATTGGATTCCCAAACTACTAAATATCTTTAGATAAATACAAAAGGGTGGCAGCCCAAAACCTTAAATATATAATATATTTAATAACAATTCATCAAAATGATATTAAGTTTTACACATAGCCACACCATGAAATTTCTTTGTCAATATTAACACAACCTAAGGTAGTTTTTTTTTTAATATTATTGTCAATTTACATTTAGGAAGTGCAAAGTAAAATCTATCCTCATTATAAAGATGCTCAATCGAGAATGCAAATATTAGTTAAAACTTTGGGGTGTTACATGTTCGATTTAGCTTCCGAATATCATTTTCTCTAAATCAATTTCTACGAGGCATAAAATACATAATAAGTGCAATACACTAATATTCAAGCTCAAACACAAGTAAAATACAGTAATTTGAGTGCAATACTACGGCTAAACGCGAGTTTCTAGCCTACCATCACATTCATTATACTATCGGGCCAAATTTACCCATACCGTTATACTATCAGGCCAAATTTACCCCTACAATCAGTAAACTTTTAAAAATTACCCCTCAATCCGTCAGGTGACCTAGAATCTCCCAAATTATTATAATTAAGTTATTTATTTTTCTTGTTTATTTATTATTTTTAAAATAATTGGCATTTACCTGCTTTCTTAATTAGAGAAAAATAAGATAAAGAAAAATTAAATTAATACAACGGTTAGTAAACAAAGAATAGTAAATTGAAGAATCTAAATTAGGTAGCTTGTCTAAATTACAAAAGTATTCACAACATCCCAACTTCAATGAATTTGTTGCACCAAAGATATGGAGACTTTGCAAGTATTACTGATAGAAGTTGAAGTTCCTTGGAGACTTTATATTGTCGAATTCAACTTTGCTTTAATCAAATGCCTACACATTGTGCACTTTTAAGTTAGTCAATCGAACTCTATACTAACCAGACAATAACAAAATATATTCGAATATACATGTACATACATGATGATCAGCTGCATATAATACACAATAAATAGACCCACTAAATTTTACAGTGTGTATATGATTAAAAAAATAAATAAAATTTAAACCAATTCCAAACTCATTATCACAAAAAAAATAACAAATGATTTAAATTATATGATTTAAATCTTCAATAATATTATTTTTCTATCACTAATGATTATGATGAAATAGATCCTTCACCCTTAATTATATGTTTGGAGTTCGAGTGAAATTATTTTTATACAATCAAACATTTCTATAACAACCTCATTTATTTTGATAAATTTTGATTGCTATAGTAAAGTATTGTTATAGAGAACATATATTATAATATAATATAATAATTGATTTTGAGAAAAATTTAATTTTTATATTAAATGACTTTTATATTGAAATAGTATTAGAGATGTCAGACTATATATAATTGTTTGATGCGAAATAGTCTAGCAGGTACCAGATGGGAAACCCCCCAAAAAATATTATCCTTCAAACTCATTATATTTTAGGAAAAAAAAAAGGGGAAAAATTGGGAGGGAGATTAGGAGGGAGAGACAGAGTGTGTGCGCGTGTGTCCTGGCTTCTGTCAGTTTCTGCTTAGCTTCTGAAATCTGGGGTCTCTTCAAATTCTTCTAATTTCTTCTTCCCTTTCCTTTTTTTTTAAAAGTAATTTTTTACTTCTTAGTATAGTAAGCAAATTCTACAACAGCATTGTGTAGGTTGGTATTCATACCTTTAGCAGTGTAATTTACTGGGTTTTTGTCACAACACAAGTATGTGCCTAATAACTCTGGGGCAGGGACACAATTAGCCCCATTTCACTGTGATCTGTCTTTCTCCTGTCTTTACTACAGAATTGTTGTAAAAGCTGCTGCCTTTGCAATACTCTTCTAATGTAAGTCTTTCTTCTTCTTGTTCTGCATAATTTTCTTGATGTTTCTTTTAAAGCTTTAGTTTTTTTTTTTTTATTATTTATTTTTTACTTTTGTTCTTTAAAGTTTGGATATTTTGCACCTAATTCTTGACTAAAGTTTGTGATTGTTCCAGAAGTGCTTGTAAAGTCTTATTAACTGTAAATGTTTCAATCTAGCAGCAAGATCTGATGTAGAATTGGTATTTTTACAAGTCTGATTGTACTATTCTTTACCTAATTGCTCCATTTTCCTTTTCTTTCTTTTTTCATTTGGTTTCCATAAATATGCAAACTGTGTGTCCAAATAGAAAATTTTGGTGGTGGGGTTTGGATGAAAATTTTGGGGAAAATGAATTTTTTGTTTTAGGAAATGTAATTAGCTTCTATGCGGTGATTAACTGCCTAAGAGGGTATCAGTTTTTAGGTTGAATTAGTAGTTGAACAAAATTCTGCCTGGCACATCTGGAGCAAAATATAATTATTGTTTTTAATGGATGTTGACAATTGCATAATGATTGCCAAATGATTCAATCTGTTTACTTTCCTTGCTTTTGACTTGGACTTTGAACCCTCCATACTTTGATGTTTTTTTTCTTCTTCTAAAATAAGTAGGTAAGGATGTTGTTACATACTACTATTTTCTCTTCAATACATTCTGGTCAATTCAGCTTTTTGAAGTCCCTTTCGAATGGTCATTTGTTTGCTTCCTCATATTCCATTTGTCATCTTCTCTTGACAGTTCAGTTTGGCTTGCTACATCTTAGCTTCGTCATTTTGTGAGCGGAAGGTTTCTAGTAAAAGCTCATCCTAAGCATGTAAATTTATTAGAAATGATAATTAGGAACATCACAAACCTGATCACTAAAGCTGAGTAAGAGCCAACTCAGTTTCCTTTTTTCAATTGTGTTGAATTTGTCTTTATGTTTCAAGTTAGTAATAGTTTATCTGAAAATTTTATATCTTCAAGTGTTAGCAGTTATAGTAAACAAAGAAAAAGTGGTTTCTTATGCATATCTCTTCATGATTGTAACTACCAGACAATTAGATTGTGCATATCCGTTTCTAAATGAGCAAATTTATCAATTGGATTGGCTGATGAATAGATATCGTATTTCTCCCTTGAAATTGAAGTTTGACTTTTTTATTTGAACTAAAAGTAGATTAAAGAAATAGCCATTATTGGATGAACACTACAGATGATAGTACACATTAGTGGTTCCCCACTCATCCATATAGTGGACTTTTCTTTGAAGTTGAAAGAGACATGTATCCTATTGCTATTCTTTTTCTCCCTTTCATCCTCTTTCTCCCTTCTGAAAGATTCGTTCTTAATATTCTTTCTAGGTAATTTCTTTGCCATTGGCTATTGACACTTACCTCTCCCTGTTGAGTACTTAATCTATTATTGAACAATTCAAGGTTAAGAAGTTAAAAATAGGCGCTATTTCACCAGGAAAGCTGCACAAGTAGATCACTTCATATACTCAAAGGGTCAAGTGTGGTATCATAGACCAGCTAACTTGATAAGTGAAATAGGCTGTTATCTAAAGAACCATTGTTGTATTTTACTGCAAAAAGGAAATAGAGTTTCCCATTTGCATGATACTCTTCTCAGCAAGTCAAAGGTGCAGCTGAACAATAAGTGCTATGTGCTACCTTGCATGTGATGTGGTTCATGATCTAGTATGAAGTTGGATAGAGAACGTTGTCTGGGAGACAAGGCTTATATGCGGCTGATTTGATCTCATGGTCATCAAAGTTGCTTTTTGGATGGATGAGAGTAAAATGATATCGAACGAGCAGTTTATAATTTAGCTACAGCATCTCTTTCGTCCTACCTTCTTATAGAATTCATCATTAAATCTCTCATAAACCAGATTCAGGTATAGGGCAGTCAATAAAACGTGCTCCATTGGTTTTTCTTGACGATTATGTTTCTTAGTTCTTCCCATCTCCTTTTTTCCTAAGTCCTACTACATTGTAATCAAAGTTGTTTAAATGAGGGAAAGAAATTTAAGGGCAGCAGAGTGTCAGTGTAAGGCCAAAACTTTATTTTAATCTTGTTTCCTGACTATCAGTGCTAAAGCACGTGATATAACTTAGTTCAATAAAACGATTATGGACTGTTGTTGAATGAGAACTATAACTAACTCGTGAATCTGAAGGAAGCAGTGCATACTCCAAAGGTCAACCAGTATGAGTTTTTCCGAGGTGACAAAAGTAATGTTTCAGCTTGTTCTAGTGATAAATGATGTTTAGTGCTTTGGATAAGGAAGCAAATGATATGCTCTATTTGTTGCAGAGATAAAGCACGTGTTGTGTTATCCAGTGCAGTGTTTTCACATTCAGCATACAATCATAGGTGCATTACTGTTCAGCTGATGCAACTTTGACCTAATCTTTTGAAATATTGTGTGAAATCAAACAGCCATGATTATTGATCTTTCCGTGGTTTTGCTGTCTCCTCGTCTCGTTCTCTGTTCTTTCTTAATTTCTTCTGATTTTTCTCTTTCTTTTGTTTCTTTCTTTCTTCTGTCCCTTGAATTCTTAAAGTTCCTTCTTATGCTTCTCAGTTCATGCAGAGAGCAAGATGCTAGTGGGCCTTGAATGAACCTTAATTTCAGTAGTGAAAGGAAAATGACCTCAAAGCCAAAGAAAGGATGGAAATCAATTGTGCCTCTCCATTTGAAGACCAAATCAGCTGCACATTTTTGTTTGCTACCCAAAGCGAAGTCAGATCGATACGGTCCTGGTGACACACCTGTTTATCTCAATGTGTATGACTTGACTCCTATGAACGGCTATGTATATTGGGCTGGCCTTGGTATCTTTCATTCTGGTGTAGAAGGTATCAGCCTTATTAGATTTTCCCTCTTTTCTTTAGAGTTATTCATTGTTATTTATGTGGCAATGCACCCATGCAATATCCATTTCTGTTTTTCGATATGTTGCTCCTATTATTGGAGATACAAGTTCATTTGGGGTTTTTGCTTTATATATTGCTTTTCCTAATTCTGTTTGATCACATGTACCACAGTACGTTTCATCACCCAATGGATTTGTTTGTGTATCTTGACTTGTGATATAGCTAAAACGTTAGCTAAAGTCTTGTGTTCAGATTCAGAAATCAGAACTTATTTCTTGGATATATCCATGTAGAATCCATCCTGTAAATGCACTTTACTCGGTCAAGAAGAGATAAATGCATTTACCAAGTATTGGTGGTCTAGCTTATAGTGGGAAATCTAACTCAAATCTCAATTCATTGGAACGTAAGTCAAGTTTGCTCTTCATTCTTTGGTTTTAAACTTAAAATGTAGCGACTCAGGAGTCATTATGGATTCTGGTGCCTCTCAATACATCTTAGGGTGCTTTCTGAAAAAGGGAGTTGATTTCTCATGGTGTTGCTGCTTTACTTTTTTCCTAAGGATAGATCACCCACTTCCCCCCCCCCCCCTAAATGCTTGTTGTAGCCTGGTTACATTTTCTGCAAGTTCTTTGAGTCGAGTCTAAGGAATTGTCAAAATTCTCCTAAAGTTGTATTGGTTCGGGAGATGGACTTCAAAAGGACTTTATACTTTTTCTGGCAAGAGAGATTCCTCTGAAACAAATCATGGATGCGTCAGAAACTATCATATTGTTGTTAAACAACTTAACAAGTCTAAATGCATGTTGTCTTCCTTAACAACTTAAAGGTCATGTCAGTTTCTTTCTTCTGTTTCATGATGCAAGATTGTGTTAGTATTGATTACTTGTAAAAAAATATATATATATATTGTATTGGTATTGATAGTTTGCCACTAGGAGAAGCTTTTGATGACTTCCAAATGGAAAATAATATCATGGCTCCAACATGTAGACAATGGTCTTGAATTTGGGGGATTGGAAAGTTATGGAGCGAATAAGAATTTTATTACATTCCCCCATTTCTGTATTTCCAAATTCGTTCATTCATAGAAGATAGTAGAAAGGTCTTTTATGCATCTATTTTTGGATTCCTATATTGGTTTTATTCTCCCTGAGAAAGCATTACATGGGATATTTAAAATTTTCAATAGGGGAATCCCAAAGAAGTGTTAACCGTTGACCGTTGCATCTTAATAGTTCAATGTGAAATATGTGAAACTTTGCATGGAAAAAGGAGAACTGTGAGTGGGTCTGCTGCCTGAATTAGTTGTATTTGGTGCCTCATACTTTTGTAAGTTCAGTTAATCTGACCTATACTTTACAGTTCATGGTGTAGAATATGCATTTGGAGCTCATGACTATCCAAGCAGTGGTGTCTTTGAAGTTGAACCACGGCAATGCCCAGGGTTCAAGTTCAGGAAGTCAATATTCATTGGGGCTACAAAGTTGGATCCCTGTCAAGTTAGAGAGTTTATTGAACGTCAAGCTGCTAGCTATAATGGTGATATGTATCACTTGATTGTGAAGAACTGCAACCATTTTTGCAACGATTTAAGCTACAAGCTGACTGGGAAAAGGATTCCAAAATGGGTGAACAGACTTGCAAAATTAGGTAATCTTCTGTCATTCCACCTCTCTTTAATTAGCAATAATATAACGGACCTACAAGCATTTGGCTCTGGATTTATCAGTTGACTTGGTCTTGGAGAACTAAACTCATAAATTCCGGCGCTTCATAATGAGAATTCATCTATTCTTTTTTCCCCATCTTGGTATACTGGAGTCCTCAACTGCAGTAAATATGAATATATGGATTCCCTTAGGCATCAGTCTGGTTATACTAAACAGTGCTCGGTAGAGGGCAGCGCGAAACAATTTCCTTTGCCTCTGTCATGCACAAAATGTATAAGATATTACCTCACAGAACATAGCATTTGGAGGAAATTGTTCTTTTTACTTCCCAAGTTTTAAGCAAAATAGCTCCTTTTGATAATACTACTTGAGATGTTTATGCATGATAATCAGTAATCGGTGTGATCCACTGAATGTAGTTCGGGACTATGCTCCCGAAAATGTTCTTGTAGAAAAGAAAAGAGCTTTAGTCATGTAAAATCCAACTGCATGTAAGTATTTACACTATGTATTAGTTAATAACTTGGACGAGCGAGTTGGAGCCTTCTTGAGCGTGTAATAGTTTCTACACCAGAGAAAAAAGTTAAATTCAGAAAAGAAAATATTGCATTCAGTACTCTCATGCATTTTCGAACTTAAGGATTTTGTATGATATGCTTCATTCTTTTTTCTTTTTTGTGTATATAGGTTCAACGTTCAACTGCATGCTACCCGAGGCTCTGAAAGTTGCTGCGGTGGAACATGACCCTAATGGCCCTGAATATGATAGTGAGAAAAGAAGGTTGAGAAGTGCTTTCAGTTGTCTTTCTTCAATTTCAACAAGGCAAAGGCAGTTATCGACATCTTCATTATTTCTGCAGTCACCCTTGAAAGGGTGCTTACCATCTTGGGAGTTAAGAAAGTCTAACAACAGGTCTCTGAAAGAAAGGTAAGATAATGGACCCTTCCAATTTCTTGGAATATGTTGAACAGAAATATTATGAAGGTTATTTCCATGTATTCTTGGGAAAATGAAAAACCAATCAGAGTGACATGCTTAGGAAGGTGTAGTATTTGTAACATGACGTTTCAGTGTATGCGAAAAGAAATTCCTTATTTGATTGCTTCATTTTGAGAAATTTTGCCCCACTTAGAAGTTGAAGCAGTGAGTTGTTGGATCAAGATGAATGGAGATGCTTGTGCATCCAAGAGTATAGCCTAGTGGTTAATAAAGTGGGTGGAGATTAGAGAACTATGAGGTCTCGCGTTCAAATTCCACCGGAGACAAAAATTTGGTAGATAGAATTTTGAGATACTTGTGTTGGTCGGAGGTACTAGGTACCCTTTGGAATTAGTTGATGTGTGCACGAGCTGGGCTGGGCGTCACAGTTAGTATTTGACAAAGGTTATATTATTTGACAAAGAGTCGGAGGCAGTAGATACTCGCTGGAATGGCAAAGAAGAAGTTATGTACTAAAATCGCTACAGATTACAACGGGACAAAATGGCTAAAGTCCCAAGTAGTGGAATCCAATAGGCAACAAATCGATATTATTTCAAGTTAAAGCTCTTCGCGCTGTTGACAAACTGAGGAGTTTGTCAACTTTGCCGTTATCAATTTTCCTTTTTAATATTTATTTTTTCCTAATAATCTAATTCTCTTTGTTTCACACACTTTATTCTCGCATTGGATGCAACAAAATGTAGTTACAGTTGAATTAATTGATTAGAATAATGAAATAAATGAGAGTAAATGCCTTAAAACGCATCTAAATTATCACCTTTTTGCTAGTTTCCTACCTAAATTACCGCCTGTCCCCAAAACCCCCTTGAATTATATTCTCTTTCATATTAAAACCTCCCGTCGCATTTTTAATGATGCGTGTGATACTCTCGCATATTTGTTAGAAACGTGCCATGTGACACTCCACGTGGATATTTAATTAGCCTAATCAGAAAACCAACTTAATTATTATGTAATCTAAATATTAATCCGAATTTATTAAATGGGTAATATTAGTTACCCGATTAAAACATATAAGAGGTCTAGCGCAAAAAGCATTCAGTAAAATTCCCTTTTCTCTTCTATCTTTCGCTAATGGCTTCTCTTTGTCTCACTAGCAATTTTCATCATTAAGCTTCGCTCTGACTTTCATTTTTTCCTAATAACCCTCGATTTGTGTTATTAAGTTATTTCCATTAAGACAGTGATTGTCTTCTTTCTGCAAAGTATTCAATTTGGGTTGTTTAGTATAAAATCGTGCCACTATTGTTTGCTATTTGATCTCTCTTATTGTTGGTATTTTCTGTCAGTTCCAAGTCTTCCACATCCTACCGATACAAATTACAGTCACCAACTTCATCTACTCCTTTCCATCTGGAGGACAGAAGAAAGAGTTGCACGAAGGAAATAAGTGAGTGTACTTTTTAAATATATAATAGAATTTTTATGTAGGTTATCTCCCCTGTATTATGAAACTCCATTGTTCTCATATATCTTGTTCTTCTGCAAATATTTTTCAAAAGTTTGAAGAGAAATTCAATAACAAGAGAGGGAGAACTTCGGCCGGAGAAATGGAGGAGAAAGGTGAAAAAATGGAGAAGAAAGGTGAAAAATGAGGAAGGAAGGTGAAATATAAAGAAAATGAGAAAAAATTAAAAAATAAATATAATTTTTTTTATTTAAAAAAGGACTAATTAACATTTAGACACTATCTTGTGGGCCATTTTGATGACTTTTTCTAGCCTTCATGTGCTCTTTCACGGGTTATTACACATAATACGTCACATAAGCAGCAGAGGGGTTTTAATACGAAGGAGGATATAGTTCAGGAGATTTTGGGGGACAAGCGATAGTTTAGATGGAAAACTGACAAAAAGTTAATAGTTTAAGCGGGTTTTAGAGTATTTACTCAATAAATGAAAATAGAAGTTGGGTCAGCTCTTTAACGATCTGAAGATGAATGAAGTTTACGACTATGCCAGGCCTCCAAATTTTCAGAATAATACACCACTTGTTAGGATCGAAATAATCAGGTGTCATACAAAAATTTAACATAATATTTTAAGTTGGTTATATAGCCCATGTAAATATTTTTTTTGTGTGGCCCATAAAAGAATAATTGAGCCCAAACCAAAAACTAGTCCTAAAGCAGAACTAGACTAGTCCTAAACTAGTTCTAAAACACTAAAACAATCGAAACCATTTTGCCCCTTCTCCACTAAATGGTGACTATTTCACTGTCTCCGGATGCGATTGCAATGGACACTATTAAACATGAGAAAGTAAGAAAATTTGAGGAGTTTGTTGATCGCTATCTGTACCAGATCTTGTGGATGTGCAAATGTTCTATAAATGACTTCTCTATATGTTCCTTTAAAAAGATTATCTTTGGAAGAGAATGGATGATTGATTAAAGTTTCCATAAGTTTTCTAGAACTGAAATTGGAACTATATAACCTATTGACTAGCATAGTTGAGGTCAATGCTAAAAATAAAAACATAGTAGTTATTGGTAAAATATTTTTAGGACTAAAGAAATATTTGAAGCATAAGTATATTAGAAAAAAACCCAAAAAATCCGAAAAACCCAAGAAAACTCAATTTTGAATGAGAATGAATAATCCTTAATTTATAGAAGTTAAATTTTTTTTCTGCAAAAAGACTAGCCAAATATGAAAGAATCATATTTTCCTTTTTGTATAAAAAAAATTTATGGTAATATATTGCCCTTCTTTCGAGAAATAAAAAAATCAAATATAATAAAAATATTAAGACACACCTAACAGTGTGAAACAAATGACGGTACATATATAAGCATTGATGTTATTTCAACTTTCAAGTTAGCCAATATTTTCCCCTAGAGAATAGAGACCTTAGATTTAAATCAAATGATCCAGTGTTTCTCATAATTATAGTACTAGTTTTTGGGAAAATGATACTTTTTTTGTGTGGGTAACTTGACAAAGGAAACTCATATATAATGCACGTTTTAGTTGTTACATGCACGTACTGAGTCACAGTGATGTGTCAGTATTATTTTTCGTTTTTCAGTCGGTGCTCGATAATTACATGTTTGTATGGGAGCTCGATTAATTCGGATTCGCACCGCGTAACCCCTCTGCTACAGTGGCGGATGTAGCTACCAAGCTATGGGATCAACTAAAATAGTACTCTAGTATATTTAGATATATATATATATATATATATATATATATATATATATATATATATATATATATATATATATATATATATGTAAAAATCACAAAAAATTAGTTCGCTATTATATATAATTTTAAAGTACAATAGGTTCGGTGGTAAAACTATATAGAATTAACCTATCAAATTAAAATCCTGGAATGAAGCGGGAAGCACTTCCCCTACTAGGATTATTTCATTCCCAAAGCTTGAACGCGACACCTCTGATTAAGATCGAGTGTAGGAATCCTATCCTTATTTCTATTACAATTTTACTCGATTATCAATTACTAATGTTTATCAAGAAATTTACTTGTAATTACCCATCTATATGATTTGTCTTAATTAAAGTATTAATTTACACTTTAAATTTAATGTAATTTTATTTTCTTTACAACTATTACCTTAATATTTTCTTCCATCATTATTAATAATTTGATATATTATATTATGTAAGTCATATACAATCAAACTTCTCTATAATGATATCGTTTATTCCGAGATTTTTTGACTGCAATAGTGAAATGTTGTTATGAAAAACATATAATATAAGATAACATAAAAAATCGGTTCCAAAAATCCTTAGTCATTATAATAAGATGTTATTCTAAAAGATAGTTGTTATAGAGATGTTTAACTCATTGTTTTAAAAGGCGTGGGCGTAAAGTGATGCGTTTTATATATGCCTCAGCGAGGTGTAAGCCCCGAGGCGCGGGGCGTAAGCCACATATGTATTTAATTTTTAATATTTTATAAAATAATATAATTATAGTAAATGTTTATAAACAGGTAAAATTGCATAAAAATTGAAGAAAACTATATATATATATATATATATATATATATATATATATATATATATATATATATATATATATATATGTGTGTGTGTGTGTGTGTGTGTGTGTGTGTGTGTGTGTGTGTGTGTGTGTGTGTGTGTGTGTGTGTGTGTGTGTGTGTGTGTAAACAATCTATTATACGATACTTACAAGTACAAATAACTTGAGTCTAAAAGAATAAAGTTTTCTACATGGAGGAACAAAAAGGATGACTAACCAGCAATTTGAACTTTGAACTTGTTGCTATGAAGGAGAATAAAGTTCTCTTTGTATTTGTAAAATAAATTAAATATTTGTTACTTTTGAAAGATATTAGCAGACTAGCGGACAAGATAAAGAATTTGGAGAGATCATGAATTAGGGTTTCAATCAATAGAAAAGGTCTTGACTTTTAAATGTAATACATTTCAGTTCCTTTTTAAAACTTTTGAGTAATTACCAAGCTGACTTTTGCGATTTTGGGTATTATATGAATGACTTATTCAATAAATTTTATTTTAATTTGAAAAGATCTCTGGGGCTTACACCTCACTAAACAAAACGCCTCTCAAATGCTCGGGCATACGCCCCGAATTGTTGGGCGTACGCCTCTTGAGACTTTCGCCCCACACCATCGCCTCAGGATATTTTTGATGTGTCTCGCCCCAGAGATCGTCTCGAAAACGCCTTTTAAAACACTGGTTTAACTGTTAGCATCTTTAACTTTTGTTCCAATTCATAAAATGAGATGAAGGGATTAATTGCTAAATTAACTGTTCTGCGAAACAGGTGCAGGCAAGCCATCCATTTTTAATAGTAGCAGGAAATTAAATGGCTTATTTAATTGCCTTTATTGTTTGAATTGGCTATGATTTATTGCGTCTTCCTGTCACTGACTCTCAAACATCACTCATTTAGGCACAATAAAAAAATCTAAATATTTGATGTTTTAGGTCTTTTTCTTCTTCATATTCATCCTTATTATCGCTCTAATTAGTGGAGTAACGTTATTACTAACCAATTACGAACAATGTTATTATTTTAGACTAATACTCAGACAAAAAGGGGTTGAATTGTGTATTACCTGATTTTCGCGTTTTCAAAGAACATGGTTCTTTGACTATTTGAACATACTCAAACGTCCACCAAACTTATATAGAGAACCAGGTTCTTTATTAGTTCCCACAGAATACACTCACACAGCTGTAAGTAAATAACACAATAGAGTTTTACGTGAAAAACTCCCAGCTCACGGGATTAAGAACCACGACCTACCCTTGTAGGATTTCAATTTCACTACTGAGCAAATTTCAGATTACAAACTATTATAACCTAGGAATTAACCTCTTAATCCCTCACTAACTTGTAACAACTCTATTATAAGCCCCTTTGTAATAACTCTTTTACAAAGCTTACAACTCGCCTAACTCTAGCCAAGACACAAATACAAGGTTTATAATTTTACAAAGGTTTCCTACACAATGCTTCTAACTAAGTTAAGTAGAAATTACAAGTAAATCACTTTGACAAAGGTGCTACACAACTAAGGACATATGATGACTCAATGCAAGAAACTGGTCCTTCGTTATGTTGCTCTTTGTTCTTGACGTCTTGAATGTCACTTGCAGGTTGGCAATATACTTGAGAGAGAACTTGATGAATTCTAGAGTGTGCAAGTGTAATGTTTTGCCTTTGCTTCATGTTAATATTACATAAGTGACTTCACTTGAATGATGCAAGCATGTTTGGTACAAATGCATTTCCCATAAAGTGACTGCTCCACTGTTTGTACTGTTGCGTGTGTGCAGAGAAACAATTACTGACACTTTACAACTGTGGGGAGTTGACTGGTACTGTCAGTAAGGGAACTGATGTCGATTTGTTCCCTCTATTGTTTCTTGGACTCTGAATATTAAAAAATGTCCCAAACTTGAGACTTGTTGATCTTGAGCACTCAGAGGATGTGGAACAAGTTCCCCCATCTGGTTTTCAACAAAGTTTGTTAAATAATCAAAATATAGCAAGACACATAATTGATCAATTTTTCCCTTTTTGATGATGACAAACTTGTAATTGAAATTTCCCCTAAGACTGTGCTTGTTCCCCCTCCTTGTTCCCCCTCAGTTAATTTTCCCCCTTTTGGCATCATAAAAAGATTAGTGACAGGCAATAAGCAAAAAGAAGTCTAGCCTGATTAACTCATGTCACTTGTGTGCCCACAAACATGACTGAAAACAGAGCAAGAAGCAGACAAGATAAACATAGCAAAAGGACGGGATATTCATTAATTTTGAAAATAAACAGGGAGCAGTTCCATTTGTTGCAAAATCATCCACAAAATAAAAACAACAAAAAAAAAGAAGATATCAGCCACTAAACATATCCAAATTCAGAACACCAAAACACAGAGAAGACACTAGAGCTTGACACGGGGAAGGGAACGATTTTAAGGAGTACTGGAAGGGGGAGGCAACGATGAGGAGGCAAGAGTTCTAAGGAGGATATCCATTCGAGCATTTGCAGACCCTTGCTCAGTGAGTAACCTCTCCTTTAGGTCCTCGACTTGTTGCTTGAGATCAGCATTCTCCTTGCTCAGACGGGCAACCTCTGCGCTGTATATGCTACTAGAACCTGGTGCCTCCTGGGCCTAACTAAGTTGTCCCTCAAGAATAACATTTCGGGCCTTCAACTTCCTTATCTCTTCATTGGCAATGTTCTGAGCTTCAATCAGTTGAGAGATAGTGGAGTTGCTGCTGACCCCTCCTTTCTTATCGATGCACTCAAACTCTTCTAAGGTGGTTTTGGAGAAGGTCTTCTTGCGAGTACCCACTGAGGCCTTTCCCAATGGAACTTTGAAGAACTCAAAGACTTTGGTGAGCAAGAACCCGTAGGGCAGTCCATGATTACCATCCTTGAAATCCGCCACTTTCTTCATGTGCTCAATCATGATACCGGGCAGATTGATAGTGGAGTGTGCATCCAGTGCTTCCATGAGGAAAACGTCTGCTCGAGACGTAATAGAGCGTCTTTCTGCACGAGGGAGCAACACTTTGTTCACCATCTCAAATAATAGCTGGTACACTGGAAGGAGAGACTTCTTGTGTACCTGTTCCCCCTGCTGCACGACATCATCCTTCAAAATGGTTTTTCTGAAATTAGAAGAACAAGTCCCCTCAATGGAGGATATTCCACCAGTAGGCACACCCAGGATGGTTCCCAACACAACCTCATCCAGCACAAAGCCGACATCGTTCACCTTCATACATATGTTGTCATCTTTCACTGTGAAAAAGTCAGCATAGAAACTGTGCACCTCTGTCTCATACACCTTAGGACTCTCATTTGTCAACAAATGTGTCCACTGTTGAAAGTCACAGATATCCACGTCTTCACGCATTCCATGCATGTCAAGAATATCAGGGGCAAATGTTCTGCCCCACAACACTTTCTGATTTCTCAGATTTTCCCTTCCTTCATTCTTGGCCACCCCCCACCTTGGTCCTTTTTGAGGAACCAGGTTCCTCATTGGCACCAGCCTTCCATTTCAATGATTTTCTCACACTTTTAGCTTTCTCTGTAGGTTTCTTAGACACGTTCTTACCGAACCCCTCAACTACTTTTTCTTTAAACTCACCCACTTCAACATTACTAACCTCCATCACTTTCACAAAGGACTCTTTTCCAGATTTTTGAACAACAGGTTTCTTGGAGGACTTACGGATTAAGGGACTGGGTTCCTCATCCACCTCGTCATCAATGTCGACAACAACAGCTGTAGGCACTACCTCTTCATGTACTAACTTTTCACCCTTCACCAACCTTTTCTTCTTCTTTTCTTTCTTACTTTTCTTCATAGCTGATTCAAGAGCCCCCTTCTGTTGCAGCCTAGTAGTAGGTCTTTTAGGAGAGGGTGTTTTGGGAGTTGCCCTGCTACTCCTAGCACTAATAAATCTTGCTAGAGCCACATTATCATAGTCTTCTTCACTACCTTCATTCTCCTCCTCAGACATAGATCTCATCTCGGGAGCAACAATGGCCAATGGTTTAGCATAGAAATGAGGAGGGGGAGCAGGATCAGTACTGACCTGGGTTCTTCTAATGAATTGGGGGTTTCATCCCAAGTAGGAGTAGAGGGCTCCTCTTGGGCGGAGGGATCGGGTCCCTCGAGTGATTCCCCAGTAGTACTTTCTGGTGCCAAAATTTCGATAGGCACAGTTCCCTACCTTCTTCCTGTAGACTCTCACCTTCCCCCTGAGACCCATTGGTGTCAGACACACCTTCATAGCAACCATCCACACACCCCTCAACAACTATCGACAACATATTCTCTATGGCCTCTTGTTCTTCTAACCCCAACAGAAACTCATAAGGCATAGAATGTGTTACCTATAAGATCTGCAGCATTCAAATCGAGACTTGGGGTAGCCATTGTGTTAACCATACTTTGTTGTGCCTCAGAACTTTCTTCCAAACATAGACTCAAAACTTCCTGATTTTCTTTTCCCTCTACTGTTTCTTCCCCAACCATTATTTCGGCGAGGCGGAGAGAGAGGCCGAAGCTACAAACCTCTTGGGATTCGAGGTCTTGAGACTCCGATGAGAACCAGAATTTGATTGGTTTGAGAGACAGTGTGTGGTTGGGAATCCTGTTTAGGGTTTGGACTGGGTGGTGTAGGGTCTGTCACTAGTGCTTCAAGAGATGAAGATATGGTGGGGAATATACTAGGGACATTTAAGGATTCGAGATTTTCAGACATTATGAAGTGTAGTAAGAGTTTATGAAAGAAGAGAGTGTTCAGTTGTTTGAGAGAAAAGGGACTTTTTGGCTTTTGATGTCAACAATTGTGAGAGTGATAGAGCTTTGGATTTATTTAAAGGGGGTGAGGGACCGGTTGGGAAGGTGTATTAATTTTCTAGGTTGACGGGTCATTTCGGAACGGGTATGACTCTTGGGTTCCAAAAAGAAAAAGAAGAAGCTGACAGTTTAATAACATGGCGCCCTTTTTAACCGTTAAAAAGATTGTGTATGAGAGTACAAAAGGAACTACTAACCTGTGTCGCAGGAACCAGGTTCCCTAATAGATTTTGTAAATTTGAGCCTCATCCTTTTGCAAAGATACAATACATTAGCTCCTTGTTTGCTCTGTAATCGTCATGCGTGTCTACCTGTAACGTTATAGAAATGAGTTAGACCTTGCCATAAAATATTTTTTAGCAATTTCACATGTACATTTCTTTCATAGACAATCATCGAGGGACCAGGTCCTCAACTTGATTTTATCAACCCTAGAGCAAGACGATTCTTTTCAAAGTGCTCTCTGCTCAGTACTTTGGTGAAGATGTGTGCAATTTGATCTTTTGTGCTGCAGAACTTCATGCAGATAAGCCCTTTTTCAACATTGTCTCTGAGAAAATGATGTCGCACATCAATGTTCTTTATTCTCTTATGATGAACTTGGTTTTTTGCCATGTTGAGAGCATTGGTGTTGTCACATAGTAATGGCACACAATCAGAAAACACACCAAATCTTCTAGTTGTTGTTTGATCCATAACAGTTGAGCACAACAAGAGGCAACTGCCACATATTCATCTTCTGCAGTTGAAAGAGCCACTGAGTTTTGTTTTCTTGTACCCCATGAAATTAGACACGAACCCAGAGAGTGTGCCATGCCAGAAGTGCTTTTTCTGTCCACCATATAACCAGCATAATCAGCATCAGCATACCCGATCAAGTCGAAGTTGTCTCCTGAGGGGTAGTAGAGAACCAGGTCCTGCGTTCCCTTTAGATATCTCAGGATTCTCTTGGCAGTCTTCAAATGAGATTCCTTTGGATTTGATTGAAACCTAGCACATAGTCCCACACTAAAAATGATATCTGGTCTGCTTGCTGTGACATACAAGAGTGACTCAATGATACCTCTGTACATGGTCTCGTTCACAGGGGAACCAGGTTTATCCATGTCCAGTCGAGTGGCAGTGGCAATAGGAGTGTCAATGACTTTTGAGCTTTCCATTTCAAATCTCTTCAGAAGCTCTTTGATGTACTTCTGTTGACTTATCATTGTGCCATTAGGAGTTTGCTTGACTTGCAAGCCTAAGAAAAAAATTCAATTCCTCCATCATGCTCATTTCAAACTCACTTCCCATGAGCTTTGCAAACTCCTCACACAGAGAATCATTTGTTGCACCAAAGATGATGTCATCAACATAAACTTGCACAATGAGTAGGTTCCTCCCCCGTTTCTTCAGAAATAATATGTTGTCAATTTTTTCTCTTGTAAAACCATTTTCTAGGAAAAGTTTGGACAACCTTTCATACCATGTATGAGGAGCCTGCTTCAGCCCATATAAGGCATTGTCTAGTTTGAAAACATGCTCAGGATGTTTATGACATTAGAAGCCAGGAGGTTGCTTGATGAAGACTTTTTCTTTTAGACGGCCATTCAGAAATGCACTTTTGACATTCATTTGGAACAATATGAATTCCATATGGGATGCAAATGCAATAAGGATTCTGATGGCCTCTATTTGAGCAACTGGGAAAAAAGTTTCATCATAGTCAATCCCTTCTTCTTGATTGTACCCTTAAACTACCCGCCTTGCCTTGTTCCTTGTTGTGTTCCCAAACTCATCAAGTTTGTTTCTGAATACCCACCCGGTTCCTATAATAGTTCTATCATCAGGTCGAGGAACCAGGTGCCATACGTTATTCCTCTCAGATTGATGGAGTTCATCTTGCATAGCAGTAATCCAGTCAGCATCTTTCAATGCTACCTTGATATTTTTGGCCTCAACTTCAGAGAGAAAGGCTAAGAAGGCAAGTGAGTTTCTCGACTTCGATCTAGTTTGAATCCCTAAGTCGAGAGGAGTGATCACATTTTGAAGAGAGTGTGAGCTTTTGTGCTTCCAGTTAGACACCTGAATCTCATTGTGGGAGGGTCCATGTACTTTTGAATGTGACTCGTGGTTGATGTGAGTCCCACTTCTCAGCTTAACATCTGGGGTTCCTTGCATAACATCAGCAACTCTGTTCTCAGCTTCAGTTATTGTGATCGAGGAACAAGGTTCCTCTACATCATCTGGAGAAACCGCTGTATCATCATCATTTTATTCCTTGACGTAGCTCATTATGTTAGCCTTTCCATTTGCTATATCAATGACTTCACCAGGGACTGTTGACTACTCTCCGTCTTGATCAATCTTATCATGTGAATCTTTCCCACGTAGGTGGTGTGATTCATCAAAAAACTTCAGATTTCTCTGAACGTCTAGAAAGTTTACCTCATCATCATCATTATCTTCATCATCGTCAGATTTTGCCATCACGGAAAAGACGGAATAATAATCAACTGCTTCACTTTCGACTGCCATCATGGAGGTGTCACCTTGTGCATCATCTTCTCCAGATTCACTGGAAGAGTCTCCCCATGCAGCAAGAGCTTATTTCACAATATTGTGCGGCTTTTTTTCTTTTAAATATTTTGTCAGGAACTGGGTTCCTCTTGGCTGTTTTGTCTATGTTGTGCTTTTACTGGTCTTGCTTGAGGAGGGGACAATCCTTGAAGTGACCTGGCTTCCCGCACTTAAGTCATATCCTCTTGGCTTGCTGGAGCTGCCCTTCTTTGGAATACCTCCATTTCTGCGGACCATCTTCTGAAATCTCTTTGTCAAGTAAGCCATATCAGCATCCTCACCACTTGATTCATTGTTGTCTATCTTGAGGACCAGGTTCTTCTTCCTTTTGGGCTATCTTCTCTCATGATCCTTTTTCTTCTTCATTTCATAAGTTTTTAAATTAATAATGAGTTCATCAATGGTTAGCTTTTGTAGATCCTTTGCCTCCGTGATAGCATTTACTTTGCTTTCCCAGGAACTAGGTAATACCCTGAGTATTTTCCTGACAAGTTTGTTCCTTGGAATGATTTCTCCTAGGGAATGGAGCCCATTGATGATAGAGGTGAAGCGAGTGTGCATGTCCTGAATGGACTCATCATGCTTCATCCTGAAGAGTTCATACTCAGTGGTTAGCATATCAATCTTTGACTGCTTGACTTGAGTTGTCCCTTCATGTGCTATTTGGAGAGCTTCCCAGATCTCCTTGGCAGATTGACAAGCCGAAATCCTATTGTATTCATCTGGCCCAATGCTACAGACGAGGATTTTCTTTGCTCGAAAGTTCTTCGCTATAGCCTTGCGGTCAGCATCGTTGTATTCCTTCCTAGACTTGGGAATTGTCACTGCTGGTTCCCCAATGGTTTTCATAGGAACACCATCGTAGATAACATCCCAGAGCTTTAAATCTTCAGCCATGATAAAATCATGCATCCTTATCTTCCACCATCCATAGTATTGGCCATTGAATCTTGGTGGCCTGTAGGTGGATTGACCTTCTTTGAAGTTTGGTGGAGCAGCCATGAGGATCCTTTCTAGGTGTTAGCCTGATAGAAAGAACCTGCTCTAATACCAATTGATAGAAACTAAGGGTCCACCAAACTTATATAGAGAACCAGGTTCATTATTAGTTCTCACAGAACACACTCACACAACTGTAAGTAAATAACACAATAGAGTTTTATGTAGAAAACTCCCAACTCACGGGATTAAAAATCACAACCTACCCTTGTAGGATTTTAACTTTACTACTGAGCAAACTTCAGATTACAAACTATTGTAACCTAGGAATTAACCTCTTAATCCCTCACTAACTTGTAACAACTCTATTATAAGCCCCTTTGTAATAACTCTACTACAAAGCTTATAACTCACCTAACTTTAGCCAAGACACAAATACAAGGTTTATAATTTTACAAAGGTTTCCTACACAATGATTCTAACTAACCTAAGTAGAAATTACAAGTAAATCACTTTGACAAAGGTGCTACACAACTAAGGACATATGATGACTCAATGCAGGAAACTGGTCCTTCGTTATGTTGCTCTTTGTTCTTGACGCCTTGAATGTCACTTGCAGGTTGGCAATATACTTGAGAGAGCTTGATGAATTTTAGAGAGTGCAAGTGTAATGTTTTGCCTTTGCTTCATGTTAATATTACATAAGTGACATCACTTGAATGATGCAAGCATGTTTGGTACAAAGACATTTCCCATAAAGTGACTGCTCCACTGTTTGCACTGTTGCGTGTGTGCAAAAGAACAGTTGCAGTCCCTTTACAGCTGTGGGGAGTTGACTGGTACTGTCAGCAAGGGAACTGATGTCGATCTGTTCCCTCTATTCTTTCTTGGACTCTGAATGTTGGAACATCTCCTAGACTTGAGACTTGTTGATCTTGAGCATTCAGAGGATGTGGAATAGATTCCCCCATCTGGTTCTCAACAAAGTTTGTTAAATCATCACAACAGAGCAAGACACATAACTTATCATGGATTCTAGGAAAGAACATTTATTGGGTTCTGGAATCATTCTCTTGACTCGTACTAATAAGAATTTGACTCCACAAGAGATTAAACAAAAGGCTGCTAAATTAGTTTATTTCTTGCGTTTACTACTTGATGTTTTTTTTTTGTTTTGTTTTGTGGAGAAATTGAGAATCAGAACGTTCATTCAATTAAAGAGAACGTATATGAAAGAACCAACTATAAGAAAGGACCATAAAAAGAAACTATTTTTATGGTCTTTATGCGTATGCAAAGCCACGCAATTCAATAACAAAATAACAAATCAAAATAATAGATTCATCTTAGATGGCAAGCCATCTCTGCCCAACACACGATATTACATAAATGTAGTCATGTTTTTAAGTTTACAGTCTTGCAACCTAGTATTCTTTTGCAATAATATTCATACACTCAGTAAAAAATATTATATAACATTATACACTTATTTTAATATTATATAATTTTGTATATAAAAATTGAGTTTCGTCTTTTAAGAACTTTAACTCACGAAAAAATCGCCAAATAGCTCAAATCTTCACCAAATAGTTTTAAATTTTAACCACAACTTCCAAATTAATGACATTCTCAAAAAATTGCAATCATCAATTTGTCAAAAATTTCATTTCAAGCTTTTAAAACCACAAAAATAGATTTTTTAATTTTTCACTTTGATTCACTGAACAATATTTAAATCACCGATATACACGAATATAACTCTCAAATCAGTTTCTAATACATATATTCTTTATACCGTAATTGTTTCTGTTGATAATCAGTGTTCGAAACCAGAAAATCAGAGAGAAAAAAATTTGTTAATTTAATAAACAAATCGTAAAATAATTCCGAGCCCATAAGTTGCTTGTGTGTCTTTAAGGAATTTAATCCCCTCACTGTTGCCCAAGGTTTTGAATTAATTCCTCACAGGATAGAACAAAATAACTATTCTGTAATAACGGCACTACAAATCACAGAACTTCAGCGAACTGAACAAACAGAGCAAATCACACTTGGCACTTTATTTATTTGAAAAATAATGCGACAATGTAGAAAAGAGGGAAGACGTTTTCAGATTTTCCATGTGTAAAAAAAAGGCCAAGCCTTTAATTTATAGATAATGAACGGGTGAGATGGAGAAATGTAATTCAAGAGCTGCCACTACCATTTTCCGTTCATACCATTTCGTAAAAACCCAACAATTTCCCACAGGAATGGGGAATGGAATAAAAATATGCATGAAATATTGTGTGATTCTCAAGCAAGGATTAATTACATATGGATAAGTAGGTTTCCCTTTGAACTTTCCGTAGTGAACGTATGTCGGATATACTCTGTCAATTGGTAGATTTGATATCTTTGAACCGTCGAGTTTTTGTGTATATCTAGACGACCATAAGTCACGCAATCAACACTTAACCATTTTTGGTTCTCATTGTCGTGTTCGTTTCATCCATGAATACCGCCTGATTTCATAATTGCGTAGAGAACTGGTCTTACAAAATTCTCATTAAAGCGACTTCATACTTACATAGGTGATTCCTAAATGTGTCATCCCGTAAATAACTATTTGATATATCGCGTATCAAACTTAGATATCATTAAAAGCCTTAATGCTTTATCCTTGGTACTGAACATTGTCTCATCACAAAAATGGACTAAAATTTTATTTGACAATGATGAACCATCACTAATGACTTTGTTTGATCTTCTTGAACCTAGATCTTGGGATCTCCAGTCTTCTAGGTAGAGTTACCGTCATAGTGACTTGTCCTCGGCGATAGTGCCATTCCCTTTGATGACTTCTCAACCGCCTCTCTAGTTTGGCCTTTTATAAGAGGATCCGACACATTATCGATTGACTTTACATAGTCCAATTATGATAATTCTCCTAGAGAATAGTTGTCTAACAGTTATATGTCTTCTTCATATATGACGAGATTTTCCGTTATACATAGTGCTCCCAACTGTTCCTATTGCCGCTTGACTATTACAATATATGCATATAGGTGCCAACGATTGGGCCAAAATAGGATATCTTTAAGAATTTCTGGAGCCATTTTGTTTCTTCACCAGCCTTGTCTAAAACTATAAAATCAACCTCCATTACAGAGCGGGCAATACCCGTTTATTTGGATAATTTTCAAGACACCGCTCCTCCACCGTCTGTGAAAATAAATCCACTTGTGAATTAAAAAATAGTCGAACCGGTGATCATTTGCATCTCTATACCCATCCATTACCGTGGGATACTTATCATAGTGTAAAGCATAATTTTGAGTATATTTCAAATATCTCAAGACTTGTTTCATTGTCATGATAGCTCAATGCAAACTTTTGTCGTTGTGATACATCACCACTTTCTATTGCAAACCCAATTATGATAAAAATAGCTAGAATGGTTGGCATCAATTGTGGCCACAACATTTTAATATATAACATATTTCACAACCACTCCGTCATTTTCTAGTATTTACATACTATTTATTCTTATTCCATAATGAAATACAAGTCTATATGATATGCAAATAATAACACCTTCATTCATGAAATAGATCCAACTTGCTATGGATATTTGTCATTTTCATCGGTTGCTTCACCATATTATAGACCAATATATTAATACATCCATTCATGAATGGTCATGTCTATTGTTTACCCTAAAAAATGGATAGCAATTAAATTTATTTGTGGTTTTAAGGATACGTGGATTAATTCGATAAAAACGATAAATTGCGTAAGATTAAACGGATAAAAGAGGTAATAAATTATCAAATCACTTGAGAAGGGTGATTTCAGACTTAACAAAAGCCTTAATGAAATATCTGCCCTCGATCCCGGACTCACAATGACCAAGCAATTATGAACAAGAACTAGAACTTTAAATAATAGAGAAAATAATAGTATATTACCTTGATATGCGTGTTACAGTGTCTCAAATGAATAATCAGACCCCCCTTTATATAGTACGAGAGTTTTACCCTAAGTACAATTTTATGAAAGGTAAAAAATCTTATGTTTAACCAATCACCGGTTTTGTGCCGATACGTGCCGAGATCCACGCCGTGATATCCGGCTGGTCATGAATATCACGGCCTTTTGTTGGTCGTACTCGGTTACGTGGTAGTGTTCTCCGAGGCCGTTGGGGTTCGAACCAAACTCGGGGTCATGGCCCCGATACTCCAGAGACCGAGCGCTTTTCCCGGACCCCGGCTCGAGGGGCTCCTTGTCTCGATTCAAGTTCTCTACCGCTACATCTCTTGCTCCGTTTGCTTCATCGGAAGACGAGGCATCTCATGGGCTTGATTTTACCCGTATACAGATAGTCCTCTCATTTCTCGGAGAGTAAGTTTACGGAAAAGACAAGAAATGATATGAGCACCTCGATTCCTTCCCCAACACGCCGTTGCAGAAATGACAAAAGATTCGAGACATCCCATCAGATGTGTCATAATGAATTCAAACGCATGTTAGCTGTCGGCAGGCCGTCCTTGGATACGAAACATCGCGAAGCCTCTATAAATACTCCACTCTTTCGTTCATTTTTTACTTTTTGACCAATATTCTACCCTCGTACCTTCAGGATATCACTGCCTCTCTTCCCACCCTAACAATTTTATGTCCGTTCTTCAAGAGATTTTAGCAAATTGCAAGTTTTCATTTACCTTTTATCCAAACCAACACGTTTGATTTTCTCAGCAAGCTTTTATCCTTCATCTCCTAATCTTCCTTTTCACTTATCCTAACTTTTTTTTCTAGATAACAATGGCAAAGACTTCTAAGACTGTTCCCCAAAAAGTTCCTCTTCAAGACCGATTGCCAAAGTCGAGGAGAGCGCTCCTTATGTGATTGAACTCGAGAGGTCCACTCCGGGCATGACTATCAATGAACCAGTAGCCGAACCTCCCTTGAAAAAGTTCATCCCCGAGGGGTGTTCGGTCTCAGACGACTTTAAGGTCGAAAACCCCTCATCGGTGCAAGGCCGATGCGAGGTAGTATCCAGGTATATTTGCTCCATCACCGAGGCCGTCCTTCCTATGGTTCGCAAGGACTGCGGCTGGGCGGATAAGGACATAGTAATCCCCAGGCCCGATGACGACATTACTACCCATGTGGAGGGGTATCTGAGTGTTTACACTTACCCCTTCACACTGGGCCCGGTGGACCCGGTTGTTCTAGACTTCTGTAGGAGGTATAAAGTGTACCTCGGTCAGATCCATCCATCACTTTGGAGGATCGTAATCCTCCTCCGATTCTTCGTGAATAAAATTTACTCCTGCTTGTTCACCATCAATCATCTACTCTGCCTGTACAATCCTCAAATCTTTCGGGGGGATTGATAAAGCTCGTACGACGGGCCAGCAAAGCCCTATTTTCAAGCATCGACGAGGACCAGGATCGGGGTTGGCAGGGACGCTTTGTCCGGGTGAGGACCGCCGACCTGATACCTACCGAATTTAGGCCATTCCCCGAGAAGTGGAATGTAGCAAGTAAGTGTCCTTTTCTTTTAGATATCGATTTTACGTTTTACCTCCATTTTCCTCATCGGTATTTTCTGTGGTGTAGCCATCGCTCGAGTCCCAAATGCCATTCCTCGGCTCAAGGAGTGGATCAGGGGCATTTGTTCGCAGATTCCTTATGCCGAGCGCTCATGGCGCGAATTCTCGAAGGGCCGTTGGGAGGCCCGTTCCCATGGTAAGATTTCTTTTCCTTAATAAGTAGCACTAGGATTTCCTTATCAGCACTATGTTCTAATTCCTTCTCTTATCTATTTTTGCAGGCTCTCCTAAGACCATCGAGCGTAGGACCTTAGTAGGGGTGAAGATCTGCCCGCTGATCCTTCTGCTTTGGGGCAGCCGGGGGCCGCAATAGGAGAGAAGAAAAGAAGGAGGGATCCAAATTCCTCGAGCTCGGAGAAAAAGAAACCAAGGAGAAGGTTGGCTCGTAAGCCAAAGGAAAGCTCAAGATCTCGAGTTCTTGACTCGGACTCGCTTTACCGGCTTAGGGATGAGCCCGAGGAGGATGATATTTTTATGGCATGTGAGACGTCCGTCCTGGAGGAGCGGGTGGAAACCGAGGGGAAAACAACGGAGGCTAAGCCCCCTCAGGTTCAAGAGGCTAGTGCAGAAGCGAGGGCTGAGACTTCTCGAGACGCTAGCTCTGCCCGCCCGGTGTAATAGAAATTTTTGGGTCGCCTTCGTTCACAGAGTCCATGTTCGATGAAGCCCGAGCGACGAAAGAACGATCCAACAAAGGAGTTGATGGTGCGTACGATCCCCTCCGTTGCTTTTTTAATGGTGTGGACTCAACCGATCTAGAAACCTTCTCCGGGTTGGGTAATTTAGAGGTGTTGAGGAAACTTTCATCCTCGGAGGTCGGTAGGCCGAACTTGAGCCCAAAGTTTATCAATCGGTTCCCCACCCCGAGCATGGATACCGGCCAGAAGTAGTCACGAATATCCGGGCTGAGGTGGACGCGACTCAGAAGGAACATGTCGACCTGGTGGAAAAGGTAAAGATCTTTGAAGTTAGCAATGATGAGTTAGACATGGCGACTAACCACAGGTTCAGTAGAAAGTTGACTGGATCGACCAACTTCGAGCCGAGATGGACGACGTCAAGGCCATGGCCGAAGTGTGGAAGGGAAAAATGGACCGATTGGCTTTAGAGAAGGAGACTATCCGGGAGCAGCTGGCCTCGGTAGAGGTCCAACTTCGAGTGGCAAGGGAGAAAGCCGAGGTTGGGGCCTAAAAAATTAAAGATCTCCAGTCTCAACTGGGCTCGACAATCGCTGAGCGGGATGCGCTTGGCAAGGAGCTAAAAATAGCTAAGTCAGTGATGGAAATAACTAGGGCCGATGCTGAAGAGATGGTGGCTCAGTACAGAGCTGATGCCGAGGCAGCCCAGGACCGCCTGAAAGTCACCGTTGAATATGTGAAGTGGCAATCCCGAAGAGAGGCTCTCGAGGAGGTCCATGCCTGGGGTTTCGACCTGTCGACCGAGATCGAAGATGCCAAAAAGCACGAGACCGAGGCCAAGAAGCTAGCTGACCTCGAGGACGAGGAAGGCTTTAAGGGCTCCAGTGAACCTGAGGGCGGAGAAGACCCCGATGGCCCCGGTGACGAGGCTGGCTCCGGTGGAGCTTAGTCTTATGTGCCTTAAAGATTTTTCTTTTATTTTTGTATTTTTGTTCATTTTATTGAGGCCGTTTGGCCTTTTTAAAGATCTTTATTGGAATGTATATACGGCTTTTTCCCTTTGGCAATTTTCGAGTTTGTTTCTTTTGGTTTTTTCTTTATGATTGCAAAGATTTCAAATGCCATAGCATGAAATAAAACGTAGTAATAAGGTCTTGTTTGGAGGTTCAAACAAGGCTCGTTCTCAATGTAATTTTGTTTGAAACTCGTGGGGGTTGGTATGACTAGAAGCTTTCCCCAAAGTGCTTACTTAAATGTTTCTAGATTATAGTTTTGCCGAGGGTAGCCTTTGAACCGATTTCGAATTTTTGAAGGCCCTATGTTTAGATTACGGGTTTCGGACGTCTCCGAGCCATTTTTAGGATAGCTGTAGCTTTTTAAGTTTGGGCATTCCTAATTAGGCTTTGTACCCCCCGGTTTCGATACCCGAGCTGTCCGGGCTTGCCTAGGATGACAGTCCCCGAGTGGGGGTGATCTCTTGAATCCAGATAGAGGCGGCCCTTGGGCTCAATATCTATCCTTAGGGAACAAAATATAATAGTCTTAAGGGATAAAATATGTATCTGCAAGGTAGAAACTTTCTTTTATTTCTATGCACAATATACAAGATTGCAAATGTGTACAAGCTTCATGTTATGGCTCAAGTGGTCTATGTGGGCATGGTTCATTTGCGAGTTTGGCCCTTACAATAAATCCTATCCACCGAGCTCAGATGGTGAAAGCACAATGTTTCCTTCCTTGCTAAAATCATTATCCGAGGGTGATGGCCCCCAGTATTCGAGGTTGATCATTGAGAGGGCTCGGATACTATTGATGCGACCCTCGACTCTGGTTCGTAACCAGTCTTCAATTGTAAGTTAGCACGATCTATTGTTGCCTCGTTAAAAACCTTGCCGGAAAACATTTGGGACAAAACTGGTTCAAGAAAAAAGAGTGCAACGCGTGCTTTCGGGCCTAATAGCTGCATCATTCTTTGGTTGTTTCCTGCAAGTCTTAGTCTAATTCGTAATATATGTAAAGAAAAGAATGGATGGGGTCGTACCTTAGCAGTAGTATCATTTTAAGTAGGTTACGTTCCAGTTGTTTGGTAGTCGCTCACCGTCCCCTTCTTTGAGTTTGTAGGATCCTTTGCCGGTAATCTCGATAATTCGATATGGACCTTCCTAATTCGGTCCCATCTTCCCTTTGTTCGGGTTCCGGGTGTTCAGTGTCACCTTTCTTAACACCAAATCTCCGATATTGAAGTGTCAGAGGTTGTCTCTACGGTTGTAATACCTTTCAATCCATTATTTTTGGGCGGCCAACCGGACGAGGACGTCCCCGCATCTCTCATCCAATAGTTCCAGGCTCATGCTCATAGCCTCATCATTTGACTCGTCGGTCGCATATCATAACCTGAAACTCGGTCGAGGAAATTCTAACATTCATATTAATTAACTATCACTTTTTTCGAAGTTGTTCTTTTGAGGAAGACATAACTTCTTTAACAGTTTGAGGCTCATTTTCCAATAGAGATGTCAGAAATTCTGATTAAAAGAAATAGTTGTCCTTTGACGTTTAATACGTCTTGAATTTTCCTCATTAAACGTACTTTATTTGCTTCTTCCTGGGGTCGCTTAGATTTTCACGAGACGACACACATTAATTTTTATATGGATAAATAAGAATTTAGTATTATCTGATTCTATTACCATATTAATATGAATGTTAGAATTTTATGATTTAGAACTAGAAAACGACATGCCTTACTATTGGTTACATATTGTAACGACCCCGCCGGTTGTTTTAAATATTATAATTTCGTTCCCTCATTTACTGCTTAATTTATGCCTTACAATTAATTTATGACTTATCAGGTTAGTTGGTTCGGGTCCGGAAGGAATTCAGAGTGAAATGAGACACTTAGTCTCATAATTTAAAATTTTAAGTTAGAATAGTTGACCGGATGTGAATTTATGTGTAACCGACCTCAGATTTGAATTTTGATGATTCCAATAGCTCCGTAAGGTGATTTTGGACTTAGGAACATGTTCGGAAAATTATTTTGAGGTCCGTAGTGGAATTTGGCTTGAAATACCGAAAGTTGAATTTTTGGGAAATTTGACCGGGGGGTTGACTTTTTGATATCTGTGTAGAAATCTGATTCTGAAAATTTTAATAGGTATGTTATGTCATTTATGACTTGTGTGCAAAATTTGAGGTCAATCGGACGTGATTTGATAGGTTTCAGCGTTGTATGTAGAAATGGAAAGTTTCAAAGTTCATTACGCTTGAATTTATGTGTGATTCATGTTTTTAGTATTGTTGGATGTGATTTGAAGACTCGACTAAGTTCGTATGATATTTTAGGACTTGTTGGTATATTTGGTTGAGGTCCCGGGGGCCTCTGGTGAGTTTCAGATGGTTACGGATCAAAAAGTGGACTAAAATAGTTCTGCAATTTCCTTCTGCTGCAAATTCCTTCGCCCAAAATTGAGCACAAAATCAAGCTCAGAAGCGAGCCCAGAATCTCTCAGAATCGAGCCCAAAATCGAGCCCAGAATCTCCCATGATCGAGCCAGTATTGAAGCCACGATCGAAGGCAGGGTCGAGGGCCATGATCGAGTCCAGTATTGAAGCCACGATCGAAGGCCAGGGTCGAGGGCCATGATCGAGGGCCAGGATCGAGGGTCAGAATCAAGGCCCAGTATTAAGGCCCAGGATCGAAGGCCAAGATCGAGGCAGTACCGAGAGCTGTCTAGGCAGAATTATAAAGCAGGGGACTTCGTCCCATTCGCCATTTTTGACAAATTGGAACTTGAGGAGAGGCGATTTTTGATAGATTTTCAAGGAAAACTTGAGGTAAGTCCCTTGTGATCATTTCTACTCCATAATATTAAATTATCATTGAATAATCCGACTAGATTACATGATTTTGAGGTGTTAATCGGAGATGTAAACTTAGAAATTTGAAAATAAGATTTGTAGATTTGAGGGTCGAGTTGAGGTCGGATTTTGGTAAAATTAGTATGGGTAGACTCGTGGTTGAATGGGCTTTCGGAGTTTGTAAATTTTGTCGGGTTCCGAGATGTGGTCCCCACGGGCAAATTTTGAGCTAAATTTTGGATTTTTATGGAAAATTAATATTTTTTTATGGAATTAATTCCAATAAATTTTATTGACTGAAACGAATTATTTGTGACTAGATTCAAGGCATACAGAGGCCGATTTGCGAGGCAAAAGCATAGTAGAGTAAAGAATTTCATGTTTTGAAGTAAGTGACAATTTTAAATCTGGTCCTGAGGGTATGAAACCTCGAATTTTTGTATCATGTGATTACTTTGGAGGTGACGCACATGCTAGGTGACGGGTGTGTGGGCGTGCACCGAGGGGATTGTGACTTGGTCCGTCCCGTGAAACTGTAAAGCTTGGATAACTTGTTGTTAGCTATATGCTCTCTATGTGTTATGGAAATTTGACAGTAAGGCATGTTAGAAACTATGTTTAGGCTATATATTGGTACTGGTGGGACCCACAAAGGTCGTGTACATATTTAATTATCTGCTAAATTGTTATTTGATACTCAGTCACAGTTTACTTATTTATTTTATCTCAGTCTCTATTGTTCATTATTAATGCATCATATCATTGTTATTTGGGCTGATTTCATGATTATTGAGAGCCTGAGAGACAGGAGAGATTTATGACTGAGTGAGGCCGAGGGCCTGATTGTGAGATATTGATACTATAGCACGTGAGTTGTCCGTGCAGCACGTGAGTTGGCCGTACGGATCCAGATATTGATACTATAGCACGTGAGTTGGTCGTGCGGATTCAGATATTGATACTATGGCACGTGAGTTGTCCGTGCAGCACGTGAGTTGGCCGTGCAGATTATAGCGCTTGGGCTGTAGGAGCCCCTCCGGAGTCTGTACACCCCCAGTGAGCGCGAGTACCCATTAAGTGTGAGTGATGAGGGCTGGGAGCCCAGTGAGTGCTTGTTGTCCTGAAAGGCTGTACTTGCTTTCCATTTGTTGTTGCACTTAGTTTCTATCTGTCATTGTTGTGAAATCTTTGAAAGATTTTATATCCAGATTACATGAACATGAACTGTATAAAATTGATTTGACTTAAACTTCCGGATCTGAAAGCATGTCTATTCTTTGCTGGAATTACTGGAAATGAACCATAACTGTGTAGCTCGTCACTATCTTCAATTCCTTATTTATTATTGTTACTTGCTGAATTGGTTGTACTCATACTACACCTTGCACTTCGTGTGCAGATCCATGTGTTCCTGGACATAGCGGGTGTTGATTCTTCTGCACAGCTGACTTTTCGGAGATCCTGAGGTAGTTGTCATGTTTCACAGACCTTGCCTTTCCTTCCCTATCTCCTTATTTACTGTATTTGGTCTCAGACTTGTATCCATAATTAGATGCTCATGTACTCAGTGACACCAGGTTTTGGAAGTGATTGTATCGGTATTCGTAAGATTTGTGGATTTTATTTAAATATTATATTTTCAAACTTAAAAAAAATTGTGATTTATTGAGATTGTCGGCTTGCCTAGTTTCGAGATAGGCGCCATCACGACGTGTTAGAATTTTGGACCGTGACACATATTCTATGAAAACACAATTAACGATTTTTGGTCTGATCTTTACCCTTTTGAATTTAGGAACTTACACTTTAGCTAAGCACCCCCATACTTTAAAATATTTTAAGCTGGGGCTTCCTTCCTTTCCATTTTGCATATGGAATAGATTGCGTTTTTATATGGGTAATACGATTGAGTATTCGGTTAGCTATAAGAGTAGCTTCGCCCTACGGGTAATCCAGAACTTATCAACAAAGCATTCATCATCTCCTCCTTTAATATTTTATTCTTTCTTTCCGCAATTCTATTAGATTGCGTTAAGTAAAGGGCAGACATTTAGTGAATAATGTCATATCCCAAATATATTTCTTCACAGGAAAATTCATATTCGCCGCGCCTATTACTTTGTAGAGCCAACCACATGAATTGTTGTTTGTGTCATGACAGAGCCAGAATTAATAAAAATTGAATTTTTAATCTTCAAACCGAGTAATATCTGACACAACCAGATTTAATAAATGGTAAGTGTTTAATCTTCAAACCGAGTAATATTTGACACAACCAGAATTAATAAAACGACGAAGCTTTTACTCTTCAAACCGAGTAAAAAGTCGGAGTAGAAAATCACTTAGATTTTAATCTCCAAAATGAGTAAGAAGTCACTAAGACTTTAATCTCCGACAAAGAGTAAAAAGTCACGAAGACTTTAATCTCAACAAGTAAAAAGTCACACAGGTTTTAATCTCAAAGTAGGAGTAGAAAATCACGAAGATTTCAGTCTCAATAATGGGAGTAGAAAAGCACAAGGATTTTAGTTGTTACATCCCGTACTTTTCTACAGAGGATTTGTGACCATAAGACCCCGTAAGTTTAATAACCTTGACACTGTTAGATACATTTGATATGGTATTTATATTGAGTAGAACATTTTTGTATAAAGTTTGAAAAATATAATTTTATATAGTTATTAATATTACTACTTTCGAATATATTTTAAATTATACACATGATATGAGGAAGTTTATGAGATTTTCTTTATTTCACAAAAAAAGAAGGTTATCTTTTTACCATTTTACGAATTAAGCGTACGAAAATTTGTACTCTTTATATGAGATTAGAAAAATTAGAAGTTGAGAAAATATATGCATTTTTACATGGACGTTTTGATGAAATAATAGTGTATGTATTAATTTTATATGGTACTATAAATTATTAATATTTAATATTTTAATAGTAGTATTTTATTTAAGTTGAGATAATTTTTAATTATGCGGATAATTGGCTAATTAATAATTTTTAATGAAAGATTAATTACAATCTTTGGATAATTATTAGGGGAGGGAAATAATCCACGTGGGATTATGAGAAAATGGCAGCAAAGTGCCAACCATCCTTATGTTTAAGGAGGTGGTGGAATCCATGCACATTTTTTTATTGAAAGATATGATTAACAATGCATTACAAAAGTCACAAATTAAAAGTCTTGCCAAACAATATTCTCTTGCCACTTGAGACAGACATGGATTTTTCTCTCTCTCTTTATTATTTGTTCCCTCTAAATATTTGTTCATTCATAAGGAAACTATTAACGAAGCCTTAATAGAATGAAACATAATCAATTCAACTTATGTTGCTGCTCTTCTGGAAAAAGAGCCAGGCTATTTGGAATATTTTCTCAATCCATCTCCCTTTTATTGCCATCTTTTATGCCAGCACAGTTCTATTTTGAGATGACTTGACCAAAGTAGCAATCGAAAGTTGGGATTATCTCATTGTAAAGAAGTATTTTAGGATAATTAAAGATGAAGAAGTAAGATAGCAACATGCATGCACCACAAGTTTAATCCTATAAGAAGGATGAATGAAAAAGCAAGATTTAACACAAAGCAAAGGCATGTCCTGTAGAATGGTGACTATTATGTGTCGGGTGAAGCTTCAACAAGAAACTCACATGAATCTATCGCATAATACCAACGGGAGGAGTAATTTTAAGAGAATCGGATCAGGTATTGATAATCAGTTTTACGAGCCCTCATAGTAGACGAGATTGACATTCAGCGAAGGATCGGTAAGACTCCACCTCATTCGGAGTGCATCCGAGTCTATGAGTCATCGTGTCAGAATTTTGCTACAGACTTATGGGTAGGTCGGTACCCTGTTCCATTTGATGTCAAATAATCCTAGAGGCTTTGTAGACAGAGGTTCATTTTGTACAGTATGTCAGAGACCTTGACGGCCCATATGTATTCATGTTTTAAGAAAAATGGTTCGGTGATACAGTGTTGCCTACTTACACTTGTACATTATGAGTTGTGGCCATGTTGGCTCATAATAGTTACAAAGGGAATGATTTTAGCCACCTCGACCTATGTATGTTCTAGTTTTGGTCGAATGATCATGAGTTATAGAGTGGTTCGCTCAGGCCAGCTCGGCAGCGGGTGCCAGCCACGCCTCCCTAGGTTTGGGGCGTGACATTAGTCTCCATAATAGGGGTAGAAAATCACTAATATTTTGATTTTTCCTTCAAATGGCGTTCCATCTAAATCATTGTAACCCCTAAATATTTTAACAGTTTGATATGTTATTCTTATTAAACTAAGATATATATATATATATATATATATAGTTACAAAAGGAATGATTTTAGCCAACTCGACCTACGTATGTTCTAGCTTTGGTCGAATGATCATGAGTTACAGAGTGGTTCGCTCGGGCCAGCTCGGCACCGGATGCCAGCCACGCCTCCCCAGGTTTGGGGCGTGATATTAGTCTCCATAATAGGGGTAGAAAATCACTAATATTTTGATTTTTCCTTCAAATGGCGTTCCATCTAAATCATTATAACCCCTAAATATTTTAACAGTTTGATATGTTATTCTTATTAAACTAACATATAATCCATGTATATCTTTATTGATCCAAACGACTATACATGGAGTATAAAATATCATCTTCATAATCTCAAAATAATTTTCAAGCATTAATGTAAGCCTAAATCATATCTTACAATCTTGAAAGCGGCACCGACTTGCCTGTGCGGCGCCTGCAGTTTCCCTCGCTGCAGGCCAGCCTTCATCCTTTCCCAGGTTTTCAAACACGATCCTATGCCTGTTGGTGGGACTCACCCATGAGGCTCGCCCCAACTTGTGCCGCCCGTAAGATGTCTAGGCACTCGGCCCCAGACATGTCATGGCTCTTCTCATCTTAGGATCATAATCCATGCGCGCCCTGGGATTTGGCTTGGGACATGTCTTGTCCCTCGCCCAAGACTGAGCATCGCTCTCGCGTGCACAGCCCAATCCTCAAGCTTGACACTCGCCTAGTGCATCCGCAACTAGCTCGTGCCTCGCCCGAGTAAGGCAACCTTTAGTCCTTGGCCATTGTCATGCGTGTCTTTCGTGTCATGCCCATACATATCTCTCGCGACACACTTCTATCTCGAATAGTGCAGTGTCGCCCCACAACTGCACATTTAGGCCAATAGACCCTTACTCCCATAGTTGAACCCAAACCATGCTCACAAGTCGACACATGATGCCCCTAAGATAGGTGCATCAAGTATCCAATTGGCACAGAGGTCGTTCCAACATTTCGGCAGCCCGCGGGGCAGGCCGTCCCACACATCGAGCCTCCAGTGCCACTTTGGTTCCCAACGCTAGCCCGAAGGCGTCGTGCCGTCCATAGAGTTCCCTAACTCGTATGGATACCTAGAACACTCCCTTGAGTCATCAAGGCAGACCCTTAAGGTTCCTCCTCAAGGTAGCTCATTTAATATGGATCGGTGGCAGGACGTGTGGGGGAGGCAGGTCAGAACTTTCATCACCTATACCCTCCTTTATATGCTTAAAATTAAAAAGCCCAAGTTACCTGAGTAGACGGATCTACGTCAGACAATCAGAAGAGCCTTTTCTCACCAGTTCTTGGCCGAAGTCACAACCCCAAAGTGCGGGTTGTGACATCCTCCCACGCTCATTCTATCATCATCCCCGACCACACATCATGGCCTACGACATCCCAAGTCTGCCCCCTCAGGTATGTACTTTGCGGCTCCCTTGGTCCTGTGGGTTAGACTTCCTCGAAGTGCTTTCGTAAAATGAGTCGTGCCCCATGCACTTCTCCCCCAAGTATCTTCCAAGCGTGCCTCTACACTTCACCACCATTCGGTGTTCACTTGGAAAGTGCCTCTGCACTTGCACCCTCTGGTGTCTAACTTTGTGATTGACCTATACTAGTTAATCACACCATGACCCTCACGGCCTTCATGTCTGTCTGAAGCTTTTCCTTCACAGGTAAGCATATCAACATGCTCTTTGGTGCAGCTTTAGTAGCTCAATCGCTCACATAGCCTTCAATGCCCTCCGACATAGCTCCCGTAGCCTTCCGCTCCCGTAGCTTTTCCTTGCCCTCAATACCTTGAAGATGTGTTCGCTTCCGGACTCACAAATTCGCCCTTATGCCTCTTGCATAGGCGGGATCCTCCCACACTCAATGTGGAGGATACTTTTTAGCGTTGTCGTCCCACTTGGCATTCGGCCATCACTTGGGACGACTCTTGGCGAGTACTACATTCTCAAAGTTATAGCATCGCCACATTCCCAAACAAAGCTCTTTGTTTTCCAACTGTCACTTCCTCAGCAAGTACCCAATACTCCCGGTAGTACTTCAATACTCGCCCTATAGTCAGGTACTCTCTTGGTCCTGCTAGCACGGCTTCCCAGTTCGGTAGTGCCTCGCACTTGGACTCTCAACGGTCCCCGATCATTCGGCGTACCCCTTTCCAGAATGATAACATCTTCCAACATGGAAATCTGCCCAATTTCGAAGCTTCGCTATTTCCTCGACTTCGTCTCCTCACCTTAGCAATGCCCTCAGGCAGCTCACAAGTCTATCCCGTAGGAAAGACACTCATATGATGCGTTGCACGCATCCTTGGCAGGATCTCCACTATGATCATGCCGAATGTTTATAGTCCATGGCTCCCACTCTTTGCAATATGGTTGCACGACCTGGCAAACATGGCCTTCTCTTTACCATCCGACTCATCGGCATATTACCATATTCAGTAGCACCCTAGACTCTCGAAAGAAAGTGGAATCACCCTTTTTTTTTCCGACTAGCAGTATTGGATTCACGATCTCTGGTGAAATATGAACATCAATCTCTGCTTTGACATGATCTCCGCACTGACATCCAAAATGCACTTGCCATCTCCAACCTTGTCTTGGCATTATGCCATGGCATAGTATGGCCTTAAGAGGAAAGGCTCTTCTGATTGTCTGATGTAGATCCGTCTACTCAGGTAACTTGGGATTTTTAATTTTAAGCATATAAAGGGGGTATAGGTGATGAAAGCTCTGAGCTGCCTCCCCCATACATGCTGCCACCGAGCCGTATTGAATGACCTACCTTGAGGGGGAACCTCAAGGGCCTGCCTAGATGACTCAAAAGAGTGTCCTAGGTATCCATACGAGTTAGGGAACTTTATGGACGGCGCGACACCTTCGGGCTAGCGTTGGGCACCAAAGTTGTGCTGGAGGCTCGATGTGTGGGACGGCCTGCCCCGTAGGCTGCCGAAATATTGGAACGACCTCTGTGTCGATTGTATACTTGATGCACCTATCTTAGGGGCATCATGTGTCGACTTATGAGCATGGTTTGGGTTCAACTATGCGAGCAAGGGTCCGTTGGCCTAAACATGCAGTTGTGGGGCGACACTACACTATTCGGGATGGAAGTGTGTCGCGAGAGATATGTATGAGCATGGCACGAAAAATGCGCATGACAATGGCCAAGGACTAAAGGTTGCCTTACTCGGGCGAAGCACGAGCTAGTTGTAGATGCACTAGGCGAGTGTCAAGCTTGAGAATTGGGTTGTGCACGTGAGAGCGATGCTCAGTCTTGGGCGAGGGACAAGACATGTCCCAAGCCAAACCCTAGGGCACGCATGGATTATGATCCTAAGACGAGAAGCGCCATGACATGTCTAGGGCCAAGTGCGTAGACATCTTACGGGCGGAACAAGTTAGGGCGAGTCTCATGGGAGATTCCCACCAACAGGCACAGGATCGTGCTTAAAACCTGGGAAAGGATGAAGGCTGGCCTGCAGCTAGGGGAACTGCAGGCGCCGTACGGGCGAGTCGATGCCGCTGGAGAGCGTAAGGAAGTCGGCCTATGACGCGTAGTATCAGAGCTGAATTCTTGGCCTAAGTCATAACCCCAAAGTATGGGTTGTGACACTATTCATATCATACAACCTTGAAGTATAATTTCATGCATACTAACCAACTATATACCGACAAATCAATTTTATTTGGTAAACAGAATAACAATTTTCCTTCAACAATATGTTATTCTTAATCCTGACATGCAAATAAGATATATTTTGAGATCATCACATAATAAACATCTACTCTAACATTTACAAACTTAAATTCCATAATTGCATTCAGTAGAGGGAACCAAGCCTTCCTTAAAACTTAAAGTATCACACTGTCTCTTGACTTTATCTTCCCTAACTTCTTCTTTTTATTGTGGCTATTCTTGAAAAATCATGTTCATCTCTAGTGTCGATCCACAATGTCGCCTGCTGAGATTTAATGGCAGCCCCTTCCACTCCAATGTGTGAAAACACATTGGAAACACCAAAAATTCTGAACCGAAAAGGAATTAATGTAAGAAATCATGGGTCCTACTTTTACAATTATGACAAATTGTTGTCTCACTTGCTCAACATGAGGCATACAGGAACCAATCAGTGTGTACACTACTAAAAAATAGTGTAATTCCGTCCGCTATTTCCGACCGAATTCCGACCGATTTTAATTGGTCGGGAAAACGATGGTCGCAAATGTGTATCGACCGAAATCGGTCGGAAACTTCAAAGCGTTCACTGACTGTCAAACTTTAATTTTCGACCGAAATCGGTCAGAAACAATTAAATATATATTATTTTAATTTTCAAATTTCTGACCGAAATCGGTCGGAAAGTATTAATATTTTTTAAAAACAATTTCAAATTTCTGACCGAAATCAGTCAAAAACTATTAATATTTTTTTAAAAATTTTACTTTTCGATCGAATTCGGTCGGAAATTTAAAAAAATAATAATTTTATTTAATTAAATAATTAGTTGTAAATTATAATAAATTGTTAATTTATTTTTAAAAATAAATATAAATTCATAATTTCCGACCGAATTCAGTCGGAAATTTCCATAAACTGGAGAATTTATTTGAAATTTCTGACCGAAATCGGTCGGAAATTATGAATTTCGGAAATCTAGGTAAAAACTGGGCAGAAAATGCCTATTTTTGAGCTACACCACCTGCCAATTGTAGCCAATATCCATCCTATAATGGCAGCATTACATTGCTGCCATTCAACCATAATTAATCAATAACAATGAATATACTAACAACAACAACAACAACAACAACAACAATTAACTAACAAAAACTATTAACTAACACTAACAACCATTATCTAACAACAACTAATAACAACCTTAACAACTAATAACAACCACAACAACTACTACTAAAATGTTCAATAACAAAATAACAATATAATTATCATTCAAAACTAGTCTCAACTAAATATTGACAAGTTCAATACTTTGTTTAGCAATACACACAATTCAATGAGTTTTTTATCTAGCATCATCTCTATCGTCACTCCTAGAACCTTCATCGTCGGCACATGGGGAAGGATCACGAGACCAGGAAATAGGGAAAGCACCACTAGTAAGAAGATTGGCCAGCTGACCTTGAAGGAGATTATATTGTTTGTCTCTCCTTTCTAGCTGAACTTGAAGGGTACCAAATTGTTCATCTCTCTTTTTTTCTCTAGCTTTTGTCCATAGATGATATAATCGACCTATCAATCGCTCGCCTTGGGCGAAAGTCCCTATACCTTGCAATCCAGCCCTGTAGCGCCGAAATGCTTTATCTGGAAGGTCGTATGCTATCCCCTTTTTAGGACCATCGACAACATCCAACCATATCCTCTGCGCTTCTTCGTCTAAAATGGGCGGTCGCTCGCCTTGCTCATTCGGTGGCAAGCTCTGAGTGTACTCCTCCAAATTAATCTTGTAGCGACCCTTTATTTAGAAGATAGAAAATTACTAACTATATAATATTATAAACATTTATAGTAGTTATGAAACTTACATGTGTAGTCTCCGCCCGGTCCTCAACTCATCTAGTTGGATCTGTCGGTGTCTTCTTCTTCCGGATGTGAGTCTCCATGAAGAACTCATCATGAATCATCTTCCTCCCATATTTTTTTCCTACAAATATAATAAAACTTGTTAACGAAATTAACATATATAAATATAGTTTGATAAAAATAGACCAAAATATTTTAAGGAATTACCAGTTGTCTCCTCGTATCCCCCATGCTCCTTGAACCCATACAGTGCAAGGAGCCACCCTTCTTAGATGCTCGGGCCTTCTTTCCCTGTTCACTCTACTTCTCGAATTTCTCGGTAGCCCAATACCTTTGCAAGATCCACCCATACATTCGGTAGAACCCATGAAGGCTTCTTTTTAACCTTTCGAGCGGAGCTAAAGGAATCAGAGAGTCTCTTATGGCATTTATACTCCAAATTTTTACAAATTTCACGGTTATATCGGTCCTCCCAGGCACACTTAGTCTGCAAATAAAGTATGTAATGTTAGATGAAAATATTATTAATATAATACTTAAATAGATAAGAATTGTATTAAAATCTTAAATTGGTTAAACATCTGCTGCACAAGATCCTCTAGAAAGTCACTCCAAGTCGGATAGGGTGCATTATACAACCCGCCAAGAATATCAATGATTATCTTTGTAACCTGATGATTAGGAATGAACTTGCAACATAGAAATTACATTAAATAAACAAGAGTAGCTATTATAATTCAGCAAAAATAAAGAAGTAATAAATTAATCTTACCCATTATCCTCAGGCCTGATGATGATCCTATGATAACGATCATAACGCACATCATCCGGATCATCATCCTCCGATGAATCTGAAGTGTGTGCAGAAGGGGGGGCATCTGGCTCTGTGCTACTATCCCGAAGACAAAGTCTAGAAATGCTAGGAGACGAACTCCGTGGAGAGGGAGACGGGGTCCCTGATGAAGATGGCTGCGATCCACACCCATGCATCGATCTAGACCCCTGCTGCGATCTAGACCACTGCTGCGATCCGGCCAGCTGAAATCTAGATGGATGCGATCCAGCTAGAGATGAAGCAAATGGAGCAGATGACGGGCGTACCATATGGCTCTATAACTGGTGACTCGATGCACCCATGTGAGTATTGGTAGGATCATGAGGAGGAAGCGGGGTACAGCCCTGTGGCGGAGAATGGTGATAATACTGCTGGGCGGGCGAATGATGGGTAGTATGATGAGTATATGGATGTGGTGGAATAGATCTGTGCCTAGAAGATTGCTGCCGGCCATCAGCAGCAGAGGGATGCAAGTGTGGAGTGGAAGGAAGTGTGGGTGTAGCACCATCATCATGATCAATAGGCCTTTTATCCTTCCTAGACCTACCTCGACCCCTGCCGGCCATCTGCATAAATTAAAGAAAATGTTAGAATTGAGAATATAAATCTATATAAGTTGAGAGCACTTGAAAAAACTAACATGCTAGTCGTCTTCGTCGACGTATCCTTCCTCGTCTGAAAATCCTTCCTCTTCACTTATTTCATTTTCATTAGGTGATTCTTCATCCTCATTTTCTATGATTGTTATTTCCTCCATATCAACTTCTTCTAATATGCATTGAGGATGCTCCAAGTAATTTTCTAACTGATCATCCACCATTTGGTTAACACTTGAGGTATCGTTTTGGTAAGCAGCATCTAGCACATTCTCAACTTCCACCCTACCAACATGCTTTGTTTTGATTACAACCAACCAATCATCCTTATCCCTCCGCAATGGATATGGAGCATAGTACGCTTGCCTAACTCTTTCTGCAATTATAAAAGGATCATAGCGATCGTACTCCCTCTTTTTATTAACCTCAATTATGTTGTACTGCGAGTGTACATTTGTACCTCTTCTAGGTGTTGGGTCAAACCACTTGCATCGAAAAAGTATGATCTTCTTATTTGGCCAACCTGAATATGATAATTCTAGAATCTCTTTGATCACACCATAATAATCATTTTCTCCATCCTGGTTGCCTTCACCACCTTTGACACACACCCCACTGTTATTGCTCTTTTTATACTTGGAGAATTCCTCGGTGTTAAATTTGTAACCATTCACATAATACTTAGACATAGTCGTAACAGTAGGTGCAGGTCCCCAAGATATGTCTTTCAAAAATTGATTAACACCGTTATTTGAATTATTGACCTACATGTAGGGGTAAATAAATCACAAGTGAGCAAGTATATTTACAAGTATGTATATTCACATGTGAGAAAGTATGTAAGATGCACTTACACACTCTTTAAACCATACCTCAAATGTAGAATATACAGCACCATGACCAAATTGACTCACGAAGTCACTGAGCGACGCATTGAAAATTACTTGTTAGTTGTATCAATCAAATTAAATAGTAGCCCATGTAAATTAATCTTACATCAACACTTACTTAAGAAAGGGTTGAACTTCCGGACAATTTAGCAACACATGATTTGAAGCTGATTTGTACTCCATACTACTTAGGCCCCTTTTTGTTCGATCTTTAGAACCTCGGCCTGGTTGATTGAATACTGACATCGGTGGATATAATGGATCAATATCAATTATCACATTGTGCCGATTGGGCCTATTTCTAGCACATGGCACATGACTGTCAAAGTAGTAAGAACAAAAATGGGCAGTTTCCTTTGCAAGATAGGCTTCGCATATGGATCCTTCAATCATATTTCTCTGTTTAACAAATCGTTTACACTTGCCGATAGTCTTGCACATTGTCATATTAGACGATAACATTAAATAAAATTACAAGAATAAATCAAGGTTTGATCATTACCTCTCGAATGGATACATCCACCTACATTGAACCGGGCCTCCAAGTCGCGCCTCGTGTAAAAGGTGAATTGGAAGGTGTTCCATCACATCAAAGAAACCACATGAAAAAATCCTTTCCAGCTTATTACTGATTACAGGAATGTTCCGATTCATTTGAAATAGGTTTTCTTCCCTTAATGTGGTAGAACATAAGTCTTTGAAGAACAAACTTATCTTTGTGATGGGTTTCCATATATTTTCAGGCAATCCACAAAATGCAATAGGGATTAAGGTTTTCATGAATATATGACAGTCATATATATCCCTAAATAAGTTTTTTTTTAAAAATCAATTAGACCATTAAAGGAAAATATAATTAAATGAAATAAAATTAGCTAACCTTAGTATTAATCATAATTAAAAAAAATTAAACCCTAACATTAATCATAAATCATAGTCACAATGTTTTATTAATCTCGCCTAAATCAAGCTACAAATATTTATAAGTTGCTTATTCTAATTTTGGATTATTGTGGGTCATGATTTATGGATGAGAAATTATTATGGAAGAAAAAGCATGATTCGGCCAATACTAGTATTGAGAGGGTCATTTATACTTAAGGGGGATATTAAAGGTTATAACTTGATAAATTACCAATATTCCAACTTGAATTCTTTAATGTCTTGGGCCTTGGTTTTCGCCTAAGACCAATCAAATTAAAGCGACCTGGTTTTTACTTATTCAATTACCTAAGTTACTACCCAAACTGCATAAGAAATTGTAAATAATTTCATGAACCATCAAAGTAATAATTTTTGAAGTCAACGACTTATTCATACTAACAGTAAATCACAATCAACTCCAACTATTAAAATTAAAAATAATAGTTGGAGTATCAAATCATATCAGCACATACCAACTTATATACAGAACAAAGCATATCATGTAAGAAAAAGAAAAAAAAAATTTAATCAGGATATACATTTCAAAGCATTAGCACAATTTACTCGTAACAAGAAAAGACAAGAGAAAGAAGCGGACCTTAATGTAGCAAAATTTAAAATTTCTTTCTTTGATATATTATAACCTCAAAAATGTGTAACAATAATAAATTTTGACGAAGCCCAAACGAGCAATAATGAGCCTCCAACCAAATAAAAACAATCCAAAGGAGAAAGCACAGCCGCCAACCGAAGCTTGAACGAGGTACCTTACTGACCGGAATTCGGCTGATTTATGGTAGTTTTTGGGCAGGGATTCGGACTCTTTTTGAGCGATTTTGTGACTAGTTTTGTGCTTTTTTTGGGGGGGGGGAGGGGCTATTTAGGGATGGTTTAGAGTTGATTTTCGGGGTAATTTGGAGCTGGAATTTGGGATATTTGGGGGTGAGTTTACAGTTACGTTTTCACTGTTGCTCGGATGGGTTTAACAGAGAATTTGGGGCTGGTTTTAAGGGGAAAAACTGCTGGAATTTGGGGGTGTCTTGGAGCTGATTTTCGCAGCTCTTTTCTGGCAGTTCAAGGGTTGTTTTAATGGAGTTTTACATGGGTTTGGGGCTGGTTTGAGCTTGAGTTTTTAGAGCTAAAAATGGTGCCCTTTGGTTTGGAAAGAAGGATGGTATTATGTGTGAAGTTTCAGGGCTGTATTTTCATGGTAAACACTTGATGTTTTATCTTGTTGAAGAGGAAAGAACCGCTGCTTTTTCTTAGAGGATGAAGCTGATGCGCAGCTTTTTGATGCTAAAGGCTCTAGATTTTTTTTTCCCTCTGTTTTCTCTTAGCTCTCTCTTTTGTGGGTCCTCTCTAAAATTAAAAGGTAGGTTAGGATTTGGTTATAATTGGGATATATATATATATATATATATATATATATATATATATATATATATATCAAATAAGTATTAAATATTATTTATTTAAAAGTTCTTATACTATATACACATCTTATTATAATCGATATAACATTAGCTATATTAAGATGTATATATATATATATATATATAGGGATGGGTTTCCATATATTTTTAGGCAATCCACAAAATGCAATAGGGATTAAGGTTTCCATGAATATATGACAGTCATATATATCCCTAAATAATTTTTTTAAAAAAATTCAATTAGACCATTAAAGGAAAATATAATTAAATAAAATAAAATTAGCTAACCCTAGTATTAATCATAATTAAAATTAGTTAAATTAAAAAAAATTATACCCTAACATTAATCATAAATCATAGTTACAATATTTTATTAATCGCGCCTAAATCAAGCTACGAATATTTATAAGTTGCTTATTCTAATTTTGGATTATTGTGGGTCATGATTTATGGATGAGAAATTATTATGGAAGAAAAAGCATGATTCGGCCAATACTAGTATTGAGAGGGTCATTTATACTTTAGGGGGATATTAAAGGTTATAACTTGATAAATTACCAATATTCCAACTTGAATTCTTTAACGTCTTGGGCCTTGATTTCCGCCTAAGACCAATCAAATTAAAGCGACCTTGTATTTACTTATTCAATTACCTAACTTACTACCCAAACTGCATAAGAAATTATAAATAATTTCATGAACCATCAAAGCAATAATTTTTGAAGTCAACGACTTATTCATACTAACAGTAAATCACAATCAACTCCAATCATTAAAATTAAAAATAATAGTTGGAGTATCAAATCATATCAGCACATACCAACTTATATACAGAACAAAGCATATCAAAGCATATCATATAAGAAAAAGAAAAAAAAAATTTAATCAGGATACACATTTCAAAGCATTAGCACAATTTACTCGTAACAAGAAAAGACAAGAGAAAGAAGCGGACCTTAATGTAGCAAAATTTCTTTCTTTGATATATTAGAACCTAAAAAATGTGTAACAACAATAAATTTTGATGAAGCCCAAACGAGCAATAATGAGCCTCCAACCAAATAAAAAACAATCCAAAGGAGAAAGCACAGCCGCCAACCGAAGCTTGAACGAGGTACCTTACTGACCGGAATTCGGCTGATTTATGGTGGTTTTTGGGCAGGGATTCGGACTCTTTTTGAGCAATTTTGTGACTGGTTTTGTGTTTTTTTTGGGGGGGGGGGGGGGCTATTTGGGGATGGTTTAGAGCTGATTTTTGGGGTAATTTGGAGCTGGAATTTGGGGTATTTAGGGGTGAGTTTACAGTTGCATTTTCACTGCTGCTCGGATGGGTAACAGAGAATTTGGGGCTAGTTTTAAGGGAGAAAGCTGCTGGAATTTGGGGGTGTCTTGGAGCTAATTTTCGCAGCTCTTTTCTGGCGGTTCAAGGGTTGTTTTAATGGAGTTTTACATGGGTTTGGGGTTGGTTTGAGCTCGAGTTTTTAGAGCTGAAAATGGTGCCCTTTGGTTTGGAAAGAAGGATGGTATTATGTGTGAAGTTTCATGGCTGTATTTTCATGGTAAACACTTGATGTTTTATCTTGTTGAAGAGAAAAGAGCCGCTGCTTTTTCTTAGAGGATGAAGCTCATGCACAGCTTTTTGATGCTAGAGGCTCTAGTTTATTTTTCCTCTGTTTTCTTTTAGCTCTCTCTTTTGTGGGTCCTCTCTAAAATTAAAAGGTAGGTTAGGATTTGGTTAAAATTGGAATATATATATATATATATATATATATATATATATTATCACGACCCTAAATTTCCCACCGACGGGTTCGTGATGGCGCCTAACATTTCACTTGCCAGGCAAGCCAACGTTAGAGAATCATTAAACCATTTCCTTATTTCGATTCAGTAAATATCAATAATTAACTCAATTAAAATATAATAAATACGGAATATCATAAAATAGTATTAATTACTACCACCCGGATCTGGAGTCACAATTCACGAACATTCTAGAATTTACTACAAGTAATAGTCTGAAAGAAATATAACTGTCTGAATGAAAGAAAACAGTAGGACATAAACGATAGACGGGGACTTCAAGGTTTGTGAACGCCGACAGATCTACCTTGAGTCTCCCGACAGCGGACCAATAGCAAATCTCGATCAACCTGAGCCGGTATCAAAATCTGCACAGAAAGTGCAGAGTGCAGCATCAGTACAACCGACCCCATGTATTGGTAAGTGTTGAGCCTAACCTCGACGAAGTAGTGACGAGGCTAAGGCAAGGCACCTATAATCAACTTGTACAATTTAACAGTGTATATGCAAATAACAGGAATGAAGAACTAAACAGGAAATATCGAGAGGGGAGACATACTGAGGGGAATACAAGATAAAGAAGTACAACAGAATGATCACCGGAGCAGTCAATATACCATGAATCAACAGGAATAGTGAATATAGTAAAGAAAAATGCACGACATCACCCTTCGTGCTTTTACTCTCAATCTCACCATAAAATTAATATAAATGGCACGACATCACCCTTCATGCTTTTACTCTCATATCATGGCACGGCATCACCCTTCGTGCATTAACACTCATAATATGGCACTACATCACCTTTCGTGCATTAATACTCATAATATGGCACTTCATCACCCTTCGTGCATTAGCACTCACAATATGGCACGACATCACCCTTCGTGCATTAACACTCTCCCTTACCATAATGCAATGCATAAATAACAACAGGGAGATAGAATAACAAGTACAAACCTTACTTCAACATTTGATTCCATAATATCAATCTCAACTTTGAAATAAAAACTCAATTATCACCAGAAAATTCCGTAAACATGATAAAAATGATAATTTAAACAACACTAGTATAACACGTAGCAATTTGGCATAAGAATGAGACAATATAAGAAAAACAGAGAAACATGGAAAAATAGGTAAATTGGCGGCGCATAGGTACTCGTCACCTCACATATACGCCGCTCACATGAATTTCACTTAGCAAATAATCTAAGGTTCCTAATTCCCTCAAGTCAGCGTTAGACACAACACTTACCTCGCTCTGAAGGCCACCTAATTCTCAATCACAGCTTTTCCTTTGGAATTCACCTCCAAACCACCCGCAACTACTCAAAAATGACTCAATAATATCAAATATTGCTAAAGGAATCAATTATATTGCATAAATTAAATTTTCCAATTTTTCCTCCAAAAAGTAGAAAAATCGACCCCGGGCCCGCTTGGTCAAAACTCGAGGTTTGGACCAAAATCTTTTTACCCATTCACCCCCGAGCCCGAATATGTAATTAGTTTTGGAATCCGACCTCAAATTGAGGTCTAAATCCCCAAATTCTCGAAATCCCTATTTTCTGCCCTAACCCCTAATTCTACCATGAAAACTCTATATTTTAGGTTGAAATTTCATGAAATGTAATGGGTAATTGAAAGAAAATGGTTTAGAATCGCTTACCAACAATTTGGGGAAGGAGTGACTCTTGAAAAATCGCCCCTCACCGTTTGGTTTTTGAAAAAATTAGTTTTTTGTTAAAATCCCGTTTTGGATTCTATTAAGTGCTGGGCGACATGTTCATCGCATTCGCGAGAGCACTGTCGCATTCGCGAAGTGTATGGGCTGCAAGGCCTTCGCGTTCGCGAGGTAGTGCTCACATTCGCGTAGGCTACCCTTCCCTGGTCTTCGCGTTCGCGAGACATAGTTCGCGTTCGCGATGAAGAAAAGGCTGACTCCACCTCCCCAGTGGCTAAGACTTGTCGCTGTCCTTCGCTGTCCAGTTGTTGTTTTAACTCAAAATCCATCTCTATAGCACTTGAACCAATAACTTGTTACCAACTTTAAAACTTTCTGACGATCATCCTTCTCGAGACATCAATACTTGAAATGCTGCTTCGATCCTGAATCACTGTTCACCGCGATCTCTAACGACTGCTTCCCCCTATACCAATTCCTAACACCCCATCGTGAAGGCGAGTTGAAGAAAACCATAACACTGGCGAACCTTAATGCATTTTACAAGGCGACGACACCACATCAAAATTGAGAACTCTACCACACTCGAAAAATATCAAGCTTCGTTACTCCATCAACCCCAAACCTGAACATTCATAGTCTGATTGCCTTTTCTCCTCTGAAAATTAAAACATGGAACCTATGAATCGTGTACTGAGAAAACCTTCTTTCAAGTCGTTTACTGCCCTGACACATAGACAGGCATTTTACCATTTCATAAACACTATGCGATAACAACGCACGAAACGTCATAACAATCAATGCCAAATTTCAAAACGTTAGGTAGTACTGATACTTAACATGAAACGACAGAGCGTCCTTCTGCAAGGTGACGACAATAGCCCAATTAATTACATAGGGAGAAGCATCATGCACTACATCTGTAGTACTATTAAAAATTTTCTCGATCCTCAATGTATAACAAGTGCTTCACATCGCATAAGATTGAATATGAAGGAAATGTAGGCATAAGCCTCAAAGGAATCGAATCGCATGATGAGGAATCAAGAAGGGAAGTATTCCTAACAACCCTGTAGCCTCTCGAAGATAAGCACAGACGTCTCCGTACCGATCCGCAAGACTCTACTAGACTTGCTCATGACTCGTGAGACCTACGTGAACCTAGTGCTCTGATATCATGTTGTCACGACCCAAAATCCATTAAGGCCGTAATGGCGCCGGACACCACTGTCAGGTAAGCCAACCATAATTCGAATAACTTAATTACCCATTTTAGTATTTTTGAAATAAAAATTCTTCAATGAAATAGTAAAGATAAAACTCATAGAGTAAATGATAAATATTTTTAGCAACTAAATTTCTAAATAATTCACAACCATTCCCAAAACCCGGTGTCACAAGTGCATGAACATTTACTAGGAAATTAAAAATAAAATACAGCATTTGTCTAGAATACAAATTAGACAGGAAGAATATAATAACTCTGAAGGAGACTCTGTTAGCTGCGAATCGTAATATAGAATGCAGCTCACCTATGTCCCCACAATTATTAACTACACCTCTGTGCCCACAAGACCGCTATACATATATGTACCTGCACAATAAAATATACAGCAAGTGCAGTATGAGTACGAAAATAACGTGTACCCAGTAAGTATCAAGCCTAATCTCGAAGTGGTAGAGACGAGATAGCAGACTTTGACACTCACTATGGGTCAATAATAATAATTATAATAAATTGTAATTATTCAAATCAGCATGGTTCACAGAGTTAACAATAATTTTATTCAATTAGCAGAAATAATAAAAATCCTTCAAATGCAATAATTTTCCAATTTATTTATTTAAATCACGCAATTTCAATAAAACTTTCAATTTATCAAATAGCTTTATAAGCTGCAATAAATTATTAAAGTATTGTGTAATTATTATTATTAAGCACGATTTCTGCCGAGGACGTACGACCCGATCTAGAGTGTCGTGTACACTGCCGAGAGATGTGCGTCGCGATCTATAGATGCATCTATCTTGCCGAGGCGTTCGGCCCGCTCCACAAGAAAGGAGGATATTTTCTTATGTACCTCCAGAAGGAGAGTATATTTATTATGAGATAAATTCGGGAGGAGAACAATTTCTTTTAACAATTAATTGATTTAAACAGAAAATCAAGCATATGAGATTTTCATCCTTTAATATCTTTATCTAATAAACAGAAAATCAAGTTTATGAGATTTCTATTCTTTAATATCTTTATCTAACAATTCACAATATATTCATATATATCAATTAATATTAATTAATCGAGGAATACAATTTACACAAGTAATTCATGCTTTGAGTCCTAAACTACCCGGACTTTAGCGTTTAGAGTAGCTACACACGGACTCTCGTCACCTTGTGCATACGTAGCCCCCGCAATTAGCAATAATTATTCAATTTAATCCCTATGGGATAATTTCTCCCGCACAAGATTAGACAAGCGACTTACCTCGTCTTAAAGTCCACTTTCTGATTACCACGTCGCGTTGAATTCTTGATTCGACGCCGAAAGTTCCGAAACTATCCAAATATTGTACAAAAAATTTAATATATGCTAAATGATTCGAAATCTTTCTATTAAATAAATTACCTCATCCAAAATGGTAAAATTCCTAAAATCTCACCGCGGGCCCACATGCTCGGATTCTGGAAATATTCGGATAAAAACGTTACCCATAATCTCAAGAACTTAAATATATAATTTATACCTAATTCCATGACTATTTTCGTGGTTAAAATCTCACTTTTATAAAAATCTAGATTTTTCATCTAAATCTTTAATTTCTAAGATTTACAAGTTATAATCTACCTATAATCTATGTATTTAACTCAAGGGGTGTAGAATTAACTTACCTCCAAGTTGATAGTTGAAAACTCCTCACAAAGAGCTCTGAAATCGCCCAACAATGGATGAAAAATAGAAAGAAATGGATTGAGTTTTCGTCCGTTTTAAGGATCACACCTGCGATTGGTGGCTCATACCTGCGAGCTCGCACTTGCGGCTGTCCAAGTGCAGGTGCGATTATGACAGTAGTTGGGTGCTTCAGTCCTTGCTCAATTTCCCAAATTTGGTCCGAGCCTCGTCCAATTAACACTCGGGAGCCCCGATGTAACGACCCGGCCAGTCGTTTTATCTATTTGAGCGTCGATCCCCTAATATCTGCTTTCCCCATATTTGTTTCTGGTTTTGGGATTTGCCGGAGTGTTTGGTTATGGAATTCGGGGAGTTTGGGGACACTTAGTCCCTAGTTATGAGTTTAAGCCTTAGAGTTTAGACCGTAGTCGGAACTGTGTGAAGATGGATCTGGAATGGAATTCCGTCAACTCCGTTAGCTCCGTTGAGTGATTTTGGGGTTAGGAGCGCGTTCGTAATATGTTTTGGAGGTCTGTAGTAGATTTAGGCTTGAATTAGCAAAAGTTAGTTTTTCGACGATTTCGGCCGATAGTGAAAATTTTGCTATTGAGCTCGGAATGGAATTCCAAAAGTGGATGTAGGTGCGTAATGTCATTTGTGACCTGTGTGTAAAATTTGAGGTCATTCAGACTAGATTGGATGTGGTTCAGCGTCGTTTGTAGAATTTGAAAAATTTTAAATTCTTAGGCTTGAATCCGTGCTTAATTTATGATTTTGGTGTTATTCGATGTGGTTTGAAGGCTCGACTAAGTTCGTATGGTGTTTTAGGATTGGTTGGTATGTTTGGTTGAGGTCCCGGGGGCCTCGCGTGTGTTTCGGACGCTTAACGGGAAGAAATTTGGACTTAGAAAAAATCTGGTGCATTGTTGGTTCTGGTGTTTCGCACCTGCGGAGGGGATTCCGCAGGTGCGGACTCGCAGGTACGGATGGTCGTCTGCAGAAGTAAAGCCGCAGAAGCGGCCCAGGGGTCGCAGATGCGGACCCAGCCCAATAAGTGACTTTCGTACATGCGTTGATTTTTTCACAGGTGCGGATCCACAGATGCGGCCCCATGAGCGCAGATGCGAAACTCGCTGGGCAGAAAAGGGGATTTCGAGGGTTTGAAATTTCAGAAAACAAAATTTGATTTGGAGCTCGGTGGGAGACGATTTCTCGAGGGATTTTGAAGGAGAACTATTAGGTAACTACTTCTAACTCTATTTTGATCATAATACATTTATCTATTGTTGTTTTTCTCGTCTAATTAAGGAAATTCAGGGTAGAAGTTTGGAAATGGGGGAAAAGGGTTCCCCAATTGGAAATATGAGATTTGAATGGGAATTTGACGTCGGATTTAGATGATTTTTGTTCGAGTGAACTCGTGAGTGAATGAGTGTTCATAATTTATAATTTTTACTAGATTCCAAGACGTTGGCCCGGGGAGACTTTTGGGCGTTTTTCCTAAATTCACACTTTAGCTTCGAATTAATTAGTTAAATTAGTTACTTGTAGTTATATTTATATTATGCAATTTATTTGAATAGATTCGGGCCATTTGGAGTCGGATACTCGTGGCAAGAACGTGATATCGAGTTGAATTGAGCGATTGAGGTAAGTGGCTTGCCTAACCTTGTGTTGAGGACTTTCCCCTTAGGATATCTTGATATTATTTGGTGTGTGGACGCCATGTACGTGAGGTGACAAGTACGTACACGGGCTGTTATTGGAAAAATCATGTTTATCCTTTTTAAATCATAAATTGTTTCTGTTATTAAATTGTACTAATATGTTTAATTGTTTAGTTTAGACTAGAAAAGCATGCTAACGTGTTTTAACTGCCTATTTGACATTCTGTGCGCCATGCTTAGTTAAATCCCTATTTTCCTTATCTGGGTTCAATATAAACTGTATAACTCGATACCATACCTACCATTTCATCTTGCGTTGCATATATACTTGGGACTACGGACGTATTCCTGGAGATCCCCCAGCATTGCATATTTACTTTGGGACTACAGACGTATTCCGGGAGATCCTCCAGCACTGCATATTTACTTTGAGACTACAGACATATTCCGGGAGATCCCCCAGCACTACATATTTACTTTGGGACTACGGACGTATTTCGGGAGATCCCCCTGTACTGCATATTCATTTGGGACTACGGGACGGTATCCTGGGAGATTCCCCACCGTGTTTACCTTGTTCTGAGTCAAGGACTCCCTTAACTGTTAAATTTTCAAAAGTTTCTTTAACTGCGTTACCGTAAATTTTACTTATTCCTTTTAATATTTAATTTATTATATTTACTCCGGTAGGGCCTTGATCTGACCTCGTCACTACTCGACCGAGGTTAGGCTTGATACTTACTGGGTACCATTGTGTTGTACTCATGCCCTTTCTTGCATATATTTTCGTGTGCAGATCCAGGTACGAGCTATCAGCCTTGGAGTTAGTGCGTGCTGCTGATTCTAGGAGACTTCAAGGTACTTCTACTTGCATCCGCAGATCTTCGGAGTCCCCTTCTACTCCCTCGCCTAGAGACTTTCTTTATTATCTTCAGACTTTTGTATAGAGCTACATAGATTATAGTAGCTTGTGACTTAGTGACATTCCGGGTTTTGGAAACTATGTTGTATATGTCGAGCAGTAATACTCTTAGCTATTTATAATATGATGTTTATATTTAAAATGTTGTGTTTTCTTTATATTTTTTGCAATATTAGGCTTACCTAGTCGTAAAGACTAGGTGCCATCACGACACCTTACGGAGGGTTAATTTGGGTCGTGACAAGTTAGTATCAGAGCACTAGGTTCATAGGAGTCGCAAGCCACAAGCCGGTTTATTAGAGTCTCACGGATCGGTGCGGAGACGTCCGTACTTATCTTCGGGAGGCTATGTAACTGTTAAGAACAATCATATTTCTTTGATTTCCTTGTCATGCGAGTTATTGACACCAAAAATTCTAAGATTCTATTCTATTCTTTCTCACAGATGGTGAGGACCCGCAGTGGGAGGACCGACGATCAGGCACCCGAGCCCCCTGCCAGAGCCGCCAGAGGCCGGGGTCGGGGTAGAGTACGGCCAAGCAGTGCAGCCCGAACACCTGCGAGAGCTGCGTCAGAGGAGCCCCCAGTAGCTCCAGCTGGATGTCCAGCGCCAGAGATCCCTATTGCTACTCCATCCCTCCAGGAGACTTTAGCTCAGTTCTTGAGCATGTTTAGCACTCTGGCTCAGGCTGGACTATTCCCGATAGCTTCCACTACATCTCAGGCTGGGGGAGTGGCACAGACTCCCACAGCCCGCACTCCTAAGTAGAGGATCCATGTTCTTGAGGCCCCAGAGTATATTCCTATTCCCCCAGTGGCTCCGGTTCAGCATGAGATCAATGTAGCTGCTTCTGAGGCAGAGCAGCTCAGACTTGTGAGGTACAAGAAGTACCACTCACCTACTTTCAGCGGACTAGCTTCAGATGATGCTCTGGGTTTTCTTGAGGAGTGTCATCGTATTCTCCGCACTACGGGCATTGTGGAGACAAGTGGGATTTCTTTCACCGCATTCCAGCTGAGGGGAGCAGCATATCAGTGGTGGCGTGCCTATGAGCTGAGTAGTCCGGACGAGGCAGCCTCACTCACTTGGACTCAGTTTTCAGAGATGTTCTTGTGTGAGTATGTTCCCCAGAGCCTCAGGGATGCTTGGCGCGCAGAGTTTGAGCAGCTGCGTCAGGGTGCTATGACTATGTCGGAGTATGCAGTCCATTTCAGTGAGTTAGCTCGCCATGCACCGGCTCTGGTTGCTACAGTCAGAGAGAGGGTTCGTCGCTTCATTGAGGGACTCCACCCCAGTATTCGGACTAGTATGGCCAGGGAGTTGGAGATGGACATCACTTATCAGTAGGCAGTGAGCATTTCCGGGAGAGTGGAGGGCATGTTCGCCCGGGAAAGAGAGGAGAGAGAGGCCAAGAGGTCTCGAGAGACTAGTCATTATTCAGGAGCTCGTGCACAAGCAGCACGCTATGGTAGGGGTTTTGTGAGTCTCCATGTTCATTCAGATCTTCCAGCAGCCAGCAGTATCCTAGCTCCTCCTAGACCTCAGGAGCCCTATTATGCACCGCCAGTATCCAGTATGCCTCCTACTCGAGGTGCTATCACCGGCCAGTCCAGCAGGCCAGGTTCGAGTCAGTCTCAGCCGCCGCATCCTCCAAGAGGTTGTTTTGAGTGTGGTTACACTCGTCACCTGGTTAGAGATTGCCCCAGAGCTAGGAAGGGTGCACCTCCACAGACTTATCAGCCTCCACGTGCTCCACCGGGTCCTCCGTCCATTCTTCCAGCACCAGCTGCCACCCCACCTTCTCAGCCAACTCGAGGTGGATGTCGGGGAGGTCGAGGTCACCCTAGAGGGGGAGGCCAGGCCAGGTACTATGCCCTTCTAGCCCGTTCAGAGGCCGTTGCTTCAGATTCAGTCATCACAGGTATCGTCCCTGTCTCTACATATTCATATGTGTCTTCTTATTTTGCTCCACATTTGGGGATATCTCGGGATTCTTTGAGTTCCCCTGTTTATGTATCTACTCCTATGTGAGATTCTCTCATTGTGGACCGCGTATATCGGTCGTGTTTGATTACTCTTAGTGGTTTTGAAACCAGATCCGATTGTTATTACTTAGTATGATAGATTTTGATGTTATCTTGGGCATGGACTGATTATCGCCTTATTATGTTATTCTTGATTGTCACGCTAAGACCGTGACGCTGGCTATGCCAGGCTTGCCGAGATTAGAGTGGAGAGGTACCTTAGAGTATACTCCCCGCAGGGTCTTTTCATTTCTTAAGGCTCAACGAATGGTTGAGAAGGGGTGTGATGCATATTTGGCCTATGTGAGAGATGTCAGTATTGATACCCCTATAGTTGAGTTAGTTCCAGTAGTGAGGGACTTTCCAGATGTGTTTTCAGCTAATCTTCCGGGCATGCCGCCCGACAGAGATATTGATTTCGGCATTGATTTGTTGTCGGGCACTCAGCCCATATCTATTCCTCCTTACCGTATGGCTCCTCCTAAGTTGAAGGAGCAGTTGCAGGAGTTGCTTTATAAGGGTTTCATCATGCCCAGTGTATCACCTTGGGGTGCTCCGGTCTTATTTGTGAAGAAGAAGGATGGTTCTATGCGTATGTGTATTAATTATCGGCAGTTGAACAAGGTTACAGTGAAGAACAGGTATCCTTTGCCTCGCATCGATGATTTATTTGATCAGTTACATGGTGCCAGGGTGTTTTCCAAGATTGACTTGCATTCTGCTATCATCAGCTGAAGATTCGGGAGTCGAACATCCCGAAGACTGCTTTCAGGACCAGATATGGTCACTATGAGTTTCTTGTCATGTCATTTGGGCTGATCAATACCCCAGCAGCCTTTATGGATTTGATGCACAGTGTGTTCCGGCCTTATCTTGATTCCTTCATCATCGTGTTTATTGACGACATCCTAGTATATTCCCGATCTCAGAAAGATCATGAGCAACACTTGAGGACTGTGCTTCAAACTTTGAGGGAGAAGAAATTGTATGCAAAATTTTCTAAGTGTGAATTCTGGCTTGATTCAGTGACATTCTTGGGCCACATAGTGTCTTGTGATGGGATCAAGGTAGATTCGAAGAAGGCGGAGGCAATGCAGAGTTGTCCCAGACCATCATCAGCTACGGAGATCCGCAGCTTCCTTTGTTTGGCGGGGTATTACCGTCGCTTTGTGGGGGGATTTTCATCCATTGCAGCACCTATGACCAGGCTGACCCAGAAGGGTGCTCCGTTCAGGTGGACCGAGGAGTGTGAGGAGAGCTTTCAGAAGCTCAAGACAACTTTGACTACAACCCCAGTATTAGTATTGCCTACAGGTTCGGGGTCCTACACTGTCTATTGTGATGCCTCGAGGATTGGCCTTGGAGCGGTATTGATGCAGGATGGTAGGGTGATTGCCTACGTGTCTAGGCAGTTGAAGGTGCATGAGAAGAATTATCTGGTTCATGATCTCAAGTTAGCAGCCATTGTTCACGTCCTGAAGATCTGGCGTCATTATTTGTACGGTATTCCCTGTGAGATTTACACTGATCACTTGAGTTTGCAGTACTTGTCCAGGCAGAAGGACCTTAATTTTCATCAGCGGAGGTGGTTGGAGCTACTTGAAGACTATGATATCATTATATTATACCACCCGGGGAAGGCCAATGTAGTGGCCGACGCCTTGAGTCGTCGGGCAGAAAGTTTGGGTAGTTTGGCAATTTTTCCGGCAGCTGAGAGGCCCTTAGCCTTGGATGTTCAAGCCTTAGCCAGCCAGTTCATGAGATTGGATATTTGAGAGCCTAGCCGGGTATTAGCTTGTGTGGTTTCTCGGTCTTCTCTTTATGACCGTATCAGGGAGCGCCAGTATGATGATCCTCATCTTCTAGTTCTTCAGGACAGGGTTCGGCAAGGTGATGCCAAAGATGTGACTATTGGTGATGACAGTGTGATGAGGATGCAGGGCCGGATCTGTGTGCCCAATGTAGATGAGCTTCAGGAGTTGATTCTCGAGGAGGCCCACAGCTCGCGGTACTCCATTCATCCCGGTGCCGCAAAGATGTACCAGGATTTGAGACAATACTACTGGTAGAGGAGGATGAAGAAGGATATAGTTGGGTTTGTGGCCAAGTGTCTCAACTGTCAGCAGGTTAAATATGAGCATCAGAGACCAGGTGGATTACTTCAGAGGTTAGATATCCCAGAGTGGGAGCGGATCACCATGGACTTTGTAGTTGGACTTCCACAGACTTTGAGAAGGTTCGATGCTATTTGGGTGATCATGGATCGGCTGACCAAGTCAGCTCATTTTGTACTAGTGTTGACCACTTATTCTTCTGAGAGGTTGGCTGAGATTTATATCAGAGAGATTGTCCGCCTTCATGGTATTCCAGTATCCATCATTTCAGATAGAGGTAGATAGTTCACATCACGGTTTTGGAGAGCCGTACAGCAGGAGTTGGGTACTAGGGTGGAGTTGAGCACAACCTTTCACCCTCAGACGGATAGACAGTCCGAGCGCACGATTCAGATTCTTGAAGATATGCTCCGTGCCTGCGTGATGGATTTCGGAGGGTCATGGGACCAATACTTGCCACTTGCAGAGTTCGCTTACAGCAACAGTTACCAGTCTAGCATTCAGATGGCACCGTATGAGGCTTTGTATGGTAGGCGGTGTCAGTCCCCTGTGGGATGGTTTGAGTCGGGCGAGGCCCAATTGTTGGGTACAGATTTGGTCCAGGATGCCCTGGATAAGATGAAGGTGATTCAGGAGAGACTTCGCACAGCCCAGTCCAGGCAGAAGAGTTATGCGGACCGAAAGATTCGTGACTTGGCATTTATGGTTGGTGAGCGGGTCTTGCTTCGGGTATCACCTATGAAGGGCGTCATGAGGTTCGGGAAGAAGGGCAAGCTGAGCCCGAGGTTCATTGGTCCTTTCGAGATATTGCGCTAAGTTGGGGAGGTTGCTTATGAGCTTGCCTTGCCTCCCAGCCTAGCAGGAGTTCACCCGGTATTCCACGTGTCTATGCTCTGGAAGTATCACGGTGATCCGACTCATATATTGGATTTCAGCTCAGTCTAGTTAGACAAAGATCTATCTTATGTTGAGGAGCCAGTAGCCATTTTGGACAGGCATGTCAGAAAGCTCAGGTCAAAGAATATTGCTTCAGTAAAGGTCCAGTGGAGGGGTCAGCTGGTCGAGGAGGCGACTTGGGAAATCGAGCAGGTTATGCGCAGCCAGTACCCTAATCTTTTCATAGTTTCAGGTATGTCTTTATACTCGTTCGAGGACGAACTATTGTTTTAAGAGGGGGAGAATGTAACAACTCGGTCGGTCATTTTATCTATTTGAGCCCCGATCCCCTAGTATCTGCTTTCCCCATATTTGTTTCTGCTTTTGGGATTTGCCGTAGTGTTTGGTTATGGAATTCGGGGAGTTTTGGGACACTTAGTCCCTAGTTGTGAGTTTAAGCCTTAGAGTTTGGACCGTAGTCGGAACTGTATGAAGATGGATCCGGAATGGAATTTCGTCGATTCCGTTAGCTCCGTTGAGTGATTTTGGGGTTAGAAGCGCGTTCGAAATATGTTTTGGAGGTCTGTAGTAGATTTAGGCTTGAATTGGCGAAAGTTAGTTTTTCGGCAATTTCGGCCGATAGTGGAAATTTTGATATCGAGCTAGGAATGGAATTCCGAAAGTGGTTGTAGGTTCGTAATGTCATTTGTGACCTGTGTGTAAAATTTGAGGCCATTCGGACTAGATTTGATGTGGTTCGGTGTCGTTTGTAGAATTTGGAAAATTTTAAATTCTTAGGCTTGAATCCATGCTTAATTCATGATTTTGGTATTGTTTGATGTGGTTTAAAGGCTCGACTAAGTTCGTATGGTATTTTAGGATTGGTTGGTATATTTGGTTGAGGTCCCAGGGGTCTAGGGTGTGTTTCGGATGCTTAACGGGAAGAAATTTGGACTTAGGAAAAATCTGGTGCATTGTTGGTTCTGGTGTTTCGCACCTGCGAAGGGGAGTCCGCAGGTGCAGATTCGCAGGTGCGGCTGGTCGTCCGCAGAAGCGGAGCCGCAGATGCGGCCCAGGGGTCGTAGATGCGAACCCAGCCCAATAAGTGACTTCCGCACCTGCGTTGAGTTTTTCGTAGGTGCGGCCCCATGAGCGCAGATGCGGAAATCGCTAGGCAGAAAAGAGGATTTCGAGGGTTTGAAATTTCATAAAACAAAATTTGATTTGGAGCTCGGTGGGAGACGATTTCTCGAGTGATTCTGAAGGAGAACTATTGGGTAACTAATTCTAACTCTATTTTGATCATAATACATTTATCTATTGTTGTTTTCCTCGTCTAATTAAGGAAATTGAGGGTAGAAGTTTGAAAATGGGGGAAAAGGGTTCCCCCATTGAAAATCTGAGATTTGAATGGGAATTTGACGTCGGATTTAGATGCTTTTTGTTCGAGTGAACTCGTGAGTGAATGGGTGTTCATATTTTATAATTTTTATCCGATTCCGAGACATGGGCCCGGGGAGACTTTTTGGGCGTTTTTCCTAAATTCACGCTTTAGCTTCGAATTAATTAGCTAAATTAGTTACTTGTAGTTATATTTACATTATGCAATTTATTTGAATATATTCGGGCCATTTGGAGTCGGATACTCATGGCAAGAACGTGATATCGAGTTGAATTGAGCGATCGAGGTAAGTGGCTTGCCTAACCTTGTGTTGAGGACTTTCCCCTTAGGATATCTTGATATTATTTGGTGTGTGGGCGCCGTGTACGTGCACGGGCTGTTATTGCAAAAATCCTGTTTATCCTTTTTAAATCATAAATTATTTCTGTTATTAAATTGTACTAATATGTTTAATTGTTTAGTTTAGACTAGAAAAGCATGCTTACGTGTTTTAACTGCCTATTTGATATTCTGTGCGCCATGCTTAGTTAAATCCCTATTTTCCTTATCTGGGTTCAATATAAACTGTATAACTCGATGTCATACCTGCCATTTCATCTTGCGTTACATATTTAAATTGGGACTACAGGCGTATTCCGGGAGATCCACCTGTCTTGCATATTTACTTTGAGACTACGGACGTATTCCGGGAGATCCCCCAACACTGCATATTTACTTTGGGACTACGGACGAATTCCGGGAGATCCTTCAGCACTGCATATTTACTTTGGGACTAAGGACGTATTCTGGGAGATCTTCCAGCACTACATATTTACTTTGGAACTACGGACGTATTCCGGGAGATCCCCTTGTACTGCATATTCATTTGGTCTGAGTCGAGGACTCCCTCAACTGTTAAATTTTTGAAAGTTTCTTTAACTGCGTTACCGTAAATTTTATTTATTCTTTTTACTATTTAATTTATTATATTTACTCCCGTAGGGCCTTGACTTGACCTCGTCACTACTCGACCTAGGTTAGGCTTGGCACTTACTGGGTACCATTGTGGTGTACTCATGTCCTTTCCTGCACATGTTTTCGTGTGCAGATCCAGGTACGAGCTATCAGCCTTGGAGTTAGTGCGTGCTGCTGATTCTAGGAGATTTCAAGGTACTTCTGCTTGCATCCACAGATCTTCGGAGTCCCCTTCTACTCCCTCGCCTAGAGACTTTCTTTATTATCTTCAGACTTTTGTATAGAGCTACATAGATTATAGCAGCTTGTGACTTAGTGACATTCCGGGTTTTGGGAAACTATGTTGTATATGTCGAGCGGTACTACTCTTTGCTATTTATAATATGCTGTTTATCTTTAAAATTTTGTGTTTTCTTTATATTTTTCGTAATATTAGGCTTACCTAGTCGTAAAGATTAGGTGCCATCACGACACCTTACGAAGGGTTAATTTGGGTCGTGACACCCGGGGCCCCACCCGAACATACCAACAGGTTTGAAATCATAAAACGGACTCGCTCGAACTCTCAGAACGCGTAAAACAATATCAAATCTAAGAATCATACCCTAAATCAAATTGATTCAAACTTAAGAATTTCAAGTTCTTCAAATTACTTCCAATGCGCCGAAATATACTTAAACTACTCGGAATGACACGAAAATTTGCGTGCAGGTCTTAAATTACTATACGGAACTATTCCCAAATTCGAAATTCCAAACGGACTTCAATGACTCAAAAACCTACTCCAAACCAATTTTAAAGAACTTTAAACCTTCAAATAGTTGATTTTCATTATTAAGCGCCAAAACGCTCCCGGTTTATCTAAAATCCGATTCGAACATACGTCCAAGTCTGAAATCATCATACGAACCTATTTGAACCGTCAAATCCCGATTCCGAGATCGTTTTCTAAAAATATTGACCGAAGTCAAACTTGGCCTTTTAAGGCTAACTTAAGGAACCAAGTGTTCCGATTTCAACCCAAACGCTTCCAAATCCCGAACCAACCATCTCTGCAAGTCAATAATCATTAAAAGCATGTTCGGAGAGTATTATTTTAGGGAACGGGTTTCTAAAAGTTAAAATGACCGGTTTGATCATTAGGACATTTTTCAGATATCTTTAGTATGAGATCTATCATTTTTCTTTTGAAGTAAAAGATTAAAGTGCAAGTTAAATTTTTAGAGAATGTTTAGACAAGAGTGGGTTGCTCTAGTGGTGAGCAACCCTCCACTTCCAACCAAGAGGTTGTGAGTTCGAGTCACCCCAAGAGTAAGGTGAGGAGTTCTTGGAGGGAGGGAGCCGAGGGTCTATCGGAAACAGCCTCTCTACCCCAGGGTAGGGGTAAGGTCTGCGTACACACTACCCTCCCCAGACCCCACTAGTGGGATTATACTGGGTTGTTGTTGTTGTTGTTGTTGTTATTGTTGTTTTATATATACATTTATATATATATATATATATATATATATATATATATATATATATACAAGTAATTAAATATTGTTTATTTAAAAGCTATTTATTATTTACACACACACAAATATTAATAAATTTATATTTTAATTATTTTAAAATCTTTTTTTCGACTGAAATCGGTCGGAAATATTTAATTATAATTTGTTTCGGTTAGTTAATTAAATATATATAATTTTTGTCTTGGGCGGAAATTAATTATTTCAAACTTTCCGACCGATTTCGGTCGGAAATTTGGAAAGGTTTTAATAAATAATTATTTTTGTACATTATATACATGTATGACCAAATATTTGACTAATTTCCGACCGAAATCGGTCGGAAAGTTGGAAAACTTTTAATAAATAATTATTTTGTATGACCAATTTCCGATCGAAATCGGTCGGAAAGTTGAAAACTTTTTAATAAATAATTATTTTTGTACATTATATACAAGTATGACCAAATATTTGACCAGTTTTCGACCGAATTCGGTCAAAATTTTGGAAAAGTTTTAATAAATAATTATTTTTGTATGTCATATTATTTGACCAATTTCTCACCGAAATCAGTCGGAAAATTGGAAATATTTTAATAAATAATTATTTTTATTTCTGACCGAATTCGGTCGGAAATTTGAAAACTTTTTAATAAATAATTATTTTTGTACATTATATACAAGTATGACCAAATATTTGACCAATTTCCGATCGAAATCGGTCCAAAATTTGGAACAGTTTTAATAAATAATTATTTGTGTACATTATATACAAGTATGACTAAATATTTGGCCAATTTCCAATCGAAATCGGTCGGAATATTGGAAACATTTTAATAAATAATTGTTTTTACACATTATATACAAGTATGACCAAATATTTGGTCGGATTTTTTATTTTTTTGTTGTCAGAAAATTTTTGTTGACTTTTGCGACCAAATACTCTTATTTCCGACCGATTTCGGTCTGAAAGAATTGGACGAAAATCACCTTATTTCTAGTAGTGGTAACATATCGTTTCAATTCTAACATATCGTTTAAATTTCTTAAGATTGTTGATAATCTGTGTTCGAAACCAGAAACTCAGAGAAAAAGAAACGTTAGTTTTATAAGCAAATCGTAAAATAATTTCGAACTCATAAGTTGCTTGTGTGTCCTACGGAATTTAATCCGCTCACTGTTGTTCAAGGTTTTGGATTAATTCCTCCCATGATAGAACGGAATAATTATTCTGTGATAGCGGCACTATAAATTAAATCACAGAATTTCAGCGAACTCAACAAACGGAACAAATCACACTTGATACTTTATTCATTTGGAAAAAAATGCAACAATGTAGAAAAATGGGAGAAGTTTTCAAATTTTTCATGTATAAAAAATGAGGTCAAGCCTCTAAATTTATAAACAATAAAAAGATAAAATTAAGAAGTGCAATTCAAGATATGCCACTTTTATTTCCCGTTCACACCCTTTAGTAAAAACCCAACAGTTTCAATATATATTATGTGTGTGTTAAATTTTTCATAGATGTATACTGTGTCATTGGAAGATAGTTATTGCGTTGGTACAACAGGTCAGTTATTATTGACTGCGAAATCACCAGCATTTAAAGGTCTGAGGAAGAAGATGGAATCGTTATTCATCAAAAATATTGAGGTTAGCTATCTATGATCCAACTCTTGAAACCTTACTCAATAGTAATTATTTTTTTGTTGGTGATGAAAATACAGCAAAAATATTGGCAACTGTGAATACTTTTGTGGTATCTGCTATAATGCACGAGCTCATGTTTTACTACATTACATGTGGTTTAAAACCCTCATGTGAAGTCAGGGGTGGCCAACGGTATTTGGGGCCTAAAGCCAAACTTCAACAAGGGATCCTAAGTTTTTCGGTATTAAAAAACTCATTTAGTAAAATTTTATTTAAAGTTTATTTTTCTAGTTTTTTGAGATGTAAAATTATTAATAATTTATTTATAATCGTTTTCTTGACTAGGATTATATATGTTTTCACTTTCTAGGATTATTATTCAATTCTTTTAGGATTTCCTGATTTTCTAAAAAATATGTGACTCACCAATTTCTTCTTCTTCTTGGATTTTATTGTCTGTCTAACTCAACTATATTAGTGATTTGTTCATCTACCATAAAAAAATTTCTTATTTTTTATTTAAAACTTTTATTGTTCGCTAAAAATTTATCAAGCGCTCCTTTTTGGGATTGTATTAAAGTTTCAATTCTTCCATTTTTTGGCATTTTTAATACGCGGATTTATATTTCTTGTTGATATATTAAAATTCATAATAAATAAATAAAAAGATGATACATATACTTACAAACAAAAGATATCAAAAAATAATAAATTCTAGATACAAAATAATAAGAAAAGTATGGAATAATTGAACCCGGTTTAACAAACAATTATAGATAACTTGATATTACTTTTGTTGTTTCAATATTTTTGGTGCAATGTCGGGAAAGCTTGACAAAAAAGGATTGCAATTGCCTTTTGCTATCTTACTTGACGGAATGTTTTATGAGATAGTGGACTTGTAAAGAAAGACAAAGTAATCAAAGTAATATGGGCCTCATGATAATGATGATAGTGTATAAAGGAGTCAAGAAACATATTACACCTAAAGTTTAGGGCTGAATCCCAAAATTAACTATTCATATTACCAAATTATCTCTTATTTCCTTTTTCATGAAAAATATATTTTTTTGATATATTAGATATTTTTTAAAAAAAAATTACCATATGCAGCTATTTAATATTAGAAAATTTTGGGCCCCGTAGATATGGGGCCTCAAGCGGTTGCTTGAGTTACCTTACCATCGGACCGCCCCTGTGTGAAGTCATGTGGGTTTTGCATCTCTTGTGAAATAATGTTCCAGGCAAGGAATTGGGTTATCATGTATCCAAGATTTTCCATACTACTAAAACGTCTCTTCATTGTTTTTTCATTCTACTTTTTGCTCTTTTTACCAGTGATGAGTCAAGGAAGTAATAGATGTGAATGAAATCACCAACCAACTAGTGTAAGCTAGGTAGGAGCTACCCTTGTCTGTGGAAAGTCTGACATCTTATACTAAATTATTATTTTCTTGTTTATTTATTTCTTTATATTTTGAACGTTACTCTACCACTCGCAAGTAATATCAATGTGGCTCACGAGAACTGTTATTGTGGGAAATTTTAATTAGAGGATCGAGTCATTGACGCTTTGCATAATTAAATTTTCCTTTTCTATTGAGTGTGTAAATAATTTTTTTAACGAGCACTTATTTTCATGCCAAAAGCTATAGCCGATAACAAGGGCCCATAGACCTTTGTATAGGGAGGATGTTGGCCATACCCAACAATCCCCTCAAGCACCTGGCACATGCAACATGTTCGCTTTTGGGAAACGAACCCATGACCTTGCCTCACCGTTTGAAAATAATAAAAAAATAAATAGTATCAATTTAAGACGTGTGAAATAAAGTCATACGACCACCACAATCATGGGCTCAAAATCATTTATTCAACATTTTGCATAAATCACTGTTTGCAAAGGCTATAATAAGCTCACAAAGAAAAAGAATGTGGAAGTCATACTCACGTCAAGTACATGCTAGAACACCAAAATCAGAAATTAAATTAAACTTGCTAGCTTTACTATTAAGGTTGTAGTGCAGCAGCGGAATGCATAAGACCCCATTCTTAATAGATATGAGGTTCGAGCCCTGAATATAAAATTTTTTTAATAGGAAACGTTTCCTACTTTAATGACATTTCATTGTATGAATTTAGATTTGTCAAATCTAAAGCGGGTAGCGAAAACCAAATATCGCGAGTGAGAACAAAAAAGACTTGCTGAAAAAGGGCTGTTCTCCGCGTGGGACCAATATATAGTTGTGCATTAATTCATTCATGTAAATGGACAAGACTCTTAAATAGTCATGTCGTTACATGCTTTAGATTACGATGAATGTGTAACAATAATGACAAAGAACATTAATCATAAACCAAGTATTTAGAAAAGGAAAACATATACTAACATTACGATGCGAAAAATATTTGAAATAATCTTTGAAGCAGGGCCGGCTCATGGGTAAAGCAGCTGAAGCAATTGCTTTAGGCCCCATAATTATGGGGCCCAAATTTCAGTTAATAGAGTTATATGTTAATATTTCTTAAAAAAATATTATTGCAAAGAGTAAAGTATAATTTTCATTAAAAAAAGATTTGATTCTTTTACAATTGCCTATATATATTGGTTGTAAAATAATGTTAATAGATCCTATAACGGTTGCTTTAGCAGAAAGAATTTTTCCAAAACTAAAATCAATAAAATCTATTTAAGATAAATGGTGTCTCAAGAGAGATTAAATAGGTTAGCCATATTATCAATTGAAAAAGAATTATTAGAATAAATCAATATAAGTTTTTTAATAACTTTGTATCTCAACTAAAAATTGATTTCAAATAAGATTTTATATTAGGCCTCTCGTTGAAGTTTGTGCTTTAGGCCTCAAATTTATTGAGCCGCCGTTGCTTTGAAGCAACACACATTCTTATTCAACAAACGTAAGAACATATATAGAGGCGCAAAAAATGATTTACAAGCAAGTGTGAAAAAAGATTCTACATTTTTCTTATTTAAATAGGACTCAGAACCGTCATTCCCGTGCAATTCTTTCACTAAACCGTAGTAATACTTTCACACCCTAGCTAGTGATATGATTTAGAAATAGTTCAGCTGCCGGGACTTGTACAAAAAGCTTGGTGAGTGGTACTCATTTCTTAATTAGAACTTAGAAAGGGGCAATTAAGTGGTTGCAAACTCTGGGAATTGACAAATAGGCCTGGAAATTTTTAAACAGGAGTTTAGTTCATTACAGATTTAATATGTTGAAGTTTCTATTTTTCACTTTTGATCCTCCTCATTCACGTGTTCTGAAGAGGGGAGGTATATGTATTGAACTATCTGCTCATTTTAAGCTTCTGAATGGAACTACTCTATTAGCTCTTTCTTAGCTTCGTTTCTTTACTGAATTTACTTTGATTATTGTGAAATCACATCAGCTACGTTTAGATGCTTAATTAGATGCAATAAAATCCATCATCTTTGTTTTAACATGATTAAACTCTGATCTTGTTTGACTAACTATATATTTGACTCGTGGCTACACATTTGAGTATGTCGATTATCTTAGTTATTGACTGTTGTATAGCAACAAGCAGTACATGTGACGAAATCCGCGTAGGAGAACATAATGATAAGTGTTTACCTGAAAAATCGGATAACGTTGAATTTATGTATGGTTCTAAGGGTAAGTAGATTCCTTTGATCTGAAGATAACAATACACGTATTTATGATGCAAAATAGAAAATGATAAACAAAGATACTTAGTGAGCTTTAGAAAGATAAACACAATGAATTCTTAATCCCAGGGAAGATCCCTTCTATTACAATCTATCTTGCCTTTTATAGCCAAGGATCACTACTTTATCTATAGCAACATAATGGAATAATATTACTAGTGGAGGACCCATGATGGTGTGTCTCCTCCTTAATTCCCGCCAAGATTCTCTCCTTTGGTGCGGTTGTAACAGCTTTTTGTCTGTGAGCTCAATACCGACTCGAGCTCGGTATCGGATCGGAACCTCGGCCTTGGTTTCGAACTTGGTGATCACTTTCGGGCATCGATGTTCGGGACCCGTATTGGTCGATGTTACCTCGGTCGATTCGGACGCCCCGAGCTCGACGCCACCGTCTCGAAATTCGTTCGGGTTCTCCATGAAAATACCCCTTGACTGAGATGCCATCCTCGATCGATCTTCATGATCGAGGATCGGTTTTAACCGTATACAGATAGCCCCCTCGTTTCTTGGAAAGGAGATGACGAGAAACGATGTGATTTCCCTAAGGTTCGACCGAATCAATGATGACGTTTCTATCGACTTTGACTATGACGTGCGTGATAGCTGTCCCATCGATTTGGTATCATCGAGGCATTTAATGTGTGTCAGTCGGTGGTCGGCCACCGCTAGAAACGAATCGCCATGCCTTATAAATAGTTTTCCCATATAATGTTTTCCACTTTTGTGCTTCCTCTTTTCCCAAATTCCCTTTGATTATTTTATCTACTTCGTTGCTTTAGTGTCGCTTATACCAGAGTTTTGGTGTTGTCCCCTCTTTCACCTTCCTTTGCGACTTTTTCTTCTCATATTGATGGCGAAAACTTCAAAAATCGTACCTCACAAAGAGAAAGCTTCCTCCTCACGGCCGTGTGATGATAAGGCGCCGATGGAGCCATCCGTTCAAGATTATATTCCCGGCCCGTGTATTTTAAAAACTGATTTTAGGGTGGAGAACCCTTCATCCGTTCCGGGTCGGTGTGAGCACGTATCGATGTATACGTGCTCTATAGCGGAGGTTCACCTCGAGGCCGTCAGAAAAGACTGCGGCTGGGATTCTGAGGTTGTGTTACAAATCCCATCCTCCGATGAGAGCGTCACTACTTACGTGGAGGGATTTTTAAGTGTTTACACCTATCCCTTTACGTTGGGAGCTGTCGATCCCGTGATTTTTGATTTCTGCAGGAGATATCAGGTTACCCTCGGCCAAATTCATCCTTCCTTATGGCGTATAGTCATCTTATTGTGTTTCTTCTCTATCAAAGCCGGAGGGTTGGATTTTTCTCTGAACCACCTTATACGACTGTATCGGCCTCAGATTTATCGTGGACTAATTAGGCTACATCGTCGAGCATCGAAGGCTTTGATGTCAAGCATTGATGAAGATAAGGATCGAGGTTGGATGGGTCAATATATTCGAGTGAGGACTCGTGATCTTATCCCGGAGGAAAAGATGTCGTTTCCTGAAAAATGGAATTTCGACCGTAAGTGATTCATGTTTGCTTTTCGTGTCTTTTTCCATTTTTGTTAATATTATTTTCTGATGTCCAGCTGCACCTTGGATGCCACAAGTTGTGCCTGATCTCGAGGATTGGGTTCGAAAGTTAGCCTCGACTTCATCCTATGCCGAGCGCGCTTGGCGTGATTTGGCTAAAGGTAGATGGGAGGCCAAGAATCATGGTGAGGTTTGGTTCCTGTTTCCCTCGAGGTATATTCTGCGTTCATTTCGTTATTGATTTTTTCCTTTGTATATAGGTGTAACTAGGGATGCCGTTTTGAGGCCTTCGAGCGGTGATGAAGGAAACAAGTCCCCGGTCCTGGAACAGGGAAAAGAAAAGAAACGAAGGGCTTCCTCTCGGCCGGAGGACCCTAAGCCCAAAACTCGAAAGGTGAGGAAAAAAATCATTGCCCTTTCGATCGACTCGGTCCAACAACTGAGGGAGGAAGAAGAAGAAGAAGATAGCTCCTCGGCTTTGGTAGTCCGACCTACAGAGGCAGTCGAGGTTGCTAGAGCTGCTGAGCCGATGGCGGCCGTGCCCATCAGGGTTGGTTCCGAAGACCTAAGTCTCGATCGGAGTACTCCGAGTGATTTTCTCGGGGCAATGGCAATGGGCCATTCACCTTCTCTTCCGTCTTTTTCTGAGGAGGCATTGAAGGAGGCTCGAGAGCTGAATACTCCCGATTTGCTGGCTCAGGTGCAGCGGATCCTTTTAAGGATTGTTTTACTGGTGTTGATGACAGTTCCGATATCGGTGATGCTTCTCTTTTGTTAGAGGAAGCTCATCGTTTTATTACTCGGGTAATGATTCTTCCATACTTGGCTTCTTTGTTCTTTTCCATACTTGACGGTTCCGATATCGGTGATCCTTCTTTGTTTTATTGGTGTTGATGACAGTTTCTAACTATGCAGGCCATCGGTAGGTTTCGAGTTGATCTTAGCCAGTGTGAGGCCGAACTCCGAAAGGTCCTAGGTGAAAGAGATGACCTTCGACTTCTTAGTAGCAAAAAGGAGGAGGCTATAAAGGATCTTCAAGCAGATTTGGCTAAGGTTTGTGAAGAAAGGGTCGAGCTCGATCAGCAGGTGAGCCTCATTCTGTTAAAGTATGGATTCGACTCGACTGTGGAAGTTAACCCTTCGTTGTCTCAGTTGCAGCAAAAGATCGAGAAGATCGGGCTACTTCGAGAGGAGGTCGATCAAATCCGGGCTGAATGCAACCAGTGGAAGGAGACTATTGACCTCCTGGCAGCGGAGAAAGAAACCATCTTAACAAAGTTATTATCAGCCGACGTTCAGCTTCGAAACGTCAAGCAAAAGGTGTCGGGTCAGGCTAAGAAAATCGATGAGCTTGAGATACGACTTGCTGAGGCTAAGGCGGAGGTTGAGTCGTCGAAAGTTTTGGCAGATAAGTCTATTGCTGTATATCGAGTTGATGTTAAGGCCGCTCAAGTGGAGGCCCGTGAAGCGGCAAAGATTGTCGATGCTCGAGCTCATTGGGTTGCGAACTTGTTAAGTGTAGATTTCGGAGGGAGACTCTCGAGGAGATACATGCTCGAGGTTTCGACCTTACCGAAGAGGTAAGAAAGGCAAAAGAGCTTGAAGCGGAAGCTGAAGCCTTGGCTTCTGATGATGATGACGATGATAACGATGATGGTAGCAAAAGCGGGTCCGAGGGTGGGGAAGACCCTGACCCAGAAGCTTAGAGTCTAATTCTCCATATCTGTAAATTAATTACGTAGGCAATTTTGTATATATATAACAAGGTCGATTTTGATCGATCAGATTTGGAGTGACATTTTGCTTGTTGAGTTGATGATAATGTGGTGGTTAATGTAAACTCTGAGTAAACGTAGCTTTTTCAATGTTTCAAACTTGATTGGGTCCTTGTTCGAACTCGGCAGCCCGTAGGCTTTAATATTTGAGTGTTTATTTCGAACTCGATATAGAAGTAGCCCGTGGGCTTAATATTCGAGTGTTTATTTCGAACTCGAGATAATGTGGTAGCCCGTAGGCTTAATATTCGAGTGATTATTTCGAACTCGAGATAATGTGGAAGCCCGTAGGCTTAATATTCGAGTGATTATTTCGAACTCGATGTTGAAGTAGCCCGTAGGCTCAACGGTCGACTGAGTATTTCGAACTCGATATAGAAGTAGCCCGTAGGCTTAATATTCGAGTGTTTATTTCGAACTCGAGATAACTCGATATGCCTGTAGGCTGGTTGCATAATAAATCTCAAGTCATTGTACATATGTTTTGGGGCAATCTATATGAGCATGGTTCATTTTGACCATTTTGGCTCTTACAATTTTTCCTCTATTGTTGTGAGAAGACTTTGTTGCATCTGAACTCGATGTGTTTGAAGGCCTGGTGCCCTCCCCCCCCCCGGTATTCGAGGCCGTTCGGGCTAAGGGTCGAAAGCCTCGGATACTATTTTAAAAGCGCAGCACGATCGATGGTTGCCTCATTAAAAACCTTGCCGCAAAAACCCATTTGGGAAAAAATCGGTCTAAGGAAAAAAGAGTGCAACACGTGCTTTTGAGTAAAAGAATACTTCTGTTCTTTGTTCGAACTTCTGTACGGGACAGTTGAATAAATATGGGAAAGGTCGGACCTTAGCAGTAGTACCGTTTTAGATGTGATACATTCCAACTGCTTGATAGCTATTTGCCGTTTATGATGTCGAGCCTGTACGATCATTTCCCAAAGTTCTCGAGCACCTGGTACGGTCCTTCCCAATTTGGTCCTAGTTTTCCTTCGTTTGGATTCCGAGTATTGATGGTGACTTTCCTTAACACCAAGTCCCCTGGCTTGAAGTGGCGAAGTTTAGTTCTTCGATTGTAATACCTTTTGATTCGTTGCTTTTGTGCGGCCAACCGGATGAGGGCAGCTTCTCGTCCTTCGTCCGATAATTCAAGGCTGGTGTTCATAGCCTCGTTATTTGATTCTTCCGTCATGAATCGAAATCTGGGACTAGGCTCTCCAACTTCGACTGGTATCAATGCCTCGGAGCCATATACTAAGGAGAATGGGGTCGCCCTTGTACTGGATTTCGATGTTGTTTGGTATTCCCAAAGGACTTCGGGCAGGATTTCTCTCCATTTTCCCTTAGCGTCGTTCAATCTCTTATTCAGGTTTTGAAGAATAGTTTTGTTTGTTGATTCGGCTTGTCCGTTTCCGCTGGGGTGGTACGGGGTTGCTAGTATCCTTCTTATTTTGTGGTCTTTGAAGAATTTTGTGATTTTGTTGCCAATGAATTGCTTCCCATTATCACATACTATTTCGGATGGTATCCCGAATCGGCTTATGATATGATCCCACAAAAAGTCGATAACCTCTTTTTCTCTTACTTTCTCGAACGCCTGCGCTTCAACCCATTTAGAAAAATAGTCAGTCATAAACAAAATAAATCTGGCTTTACCTGGGGTCGATGGTAGGGGGCCGACGATGTCCATTCCCTATTTCATGAATGGCCATGGGGATAGGACCGAGTGAAGTTGTTCTCCGGGTTGATGGATCATTGGAGCAAACCTTTGACATTTATCGCATTTACGAACAAATTCTTTTGCGTCTTTGCCCATATCGATCCAATAATACCCTACTCTGATCACTTTTCGAACTAACATGTCAGCACCGGAGTGATTGCCACAAGTGCCCTCGTGTTCTTCTCGGAGGATGCAATTGGTATCTCCCGGGCCTATGCATACCGCCATCGTCCATCGAATGTTCTTCGGTATAACGTTCCGTATGCAATCAAAGTAAATCGAGCAGCTTTAGTTCGAAGGGTCCTGGACTCTTTGTGGTCTGAAGGGAGCTTTTCGTTTTTAAGTATTCAATATACTTGTTTCTCCAATCCCAGGTTAAGCTAGTAGAATTTATTTCGGCGTGCCAATCTTCGATTACAGATCTTGAAAGTTGAACGACAGTTTCCGAGTTCAAATCATTCACCTCGACTGATGATTCCAAATTAGCAAGCGCATCGGCCTCGTTATTCTGTTCTCGTGGAACATGTCGTAGACTTCATTGTTTGAAATGGTTCAAAGTGATAAGCAGTTTGTCCAAATACCTTTGCATTCTGCCTTCTCGGACTTCGAAGGTTTTGTTTACTTGACTCACCACCAGCAAAGAGTCGCAATTGGCCTCAATGACCTCCGCTCCCAAATTTCTAGCTAGCTCGAGACCTGCAATTATGGCTTCATACTCGGCCTCGTTATTAGTTAACCTGATAGTTTTAATAGCTTGCCTAATAATGTTACTCGTGAGAGATTTTAAAACTATGCCTAGCCCGGACCCCTTTACGTTCGAAGCTCCGTCCGTAAAGAGGATCCATGCCCTCGTCGATAAATTTGATTTTAACAGTAGTTCTTTTTTGACTTCGGGTACGAGGGTCGGCGTGAAATCGACCACGAAGTCTGCTAAAATTTGAGACTTTATGGCCGTTCGAGGTCGATATTCGATATCATACCCGCTGAGTTCGATGGCCCATTTGGCCAATCGGCCCGATAGTTCAGGTCTATGTAAAATATAATGAAGTGGACAGGTGGTTAATACGCTTATGGGGTGGCATTGGAAGTACGGTCGTAACTTCCTAGAGGCGCTAATCAGCGCAAGCGCCAATTTTTCCAAGTGCGGATATCTAGTTTCCGCTTCCCCTAAGGTCCGACTTATGTAGTAAACAGGAAATTGCGTACCTTCCTCTTCTCGAACCAGGACACTGCTTATGGCGACTTCTGATACTGCCAAGTACAGGTAAAGTTTTTCGTCAGTTTTTGGAGTGTGCAGCAGTGGTGGGTTCGATAGATATCGTTTCAGTTCTTGTAACGCTAGTTGGCATTCCGGTGTCCAAGCGAAGTCGTTCTTCTTTTTGAGTAGAGACAAAAATTTGTGGCTTCGATTTGATGATCTCGAAATGAATCGGCCTAAGGCTGCTATTCTTCCTGTTAACCTTTGTACAGCTTTCACGCTGTTCACGATGGTGATGTCTTCAATGGCCTTGATTTTGTCTGGGTTAATCTCGATTCCCCGATTTGACACCATGAAGCCGAGGAACTTACCCGAGCCGACTCTGAAAGCACATTTTTCGGGGTTGAGCCTCATGTTGTATTTCCTCAGAATATCGAATGTTTCCTGCAAATGGGTCAAATGGTCCTCTGCGTGCAGGGACTTGACTAGCATGTCATCAATATAGACTTCCATTGATTTACCTATTTGTTCTTCAAACATTCTATTTACTAGGGGTTGATAAGTAGCTCCTGCATTTTTTAGCCCGAAGGGCATTACGTTATAACAATATGTTCCATATCTGGTCACAAACGAAGTCTTTTCCTGGTCTTCCGGGTTCATCTGGATTTGATTATACCCGGAATAGGCATAGAGAAAAGTAAGGATCTCGTGGCCGGCCGTGGCATCGATTAAGTGATCGATGTTGGGCAGTGGATAAGAATCTTTGGGGCATGCTTTGTTCAAGTCCTTGCAGTCTATACACATTCTAAGTTTGTTTCCCTTTTTAGGCACTACGACCACATTGGACAACTATTTGGGGTATTTTACCTCTCTAATGGATCCTATTTTGAGCAGTTTAGTTAATTCATCTTTTATGAATGCATGCTTCACCTCCGATTGGTGTCTTCTTGTTTGCTTCATCGGTCTGAATCTAGGGGATACAATTAGTCGATGTGTCGTTATGTCCGGCGGGATTCCTGTTATATCTAAATGGGACCAAGCAAAGCAATCGATGTTATCGATAAGAAATTGAATGATTTTCTTCCTGAGTTCGGGGCTCAAACCCCTTCCCAGGTATACCTTTCGTTCGGGCCAGTGTTCGATCAAAATGATTTGCTCCAATTCCTCAATAGTTGATTTGGTGGCATCGTAGTCATTGGGGGTCACGAAGAATCGAGGGATCCACTGATCATTATCTTCTTCGATGCTCTGCTTATCTGGCTGGGTCGAGGCCGATGTCTTTGGTTGCTATTTGGCATTCCGGTCTTCGACTGTGCCTCCTTTTGAACCCAATCCATTCACCGGCGAAGACGAAGATGTTGGTTTTTCTTCCTCGACGGAGAACATTTCCTTTGCGGCTGGTTGTTCTCCGTACACTATTTTGACACCTGTCGGTGTTGGGAATTTGAGGACCTGTTGTAGGGTCGAAGGTACAGCTCTCATGTTGTGGATCCACGGCCTTCCGAAAAGGGCGTTATATCTCATATCGCCTTCGATCACGTGAAACTTTATTTCCTGAATTGTTTTGGCGACGTTTATCAGTAGGGTTATCTCGCCTTTGGTGGTTTCGCATGCCATATTGAATCCGTTTAAAACCAAAGTTGCGGATACGACCCGGTTTTGTAGGCCGAGCTATTTTACGACCTTCAATCTGATGATATTGGCCGAGCTACCTGGATCAATTAACACACGCTTAATTTTAATTTTATTCATGAGTACGAATATTACCAGTGCATCGTTATGGGGTTGGATGATTCCCTCTGCATCTTCATCATTGAACGATAAAGTCCCTGAGGGAGTGTAATCTTGAATTCGAGATCGCTTTTCCCTCACAATCGACGTTTTAGTGCGTTTGAGCATAGGTCCCTGAGGGGTATCGACGCCGCTAATAATCATGTGAATGATGTGCTGTGGTTCTTCTTCTTCGTTTTGCTTGCCGAAGTCCTTGTTTTTAAAATGGTTCTTCGCCCTATCACTCAAAAATTCCCTAAGGTGCCCTTTGTTGAACAAGCGGGCTACTTCCTCTCTTAATTGTCTGCATTCTTCCGTTTTGTGACCATGGGTGTTATGATACTCGCATATTTGATTTGGATTCCTTTGGGCCGGATTGGTCTGCATGGGTCGAGGCCATCTGGTATCTTTGATGCGTCCGATAACCGATACGATGGCGGATGCATCGATGTTGAAGTTATATTCCGATAATCGAGGAACTTCTATAGGATCGGCATATTTATCAAAGCCTCTCTTGCTCATAAGTCCCCAAGAATTTTGCCCCCGATCATACCTGCGGTTATTCCTAACTGTCTCATGTGCCGAACCGTGGTTCACCCGATCTGTGACGTACGGCTGGTATCGGTCTCTGTTTAACCTTTGTTCTCTGTTGGTTTCCTTCAGAATTTTAGTGGTTGCGCGGTTCTGACGCGTGGGTTCATACGGAAATCCCAATTGATCATCTTCGACCCTGATTTTTGATTGATACCGATTGTGTATATCCGCCCAAGTTATTGCAGGGTATTCGAATCAAGCTTTGTTTCAGCTGACGTGATGCTGTCGAACTCAGTCCGTTCAACCCTTGGGTGAAAGCTTGTACGGCCTAGTCGTCTGTGACTGGTGGCAAATCCATGCGTTCCATTTGAAACCGGGATACGAATTCCCTCAGTATTTCATCACCCCTTTATTTTATTTTGAATAGATCCAATTTCCTCGTTGCGACCTTTATGGCACCAGCATGTGCTTTTACGAATGAATCTGCTAACATGGCAAAAGAATCGATAGAATTTGGTGGCAAGTTGTGATACCAGATCATTGCTCCTTTTGCGAGGGTCTCTCCGAACGTTTTCAATAATACGGACTCGATCTCATCGTCTTCCAAATCGTTGCCTTTGATGGCACATGTATAGGAGGTGAGATGTTCGTTAGGATCGGTCGTACCATTATATTTGGGAATTACGGGCATACGGAACTTTTTTGGGATCAGTTTCGGGGCCGCGCTCGATGGAAAAGGCTTTTGTATGAATTTCTTCGAATCTAGCCCTTTCATCATGGGCGGAGCCCCCAGGATCTGATCGATCCTAACATCATATGTTTCGAATTTTTTGTCGTTGGCTTTGACTCGTTTTGTGAGTTCCTCGAGCAGTTTAGCAATTTCAGGAGCGGTTCCTGATTCTCGCTCGTTCGATTTCACTGTGTCGGGCTCCGTTCTGGGGGTTACTTCTCGAAGAAGTGGATTGGAGTTTGGATTACTTTGCATATGAGTTTGGCTCTGCAACTGAGCTATCGCTACTTGTTGGGCTTGTAGCATTTAGAAAATCATACGCAAGCTGACCCCGATTTCCCCCGTGTTGTGGGTGTCTCGGGCTATGGGTCGAGCGCCACCCTGAACGCTTCTTTCCTGCTCGGAACGCTGATTCGCTTCTAGAGCTATTCGTGAATTGATATCTACTGGTACTTCGGCTCGAATTTCGGGTTCCTCGATTCGAGCCTCGTTGCGATTTTTGGGTAGCCTTTCGGCCACGGGCACCGAGTTGTTGGTTTCATCCTGAAGGCCGGCTTCGAGGTCGATTGGCGGAGCCATTGCTGGTATGAAGTTGTAAGCTGGAGTGTACTGTATATTTGTATCAAATAATCACTTGTTATCCTTAGCCCCACGGTGGGCACCAAACTGTTTACCCGAAAAATCGGATAACGTTGAATTTATGTATGGTTCTAAGGGTAAGTAGATTCCTTTGATCTGAAGATAACAATACACGTATTTATGATGCAAAATAGAAAATGATGAACAAAGATACTTAGTGAGTTTTAGAAAGATAAACACAATGAATTCTTAATCCCACGGAAGATCCCTTCTATTACAATCTATCTTGCCTTTTATAGCCAAGGATCACTACTTTATCTATAGCAACATAATAGAAATAATATTACTAGTGGAGGACCCATGATGGTGTGTCTCCTCCTTAATTCCCGCCAAGATTCTCTCCTTTGGTGCAGTTGTAACAGCTTTTTGTCTATGAGCTCGATACCGACTCGAGCTCGGTGTCGGATCGGAACCTCGGCCTTGGTTTCGAGCTTGATGATCACTTTCGGGCATCGATGTTCGGGACCCGTATCGGTCGATGTTACCTCGGTCGATTCGGACGTCCCGAGCTCGATGCCCCCATCTCGGAATTCGTTCGGGTTCTCCATGAAGATACCCCTTGACTGAGATGCCATCCTCAATCGATCTTCATGATCGAGGATCAGTTTTAACCGTATACAATATCCCACAAAAAAGATAATATGATCATTTGGAGATGCGGAGAGATGGTCAGGATCCCTTCACTCTTGAGCACAATAATTGTATGGCAAGAATGAAATCTTTTTTGGTATGAAGCAAGTTACTCTCCTTAGTGTGCTTACCTTACACGAATCCAAATTAATTGAACTTTGAATTGGATGGTTATATTATATAAAAACCGAGAAAAAAGAAGGATAATATATACAATAGAGGATAAGAGGAACCCCACATCTAGACATCAACTTATGGACTTGTAAACGGCCAGCCTTAAATTGGGTAAGCACCCCCTTATTTATTCTCTTGTCTATGCTAGTTTTTATACCAAACGTGTGCATGTACATGCCAAGAACATTAATAAAAAGTTAATAGGCGTTTGTCCATAAGTTTTGGAAGTTTTCTTTCAAAAAAAATAATTAAATATGTGTTTGTTTATATAATTAATCTAGTTTTTGGGAGATTTTGAAAACCAAAACTTCAAATCCCATAGAGCTTAAGACATCTTTTTGGGTCAAATCATGACTATTTGGGACTTTTTAGCTGGAAAAAAAAAGACTTTTTAACATATCAAAACTTGTCTCAAAATTCATGTCCAAAACACATTTTTAATTTCACATCAAACTTCACCCAAATCAGCTTTTCCAAAAAAATATGTGGGAATCGATGTCCAAATGGGTCCTTAGAATTCTTTTAAAAAGAAAGAGAATACTGAAGACATTGGCCACCAGGAAAAATAAAAAATTTCACCAATTTGAATTGGTGACCAAATGCAGCTTGCAACTTCTGGGCTGCAATCAGTCCCTTTGTAGACATGACAAAATTGGAATGATGCATAACTATTTGCTTGGCCATATTGTCAAAGTTTTTATCTTTCAGGGATCTGATAACAAGATCCCATAGCCTCTGCATCTTGCTATTAGGCCAAAAGATGGCAAGAATAACTTTAACTAGACGAAATATAAAACTCAGAAACAAAGAGTGGCACAGATTATAAGCAGTTCAAATGTATAAACTGTAGCGCTTCATATCTTTATAGTGTGCACATAAAACATCAGAGAGACTACAGAAATACATTGTTGATTTCAATTGAAACTGGATCCATAAGAAGAAGTGAGTTCTACAGAGGAAAAAATGTTGATAGTTCATAATTTTGGAGAAGCTCCATCTAGTCTGCAATGAAGAAAATGATTCTCGATTACAGAAACGAGCAGATATCTATCTACATGTAATGCTTGTGAAAAGACCTATGTAAAATTTGAAGGGGCCTCTTCAGATAAAAGGAAGAAAAAAAGGGGGAAAAGAATGTTATACATAAGGTAAAATGACAACAACTTTGCCGGTTACACCAAGGCTCCCTTTCTTATACATAAGGTAAAATGAAACAGATAAATTTCAATCCATCCTAAGAAGCAAGCGGGGCCAAGATCTACATTTGTGCAGTATCTCCAGACGAAACCCGGACATCCACTGAAATGCAAAGTCCCTTGTCACCTAGCTAACTCATAAAATCTCAATCAAAGTAATCATACGCGAGCACTGCCACTTCCAAGCGTGAGTTCCAGATCATCGAATCCTACATCGTGAATCCTTTCCCCTTCCCATGCCTTGACCGACACATTTTCGAAATCAAATTCTATGCTCTTACCCTTCTCCGTGATGATATCATTAGAACAGAGTGGCTGCGCCACAGGTTTTACAAGATTAAAAGTTGGAGAAGCTGGAACATTGGTAGCATACGTTTGGAAGTTGATCCACTGGCCTGAGTCAATGGTGGATGTGTCAGATTCGTCACACTCAGGTATAGTGGGAGGAGTAAAACGCTGACCCCGAGTTGGGCTTGCTGGGGCTGAAGCAGCAAAGAAAGGGAAATTTAAAGCAGACATTGATTCTTTGGCCAAAGTCTCCAAATTGAATGTTTGCTTAGGATGCCTAGTTGGTGATGAAAGAGGTGGCGTTACAGGGGCACTGTTTGATATTCGTAATGGAGGAAGTGATGAAGGAATGACATTATGAAGAAATGCGAATGGGTATGATGATATGTTAGCATTAGCACGCGATGGACTGGGGAAAGAAGAGGAGGTTGGACTCGGCTGATAAGATGGAATTGGGCTAGCAAAGTGTGATGATGGCGGACTTGGATTCCGTGAAGCACTTGGCGTGATGTTTGCTGAAGTGCCTCCGATCTCCATTGGGGTTGGCCTGCACCCCTGAATCACATAATAGTAGAAAGAAAGTCAGCATAAATTTTTTTGCTTATATTCAAGTTTGAGAACCTGGGCCTAACAGTTGAGATAGATAAAACCAGAAAGCATCAATACAAAATTTTAGTGAAATTTGAGTATCCGAGAGCAAATTTGCAGGATAGCATGGCAAGACAGGAAATTACTACAACGCTCTACCCAAGGGGTGATGCTAATAACCTAGCAGCGATTGAGTTCATCTCAAGCATTGCTTATTGTTTAAGTTCTAAACCCCAAACCACACAGTTACGATTGATAGATCAGAAGGCAGTAACACGAAAGTTCTCATGAAATTTGAGTTTTCAGAGAGAAAATTTGCAGGATAGCATGACAATCGAGCTAATAAAAGAATCCTTCAACAGATTACAAACTGGAATATAGAAAAGCATTCACTACAGAAGAAAGCACCAAAGGCAGAATCATCCAACTCCACCCCATAAGCTCCAAATAAAGGGACCCTACTTCTCACTACCAAATAAACAACAATTGAACTCCAGAAGATCAGTCTTTTCCCCTAAAATTCCTTCCATTTTAAGACAACTTATGCACTGGATCACTCTAATTTCTCAAAATAGCTAATGCACAAGAACATTAACAGATAAAACAAAGAATGCAGCAAATCCAACAGACTAGTAACTGAAAGATTGAAACTCTTATATGCTAAAATGCATACAAGACCAAACAAATGCTACAACAGAAGTTCATACAGAACGAAAAGACAATAGTTACTCCAACCCAGTTCCCAGATCATCCTGAAACAATTATAAATCCATTGAAACCGGTTCATTAAAAAAGCAATCTTGATCCAAATAGAGCAAAACCCATTTGCCTAACCTTTAGATCTAAGCAAATCCAAGAACAACCCGTTAATGGGTTCACCCAAGAAAAGAAAAACTAAGAATGAAGTAAAATAAATTATAACCACACAAATTAATCAATCAATCCCAAGTCAGTTGGGTCGACTCTATAAATCATCTTTAATCATTCTGTTTAATTCAGTTCCAAACTTATTAGGATCAGTTTTATGAATCCTCACTAACTATTCCACTCTATTCGCTTGAGATTCGGCAAAACTAGTAACTGTGGCTCAAAACTCGATATATGTTTTAGGAAATTTACTAAATAAGCACATAAATTAAATGCACTCACAAAGTTCAAATCTTAACTTCGCCTGACAAAGTGGATCGCAAATTGAAGAGACAAAAGAAAAAATGTAACCTTGGGATAAGTGGTACCATCAGGTTCAACAATCCAACCAGCTTCAGCACAAAGGGCTTTAAGAACTTCATTATTATCACAGTTTTTAGGAAGATTATAATTCCCTTGAGCTCTTAAGCCTGTATAAATCTTGGCAGCCATTGCTCTTCTTCTTCTCTCTCTTCTCCTGTTATTTTCTCTCTCTCTCCAAGAAGGCTTCCTCCTCCCACAATTACTACCACTTTCCGGTAAACCAACTCCGGCACCACCAATTCCATCACCGCTACCGGCTGCGGAGGAAGAAGCTGTTGATCCTCCTCCAGCTTCCCACATCATTTTGTTTGTTGGTGGTGATGTTTTCTCTTTCTCACGCGCGCATTCTTCTTCTTTTTTTCCTGTCTCTCTGTATGTATATGGGGAGAAAAGAGGGTGGGGAGAGAGGTTGTAGACACCCGTTTAGGACGAGTCCGAAATCTAATTGTGTTTACCATAATAGGAAAAAAAAAAAAAAAAAAAGAGAGAGAGATTGCGCACTATTTTATATACAGCACCCTGTACTTGTGGTTTAAAATAACGCACATATATACCACGCTATAGTATAGCGCGGTATAGTATAGCACTATATATATGCACGCTATTTCAACACCCCCACACATTTTTAACGAACAAAAACTCGGTTGGAACCCATCGGTCCCACAAAAAATGTAGATTCTCGGTATCGAATCTAAGGCGTTATCGCATAGTGGGTTGCTCATTTCGGCTCTAAATCATCAAATATTCAACTTTCAAAAAATTAAAATCTAGATATTCCGACTTATTTTTTGTTAAAACTCATGTATAAAAAATGTCTACTAGTTATTTTTTACTATGTTCTATGTTATTTCGTGATTGTTTTGCGATTTAATTAATTTATTTTTTTTATCCGGGTTATATTATTAGTGTGCTAAAAAAATAGTAAAAAAGAGAAATTATTATTTTATGAATAATTAATGTTTTTAGTTGTTATAAAATATGGTAATTAGTTATTTTTTTTACTGTGGTATATGTATTTTTGTGATTGTTTTGTGATTAAATTAATTTGTTATTTCTTATCCGGATTAGATTAATTATGTGCTAAAAGATTAGTAAAATAGATAAATTATAATTTTAGGAATAATTAATCTTATTTAGATGTTATTGTTGTATATATATTAATATGTGACTTTAATGTTGTTTAGTTCCCTGTAGTGTTATGTTATGCCCGTAATTTTAATATAGTGTCCGTAATTGTAATGTAGTGCCCTTTAGTGTAGTAAAATGCAGTTCCCTTTTGCGTAGTATCTTTATAGTTATTGAAATTAATCATTTAATTATATGTTAGCCCAAAATATATCTGAAAAAGATGATAGTCTAAACACAAACTCTCTCGAATTCTAGTCAACAAACGTAAGAAAATAACATTAAAAACAACAATATTACTAAGTATTTTTATATGAATATTTGATAATTAAAGCATGTATAGTTATGAAAATTAATTATTTAATTCTATTATACTCAAAAATAAGTGAGTAAGAAAACAAACATATAAAATAATAAACTAACATATAAAATAAGAAACTAACATATAAACTAATAAACAAACATATAAAATAGTAAACTAACATATAAAATAATAAAGTAACATATAAAATAATAAACTAACATATAAAATGATAAACCAACATATAAAATAATAAATTAACATATAAAATTATAATATATAAAATGTATCAACCTAAGTAACAATATAGTAAAAATATCAAATAAATTTTAATATTAAAGATATAGTAATATATTTAAAGATGTTAAGCAATTAAAAATAAAAATACTTTAATTAATATTTTTCAATTTACAATCATCATCATGGAGGTTCCGCATGTGCAACCCGTACCTGCATCGCTAGAGATACTGTTGCTACATGCCGACCATAGGTCTTCATACGTATGGGATGGACAGTGTTTGTCCCAGACATTCCGCGCCAGACGTATAGACGATATGTGGGACTTCATTAGGACCTACCCACTCCATCTCCGTATAGTTAGACGCCTTCAAGATAGGGGTTTCTACAGGATCATAGAGATCGGCCGGTTGCAGTTCGACTGGGCGTTGATCACGACTATGATAGGGCGGTGGTGACTGGAGATGCACACGTTTCATCTACCCATCTGTCACGAGCCAAACTAACCTCTGTCGTGATGACGCCTATCGTGGAACTAGGCAAGCCGACTCATTTCCAAAACAAACCAATATTTTCATTTCAAAGATAATTTCAATGTTATTTAACACAAAAACCTTCGTAAAGGAGTTCCAATCAAAATAAAAGTACGGAAGGAAAAGCCCGACATCGGGGTGTCACTAGTCATGAGCATCTACTACAATCTGTCTAACAATATCAAGACTAACTCAGTCTGGAAAATAGCTAAATACAACTAAAGGAAGATAAGAGGGAGAATAGCAGGGCTACGATTGCCAGGCAACTACCTTGCTATCCCCGAGAAAATCTGCAATCAGAACAATTAACGACTGCTACCGTGTCCAGCTACACCTGGATCTACACACAAGGTGCAGGGAGTAACGTGAGTACGCCAACTCAGTAAGTAACATCAATAAATAAAGACTGAGCAGTAGTGACGAGCAATAAAGCATATAACGTTCATATCAGGAAATCTGAGTAAAATACCACATGCTTTTAAAAATCAGGATTTGAATCAAAGCATCTCGTTTAAACCCAGTTCCAGTAAAAATCATTTAAAGATATTTTTCAACAGTTTTCAAATAGAGGAAAAATGCAAAGGTGAGCAAAAATGATGAAATCATAAACAGTCCCTTGGCAAAACATCACTCATATACAGCCCTTCGGGCAAACCTCACAGTCACTCGTGCCACTCGGGCATACCTCACAATCGCTTATGTCTCCCAGTTACTCAGCACTCGGAACTCGGCACTCGCACTCAGTAGGTACCTGCGCTCACTGGGGGTGTGTACAGACTCCGGAGAGGCTCCTTCAGCCCAAGCACTATAATTTGCACGGACAACTCACATGCTATAATAATAAAGTATGCTGCAGGAGGGCAACCCCGATCTACACTCATCCTCACAATCAGGCCCTCGGCCGATATCAAACATGTTGCGGCGTGCAGCCCGATCCCATAAATATGCAACATGCTACAGCGTGCAGCCCGATCCCATAAATATCCTCACAAATCAGGCCCTCGGCCTCACTCAGTCATAAACCTCTCAAGCCACTCGGGCATTTCAGTAAAACAGGGCATTCGGCCCAAAATATTTATATGCATCAAAATAGAGTCATAAAACTGAGTTATGCGGTAAACAAGTATAAACATGTCTGAGTATAGATTTCAATCGAAAACAGTGAGAGGATAGTAAGAAAAGGCCCCTAAGGGTCCAAACAATACTGGCACAAGGCCCAAACATGGCATTCAGCCCAATTTACAAAAACTCTTTCTAAAAACATATAAGTATCATATAGTTTCAACGAAGTATGCAACTTTACAGTTGCTACGGGACGGACCAAGTCACAATCCCCAACAGTGCACACCCACAGGCCCGTCACCTAGCATTTGTGTCACTAAAAATAGTAGAATGATACAAAATCCGGGGTTTCGTACCCTCAGAACTAGATTTACAATTGTTACTTACCTCAAACCGGTCAAATCTCTACCCCGCAATGCTCTTGCCTCTGGACTCGGCCTCCAAATGCTCCAAATCTCACTGATAATCCTTGAATCACCTTTCGAAAATCACTCCAAAAGCTCCAAAAACCAACTTTAAAATGGTGGAAATGAACCAAAATTCGCGAAGTGCTATCTATACATTCTGCCTAGATTTTCGCCCCTGCGACATATTCCACGCGCCTGCGGGACCGCACCTGCGGTAAAAACCCTCACACCTGCAAGAATCATTTAACTCTCAGCCTCCGCACCTACGCCTAGGTCTCGCACCTGCGGGCTCGCAGGTGCGTCCAAATCCTTCGCGCATGCGCACCTGCACTTGGCCTCCCATTTTTCGCAAATGCGCTTCAAATTCTCGCGCCTGCGGTAGCGCACCTGTGCATTTCCTTTCGCTTCTGCGAAGCCTTCCCACCACCTTCTTTTCCGCATCTGCAGACTCCCCTTGCGCACCAGCGACCTCACACTTGTGACTCATCCTCTCGCAGGTGCGAAAATAACAGTAGCAGCAGCTTTAGCTACATTTTCCAACTTCGACAAATTCGTTAACCACCCGGAATCACCCCGAGGCCCTCGGGACCTCAACCAAAAATACCAACAAGTCATATATTAACATACAAACTTAGTCAAACCTTCGAATCACTCAAAACAACATCAAATCACTAAATTACCCTCGGATTCAAGCCTAAGAACTTCTAAATTTCCAAATTCGGCAACCGATGCCGAAACCAACAAAACCACATCCGAATGACCTCAAATTTTTTACACACGTCACAAATGACGCTACGAACCCATTCCAACTTCCGAAATTCCATTCCAGCCCCGATATCAAATTTTCCATTACCGACCAAAAATCGCCAAATTTTCAATTTCGCCAACTCAAGCCTAATTCTACCACGGACCTCCAAATCACATTACAGATGCACTCCTAAGTCCAAAATTACCTAACAGAGCTAACTGAACCATGATAATTCAAATCCGAGATTGTTTACACATAGGTCAACATTCGGTTGACTTTTCCAACTTAAGGTTCTAAACAAGAGACTAAGTGTCTCATTCCACTCTGAAACCACTCCGGGCCCGAACCAACTAAATCGGTATATCATAATATTTCTTAGGAGCATAAAGGAAACATAAATGGGGGAAACGAGGCTATAACTCCCGAAACAACCGGCCGGGTCGTTCTATCCTTCCCTACTTAAACATACGTTCGTCCTCGAACGTGCCGAGAGTTGTTCCAAAAGCTAAGAAATGGTTTTGTAACTTTCCCATGCATATACCCCGGGGGTGATCCCACATCACCTTATCCCATACAGGTCCGATAGCACAACATAACTGAAATTCCTCAATTCAACCTAGCCTATAAGCCTTCGAATCAAATTTTTGACATCCGAAATTTCTTATATGATCAGAAGTTCGCATCTTCATACCGTATAAGTCTGAACAAGCTGTACCAAAAGCCGTAATCATAACTAAAATACTCAAATTCAAATACCGCATAGCTCAAATGCTCGAAGAAATGATTTCAAATCACAGTATCGACTCAAATCAACCTAGTGCTGGTAATAAACCTCATATCAGACAAAACCTCATTCTAAAACCTTTGTACACTGCTGATGATGAAAGAAACATACTGAATTCATAACCATTCATTAGACCACCATGTCATGGATCTCCCGTTCCTTCTACAAGAACTATATCCAATTTCAAAGCCGACTTCCGATATTATCTTCCCAATTATACCACAATCAAATATGATAGCATCCATTCTAGGACCAATGACCTCGTCTCATCCAACATGACCACTCCAGTGACATGACAGATCAATACAATCTAAAGCCACAACCCGTGTAATCCGTGCACCAGATAGCAACATTCCAAATGTACCCAATAGTAACAATGACCCAAACAGGAGAACCGTTCTGCAAGCTCGACGAGTACCACCTCGATGCAATGCTAAGAACCCATCACACATCGTAGAACCATAACACACGAATCTTACACAAGGGATCATATTTCCACATAACTCAGCTGCAATACGCGACCCTATCCAAATACTGGTCCATATGAAACCCCTCAAGCCACCCTGCTAAAATCAATAACCAAGCGCAATTCGACATCAAGTACCCAAAGTGCATTACCATAACCACAGAGAAGCAAACGACACCATGCCACATAAAACCTAAAAGAACATAACCAATACGTCATCAACCATGCAATATCCAATACTATTCTCGCTCAAATTCCTCTATAAGGCCATAATAGAACCGCACCATATGTGCATATAACCAACGAATCACAACTCCTCGTAGCATAGAAGAGTAACTCACATATCGTTTCAGAACACAAATAAGCTTCACATCAATCGAATGGCACATCCTTCAACAATAGCAGTATGGAGCCAATCAATCCGGCTCGATGCAGAATACACATCCTAATTGGGCCTACGAATGGGCCCCAAATCAACTATGGTCAGCCACCAATAGATAAACAACCTCCGAAAGTCCACAATGACGAAATCATAACACCTTATATCATCTGTCTAGCTTCGGCCACAACTTCACAGTCCATAACCATGAAACAATCTGCTCCTAAGAACTCCTAATCTCCAATTCCATAGAACACATGAATCAACATATTTGATTCCACCTCCACCGTCTGAATTCCTAACACCTCTCTCATACACAATCATCCCACGAGAAATACTTTTAAAAAAAATTCTTCCGTGCCACCTGGCAAAAATTTGAATATCAACAGTCGATCAACTAGGAGAGTGCCGCAATACCAGCGAAGTACCCATAAATCAGAACACACTGCCCCTTCTGAAATGTACACTCTCATCAAGCTATATGAGATAGTAATATCATTTACCTAGTCATCAAAAACTGTTCATGCTGCCTAAGAATTTATGTCCTTCCCTTCAAAACCGAACTGTGACCTTGTACATATAAATCCTATTCCCGCACAACACACCACATCCATTATGCCATCATGTGACAAGCTTAAGAATTCCATTATCAACTCTGAGTCACTAACAAATTACATACCTTATTAGTTAGAAACCTCTTTCTTGCTTCTTTCTAGAAGGAAATCATAACACACAACACGTTCCGTACATCAGTAGAAAATATCCAGTTCAAACCATGGTAGAACCCATCATGAACACTTGGAAATCCATTTGCACATAACCAAGCTATCTGAACTGAATTCCTCTAACTCTACCAAGCCACACATGTTTCCAAATTCGAGAGCATTGCCACGAAACACCTGTAGATACTAGCCACATCATAAGTACCCAAAGAACCGATCATACCCATTACTGTGCTAATCCAACCTACTACCAAGTTGTCCTATTTCTCCAAGTTCTTTCTAAATTGCCTTCAAATTGCTACTTATTCCTTATTAGAACACTATTATCCTTAACTAAAACTTACCCCACGAACTCTAGCATAGAATCACGCCACCCTAAGGCTTATAAGCCGCCGAATTCCCTTTTTATGTATCCCAAAGGTTCCACAAACCAAAAAAAATGCTTACTCCGAAGAGACTTTATGTGAACCTAAAACTGTATCCTTCACCTTCTTGATACTGAAATGACACCGTTCAATGCAACTCCCAGTTTTCTAGCCATATTTATAAATCTTGAATCCATTGGAACCATCCTCGAGAGTCATCCACTCTACTCAAATCTCGAATTAACCGACCAAACGGACCGAAATAACCTATGCCCCATTAGCACACCAACACCCATGGGAATAAAGAGTAACCTACACTCCTACGTAACCGAGCAAATTCCCGCTCCATGTACACTACATTCTCTGTGAATAACCACTCAATTATTTTATGGTCCTCCTATAACCATAAAGTGTAATACAACTTGTGTCCAGAAATTCCTTTAACCGGAGTCATCCTCGATCTCGACCTCTATAAGTCATAACTGATTCACCGGTATACCCCGAATCGAAACTAATACGACCCATAACCGTGCAATTAACTCGTCGATAGCAGACTCCCCCAATTAGCCTTAAGCTGTAATTATATAAAATTAGAACCCATAAGGATTTCTCCTTCTCAATTACCAAGGTCTCGCACCGTTAACCTGGCCGACTTCTCGAAGTCTTTTATTAAGCCTTTCATGAACATTCTAAATCTCCAGCCAAAATCACACACGCGACCTCCTACCGGGTAGCAAGTAATATTCCTTGCAAAAGCTTCATCAACATCACGTCACCGCTAGCTGTACACAGGAGATAACCGTCATGTGGAATTCCTTACCGACATCTTCCAATGAAACTGCACTGAGTGCAACGACCACTAAAATCGTAAATTCTCCTGAGTTCATGCTCGCCCACCATTTGTATAAGTCTGCACTTTCCCTATTGACATCAACTGTACATCAACAATACCTTCCGAACTCAAGTCATATTGCACCTGACACGATAATCAGATCTTCACGCCTCTATTCATTTTAAACACACTCCTTTTTGCCATATTTAATTTTCCTTTGTACACTAACCATCACTCCAAATAGAGTCTGCAGGCCGATTCACCTACTAACATGATTCCAAACCATTCTACACTTTCTCAAGACGCATGACTACCCTACTAGTGAATTCATATGCTAATCTGCCACTCTTACTTCGGTTAAATCATCTCCTTTAAGAAACTTCTCAACCTCTACTTATCCTACTTGGCCTGTTAGTATTTCAACCACCGCGAAATACTTCCCATCATGTCGTCCCTCATACTTTGCTACCCAACTGCTGCATCAAATCAAAATGTATCTCTGTCGCACCTGAACCAATAAAATGTTACCAACTCTAAATCTCTTCGAAGATCATCTTTCTCGAGCCATCAACATCAAAAATACCCATTCACAACCACAATTACTACACAATCACTTACTCTTCTTGAGTCCAAACTCATTGACAAGACATGAGAATTTCATTTGCCCCAAAATTTAACAACGTGAAAGATCCTTCAAAACATTCACACTAGTGCCAAACAATATCGTGAATAGTGATTTCGTTACTGTTCATCGCGGACAGATTGGAGCTTTAGGCTTCAATGGACACAATGGTTGGTGACCAGCCATCTTTTTCGACTGGTCTGCCATCCCCCAGTGTCGTACAACAATATACAACAACTAATTCCAACCCAACTCCTCTAGATTACTCTAAGATTTTGAAACTAAATACTCTAAATCCTCCAGTGATGGCTACTGCTGCAGTTTCAGTTCAACCCATCCCATTACGATGAGCAGTGTATTTGAATGGCCAACTAGTGGTTAAATTCACAGAGGCAGAAGTAGATCGAATGAACGTGATCGAAGGCCTCCAATATGCTGTCGTTGGCAAGCTTTCATATGGATCTCCGGAGATTCACGAGCTTCGCCGAATAATTCTAACTCAATGTGGTATCAAAAGTGAGTATAATATCGGATTCCTTAGAGATCGTCATGTGTTAATTAGATTAACGTTATGGCAAGACTTCCTCGATTTCACATCGAAGAGTACATACTACATCAAAGCCAAAGATGGATACGAATACCAATTGCGTACTCTTATCTATGATGCAAAATTTAAGGCGGGTGAAGAAACTCTGATGGCGATGGCGATGGCGTGGATTTCTTTTCCTGGACTGCTGCCTACTTTTTTTGTAAAAGAAACTATGTTTTCTTTGGCTACAGCTGTGGGAAGGCCAGTGTGTCTTGACGCGGCAACTACAAACAAAACTAGGCCGAGTTGCGCAAGAGTAAAAGTTCTGGTCGATTTGTTGGCCGAACTACCTAAAAAGGTGCGATTGGATATTGATGATGAAGCTTCTAGTTGTGTTCGAACAAAATGGGTGAGAATTCAGTATGAAATGCTACCAAAATATTGTAAGGAGTTTAAACTATAAGGACATGATGAAATTGAATGTTGGCATTTGCACCCCGAGCTTATTGAGAATCGAAGCAGTGAGAAAAGGAATGATCTTGCTAAGTCGAACAACTGGAATACTGCTGCTGATGAACAAGGAAAAACCAAAAATCACACTACCCATTTAATGATTATCACGAGTGGAAAAGTAGTCGGGAACGTAGGTGAACAGTGGAAGGAAGTTCGGGATAATCAGGGAACCAACAAAAATAACAAAACCCAGGTACAAGGGCAAACTGGCAATGCAATCGTGCTAGTGAATATTGGTGTACATCAGGTGCACACTACAAATAACTTTGCACTGGTGGAGGTCGAAGAAGATCAGACAAACAAGGTTCAAGCAAGGAATAAATTTACAGTATTAGAGGAGGAACAAAGTAATATAAACGAGAACAACCAACTGGTTTTGGTGGAGGAAAAACTAGTCTTCAGTTCTAAAGATGGTCCAACTCCTTCTGGGATTCAGTCCACAATCGACTAGGTTCATAGAAGGTTTGGGACTAGCAAAGAGGAGCCAAAACAACTCAATGTGACCATAAACAAATCTTATCATGAGATTCTATCTCAAATATTTAAAGATTCTGGGCAGATTGAGGATCTTGATGAGATAAACTCTACAAAGGTCTTATGGAGCGATGCAGTTGAGGTTAAGGATGATCATCTCGGAAAAAAAAAATACAACAGAAGACAAGGTGAAGAAGGACAACAAGCCAAGCTCACTTGGCGTTAGGCTGGCGACGCCAGGCCTAAAGCGAAGCACCCGAGACGTTAGGCTGGCGACGCCATGCCTAAAGCCAGGCTCCCCAGGCATTAGGCTGGCGACGCCAGGCCTAAAGCTAGGTTCACCTAATGAGGCAGCTACAGTAAACCCCAACCTTAGTGCAACTGGAGAGATTTTGGCCTATGTAGATGGTGTTCCGGTATATGCATCAGAGAACAAACTTGATGGAGATGTTGATGTGAAGATTAGGGATGATATAGTGGGTTCAGATCAAATATCAGGCAATAGGAAGGGTGGTGATCTCACTAGAACAGTGCTTTTAGAGTAGACTGTTATAGTAATGCCTGGTCTAGGCAGTTTCCATGAGCTACAATTCAAGGAGTATGAACTGGCTGATGAGCGGGAAAATTATTCCAAGAGCATCTGGGAAAATAGAGAAAGTGCCTATGGAATCTGGCACTGATAAAATTATGCAGCTATATATTAATGTTCCACTTAAGACTCCTCTACAACATTTACATGATTTAGTTACACACAATGTGACACCAATTGATGAAGACTTATTGAGACAAAATCTAATGGAGGATGAAAGAGATGATGAATCAATCGCAGAAAACTTCAAATAAGTGGATAGGGAAGGGGATTTATCACCCACAGCTAGTGCTAAAGGAGGTAAGAAAACTAAAAAGAATCAGAGTAAAGATCCACCACAACCTTCAAGAATAATGCCCAGGAGGGAAGCTTCTCTATCTAAATGATGATGATCCAAATTTTAATATGGAACATAAGGTCTGTGAATACACAACATGCCTTTCCTAGGGTGATCAACATGAATAGGGGGCATAATATTTGTGTAGTTGCATTGATGGAGCCTTTTCAAAAGAAGGGACTCATTGATAGATATAGAAGGAGGTTGAATATGAAGACTTCTTATGCAAATATTAATGGGCATATATGGTTGTTCTTCGATGTAGTGGTGGAATGGGAATTACTGGAGGATACTGAGCAACAGGTGATTGTGAGAGTGTTTCACCATGACCTGGGGCAGCACATGATGATGACATTCTTTTATGCAAAATGTTCAGCAATGGAGAGGTTGGAATTATGGGATCACTTGTATTACTTATCAAGTGATATGGAATTACCATGGTTGGTAGGAGGGGATTTCAATGTAGTATTGCATGAAGATGAGAAAATAGGGGAACTTCCAGTACACCCTCCTGAATATGAGGATTTTGCATTTTGTGTAAACTCTTGTGGTTTGTTTGAGAAAAGGTACAAAGGAAGTCCATTTACATGGTGGAATGGGAGATCCAATGTTGAGTGTATATTCAAGATATTGGATAGGATTTTTGTGAATTTGCCATTTCATAACATGTTGCCAACTATTGAAGTTGAGCATCTAATCAGAACTGGATCAGATCATGCACCATTTCTAATGACATGTGGGGTGCAGGCAACCAATTTTGTCAAGCCTTTCAGGTTCTTGAACTTTTGGACAAAGCATGCTACATTTATGGATGTGGTGAAAAAGAATTGGGAAGCTGATTTCATAGGGGATCTGTTTTTGATGTTCAAGCAGAATATCGAAAGGGTGAAGGCAGCACTTTCAAAATGGAGTAGGGAAACATTTGGTGATATCTTCACGCAATTGACTATTTTGGAGGACATTGTTAGGGTGAAAGAGATGTTGTTTTAAGAAGAGCCTACAACTGAGAATAGGATTGTACTTCAAAAGGCTCAATCTGAATTGAAGAAATACTTGAGTATTGAGGAGCAGTATTGGAAGTAAAAACGTAGGATGACTTGGTTTGCTGAAGGAGATAGGAATACAAGTTTCTTTCACAATCATGTCAATGTCAAACGAAAGAAATTACAACTAAAGAGGATCAAAAGTGGCAGTAGGGTATGGATTGAAAACCAGGAGCAATTGGCTACAACTACATTGGACTTCTATCAAAAACAGTTCACAAATAAAGGTGATGCTTATTAATTTTCCTTGCTCTATAATGTACCTTCAATGGTCACTATGGATCAGAATTTGGAACTTAGCAGATTGCCAACAATTGAAGAAGTAAGGGCAGCAGTTTTTGAGCTTAGTAGGGAGAGTGCTAGTGGTCCTGATGGATTCACTGGCCTGTTTTATCAAACATGCTGGGATGTTATTGGTGCTTATATATACAACTTGGTGCTACACTTCTATGGAGGAGCTGCATTGCCTAAATCCATCACTCACACCAATCTAGTGTTGCTACCCAAGAAACCTAAAGTTGAGACCTTCTCTGACTTAAGACCTATTAGTTTGAGCAACTTCATTAACAAGGTATTGTCTAGGGTGTTATATGACAGATTGGAGAGTTTTCTGCCATCTCTAATATCTCCTAATCAATCCGGATTTATAAAGGGTAGGAGTATATTTGAGAATAGATTATTGACTCAAGAAATTATCACTGACATAAGGTTTAGGGGAAAGCCAGCTAATGTGGTGATCAAGCTTGATATGGCTAAGGCCTATGATAGGGTTTCATGGAAGTACTTACTGCATGTGCTAAGGAAGATGGGATATTCTGAGCACTTCATCAACATGGTGTGGAACTTGATGTCAAATAACTGGTATTCAGTATTGGTGAATGAGCAGTCCTCAGGGTTCTTTAAGTCTACAAGGGGTGTGAAACAAGGGGATCCCCTATCTCCAACATTGTTCACTCTGTCAGCTGAGGTACTTTCCAGGTCTTTGAATAAGCTCTTTGAAGACAAGTCATTTGTGGGATTTGGAATACCTAAGTGGTCTGATCCTTTAAACCACTTGGCATATGCTGATGATACGATAATCTTTGCATCAGCTCATCCTCCCTCCTTGAGAAAGATTATGGCAGTGTTGGGGAACTATGAGAAGACATCAGGTCAAATGATCAAAAAAGATAAAGAGTTCATACTACATGCATTCAAAGGTTGCTAATGGATTGTTTCAGGCAGTTGGAGCTATTACAGGATTTGCAAGAGGTAAATTCCCCTTCACATATCTAGGGTGTCCTATTTTTTACACTAGAAGGAGAAAGGACTATTATGAGGATCTTATCAAGAAGGTGAAGGCTAAATTGCATTAATGGAAAGGAAAGTTGTTGTCATTTGGAGGAAAGGCAACACTCATCTCTAGTGTGTTGCAAAGTATGCCAGTTCACATGTTATCAGTCCTTGATCCACCAAACAACATCCTGCAACATCTACATAAAACTTTTGCTAGGTTCTTTTGGAGCACAAAGGAAGAAGGGAGAAGCAGACATTGGGCTTCATGGCAAAATCTTTGCCTCCCTAAAGAGGAAGGGGGCCTAGGTTTTTGGTCCTTACATGATGTCTCAAGGGCAATGTTTGGTAAACTATGGTGGAGGTTTAGGACCACAAAATCTTTGTGGTCTAATTTCATATGGAATAAGTATTGCAAGAAGGAGCTACCAAAAGTGGTGCATTTTAGGGAAGGGTCTCATGTTTGGAGACAGATGCTGAATGCTAGGGAAGAAGTAGAACATGAGATCGTATGGGAATTGAAGAGTGGAACCACTAATATTTGACATAAAAATTGGATGGGATTGGGTGCAATTTATCACGTATTACCTGAAGACTTTCCAATCAATGAAGATCTTCAGAAGGTGGCAGAACCTCGGCAAGGGGAAGCATGGGATGATCAGCTGCTAGATCAAACTTTCAATGAGGAAATTGCAGAACATATAAGGCTAAATGTGCATTATGAAGGCAGTGAGGGATATTGGGATAGGCCATACTGGATGCCAACTCCTTCAGGCAAGTTCAGTGTTAGCAGTGCTTGGCAAATATTAAGGCATATGGATAATCCTAATCAGGAATTCAAGTTAATGTGGATTAAAGGTTTGCCATTCAAGATATCCTTCTTCTTTTGGAGATTGTGGAGGCAGAAAATAGCCACTAATGACATGTGGAGGAGGCAAGGGAAAATGGTGATGTATAGGTGTTGGTGTTGTCAGCAGCCCCAAGAGGAATCCATTGAGCATATATTTGTCACAAGTCCTACTGCCTCTAAGGTATGGAACTTGTTCATGAGAGCTGCTGGAATTGCTGCGCAATGATTCAATTGAAGCAGATTATAAGGCATTGGTGGTATGCACAGTGTTGTCCAAAATTAAAGCCACTATTTCAAGCAGTACCAGCTATCATCACTTGGGAGCTTTGGAAGAGAAGAAATGCAGGTAAACATGGGGGTTCAGTGTCCATAAATAGAGTGATTCATGAGATAAATAGGACATTACATCAACTGACAAGGGTGAGGTATTCTTGGATGCCTAATATTCCATTATTATGGCCAGACATGATTCAATACTTTGAAGGATATAAACCTATAGTGATCACTACAAGAGTAACATGGCAGCTTCCTTGTCATGGTTGGTACAAATGTAATACTAATGGAGCCTCAAAGGGCAATCCTAGACCTAGATCCCTAGGCTTTTGTGTGAGGGATGATGAAGGTGATGTGGTGTATGCTAGGGCAGTAGACCTGGGAGTGACAACTAATGTGGTAGCTGAAGCTAAGGCTATTCTTCAAGGGTTGGAATACTGTGTGGAGCATGATCTTCACCCTCTCATATTGGAGACTGATTCATTGGTGATGAAGAAGGTGATAGAAGGGGAATGGGATCCTCCTTGGGTAATTGCACAGGATGTGAAGAAAATTATAGAGACGAAGGACAACTTCAATGTGATCTTTCAACATGTGTTCGGAGAAGGCAACTCAATGGCGGATTTTATAGCTAACATTGTGTTCTCTTTTGCAGGTACATTTGAGTTTCATTCATTCTCTAAACTGCCTAGTACAGGGAGGAGGTTGATCAATCTAGACAAATCTCAATCACCTAACCTTAGGGTTAGGATAGCAAAGAGAAGAACCCCAAACTAATGGCTTCACGGGATTGGACTCTGCACAAACCTTCATGTTTCTTTGTCTCATTCAGTATGCTATTAAGGTACTTTCCAATGGTATTAGCATGGTCCCATGCTCATTCTGGGGTTGCTTTGTTAGTGTACAGAAAAAATGCGATAAGCAGGTGTGGGATGGTACAATATTTCCTACTTCTGCTATATCCAAATGCTAAGGAAAATGCTGAACCCATTATATGGTATTTTTGGAGATTGTTGAATCATTTCTCAGTGGTATTAGAAGGCTTTCATGCTCAATCTGAGGATGGTTTAGCAATGTTTAGAATGATGTCTACATTAAAGGTTCTAGTAGGGAAGGATCTGAGCTTACAAGATCACAAAAGGCACAGTTTCAAAGCCTGGCCTTTGCCTTGCAAAGCCTGCTCATTCCTGGCTTTTGCCTTGCAAAGCCAGCTCATGCCTGGATTTTCCTTGCAAATCCTGGCTAAAGCCAGCTCATGCCTGGCTTTTGCCTTGCAAAGCCTGCCTAAAGCCAGCTCACGCCTGACTTTTCCCTGCAAAGCCTTCCTAAAGCCAGCTCAAGCCGGGCTTTTGCCTTGCAAAGCCTGCTTAAAGCCAGCTCAAGCCTGGCTTTTGCCTTGCAAAGCCTGTCTAAAGCCAGGCTCCTCTTCTACATATTAATTTTGACGAGTGAGCACATAATTAATACTTGGACAAAATCAGTCCACTGCATATGGAGATCATATAGTAGCTACACTTGGAAGACTATGCTGGCTTCAACTCTGTGGTGGAGATGTTTGGAATTCATTTTAGCCTATGGACAGTATACCCTGGGCGCCTGGTGAGAGCTTGATAGGTGCTGCTTGGTATTTGTCAATGACAATTGGATTCACATACACTGATAAGAGAAGGAAGCATTCGACTTATTATGTTATAATAGCTAGTTTATTAGATTTTAGCTTTTCTATCTTTTTAATAGCTAGTAGCTTCATACAACTTCTATTTTGGTTTGGACATCTTGTAAGCTTTGGACCCATTTTGGGATTTTATTTATATATTAGCCACTAGGAAAGTGCTGCCGAGTGGTATAATTGCTTAAAAAAACATTCACACTCAAGACCGTACGTCACATCAAAACGAAAATCAAGTGCCCAATGGCCTTCCTTTGCATTTCAAGGAAACACTTCTCGTCACATTCAAATCGGATTAACACATCCCGCAGTTACATCATACTCATCACAAAGCCATTCCACCGCTTATCAAGCCACGAATTCCACTTGTAGGGGCATTACCGGACATATGAGTCCAAATGTACATGTTACAACTGAAGCTACCGAGCTAAAACTACGGTTTAAACCTGGCCTCAAGTCCTCCAGACTAACCCATCACCAAAACACATAATACAAATCTCGAACCTCGTTCATAGAATCACAAGCCGGCTATGCACAACTAATATCGAGTGCTCATCTGGGCATACGAATGCGTGGAAGGAATTCAAAGAGCTATGTTTCTAGCTGAATCAATTTCGCACGATAGAATACAAGAAAGTGAAATTTTCTTAAGGGTTCTGCAGCCTCTGGAAGATAAGTACAGATGTCTCCGTACCGATCTGCAAGACTCTACTAAACCCATTCATGACTCGTGAGACCTATGTAACATGGGCTCTGATACCAATCTGTCACGACCTAAACTAACCTCTGTCGTGATGGCGCCTATCGTGGAACTAGGCAAGCCGACTCATTTTCAAAACAAACCGATATTTTCATTTCAAAGATAATTTCAATGTTATTTAACACAAAAACCTTCGTAAAGGAGTTCCAATCAAAATAAAAGTGCGGAAGGAAAAGCCCGACATCGGGTGTCACTAGTCATGAGCATCTACTATAATCTGTCTAACAATATCAAGACTAACTCAGTTTGGAAAATAGCTAAATACAAATAAAGGAAGATAAGAAGTAGAAGAGCAAGGCTACGATCGCCAGGCAGCTGCCTTGCTATCCCCGGAAAAATCTGCAATCAGAACAATCAACAACTGCTACCGTGTCCAACTACACCTGGATCTGCATACAAGCTACATGGAGTAACGTGAGTACGCCAACTCAGTAAGTAACATCAATAAATAAAGACTGAGCAATAGTGACGAGCAATAAAGCATATAACGTTCATATCAGGAAATCTCTGTTAAATACCACATGCTTTTAAAAATTATGATTTGAATCAAAGCATTTCGTTTAAACCCAGTTCCAGTAAAAATCATTTAAAGATATTTTTCAACAGTTTTCAAACAGAGGAAAAATGCAAAGGTGAGCAAACTCCGGAGGGGCACTCACACTCGAGCATACCTCACAATCACTCATGCCTCCCAGTCACTTGGTACTCGGCACTCACACTCAGTAGGTACTTGCACTCACTCGGGGTGTGTACAGACTCCGGAGGGGCTCCTTCAGCCCAAGCGCTATAATCTGCACGGACAACTCACTGCTATAATAATAAAGTATGATGCAGGCGATCATCCCCGATCCATACTCATCCTCACAATCAGGCCCTCGACCTATATCAAACATGATGCGGCGTGCAGCCCGATCCCATAAATATGCAACATGTTGCGGCGTGCAACCTGATCCCATAAATATCCTCACAAATCAGGCCCTCGGCTTCAATCAGTCATAAACCCCTCAAGCCACTCGGGCATTTCAGTAAAACAGGGCATTCAACCCAAAATATTTATATGCATCAAAATAGAGTCATAAAACTGAGTTATGCGGTAAACAAGTATAAACATGTCTGAGTATAGATTTCAATCGAAAACAGTGAGAGAATAGTAAGAAAAGGCCCCTAAGGGTCCAAACAACACTGGCACAAGGCCCAAACATGGCATTCAACCCAATTTACAAAAACTCTTTCTAAAAAGATATAAGTATCATATAGTTTCAACGAAGTATGCAACTTTACAGTTGCTACGGGACGGACCAAGTCACAATCCCTAACAGTGCACACCCACACGCTCGTCACCTAGCATTTGCGTCACTAAAAATAGTAGAATGATACAAAATCCGGGGTTTCGTACCCTCAGAACTAGATTTACAATCGTTACTTACCTCAAATCGGTCAAATCTCTACCCCGCAATGCTCTTGCCTCTGGACTCGGCCTCCAAATTCTCCAAATCTCACTGATAACCCATGAATCACCTTTCGAAAATCACTCCAAAAGCTCCAAAAACCGACTTAAAAATGGAATGAACCAAAATTCGTGAAGTGCTATCTATACATTCTGCTTAGATTTTCGCACCTGCGGCCTATTCCACGCGCCCGTGGGACCGCACCTGCGGTCAAAAATCCTCACACCTACGAGAATCACTTAACTCTCAGCCTCTGCACCTACGCCCAGGTCTTGCATCTGCTGGCTCGCAGGTGCGTCCAAATCCTTCGCGCCTGCGCTCGAGCCTTGGCCTCCCATTTTTTGCATCTGTGCTTCAAATTCTCGCGCCTGTGGTAGCGAACCTGCGCATTTCCTTATGCTTCTACGAAGTCTGACCATCGCCCTCTTTTCCGCATCTACGGACTCCCCTTGCGCACCAGCGACTCCTTTTTCCGCAGGTGCAAAAATAGCAGTAGCAGCAGCTTCAGCTGCATTTTCCAACTTCGACAAATCCGTTAACCACCTGGAATCACCCCGAGGCCCTCGGGACCTCAACCAAAAATACCAACAAGTCATATATCAACATACAAACTTAGTCGAACCTTCGAATCACTCAAAACAATATCAAATCACCAAATTACCCTCAGATTCAAGCCTAAGAACTTCTAAATTTCTAAATTCGGCAACCGATGCCGAAACCAACAAAACCACGTCCAAATGACCTCACATTTTTCACACACGTCACAAATGACACTACGAACCCATTCGAACTTCCGGAATTCCATTCTGACCCCGATATCAAATTTTTCATTGCCGACCAAAAATCATCAAATTTCCTTTCGCCAACTCAAGCCTAATTCTACCACGGACCTCCAAATCACATTACGGATGCACTCCTAAGTCCAAAATCACCTAACGGAGCTAACAGAACCATGATAATTCAAATCCGAGATCGTTTACCCATAGATCAACATCCAATTGACTTTTTCAACTTAAGATTCTAAACAAGAGATTAAGTGTCTCATTCCACTCCGAAACCACTCCGGGCCCGAACCAACTAACTCGGTATATCATAATATAGCTTAAGATCATAAAGGAAACAGAAATGGGGGAAACAAGGCTATGAATCCCAAAATGACTGGTCGGGTCGTTACACCACCAGTGAGGCGACCATCATACTTGAGGACGTGGAGGTTCTTTTCGGGTTGCCGGTTGATGGGTTGCATGTAGCTTACCCGCATGCTCTGAGAGAATATAAGGGATTGCATTACCTGCATATGTTGTAATGGCTCACCGAATTCCAGCCAGCGGAGGAGACGACATTGAGTGGAGCCACTCGTTTACAGCTGACGCCCGTCCGGCAACATGTGGAGATGATAGATGCAGAGATTACGAATGATTCACCCCCGAAGGTTATCGATCGGCACACAAGATTGGTGTTGCTGCTGATGTTTGGTGGTGTATTGTTCCCAAACACTTTGGGAAACCTAGTCAGCTTGAGACTTCTACATCATCTTGAGCGACTAGATGATTTACCTGGTTACAACTGGGGTGAAGCTGTTCTAGGTTACCTGTATAGGCAGATGTGTCGGACGTCCATCGGCACCCAGAGAGACGTTGCCGGATTTTTACCGCTGCTACAGGTGAAAACATAGTCAATTCTTTTCATGATTATAACATACATAGGGTGAGAATACCTTAAATATTACGTCCACAATCTATATTAGGTTTGGGCCTGGGAGCGGTTCCTGCAATTCCATCCACCTCTACCACCGATCGCTCCAGATACACCACATCTACCGTTTCTCCCTTTAGCTTGGAGGTGGGTTGATAGGCAAGGTCGAGGCTCGACATCATCTCCCCTATTATAGGGATTTGTTGGATTTGCATGAAGGCGCGCATGTACATGTATTCTTAAGTTTACTTGGCCTGGCTTTATGTGTTTTGCGTTTACTCAACATTCCCGTGTTTGATTAATGGTTCTTATGGAGGCCATACAACGATGCACTCATAGCTGGTTTGCCCGATTATTGCTCCCGTGACCGAGCTGTGTGGAGCTCTTTTGTCCCACTGATATGTCTCTATATTGTAGAGCATCATGCCACCGAGCGAGTCCTTCGCCAGTTTGGTCAATCGCAACTTGTACCTATTCTGCTTGCTTAGCTTAGGACACATTACCAGCGGGATGATCGTTCCAGGGTTGACCAGACATACTTGGACTGGCTAGAGGCCCAGATTGAGGTTTGGGACTAGAGGTATGACCTGATTCCTCCAGCCCCTGCACCTGAGCGTACAGATGGCGAGCATGAGTATATGGGATGGTATCGTAGCGTTACCCGACTTCATGTTGGGAATTCCGTTCATCGCGCTGGTGGTCGGTACATTCCATACGCTGGGAGGCATAAGGCACTGGTATGTTATTTGTTATATTTACTTATAATGTTAAATTATCATTCCGTAATTAATATTTGACATGTTATGCAGGCTATTGGATTACATCAGTTCTACCAGTTGGGATTGCAGATGTTGCGGCATACCGGCGAAGGGGTGACAACTTTGCACGAGTATGGCCGTCAGGTTACAGATATGGGTTCCCAGACATTGAGGCGTGCCCTAGATGATGAGTGATTAGGATACGAGGATGCTTATGTATCTTCAGAAGAGTACCATCACGGGCCACCAGTGGAGCCTGAACTTGGTAGACATGGCAGGCGTGGCTAGAGAGGAAGGGGTATCCCACGAGGTCATGGTGGTCGGCGAGGGCAGGGTCCCTCGCAAGGGGGCATTGAGGCACTCATGGAGGATATTAGAGATGATCAGTTAGGTGACCACCCTGATCCACACGATGCTCCTCATGATATGCCGTCATTCAGCCTGCAGCTGTCTCCAGGGACTTTGCAGTTGACCCCGTGAGCTCCATTGTTGATCGCAGGCACGTCCCTTACGCAATAGTAGTGGGATCAGTATTTTCCTGATCGACCAGGGCCATCGACGGTTGTTGAGAATTGTCCGATACGAGAGGTGCATAGTGGGCAACGATTGAGTTACGGCTCATCATCGGGGGCTGCTGAGGGTGTTTCACATACTTCATCTACTCTAGTGCACCCCGATGTTCTGACAGAGGAGTGTGTCGCTACTCAGATGCAAGTTTGTCTGTATTACTATTATTTCTATTTGTTTTTATCTCATTGATTAGTCATCAGTGTCTAAAGCGTTTTTATCTTTTTTAAAGACATCATCATCGCCCGTCAAGGAGGCCACTTTGTGCGATACTGACATGCCGGAGATGGATGATTTTATTCTGAAGCCCGCCGAGACCATGGTATGACCATTAAAACTTTTTAGCTAACACGTACATTAGCAATTTATATTTTATATACTAAAATATCTTATTATTCTGTAGGTTACTGCTGGACCGACAACCGTTTCTACCGAGTCTGCCAGCCTTACCGACGATCATGCTGCAGCGCATCCTCCGATAAATAGTCGACGTGATGAGGATGATTCTGATAGCGTAGCCGAACAGGATGGGATACGCCTCAGGACAGCCAATGCTTTAAAGCATACAGGCTATGGGACACATTGTCATTTATTATTATCTGTATATATGACATTAAATATATAATAGCAACATTATTTATGTTTTGCATAATGTGTGCATGTATTTTTATTTCTCGGGTTATTTATTAGTTTAATACTACGACACAAAAAAATGACAACTTAACATAATTTAAATTCGGTACAATTAATGATAATACATGACACGTAAAATATAAAGATAAAATACTACACTCAACACATCCATGTGTTTGTTTAGTCACTATCGCCCATTATTTTGTGCTTCAACCACTTAAATTTTTTTTTTCAACCTATTCTTTTCTTCTTCACTACCGCAAGTTGTTGTTGTAGTTTAAAGATCTAGAGTTCGTATTCACCGGTCATATTCCAAACATAGTGCAAACATGATTTATAGTATTCTTGGTTAATGGGTTCATCATACCATTCTTGAAATTCACATTGATTTTCACCTTACCAATGGGGATTATAACACAACACTATTAATTAACATGTTATATAAAAAAATATTAACAAATGTTTTTTTCCAAAATAATAACTTACAAGTTGTTGACAGATCCAGCGTATGTGCCCCAGATTGCAATTTGACCAACATGGCTTCAAAATCGCACGTTTGCCACAATAACACCTTGGTACGTCATTGCCTCCAGACATTTCATAATGCAAGAAAAATGAAAAATTAATTGAAAATTTTTCTATTTGTTTCGTTAAGCGCAAATAATAAATAAAATGAGCTAAGCTTTTATAGGCAGCTAATATACATAACGCATATTGGTGGCGCGCTATGTTTCGCGTGATAATGATTCTTTAGGATACAAGACAACTTTTTCAGAACGACAACTTTTTCAGGTCGACAAGACAATACACATAACACATATTGATGGAGCGCTATATTTCACATGATAATGATTCTTTAGGGTACAAGACAACTTTTCCAGAACGGCAGCTTTTTCAAGTTAACAAGACAATACACAAAATGCATTTTGGTGGCGCGCTATGAATCTTTAGGGTATAAGACAACTTCTTAAACTAAACCAAGAGATCTGTATTCAAAGGCCATTTGAAGAAACATTACAACATCCATTTCAAAAATGCCACTAACACTTAATAAGTGGTTCAAGAAGAGGCAAAAGGGTGAAGGTTGTTCAACAGATCCCCATGGAACACGTCTTAACACTATGTATCCATACCTTGAAAAACATATGCTAGGTTGTTATACTAATTTGGTTGATGACAAGTGGTATGATGTTCTGCGTCCCTTGGAAAATAAGTCTATCAATATACACACTGATCTCAAAGTTACAGGGCACATTATTGAGGGCAAAGTGCATTCTACAAAGCCTGAAGGTATGCGAATTTTAGGCGAAAAACTACAATGGGTTCCCCTTTACTCAAAACGATGTGATTATGAAATACTATGTCGCTGGCATGGGCTTGTTATGCCACAAATACTATCTGCAACCTTCCAAACAAGCACACACAAAGATGAACCATGAGTGATTCGACATTTGATGAAGGAGATTTTAGAGATAGAAAAGGTACTAGATGTTCATCATGCAATGGATGATCTTAACTACCTGGGAGGAACGGAGGATCAGTACTGGGATTTATTAGAAAATAAAAATTTCATAGAGACAATGACTGTATTATTTTTCCAACACTGTGGATAACAACTATAGCGTACTGAGTTATTCTCTCCCCACAACCTCACCCTCCAATATAATGAAACCCTAATTTTTCGATGTTCGGACATTATGACAAAATGCAAAAAACTTAACGAACAAATATTTCGGAAGACTTGAAGGATCCTGAATGGATTTTTACAAAATCCTGAAACTCCTTAAATAAGGAAAAAACTAGTACGGATGGGGGGGAGGGGGGGAGGTGTACAATTATTTGATGCATAGCGCCTTAAATATGCGTGCTATACCCCTATAAATTATTGGTATGTCAGTTTTGAGCAGATAAAAAATTGGTGGGCCCAACTTTTATATATAGCGCGATGAATAACCGCGTTATATATAAAATAGTGCCCAGTCTTTTTTTTTTTTACCTATTATGGTCGCTTGAGTCCGAAAAAAACCACAATTAGGTTTCAGATTCCATTTAGGACTGCTTACGAGAAAGTCCTTCTACAAAGCATAGAATAATCTTTACTGTGTATATATTCATGCAGAATTTTTATTTAGAGAAACGATTAAATAAATAAATTACTTTAATAATAAACAGTGTTATTTTTAATATTTACACATAATATTTTCTTTTTTGTTATTGTTATATGTACATATCTAATAAAAAATATTGACAAAACGATGTTGCATGACATTTCCTAGCACTAAATAGTTCCCCCTGTATATACTATGTACACATACGTATAATGTATTTACTACTACATATAAACGGTAAGTTGTACGAACACATCATTTAACCATTGTATATATCAGTATTTTAAAAGGCATTTTCGGAGCGAGCCCCGGGGCAATGGTGTGGGGCGAATTTCTCAAGAGGCATAATATAATGACCCAACCTGTCCTTTTGAATTTTAGAACCCCCGTTACCCTAAATAAAACTCCCTAAATGTGCTTATACTAAATTATGACTTGCGGGGATGGTTGGTTTGGGATTTGGAAGTGTTCGGGTTGAAATCGGAACACTTGGTTCCTTAAGTTGGCTTTAAAAGGCCAAGTTTGACTTCAGTCAACATTTTGAGAAAACAACATCGGAATAGAATTATGACGATCCCAACAGCTCCGTATGGTGATTTTGGACTTAGGAGCGTGTTCAAAATTTTATTTGGAAGTCCGTAGTTAAAATAGGCTTGAAATGACTTAAATAGGAATTTAAGTTTGGAAGTTTGACCAGGGAGTTGACTTTTTGATAGGAGTCGGAATCCAATTCTGAAAAGTTTCATAGCTCCGTTATGTCATTTATGACTTGTGTGCAAAATTTGAGGTCAATCGGAGTTGATTTGATAGGCTTCATCATCGAAGGTAGAAGTTGGAAATTCTAAGTTTCATTAAGCTTGAATTGGAGCATAATTCGTGGTTTTAGCATCGTTTTAGGTGATTTGAGGTTTCAAATAAGTTCGTATGATATTTTAGGACTTGTTGGTATATTTGGTTGAGGTCCCGAGGGCCTCAGGTGAGTTTTAGATGGTTAACGGTTCAAAAGTTGGACTTAAAAAGTTGCTTCAATTTTTCCTTCTGCTGGATATTCTGGGCTGTGATCGAGCCCAAGATCGAGCCCAGATATCGAGCCCAGGGTTGACGGCCTGAGTCAAAACCAGGGACGAGGCTCAGAATCGAAGCCACAATCTAAGGTCCAGTTCGAGGGCCATTATCGAAGGCAAGGCTAGAGGGCCAGGATCAAGACCCAAGATCGAGGGTCACGATCGAAGTCCCAAGCTCGATGCCATGACCGAGTCCCAAGCTTGAGGACATGATCGAGGTCCACGATCGAAGCCACGATCAAGGCCCAATTTCGAAGGCTGCCTGGGCAGTTTATAAAAGAGGACATTCGTCCCATTTGCCATTTTTGACGAACTTGAGCTTGAGCATAGGCGACTTTTGACAGATTTTCAAGGGAAAAACATTGGGTAAGTTATTCTAACTCGGATTTGGTCTACATATACAAGTATATCATTATTTTCACCATAAATTAGTGTTTTGAGATTTAAATTTGGCAGAATTTTAGAAATCTCATAGAAACGAATTTTTGAGATTTCAGTATCGATTCAGAGTCGGATTTGAGTGAAACTGGTATGGTTAGACTCGTAATTGAATGGGTTGTCGAATTTCATAACTTTCTCTAAATTCCGAGATGTGGGCTCCACTGGCGAAGTTTTAATTAATTTCGGGATTTTTTATTGAAAATGTAGTATTTCCTTATAGAATTGATTCCTATAAATTTAGTGATTGTATCGAATTATTTTGGTTAGATTCGAGCCAATTGAAGTTGTATAATCGAGGAAATGGCCTACTAATGGATTAAATTGGAGCAAGACGAGGTAAGTCTCTTGTCTAATCTTGTGAGGGGGAAATTACCCCATAGGTGATTAAATTAAATAATTGTTGCTAATTGTGGGGGCTACGTATGTACGAGGTGATGAGAGTCAGTGCGTAGCTACTATTAATGCTAAAGTCCGGGTAGTTTAGGACTCAAAATCATGAATTACTTGTGTAAATGGTAGTCTTTACTTAATTAAATTATTTGATATATTTATATATATGTTGTGAATTGTTAGATAAAAATATTAAAGGATGAAAATCTCATATGCTTGAATTTCTGTTTAAATTAATTAATTGTTAAGAAAAATTGTTCTTCCTTCTGAATTTATCTTATAATAAATATACTCTCATTCCGGAGGTACATAAGAAAATGTCCTCCTTTCTTGTGGAGCGGGCCGAACGTCTCGGCAAGATAGATGCATCTATGGATCGTGTCACACGTCCCTCGGCAGTGTACACGGAACTCTGGATCGGGCCGTACGGCCTCGGCAGAAATCGTGCTTAATAATAATAATTACACGATATTTTGATAGTTTATTTCAGCTTGTGAAGCTAATTGAAATTTGGAAATGATTGGAATTTAAAGAATTTATTTATCTCTGTTTGTTAAGGAAATTATTATTATTTCTGTAAATGAGGCTAATTGATAAATTAAAAATTTATTGGAATTGAAGAAATTTAATTATTTCTGCTGGTTAAAGAAAATCATTGTAAATTCTATAAATCATGTTGATCTAGATATTACTATTTTTATTTCATTTATTATTATTGACTCTTAGTGAGTGTTAGAGTCAACCATCTCATCTCTACCTCTTCGAGATTAGGCTTGATACTTACTGGGTACATGTTATTTTCGTACTCATGCTGCACTTGCTGCGTATTTATTGTGGAGGTACATATATGTCTAGCGACCTTGTGAGCGCAGAGGTGTGGTTATAAATGTGGGTACTTAGGTGAGTTGTATTCTACATTACAATCCGCAGCCAACAGAGTCTCCTTCAGAGATATTTTATTTTCCTATCTAATTTATATTCTGGATAGATGCTGTATTTTAAATTTTAATTCCTTAGTAAATGCTCATGTACTTATGACATCGGGTTTTGGGAATGGTTGTCAGTTGTTTAGAAATTTAGTTGCTAAAAAATTTATCATTTACTCTATGAGTTTTATTTTTATTATTTCATTAAAGAAATTTTGATTTTAAATCCATTAAAATGGGTAATTACGCTAAGTATGTATTGTTAGCTTGCCTGACAGCAGTGTCCGGCACCATCACGACCTTTAATGGATTTTGGGTCGTGACAACACAGTATCAGAGCACTAGGTTCACTTAGGTCTCACGAGACATGAGCAAGTCTAGTAGAATCTTGCAGATCGGTACAGAGACGTCTGTGCTTATCTTCAAGAGGCTACAGGGCTGTTAGGAATACTTACCTTTTTGATTCCTAATCATGCGATTTGATTCCTTTGAGGCTTATGCCTTCATTTCCTTCTTTCTCAATCTTATGCGACGTGAAGCGCTTGTTATAAATTGGGGATCGAGGAAATTTTAATGGTACTACAGATGTAGTACAAGTTGCTTCTCCCTGTGTAATTAATTGGGCTATTGTCGTCGCCTTGTGAAAGGCCGCTCTGTCATTTCAAATTAAGTATCAGTACTACCTAAGGTTTTAAGATTTGGCATTGATTGTTATGATGATTCGTGCGTTATTATCGCACAATGTTTATGAAATGGTAAAATGCCCGTCTATGTGTCAGGACAGTAAACGACTTGAAAGAAGGTTTTTCTCAGTACATAATTAAGAGGTTCCATGTTTTATTTCCAGCAGAGAAAAAGGGAATCGGACTATGAATATTCAGGTTTGGGGTTGATAGAGTAACGAAGCCTGATATTTTTGAGCGTGGTAGAGTTCTCAATTTTGATGTGGTGTCATCGCCTTGTTAAATGTGTTAAGTTTTGCCGGTGTTATAGTTTTCTTCAACTAGCCTTCATGGCGGGGTGTTAGGAATTGATGTAGGGGAAGCAGTTGTTAGAGATCGCGGTGTGCAGCGGTTCAGGATTTAAGCGATGTTCCTAGTATTAATGGCTCAAGAAGGATAATCCTCGAAAAGGTTTAAAGTTAGTAATGACCTATTGGTTCAAGTGCTACAGAAACGGATTTTGAGTTAAGGCAACAACTGGGCAGCAAAAGATGAGGAAGGACTTGTGGAAGGTGTCTTGTGGTGGTTAAGTTCCTAGGAGGCCAAGTGTGAGAAACCGAAGTCGAGTAGCTGCTTAAAGGAGATGGTTGACCAAAGTGGGAGAGTGGAAAGGTAGCATATGGGTTACGTGGTAGGATGATTACACGTCTTGAGGAAAGTTTGGAGTGATTTGGGATGTAGAATGGACATTGACTAGGTCTACAGACTTAAGTTGTAATATTAGCTGTTATATCGAGGGAGATTGGATACAACAGGAGGGAGTTGCTTGATATGAAGAATGATACAACATGACTTTGGATTGGAATGTATTGTCGTACTTTTAGTTGACGTTCATGTGGAGTGAACGAACTGGTGCAGCTGGTGAATGAGCTCGGACCCAGGATGATCTATTGATTTCGCAGAAATTTCACCCAGTGCAGCTACGTTGGAATATGTCAGCATGTAATTTTCACAGGCGGGCTATTTCTTGTGAGCAGGTTAGCAGTCATGTGGTGTTGACGAAGCTTCTGTGAAGAATTATACTGGCTACCCGATAAGAGATTTAATATGTAAATATGGCTAGTGATTCGGAGTGTTTATTAAAGGTTAATATAAGGATTTCGAGAAATTTGGCAAGTTGCGTGTGCAGTATCATGTCAACGACGAAGAAAGAATCTCGGTGGATTCCAAAGTTATTGAATTGTAGCTTCAAGCTAAGTAGGAGAGACCCACCATCTACAATTGGATTGTATGGTTGTCTATTTGTGAGGTTCCTGGTTATCGGTGTATTGGTGGGTTATTGCAACTAAGGGAAGAAAACATCAGCGGTAATTTGAGCAAAGGATTTGGGGAATGTGTGCCATATTTGGCCTTATCGATTCATATTCAGGTTTTTGGAAGACTCAGAGTTTATACTTTGTGTAGATGCAATGCACAGGGAAAGTGAGACCGTCAGGTGCTTCCTTGAGAAAGTGTCCATGTGCTAGCAGGGCCTTGGATTTGACCATGTTTGGGAATAAGTTAGAGCAAGTGACTCTCAATAACGGTCTTAGAGCGTTCAAAAATTTAAAGTACTATGCCTAAGGATATCGAATCTGTAGTATGGCTGAGTATCGAGCTTTTGTAGTAGATTATGAAACGGGGTTCGGAGTACTCTACGCTATCTTCTAATTTTGGTGTAGCATTAGAGAAATGGAAGAAAATAACCTCAGATTCAAAAAAGAAGTATCAGAATGGGTGAACCAGTTGAAGATGTAAAAGTGCGCACAAAGAGGAGTATAAGATGATTAGTGGGTTTTGAAACAGCATGGTCTCGTGAAATAAGGTCACTCGGATGAGTGCAGATTTGAGTTCATGATGTAATGAATGGAGTTATTATTATTATGGAATTCTTGTACTCCTACGCATTGCATGATTTAGTGCACTAAGTAGCATGGAATTTGAAAGTTGAGGATTCAACATTTCGGTTTGGTGTTGACAAGGATGTCATGAGCTCGGATGAGAAGGAAAAGGATTTAGATGTTTAAAGTAAGATGGTATTATTTTCGACATCACCTAAGGTCGATGTCAGGTGTAAGAGACCTTGTGTATTGATTTGTGGATTCTTGATATGCTTACAACATTAGAGTAACCGGTAGTATGGGTGTGCAGACTTGTTACCTGGTGCAGAATAGTCGTGGGAGCGTGTCTCACGGAAAGACTGTGTAAGAGTGGCACGTAATCACTTAATTGAGTGAATATTGAAACCAAGTATGAAGATTGCGGCGATATCGCTAATTCAAGGATTTATGCCTGGAGGGCGCTCAGTTCATTTGGTTGTGGACTGTGGAAGTTTGTTCCAATTATGATGGCTATTCTTGTGTGTTATGGGAAAAAAGGGTTATTATGGATCCTTGAAAGGTTATTAGCCTAGGATGGTGCGATCAGAATCGGCTTGAGGTCTGTGGATGGATTTAAATATGAATATGGACTCTATATCAGACCGAATGTGTTCATTCAACATAGAGCTCCTTATGGAAGAGTATTCGGATGTTGGATGTTGTTTCGTCGTCGGCTATTTCATGTAATAATATATTGTGCCGTGTGAGTTGTGAAACAACTTGATAAATTTCTTATGTGTTGAGGTTCTGTGTAGCGATGGTGTTATGTGAGCAGGATGGCTCTTGAGATTTAGATCATATATCGCACCTTAGTTGTGCTTGAGTTTTGTAGCATATGGCATTGTCGGTCCTCCCAGGGATGGTATCATGCACTTAGCGTGGTTGTGTTCGATATTAGGATATTTTGCAGTAGTGAGCATTCTAGCTCGGTAAGTACGTTCTTATAGATTCTTTTTGTGTGGATCGGGTGGCACGCCGCGGCGGGTATGTTTTTTGGATCGGGTTGCACGCCGTAACAATGTGATGTTGAATACAGTCCCCTATATTCTATTTTGTGTGTTTTGTGTCCCATTTTCTGAGAAAGGTTCATGACACCTTTTTGAGTTGTTTAATTAGTCACGTGGGTTGAGTAATCCTTTTTAGAGTTTGTTTTTCTTATGTATCGCAATCGAGTCCGTATCTTATTAGCTCATTGTGGCATCATATGAGGCTTTTTGATCGTGTCTGAGGTGCCTTATTGCCTGAGCAGCTCATAGTGGGTGAGATGAGATTATTGGATCCGGGATCAGTGCGATCGGATTATATGAAGTATAATAAAGAGAAAATACCATTATTTGGTCTATAATGAGGCAATGGTTCTTGTCAGAGGGAGAAACTCAATAATTTATTGACTTGGTAGTTGGTTATGAATTTCTACACATTTCTTACATCGTGGAAGCATTTCAAGAGTTGGAACATGACTTATATGTATCATGAGGTGTGTTGTGAAAATCAGATTTGTGGAATTTTGGCTATTGATATCGAAGAATGTTATTATGGTCATGTGAATGATGCGGTGCATTGTCTAAATTCAACAAAAGTATGCAATCCTGTATTGGTGCATCATGTAATGATTGATACATTGTTCATAGGTTCCAAACAAGCATGGTGGAGAATTCTGGATGTTAGAATTTGGCTCTAAAGCTTATTTTCCTGAATAAAGGGGAGAATTTTCAGATTGGCTCGAGTTAATATGCTCAACTGTGTGTGGTAGGAAGATTAGGTGCACGAGGTGTTAAACAGTGATTTTGGATAACTCTGGAACACTCCTTATCACGTTCGAGGACGAACGAATATTTAAGTGGGAGAGAATGTAACGATCCAACCGGTCGTTTTGACTTTTAGAACCCCGTTCCCCTAAATAAAACTCCCTAAATGTGCTTATAATAAATTATTACTCGCGGGGATGGTTGGTTCGAGATTTGGAAGTGTTTGAGTTGAAATCGGAGCACTTGATTCCTTAAGTTGGCTTTAAAAGGCCAAGTTTGACTTCAGTCAACATTTTAAGAAAACGACCTCGGAATAGAATTCTGACGATTCCAACAACTCCGTATGGTGATTTTGGACTTAGGAGCGTGTTCAAAATTTTATTTGGAAGTCCGTAGTTAAAATAGGCTTGAAATGACTTAAATAGGAATTTAAGTTTGGAAGTTTGACCAGTGAGTTGACTTTTTGATAGGAGTCGGAATCCAATTCTGAAAAGTTTCATAGCTCCGTTATGTCATTTATGACTTGTGTGCAAAATTTGAGGTTAATCGGAGTTGATTTGATAGGCTTCATCATCGAAGGTAGAAGTTGGAAATTCTAAGTTTTATTAAGCTTGAATTGGAGCATAATTCGTGGTTTTAGCATCGTTTTAGGTGATTTGAGATTTCAAATAAGTTCGTATGATGTTTTAGGACTTGTTGGTATATTTGGTTGAGGTCCCGAGGGCCTCAGGTGAGTTTCAGATGGTTAACGGTTCAAAAGTTCGACTTAAAAAGTTGCTTCAATTTTTCCTTCTGCTGGATATTCTGGGCTGTGATCGAGCCCAGATATCGAGCCCAGGGTTGGCGGCCTGAGTCAAAGCCAGGGACGAGGCTCAGCATCGAAGCCACAATCTAAGGTCCAGTTCGAGGGCCATTATAGAAGGCAAGGCTAGAGGGCCAGGATCAAGACCCAAGATCGAGGGTCACGATCGAAGTCCCAAGCTCGATGCCATGACCGAGTCCCAAGCTCGAGGACATGATCGAGGTCCACGATCGAAGCCACGATCAAGGCCCAATTCCGAAGGCTGCCTGGGCAGTTTATAAAAGAGGACATTCGTCCCATTTGCCATTTTTGACGAACTTGAGCTTGAGCATAGGCGACTTTTGACAGATTTTCAAGGAAAAAATATTGGGTAAGTTATTCTAACTCGGATTTGGTCTATATATACAAGTATATCATTATTTTCACCATAAATTAGTGTTTTGAGATTTAAATTTGGCAGAATTTTAGAAATCTCATAGAAACGAATTTTTGAGATTTCAGTATCGATTCAGAGTCGGATTTGAGTGAAACTGGTATGGTTAGACTCGTAATTGAATGGGTTGTCGAATTTCATAACTTTCTCTAAATTCCGAGATGTGGGCTCCACTAGCGAAGTTTTAATTAATTTTGGGATTTTTTATTAAAAATGTAGTATTTCCTTATAGAATTGATTCCTATAAATTTAGTGATTGTATCGAATTATTTTGGTTAGATTCGAGCCAATTGAAGTTGGATAATCGAGGAAATGGCCTACTAATGGATTAAATTGGAGCAAGACGAGGTAAGTCTCTTGTCTAATCTTGTGAGGGGGAAATTACCCCATAGGTGATTAAATTAAATAATTGTTGCTAATTGTGGGGGCTACCTATGCACGAGGAGACGAGAGTTCGTGCGTAGCTACTATTAATGCTAAAGTCCGGGTAGTTTAGGACTCAAAAGCATGAATTACTTGTGTAAATGGTAGTCTTTACTTAATTAAATTATTTGATATATTTATATATATGTTGTGAATTGTTAGATAAAAATATTAAAGGATGGAAATCTCATATGCTTGAATTTCTGTTTAAATTAATTAATTGTTAAGAGAAATTATTCTTCCTCCTGAATTTATCTTATAATAAATATACTCTCATTCCGGAGGTACATAAGAAAATGTCATCCTTTCTTGTGGAGCGGGCCGAACGCCTCGGCAAGATAGATGCATCTATGGATCGTGTCGCATGTCCCTTGGTAGTGTACACGGAACTCTGGATCGGGCCGTACGGCCTCGGCAGAAATCGTGCTTAATAATAATAATTACACGATATTTTGATAGTTTATTTCAGCTTGTGAAGCTAATTGAAATTTGGAAATGATTGGAATTTAAAGAATTTATTTATCTCTGTTTGTTAAAGAAATTATTATTATTTCTGTAAATGAGGCTAATTGATAAATTAAAAAATTATTGGAATTGAAGAAATTTAATTATTTCTGTTGGTTAAAGAAAATTATTATAAATTCTATAGATCATGTTGATCTAGATATTGCTATTTTTATTTTATTTATTATTATTGACTCTTAGTGAGTGTTAGAGTCGGCCATCTCGTCTCTACCTCTTCGAGATTAGGCTTGATACTTACTGGGTACACATTGTTTTCGTACTCATGCTGCACTTGATGCACATTTTATTGTGCAGGTACATATATGTCTAGCGACTTTGTGAGCGGAGAGGTGTGGTTACAAATGTGGGGACTTAGGTGAGTTGCATTCTATATTACAATCCGCAGCCAACAGAGTCTTCTTCAGAGATATTATATTTTCCTGTCTAATTTATATTCTGGACAGATGCTGTATTTTAAGTTTTAATTCCCTAGTAAATGCTCATGTATTTATGACACCGGGTTTTGAAAATGGTTGTGAGTTATTTAGAAATTTAGTTGCTAAAAATATTTATCATTTACTCTATGAGTTTTATTTTTATTATTTCATTAAAGAAATTTTGATTTTAAATCCATTAAAATAGGTAATTAAGCTAAGTATGTATTGTTGGCTTGTCTGATAGCGGTGTCCGGCGCCATCACGACCTTTAATGGATTTTGGATCGTGACACGTACGCCGCAATTCGGGGCATACGCCCGGGCGTTCGAAACGCGTTTTAGTGAGAAGTATGTAAAACACCTCGATGAGGCATATGTAAAATGCCTCGCCCTATGCCCACGTCTTTTTAACACTGGTATATATAGTAGTGTGAATTGTACAAAAGGTGTTCCTGCATTGCAATAGGCTACTGTACCAAAGCTGTTCGGATTTTGTCGAATAACAAGCCCCCCTATATTTTTCTTATTATACCGATTAAGTAATAAGAAACCACAGAACTATTGTCGCGGCAAAGTACAACTTCGGGAAATCTAAATTTATTTGTTTCTCTAAAATAGAAATTCCTACATATTGCAAATCGCTTGAAACAATGCACGTAGACATAGCGCCTTCATCTTTATTTGCTATGCTCTATGTAGAACAATAAAAGGAAGAAGACTTAATTTGAAATATCGAATGAAATTTCACGAGAAAATATAGAAGAACTATTTATTAAGAGGGCTAAAAAATGTGAACTTTTTTGGCTATAAGTGAAAAAATTCACAGAGGAAGAAAAGAAAAGCAGTGACCCAGAGGGCAGTAGGTAGTAGCCATTCATGTTTAAAGTAGTTACTTCCCTTTAATTAGGAGCAAGCTTAAATAGAATAAGGTATCATGTTTGAGGTAAGAGTAATTCTTTGCTCGGCTTGTGTACGCAGTTTTCTTTTTTATCCGCCAAAGGTAGACTAACTACAACTAAAATTGTCTTGAGGTCATTAGACAAAAAAACAATAATGCACAAGCGTGCATATATGAGACAATTCCTTGGGAAAAAAACGTTTTCTATGTTAGAGCATAAATCCTGATGGGTGGAAACAAATTAAATAAGCAAAGAAGCTAAGCTTATCTATTACTGATTTGTGCATTCTAATCGTTGCATTGATTAAGTTACTAGCATTTATAATATAATATTAGGAAGAAGAGCCAATTTGTGTGCATAATCTAAATAATATCTTATGAAACATATATCTATAAAGTTATGAAGATCATTATTTACCGTCCTGGGACATCATTATAGTCGTTCTGATATTAGTAGAAAATATAAAATTATAAAAATAGCAGAAGAGTATGTGTAGACAATAAATTGCGTCGAGAAAATAAAATCAAGACCAAAAAATATTGCAACAATCGTAGTATTTTATTTTAAATAATTGAGTATTACAATCTCTATGAATCCTCTGATTCTTCTTTTCAATAATAAATAAAAGAGCCTCCGAGCTTAATCTTGAATTTTATTTTATTTTAATCCAAGTGCTTGAAGCTTGATCTTGATCTTGACGTATTTTTAATCCAAGGGCTTGCAGCTTGTTCTTGAATCTTCGTCTTGATCTTTTAATCCGTAGAACACTTGAATGCTTGTAGCTTTTAGAGAAATCCGCAGCGTTTGATCTACGAGCTCCCTCTTGCTTCTTGTTATAACTTCTAGTATTTTTCTGGGTTATGAAGACCTCTATTTATAGTTGTGGAAGGGAAGAGTTGTGATAAGAACAAACTCTTTCCGACCAATCAAATTGGAGTGTGACATCGCCGCATTCGATTGGCCAGAACATGTCACTTGCACACGTGGCGCTGTTTCATTGGCCTTTTAATGTGACTTGGCATGCCTTGTCATTTTGACACGTGGCATAATCCTATTGGCTCTTCCGTTTGACTTGGCGCGCCACGTCATTTGACATGTGGCACCAAACTGGGCCTCTAGGAAGATGACATCTTGGGCTTATTGAAGTGGGCTCATCACTTGTAGCCCAATTAAATGGGCTAGCCCAATAGATTAAAACTTATTTATTTAACCCATATATATTGGACTTATATATATATATATAATCAGTTCTATTATATTAACCAATAATATTTATTTGGGCCAATAAAATCCAAATTATTTTATGAATTTAATTTTAATAAAATTTATATGTCTACAAAAAGAATTATCAAAGTGTAGACTAATCGAGACTCAAAGATTAGACTTGAAGTACATATATTCGTCCACTTGAAAGTAACCCCGAAATAGAATCTTTACTTTCCTCGAATTAAGAAAAGTATTAACATGTTACTAATGGATGGTATGAATATATGTAATGACCAAACCATTAGTTACGTTGGACAAACTCATGAAACCTTGTTGTTCTTTGCAATAAAGAGAACTTTCTATTTTATTTAACGTAGAAATTCTTTACGTGGCTATCCTTGATGGGAACACTTTTATTTGTATAGGCAGCTGTCATCCACATATTACTCAGCATACAAGAAGCGTTTGCAAATTTCCAAATCCCACTTCAACTCAAAGCAGCCGAATTGATACCGAACAAAGGCTAACCCGCCGCCAGTAACCAAATCCTTCTAGGAGACATATTATATTACTGATATTATCCCAAATCGCTAATGTCTTTGCAAGCCATCCTCGGTATCTATATATATAGATGCATGCTCTCCAGTTGTGAATATCCATTTCCTCCTCTTGCAAGCTGCCTTGAGTTTACTTTTGACTACTCGGAAGTATTGACGTGAAGGTAATTTTTTCTTCTTTTATTTATGCAATTTTTTTCTTTTACTCTGTTGTCTTTTCTTTTTCTTTTTAGACAATATAAGTAACTTCGTCAAACTACAACGTATTTTAAAAGTCCGAGTCGAAGATCTTTAAAAGTTCGAGATAAAAACTTTTAAAAGTTCGAGATGAATACCTTTAAAATTTGCGGCGAAGACCCATAAAAGTTCGCGATGAAGACCTTTAAAATTTGCAGCGAAGCCCATAAAAGTCCGCGATGAAAAACTTTAAAAGTTCGCGATGAATACCTTAAAAATTTGCTGCAAAGACCCATAAAAGTTCGTGCAAAGATCCTTAAAAGCTCGCGGTCAAGATCTTTAAAAGTTCACAGTGAAGACCTTTAAAAGTTCGCGGTGAAAACCTTTAAAAGTTCGTGGTGAAGACCCTTAAAAGTTCGCGATGAAAACTTTAAAAATTTGCGGCGAAGCCCATAAAAGTCCGCGATGAATTCCTTTAAAATTTGCTGCAAAGACCCATAAACGTTCGTGCAAAGATCCTTAAAAACTCGTGGTCAAGATCTTTAAAAGTTCACAATGAATACCTTTAAAAGTTCGCAATGAAGACCTTTAAAAGCACGCGATGAAAATTTTTAATAGTTCGTGGCGAAGACCCTTAAAAGCTCGTGGTAGAAATCTTTAAAAGTCGGTAGTGAGGACCCTTTAAAACTTTTCATGAGCACCTTTAAACGTTCGAAACATATGCCTTTTAAAAGTTAAGAACGAAAACCTTAAAAACTTTAAATGCCTTTAAAAGTTCGAGACGGACACCTTTAAAAGTTCGCAACAAAAATCTTAAAAATTCGAATGCCTTTAAAGGTTCGAGATGATCACCTTTAAAAGTTCGCAACGAAAAACTTAAAAAAAGCACCTTCAGAATTGTCCCGGACTACATTGTAAAACCAACTTTATATCGCACCACTCTTAGCAATTTTAGATTTGTGCAGTCTCATCAAAATATTCGTATCTTGGTGTAGAAACGTCAAAATTATGAACCGTTTGATTTCTTGGAAACTAGACTTCAAAATCTAAAACATGTCCAAAATGTAGGATTTAATACCTTAAGGATAGTTTCAGATCATATTTCGAAGTCAACGTAAAATTCCGACATGCTGACGATTTCAAACTTGCGCGACTTGAGCATAACTCTTTTATCTTGATGTAGGAACGTTGAAATCACGAGACGTTTTTCTTGCTATCAATCGAAATTCAAGATCTCCATTCTCACCAAATATCTTGGATTCAGCTCTCACTGAATTTGAAATGTTATGCCAAGTAACATTCCTTCTTATATTTGTGTTCCCTTTTGACGCCTCTCTTCTCTTCCCTTTTTTTAGGACAGAGAGCGGATATGAAGACCAACAAACTTGAAGGTCATATGAACATGAAGACATAACGAATCCCCAGACTTCAATGCAAATACTTTGTAGCCTCCTAAAAGACTATAATCATTTTATTGAAGACACAAATTTACCATAGAGGCTTGCCCCCTTTAAATCAAATGGGATCCAAAGTTTAATAGAAGAATGGTATCTTAGCTCAATTTTCAAGTGCTGATTGAATGGATTACATTCCATCGTACTTCATTCGAACAAAGATTGGGCACTATGTATCTTTTGAACTCATGCGACTGAACTCAGAATGAAACTCTAAGCTACCTACGTATCTCGATAAAGAGGATCAAGTCATACTGTAGTTCAGAATGGGTGATTTTTTATTTATTTTATTTATTTTTTATTTTTTATTTTTTTTATGTCCCAACTTTTGCCTAGGCCGCCTCTTTCGAGGTTTTTAACGTAGCGGACTCTTTTTTTTTTTCATATGTCCTAACTTTTGCCTAGGCCGCCTCTTTCGAGGTTTTCAACCTAGCGGACTCTTTTTTTTTTTGGTGGGCCGTACACAATTTAGACTCATGCGGGCCAGGAGTATAGGAACATGCAGTTTAAGCTCATTCATCAAGGAGCGTTGCAACTTCAAGGATAATACTTCTTCAAAAATTTGCCATTGATAGGACCGATTCTTATGCCATCTGCATTAACCAGTTTGTAAGCCCCACTTGAATAAGCTTCTTGCACGACATATGGCCCATCCCATTTTAAAGTTAACTTCCCTACAGGTTTATGTGAAGTAATAATGGGTCTTCTTATGGCAAGGACTTGATCTCCTACTTGAAAGGATCTTAGGCCAACTCTTTTATTGAAGGCGCGAGACAATCGAGCTTGATAACATTCAAGACTCTGTTGAGCTTCCAACCTTTTCTCATCAAGAGCCTCCAACTCTGCTAATCAAAGTCGAGCATTTTCTTCATCAGTGATGCCTTCTTAAATAGCTAATCGTAATGAAGGTATTTAACGCTCGAGTGGCAAGACGGCTTCAACTCCATAAACGAGTGCATAAGGGGTCGCTTGTGTTAGCGTGCGGTGAGTTATCCTATATGCCCACAGAGCTTCCTCCATACGGTCATGCCAATCCCGTTTGGATTTGGAGACGACTTTCTTTAACAAATTGCATAGAGTCTTATTGAATACCTCGGCTAGACCATTGGCGGCAGCATTGTACATAGAAGAGTTATGTTGCTTGAAGCCAAAGAGTTCACAAATCTTCTTTATCAACCTATTGTCGAACGGCTTTCCATTATCCGTTATTATGTAACGAGGAATGCCAAAGCGATAGATAATGTTTAATCGGATGAAACTTGAAATTTTTTCCTTCTTTACTTCCTTAAGAGCAACTGCTTCAGCCCATTTTGAGAAGTAGTCAGTTGCAACCAAGATGTATAGGTGCCCACTAGAGGACTTTGGCAGTGGTCCAATAAAATCCAATCCCCAAGCATCAAATGGCCAGGATGCAACAGTCGGGTGTAACACCTCAGGAGGTTGATGAATAAAATTCGCATGGAATTGACAAGCCTTGCATCTTTGAGCGTAGTCCAAGCAATCTTTTACCATCATTGGCCAATAATATCCCATCCTTTTTATATGAAAGTAAAGCTTTGGTGTAGACTGGTATGACCTACATACACCAGAATGTGACTCTTGCAAAGCTTGGAGTGCTTCTTCTTCCCCTAAGCATCGCAAGAGTACTCCCTCGAATGACCTTCTGTATAGAGTATCTTTGTAGTAAAGGAAGTGAGGTGTACGACGACAGATTTCAGTTCTTCTCCTCGGATTTTTTGGAAGTTTCCCATAGCATCAGTAGTCGATAATGGGTTGTCGCCATTCTTCTTTCTTAACTTCAAAAACAGCGACAAGATGCTTGAGTTCATTTTCTTCACCTTCAGCCTCATTTAGCGGCGGTACTACCCATTTTTGGCAGACAGTAACTTGCGCTTGATCAAGCAGGGTTAACGATGAAGCTAGGGCAGCTAAAGCATAAGTCTTCTTATTTTCTTTCCTTGGCACATGTTGAATAGTCACATCACCGAGCCACCTCATTAATTTTTTAGCGTAATCATGATATGGGCGTAGTTCAGGCTTCTTGACCTCGTAACTACCTAGAAGCTGATTGACCACTAATTGAGAGTCACCAAAGACTTGCAATTGCAACCGCTTCATTTTGACAGCCATTTCAAGCCCAAGTATTAGTGCTTGATACTCATCAACTTTGTTAGAGCAGAGTTGCGCCAACGTAAAAGAGTAAGGCAGAATTTCACCTTGAGAAGTGACAAATACTACACCAGTACCAGCTCCTCCGCGATGTGCAGCACCATCAAAGTACATCTTCCATAGAGGTTAAACTTCAATGACCATTGTGTCCTCATCAAGCAGTTCATTAGTTAGCTCACAATCATCAGGTAGAGGGTGATTTGCCAAGAAGTCTGCCAATGCTTGTCCTTTTATAGCCTTTTGAGGGATATACAATATCTCGAATTGTTGAAATTTGAGATACCATCTCGCTAGTCTATCACTAAGAACGGATTTTGTCATCACGAACTTGATGGGATTTGCTTTAAAAACAAGATGAACAACATGAGCTTGAAAGTAGTGCTTCAACTTTTGAATTGAGAAGACTAGCGCCAAACAAAACTTTTCAATTGGTGAATAATTCAGCTCGTTTGGTGTCATCATCTTGCTCAAGTAGTAAAGAGAGTTTTCTTTCCCCTCACTATTTTCTTGGGCCAACAGACCTTTCTTGCGCCGCAATGTATAGTATCAATGGCTTTCCAGGTATAGGGGCTGCTAAAACTGGAGGCTTCATTAAGTAGGATTTAATGCTCTCAAAAGCATTGCTACACGCTTGGTCCCATTTGAAAGGGACACCTTTCTTCATAAGGCGACTGAATGATTAACACCTCCTAGCTAGGTTTGAGATAAATCTCCTAAGGTACGCTAACTTTTCTTGTAGACTTTTCAATTCGTGAATATTCCGAGGCTCAGGCATTTTCAAGATTGCATCTACTTTGTCTTGATCAATTTCAATCCCTCATTGTTGGACAATGAAACCAAGGAACTTTCCGGAAGTAACTCCGAAGGCGCATTTCAATGGATTCATCCTAAGTTGGTACCTCCGGAGCAACTCAAACACCATTCTCAAGTCTTTCAAGTGGTTGCCCCTCTTTATTGATTTTACCACCAAGTCGTCCGCATAGCATTCAATATTTTTGTGGAGAAGGTCGTAAACAATATTCTGCATAGCCCTTTGATAAGTAGCACCAGCGTTCTTCAAGCCAAAAGGCATTACCCTGTAGCAATAAATACCCTTGGGGGTGGAGAATGTAGTAAGCTCTTCATCTTTTAGTTCCATGCGAATTTGGTTATAGCCCGACGAGCCATCCATAAACAACATTGCCTCATACCCAGTAGTAGCATCGATCATCAGCTCTGGAATAGGAAGTGGGAATTCATCTTTGGGACACACATTGTTGAAATCCCTGAAGTCAACGCATACTCGAATCTGGCCATTCTTCTTCCTTATAGGGACAATACTTGAAAACCATATTGGGTATTTAACTTCACGAATAAATCCAGCTTCAATGAGTTTGTTAACTTCGGTTTCAATCAGGGGAGCCAAGTACGGCCTAAAGTGCCTTTGAGCTTGCGTAACAGGACGAGCGCCATTATTGACTGCAAGGTGATGGACTACTATTTTAGGGTCCAAGCCAGACATTTCTTTGTAACTCCAAGCAAAGACATCCCTAAACTCCTTAAGTAACTCAATATAAGTGCTTTCTTCATCAACTTCTAATAAAGCACTTAGCTAGGTGGGTCTTGGTTCTTCATCAGTGCCAAGGTTAACTTCTTTTAAGGTATCAATCATTGCCTTTTCCCTTCTTCAAGTTCCGGGGGAGCATCTTTCACATCTTCATCTTCTTGAGGGTCCCCATCGTTGAAGGATATGTGATAACACGGTGAAACATCGTCCAATCTCTCGTCATCCTCCATTAGAGATAAAACACCATGCTTGCCTTGTGCAGTAACATGATACGAAGAACCCACACTTTCTTTGTCTTCATCACATTCTTTAGTGTAGACCACAGTGTATGGCTTCACCTTCAGTACCTTATCACACGAAACCATGACTTTTGTTTGTCGCTTCATTCTAGAAGGAACCAAACTTTGGAAATCTTTAGAGATCTTCTGAATTTTGAGCAAAGAGACTGTTTTTGTATTTCGATAATTTCTCTGGAACTTATTCCCCTTCTTTAATGGACCCAATCTCTCAAATACAGAACTTCTCACAGTTGATTTTCCATGTCGATCAAAGACAGAAGGCTTGTTAGAAGCGGTAGATTCATCTTCTACAGTGATATAATTGCTGCTCGCCCTTCTTATGGAGATGCACACTGGTGACGGATGTTTGTATCCCAAACCTTCATGTGGTTGCCTCGTCGCATCTTCTGATGGGAGCTTCCCTAACTTTGATGGCTCATTGGGATTGTATCAAGATTTTACAAATAGCCTGTAAGCATTAGGATCAAAACCTTCATCTGTTCTCTTTGTAGGGAGTGCCATATTCTGCAAACGATTTTGGGCTACAAACCCAGCAAGTGGCTTTGAGGACAACTTTACTGCCTCAATTCGTTTTACCGGAAGAGTTAACTCCTTTAGCATGTTAGTTTGGAGATTAGATGATTCGCCTTCATCTTTCTTTCTTTTAGGGACATATTGGAGTGCGGGACTTACTTTCTTGCCATAAGACGCAATATCCCCTCTATGAGATTTATTCGCATTGGGTTGTACCTTCTCAGTAATAGCTTTGGCTCTACCAGCAATCACCTTAGGTCTTTTAGTTGTGGGCTCATCATTCTTGCTTTTCATGCCATCATCGACTTTTAGCTCCTCCACAATGCGGTTCTTCAAGTAAAACTTTGCATCGACAAAGTGTGACTCAGCCTCGGTGAATGGCTCATCATCAGCAATTATCTTCTTCTCGACTTCACCTTTGTAGTATTTCAAACATTGATGGTAGGTAGATGGAACCACTTTATTCTCATGTATCCAAGGCCTTCCAAGCAAGACGTTGTATGAAGTCTTTGCATCGATCACATGCAGCCATGCACTTGATTGCATATCTTCAATGGTGATTCCCAACCTGATCGCACCTATGGCTCTTTTCCCCCCTTGGTTGAATCCTTGGATCATCACACGACTTTCTTAGAGTTCGTTCATAGGAATACCAAGTTCTTTCACAGTACGAATTGGCAAAATATTCACTGAGGATCCTCCATCAACCAAAATTCGATTTACCCTTTCATCACACATATAGCCAACCAGGTACAATGGGAGGTTATGAAGAGTGTCACCTAGAAGAAGATCGTCATTTGTGAACGTAACGTTTTCCTCGCACGTGTTAACTTCTTGACGGATAGACTCGATGAGCTTTTCTGGAGATGGTGCCAATGGTAGGTCATCACTTTTTTCTTCCCCTTTATCAGCATTGCAACAAGAGGCCTCAATACTATCACGGGAAATCTTCATGTGAAACCAACATGGCAAATAATCCTCGAAGGTCACTAGATGTCATGGCTTTTGAGGGTGGTACACCTCCACTTTTTCTTTCCCCAAACGCCTAACTGGATTTCATTTTCTTCGTCTTTTTACCATCATTTTTCTTGTTGGTTGTTCTATTGATTCTTTTCGTGGGCTCCTTTTGTGGCGCCTACGATGAGTCACTAACGTCCAACCTTCATCGTCATCAGGTTGATTGACGTCAACTTTATTGTTCTCCAGTAATTCTCCATCTTTACTTTCTTTAAAACCATATAATTCATCCGGACTAAATGAGCCAAAGGTGATAGAGACTTGGTTTGCACTTGCTTTCTCATCTTCAAGCATGATCTTCTTTTCACGGGCCAAGTCCATAACTTTGTCCTTAAAGACAAAGCACTTCTCCAGAGGGTGGCTCACGAGTCGATGATATTTGCAGTAATTTGGGTCATTCATTTTACCAGCTTCATTTAGCCGCTTCATCTCCGGAAGCTCAATGAGATTTAACTCGAGGAGTTCTTCAAAAATTGCTGGCACATCAGAATCTAGAAATAGGTACTCTTTCTCTTGCATTTCTTTTAGAGTCAACTTTCCACTTGGCTTATCTTGAAAAGAAGTGGATTTCATACTTTGCTTCTTGCTCACCTTCGCCGTGAACTTTACAGTTGATGCGTTGACATTCATAGCTTCTTTGCTTTCAGGGTTGGGTATGAACTTGCCCCACTTCCTGACTTCTTGCTTGTCATTCCCTTTGCGAGGCTCATAGATAGGCAACCTTTCGTTTCCAGTGGAGGCCATACTTAACTCCATGTCATGGGCACGAGTCGCAAGTTCTTCAAATGTGCTAGGCTTGATACCTTGCAAGATAAAGCAGAGTCCTCAATGCATGCCTTGGATGCATATCTTAATGCCAGAAGCTTCACTATGCCTGTCTTTGCAGTTGAGGCTTGCATTCCTCCAACGATCGATAAAGTCGATAACTTGTTCACCCTTCCGTTGACGAGTATTTGTAAGTTCCACCATGCTCACAGTGCGTCTTGTGGTATAAAAACGATTGAGGAACTCTTGCTCTAGTTGATCCCAGCTATCAATAGATCCCGCCTCGAGGTCTGTGTACCAGTCAAAAGCATTTTCTTTTAGCGAGCGGATGAACTGCTTGACGAGGTAATCTCCATAAGTCCCAGCGTTGTTGCATGTCTCAACGAAGTATGCCACATGTTGCTTTGAGTTGCCTTTTCCATCAAACTGTTGAAACTTTAGAGGTTGATAGCCAACAAGCATCTTCAACATATCGATCCTCGTAGTATATGGATTTGCGTATGTGAGAGAGGACTTGGTGACAACTTCGTACTTGCTTTTAATAGTTCCTTCAATGAACTCCTTCAGTTGATCGATGGGAATCATCCCTTCAGATGAGACAGAGATAGCCTTAGCGGATGCTACTCGTATCTGGGGAGAATCAATCTCTGGAACTTCTGGGAGCTTGCTAGGTGCATGGGTGGATTCTTCTTCCATCAAGATTCTCACCCTGTCTGTTAGCTTGTCAATTCTAGCATCTTGATTTTGCATGCACTTGGTCAAGCCAGTGATTGCTTCCGTCAAGTTCGCCAACTGCTCTTCCATAGATGAAGTGTTTGTCACCATGGCTTGCATGATTGTTGTAGATGATGGGGAGTAGCATGGATTGTCATACATATTGATTCTCGAATGGCTCACGCTACGCGGTGTAAGTGGGGAGGATCCATCACTTGAAGCATCATCATCTTCCTTCACAGCCGAGTTCTTGGATCCGGAGAGGTCAAGCAGAGCAAGAGTTTTCTTGATCTTTTCAGCAACATCGCTTCCTCCTTCGGGTTCATTTGTGAAAGATCTTGCTCCTTTTGAGGATGAAGATCCGAAAACAGAGGTTGATGCGGACGGCACTTGGGGTGCTTGTTGTCTTAACGAGCTTACTTTCCTCCTCGTAACTGGTCCAAAGCTTCCAAAGGTAACATCGAGGATGCTTTCCACATCAGCATAGAACCTGGAATTAGCAGCCTTGGTGGAAGTTGAACCGGAGTTGATTTTCTTTGAAGCCATTTAAATGTTCTTGAACTTTGGTGATTGAAAAGTTGAGATGAGAGGTAGAGATTGTCCCACTGGGCATGCTAGAATTTGTAGACAATAAATTATGTCGAGAAAATAAAAACAAGACCGAAAAATATTGCAACAATCGTAGTATTTTATTTTAAATAATTGAGTGTTACAATCTCTATGAATCCTCTGATTCTTCTTTTCAATAGTAAATAAAAGAGCTTCCGAGCTTAATCTTGAATTTTATTTTATTTTAATCCAAGTGCTTAAAGCTTGTTCTTGATCTTGATGTATTTTTAATCCAAGAGCTTGCAGCTTGTTCTTGAATCTTCATCTTGATCTTTTAATCCGTAGAACACTTGAATGCTTGTAGCTTTTAGAGAAATCCGCAGCGTTTGATCCATGAGCTCCCTCTTGCTTCTTGGGTTATGAAGTCCCCTATTTATAGTTGTGGAAGGGAGGAGTTGTGATAAGAACAAACTCTTTCCGACCAATCAAATTGGAGTGTGACATGACCGCATTTGATTGGCCAGAACATGTCACTTGCACACGTGGCGCTGTTTCATTGGCCTTTTAATATGACTTGGCATGCCTTGTCATTTTGACACATGGCATGATCCTATTGGTTCTTCCGTTTGACTTGGCGCGCCACGTTATTTGACACGTGGCATCAAACTGTGCCTCTAGGAAGATGACATATTGGGCTTATTGAAGTGGGCTCATCACTTGTAGCCCAATTAAATGGGCTAGCCCAATTGATTAAGACTTATTTATTTAACCCATATATATTGGACTTATATATATAATCAATTCCATTATATTAGCCCATAATATTTATTTGGACCAATAAAATCTAAATTATTTTATGAATTCAATTTTAAAAAAATTCATATGCCTACAATATGCCAATCAAGAAAATTCAAGGGGAAGACTAGTAAAACCTCGCTTTGGCCCCCAAAATATTTGAGGCCTTAAAAGTTTTTAATAGTTCACAGTTTGCAGAAAGTTCATTAACTTGTTATAAACCCTTCAAGAAAATTATCATAATATCCAACTAAAATAGATGACGGTCTCAACACTTGAATCAACAACATCTGCCCTTGCGTAACTTATTTTATTTTTTGAGATAAATATTTCCGAAAGTGGAACAAGTGGTAATAGAGCTATCAAGATCAATGGAGGTTTTGATACCACTGTTATGATTTTCGAATCTAAAATTTTTTATTAACCATAGGGATAAATAATCACATAAACAAAATAATAGACTCCAAATATTTTAACCGATATTTTTAGTCTTCCTTTTTTAAGAGATATATGATCTTATTCGAAAATATTTTGTTTTTGTTTTTCTCTCAATTTGTTTCCATTTAATACACATAATTGTTATAAAGTTACAAATTATAAACAATATTAACTTTTTTAACCTTTAGATTTATTCTATATATAGAGAGAGAGACATATTTTTCTTCATTAAGATAAAAAAATTACGTAAAAGTACATCCAGGTTTGACTTATAATCTAAAACCAACCCAAGTAGAGGTGTATCGGAGAATAATAAAGAAACATCAGTTTCTTGTTCGAAAATCTTTTTCCTTTTGGCCACTGAGGGATTAGCGTGCTTATCGCGCGGATCGGACGGATAATTATATTTAACGATTTGGCGTAACGGTTATCAGATTATAAATATAGTAATTCGTTAACCATCCAATAAGACAACATGCGGATTGGTATCGACAATTATCGGGCGGCTTATCGGCTAAACCAAATTTTTTTTTTGAACAATCATTCAATTAATACCGAACAGTTTCAAATCAATACCAAATTTTTACTACCATCTAAGATCTAACCAAACGATATTTTTTAATTGAAGAGTCTTCGAGACTACTCATAATGTCATATACATATTAACCAAATTTTTAATACCATCAATACTACTCATACAGACATACACGTATTAATCATTGAGATTTCGATTTTTCGACTTCTCAGTCTCAGTTCAAGAGAGAGACGAGACTGACGATTTCTCTGCCTCTGATGGTTGCAGACAATTGAGAATTAGAAAATAGAAATTAGGGATTTAGCCATTTAGGGTTTCAATAGTACATTATATATACAGGGGTAAAAGTATAAATATAAAAATTCTTAACGGGTTAACGGTTTACCCGATAAGAAAATTAAGTAATCCACTCCCAAACCGTTAAGCCGTTAATTATAAAATCTCAATCCGTTCATCATCCATTATCCCGATAATCCGATACCAATAAGTCATCGGTTCGATTCGGATAACAGTTTTCGTTCGGTTTTGAACAGCCCTACTGAGGGATCTCTTAATTTGAACGCGATTTCAGTTTATCTTGACCTGCATAACAGTTAACATAATCAAGATACGCCTGAAGAATTATTATGGCAGCACTTTGATCTGATAAATTCTTTTGGTACTTAGGATCTATCTTAAAAAGATCCACAAGAGTCTCCATATTCTTAGAGGTAAAGTTTTCATTCGAATAAATATAATCATACATTATTAACTTCCCCGTGTTTCTAAGCTCGGAGGTGAAATTGAGAATGTGTTGAGCAGTTGTTTATGTTTTGCCTAATCTGTAGAAGGGATATCCGATAACAAGACTCCCTACATTTTTCTTAATATAATCAACAAATAAGAAACCACTGAAGTATTGTCGTTACCAGCTGATAAGTGGGAATTTTGATTACTTATTAGCGCCTTTTAGCTTTTGTTTTAGTCCAAAAATGTCTAATTGTATTCCCGAAAACTGATAAATTATGCTTACCTGCAGGAGTATTGGAAAATGAGTCACTACGATAAAATCCAACTCAAGGAGGAGTGATCTGAACAAGGACAAAAATCAGGCACAGAAGCTCAAGTGCGGACCGCAAATTTCTATCTGCGGCCGCAGAATGTGAAGGAAAATCAACGGAGCCCCAGTGCAAAGTACGGACCGCACAATTATTGTGCGGCCGCATAAGCTACGTAAGAGCCAAAGTTTAGAGAGTTTCATTTCAAGCTCAAGAAGAAATGCGGATCGCACAATAATTGTGCGCTTGGAGAAACAGCTATGCGACCGCACTCAGGAAATGTGCGGTCCGCAGAAGAGCCCAGTGCGGCCGCACCCAGAATTGTACGGACTGCAGAACATGAGAGGTGCGGCCGCAATCCAGAATTGTGCGGCCGCAGAGTCAGCTCCTATCAAGATCTAAAGAGAAGTGCGGACCATACATATAATTGTGCGGCCGCAAAACCTCCAAAAAGGCAATTTTGTCCGAAAATTTCAGCTTTGTATAAATAGACTACTTTCATGAAATTAGGTCAAGTTTTGAAGATTGAAAGTCCTGTAGCCGTTTTTCTTTACCCCTTTAGGCAACTTTAGCTTACTTTGGTGATTTAACATTGGATTTTTATCTTTTAATCTTGCAATATGAGTTTTATCATCTTTTCTTCTCTATTTTCCTCTATACCCATTATGAGTAGCTAGATTTTTAGCTAGGATTGTGAGCCAACCCTATTGTGTGAACCTAATGGGTGTTTGATTTATGTCTTGTTTATGGTTGGGTGTTTATTATTTTCCTTGTTCTTGCTTTTAATTATAGAATTAATGGTTGTAAGTATTAGTTTATGCCTATTTGACATGGTCTCTACTTGAGAAAGAGAGATTTAGTCTAAGAAAACTTGGCTAACAAGAATTTGGGATAAAATCAAGAGATTGATAGTCCCAATTAAAGGGTTGAACCTAGAGATAGTAAAACCCGACTTGAGCATTTTATCAACTGTTTTGTTTAATACCCATTTGGACTTGAGAAAGTCAAATTGGACAAAATCTCAAATTGGACAAAATCACTCTCTTACCGAGAGGTATTGAGCGGGTATTTGAGTGTTGATTGCTATAATACACCCCGACCAATAAAATAAATTTTAAAGTTTACAACCCGTTAGACAAATACCTAGGTGAAAGTCATACCCCTAGGACTTTTTATATATTTGAAAACCATCCAAACACAATATTCTCTAGTTTTATATCTTTAGAATTGTAATCCTTAACGTAATTTAAGAAGTATGAACAAAACCATATTTGTGAAAGTGCAACCAAGATACTTCACGTGCTTTATCCAAATATATACCACTAATCCCATCTAAGCTCCTTGTGGATTCGATCTCGACTCCTTGTTAAGTATTATTATTACAATCGACCGTTTCACAACCCCGAATAGAGGTGTGACTTGGACAAGATCAATTTTTGGCGTCGTTGTCGGGGAGCTAAAAACAGATTTAGCTATATATTTGGTTGTGTGTGAATTATCTTCTTTTCCTTCCGTGTTATTAATCTTTTTGGTGAAATAATTGTAGGTGAAACAATGGCTCTCAACAACAATGATCCTCTCGGAAATATGTCTTTGGGGATGTGGACGTGGAAGGTGACCAAGTTGAAGAGGTTCCTCTTGAACCTCAAGAAAATAGACGAGGCCGACCGCCTCAAGACAACGTTCTACCCCACCTCCACCAAGAGCGGCTCCACACCGGGGGTTGCCGAATGAAGGGTATGCAAGTGCCATAATCCCGCCCCCGATTAGGGCGGGCAACTTTTAAATCACAAATGTTATGCTCACATTGCTAGAGCAATGGGGATTCTTCACCGGGGCTCCGAATCAAAATGCATACAAACACTTGAAAGGGTTTGTGGACACTTGCTGGGGGAGTAAACAGACAAACGTCTCCGATGATGCTTTAAGGTTGAGGCTATTTTCTTTCTCTCTATGGGAGAAAGCCTTGGATTGGTTAGAAAGGTTGCCAAACCATTCCATCCATACATGGGATGAATTGGCGGAGAAATTTATTTCCAAGTTCCTTTCTCCCAGGCACATGGCTACTCTTAGAGACGAGATTCTAGCATTCAAACAAGAACCCAATGAGTCGTTACATGAAATATGGGAGAGGTACCGAACTATGGTGAAAGAGTGCCCAAACAATGACATGACGGAGGTTATGATTCAACAAACTTTCTACAAGGGGATCAATACTATCAATCAATGCGTGGTTAACCAATTTGCTGGTGGAAATTTCATGACAACGCCATATGCGGAAGCTTGTGAGATCTTAGATGAAATGGCGGATACTTCATCGGCATGGCAAAGTAGAGCAAATATTCCTCAAGGTGATCCAAACTGATTCACCTACATGAAGAATTGCATGATCATAGGCAAGCAATTGCCGAGTTGACCACCACAATGAATCAATTAGCCAAAGCTCAACTTCAACAAGTGCAAGGTCCTAAGCAAGTCAATGCAATGGAGGGAGTTAATATGATGGTAAACAAGAGAAGGCAAAAGGGTCCTCAAGTGCAAAACCATGCGAAACATTATGTGCAAGAAGATAGTGGGTCTGATCAAGATGAATCTTACAATTACCAAGATGAGGAAGTACAATAAGTGAACAACTTCCAAGGGCAAAGAAACAACTCTCAAAGCCCGAATCAACAACAATGGCGACCTCATGGTAATCAAGGAAATTGGAACAATCAAAACAACCAAGGGAATTGGAACAATCAAAACAATCAAGAAAATTGGAATAGTCAAAATAACCAAGGCAATTGGAGTGGAAATAGTCAAGGATACTGGGGAGGCAACAAACAAGGGGGGTGGAACAATAACCAAGGAAATCGGGGGTCGGGCTTTCAAAGGCCCCCGATGTACCAACAACCAAGAAACCCACCTCCTTATCCTTCCCATGGTCCAAGCTCTTCTAACAATGATATGGGACGAATTGAGAACATGTTCAAACAAATGACGGAGAAGAATGTCGACTCCGATGCTGAACTAGCCTCTCACAACACTTCAATTCGCAATTTGGAAGTTTAATTGGGGAAAATTTTGCAAGCTTTAAACACTTGTCCTAAGGGGGCACTACCAAGTGACACGGTGGTGAACCCAAAGGGTGGGAACAACACGGGACATGCCATGGCCGTGACTACAAGGAGTGGAAAAGGTGGGGATGCACCCACCTCAAGTCAAAGGAAAATTGTGGATGATGAGCAAGTGGTACAAGAAGATGAGATCCCGAACAATGTGGTGTAAGCAAATGATGAAGTAAGAATTGATATTGATGACAATGTGGAGGAGACTCAAGAGGAAGTGAACCCATCTAGGGAGCACATTGTTGACATATCGGAACCGTTAGCGCTAAAGGCTAAGGCACCAATGCCAAGGCCTCCTCCTCCATACCCTCAAAGGCTTGCCAAGAAAAATGGTGAGAATCAATTTAAAAAGTTCATTGACATGATGAAGAGTCTATCTATTAATGTACCATTGGTTGAGGCTTTAGAGCAAATGCCCGGTTATGCAAAGTTCATGAAGGACTTGGTGACAAAGAAGTGGTCGATGAATTATGAAACTATAAAGATGACTCATCAAGTGTATTGTGTACTCAATGGCTCCTAAATTGGAAGATCCCGGTGCTTTCACAATCTCTTGTACCATTGGAAGTGCCAAATTTGCTAAAGCTCTTTGTGGTCTTGGGACAAGTATCAATTTGATGCCCTATTCGGTTTTCAAGACTTTGGAAATTGGGCAAACAAGACCCACATATATGAGATTATAAATGGCGGATCATACCATGAAGAGACCGTTGGGTATAATTGATGATGTGTTGGTTCGTGTTGATAAATTCATTCTCCCGGCGTATTTTGTGATTCATGATTATGAAGTGGACTATGAGATGCTGATTATTCTGGGTAGATCTTTCCTTGCTACGGGGAAGGCTCTTGTTGATGTAGAAACCAGTAAACTCACTTTCCGGGTGGGTGATGAAAAGGTGATTTTCCATGTGTGCAAATCTATAAGGCAACCGAATAGCAATGAAGTGTATTCGTTTGTGGACTTGGTGACCGATGTGATTATTGATGATACTAGTGCCACGATGAATGTTGATGATACTTTGGAGGCCGTTTTGCTTAACCTTGATGATGACGAGACGGATGGCTATGTGGAATGCGTGAACTCTTTGCAAGGGATGCGGCCATATAATTATGCACCTCGAAAACTTTCCTTAGATCTCAAAAATAGGAAAACTCCTCCTACAAAGCTTTCAATTGAAGAGCCTCCTATCTTGGAGTTGAAGCCATTGCCTCCACATCTCAGGTATGAATTCCTTGACCCTTGTTCTACTTTACCGGTTATTCTTTCCTCTTGTTTGACTAACGTGCAGGTAGACTCCACATTGGCGGTGCTACAAAAAAGGAAGAAAGCTTTTGGATAGACATTGGCAGATATTCGAGGAATAAGCCCCGTATTTTGCATGCACAAGATTAATTTGGAGGAATATTCCAAACCCTCCATTAAACATCAAAGGAGGCTAAATGAAGAAATGCAAAAGACGGTCAAAAAAGAGATCATCAAGTGGTTAGATGCAGGAGTTATTTACCCTATTTGCGATAGTTCGTTGACCTATTCGGTGCAATGTGTCCCAAATAAAGGGGGGCATGACGGTGGTTACCAATGAAAAGAACGAGTTGATTCCTACAAGAGCGGTGACCGGATGGAGAGTGTGTATGGACTATCGCAAGCTCAACAAAGTCACAAGGAAGGATCATTTCCCACTTTCCTTCCTAGATCAAATGCTTGATAGGTTCGCCGGCCGTGCTTTCTATTGTTTCCTTGATGGGTATTCCGGCTACAATCAAATTCTTATTGCTCCGGAGGATCAAGAGAAGACTACTTTCACATGTCCTTATGGTACTTTTGCATTCTCGCGGATGCCATTTGGATTATGCAATGCACCAGCGACTTTTCAAAGGTGTATGATGGCTATCTTCACGGACATGGTGGAGGATTTCCTTGAAGTCTTCATGAATGACTTTTCTGTGGTCGGGAATTCTTTTGATGATTGCTTGAAAATTTTGGATAAGGTCTTGGCAAGCTGTGAAGAGACGAACTTGGTGTTGAATTGGGAGAGCTGTCATTTCATGGTTGAGGAAGGCATTGTCCTTGGCCAAAAAATTTCAAAGAATGGCATTGAGGTCGACAAGGCAAAAATAGAGGTGATTTCTAAACTTCCACCTCCAACATCCGTGAAGGGAGTGAGGAGTTTCTTTGGTCATGCGGGGTTCTACCGGCGTTTCATCAAGGATTTTTCCAAAGTGGTGAACCCCTTGTATAAGCTTTTGGAGAAAGATGCCAAATTCCATTTCAATGAGGATTGCATGAAGGCATTTGAATTTCTCAAGTTCAAATTGACAACTACTCCTATTATCACCACCCCAAATTGGAGCTAGCCTTTTGAGATCATATGTGACGCTAGTGATGTGGCGGTCGGAGCAGTTTTGGGGCAACGTGTCAACAAGATCTTTCATCCAGTCTACTATGCTAGTAAGACCATGAATGATGCCCAAGTCAATTACACTGTGACCGAAAAAGAGCTCCTTGCTATTGTTTTTGCTATGGAGAAGTTCCTCCCGTACTTGATGGGTACAAAGGTGATTGTCCACACGGATCATGAGACACTTTGGTACCTTATGAGCAAGAAAGATTCAAAGGCTCGGTTAATAAGATTGGTGCTTTTATTGCAAGAGTTCGATCTAGACATCCAAGACCGCAAAGGCAGTGAAAACCAAGTGGCGGACCACTTGTCTTGCTTGGAGGAGGAGGGGAGGCTACATGACGGCCTTGAAATCAATGACTCCTTCCCCGACGAGCAACTTCTAGCCATTTCAATGACCGAGATGCCATGGTTCGCTGATTTAGAAAATTATCTTATGAGTGGTATTGTACCGGATGAGTTCTCTTCAAACCAAAGAAAAAATATCAAACGGGACTGCTTAGATTATTATTGGGATGAACCGTACCTCTTCCGGATTTGTACCGATGGCGTGATTAGATGATGTGTGCCAGAGGAGGAACAAGTTGAAATTCTTGGGACTTGTCATTCTTCACCCTACGGTGGTCACCATGGGAGAGCAAGAACGGCAGCCAAAGTGTTGAGTCGTGGATTCTATTGGCCTACTCTCTACAAGGACGTAAGTGATCTAGTCAAGCGTTGTGATGAATGTTAAAGGGCCGGTGGGATTTTAAAGAAAAATGAGATGCCCCTCACCACCATCTTGGAAATTGATATTTTTGATGTGTGGGGTATTGATTTCATGGGACCGTTTGTAAGCTCTTGTGGGAACACCTACATTTTGGTAGTTGTGGATTATGTGTTAAAATGGGTTGAGGTTGTTGCTCTACCCAACAACGAAGCTAGAAGAATGGTGGCATTTTTAAAAAAGAACATCTTCACAAGGTTTGGTACTCCGCGGGCCATTATAAGCGATGGGGGGTCGCACTTTTGCAACAAAGCTTTTGATACCTTGCTTAGCAAGTATGGTGTCACTCACAAAGTCACGAGCCCCTATCACCCTCAAGAAAGCGGAAAAGTGGAAGTCTCCAACCGGGAGATCAAGAGTATTTTGTCAAAAATAATAAATGTCAACCGGACGGAATGGTCAAAGAAACTGGATGGTGCTTTATGTGCTTATAGGATGGCTTACAAAACACCGATTGGGATGTCTCTATACCGGTTAGTGTTTGGGAAAGCTTATCACCTTCCGGTGGAACTTGAGCACAAGGCCATGTGGGCTTTGAAGAAGCAAAATCTTGAGTGGGATGTCGCCTCCAACTTAATAGTGGCACAATTGAATGAGCTAGATGAATTTCGGTACCATGCATATACAAGTTCATCTTTATACAAGGAGAAGATGAAGCACCTCCATGACAAGTACATTCAGAACAAGGAGTTTAAAGAAGGTGACCTTGTGTTATTGTTCAATTCTCGGTTATGGATGTTTCCGGGAAAATTGAAGTCTAAATAGAGTGGCCCATTTGAAGTTGTGAGTATGACACCCTTTGGTGTATTGGACTTGAAGAATAAAAATGATAAAGTGTTTAGAGTCAATGGTCCCCGGGTGAAGCACTATCTGGGAAAGGTTGGTGATGGTCACGTAGTGGCAGTGATTCATTTCAAGTGATTGATGGTAATATGCATCGTACGGCGACGTTAAATCAGGCGCTTATTGGGAGGCAACCCATGTTTCTTTTTCTTTTCCTTTTTCTTCTTCTTTAGATAGGTCTTATTTTGTGCTAACTGGTTTTGAAGTATGTTGTAGGAATGAGTGTGCTTTGCAGGAACTGTGCTAAGAAAAAGTGGCTAAGTGTGAAAAAAGTGCGGACCGCACAATTTTGAAGGCCACATCAGAAAGGGATCTGCGGCCGCACAACTGGAGATCAAAAATTGTAAAACTCTCTGAAGTTGTACATGTCAGAGAAATGGCCAAAGTGCGGCCACATAAGGAAATGTGCGGTCCGCACAAAAATCTGCGGCCGCACAAGGAAATGTGCGGACCGCAAATCATCAAAATGGTAATTTGTAACAGGTAAAGGAGTGTGGACCGCACGCAAAATTGTGCGGCCGCAATCAGCTCTTGAGTCCTTGCCCTAACCGGCCAACTATAAATAGTTCCTCCTCACCACTATTCAAACTTTACGAACTCTGAACATTTGACACTAGGGCAAACACAGTGCACTCAATTGATTCAAGCATCATCTCACTCTCATTTCATCATCTTTGATTCTTCCTTGCATCACTACATTACTGGTATGTTCAATTCATCATTAAATTTTTCAATTTGCTCAATTTTGTTCATAATTAGTTTAGTTATTTTTAGCCCTAATGTCAAAATTCATCATCATGTGAGCTTAAAATTGTATGGGTAACTTCCTATTTTCTAATTAGGGGATGGGTAAAATGTGTATCATGTCTAAATTGCCAATACCATGTCTAAATTGTGTATGAATTGAAAAACCCTAAGTGACTGCCATTTGTTTATGAATTGTGCGGCCGCACAAGGAATTGTGTGGTCCGCAGATCATTAAGCTAGGGAAAATATTGTGCAATGATTGTACTGACCGCACTCAAAATTGTGCGATCCGCAGAAATTTAACCGCGATCACAGAAATATGTGTGCGACTGCAGATCGATCAATTCTCTGACTTTAGAGAGTTATCATTTTGGAGCTTGCAATTGTGAGGCCGCACTCAAGATTGTGCGGACCACACTTCAATTGTGCAATCGCACTTAAAATTATGTAGGCCGGAGAACCATCAGTGCGGCCGCACTTCCAAAATTGTGCGGTCCGCACAAGCCCATATACGGCCGCACCCAAAAATGCGCGGACCGCACTTTCCCCAACCTGCATAATGTTTGTCTACAACTGTTTGATACTTTGGATTTGAACTATAATTGATTCTTGTTGCTATGTATTGCAGATAATAGTTAGATCACGAGGATGAGGTGATACATCCAAGAGGAGGGGTGAACCCTCCCGAGGCCGAGGTAGGGGTACCCTACCACTCTCCGTGCAAAAAGAGATATCTAAAAAGGTAACTACAGGGCAAGGTAGGGCTGCAGAGCCCTCTCAGTCAATTTCATACATCCCGTCTAGGGAAGCATCAGAGGGACACTCTGTGGAAGAACGACCTGATGCCCAATCTCAGCCACAACAATTTCCAAGGAGATACCAGCTCCGAAATGAGCCTTCCACATCAGCAAGCACTTCTGAGGGTTCAGATGATGACAGTCAGGGTTCAGAACCCTCATTTACTCATGCCCCCGCCGCACCGGTCATAGTTGATGATGATGATGATATTTCGGATAACGGTCGGGGGGAGGGGGGGTGATACCAGAGTTGCATGCCTGGAGAGGTCAAAGAAGAAGGAAGTTTGGGAAGATAGGTTTGTGAGCCTGACTGCATTCAACAGGTTCTGAGAGTGGTGGCCACAGAGATTGCTCACTCTTGAGCGGCAGTTTGTGTTGAAAGATCTGGATAGATACAACCCAAATATGTTAAGAATATTTCGGAAAAGAAAAAGGTGGAAATGCTTCACGAAAAGCGTAGTGGATGCCAAGGAGCACATAGTCCGGGAGTTTTACGCCAATATGGCGCATATCAAGAAGGGTACTAAGGTGACTAAGGTGAGGAACTTGAAAGTACGATTTGATCAGAGCACCCTAAACACTTATTTGGGGATCGAGGATATGGAGCCGGTGCAGTATTTAGAGAAGTTCGCAATGGGTGATGTAGATCGCCCTTGGCTAGCTGAGATACTATCAGCTCCAGGACCACCACCACCATGGATCATAACAGGGGTTCCCATTCAGCGGAACACCCTCAACTTTGAAGCAAAAGGGTGGCAAACATTTGTGTGCAGTCGCACAGACCCAAGCCAGAATGAAAACAATCTCCCAATCCCTCAGGCAGTCCTAGTTGCTTTCATCATGGCCGAGTACCCAATCAATGTGGGTTCCATCATGTCGGCCAACATGTCTCTGGTTGTCAGGCAGGGTGAAAGCTCTTATCCGTATCCCAACACTATCACGGAGTATCCCACGGATGTGGGGGTGGAGCCCAAGAGCTTTGATACGAAGGTTAGGGCTAAGAAGCCATTCTCATGGTACTCTCTGAATGACCCAAGGAACCCGAAGAATAAAGGTAAGTCGACTACTATCATAGGCCAGTCTGATGAGCCATCGGTAGTAGTTGCAGATTCAGCTGCCATGCCTTCTACAGTAGCCATGCCTTCCACAGCAGCCGGGCCTTCCACCGATACAGCTGCCATACCTCCACCTCCATCTTCAGGGCCATTAGTATCAGTGCCTTCCTCCTCTACTTATCCAATCTCTGCGCTACGAGTCTCCCAGACACCGGCGAGTCTCAACAACTGGATGCAGACAACTACTGCAAAGCTGTCTGACCTATCCAGTACTGTCGCAACTCAGACTTCTACCCCAGCACCCCAGATTCCTCCGTCAGTGGAGGAAACTTTGAAGAAAATATTGGAGAATCAGAAGACCATCATGGACAGCTTGGTGGCACATGGGGGAGCAATTGAGGAGTTTGGGAAGCAGGTGAAGAAGATGAGGAAATATCAGGCTTCGAGGAAATCAATTGACAAATTGAGATGAGAGGTGACCAAGAGAGCAGCCGCTGGAGATCTTCCATTTGACGTACTGATGGAGACAGATCCATCAGTATCAGCATACCCAGCAGCACCATCAGCACCAGTGGCACCAGCTGGCCAGTCTGAGGAGCCAGACCTCGCTGCCCACACTGCTGAGGCGGTGCTACAGATGTTCATCAACCCAGCTACTCCCCGAGCAGGGGATGATGAGATCCAGTTGGAGGAGTCTGAGGAAGGTGATGCTGCTATGGACATTGAGACCACATAGGGAGTCCTCTCTACTCTTTCCCTTCCTTATTTTTATTTTGTTAAGCATTGGGGACAATGCTTATTTTTATTTAGGGGGGTGAAGTCTATTTTGATTTGACATTTGACATTGGCCTGTAATAACTGATAACATTCTCTTTTTATTTTTACTTTCATTATGTACATATTCTTCTCTCTCTATTGATGTATATATTCTCTTTCCCTTTCTCAGTTTGTATATTCATTTATGCTTTCAGCAGTTTACTTCATAGCTTCTTTATTTTATTTTCTCAGTAGTCAATGTTTAGTCTAATAGCTTCTTATTTACTTTAATAGCTTTTTTTTAATTTAGTAGTTTCTTTTCATGTTTAAGTGATCAATAAGCCTTTTTTTTTTAATTCCACGGTTCTTTCCAAAGGTTGGTTTTTGTGTGAACCGGGTGACTCTTCCCAACGATGGATGGCGTGACAACCTTCTTAAGGGATTGAGTCCATTTTTAATGTTTAGGTAAGAACAATAGTAATAATGAATAAGAGGACCTAATTGAGTTGAACTAGAAGAGTCAAGCATGCTTCACTTGGTACCAACACACTTAACTACATGTTTATGATTAAAAACAAGTTCTTGGAAAGAAATAGCTTTAGTTAGTGACCTTTTGACTCTTGTGTTGACTTAAGCAATCATCGAGTGGTTTAGTTGAACCATTAGTAATTTTCAATCTCGAATATGGTTGTTGTGGGCCCTCGACTCTATCTTCTTGAACAATCTAGTGGTGTGAGAGGTGAGATGTTTTGTTGCAAGTCCAAGTACCCGTGTGAATGGTCTAGAACTTGCCCCCGAATGTGTTTCTAGGCGAAATTCTAAGTTTTGCTTGGCTTGAGAAGTGATTGTAGGCTCTCCTTGACCCGTTTTGAAATTTTCCATGACCCACCAATGTTGTTATACCTAGTCAACCCTTTTGAGCCTAAAACCTTTCTCATTTGATAAGCATGTTACAAGCCTTTACCCGTTTTGTAGTGATCCTCTCTTGGCACCCGAGATTTTCTTAACACTCTTGAGAAACAATTGGCTAAAATATAAGTTTGGGGGAGAGACGAGAAATTTGAAAGTGGTATCAAGGTACAAAAAGAGAAAAGAAATGAAGAAAAGGAAAGGCAAAGAAAAAGAAAAAGAAAAAGAAAGAAAGAACAAAAAAAAAATAAAAAGAAAGTGAATAAGTTGAACGGTTGAAGGGATTCAAAGAAAAGCAAAAATTCAAAGCATGGAGAAAACAAAGAAGGAGAAAACGAATATCATGACCAAGAAAGAGTGGTATTAAGTCTCTCTAGTTCCCCTAAGGAAAAAGAAAATTACTCAAAGAGTCGGCAAAGCATGAGCCAATAAGAGAAAATGGAGTGCTTAAGGAAAGATGAACCCGTTCTATTCCGACATTTCCTACCTTAGTCCAAAAGTCTTCATTACATTCCGAAAAAGCCTTACGTGATTTCAAGCCGAGTGAACTTACATTAGTGGTGATTTACATGAGGGGCAAGCATATGGTACTTAGAGCCGTACTTGTGACATTCTTTTAGTACTTATTGATAGTGTAGTATTATTATAAGACATTAAACTTTTTACTTCACATAGTAATATTATTATTTATATTCGAAAGGGTTAATTCAAATAATAAGATGTTAAATATGTTTTTGTAATACATTACCTTGGATCTTGTTGTAAAAAATTTTATTTACAAATATTAATATTTGAGTAGTCTAATTCAAGGTTCTAAAAATATTTCTAATATTAAAAATTAGACAGTCTTTCTTTCTTTATTTTTATTCATATTTTATATTTTTTCTATAAACTTCAATATTATATTGTCTAAGCGAAAATATGATAATGTATTTCACAATTAATACTTTATGGGGCCTTAAAATATTGGGGGCCTAAAACAAAAGCTTTACTACCATCACCCTTGAGTCACTTTTTGCTATTTGTGAGGGAGAAGGGGCTGGAGGATAGAAGGGCCACAGATCTTTACGTAGTAAAATTTGGAGTGAAGGTTCTGAGGAGCTAAAAATAGAGTTGTTATCTGGATGAACTGGACATGAAAAAAATCAGTTTTTCTGGTTCCACGTCAGTTAGTGGGTTGGCTAATTGGGCAGGAAACTAGCTGGCTAAATTTAGCTCATCCGGTTCGGACCGCACCGGGCTTAAATAAATTATTTGAGAAATATAGTTTTAAACTAAAAATTTAATTTCAGTTTGAAATTTGAAACTAAGAAAGTACGTGCTAATAAGATTAATATTTATGAAAAAAACTTCAAAGGCTTAAGAACCTTAAATTTTATTAAATAATAGTTAAATTAAATATAAAAGTTCTATTTTGCACTTGCAAATCAAAAGTTTAAAACAACTAAATTAAAAATAAGAATGAGTACAGTCACATATTTTGCATCAGTTTCATAAGTTTTTTCATATCAACACGAGTGTCTTGGCCTACAGAAGTGCTTAAATCAGAACCCTTCGTAAATATATATCTAAATTCTTCGTCATTCGGTGTATCAACCTTTTCACATCCTTGATTTTATCGTTCCGATTTAATCCAATCTTTGAAACACACTAAACCTATCAAAGCATTGCTATCCAATGAATGACGGGTATCTCCTACCTGCTAACTTGCTTGGCTAAATGTGCTCTTTGATGAAACAGTTGAAATTGACACATTTAGCATATCGAGCCATTTTTGAAATAATGAAAAACTAGTTTGCGTGTCCTTCCACCAAGCCAGCGATACAAAATCCTTTGTCAGGGATTGTGTTGCCTTTTGCAAATAGAATTGAAGTCCATCAATACTCATGCTACTAGATTGATGCTCGCTCAGTATAGACCAAATAGCAAAATCTTCAAGACCGTCATCTTCATCAGCACCCCAAGGGTGTCTCTCTAACATGTCTATGAATTTGACATGTCCCCATTGCTTACCCTCGTTCTGATATTTATAATATTCTCCATTAAAATGAACAAAGAAGAATTTGCAATAGATGAAAAAACCTATGAAAACCAAGACGGATTAAAAATAAAAATAATATTTTCAAACTTAGGCAGAAGATATAAAAAAATAGGAGACCAATTATACTTAATGATAGAAAAAGAAACAGCAAGATTAGAAGATAGCTTAACAGCTATGACAAGAATAAGTAGAGAAAATGAGGAAATTGATAAGAAAAAAGAAATTGAAATTATTAAGAAACAAGCAAGCAAAGAAATACAACAATTGGAAGAAACCAAAAATACAAAAATTATAGCATTAGAAAAAGAATTAAATATGTTAAAAGCACTATATGAAAACAAGCAAAGAGAAAAGAATAAAGAAATAGAATTAACAGATGAAATAAATAAATTTAAACAAATATTACAAACAGAAGAAACTCTCAGAATTGAAGAAATAGATAATAATATAGATGACCAAGAGTCAGAATCAAGCGAAATAAGTGAAACATATACAGAACTTTTAGAAAGTATAGAAAAACAAAAAATGTAGAAGTAAATACAGGAGATGTAAAAATGGAAGAAAAACCTAGTACATCAGGTGTAAAAAATCCAAAAGGATTATACCCAAATTATTATACAGCTAATTATGAACAACATGATAGATATAATACACTATGGGATAGTAGATTAAATAAAAAATGGACACCAAAATCAATATCAGAACAATATAACTTTTTAGATTTAGATTGCGTAGCAGATATAAATAAAATAATCCAACTATGGATAGGATATGTATCTAAACAATTGGTAGATAATAAAATAGGAATGACAGAAACACCAGGATATATAGAAAGAACACTTATAGGAACGGTAAAATTATGGTTACAAAATTTAACTAGAGAAAGTATAGATACCTTAAGAAGCAATAAAAAATTTAATGGTGAAATAGCAACAACAAATATAGAAATATTATACAAATATGAAATAGCTATAAGAAACGAATTTAGTAGCATGACTACAGAAATTGAAGAACAAAAATAAGGAAAAACAAATAAATAGAAACCTAATAACAAAATTAGCAATATGTAATTTGTGCTATATAGACGAATATACTTGTGCATTTAGAGAATATTATTATAAAGGAACATATAATACAGAAGAGAGCAAAGAAATAAGAAAACTATATTTCACAAAATTACCAGAACCTTTTAATTCTAAAATAATAAAAGACTGGAATGAAGCAGGATTAACAGATACTTTAGGAGCTAGAATAAAATTTCTACAACAATGGTTTGTACAAATATGTGAAAAATATAAAGAAGAAGCAAAAATATAAAAAACATTAATAAAAAATTTAAGATGTTGTAAAAACAAAACAACACCATAATTTGGATGTACAGATAAATATTATAATAAAAAATAGAAAACAAAGAAATATAATAAATATAAGTCAAAATATAAAAATAAAAAATCAAGAAAAAGATATTATGTAAAAAATTATCAGAATAAAAGACCATTTAGACCAAAAAAGAAATTAACAGAATGTACTTGTTATAACTGTGGAAAATTAGGACATATAGCTAAAGACTGTAAAGCACCTAGAAACTTAAAGAAAAAACAAATAACTGAAATCATAATTGATGATGAAGAATATATGCAAATGGAATATATAGACTATGAACTAGATAGTGAAGATAGTGTATATGAAATATCAGATATAGAAGATGAAATAGGAGATGAAATAACTAAAGAAGATGATGAAACCTAATGACTGAAAAAGAAATAAAAATAATAACACGAGAAGAATATAAAGATGAAGAATCCTCAGAACAAAAGATTATATTTGATAATAGTATATTTGAACAAATAAAAGGAAAAGAATTAGACCTCAGTGTCGAAAAAATATTTGAAGTACCTACAATAAAAAATTGATTCAAAAGACAAAGAGAAGAATACTACGTAGTTAGCCAAAAAGAACATATAATTGACTGTAAATATACAAAAGAAAAAGCCAAAATACCAATAATAAACAAAAGAATAATAAATAAAGAAATACAAGATATAAAGGCAAAAAACCCAATTAAATATGTGCACCTAGGAGGAACTGAAATATTAATAAAAGCATGTTTTAGAGAAGGAATAGATACCCCTATAGAAATATATTTAGCAGATGATAGAATAATCCAACCTATAGAAAAAAGCATAATAAGTGCAATAAAAGGAAATCTTATATATCAAAAATTTAAATTCATAATAAGTGCCAATTATTCAATAGCAATAAACGATAGGAATATAGATAAATCATTAGTATTATACTGGAAAATGTCAGGAATAGAATTAACACCTGGAAGTAAGATATTTACAGCTAGATGTAAAAACTTATACGTTTTAACAACAAAACATAAAATAGCAGCAAAAAATAAAATTAATAAAATAAAAATAGAAAATCCATTTGAAAGAATAGTTACAGTTATTGATAATAATGAATATAGTTATAAAGAAATTGACATGGAAGAAGACTTAGAAATAGTAAAAAAAAGATTAAGTACATCAAGTATACCAAACCAATTAACTTATGAAACACCAACATCATCAAGGATAAGTACATCAAGAAGGGAATATATAATCCCAAAAAACTTAATAAGAAACACAAAAGAAAAAATAAATCCATACCATTACTATATAACTGGAATCATGGAACAAAGAAAATATCAAATATTAATAAATACAGGTCAAGAAGAAAATTATATCACAAGAGAATTAGTAACAGAAACTGAAATAATAACTACTGAACAACTATGCCCTGAATTACCCAAGGAATTAATAATAAATGAAGAAATAACAGAAAAAGAAATAATTATTGGAGGAATACCTTTGATAATACAATTTAAAATATATCAAGAAAACGAAAACGAAAATATTACATTAGGAATAAAATGGTTAGAAAAAGTAAAACCATACAATCTAGGAGATAGACAATTAACCATAACATACAAAGATAAGAAAATAATAATAAAAAGAACAGAAGAATGAAAATATATATACTCGCAAAAATCATAGTAGAAGGATATTATAATAAATACTATACACCAATGATAGATACAGGAGCAGAAGCTAATATATGTAAATATAATTGTTTACCAACAGATAAATGGGAAAAATTAAAAACACCTATGGTAGTAACAGGATTTAATAATGAAGGTAGTATGATTAACTACAGAGCCAAGAATATAAAAATACAAATATGGGATAAAATATTAACTATAGAAGAAATATATAACTTTGAATTCACTACAAAAGATATATTATTAGGAATGCCATTTTTAGATAAACTATACCCACATATAATAACAAGGACACACTGGTGGTTTACCACACCATGTAAAAATAAAGTAGGAGCAAAAAGAGTAAATAATAAACAAAGAAAAAATACAGAATGGATAAAAGGAAGTGAAAAAATAACACAAAAATTAGAAAATATAAGTAAAAATACAACTACTCAATTAGAAATTATTATATTTACAATAGACAAAGTAAAAATAATCCAGAATGAATTAGAAAAATTATATAATGATAACCCTCTAAAAGGTTGGAATAAACATAAAACAAAAATAAAAATAGAATTAATAGAAGAAAACAGCATAATAACACAAAAACCTTTAAAATATAACTTTGATGACTTAGCAGAATTCAAAATGCATATAAAAGAATTATTAGATAACAATTACATACAAGAAAGTAATAGTAAACATACAAGTCCAGCATTTATAGTAAATAAACATAGTGAACAAAAAAGAGGAAAAAGTAGAATGGTTATAGATTACCGAAACTTAAATGCAAAAACTAAAACATATAATTACCCAATACCTAATAAGATATTAAAAATAAGACAAATCCAAGGATATAATTACTTCAGTAAATTTGACTGTAAATCAGGATTTTACCATCTAAAACTAGAAGATGAATCTAAAAAACTAACAGCATTTACAGTACCACAAGGATTTTATGAATGGAATGTTTTACCATTTGGATATAAAAATGCACCAGGAAGATACCAACATTTTATGGACAATTATTTTAACCAACTAGAAAATTGTATAGTATATATAGATGATATACTACTATATTCAAGAACACAAGATGAACATATAAGATTATTAGAAAAATTCATACATATTGTAGAAAACTCTGGCATAAGCTTAAGCAAAACCAAAGCAGAAATTATGAAAAATCAGATAGAATTTTTAGGTATACAAATAGATAAAAATGGAATAAAAATGCAAACACATATAGTACAAAAAATAATCAATCTTGATGAAAACATAGATACAAAAAAGAAATTACAATCATTTTTAGGATTAGTAAATCAAGTAAGAGAATATATACCAAAATTAGCAGAAAACCTAAAACCTCTACAGAAAAAACTAAAAAAGGATGTAGAATATGGGTTCGATGAAAAAGATAAAGAACAAATAAGGAAGATTAAAATATTGTGCAAGAAATTACCAAAATTATACTTCCCAGATGAAAATAAGAAATTTACTTATATTGTAGAAACAGATTCGAGTAATCATAGTTATGGAGGAGTTCTTAAATATAAATATGATAAAGAAAAAGTAGAACATCATTGCAGATATTATTCAGGATCTTATACTGAACCACAAGAAAGATGGGAAATAAATAGAAAAGAATTATTTGCATTATATAAATGTTTATTAGCATTTGAACCATATATAGTTTATAACAGATTTATTGTAAGAACAGATAACACCCAAGTTAAATGGTGGATAACCAGAAAAGTACAAGATTCAGTTACAACAAAAGAAATACGCAGACTGGTATTAAATATATTAAATTTTACATTTACAATTGAAATAATCACTACTAACAAGAATGTTGTTGCAGATTACTTATCAAGACAAATCTACCCAAACTGAACCAGATAATACAATGGAAAATCTACTCTTAGCTATGACTACACTTTGTAAAAAAGTGGAAAGCATAGAAGAAGAGATACAGATATTAAAGAAAACAGCTAGTGGTCAGCAGCATGACTTGAAAAATGCGGAGATAAGACGATCGGAAGTCTCTAAAATTCCAGAGCTAGAAGGTGACGTTGAGAAACACCTAAAAACTCATAACAGTTTGTTAAATGCAGTTGCAGGAAGTAGCACAGCTAGCAGTTTATCTGCAAAGAAGAAGGAAGAAATTAAACCTAGATATACAAATACAAATATGAACAATCTATTTTCAAAACCATTCATACAGAAAAATATCCAAAATACCCAGAAAGAAATATTCCTACCACCACAGATAAACACCTACAAAGAAAGCCTAAACCAAGCCAAAAAGACATACAACCATATAACCCGTACATATATAGACAACATATATAAAATACAAAACTTCCTAAACAAAAATCCAAGATCCCAAACTACCCAAAATCCAGATGAAGATTATATTACTCATTATCTAACAGGATATAATAAACTAATAGCATTACCAAATACAAATGCAAAACTAGTAGCCACTTGCTACAATTACGGATTACTAGATACAGTATATACACAGACAGGACAAGAAATAGCTACCATACCAGAAGTATACAGAGCATTTATGCAGTACAAAAGAATAACCAAAGGAACACTATTCTATATACGATTCTATTCAGCTACAGCAGAGATACTATATGAAGAAATAAAACCCATCATACAAGTTATCAAGATCGGACTTACAAGGGAAATGCTAGTACCGGAAAAAATAGAAGAACAAGAAGAAATAGAAAAAATAAATATTCCAGACTTTTATGCAAATAAAAGGATTATCGGAATATCCACTATACTAAATGAACTAGTAAACAACTACTTAAACCAGAATGCTATTTGGAGTTATTATTCAAGAGAACAGACAATGATATATTCAAACTGCAGAGAAATACGAGAACCAGATATGGAAGAATTAAGACAATAGGTCTTAAGTCTTTTGAAGCCAGAACAATCTACAACTACAAGAGTTATAAGGACAAATTTTATTTCTCCAGAATTATTAACAAGATATTGCAAGTTAATCAGTCACAAATATCCAGATCACATATGCTCAAAATGCAAAGGAGAAGATAATATTGTTCCAGACGTACAACTGGAATAAACAAGAAGAAGATTACTGAAGAAGAAGACGACAAGCTAGACAAAGAAATATGGCAGACAAAATAATATGAAAGAGATATTAGATTCCTTTCTTTTCTTTATGTTATTTTGTTTTTTGTAAAAGCCGTAAAGTAAATAGTAATAGTAAGAGTCAGTTTTCATGAACAGTAAAGGTCGTTCATGAATAGTAAGAGTCAATAGTCAGTTTTCATGAACAGTAAAGGTCGTTCATGAATAGTAAGAGTCAAGAGTCAGATTCATGAACAGTAAAAGACGTTCATGAATGGTAAAAGTCATTTTGTAATATTATAAATAAGTCTTTCGATTATGAAATAAAACAGGCTACATCTTCAGGCCAAGGGCTTCTCTCTCCTCTCTCTTCTCTTCTCACAAGAAATACTTACAGATAAAATACTTAAAGATAAAATACAGGAAAGCTATGGAAGATAAGCAAGCTATGAATCAGCAAGAAAATATGAAAGATCAACAAGAAGACACCAAGAATCTACAAAAACAGGTATGTAACACTATAAACATGACTAGCTAAACTAGTATATTCCTGATAATCTCTTACATGTAGATTATAATTATCCATCATATAATAGTACTGTTATAAAAATCATCTTAAGTAAGTTTGCCATGAAAATATGCTAAGAGTAAGTAAGCCCAGACTATGCATCCTAAAGTTGAAACCGGTAGGCAGAAGGCCGTTTAGGGGAGTAAACAAGAGTTGAAGCGCTGTTAGGGTAACTGATTGAAGCAAAAAATCATGGTAGTGACTAAAAAAGACGATTAAAATAACTTATTATAATATGATGAATAAGGATAATAAACATAGAGATTAAAAGGAATATGTTTTAGTAAATCATATGATAAGATGAACACTTATCTAATAGACGACGATATTACCTATAAAACACTTATACTTTATATACTAAAAGACATTAATAATGATGTAAGAAGAATAATCTATGAAAAAATATTAGCCTTTGAAATAACAGAAATAATAGACCAAAATTGGACAGAACTAATCATACCAGAAACAGATTTATATGAACTAGACCTATATTTTGATAGCATATAATGAATCATACATATCTACAATACTGGCAACAAACTACAGAAAATATAAATTTACTAAAAAATCTAATAGAAAATAATATAGAAGACTATCAAAGAACCCAAGATATAGAATATATAGAATATGTATTAGAATGCATATCAGAAATAATTAGACTAATTCCACTACAAAGAGAATTTTATGAAAAAGCTTTTAGATCAGACTAATTAACAAATGAAACCAATTAACAACGAAAGGGACCAGCAAAATGGTTAATCATATAACATTATCTGATAGTTTAGTTAAAACAAATCATGTACTTACTTCTTGTCACGATCCAAAATCCCACCACAGGCATCATGATGACACTTAGGCTCTAAGACTAAGTAAGTTGATTATAATTACAATTCAATTCATTTTTTTTTCGAAACCAAAAGCGAAAACAAATATAAAAACCTCCCAAGACTGGTAATACTGAGTCACGAACTCTAACTGAATACATGGAATGATTTCAAGAATCAAATACTCAATACTGTTCGAATAATAATTAACAGTACAATAAAATAGAAAGACTCTAAGGGACTGCGACGACCAAGCAGCTCTACCTTGAATCCTTGCGATCACACTTTAACTCTGTCCAAGTCCGATATATCCAACACTTGGCTCTACACAAAAAATATGCAGAAGTGTAGTATGAGTACACCACAGTCGGTACCCAGTAAGTATCAAGACTAACCTCACTGAAGTAGTGACGAGGTACAGTCAAGACATTCACTAGTCTAATAACCTGTACAATATAGTATACAAAAATAAATAACAATAATGGCAACACCAATCAACCAGTGATATACACAGCATGGCAACAAAACATCATTAATATTGCTCAACAAATAATAAATACACCCAATTAATCAAGTCTTTCAAATATAAATCTTTCACCTGCTTCTCAATAATAATAATTTTCAGGATATAATACTCTCCAATAAATATATTTCGGATATACTCCCTTCAAATAAATATCTTTCAAATATAATTCTTTCAAATAAATCTCTTTCAAATATAATTTCTTCAAATAAGTTTCTTTCAAATATAATTCTTTCAAATATAATTCATTCAAATAAAAATCTTTCGAATAAAAGTCACCCCGTGACACCTCATTTCAAAATTATAAAATACGGGTCTCAGCCCACTTTTATATTTCCACAGCACCTTGTGCTAATTTCTCTATCACAACCGTACAGATAACTCACGTGTCAATATCATCATCATTTAACCATGGAACCTTGTGCCCACATTTCATATCACTACTGCACGGACAATTCACATGCCAATATCATCATTATTTACTCACGGCATCTCATGCCCACATTTCATTTCATAATCCGCCTGGCAATAGCCACATGCTCCCAATTTTAACATAGATCAGACTATTATCAAGTTTACCGAAACAGCAAGACAATTTGCATAAAATATAAAGACAAACACAAGGAAAATCACAACATCACATAAAAATTACCAACGCAATAACTCCACATCATCACATATCATCCCTCACAATAGCTACTATTATCTCTTCTATATCCACTCTTATTACTCCTATAATAGCCTCCCTTATCCCTCCGCCCTAACAATATCAATAGCCACCCTTATCGCTCCTATAGCCACCCTTATCGCTCCATCCAGACAATATCCCAACACACATAACAACAGTGAAATGCCACTCTTATACCCACATAATATCAACAGTGAAATGCCACCCTTATATCCTCAAATAATAACTCAAATAACACAACAATTTACACGGAATATTATCACGACAACATAACAAAATCAATTCATATCACAATTTGCTCAATGGCCACAACCAATTCCAAAGATATAACAAAATCAATTAATTTCACTACAAATAGCCCAAGGCTCCATACAATGTGTATAACACCTCAAAATAACAACAGAGATGGAAAATACTCAGTATAGGGCAACACCTTCATTAATCCAAATTCTTGATAATTATATAACGCCTCAGTTTAAACTTATTTTATTAATTATTTGCAGATGAAAAATCCATAATAAAATTAAATTCCAAGGAATATCAAATCATCAAACTCACGGAATTCACATAAATATACAAGTAATAATCACATCAAATTATCATATAAAAATAATTTCAACAAACGCGGCATGGCAAATAGATGATATAATAAATGCCAACGGTTATCCAATTTACTACACAATATGCCTAAGATTTTAACTCAATATATTTTGCACATATAAGCCCGAGTACGTACTCGTCACCTCGCATACACGGCTTTTCACATTTCACAAATGGCACATAAGACTCGATGCCTAAGGGGTAATTCCACCACTCAAGGTTAGGCAAGATACTTACTTTTTTTGAAGTTAGTCCGATATTCCAAAATTGTCTTCTTGCTTTAATTAACCTCCGGACAGCTCAAATCTATCCAAATTAATTGTACAACCTCATTAAAATTCATCGGAAACAATTTCAGATAATAATACGTCGAATTAAAAATTTATTCCAAAAAGTCAACAAAAGTCATCGCGGGACCGCCTCTCGGAACCTGACATAATATTTATAAAATCCGAACACCTATTCCGATACGAGTTCAACCATACCAATTTTATCAAATTCCGATAACAACTCGACCTCCAAATCTTAAATTTTTGTTTTTGGAAGATTTTGCCAAAAATATTGATTTCTTCCATTAAAATCCAAATTAAATGATGAATATAATCATAGATTCATGAAATATAAATACTTTAGGATATAGAACACTTACCCCAGCCCAAATGGTGAAAATCGCCTCAAAAATCGCTTCAATCCGAGCTCCATAGCCCCAAATATATTAAAAATGGTTGAAACCTCGAAATATTGCTACTGCCTAGGTATTTAATCTTCGCGATAGTGGAAAATGATTCACGATCGTAAAACATAACTTTTCTCAGCCCAAAATTTGCCTTTCGCGATCGCGGAAAATGCTTCGCGATCACGAAGAACAAGTGCCCAGCTCTTCCAGACAGCCTCTAGTATAATGATCATAACCTTTTGTACAAAACTCCAAATTGTAAATGATTTAACTTTAAGAAAACTAGACACCAAGGGCTATAACTTTCATTTGTTAATCATCTCCCAATTCCTTATAGATTGCTAGATATAAGCTTCCAAAGTCAGTGCTGTGCAATAGAGATTTCCAAACTCTTCCCAGGCAGCCTATAGTGTATCTACCACTTCTCTTTGTACACAACTCTAAATGACAACTGGTTTACTTTTTTGAAAACTAAACACAAAGGGCTATAACTTTCATTTTTGGATCATCTCCAAATTCCTTATAGATTGCGAGATATAAGCTTCCAAAGTCGGGTCAGTGCAGCAGGATTTTACTCTACGCGATCGCGAAAAGGCTTCCACGATCGCGATTCACAGTATCCAAATAGCAAAATTGCTCTTCGTAATTGCGATCGGTTGTCCGCGATCGCGATGCATACCTCTGTGGCAAAAAACCAGCAATAAAAATGGCTTAGAAATGGTCCGAAATCACCCTGAAACTCCCCCGAGCCACTTGGAACCCTGTCCGAACATACCATCAAGTTTCAAAACATATTACGGACCTACTCGAGGCCTTAAATCACATCAAAACGATGAATCACACCTCAAATCAAAATCTATAAACTTTGAACTTTAAAATTCTAAATCTTGTGTCGAAACATATCAAATCAATCGAGAATGACTTTAAATTTTGCACATAAGTCAAAAATTATATAACGAAGCTATTCACATATCCTGAATCGAAATCCGACCTCGTTATGAAAAATTCAACCTTCGGTCGGACTTTTCAAAAATCTTCTATTTTTTAATTTTCGCCAAAATGCGTCGAATTGTCCTACAGACTTCCAAATCCAAATCCGAATATATGCCTAAGTCCGAAATTATCATACGAAGCTATTGCCATCATCGAAATTGCATTCCGGGGTCGTTTTCTCAAAAGTCAACTCTCCGATCAACTCTTTCTATTTAAGCTTCTAAATAAGAATTGTTCTTTTAATTTAATTCTGAATCTTTCGAAAATCAAACTCGACCATGTCATGACCAAAAATCCCACCTCAGGCGTCGTGATGGCACCTTGTCTCTAAGACTAGGTAAGCCGATTTCAATTACATTTCAAGCCATTTTTTTTAAATTTTTATTTTTTTTATAAGTAATCAAAACTAACAGCGGAAACAAATATGAAAATCTCCCAAGACTGGTAACACTGAGTCACGAACTCTAACTAAATGCATGAAATGATCTCAAGGATCGAATACTCAATACTGTTTGAATAATAATTAACAGTACAATAAAAATAAAAAGACTCCAAGGAACTGCGATGACCAAGCAACTCTACCTTGAATCCTGGCGATCTCACTCTAACTCTGTACAAGTCTGATATCTTTAATACCTGGCTCTGCACAAAAATATGCAGAAGTGTAGTATGAGTACACCACGATCGGTACCCAGTAAGTATCAAGACTAACCTCAATGGAGTAGAGACGGGGTACAGTCAAGACACTCACTAGTCTAATAACCTGTGCAATACAGTATACAAAATAATAGGAAATAAATAACAATAAGGGCAATACAAATCAACCAGTGATATGTACAATAGGGCAACAAGAACACCATTAATATCACTCAACAAATAGTAAATACAAGTATACCCAATTAAATCTAGTCCTTCAAATAAATATCTGTCACATATAATTCTTCCAAATAACTCTCTTTCAATTATAATTACCTCAAATAAATATCCTTCAAATATAATTCTTTCAATAAATCTCTTTCAAATATAATTTTCTCAAATAAGTATCTTTCAAGTATAATTTTTTCAATAAATCTCTTTCAAATATAATTTTCTCAAGTAAATATCTTTCAAATACAATTCTTTCATATAATACTTTTTGAATAAAAACCCTTCCAAATAAATATTTTATATATAATTCTTTAAATTAAAAGTCACCATGTGACACCCCATTTCATAATCATAAAAATTCGGGTCTCAACCCATTTTCATATTTTTTTCTAAACACGGATCTCAGCCCACTTTCATATTTTCACGGCACTTCGTGCCCATAATTAAATCATCATATTTTTTCGGCACCTCGTGCCCACGTTTCATGTCTCAACTGCACGGACAATTCACGTGCCAACATCCTTATTATTTATTCACGGTACCTCGTGCTCATATTTCTTTTCATAATCCACCTGACAATAGCCACAAGCTCCTAATTTCAATATAAATCAGACTACTATCAATTTACTAACAACAAGAAAAATTGCAAAAGGTTTAAAAATAAACACAAGGAAAATCACAACATCACATAAAAATAACCAATGCAACCACTCCACATCATCACTTATCATCCCTGAAAACAGACACCCTTATCTCTCCTATAGCCACCCTTATCACTCATATAGCCACCCTTATCGCTCCTATAGCTACCCTTATCACTCCGCCCAGATAATATCTCAACACACATAATAACAGTGAAATGCCACCCTTATACCCACATAATATCAGCAGTGGAATGCCACCCTTATATCTTCAAAATAACAACTCACACAACACAACAATTTACACGAAAAATTATCACGGCAACATAACAAAATCAATTCATATCACAATTTGCTCAATGGCCTATAACAACCCGGCCGGTCGTTTTGAGAATTTGAGCCCCAATCCCCTAATATCTGCTTTTCCCATATTTGTTTTTGCTTTTGGGACTTGCCATAGTGATTGGTTATGGAATTCAGAGAGTTTTGGGACACTTATTCCCTAGTTGTGAGTTTAAGCCTTAGAGTTTGGACCGTAATAGGAACTGTGTGAAGACGGATCCGGAATAGAATTCCGTCGACTCCTTAGCTCCATTGAGTGATTTTGGAGTTAGGAGCACGTTTGAAATGTGTTTTGGAGGTCTGTAGTAGATTTAGGCTTGAATTGACAAAAGTTAGTTTTTCGGCGATTTCGGCCGATAGTGAAAATTTTGATATCGAGCTCGGAATGGAATTCTGAAAGTGGTTGTAGGTTCGTAATGTCATTTGTGACCTGTGTGTAAAATTTGAGGTCATTCGGACTAGATTTGATGTGGTTCTGCGTCGTTTGTAGAATTTGGAAAATTTTAAATTCTTAGGCTTGAATCCTTGCTTAATTCATGATTTTGGTATTGTTTGACATGGTTTGAAGGCTCGACCAAGTTCGTATGGTATTTTAGGATTGGTTGGTATGTTTGGTTGAGGCCCCGGGGCCTCGGGTGTGTTTCGGATACTTAACGGAAAGAAATTTGGACTTAGGAAAATCTGGTGCATTGCTGGTTCTGGTGTTTCGCACCTGCGGAGGGGAGTCCGCAGGTGCGGACTCGCAGGTTCGCTTGAGAGTTCGCAGATGCGAAATTGGACAGGGCATGCTGGGCTCGCAGGTGCAGCTGGTCGTCCGCAGAAGCGGAGCCGCAGATGCGGCCCAGGGGTTGCAGATGCGGACCCAACCCAATAAGTGACTTCCGTACCTGCGTTGATTTTTTTCCGCAGGTGCGAGACCGCAGATGCTGCCCCATGAGCGCAGATGCGGAAATCGCTGGGCAGAAAAGGGGATTTCGAGGGTTTGAAATTTCATAACATAAAATTATATTTGGAGCTCGGTGGGAGACGATTTCTCGACGGATTTTGAAGGAGAACTATTGTGTAATGAATTCTAACTCTATTTTGATCATAATACAATAATCTATTGTTATTTTCCTAGTCTAATTAAGGAATTTGAGGGTAAAAGTTTGGAAATGGGAGAAAAGGTTCCCCAATTAAAAATCTGAGATTTGAATGGGAATTTTACGTCGGTTTTAGATGATTTTTGTTCGAGTGAACTCGTGAGTGAATGTGTGTTTATAAATTATAACTTTTACCCGATTTCGAGACGTGGGCCAGGGGTTACTTTTGGGTGTTTTTCCTAATTTCACGTTTTAGGTTCGAATTAATTAGCTAAATTAGTTACTTGTAGTTATATTTACATTATGCAATTTATTTGAATAGATTCGGGCCATTTGGAGTCGGATACTAGTGGCAAGAACGTGTTATCGAGGTGATTTGAGTGGTTCGAGGTAAGTGGCTTGCCTAACCTTGTGTTGGAAACTTTCCCCTTAGGATATTTTGATATTACTTGGTGTGTGAGCGCCGTGTACGTGAGGTGACTAGTACGTACACAGGCTGTTATTGCAAAAATCCCGTTTATCCTTTTTTATCATAAATTGTTCCTCTTATTAAACTGCACTAATATGCTTAATTGTTTAGTTTAGACTAGAAAAGCATGCTTACGTGTTTTACGTCGGTTTTAGATGATTTTTGTTCGAGTGAACTCGTGAGTGAATGTGTGTTTATAAATTATAACTTTTACCCGATTTCGAGACGTGGGCCAGGGGTTACTTTTGGGTGTTTTTCCTAATTTCACGTTTTAGGTTCGAATTAATTAGCTAAATTAGTTACTTGTAGTTATATTTACATTATGCAATTTATTTGAATAGATTCGGGCCATTTGGAGTCGGATACTAGTGGCAAGAACGTGTTATCGAGGTGATTTGAGTGGTTCGAGGTAAGTGGCTTGCCTAACCTTGTGTTGGAAACTTTCCCCTTAGGATATTTTGATATTACTTGGTGTGTGAGCGCCGTGTACGTGAGGTGACTAGTACGTACACAGGCTGTTATTGCAAAAATCCCGTTTATCCTTTTTTATCATAAATTGTTCCTCTTATTAAACTGCACTAATATGCTTAATTGTTTAGTTTAGACTAGAAAAGCATGCTTACGTGTTTTAACTGCCTATTTGACATTCTGTGCGCCATGCTTAGTTAAATCCCTATTTTTCTTGTCTGTGTTCAGTATAAACTGTATAACTCGATGCCATACGTGCTATTTCATCTTGCGTTGCATATTTACTTTGGGACTACGGACATATTCCGGGAGATCCCCAGCACTGCATATTTACTTTGGGACTACGGACGTATTCCGGGAGATCCCCTAGCACTGCATATTTACTTTGGGACTACGTATGTATTCCGGAAGATCCCCCAGTACTGCATATTTACTTTGGGACTACAGATGTATTCCAGGAGATCCCCCAGCACTGCATATTTACTTTGGGACTACGGACGTATTCCGGGAGATCCCCCTGTACTGTATATTCATTCGGAACTACGGGACGGTATCCCTGGAGATTCCCCATTGTGTTTACTTTGTTCTGAGCCGAGGGCTCCCTTAACTGTTAAATTTTTGAGAATTTCTTTAACTGCATTACCGTAAATTTTGCTTATATCTTTTACTGTTTAATTTATTATATTTACTCTAGTAGGGCCTTGACCTGACCTCATCACTACTCGACCGAGGTTAGGCTTGGCACTTACTGGGTACCATTCTGGTGTACTCATGCCCTTTCCTGCACATGTTTTCGTGTGCAGATCTAGGTACGAGTTATCAGCCTTGGGGTTAGTACATGCTGCTGATTCTAGGAGACTTCAAGGTACTTCTGCTTGCGTCCGCAGATCTTCAGAGTCCCCTTCTACTCCCTCACCTATAGACTTTCTTTATTATCTTTAGACTTTTGTATAGAGCTACATAGATTATAGCAGCTTGTGACTTAGTGATATTCCGGGTCTTGGGAAAATTATTTTGTATATGCCGAGTGGTACTACTCTTGGCTATTCATAATATGCTGTTTTTCTTTAAGATGTTGTGTTTTCTTTATATTTTTCGTAATATTAGGCTTACCTAGTCGTAAAGACTAGGTGCCATCAAGACACCGTACGGAGGGTTAAGTTGGGTCGTGACAAGTTGGTATCAAAGTACTAAGTTCATAGGAGTCGCGAGTCACAAGCCGGTTTATTAGAATCTCGCGGATCGGTGCGAAGACGTCCGTACTTATCTTCGGGAGGCTATGTAACTGTTAAGAACAATCATATTTCTTTGATTTCCTTGTCGTGCGAGTTATTGACACCAGAAATTCTAAGATTCTATTCTATTCTTTCTCACAGATGGTAAGGACCCATACTGGGAGGATCGACGATCAGGCACCCGAGCCCCCTATCAGAGCCTCCAGAGGCCGGGGTTGGGGTAGAGGACGACCACGCGGTGCAGCCCGAGCACCTGTGAGAGCTGCGTTAGAGGAGCCTCCAGCAGCTCCAGCTGGAGGGCCAGCACCGGAGATCCCTATTGCTACTCCAGCCCTCCAGGAGACTTTAGCTTAGTTCTTGAGCATGTTAAGCACTCTCGCTCAGGCTGGACTATTTTCGATAGCTCCCTCTACATCTCAGGCCGAGGGAGGGGCACAGACTCCAGCGGCCCGCACTCCTGAGCAGAGGGTCTAGGTTGATCAGGCCCCAGAGTATATTCCTATGCCCCCAGTGGCTCCGATTCAGCATGAGATTAGGGTAGCTGCTTCTAAGGCAGAGCAGCTCAGACTTGAGAGGTAGAAGAAGTACCACCCACCTACTTTCAGCGGAGTAGCTTCAGATGATGCTCTGGGTTTTCTTGAGGAGTGTCATCGTATTCTCCGCACTATGGGCATTGTGGAGACGAGTGGGGTTTCTCTCACCGCTTTCCAGCTAAGGGGAGCGGCATATCAGTGGTAGCGTGCCTATGAGCTGAGTAGTTCGGACGAGGCAGCCTCACTCACTTAGACTCAGTTTTCAGAGATGTTCTTGCGTGAGTATGTTCCTCAGAGCCTCAGGGATGCTTGGCGCGCAGAGTTTGAGTAGTTGCGTTAGGGTGCTATGACTGTGTCGGAGTATGCAGTCTATTTCAGTGAGTTAGCTCACCATGCACCGGCTCTGGTTGCTACAGTCAGAGAGAGAGTTCGTCGCTTCATTGAGGGACTCCACCCCAGTATTCGGACCAGTATAGCCAGGAAGTTAGAGATGGACATCACTTATCAGCAGGCAGTGAGCATTGCCAGGAGGGTGGAGGGCATGTTTGCCCGGGACAGAGAGGAGAGAGAGGCCAAGAGGTCTCGAGAGACTAGTCATTATTCAGGAGCTCGTGCACCAGCAGCACGCTATGGTAGGGGTTTTGTGAGTCGCCCTGTTAATTCAGCTCTTCCAGCAGCCAGCGGTGTTCCAGCTCCTCCTAGACCTCAGGAGCCCTATTATGCACCGCCAGTATCCAATATGCCTCCTACTCGAGGTGCTATTACCGGCTAGTCCAGCAGGCCAGGTCCGATTCAGTCTCAGCCACCGCGTCCTCCGAGAGGTTGTTTTGAGTATGGTGACACTCATCACCTGGTTAGAGATTGCCCCAGAGCCAGGAGGGGTGCACCTCCACAGACTTATCAGCCTCCACGTGCTCCACCGGGTCCTCCGGCCATTCTTCTAGCACCAGCTTCCACCCCACCTCCTCAGCCAGCTCGAGGTGGAGGTTGGGGAGGTCGAGGTCATCCTAGAGGGGGAGGCCAGGCCAGGTACTATGCCCTTCTAGCCCGTTAAGAGGGCGTTGCTTCAGATTCATTCATCACAGGTATCGTTCATGTCTGTCATAGGGATGCATCAGTATTATTTGACCTAGGCTCTATGTACTCATATGTGTCTTCTTATTTTGCTCCACATTTGGGGATATCTTGGGATTCTTTGAGTTCCCCTATTTATGTATCTACTCCTGTAGGAGATTCTCTCGTTGTGGACCACATATATCGGTCGTGTTTGATTGCTCTTAGTGGTTTTGAGACCAGAGCCGATTTGTTATTACTCAGTATGGTAGATTTTGATGTTATCTTGGGCATGGACTGGTTTTTGCCTCATTATGCTATTCTTGATTGTCATGTTAAGACCATGACGCTGGCTATGCCAGGCTTGCCGAGATTAAAGTGGAGAGGTACCTTAGAGTATACTCCCCGCAGGGTTATTTCATTTCTTAAGGCTCAGTGAATGGTTAAGAAGGGGTGTGATGCGTATTTGGCGTATGTGAGAGATGTCAAAATTGATACCCCTACAGTTGAGTTAGATCCAGTAGTGAGGGACTTTCCAGATGTGTTTCCAGCTGATCTTCCGGGCATGCCACCCGATAGAGATATTGATTTCGGCATTGATTTGTTGTCGGGCACTCAGCCCATATCTATTTCTCCTTACTGTATGGCTCCTCCTGAGTTGAAGGAGTTGAAGGAACAGTTGCAGGAGTTGCTTGATAAGGGTTTCATCAGGCCCAGTGTATCACCTTGGGGTGCTCCGGTCTTATTTGTGAAGAAGAAGGATGGTTCTATGCGTATGTGTATTGATTATCGGCAGTTGAACAAAGTTACAGTGAAGAACAGGTATCCTTTGCCTCGCATCGATGATTTATTTGATCAGCTACAGGGTGCCAGGGTGTTTTCCAAGATTGACTTGCGCTCTGGCTATCATCAGCTGAAGATTCGGGATCAGGACATCCCAAAGACTGCTTTTCAGGACCAGATATGGTCACTATGAGTTTCTTGTCATGTCATTTGGGCTGAACAATGCCCCAACAGCCTTTATGCATTTGATGCACAGTGTGTTCCGGCCTTATCTTGATTCCTTCGTCATTGTGTTTATTGATGACATCCCGGTATATTCCCGGTCTCGGGAAGATCATGAGAAGCACCTGAAGACCGTGCTTCAGACTTTGAGGGAGAAGGAATTGTATGCAAAATTCTCTAAGTGTGAATTCTGGCTTGATTTAGTGGCATTCTTGAGCCACATAGTGTCTTGTGATGGGATCAAGGTAGATCCTAAGAAGGTGGAGGCAGTGCAGAGTTGGCCTAGACCGTCATCAGCTACGAAGATCCGCAGTTTCCTTGGTTTGGCAGGGTATTACCGTCACTTTGTGGGGGGATTTTCATCCATTGCAGCACCTATGACCAGGCTGACCCAGAAGGGTGCTCCATTCATGTGTGGACCGAGGAGTGTGAGGAGAGCTTTCAGAAGCTCAAGACAACCTTGACTACAGCCCCAGTATTAGTATTGCCTACAGGTTCGGGGTCTTACACTGTCTATTGTGATGCCTCAAGGATTGGCCTTGGAGCGGTATAGATGCAGGATGGTAGGGTGATTGCCTACGCGTCTAGACAGTTAAAGGTGCATGAGAAGAATTATTCGGTCCATGATCTCGAGTTAGCAACTATTGTTCATGCCCTGATGATCTGGCGTCATTATTTGTATGGTGTTCCTTGTGAGATCTACACTGATCACCAGAGTTTGCAGTACTTGTCCAGGCAGAAGGACCTTAATTTTCGTCAACGGAGGTGGTTGGAGCTACTTAAAGACTATGATATCATTATATTATACCACCCGGGGAAGGGCAATGTAGTGGCCGACGCCTTGAGTCGCCGGGCAGAGAGTTTGGGCAGTTTGGCATATCTTCCTACAGCTGAGAGGCCCTTAGCCTTGGATGTTCAAGCCTTAGCCAGCCAGTTGGTGAGATTGGATATTTCAGAGCCTAGCCGGGTATTAGCTTGTGTGGTTGCTCGGTCTTCTCTTTATGAACGTATCAGGGAGCGCCAGTATAATGATCCTCATCTTCTAGTTCTTTAGGACAGGGTTTGGTGAGGTGATGCCAGAGATGTGACTATTGGTGATGACGGTATGATGAGGATACATGGCCGGATCTGTGTGCCCAATGTAGATGGGCTTTAGGAGTTGATTCTCGAGGAGGCCCACAGCTCGCGGTACTCCATTCATCCCGGTGCCACGAAGATATATCAGGATTTGAGACGGCACTACTGGTGGAGGAGGATGAAGAAGGATATAGTTAGGTTTGTGGCCAAGTGTCTCAACTGTCAGCAGGTTAAATATGAGCTTCAGAGACCGGGTGGATTACTTCAAAAGTTAGAAATCCCAGAGTGGAAGTGGGAGCGGATCACCATGGACTTTAAGGTTAGACTTCCTCGGACTTTGAGAAAGTTTGATGCTATTTGGGTGATCGTGGATCGGCTGACCAAGTCAGCTCATTTTATTCCAGTGTTGACCACTTACTCTTCAGAGAGATTGGCTGAGATTTATTTCAGAGAGATTGTCCGCCTTCATGGTATTCCAGTATCCATCATTTTAGACAGAGGTACACAGTTCACATCACGGTTTTAGAGAGTCGTACAGTAGGAGTTGGGTACTAGGGTGGAGTTGAGCACAACCTTTCACCCTCAGACGGACGAGCAGTCCGAGCGCACGATTCAGATTCTTGAGGATATGCTCGGTGCCTGTGTGATGGAGTTCGGAGGGTCATGGGACCAATACTTGCCACTTGCAGAGTTTGCCTACAACAACAGTTACCAGTCCAGCATTCAGATGGCACTGTATGAGGCTTTGTATGGTAGGCGGTGTCGGTCCCTAGTGGGATGGTTTGAGTCGGGCGAGTCCCGATTGTTGGGTACAGATTTGGTCCAGGATGCCCTGGATAAAGTGAAGGTGATTCAGGAGATACTTCGCATAGCCCAGTCCAGGAAGAAGAGTTAAGCAGACCATAAGGTTCGTGATTTGGCATTTATGGTTGGTGAGCTGGTCTTGCTTCAGGTATCGCCTATGAAGGGCGTCATGAGGTTCGGAAAGAAGGGCAAGCTGAGCCCTTGGTTCACTGGTCCTTTTGAGATATTGCGACGCGTTGGGGAGGTTGCTTATGAGCTTGCCTTGCCTCCCAGCCTAGCAGGAGTTCATCCGGTATTCCACGTTTCTATGGTCCGGAAGTATCACGGTGATCCGATTCATGTATTAGATTTCAGCTCAGTCCAGTTGGACAAAGATCTATCTTATGTTGAGGAGCCAGTAGCCATTTTGGACAGGTAGGTCAGAAAGCTTAGGTCAAAGAATATTTCTTCAGTAAAGGTCCAGTGGAGGGGTCAGCCGGTCGAGGAGGTGGCTTGGGAGACCGAGCGGGATATGCGCAGCAATTCAGAGAGTTTTGGGACACTTAGTCCCTAGTTGTGAGTTTAAGCCTTAGAGTTTGGACCATAGTCGGAACTGTGTGAGGACGGATTCGGAATGGAATTTCGTCAACTCCGTTAGCTGCGTTGAGTGATTTTGGGGTTAGGAGCACGTCCAAAAAGTGTTTTGGAGGTCTGTAGTAGATTTAGGCTTGAATTGGCAAAAGTTAGTTTTTCGGCGATTTCGGCCGATAGTGAAAATTTTGATATCGAGCTCGGAATGGAATTCCGAAAGTGGCTGTAGGTTCGTAATGTCATTTGTGACCAGTGTGTAAAATTTGAGGTCATTCAGACTAGATTTGATATGGTTCGGCGTCGTTTGTAGAATTTGGAAAATTTTAAATTCTTAGGCTTGAATCCGTACTTAATTCATGATTTTGGTGTTGTTCGACGTGGTTTGAAGGCTCGACTAAGTTCGTATGGTATTTTAGGATTGGTTGGTATGTTTGGTTGACGTCCCGCGGGCCTCGGGTGTGTTTCAGATGCTTAACGGGAAGAAATTTGGACTTAGGAAAATCTGGTGCATTGCTGGTTCTGGTGTTTCGCACCTGCGGAGGGGAGTTCGCAGGTGCGGACTCGCAGGTGTGGGTGGGAGTTCGCAGATGCGGAATTGGACAAGGCATGCTAGGCTCACAGGTGCGGCTGGTCATCCACAGAAGCGGAGCCGTAGATGCGGACCCAGCCCAATAAGTGACTTCCGCACCTGCGTTGATTTTTTTCCATAGGTGCGAGACCGCAGATGCGGCCCCATGAGCGCAGATGCGGAAATCACTGAGTAGAAAAGGGGATTTCGAGGGTTTGAAATTTCATAACACAAAATTTTATTTGGAACTCGGTGAGAGACGATTTCTCGAGGGATTTTGAAGGAGAACTATTGGGTAACGAATTCTAACTCTATTTTGATCATAATACAATAATCTATTGTTGTTTTCCTAGTTTAATTAAGGAATTTGGGGGTAAAAGTTTGGAAATAGGGGAAAAGGTTCCCCAATTGAAAATCTAAGATTTGAATGGGAATTTGACGTCGGTTTTAGATGATTTTTGTTCGAGTGAACTCGTGAGTGATTGGGTATTTATAAATTATAATTTTTACCCGATTTCGAGATGTGGGCCCGGGGTGACTTTTGGGCGTTTTCCTAATTTTATGCTTTAGCTTCGAATTAATTAGCTAAATTAGTTACTTGTAGTTATAATTACATTATGCAATTTATTTGAATAGATTCGGACCATTTGGAGTCGGATACTCGTGGCAAAAACGTGTTATCGAGGTGATTTGAGCGGTTCGAGGTAAATGGCTTGCCTAACCTTATGTTGGGGACTTTCCCCTTAGGATATTTCGATATTACTTGGTGTGTGAGCGCCGTGTACGTGAGGTAACGAGTACGTACACAGGCTGTTATTGCAAAAATTCCGTTTATCCTTTTTTTTAATCATAAATTGTTCCTTTTATTAAATTGCACTAATATGCTTAATTGCTTAGTTTAGACTAGAAAAGCATGCTTACGTGTTTTAACTGCCTATTTGATATTTTGTGCGCCATGCTTAGTTAAATCCTTATTTTTCTTGTCTGTGTTCAGTATAAACTGTATAACTCGATGCCATACTTTCCATTTCATCTTGCGTTGCATATTTACCTTGGGACTACGGACGTATTCCGGGAGATCCCCCTGTCTTGCATATTTACTTTGGGACTACGGACTACTTTGGGACTACAGACGTATTCCGGGAGATCCCCCAGCACTGCATATTTACTTTAGGACTACGGACATATTCCGAGAGATTCCCCAGCACTGCATATTTACTTTGGGACTACGGACGTATTCCGGAAAATCCCCCAGTACTGCATATTCATTCAGAACTATGGGACGGTATCCCGGGAGATTCCCCATTGTGTTTACTTTGTTCTGAGCAGAGGTCTCCCTTAACTGTTAAATTTTCGAGAATTTCTTTAACTGCGCTACCGTAAATTTTACTTATATCTTTTACTGTTTAATTTATTATATTTACTCCGGTAGGGCCTTGACCTGACCTCATCACTACTCGACCGAGGTTAGGCTTGGCACTTATTGGGTGCCATTATGGTGTACTCATGCCATTTTCTGCACATGTTTTCGTGTGCAGATCCAGGTACGAGCTATCAGCCTTGGGGTTAGTGCGTGCTGCTGATTCTAGGAGACTTCAAGGTACTTCTTCTTGCGTCCGCAGATCTTCGGAGTGATATTCTTCATACTTTTGTATAGAGCTACATAGATTATAGCAGCTTGTGACTTAGTGATATTCCGGGTCTTGGAAAAATTATTTTTTATATGCCAAGTGGTACTACTCTTGGCTATTCATAATATGTTGTTTATCTTTAAGATGTTGTGTTTTCTTTATATTTTTCGTAATATTAGGCTTACCTAGTCGTAAAGACTAGGTGCCATCACGACACCGTACGGAGGGTTAAGTTGGGCCGTGACATGGCCACAACCAATTCCAAAGATACAACAAATCAATTAATTTTAAAACAAATAGCCGAAAACTCCACACAATGTGAATAAGACCTCAAAAACAATCAACATAGATAGAAATTACTCAGCATAGGGCAACGTCTTCATTAATTCACATTCTCAATAATTATATAAACACCTCTTCTTAAGCTTATTTAACTAATTATTTACAGAGGAAAAAATCTATAATGAGATTAAATTCCAAGAAATATCAAACCAACAAACTCATGGAATTACATAAATATTCAAATAACAATCACATCAAATTGTCATATAAAAACAAATTCAACAAACAAGGATTTAGGCATGGCAAATAGATGATTTAATAATTGCCAACGATTATCCAATTTACTACACAATAATGCCTAAAATTTTAACCCAATAAAATTTGCACATATAAGCCTGAGTACGTACTCGTCACCTCGCGTACACGGCTTTTCACATTCCACAATTGGCACATAAGACTCGATGCATAAGGGGTAATTCCCCCACTCGAGGTTAAGCAAGATACTTACCTTTTTGAAGTTATGCCGATATTCCAAAATCGCCTTCTTGCTTGAATTGACCTCCGGACCGCTCAAATCTATCCAAATTAATTGTATAACTTCATTAAAATTCATCGAAAATAATTTCGGATAATAATAGGTCAACTTAAAAATTTATTCTAAAAAGTAAACAAAATTCAATGCGGGGCCCGCCCCTCGGAACCCGACAAAATTTTTATGAAATCCGAACACTCATTCCGATACGAGTTCAACCATACCAATTTTATCGAATTTCAATAATAACTCGACCTCCAAATCTTAAATTTTTGTTTTTCTTCCGTTTAAATACGAATCAAATAATGAATATAACAATAGATTCATGAAATATAATCACTTCAGGATATAGAAAACTTATCCCAACCAAGCTTGTGAAAAATCCCTCAAGAATCGCTCAAATCCGAGCTCCAAAAATCCAAAACGAAAATGGCGAAATGACCATTTTTGGTCCTTTTGATTTTGTCCAGAACCGCTTCTGCGGAAAGCATTTTGCATCTGCGCAATCGCATAAGCGATGGTCAAAGGCGCATATGCGGACCTTGCCGCTTTTGCGTTCCACTGATTGCACATGCGATGTCGCTGGTGCGCAAACCTGTCAGCTTCTGCGATGAGTTGCCAGCCTTGTCAATGTCGTTTCTGTGATGGCTCCCTCGCTTCTGCGTGGTCGCACCTTCGCCCAAAATTCCGCAGGTGCGATTCCAAGAGCTACTGCCCAGAAACAGCAAAAATCCCAGCATTTTCAACAAGTCCAAATTTGATCTGAACCTCATCCGAAACTCACCCGAGCTACCCGGGACCTCGTCCGAATTTACCAATAAGTCTCGTAACTCAACACGGACCTCCTCGGGGTTTCAAATTACATCAACAACACCGAAATTATGAATCGCGCATTGAATCGAATTATGAGTTTTCAAATCTTCCAACTTCTATATTTTACGCCGAAACGTATCAAATCAATCCGGAATGACTTCAAATTTTGCACACAAGTCAGAAATGACGTAATGGAGCTATTCCAATTTCTGGAATTGAAATCCGACCTCATTATCAAAAATTCCACCTTCGGTCGAACTTTCCAATATCTTCTATTTTTCATCTTTCGCCAAAATGCATCGAATTATCCTACGGACTTCCAAATACAAATCCGGACACAAGCCTAAGTCCGAAATCACCATACGAAGCTATTGACATTATCAAAGTTTCATTCCGAGGTCGTTTGCTCAAAAGTCAACTCTCCGGTCAACTCTTTCCATTTAAGCTTCTAAATAAGAATTGTTCTTCTAATTTAATTCCGAATCTTCCGAAAAATCAAACTCGACCACACCCGCGGGTCATAATACATATTATGAAGCTTCTCGAGACCTTAAGTCACTGAACGTGACGTTAATTCTTAAAATGACAAGTTGGGTCGTTACATTCTCCACCTCTTAAATATATGTTCGTCCTTGAACGTGCCAAGAATCTTTCTGAGGACATTAAATTACTGAGTGTATTCTTACACACATACTCATGGATGATTCTATGTTTCGCAATTTAACATGGGTCCGACAATACCATCTCAGTTGAGATTATTTCTTTTATCCATACTTATAAACCGTAAAACCAATTTCTTACACTCCAAACATTTTCAAAAGGCATGAGTTCTATTTTGTTTTACATCAACGCACGGTATTAGTCTCAACTAGCTATAGCAACTCGTGCCTACGCACACATCAACTTTCTTGATAGTGTTGAAGTGCTTTGAAATTTTTCTGGGGTGTCACATTCTCCCCCGCATAGGATCATTCGCCCTCAAACACATAACATAACTTATCTCTTCTTTTGCACGTCTCAATCCCCCAAATTTTACTAACTCCCAAAATTTTCAGAAATTTTGGCAGAATCTCCCTTGTAATTGGGCCTATCTACCTGCCAGAGTAACACCAAAATAATTCCTAACAACACATCCACAACCCAACAAAGTACCACATTTCTGGTATTAATAGTTGTTCATAATCGATTACAATATCGCCAATTAACCTCATATTAACCCAAACCTCGTTTCGAATTTTCACAATACTGACAGTAAAATGTGAGGCATGAAGACCTCATAACTATTTACCCGACTTAATGAGCCACATTTAACACCGCCTGGGCACTCACCTCGTAGGTTAAAACTCAATATGTTTCTCACAATTATGGATAAATATGCACATAAACATATAAAAGAATTATCAAATAAGCCTAACAGACATGTCTCCATATTAATACTATAGTACAAATTTTAATTTCATAAAAGGAGAATTTAGACTCATAAAAATTTTCACCACAAGGACCTCGTCCTTATATAACTCCCACTGCGGCTTGTAGCACATCATATATAAAAATGCGAGAATCTCGTCCTCAACTCCGAATCACAAGTGTTTTGCACATTGTGCCAAATGAAAATTTCAATTTCATTTCTTTCTTCTTTTCAGTAAATGTCATAAATAATTTTCTCAACACATAATGAACCCCCGTCCCGGTAGGGCATAAAATTCATAATTTTGAAATCAATTATTCCGAAATCACATCAAAATCCACTGTAGAGAGTATTAGAAAGTCACTTTTGGACTTATAGCCCTCAGTAGTATACAAAATAAAAATGATAGACACGGGCTAACATCATCAAACCTCCCAACAAGGATAAATATGTAAGTGGGTCACAAAATTACGAAGCTTACCCATAAGCGGAGCATACCAGGTGGACTCATCTCAATATTCTGAACCGAATAAAATTAAGGGAAAAATACCCTTTTATAACAAATCAGGATCATACCTGTAACGACACTCTCTGGTGTAGTGGCATCAGCCATACCATAGCAAATATATCATCGGGTCGGGCCTCCACCTCTTAGGCACCCTCTACCCGCCTGTCCTTCACCCCTAACTGGTTGTGCACGTGGGGTAGTAGCTGCATTGGGGCCCATAGTCTGAGTGTTCAGATAAAATCCACCCCTCCCAAGTCTGAGACAATCTCTCACGATGTGCTTAGTATCACCACACTCATAACAACCCCTCTAAGGTCGCGGTTGCTCGTACTGAGTCTGTGCCGGATAACTGAAATAACCATTGTAAGAATCTCGTGTCGGTGGTGCACTATAAGAACTTACTGGAGCACTCCGAGTATTCTGATGCGCGGACTGAGCCGGTCGATTGCTCGAGCCTCTGCCATAATGGGTTATAGATGAAGAGTAAAATCCATTGAACCCTCCAGAGCCTCGAGACCTTTTGGCCTCCTTAGACTCCCTTTCTTCACCTAGAACACCCTTAATCCTCCTCGTAATCTCCACTACTTGCTGAAATGGAGTATCAGTTTGCAACTCTCGAGCCATGCATATTTAAAATCATAATTGAGCCCCTCAATGAATCTGTGGACTCGCTCTCTAACTGTAGGAACTAAGATAAGTGCATGACGGGCTAACTCACTGAACCTGATGGCATATTCTGACATTGTCATAGTCCCCTGACGCAACCGTTCAAACTCTGTGCGCTACACATCTCGGAGAGTCTGGGGAACAAACTCTTTCAAAAACATTTCCAAAAATTGAGCCCAAGTTGGTGGTATTGCATCGGCTGGTCTACCTTCTTCATAGATTTTCTACCACTGATACGCTGCGCCTGACAGTTGAAATGTAGTAAAGGCAACTCCGCTCGCTTCCACAATACCCATGGTGCGAAGAATACAGTGACAATTTTCTAGAAATCCTTGGGCATCCTCTGTAGTTGTGCCACTGAAAATAGGTGGACTATACCTTTTAAACCTCTCAAGTCTCTTTTGTTCTTCTTCTGATACCCCTGGCTTGACCTCAGTCTGAACTGGAATAACAGGTTGTACCGGTGCTATACCCGGAACCTGACCAATGTGAACCTTCTCCTCTGGAGTCGTGGTAGGAGTCTGATCTACTCCCCCAATATGCAAAATATTTGGTGCAACAGAGATCAATCCCGCTTGAGTTAATGTACCAAACATACTTAGGAAGTGTGCTAAAGTCTCATGGAGTCCGGGGGTAACAACAGGTGTTTCTGGTACCTGTCCCCCAACTGGAGCTATTGGCGGCTTCTCACCTGCTGTTCTGACAGGTGCTCTAGTCGCGGCACGTGCACTTTCTCAATCTCTACCTCGGCCCCGGCCTCTTGCGGCCCTAGCAGTATGCGCAAGTATCTGCTCAGTTGACCTGATAGCGCGTGTCCTAACCATCTGTGAGAGAATAGAGATACAAAGGCTCAAATTCCAAATTCAACAAATTCCACACGACAAGAATGAAAGAAGTGAAAATTTCCTAACAGTTCTGTAGCCTCTCGAAGATAAGTACAGACGTCTCCGTACCGATCCGCAAGACTCTACTAGACTCATTCGTGACTCGTAGAACCTATGAACCTAGAGCTCTGATACCAACTTGTCACGACCCAAAATCCCACCTCAGGCATCGTGATGGCACCTAGTTTCTAAGACTAGGTAAGCCGATTTCAATTACATTTCAAACCATTTTTTTTGATAAGTAATCAAAACTAACAACGGAAACAAATATGAAAATCTCCCAAGACTGGTAATACTGAGTCACGAACTTTAACTGAATACATGAAATGATCTCAAGAATCGAATACTCAATAATGTTTGAATATTAATTAACAGTACAATAAAAATGAAAAGACTCCAAGAAACTGCGATGACCAAGCAGCTCTACCTTGAATCCTTGCGATCCCACTCTAACTCTGTCCGAGTCCGATATCTTCAATACCTGGCTCTACACAAAAATGTACAGAAGTGTAGTATGAGTATACCACAGTCGGTACCCAGTAAGTATCAAGACTAACCTCGATGGAGTAGAGACGAGGTACAGTCAAGACACTCACTAGTCTAATAACCCGTGCAATATAGTATGCAAAATAATAAAAAACAAATAACAATAAGGGCAACACAAATCAACCAATGATATGTATAATAGGGCAACAAGAACACCATTAATATCGCTCAACAAATAGTAAATACAAGTATACCCAATTAAATCAAGTCCTTCAAATAAATATCTTTCACATATAATTCTTCCAAATAACTCTCTTTCAATTATAATTTTCTCAAATAATTATCCTTCAAATATAATTCATTCAATAAATCTCTTTCAAATATAATTTTCTCAAATAAGTATCTTTCAAATATAATTCTTTCAATAAATCTCTTTCAAATATAATTTTCTCAAGTAAATATCTTTCAAATGCAATTCTTTCATATAATACTTTTTGAATAAAATCCCTTCCAAATAAATATTTTCTATATAATTCTTTAAATTAAAAGTCACCATGTGACACCTCATTTCATAATCATAAAAATACGGGTCTCAGCCCATTTTCATATTTTTCGTAAACACGGATCTCAGTCCACTTTCATATTTTTACGGCACTTCGTGCCCATAATTGTATCATCATATTTCCCCGGCACCTCGTGCCCACGTTTCATGTCTCAACTACACGGACAATTCACGTGCCAACATCCTCATTATTTACTCATGGCACCTTGTGCCCACATTTCTTTTCATAATCCGCCTGGCAATAGCCACAGACTCCCAATTTCAACATAAATCAGACTATTATCAATTCACCAACAACAAGACAAATTGCACAAGGTATAAAAATAAACACAAAAAAATTACAACATCACATAAAAATCACCAATGCAACCACTCCACATCATCACATATCATCCCTGACAATAGCCACCCTTATCTCTCCTATAGCCACCCTTATCACTCTTATAATAGCCTCATTTATCCCTCCGCTATGACAATATCAATAGCCATCCTTATCACTCCTATAGCCACCCTTATCACTCTACCCAAACAATATCCCAACACACATAACAATCGTGAAATGCCACTCTTCTACCCACATAATATCAGTAGTGGAATGTCACCCTTATATCTTTAAAATAAAAACTCACACAACACAATAATTTGCACGGAAAATTATCACGGCAACATAACAAAATCAATTCATATCACAATATTTCCAATGGCCACAACCAATTTCAAAGATACAACAAATTAATTAATTTCAAAACAAATAGCCGAAAGCTCCACACAATGTGTATAAGATCTCAAAAACAATCAACATATATAGAAATTACTCAGCATAGGGCAACGCCTTCATTAATAATACATCGACTTAAAAATTTATTCAAAAACGTCAACAAAAGTCAACGCGGGGCCCGCCTCTCGGAATCCGAAATAATTTTCATGAAATCCGAACACCCATTCCGATATGAGTTCAACCATACCAATTTTATCAATTTTCGATAACAACTCGACCTCCAAATTTTAAATTTTCGTTTTTGAAAGATTTTGCAAAAATTTTGATTTCTTCCATTTAAATACGATGAATATAACTATAGATTCATGAAATATAATCACTTTAGGATATAGAACACTTACCCCAACCAAGCTTGTGAAAATTCCCTCAAGAATCGCCCAAATCCGAGCTCCAAAAATCCAAAACGAAAATGGCGAAATGACCATTTTTGGTCCTTATGATTCTTTCCAGAACCGCTTCTGGGGAAAGTATTTCGCATCTGCGCAATCGTAGAAGCAATGGTCGAAGGCGCATCTGCGGACCTTGCCACTTCTGCGTTCCACTGATCGCACATGCGATGTCACAAGTGCGCAAACCTGTCCGCTTCTGCGATGAGTTGCCAGCCTTGTCAATGTCGCTTCTGCGATGGCTCCCTCGCTTCTGCATGGTCGCACCTGCGCCCAAAATTCCGTAGGTGCGATTCCAACAGCTGCTGCCCAGAAACAGCAGAAATCATAGCATTTTCAACAAGTCCAAATTCTATCTGAACCTCGTCCGAAACTCATTCGAGCTACCCGAGACCTCGTCCGAATTTATCAATAAGTCTCGTAACTCAACACGGGCCTACTCGGGGTTTCAAATTACATCAACAACACCGAAATTACGAATCGCGCATTGAATCGAATTATGAGTTTTCAAATCTTCTAACTTCTATATTTTACGCCGAAATGTAACAAATCAATCCGGAATGACTTCAAATTTTGCACACAAGTCATAAATAACGCAATGGAGCTATTCCAATTTCCGGAATTAAAATCCGACCTCGTTATCAAAAATTCCACCTTTGGTCGAACTTTTCAAAATCTTCTATTTTCTAACTTTCGCCAAATGCGTCGAATTGTCCTACGGACTTTCAAATCCAAATTCGGACACACGCCTAAGTCCGAAATCACCATACGAAACTATTGACATCATCAAAGTTCCATTCCGAGGCCGTTTGCTCAAAAGTCAACTCTCCTGTCAACTCTTTCCATTTAAGCTTCTAAATAAGAATTGTTCTTCCAATTTAATTCCGAATCTTTCGAAAAATCAAACTCGACCACACCCGCGGGTCATAATATATATTACGAAGCTTCTCGAGACCTTAAGTCACTGAACGGGGTGTTAATTCTTAAAACGATAAGTTGGGTTGTTACAGACCACACTCGCGAGTCATAATACATATTGCGAAACTTCTCGAGACCTTAAGTTATTGAGCGGGGCGTTAATTCTTAAAACGACAAGTCAGGTCGTTACACAGTTGGACATACCTATTTTTAAGGTGATTGTCGTTACTGTATTCATGAATTACATGTCGCGAATACAATTGAATACATGCGCGTACAGCTGGACTGCCCTGAGTTTAGGCGCATTTTGCTGGTGTATTCATGAAACAACAACGCGAATACCTGTGAATACATGTGCGTACAGCTGTACTGCCCTGATTTTAGGATGTTTTTTGTTGTTGTATTCATGAATACAGTCGCGTGAATACAGCGAATACACTGAATAGTAGTTATAGGAAGTAATTATGTATATGGTAGATATAAGAAGTTAATAGTTACAAAACAATAGTGGTTTATGAAAATTCCTATAATTAGATTGATAATCTTAGCCAGGAAGTTTTAGAGAGTAACAGATAAATGACCATTCATCAAATACTTTTTTCAAATTAATTTTAATATCCCAATTTGTCAGTGGTTTTATACCTAAAAAGTATATAGACAAAGAGTTTAAAGTCCGACAAAAGTTCTCTCTATATATAAAGCCTCACTTGAAATACATCTTTAAACCAACATTAAACATTTTACTTTAAGTTTAACTAATAAAATGTTGATCTGTGCTCGAATGGGTCCTCAAAATCTTGAATCCGTTCTGCCTTAATCTTTACAGATGTATACTTTAGAAATAATTGAGAAGATAAAATTCGTTAGCAGTAAAGAATGTGTGAGCGTTTACATGGGACATGCTCAAAGTCAAAGTTTGACTGGCTGTTGATTGCTTGATGCTTTTGATTTTCGCCTTTTCTTCTTTTGTACCATGATTGAAAACCTTTTCTTTTCCTATTTAACACATTATAAATTTAGTAATGGAAAATGGTAGCATCTGTATATTGTTTCTGAAAAGAACTAAAGAATATAAATTTACAATTTTTACTAAATTGAAGTATTATTTAAATTACTAACAATTCAATGAAATTGAGACATTATACACCAAAAGCAAAATAGTCGAAAGTTGTGATAACAGTGTTAATAGACAACCATAGAATAGTGGAAATCCATTCGCCCTTAAGTAAAGGCCTTTGAATTAAAAGTGTTCCTTCGAGTTGCACGCAAGTTGACTCAATAACAACAATAATAACAAATTTAGTGTAATTTTATAAGTGAACAAGCTGACTCAAATATAATTATTATAAATATATAAACAAATAAAAACAGTGTGGCAATAGTGTTAAAGGAGTTGTCAACGCATAGTTTAATGAAGTAATTTAGTGGGCGTTTGGACATAAAAAGTGTAAAATTTCGGAAAAAGTGAAAAAAATATTCAAGTACAAATGATATTTGAAAATTAGAGTTGAGTTTTGATAGTAATATAATTTTGAGTTATTTTTGAATTTTTGTGAGTGGTCTGAGTAAAAATTTTGAAAAATAACTTTTTGGAGTTTTTTAAATTTTCAAAAAATTTCAAAATTTATCTTCAAGTAAAAGTTAGAAAATTTTATGACCAAACAATGATTTCAAAAAAAAAAAATTCAAAAAAAGTGAAAACATTTTCATGGCTAAACGGGCTCTTAGTCTAATTTGATTTAAAAAAATTGGAGTATCGAAGTATGTTAATTACTTTGCATGTGCAAATGAAATATAGTAATGAAACGAAAGTGAGGAGGTCAACAGAGTGTGTGGCTCAGATCAGGTGATTGAGGGAGCAGGAGGACAGCAGTCTGAAACATCTGCTCTGCAAATCTCTTCCTTTCTCAAGCAAATTATGGCTAAATCCAGAAATTAAAAACAAAAGATAATTATTATTCTTTTCTTCTTATTAGTATAATTTTGGTACATAGATATTATTTCACATATTTAAAATAATATTTGGAGGCTATTTAATACTTATTACCTTTTTCATTTAATTTTATACAACAGTAATTGATTAGCTTTAGTTTATAATATTAATTTAATTTATATATCACGTTGAAATGAACAATGTTACTGAGAAGATAGTTAAAATAAATTTTATAGATTATATATCGCATCAAAGTGTATAGCTTGAGTAGTTAAATTCTTAAAATTTACAAAAGTTGTATAAAATAATACTTTCTCTATCCAATTTTATGTGAAGATGTTTAAGTGTCCATGAAGTTAAAAAAATTAAAATTTATGATTTGAACATAGCATGATACTTTATAGTTATAAAATGTTATTACGGGTAAGATGAAGATTCCAGAATTAATTTTCTTTTAATTTTTTTTTTTAAAAAATAGACTAAAAAGAAAAATAAGTACTTATCACATAACAAAAACGAATGGAGTTAATAAGTTGAAAGTGAAGGATTATATTATTTAAAATATCATTTCAAGCTTTATTTTCAATCATACTTTTGGAATGGTGGTAATTGTACAAAACCAACCACATGCATTACCCTTTACGGTTGTGAGATTACGGCCGTGTGGGTGGGGAGCCATTATTTCTTTTATCTTTCACTTTCTTTTTTTTTCCTGCTGCAAACAGGCAACTTTAGGTTGAAATTCAAAAAGGGAAACTTACACAAATGTCCTAAATTAGTCTCAACTTACCGGCATAATATACTGGACTTCCAACATAATATACTGGTCCAGCATAATATGCTGGAAGTTCGTACCCATGTACTCCAATCTCCAGTATATTATGCTGGAACTTTCCGTGTGTTGGAGTTCCAGCATAATATGCTGGAAGTTCATACACAAGTGCACCAATCTCCCTAGAAGTTTCCGTGTTGTAGTAAAATAATGACTATTTCTCAATGAGTTTGCAAACGCTGGCTATTTTTCAGTTACCAATCCGAAAACTAGCTAGTCCATGTTATTTTTACGCGGCTCTAGGGTAAGGCAAAGGAAGCCCTTGCCTTGGGCCCTAAATATTGAAGGCCCCAAAGTTATAAAATAATATATTATTATACATAATATATAATTTATGTAACTATTATTAATAAATAAAATTTTAATATTTTTTAGTTTGGTTGAGATTGTATAGTTGAGTGAGTCAATAACAACAAATTTTCTTTTATTAAATTAAATAATATATTTACCTTCTTATCAATTTTAATTTATCTTCCTTTCTGTATTCACCCTTTGTTTTTCACGTTCCTAACAATTTTACTCTCCAATTTAATTCGATTTCTCTTACTTTGCTATTCTTTTGTCATATTTGATTGATCCCTATACCAGAAAGTAAATTTTTTTTTGTCTCATTAATTATGATTTATTTTAGGGCAAGCATTACAAAGCTCGAATACGGTGGATAATGGGCATACTCCTCTATTATTTCACTTAAATATTATGTTTTTGTCTATCAGAAAGTTTGAAACCATGACGTGAGCCTAACCCATATATCAAACGTGGAACTCTTACCACTAGACCAAGCTATGTGAGCTAGTGTCTCATTATCATACGAGTCATGGGTTGCTCTGATGGTAAGCGCCCTCCACTTCCAACCAAGAGGTTGTGAGTTCGAGTCACCCCAAGAGCAAGGTGGGAGTTTTTGGAGGGAAGGATGCCGAGAGTCTATTAGAAACAGTCTCTCTATCTCAGGGTAGGGGTAAGATCTACGTACACACTTGTGTTGTTGTTGTTTTATGAAATAGTTTAAAGGTCTCTCAGTCAAAACTATATTTCTGCATGTTTAATTCACATAAATTTAAGCGCATTTGCACACTTCCAGCGCATTGAATTTTACAGACTTCCAGCGCTCACAACTTGCAGAATCGGCGTCATGAACTAATTGATTCTGCGCTCAAGATATGCTATAGGCAGCTTTGGAAGAATGTTTGCCCTACATATCCTCCAGACATTGCCCTTCTCACATTGGATTCGAACAGCTTCGGGTTGTCTCTCAACACAGCAGCCGCAACTAGATTTAGGGGATCATCGTGATTGGGTTCCTGCACAATCACAAGTTCTAACTACCAACTACCTAAAATAGGGTAAATCCAAACCAGAGACTTAGCAAAACAAATACCGTGAACAGATGATATAAGCCATAGATTATTGTGTTGATGTTGAGCACGGGTTTCCAGTCTTCTCGAAGAATGTTGAGACGCACATTTCCTTCTAAGTCAATATTGGGGTGGTAAACCTGCAAAAACCAAGTTACCGGTTCTAATGATAAATAACAGGAATCTCAACTCATTCTTAATGAAAATAAGAGAGTGAAAAAACACTATAAACCATTGCCCACCTTTGTCTTGCATTTAACCTTTGGAGCCTCATGAGGATAGATTGGAGAAATATGGAAAGAGAAGACAAATGTTCCACCCCTGAATACAGGGGCGAAGAACAAATAATACAGCATATGTTATCAGCACCAAAAAAAACTAACTAGAAATGCATCAAATTTCCATATCAATATGAAAGCAGAAAGGCATGACCAAGCCGAACTAAACTTTTGGCAGGAATTTACTCCATAAAAATTTAAAAAGTGATAAACTCAAGAATAATTCGACAAGACTACTTACATATAATATCCTTCATCAGGCCGGATGGCGACTTCAAAGTTCATGAGGTCATCTTTTCCGTTAGGGAATGACATGCTACATGTTTTGGGTAGATTCAGTTCACAGATATCTAAAGGAAAAAAAGAAAAATATTTTATGGTCATCTCACAATTTATTGGTGTGCAAAACTATACAAGACATAAAAATAGTCTGAGAAAAGAAACATCCAGACAAAGAGATATAAATGAATCCCTTTCGGACCTTTTTACAGTAAGGGAAATGTTCTATGAAATTCTGAATTGCCAAGAAGGGGATAATGAAGGAATGGACAAGTAAATCAAGAATTATCGTTGAAAAGTGTCTTGCATCAAGCAACATTACTCTTCACTCTTTCTCTGTATATGTTAGAGCCATATGCAGTAGCTGTGGCATACAAATGACCGTGTAGACAACTTCAACAGAGGGTGCTCAAAAACAAAATCATCTATTCTCATGTATATATAACCACAGTACAATATTTCCAACTTTTTTGGAACTTCTACATGGGAGATATATCGAGGAGGGTAGAAACACAACTGAAATGAAACCCTATTTAATCAGATTTAAATTGATCGATTTGGCATGCAGAAAGCACTAGCAAAAATATCTTGCAGGAAATGAATGGTAAAACACTTATTTGATTAAAAGGCTTTAAAAAGAAACGGAAAAAAGAGCACCTTTATGAAGACGCAACTCTCCTGCACTTTGTTTTATGAAGCACTAGCAAGCTCTCTCTGTTTTTCCTTTACTTTAAATAACCAAATCATGGTCCCTACGAAAACAAAAAGGATGCGTCACATTAAACTATAATAAAATCACTAGATGAAATACATGAAAATGAATCCATCTTTTCATTTGTAAGTAACATTAACACGTAAGTACATAAATGTTTCTGCAGTTGTAAAAATATCCCCTCCATCCCAAAGTAGTTGGGTACGGAAATATGACTCTTCTGTATTTGTTCCACGTTATTTAAGTCAATTCCTTCCAATATCGAATAACAAGGTAAATTAGAAGTTCTCTAAAACTAAAGGTTCTTTAAATCTCACACTTATTTTTACTGTTAGGATATTAGATAAAGGCGGAATGTTTGGGCCATTTTGTATTGAATCCATTATTTGTATTAGTTGACCTACCGGGTCAGGCCCACTAACTATTTATTATTAGGTGCTCTCATTTGTTAAACAGAGAGACACTTCTTAGAAATAGACGAGATGAGATTCTCTCGAACCTTCTCTCAAGCTATGAACCCTATTTTACATTTTGTCAATCTCGCTGTAAATCTCGATAGTTAACATGGTATCAGAGTGTAGATCCTGGTAGATCATCTCATCAACTTCTGATCGATGTTAACCTCTTCAGTTTTCATCGCGTTTTTAGTTTGGACTATATTCATACTGGATTAGCGTTTTATTTGTTTTTTTTTCTGGGTGATTCCTTCTCATTATTGTCTGTTTCTGCTGGATTTCACTATTTCTCTTGATATTTGACTGTACCTGGGCTGATTTGCTCATCTACTTCGAGCTAGGGTTTTCTCGTCGGTGTTAGCTGAGTCGTCGGAAGTTTGTTCACAAGGCTGTTCTCTTTTCGGTTGCAAAAGAGGGGGTAAATTAGTTCTATCTTCATATTTCATCAATTTGTTTGTTGAATTGTTGATTGTCTCTTATTGATATATTTTCTCTCAGTGACGAATGATAATCCTGTAATTACACCTTTTTTCTTCCTCTACTGCATCTCGTACTGTATTTCACGAAGATGATTTTACACATCCATTATACGTATATCCATCAGATGTGCTCGGAACCTCTTTGGTCTCTAGTCTATTTCATGGAAGTTGTTATGGCTGAAACCACTTCCATCTGTTGGGAATGTGTACAACATCTTATTATCTGATGAGAAGCAGAGGCAGGCGTCTTCTACCTCCCAATTCTCCACACATTCTGCTTCATTCAATGTTGGGACTTCTAAGCCATTATTTCCTTCCAAGGTTTCCTTTGAGGTTCCCAGGTCTTCTGTCATATGCAAATATTGCAAGAAACCTGGGTATTATATAGATAAATGCTATAAATTGCATGGATATCCTCCCAATTTCAAATTCAACAAGGACCTCCCCCTCGCAGAACTGCTGGATATGTTGAGCTTGAATCCTCTGGTGGTTCTTCTGTGCCTGGTGGTTCTGATGGTCCTGTTGAGAATGAGGAGTCTTCTGGCATACCTAGCCTTATCAATGATCAATACTCTCAACTGATGATCTTATTACGACAATCACAGATCTCTGCTTCTCCACATACTCCACCTCTCTGCTAACTTTGCTGGTAATCTCATGCCTTATGAGGGTGTTTCTTATGGAGCTTGTATGTTGTCTAGTGTGAATGACATTGATTGAATAATAGATTCTGGATCTACTGATCACATGACTTCCATTAGGAGTTTACTCTTTGATATAATCACTCTTTCTATTCCTTATCTTGTGTCTCTTCCAAATGGGTATAAAGTGAAGGTTACCAATGTTGGTTCTTTAGCTTTATTTCCTGAGTTAATTCTTCATAATGTTCTTTACATCCCTAGTTTTAAACATAATCTCATATCTATCCATAAGCTCTTGGTCTCATTGTGATGATGTTGTACAATTCACTAAGTCTGCTTGTACTTTTCAGGGCCCTTCAGTGAGGAAGCCAGTGGTACTTGGTAGACTGGACAATGGACTTTACAAGCTGTTCGAATATGTCACTTCTCTTGTGAATCTCTTAATGTCAATTTTTGTTCTTCTTTTGCTTGCTTTGTACCTGTAGTGTCTAATAATATTGTTATTGACAATTCATCTATAAATACCATGGTTGATTCCAATAAAATGGATAAATCTGATGTTGTTTGGCATTATAGACTTGGACATATTCCCTTTTCCAAAATAAAACTTATTTCTGGTATTGATTGTGGACTATCCTCTATACAATCTTTCATCTGTCCCATTTGCCCCTTAGCAAGATAGACTAGGCTTCCTTTTCCTGATAGTTCTATCCAGTCCACTCACCCTTTCCAGCTTATACATATAGATACTTGGGGTCCCTAGTCCACTCTCACTCATTGTAGTTCCAAATACTTTCTTACTATAGTAGATAACTATACCAGGGCTACCTGGACACATTTGATGGGAGCAAAGAGTAATGCTTTTGATTTGTTAAAAGCTTTCATCTTTATGGTTGAAACACAGTTTCAAATTAAAGTTCAAACTGTAAGAAATGATAATGCTTTAGAGTGAGGTTCCAGTTCCTCTGGTTCTTTTTTCTTTTCTAAAAAGGGGATCATTCATCAAACTTCTTGTCCTCATACTCCTCAACAAAATGGTGTAGTTGAAAAAAAATATAGGCATCTGTTAGAAACTGCCAAGGCTCTCTTATTTCAGTCTCACCTTACTATTAAGTTCTGGGGTGATTTTCTTCTCATTGTTACTTACTTGATAAAAAAGATTTCCTTCTTCTCTTCTCCAGTACAAGAGTCCTTATGAATTACTATTTGGGAAGGCTCCTTTATATTCTCATCTCAGGTCTTTTGGCTGCCTTTGCTACTCAACAGTCCCCAAATCTCATAGAGATAAGTTTCACCCTAGGTCCATCCCATGTGTGTTTATTGGATACCCTTTTGGCAAAAGGGGTTATAAACTTTACAATTTGTCTACTAAAACCTGTTTTGTCTCCAAAGATATGATATTTCATGAGCACATCTTTCCTTTCTCTAAATCTTTTGTTTCCTCATGTCCTGCCATACCCTCTTCCTTTGTTCCTGGTCATTTTTCTGATGATTCCCACTTTCCTCTCTTTCCTCCTGCTCCTGATCTTTCTCCCCAGCCTTCTCTCATCCCTACTCCTCCTTCTCCTTCCTCAGTTTTCCCTGATTTCCCTTCTTCTAGCTCCATTACCCCTACTGTTCTCCATTCTTCTCCTCCCCCCATTAGAAGATCTGGTAGACCTCATATTGTTCCTGCTTATCTTCAGGATTATGTATGTCCTACCTTTCCTCCTTCTGCATCTCTTCCTGCTCCTTCTAGTTTTGAATCTGTTTCCTTCAATGTAACCACTACTCAGCTTCATATCACTAAACCTTACACTTACTCTCAGGCTGCTGCTATCCCTGAGTGGAAGGATGGTATGAGAAAGGAGTTTGAGACTTTGGAGGCTAATAGAACTTGGGATATTGTTGAGTTACCCCCTGGTAAAAAGCCTATAGGCTGCAAATGGGTATACAAAGTGAAATATAGAGCTGATGGGAGTCTGGAAAGGTCTAAGGCCAGGTTGGTGGTTAGGGGGTGATACTCATATTAAGGGGGTTTATTTTCATGAAACTTTTTCTCGTTTTGTTAAAATGTCCATTGTGAAGTCTTTAATTGTTGTTGATGTTAAGCAACAATGGACTTTATTTTAACTTGATGTTAATAATACAATTCTTGCATGTAGATCTTGATGAGGAGGTCTTTATGAAGGTGCCTCCTGGTCTGTTTGTTCCTCTTTCTTGTTCTTCTTCTCCTCCTTTAGTCTGCAAGCTACTTAAGTCCCTCTATGGTTTGAGACAGGCCTCCAGACAATGGTATATTAAACTGTCTCAAACACTTTGTTCTAGAGGATATTCTCATTCTTTAAATGATTACTCCTTGTTTACTAGGGGTTCTGGGTCTTCTTTGGTTATTTTCGATGTGTATATGGATGATATCATCCTTACTGGGACTGATTTGTCTGAGATTTCCTCCTTAAAAGCTTTTCTGCATGAACAGTTCAGAATCAAAGACCTTGGTTCTCTTAATTATTTTCTGGGGATTGAGGTTCTTTATTTTGATTCCGGGGTTCTCCTTCATCAAAAGAAGTCTATTCATGACTTATTGGATTCTTTTGCTTCTTCTGCTTCTTCTACTGTTGTTTATCCTCTTGCTATTAATGAGAAATTGAAAGTTTCTATTGGTGAGCCTTTGCCCAAGCTTGAGGAGTATAGGTGCTTGGTGGGTAAGTTGAATTTCTTGACCCATACAAGGCCTGATATTAGCTTTGCAGTTCAATATCTCAGCCAATTCTTGCAGGCTCTTGTGTTCCCCATATGCAGGCTGCTTTACACCTGTTGAGGTATTTGAAGGGCACTTCTGAGTCTAGTCTTTTCTTCAATAAGTCACCTGATCTTTCCTTGAAGGTCTATTGTAATAGTGACTGGGCTTCTTGTGCTGATAGTCGAAGATTTGTGACTGGTTTTTGTGTTTTCCTTGATGATTGTTTGGTGAGCTGGAAATCCAAAAAACAACCTGTGGTCTCTCTTTCCTCTGCTGAAGCTGAGTACAGGGCCATGAGTAAAGCTGCAGCTGAGGTCACTTGGCTTGCAAGGTTGTTGTCTGATTTTGGTCTTTCTTCTTCTTCTCTCATTCCTTTGTATTGTGACAATCAGGATGCCTTGCACATTGCACGCAATCCAATATTTCATGAGCGGACTAAGCATATATAGCTGGATTATCATTCATCAGAGGTAAAATTGGTGATGGGCTGATCAGCTTGGGTCATGTCTCCAGTGATGCTCAAGTTACCGATACACTTACCAAAGTACTTCCTGGGCCTGCTCATCATCTTCATCTTCGCAAGTTGGGGGTTTTATGACCCTCCAACTTGAGGGGGGCTGTTAGGATATTAGATGGGATTTTTACACATATAGACGGTCATATTAATTATTTACTTTTTCTAGTCATATACATAGATTATACACAATTATACACAATTATACATATGCAATATATAAATTATGCATATATTATACATTCACCGGCTATTTTTAGTTTAAGTGCTAATGTGAGCGGCTATTTGAGTTAATTCTTCATATTAGATAAAGGCTGAATGTTTGGGCCATTTTGTATTGAGTCCATTATTTGTATTAGTTGGCCCACCGGGTCAGGCCTACTAACTATTTATTATTAGGTTCTCTCATTTGTTAAACAGATAGACACTTCTGAGAAATAGACGAGATGAGATTCTCTCGAACCTTCTCTCAAGCTATGAACCCTATTTTACATTTTGTCAATCTCTCTGTAAATCTCGATAGTTAACAGAGACATACAAGTCTCTAATCAAGATAAAAGGACTCCTCACAAACACCAAACATTGTTAAAATGTAACAACAACTGAGCCTTAATCTCAGCTAGTTGGGATAGCTTATATGGATTTTTTACTTACATTTTATTTTATTCTTAACTAAATATGTGATTTAAGAGATGCACTTATATGAATAAAGAATATAAATAATTTCTCTTAATTAACCAATGTTTCTGCACTATGTTCCAATAACTCTTCTAAACTACAAAGCAGAAAAATTGAACTTGATCTTCATATTTTTAATGTTAATGCCATCTAAGCTTTAGAATTACTTATCCCCATTTTGTGGTACTATCGCTTAACCTGTTCTCGGCCAGAACTATACATACTGATCTTAGCAGAGGCAGGCTTAGAAGGGTACCGCAACCAACTCTAGCTTGGGACAATTTCGCAAATTAGAACTAAAACTCAGTGGGGGATGTAGCCTTTGAGCTACGGATTTTCAACCTAACCCAATACTTTTGACACGGAACATAAGAATATATGTGAAAAAAATAATAAAATTTCAAACAAATATTAGATTCTTAACCCATGCTTTTAAAAGTATAATGAGTACAAGGCTAAGAATTTTAAAGGTTGAACCGATCAACTTAAAAAAATTGGAATACCCTATGCTAAAATGCAACATCGATCAAGCTAGCCCGGTTGTGTTTTTATACTACCAGCATTATTATGAAAAGAAGCAACAAAAGATTTCAGCTTAATAGAAATAGAGCAATTAAATAGGGAAATAACACTTTATAGCTCAAAAGCAATACATATCACAAAAAGAAAACCAACAGGCAACATCTAATGAAAGCAAATAACAGAAACAATCAACTAAGACTAAATACACAACCAAGAACCATAATTCATTGACAAAAACATGGAAAAATCACCAAACATAACAAAAGGGATTCAAATTAAAGAGCAACCAACGATAATCTAATCGATTTCACGAACTTGGGCATAAATACAAAAAAACACAAAAGAATCCGAATATCCCCGAACCTGTAAAAGAGTGTATGTATTTATGTAACTACAAACAAATAACTTAAGAAATTACCAAGATTATGTGAACCTGTGCCAGGTGAGAATCTACAAAGAAGTTGAAGAAGGAATGAGTTTCAGATAATGTAATGGCCCGACTTGTCGTTTTAAGAATTAACGCCCCGTTCAATGAATAATAGTCTCGAGCGGTTTCACAATATGTATTATGACCCGCGAGTGTGGTCGAGTTTGATTTAATAAAGATTCTGAATTAAATTAAAAGAATAATCCTTATTTAGAAGCTTAAATGAAAAGAGTTGATCGGAGAGTTGACTTTTGAGTAAACGACTCCGAAATAAAATTTTGATGATGTCAATAGCTCCGTATGGTGATTATGGACTTATAAACGTGTCCGGAAAATTATTTGGAGGTCTGTAGAGGAATTTGGCTTGAAATGGCGAAAGATGAATTTTTGGGAAGTTTGACCGGGGGTGACTTTTTGATATCGAGGTCGGAATCCGATTCTGAAAATTTGAATAGCTTCGTTATGTCATTTATGACTTGTGTACAAAATTTAAAGTCATTTCAGATTGATATGATAGGTCCCGGCATCGTTTGTGAAAACTTGAAATTTCAAAGTTCATTAAACTTGAATTGGGGTATGATTCGTGGTTTTAACGTTGTTTGATGTTATTCGAGGTTTCGACTAAGTCCATAATATGTTTTGAGACTTATTGGTATGTTCGGACGGGGTCCCGAGTGCCTCAGGTGAGTTTCGAGGTGGTTTCAGATCATTTCTAGGCTATTTATAGCTGCTGGTTTTTAGCTACAGCAGTGTGCTATGCGATCGCGTGGAATTGGCCGCGATCGCGAAGCACAAAATGGGGGAAAATGGCTAGTGAATCACGATTACAGGAGGCCTTTCGCGATCGCGTAGAGAAAATTTTCTGTTGCACTGACCAAACTTTGCAAGCTTATATCTCACAATCTATAAGGAATTTGGAGATGATAAAAAAATAAAAGTTGTAGCCCTTTATGTCTAGTTTTCAGAAAGTTAAACCATTCATTATTTGGAGTTCTGTACAAAATATTATTACCGTTACACTAGAGGCTGTCCGGAAGAAGTTGTACAAGGCTGTTGGGGAATTTGTTCTTCGCGATCGCGGGAGAATGGCCGCGATCGCATATAGTAAAAAAAAAAGGGCTGGAAAAATTTTGTTCTTTGCGATCGCCGGTGTTTTACCCCGATCGTATAGAGGAAATGACTGGGCAGTAGATTTAAGTTCTGAAAATGGGACTCATCTTTGACGATTTGGAGCCCGGGGAGAGGCGATTTGCTGGAGATTTTCAAAGGAAACATCGGGGTAAGAGTTCTTAACTCAATTTTGGTTAAATAACCCGAATATATTATTGTTTTTATCATTAAATTAGTATTTGGGTTGAAAATGGTAGAAAATTTATAGACTTTAAATTGAAGATTTGGAGGTCGAGTTGTTATCGAAATTTGATAAAATCGATATGGTTGAACTCGTATTGAAATAGTGTTCGGATTTTGTAAAAATTATGTCGGGTTCCGAGAGGCGGGCCCTGCATTGACTTTTGTTGACTTTTTAGAATAAATTTTCAAGTCGACGTTTTATTATCCGGAATTGTTTACGATGAATTTTAATGAAGTTATACAATTAATTTGGATAGATTTGAGCTTTTCGGAGGTCAATTTAACCAAGAAGGCTATTGTGGAATATCGGTCTAACTTAAAAAATATAAGTATCTTGCCTAACTTCTAGTGGAGGAATTAACCTTTAGGCATCGAGTCTTATGTGCCGTTTGTGAAATGTGAAAGGTCGTGTACGCGAGGTGACGAGTACGTACTCGAGCTTATATGTGCAAAATATATTGAGTTTAAGTCTTAGGCATATTGTGTAGTAAATTGGATAATTGTTGGCATTTATTTAATCATCTATTTGCCATGCCTAAATCCAAGTTGGTTGAACTTGTTTTTATATGACAATTTGATGTGATTGTTATTTGAATATTTATGTAATTCCATGAGTTTATTGGTTTGATATTTCTTAGAATTTAATCTCATTATGGATTTTTTCACTGCAAATAATTAATTAACCAAGTTTAAAAAGAAGTGTTAATATAATTATCTAAATTTGGATTAATGAAGGCTTTGCTTTATGTTGAGTAATTTCTATCTCTGTTGATTGTTTTTTTGGGGGTGTTATACACATTGTGTGGAGCCTTCGGCTATTTGTTGTGAAATTAATTGATTTGGTCATATCTTTGGAATTTTGGTTGTGGCCATTGGGCAAATTGTGATATGAACTGATTTTCTTATGTTGTTGTGATAATTTCACGTGTAAATTGTTGTGTTGTGTGAGTTATTATTTTGAGGATATAAGGGTGGCATTTCACCGTTGCTATTATGTGGGTTTAAGGGTGGCATTTCAGTGTTGTTGTGTTTGTTGGAATATTGTCTGGGCGGAGCGATAAGGGTGGCTATAGGAGAGATAAGGGTAGCAATAGGAGTGATAAATGTGACTATTGATATTATCAGGGCGGAGGGATACGGGAGGCTACTATAGAAGTGATAAGGGCGGCTATAGGAGAGATAAGGGTGGCTATTGCCGGGGACGATATGTGATGATGTGGAGTTGTGGTGTTGGTGACTTTCATGTGATGTTGTGATTTTCTTGTGTTTATTTTTATACCTTGTGCAATTTGTCTTGTTGTTGGTAAATTGATAACAATCTGATTTATGTTGAAATTGAGAGCCTGTGGCTATTGTCAGGTAATTGTGATATGAAATGTGGGTACGAGGTGCTGTGATTAAATGATAATGATATTTGGCACGTAAATTATCCGTACAATTGTGATATGAAATGAGGGCACGAGGTGCTGGAAAAATATGATGATTTAATTATGGGCACGAGGTACCGTGAAAATATAAAAAATGGGTTGAGACCCGTGTTTACGAAAAATATAAAAAAGGGCTTAGACCCGTATTCTTATAATTATGAAATGAGGTGTCACAAGGTAACTTTTAATTGAAAGAATTATATTCAGAATATTTATTTAGAAGGATTTTTATTTAGAAAGTATTATATGAAAGAATTGTATTTGAAAGATATTTATTTGAGGAAATCATATTTGAAGAGATTTATTGAAAGAATTATATTTGAAAGATAATTATTTGAGAAAAATATATTTGAAAGAGAGTTATTTGGAAAAATTATATGTGAAAGACATTTATTTGAAGGACTTGAATTAATAAGGTGTAATTGTATTTATTAATTGTTGAGCAAGATTTATGATGTTCTTGTTGTCTGTTGTGCATATCACTGATTGTTTTATGTTTCCCTTATTATTATTTATTTCCTATTATTTTGTATATTATATTGCACAGGCTATTAGACTATTGAGTGTCTTGACTGTACCTCGTCTCTACTCCACTGAGGTTAGTCTTGATACTTACTGGGTACCGTCCGTGGTGTACTCATACTATACTTCTGCATATTTTTGTATAGAGCCAGGTATTGGAGATATCGGACTTGAGCAGAGTTTAAGCGGGATCGTAAGGATTCAAGGTAGAGCTGCTTGGTCGTCGCAGTCCCTTGAAGTCTTTTCATTTCATTGTACTATTAATTTTTAATCAAACAGTATTATATATTCGGTCCTCGTGATCATCCCATGTATTCAGTTAGAGTTCGTGACTCAGTACTACCAGTCTTGGGAAGGTTGTTATATTTATAATTATTTCCGCTGTTAGTTTCTATTTAAAAAAAAGAAATTGGTTTCAAAATGTAATTGAAATCGGCTTACCTATTCTTAGAGATTAGGTGCCATCACGACGCATGTGATGGAATTTTGGGTCGTGACAGGTTGGTATCAGAGCTCTAGGTTCATAGATTCTACGAGTCACGAACGAGTCTAGTAGAGTCTTGCGGATCGGTACAGAGACGTCTGTACTTATCTTTGAGAGGCCATAGAACTGTTAGGAAATTTCCACTTCTTTCATTCCTGTCGTGCGGATTTGTTGATTGTGGAATTTGAGCTTTTGTATCTCTATTCTCTCACAGATGGTGATGACACATTCTACCGGGTTAGCTGAGCAAGCATCCGCACATACTGCTAGGGCTGCAAGAGGTCGAGGCCGAGTTAGAGGCCGAGGCAGAGGTCGAGAAAGGGCACATTCCGCGATTGGAGAACCCGTCAGAGCAACAGTTGAGGAGTCGCCAGTAGCTCCAATTGGGGGACAGGTACCAGAAGCACCTGTTGTTACCCCCTGACTTCAGGAGACTTTAGCACAGTTCCTGAGTATGTTTGGTACATTAACTCAGGTGGGATTGATCTCTGTTGCACCAAATATTTCGCGGATTGGGGGAGTGACTCAGACTCCTACCACAACTCCCGAGCAGTAGGTTCACGATGGTCAGGTTCCGGGTGTAGTACCGGTACAACCTATTATTCTGGTTCGGCCTGAGGTCAGGCCAGAGGCATCAGAAGAAGAATAAAAGAGACTTGAAAGATTTAAGAGGTATAGTCCACCTACTTTCAGTGGCACAACTACAGAGGATGCCCAAGGATTTTCTGGAAAATTGTCACTGTATTCTCCGCACCATGGGTATTGTGGAAGTGAGCGAAGTTGCCTTTACTATATTTCAACTGTCAGGTGCAGTGTATCGATGGTTGCAAATATATGAAGAAGGTATACCAGCCGATGCAACACCACCAACTTGGGCTCAATTTCCAGAAATGTTCTTGAAAGAGTTTGTTCCCCAGACTCTACGAGATGCGTGGCGCACAGAGTTTGAACGGTTGCGTCAGGGCACTATGACAACATCAGAATATGCTATCAAATTTAGTGGGTTAGCCTATCATGCACCTATCTTAGTTCCTACAATCAGAGAACGGGTCTGCAGATTCATTGAGGGGCTCGATTATAATATTAAAATATGCATGGCTCGAGAGTTGCAAACTGATACTCCATTTCTACAAGTAGTGGAGATTGAAAGGAAGATTGAGGGTGTTTTAAGCAAGGAAAGGGAGTCTAAGGAGGCAAAAAGGTCTCGAAGAGAGGGTTAAGTGGATTTTACTCTTCAGCTAGGACCCATTATAGCAGAGGCTCGAGTAGTCGGCCAGCTCAATCCGCACATCAGATTACTCGGAGTACTCCAATAAGTTCTTACAATGCACCACCAGCACGAGATTCATATAATGATTATTTCAGTTATCCGACACAGGCTCAGTATGAACAACCGTGACCTCAGAGGGGTTGTTATGAGTGCGGTGATACTAGGGGCATCATGAGAAATTGTCCCAGACTTGGGAGGGGTGGATTTCATCAGAGAACTCAAGCTACAAGCTTTATTCCAATTAATACTTCACGTGCACAGTCAGTTAGAGGTGGAGGACAGGCGGGTAGTGGGCGGCTAAGAGGTGGAGGCCCGACCTGTTGATATAATCGTTATGATTTAGCTGAGGCCGATACACCAGATGGTGTCATTACAGGTACGATCCCAATTTGTTATAAAAGAATATTTTCGCTTAGTTTGATTCGGATCTGAATATTGAGGTGTGTCCTCCTATTATGTTCCGCTTATGGGTGAGTTTCATAAATTTGTGACCCAGTTATATGTTTATCCATGTTGGGAGATTTGAAGATGTGATCCCGTGTCTGTCATTTTATTTTTGTACACCATTGAGGGCTATAAGTCCAAAAGTAATTTTTATTATTCATTATAGTGGGTTTAATGTGTTTCAGAATAATTGATTCTAATTTTTATGAATTATATGCCCTACCGGTATGAGGGTTCATTATGTGATGTGAAAATTGTTTATGAAATATATTAAAAAGAAGAAAGATAGAAAATTGAAATTTCAATTGGCACAATGTGAAAAATACTTGTGATTCGGAGTTGAGGACGGGATCCTCACATTTTTATATGAAGAGAAATATTTAAACCGGGCAACAAGCCGCGATGGAAGTTATATAAGGACGAGGTCCTTATGGTGAAATATTTATGAGTTTAAAATTCTCCCTATGTGAAATTTAATTTGAACAAAAATATTAATAGGGAGTCATGTATGTTAGGCTTATTTGATAATTCTTGTATATTTTCTGTGCATATTCGGCCATTTTCGTGCTGTAAATATTGAGTTTTAGCCTATGAGATGAGTGCCCAGGTGGCGTTAAATGTGACTCATTAATCTGAGTAAGTAATCATGAGGTCTTCATGCCTCACATTCTGTTGTCAGTGTTGTGAAAATTTAAAATGAGGTGGTGGTTAATATGAGATTAATTGATGATGCTGGAATTAATTAGGAACGACTTTTAAGACCAGAGATGTGGTGATGAACATACATATGGTGTGCTTCATGTCCTGATATCATTGTGATAATGCAGTGCTTGTAAGGCTGAGATTAGTGTTATTGATATATACATTATGGTGTTTTGTTGGATTGTGGATGTTGTTAGGAGTTGTTTTGGTGTTACTCTGGAAGGTGGTTAGGCCCAATTACAACGGAGACTCTACCGAAATTTCTGAAAATTTTGGGAGTTAGAAAAATTTGGGAGATTGATATGTGCGAAACAAGAGATAAATTATGTTATGTGTTTGAGGGCGAATGATCCTAAGCGGGGAAGAATGTAACACCCCAGAAAAAAATTGAAGTACTTCAACACTATGAAGAAATTTGATGTGTGCGTAGGCACGAGTTGCTATAGCCAGTTGAGACTAATACCGTGCATTGTTATGAAAATCGGGCCTTTTGAAAGTGTTTGGAGTGTAAGAAATTGATCTTAAAGTTTACAAATATGGATAAAAGAAATAATCTCAAATGAGATGGTGTTGTCGGGCTTATCTCAAATACGGTAACGTGGGATCAACCGTGAGTGTATGTGTAAAAGTAAAATCATCAATTTGGTAACCTCGGAATAATTCTTAGCACGTTCGAGGACGAACGTTTGTTTAAGAGGTGGAGAATGTAACGACCCGACTTATCGTTTTAAGAATTAACGCCCCGTTCAGTGACTTAAGGTCTCGTGTTGTTTCGCAATATGTATTATGACCCGCGGGTGTGGTCAAGTTTGATTTACTGAAGATTCCGAATTAAATTAAAAGAACAATCCTTATTTAGAAGCTTAAATAGAAAGAATTGATCGGAGAGTTGACTTTTGAGCAAATAACTCCGAAATAAAATTTTGATTATGTCAATAGCTCCGTATGGTGATTATGGACTTAGGAGCATGTCAGAAAAATTATTTGGAGGTCTATAGAGGAATTTGGCTTGAAATGGCGAAAGATGAATTTTTACGAAGTTTGATCGGGGGGTTGACTTTTTGATATCGGGGTCGGAATCCGATTCTGAAAATTTGAATAGCATCGTTATGTCATTTATGACTTGTGTGCAAAATTTAAATTCATTGCGGATTTATTTGATAGGTCCTGATGTCGTTTGTGAAAACTTGAAATTTCAAAGTTCATTAAACTTGAATTGGAGTATGATTCGTGGTTTTAACGTTGTTTGATGTTATTAGAGGTTTCGACTAAGTCCGTAATATGTTTTGAGACTTGTTGGTATGTTCGGACGGGGTCCCGAGTGCCTCGGGTGAGTTTCGGGGTGATTTCGGACCATTTCTAGGCTATTTATAGCTGCTGGTATTTAGCTACAGCAGTGTGCTATGCGATCGCGTGGAATTGGCCGCGATCGCGAAGCAAAAAATGGGGGGAAATGGCCAGTGAATTGCGATTGCGGGAGGCCTTTCACGATCGCGTAGAGAAAATTTTCTACTGTACTGACCCGACTTTGGAAGCTTATATTTCACAATCTATAAGGAATTTGGAGATGATCCGAAAATTTATGACTGTTATACTAGAGGCTGTCCAGAAGAAGTTGGACAAGGCTGTTGGGGAATTTGTTATTCGTGATCGCGGGAGAATGGCCTCGATCGCATAGAGTAAAAAAGGGCTGGAAAAATTTTGTTCTTCACGATCGCCGGTGTTTTTTCGCGATCACATAGAGGAAATGACTGGGCAGCATATTTAAGTTCTGAATCTTTGACGATTTGGAGCTCGGGGAGAGGCGATTTTCGGAAGATTTTCAAGGGAAATATCGGGGTAAGAGTTCTTAACTCAATTTTGGTTAAATTACCCGAATATATTATTATTTTTATCATTAAATTAGTATTTTGGGTTGAAAATGGTTGAAAATTTATAGACTTTAAATTGAAGATTTGGAGGTCGAGTTTTTATCGGAATTTGATAAAATGAGTATGGTTGAACTCGTATCTCAATGGGTGTTGACGTTTTGTAAAAATTATGTCGGGTTCTGAGAGGCAAGCCCCGTGTTGACTTTTGTTGACTTTTTAGAATAAATTTTCAAGTCGACGTTTTATTATCCGGAATTATTTTTGATGAATTTTAATGAAGTTATACAATTAATTTGGATAGATTTGAGCTTTTCGGAGGTCAATTTAAGCAAGAAGGCTAATTTGGAATATCGGCCTAATTTCAAAAAGGTAAGTATCTTGCCTAACTTTGAGTGGGAGAATTACCCTTTAGGCATCGAGTCTTATATGCCGTTTGTGAAATGTGAAAAGCCGTGTACGCGAGGTGACGAGTACGTACTTAGGCTTATATGTGAAAAATATATTGAGTTTAAGTCTTAGGCATATTGTGTATTAAATTGGATAATTGTTGGCATTTATTTAATCATCTATTTGTCATGCCTAAATCCATGTTGGTTGAACTTGTTTTTATATGACAATTTGATGTAATTATTATTTGAATATTTATGTAATTCCGTGAGTTTGCTGGTTTGATATTTCTTGAAATTTAATCTCATTATGGATTTTTCCTATGCAAATAATTAATTAAGCAAATTTAAAAAGAAGTGTTAATATAATTATCTAAATTTGGATTAATGAAATCTTTGCTTTATGCTGAGTAATTTCTATCTCTGTTGATTATTTTTTTACGGTGATATACACATTGTGTGGAGCCTTTGGCTATTTGTTGTGAAATTAATTGATTTGGTCGTATCTTTGGAATTTTGGTTGAGGCCATTGGGCAAATTGTGATATGAACTGATTTTGTTATATTGCCGTGATAACTTTCCGTGTAAATTATTGTGTTGTGTGAGTTATCATTTTGAGGATATAAGGGTGGCATTTCACCGTTGCTATTATGTGGGTATAAGGGTGGCATTTTACTGTTCTTGTGTTTGTTGGAATATTGTCTGGGCGGAGCGATAATGGTGGCTATAGGAGAGATAAGGGTGGCAATATGAGCGATAAGGGTGGCTATTGATATTGTCAGGGAGGGGGGATAAGGGAGGCTATTATAGGAGTGATAAGGGCGGCTATAGGAGAGATAAGGGTGGATTTTGTCGGGGACGATATATGAGGATGTGGAGTTGTGGTGTTGGTAATTTTCATGTGATGTTGTGATTTTTTTGTGTTTATTTTTATACCTTGTACAATTTGTCTTGTTGTTGGTAAATTGATAACAATCTGATTTATGTTGAAATTGAGAGCCTGTGGCTATTGCCAGGCAATTGTGATATGAAATGTGGGCACGAGGTGCTGTGATTAAAAGATAATGATATTTGACACGTAAATTGTCCGTGCAGTTGTGATATGAAATGAGGGCACGTGGTGCTGGGAAAATATGATGATTTAATTATGGGCACGAGGTGCCGTGGAAATATGAAATATGGGCTGAGACTCGTGTTTATGAAAAATATGAAAAAGGGATGAGACCCATATTCTTATGATTATGAAATGAGGTGTCAGAGGGTGACTTTTAATTGAAAGAATTATATTCAGAATATTTATTTGGAAGGATTTTTATTTAGAAAGTATTATATGAAAGAATTGTATTTGAAAGATATTTATTTGAGGAAATCATATTGAAGAGATTTATTGAAAGAATTATATTTCAAAGATAATTATTTGAGAAAATTATATTTGAAAGAGAGTTATTTGGAAGAATTATATGTGAAAGACATTTATTTGAAGGACTTGAATTAATTGGGTGTAATTGTATTTATTAATTGTTGAGCGAGATTTATGGTGTTCTTGTTGTCTGTTGTGCATATCACTAGTTGTTTTATGTTGGCCTTATTGTTATTTGTTTCCTATTATTTTGTATATTATATTGCACAGGCTATTAGACTATTGAGTGTCTTGACTGTACCTCGTCTCTACTCCACTGAGATTAGTCTTGATACTTACTGGGTACCGTCCGTGGTGTACTCATACTATACTTCTGCACATTTTTGTATAGAGCCAGGTATTGGAGATATTGGATTTGAGCAGAGCTAAAGCGGGATCGTAAGGATTCAAGATAGAGCTGCTTGATCATCGCAGTCCCTTGGAGTCTTTTCATTTCATTGTACTGTTAATTTTTAATCAAACAATATTGTATATTGGGTCCTCGTGATCATTCCATGTATTCAGTTAGAGTTCGTGACTCAGTACTACCAATTTTGGGAAGGTTGCTATATTTGTAATTATTTCCGCTGTTAGTTTCTATTTTAAAAGAAAACAATTGGCTTCAAAATGTAATTGAAATCGGCTTACCTAGTCTTAGAGACTAGGTGCCATCACGACGCCTGTGGTGGGATTTTGGGTCGTGACAGATAATATGAGAGAGAGAGAGGAGAATCTGAGAAGTAGACACTGAAAGCTAGTTTACTTTATTGAAAAGGGAGTCTGACACCAAAGTGTGGTTCTTTTGGACTCAAATGACCTAAATAGGTAAAAAGAAAAACTGGGTACCATTTTAAATATAGCATGGTTATTCACCGCGCTATACCTTAACGGACAAACGTGTCGTTAAGGTATAGTGCGGTGAATAATCGAGCTATATTTGAACTAAAAAAAGGACGGGCTGTATAGCGCACATATAGGACGCGCTATAGTATAGCGCAGTGAATACATGCGCTATACATACATAATCATTGTCTCTATGTATAAGTAAGTATAACAAATAACATACCAGTGCCTCATGCCTCCCGGCGTATGGAATGTACCGACCACCAGCGCGATGAACGGGATTCCTTACGAGAAGTCGGGTAACGCTGCGATACCAACCCATATACTCATGCTCGCCATCCGTATGCTCATGTGGAGGGGGTGGCCGAATCAGGTCATGCCTCTGGTCCCAAACCTCAATCTGGGCCTCTAGCGAGGCCAAGTATGTCTGGTCAACCCTGGAACGATCATCCCGCTAGTAATGTGTCCTAAGCCAAGTAGGCGGAATAGGTACAAGCTGTGGTTGATCAAACTGGCGAAGGACTCGCTCGGTGGCATGATGCTCGACAATATCGAGACATATCAATGGGACAGAAGAGCTCCACATATCTCGGCCACGGGAGCAATAATCGGGCAAACCAGCTATGAGCTTGTCGCTGTATGGCCTCCATACGAACTATTAATTAAACACAGGAATCGTGAGTAAACGCAACACATATAAAGCCAGGCCAAGTAAACTTAAGTATACATGTACTTGCGTGCCTTCAAGCAAATCCAACAATTCCCTGTAATAGGGGAGATGATGTTGAGCCTCGAACTCGCGTCCATAGCCTCCCCTATCAACCCACCTCCAATAAAAAGGTAAAAACGGTGGAGGTGGTGCATCCGGAGCCATCGGTGGTAAAGGTGGTTAGAACTGTAGGAACCGCTCCCAGGCCCAAACTTAATATAGATTGTGGATGTTAAATTTACTGTATTTTTTTTACTATGTATGTTATAATCATAAAAAGAATTGACTATGTTTTCACCTGTAGCAGCGGTAAAAATCCGGCAACGTTATGCACGCCCAACATATCTGCCTATACAGGTAACCTAGAAAAGCTGCACCCCAGCTGTAGCTAGGTAAATCATCTAGTTGTTCCATATGATGTAGAAATCTCAAGCTGACTAGGTTTCCTGAAGTGTTCGGGAATAGTACACCACCAAACATCAGCAACAACAACAATCTCGTGTGCCGGTCGATATCCTTCGCCGGTGAACCATCCGTAATCTCCGCATCCATCGCCGCCAGATGCTGCCGAACGGGCATCAGCTGTAATCGACTCACCCCACTCAATGCAGTCTCCTCTGCTAGCTGGAAACAGGTGAGTCGCTGCAACATATGCAGGTAATGCACTCCGCTATAGTCTCTAAGAGCATGCGGGTAAGCTACAGGTAATCCATCAACCGGCAGCCCAAAGAGAACATCCACGTCCTCAAGCATGATGGTAGCCTCGCCGATGGATAGATGAAACGTGTGCGTCTCCAGTCGCCACTACTCTATAATAGCCGTGATCAATGCCCATGTTACGACCCAAAACCTAACCCGTCGTGATGGCGCCTATCGTGATACTAGGCAAGCCGACCTTTCTAAAACACTTTCAAAATTTAACATAAGTGAATTAAGACATTTAAAATAACCAAAGTTTTTCATAAAAATAGGGGTAAATCCCAAATAAAATATAAGTGCGGAAAAATAGCCCGACATCGGGGTGTCACTGAGTCATGAGCATCTGAAAACCAATCTAGAAACAGAGTCTTCTACAGTCCGATCAAATAAATCATCAATATGAGGCAATGGATACATGTTCTTCACTGTAACTTTGTTCAGCTGGCAATAATCAATGCACATACGCATAGAACCATCCTTCTTCTTCACAAACAAGACCGGAGCACCCTAAGGTGACACAGAAGGCCGAATGAAGCCCTTATCATCCAACTCCTGTAACTGCTCCTTCAACTCAGGAGGAGCCATACGATATGGAGGAATAGAGGATAGGCTGAGTGCCCGGCAACAAATCAATGCCAAAATCAATATCTTTGTCGGGCGGCATGCCCGGAAGATCAGCTGGAAACACATTTGGAAAATCCCTCACTACTGGGACTAACTCAACTGTAGGGGTATCAATACTGACATCTCTCACATAAGCTAGATACGCGTCACACCCCTTCTCAACCATTTATTGAGCTTTAAGAAATGAAATAGCTCTGCTGGGAGTATACTCTAAGGTACCTCTCCACTCTAATCGCGGTAATCTTGGCATAGCCAGCGTCACGGTCTTAGCGTGAAAATCAAGAATAGTATAATGGGGCGACAACCAATCTATGCCCAAGATAACATCAAAGTTTACCATACTGAGAAATAATAAATCGGCTCTGGTCTCAAAACCACTAAGAGGAACCAAACATGATCGATACACGCGGTCCACAACAAGAGAATCTCCCAAAGGTGTAGACACATAAATAGGAGACCTCAAAGAATCACGAGATACGCCCAAATATGGGGCAAAATAAGAGGACACATAGTAATAAGTGAAGCCTGGGTCAAATAAAATCGACGCATCTCTATGACAAATCGAAACTATACCTGTAATGACAGAGTCGGAAGCAACTGCGTCTGTACAAGCATGAAGAGCATAATATCTGGTTTGGCCTCCCCCTCTAGGCGACTTCGACCTCCCTGACCTCCACCTCAAGCTGGCGGAGAGTGGGGAAGTAGTTGGTGCTGGAATCATAGCCTGAGGACCCGGTGGAGCACGCAGTGGCTGAGAAGTCTGTGGAGGTGCACCCCTCCTAAGTCTGGGGCAATCCCTTACCATATGGCGGGTGTCGCCACACTCAAAACAAGCCCTCGGAGGGCATGGCTTTTGTGCTTGGCTCGGGCCAGATCTGCTGGACTGACCGCTAAAAGCACCGCGTGCAGGAGGCGCACTAGATACTGGTGATGCATAATGAGGTTCCTAGGGCCTAGAAGGGGCTGGAATACCACTAGCGACTGGAAGTGCTGAGTGGACGGGGCGACTCACATAACCCCTACCATGACGAACTGCAGCTGGGGCACGAGTACCACTATAAGTGCCAGAATCTCGAGACTTCTTGGCCTCCCTCTCCTCTCTCTCCCAAGCAAGCATACCCTCCAATCTCCTAGCACTACTCACAACCTGCTGGTAAGAAATATCCATCTCCAACTCTCGGGCCATACTAAGCCCGATACTAGGGTGGAGTCCCTCAATAAATCGACGAACCCTCTCTCGAATTGTGGCAACCAAGGCTGGAGCATGTCGTGCAAAATCACTGAAGCAAACTGCATACTCTGACACAGTCATAGCACCTTGGCCCAACTGCTCAAACTCCGTGCGCCATGCGTCTTTTAGACTCTGGGGAACATACTACCTCAACAACATGTCCGAGAATTGAGTCCATGTAAGTAAAGCTTCCTCAGCCGGACTACCCAACTCATAAGCACGCCACCACTGATAGGCTGCTCCTCTAAGCTGGAATTTAGTAAAAGAAATCCCACTCGATTCTGCTACACCCATAGTACGGAGAATACGGTGACACTCTTCCAGAAAACTTTAGGCATCCTCTGACGCCAATCCACTGAAGGTAGAAGGGTGGTACTTCTTGTACCTCAAGTCTGAGCTACTCCGCCTCATAAAGTGCTGCCCTAACCTCGGGCTGAGCTAGAGCTACCGGTTGCATTAGTATAATCTCTGGAACCTGGCCGACCTGAGCCCGCTACTCTGGAGTACCGGCGATGGGAGTCTATGCTCCTCCCCCGGCCTGAGATGTGGCAGGAGCAAGTGGAATCAATCCAGCCTAAGCCAAGGTGCTGAACATGCTCAAAAACTAGGCTAGAGTCTCCTGGAGGGCTGGTGCAGCAACATGTACCTCAGGTGTCTGCCCTCCAGCTGGAGCTGCTGGGGGATCCTCTGTAGCAACTCTCGCCACTCTAGCTGGGGGCACGGGTGCCTAGTCATCAGATCCGCCTATACATATCCTCACCATCTGTGAGAGAATAGAATACAGAAGTTTAGATTTCTTTTTTTTTTGAAGTCAACAATTTTCGCACGATAAGGAATCAAAGTAGTAAAATTTTTCCTAACAGTTCCGTAGCCTCCCGAAGATAAGTACAGACGTCTCCGTACCGATCCGCGAGACTCTAATAAATCGGGTTGTGACTCACGACACCTATGAACCTAGAGCTCTGATACCAATTTGTCACGGCCCAATTCTCCCTCCGTAAGATATCAAGATGGCATCTAGTCTCTACGACTAGGTAAGCCTAACAAAAAGCAAAAATAACAAAAATGGAAGCAAAACTTAATAACTAACTACAACAGATAACTAAATAACTCATAACAATGCCACTCGACATTTACAATAAAAACCACTCTAGTAATACACAATATTCCTAAAACCCGGAACATCATATGTCACAAGCTACAGAGGAAAACTAGTATCTCTATACAACAGAGTCTAACAAAAGAAGTACGGAAGGTAAATGACATAGGAGAGAATAGATGGGGACTCTGAGGTCTGCGGACGCGGAAAATGTACCTTGAAGTCTCCGTACAACAGAAAGCACTCTCAGCTAGTAGCGGGGCTGATAAGAAGCACCTGAATCTGCACACAAAACATGTGCAGAAGAGTAGCATGAGTACACCACAACGGTACCCAGTAAGTGCCAAGCATAACCTCGGTAGAGTAGTGACGAGGTCAGGTCAGGTCCTACTGGAATAATAAAATAAGACAGATAATATAATAAAAATAAAGTAAAATGGAGAATTTAACAGAAAGAATTCACAGAGAAATAACAACATAGAACAAAAGTAAATACTCAACAGGGGATCTCCTGAGATACCGTCTCGTAGTCCCAAAAGTAAATATGTGAGGAGATCTCCCGAGGTACTACCTCAGGCAAGGTAAGCTCATAAGCAACCTCCCCAACACACCACAACACCTCGAATGGGCCGATAAACCTTGGGCTCAGCTTGCCCTTCTTTCCGAACCTCATAACACCCTTCAAGGGCAAAACCCGGAGCAAGACCCGCTCTACAACCATGAATGCAACATTGCGAACCTTCCGATCTGCATAACTCTTCTGTCTAGACTGGGCTGTGCGAAGTCGATCCTGAATCACCTTAACCTTTACCAAAGCATCCTAAACTAAGTCTGTGCCCAATAGCCTAGCCTCGCCCGGCTCGAACCAACCCACTAGATACCGACACCGCCTACCATATAGAGCCTCATACGGTGCCATCTGGATGCTCGACTGATAACTGTTGTTGTAGGCAAACTCCACAAGTGGCAAGAACTGATCCCATGAACCTCCAAACTCCATCACACCCGCACGGAGCATATCCTCTAATATCTAAATTGTGCACTCGGACTGTCCATCCGTCTAAGGGTGAAATGTTGTGCTCAACTCTACTTGAGTACCCAACTCACATTGTACGACACTCTAGATCCATGATGCAAACTACGTACCCTGGTCAGAGATAAGAGATACCGGCACGCCATGAAGCCTGACAATCTCGCGGATATAAACTCGAGCCAACTGCTCGAAAGAATAAGTAGTCATCTCAGGAATGAAATGAGCTGACTTGGTCAGCCTATCCACAATCACCCAAACTGCATCAAACTTCCGCTGAGTCCGTGGAAGCCCAACAACAAAATACATAGTGATCCGCTCCCATTTTCACTCTGGAATCTCTAACTTCTGAAGCAATCCACATGGCCGTTGATGCTCATACTTTACCTGCTGGCAATTCAGACACCGGGCTACATATACCACTATGTCCTTCTTCATTCTCCTCTACCAGTAATGCTTCCTCAAGTCCTGATACATCTTCGCGGCACCCGGGTGAATGGACTACCATGAATTGTGAGCCTTCTGGAGAATCAACTCACACAGACCATCTACATTTGGCACACATAGCCTGTCCTGTATCTTCAGTGCACCATCATCTCCAATAGTGACCTCCTTAGCATCACCGTGCTAAAACATGCACTTAAGGACAAGCAGATAGGGGTCATCATACTGACACTCCTTGATATGATCATAAAGAGAAGACCGAGAGACTACACAAGCCAACACTCGACTCGGCTCGAAAATATCCAATCTAACAAACTGGTTGGCTAAGGCCTGAACATCTAACTCCAATGGCCTCTCTTCTACTGGTAGATATGCTAAGCTCCCCAAACTCTCCTCCCGATGACTCAAAGCATCGACCACCACATTGGCCTTCCTGAGATGTACAAAATGGTGATATCATAATCCTTAAGCAGCTCCAACCACCTCCGCTAACACAAGTTAAGATCCTTCTATTTAAATAGATGCTGCAAACTCCGGTGATCAGTGTAGATCTCACAAGGGACACCGTACAAATAGTGCCACCAAATCTTCAAGTCATGAACAATAGTTGATAACTCAAGGTCGTGGAAAGGATAGTTCTTTTCATGCACCTTCAGTTGTCTAGACACGTAGGCAATCACCCTACCGTCCTGCATCAACACTGTGTCGAGACCAATCCGCGATGTATCACAATATACAATATAAGACCCCAAACCTGTAGGCAATACCAGTACTGGGGCTGTAGTCAAAGCTGTCTTGAGCTTCTAAAAGCTCTCCTCACACTCCTCTATCCACCTGAACGGAGCACCCTTCTGGGTCAGCCTGGTCATAGGTGCTGCAATAGATGAGAAACCCTCTATAAATCGACGGTAATACCCCGCCAAACCAAGAAAACTCCGGATCTCCGTAGCTGAGGACGGTCTGGGCCAACTCTACACTGCTTCAACCTTCTTTGAATCCACCTTGATCCCATCACTCGATACTACATGACCCAAAAATGCCACTGAGTCTAGCCAAAACTCACACTTTGAAAATTTTGCGTATAACTTCTTTTCTCTCAAGATCTGAAGCACAGTCCTCAGGTGCTGCTCATGATCCTCCCGAGTCTGGGAGTACACCAGAATGTCGTCAATAAACACAATGACGAATGAGTCAGGATACGGCCGGAACACACTGTGCATCAAGTGCATAAAAGCTGCTGGGGACTTGGTCAACCCAAGGGACATCACAAGGAACTCGTAGTGATCATACCGAGTTCTGAAAGCAGTCTTCGAGATAGCTGCTTCCCGAATCTTCAACTGATGATAGCCTGAATGTAAGTCAATCTTGGAAAATACTCTGGCACCCTGTAACTGATCAAATAAATCATCAATACGAGGCAATAGATATTTGTTCTTCACTGTAACTTTGTTCAGCTGGCGATAATCAATGCACATTCGCATAGAACCATCCTTCTTCTTCACAAACAAGACTGGAGCACCCCCAAGTATACACACTGGGCCGAATGAAGCCCTTATCAACCAACTCTCGTAATTGCTCCTTCAACACCTTCAACTCAGGAGGAGCCATATGATATGGAGGAATAGAGATGGGCTCAGTGCCCGACAACAAATCAATGCCAAAATCAATATCTCTGTCGGGCGGCATGCCCGGAAGATCAGCTGGAAACACATCTGGAAAATCCCTCACTACTAGGACTGACTCAACTGTAGTGGTAACAATACTGACATCTCTCACATAAGCTAGATACACGTCACACCCCTTCTACACCATTCATTGAGCTTTAAGAAATGAAATAACTCTACTGGGAGTATACTCTAAGGTACCTCTCCACTCTAATCGCAGTAATCCTAGCATAGCTAGCGTCACGCTCTTAGCGTGACAATCAAGAATAGAATAATGGGGCGACAACCAATCTATGCCAAGATAACATCAAATTCTACCATACTGAGTAATAATAAATCGGCTCTGGTCTCAAAACCACTAAGAGCAACCAAACATGACCGATACACGCGGTCCACAACAAGAGAATCTCCCAAAGGTGTAGACACATAAATAGGAGAACTCAAAGAATCACGAGATATGCCCAAATACAGGGCAAAATATGAGGACACATAGGAATAAGTGGAGCCTGGGTCAAATAAAATCAACGCATCTTTATGCCAAACAGGAATAATACTTGTATGACAGAGTCGGAAGCAACGGCCTCTGTACGAGCAGGAAGAGGATAATATCTAACCTGGCCTCCCCCTCTAGGGCGACTTCGAGCTCCCTGACCTCCACCTCGAGCTGGCGGAGCAGGTGGGGCGGTAACTAGTGCTGTAATCATAGCCTGAGGACCCGATGGAGCACGCGGTGGCTGAAAAGTCTATAGAGGTGCACCTCTCCTAAGTCTGGGGCAATCCCTCACCATATGGTGAGTGTCGCCATACTCAAAAAAAGCCCTCAGAGTGTGTGGTTTCTATGCCTAGCTCGGGTCAGATCTGCTGGACTGACTGCTAAAAGCACCCCATGCAGGAGGCGCACTAGATATTGGCGGTGCATAATAAGGTACCTGGGGCCTAGAAGGGGCCGGAATACCACTGGTGGCTGGAAGTGTTGAGTGGACGCGTAGACTCACATAACCCCTACCATGAAGAACTAAAGTTGGGGCACGAGTACCACCATAAGTGCCAGACTCTCGAGACCTCTTGGCCTCCCTCTCATTTCTCTCCCGAGCAAACATACCCTCCAATCTCCTAGCAATACTCATAACCTGCTAGTAAGAAATACCCATCTCCAACTCTCAAGCCTTGCTAAGCCTGATATAGGGGTGGAGTCCCTCAATAAACTTACGAACCCTCTCTCGAACTGTGGCAACCAAGGCTGGTGCATGTTGGGCCAAATCACTGAAGCAAACTGCATACTCTAACATAGTCATAGCACCATGTCGCAACTGCACAAACTCCGTGTGCCATGTGTCTTTGAGACTCTGGGGAACATACTCCCTCAAGAACATGTCTGAGAACTGAGTCCATGTAAGTGAAGCTGACTCAGCCGGACTACCCAACTCAAAAGCACGCCACCACTGATAGGCTGCTTCTCTAAGCTGGAATGTAGTAAAAGATACCCCACTCGATTCAGCTATGCCCATTGTACGGAGAATACAGTGACACTCTTCCAGAAAACTCTGGGCATCCTCTGATGCCAATCCACTGAAGGTAGGAGTGTGGTACTTCTTGTACCTCTCAAATCTAAGCTGCTCCGCCTCAGAAACTATTGCTCTAACCTCGGGCTGAGCTGGAGCTACCGGCTGCATCGGTATAATCTCTGGAACCTGGTCGACATGAGCCCGCTGCTCTGGAGTACCGGCGACGGGAGTTTGTGCTCCTCCCCCCGCTTGAGATGTGGCAGAAGCAAGTGGAATCAATCCAGCCTGAGCCAAGGTACTGAACATGCTCAAACATTGGGCTAGAGTCTCCTAGAGGGCTGGTGCAGCAACAGGTACCTCAGGTGTTTGCCCTCCAGCTGGAGCTACTTGGGGCTCCTCTGTAGCATCTCGTGCAAGTGCTCTGGCCGTACCACGTGGACGTGATCGGCCTCTACCCCAGCCCCAGCCCCGGCCTCTCGCAGCTCTAGCAGGGGCGCGGGAGCTTAGTCGTCAGATCCGTATGTACATGTCCTCACCATCTGTGAGAGAATAGAATACAGAAGTTTAGAATTTTTTTTTGAAGTCAACAATTTTCGAACGATAAGGAATCAAAGTAGTGAAATTTTTCCTAACAGTTCCATATCCTCCCGAAGATAAGTACAGATGTCTCCGTACTGATCCGCGAGACTCTAATAAACCGGCTTGTGACTCACAAAACCTATGAACCTAGAGCTCTGATACCAATTTGTCACGACCCAATTCTCGCTTCGTAAGATGTCGTGACGGAACCTAGTCTCTACGACTAGGTAAGCCTAACAAAAATCGGAAATAACAAAAATGGAAGTAAAACTTAACAACTAACTGCAACAGATAAATAAATAACTAGTAACAATGCCGCTCGGCATTTACAATAAAAACCACTCTAGTAATACACAGTATTCCTAAAACCCAGAACATCATAAGTCACAAGTTACAGAAGGAAACTTGTATCTCTATACACCAGAGTCTAACAAAAGAAGTACGGAAGGTAAATGACATTGGAGAGAATAGAGGGGAACTCAGAGGTCTGCGGACGCAGTAGATGTACCTTGAAGTCTCCGTATAACAGCAAGCACTCTTAGCTAGTAGCGGGGCTGATAAGAAGTACCTGGATCTGCACACAAAACATGTGCAGAAGAGTAGCATGAGTACACCACAACGGTACCCAGTAAGTGCCAAGCCTAACCTAGGTAGAGTAGTGACGAGGTCAGGTCTGGGCCCTATTGGGATATAATAATAACACAGATGATATAATAAAATTGAAGTAAAACTGAGAATTTAACAGAAAGAATTCACAGAGAAATAACAACACAGAACAATGAGATAACAACAGGGGCGCTCCCGAGATACCGTCTCGTAGTCCCAAAAGTAAATACTCAACAGGTGATCTCTTGAGATACCGTCTTATAGTCCAAAAGGTAAATATGCGAGGATATCTCCCGAGGTACCGCCTCAAAGTCTCAAAAGTAAATATGCGAGGAGATCTCCCGAGGTACCGCCTCGTAGTCTCAAAAGTAAATGTACAGGGGGATCTCCCGAGGTACCGCCTCGTAGTCCCAAAAATAAATATGCAGGGAGAACTCCCGAGGTACCGCCTAGTAGTCTCAAAAGTAAACACACAACTCAACCAATAAATACAACAGTTAACAACAAGAATTCTACAGTTAAGACTGATAGAGATCAAGGAAGAACAGGAAGTCAACTAGGCATGATGCACAGAGTTCAAATAAGAAGTTAAAGCACGTAGACATGCGATATTAGACTACATAGGATAACTACACATGCTGGTATAACTCAATTAAGATGAAAACAGGTTGCTACCCAGTAAAAGTCGGGTTTTACAACAACAGGCCCGTGTACGCATTCATCACCTCACGTACACGGCGCTCACATATCACAACAGTACCAAAGCCTAAAGGGGTTTCCCCCACACAAGGTTAGGCAAGCCACTTACCTCGAACCAAGCTCAAATTAATCTGTAAGAATGCCTTTTCCTCGATTATCCGACACTAAATAGCCCAAACCTAGCCAAAACTAATTGCATACCATAAATACAAGTATAATAGACTATTATAATTAATGAAATTAAGACTTTAACAAGAAATTCAAAAATACTCTAAAAAGTCGACATGGGCCCACGTCTCGAAATCGGGTAAAAATTACAAAATACGAACACCCAATCAACCACGAGTTCACTCATACCACAATTATCCAAATCCGAACCAAAACTCAAAAACTTATTTGAAGAACTTCTCCCATTTGTTTCAAATTTTTTAACCCGAATCCAAAATTAAAGGATGGAATTAATGACAAATTAGTGGAATATAACCATAAATGGGTTAAGAATCGTTACCCAAAAGCTTTCTATGAAAATCTCCCAAATTATCGCCCAAATCCGAGCTCTCAAAGTCCCAAAATTGAAGATGGGATAAAACCCTCGAACCTGGCCTTTTCTGCCCAGCGATTTCGCATCTGCGGGCCTATAATCGCACCTGCGAGGCTGCACCTATAGAAATTCCATCTCAGGTGCGGACTTAAGTCCCCTGGGTCCACATCTGCGAGAGAAGCGTTGCACCTGCGGATGCGCTCCTGCGACCAAGGAGTCGCACCTGCGGCCCTCACCGCTCCTGCGCACCATCCCACCGCAGAAGCGAGGCCGCTTCTGCACAAATAGATCTGCACCTGCGAACCCAGCCTGGGCTGCCCAAATCTGCATCTGGGCTCCTCCTTCCGCACATACGAGTCCGCCCCTGCGGCCTCCCTACCGCAAGTGTGAAACACCATAAACCATAAAACTTCAACAATTTGCATAAGTCCAAATTCAATCCGTTATGCATCTGAAACACACCCGAGGTCCCCGGGATCTCAACCAAACGCACCAATAAGTCTTAAAACACCATATGAACTTAGTCTAGCCCTCAAATCATATCAAACAATGCTAAAAATATGAATCACCCTCCAATTCAAACTTAATGAACTTTGAAACTTCAAACTTCTACAACGGATGTCGAAACCTATCAAACCACGTCCGATTGACCTCAAATTTTGCACACAATTCATACCCGACATTACAGACCTACTTCAACTTCAGGAATCGGAATCTGACCCTAATATAAAAAAGTCTACTACCGGTCAAACTTTTCAAAATTTTAACTTTTACCATTTCAAGCCTAATTTACCTACAGATCTCACAACGGAGGTAGTTCTATTTAATCTTCACAAAATTAATCAGAGAATTCTCTAGAAGTTGGTACCATTTCCTAGCTAGGTGTCTTGTTGCTTATGTCTTTTATAATAGCTAAGCGAACCCCAATAACCATTCTTTAGTAATCTAGCCTTGATACAAAATATAATATTATCTATCGGTGGAACCCCTTTTCCTCTTGTGACAAAACTGGATTAATTTGATAACTAAAACTTAACTACCTTTGCATGGCAATCAAGTATGGAATGGCAGGAAGATAATCAATCCTTACCTATTGGCATGTTAAAGTAGACCATATTAAGTAATATCAAGTCAACTAGGATATCGTTATGCTCAACTGAATAAATTTGATAAGTTTGTTAAACATGTTCAGTTAACTCAAATTCTACCACATGAGGAACAACCCAAAAAGATCATTCAATATCTCACTGTCCATTATTTCCAATTGTTCGACTCGCGTTCAACGTCTTGCGCTTAGCCTCCAAAACCTTTTCTACATGCTTATCACATTCATGTTTTCGGTCATTGGCAAGCTCAACTACCATAAATAGGTCATAATCTTTGCATATGGAGTTATTACCTTGTTTAAAAGGTTAAGCATCCCTCTAGATTCATGATCTTTATCTAACTAGCTGAGATTGTCTGGTTCCATATATCGTACATCCGCTGTGTGAACTAATTTCTTATCTAGTAGATTCATGCTTTTGACTTTCAAGAAGGAATTAATTCATAATAGTTTAGTGAACTCGTTCTCAAGTCAGTTGTGTTGCACCTATCGATGTTCCTAAATATACGATATCATATCATATATTTGCCTTGTTTTATGCACTGGACTGTCCTATAGTACGAATTGGCCATGTTCTCCAGTCGGTAAGTTATTAGCGCCACGCGGCTCTTACTAGAACATCCTAGAGCCCGTAATACTGTAAGTTTTTTTTTCTCGTTAAGAACTCTGAGGATCTTTCGAACTATAAGAAATTATAAAATAGACACATCCTATCACGCCCTCGCAGAATTACGATTATGGGAATGACCGGCTACATAACCATACTTGAGATTCTACTACTAATGTGTGCTCCATTAGTCACAGGAATAACCTAGCGCTCTGATACCAACTTTTTTATGATCCAATTTAGGATCATGACCGATGCTTAGGAGTAAGTGCCCCCAAGTAAGTCTCATCGGTATTTTATAGAAAATCGGACAGAGTTTTCCCTATTTTAGGACTATCCAAAAATTTACCCTGTCTCAGAAATCAGCAACATAACCAACCTATATCAACCAAAATATATCATAATCTTCATCAACTAATCAAACAGTTATTCACCACTATTGATCAATCACTTACAATACAATAATCTTAAATTCATCTCCAAAATACTATAAGAGAATCTAATAGTAGTCGTAGGTCTAAAATAATGAACGAATACTCATGACACTAATAAAAATAACTGTGGAGCGACTCTAAGAGTTCAAAAGAAGAGAGCATAAAAAATAAATAAACTCTTCGCCCACGCGAACAAGTGCGGGGCTCACCGGAGAATGTCAACTCGCGTACCCTAATTAACGAAATCCCCACTTACATCAAATGTTGTCTCAGTAAAATAAATAGCAGGGAGTGAGTCGCTAGCTCAGTGAGTAATAAAATTAAAATTAATAAAATTAGTCAGAAATACATCTATATATAACAAAATTAAAAAAATTCATAAATTTAAAATGCCCTCTCAAAACGGTAAGAATAATCAGTCTCATCATGTATTTCTTTTAACAAAATTCAACTTAGCAATTCGGTAATAAACTCGGTAAGAATTGTGTCATATCAATTCTTTATGTTTGGGAGGTTTCAAAGGAAGGACGCATGTAATCTATATCATTGTGTGGACCCCTTCGTAAAGGGAGTAAAATATAACCGTAGGTCCCTACGTGAGGGAAAAACTGTGTAACGACCCAACCGGTCATTTTGAGCTCTAGCACGCCATTCGGTGGTTTGAGGCTTTGAATAGTTTTACTTCATGGTTTATGACTTATACATGTGGTCGGAATTGAAATTAGGAAGTTCAGAGTTGATTTGGAAAGAAAATTCTAATTTCGGAAGCTTTAAGTTGGAAAAATTGACTAAGATTTGACTTTTGAGTAAACGACTTCGCAATCGAGATTTGAAGGTTCCAATAGGTCCGTATGATGATTTCAGACTTGGGCGTATATTTGGATTGAGTATCGGATCACCCGAGAGCATGTCAGCGCTTATTCTGCAAAGTTGGCATTTGGAAGGCTTTAGAATTTCCTAAGTTTTGTTTGAGGTGGACTTTGGTGTTGTCAATTTCTGTTTGGGATTCTGAGCCTTGGAATAGGTTCGTATTATGATTTATGAATTGTGCACAAAGTTTGACGCCATTCCGGAATATTTTGGTATGAATCGGACGAATTCGTTGAAGTTTAGAAGTTTGAAAGTTTAAAGAAGGATTTTGATCCTTGATTCTTAGTTTTGATGTTGTTTGGCAGGATTTGAGGCCTCGACTAAGTCCGTAATGTGTTTTGGGATGCGTTGGTATATTTGGTCAAGGTCCGGGGGCCTCGGGTGGATTCCGGATGGTTAACGGATCGGATTTTTGACTTAAGGAAAGGCTGAAAATTTTGATTGTTGGTGTTTTCGCACCTGCACATGAAGGACCGCAGGTGTAGTGTCGCAGAAGCGAGGAAGTGGCTCGCAAAAGTGGCAAGGACAGGGCTGAACTGAGGTCGCAGGTGCGAAGATATTTTCCGCACCTACGTGATCATGGAAGCAGAAATGGGAGCGCAAAAGCGAATTTGCTGGGGAAAGGTTGGGACCGCAGATGCGGTCGAGTTTCCGCAGAAGCAGAACCGCACCTGCGGATGAGGCATCACAAAAGCAGGGGCGCAGATGCCCATCAGGGCCACAGAAGCGGCCGGTCGACCTGGGAATTTGTAGAAATTGGGATTTTGGTAGAAAACTTCGAAATTTTGTATTTTTAGATTTTGACCACGAAATTGGACATGAAATTTAAAATAAATTATATATTTGAGTTTGTGGCGTTATGGGTAAAGTTTATCTTCAAACATTTTCAAAATTCGGGCATGTGGGCCTAAGAGTTGCCTTTATTGACTTTTAGATCGGAGTTGGGGATTGTTATGAATTGATTAATTATAAGCATTGGAGTATATTTTGATTGAGTTGCACATTGTTTGACTAGTTACAGATCATTGACTTGAATTGAAGAGTTAGAGAGGCGTTGGAGCCGGTTTTGGAACTTCGAAGCGAGGTAAGTCTCCTGTCTAATTTTGTGAGGGGAAAACTACTCCTAGGTGATGTAATTGCTATGTGATACTAGTTATGGCTGCTAAGTACGCATGAGGTGACGAGAGTCCGTACATAGCTAAAGCATGTTTATGTCCGGGTAGACTTAGGACCTTATTATGAAATAATTGAATTATTTGAACTCGTTCTGTTGGCTAAACTAATTGAACTTATAATCGAAATTGATTTAGAAATCCAGGCCGGGTCTTATCACCTTGAGTTGTTGGCTAGTTATTTGAGAAATGGTAAAGGTTATATTTACCTTGTACTCATGCACTATATTGTAATCACGTGCCTCGTGATTCGATAACTTCCTTCCTTTCTGATGGAGCTGGCTGAATGCCTCGGCAGTATAATAGATGCATCTATGATCTGTACCACTTGACCCTTGCCAATGTACACATTATTCTGGATCAGGCCGAACGACCTCGGCATAATCGTGCATTACATTGCTGGTAGTACAAACATTCACGAGATTATCTTTCCATTGATGCTCGGCATTTTATATGATATTCCTTATTTATTTGATATTGGCACTTGACATTTTTCTGAGTTGTTAAGGTAGAATACAAGATCAAAAAATTCATACTTTAAAAGAAATATGTGGAAGATTATGTAACTTACAGATTTACCCCACTATCGTTGTGTACATCATATCTGTTATGAATTATTATATTATTTTATTGGACGTCTAGTAAGTGTCGATGTCAACCTCTCATCACTACTTCTCTGGGGTTAGGCTAGATCCTTACTGGATACGCGTTGATTTACGTACTCATGCTGCACTTCTGTACTAAATGTACAGGATCTGACAGGTTCATTTGGTGATCATCTTGGCGCGTGTCCCTAATAAGTGGGGATTTTGACTACTTATTAGCGCCTTTTAGCTTTTGTTTTAGTCTAAAAACATTTAATTGTGCTCCCAAAACTGATGAAATGTGAAAATTTTGCAGGAATGTTGGAAGTCAAACTCCCGAGATGAAATCCGACTCAAAAAGGAGTAATCAAAACACAAGGCAACAAAAGGAAGAATAGCTTGCAAAGTGTGGATCGCAGAATTCCATTTGCGGCTGCAAACAATGAAGCAAATCCCAATAGGTTTTTCTAGCAAACTACGAACCAGATAGGAATTGTGCGACCGCAAATGAAGAACTAGAGATGAACTTCAGAGGGTGTGCGAATTTTCAAAGTCCATGACCCTCAAGAATGTGGAACGCACAAGAATTGTGCGGCCGCAGAAGGAGTGCCTTGCAGCCGCATAAGAGCAGGTTGCGGCCGCAGTGATAAATCTGCGGACCGCAGAAACAATGCCTCGCGTCCGCAGTGGATAATTGTACGGCCATAGAATCCCAGCTTCTGCAAAGATGAAGACTTCTGCGGACCGCACATGGAATTGTGCGGCCGCAGAACTCCTTGAAGGGCATTTTTGTCCGAAATTTCCAGCCTTGTATAAATAGACGAGTTTCACAAAATTAGGTTAACTTTTGACATCAGCAAGTCATGTAGCCATTTTTCTTTGCATCTTTTTAGTAGTTTTCTATATCTTGGGATATTTTAACATAGATTTTATCATTTTGACTTTCCAATATGCGTTTAATTAGTATTTTTCTTCTATTTCTTCAATTTCAAGCATGAGAAGCTAGATTTTTACTAGTGTTGTGACCCAACCCTAATGTGTAAACCTTATGGGTATCTAATTTAGTGCTTTTTTATGATTGGGTGTTTATTATTTAGCCTTGTTCATGCGTTAATTTGTGGAATTAATAGTTGCAAATATTAGTTCATGCCTAATTGACTTAGTCTATACTTGAGAAAGAGAGACTTAGTCTAGGAAAACTTACCTAACAAGAAATTGGGTATATCGAAAGATTGATCAACCCAATTAAAGGGTTCAACCCAGAGATAGTAATAACCCGACTTGAGCTCTTATCAACTATTTTGTGTGATACCCATTTGGACTTGAGAAATCCAAATTGGGTAAAACTACTCCTTGACTGAGAGGCACTGAGTGGGTAATTGAGAGTTGATAGCTATAATACACCCCGATCAACAAAACAAGTATTAAAGTTTATATCCCACTAGGCGAATACCTAGGCAATGGTCATAACCCTAGGCTTTTTACCAACTTGAAAAATAACAAAAATAATTATCCTAGTTTTATTTCTTCACTTTGCAATCTTAGTTTTTAAAAAAGAATAGAAATAAAAACAAAACCAATTTTAAGAAGTGTAAATTAAGATAGTTCAAACTCACGTACTAGAATATATACTCCTAACTCCCATATAAACTCTATGTGGATTCGATCCCGACTTTTTGTTGGGTTACTATTATTGCAATCGACCGTTTCATATCCTTGTTTTGAGGTGTGATTTGGACGAGATCAATTTTTGGGTTGCCGGGGAGTTAAAAACAGTGTTAGCTATATATTTGAGTGTGTTTTTGGAATATCTTCTTTTCCTACCGTGTTACTAACGTGTTGAGAAATTGTAGGTGCAACCATGGAAAACAACGAGCTCAAAAACATTGCTTTGGGAGATTGGAGATTGAGGATGATCAAATGGATGAGGTTCCTCTTGAACCTCAAGCCAATAGACGAGGTCGAGTACCTCAGGACAATGTGCCCGCTCCACCCCCACTTCCACCATGAGAGGCTCCACACCGGGTGTTGCCAAATAAAGGATATGCAAGTGCAATAGACCCTCCCCGTATTAGGATGTGCAACTTTCAAATAACCAACGTGATGCACACCTTGCTTGAGCAACGAGGGTTCTTCACTAGTGCACCGAGTCAAAATACATACAAACATTTGAAGGGGTTCGTAGATACAAGTTGGGGGAGTAAACAAACAAATGTCTCCGAGGATGCTTTGAGGCTAAGACTTTCTCCCTTCTCTCTACGGGGGAAAACTTTAGATTGGTTGGAACGTTTGCCAAACCATTTCATTCATACTTGGGATGAATTGGCGGAGAAATTTATTTCTAAGTACATCTCTCCCGAACACATGGCTATACTTCGGGATGAAATTCTAGCATTCAAATAAGAGCCCAATGAACCACTACACGAGATATAGGAATGATATAGAACAATGGTGAAAGAGTGTCCCAACAACGATATGATGGAGAACATGATTCAACAAACTTTCTATCGGGGGATCAATACAACCAACAAATGTGTAGTGAATCAACTTGCCGGTGGGAACTTCATGACTACGCCTTATGCGAAGGCGTGTGATATTTTGGATGAGATGGCGGATGCTTCATCGGCGCGGCAATCCCGGGCTAATGTTCCACAAGGTGATCCCAATATGATTCACCTTCACAAAGAATTGCATGACCATGTGCAAGCCATAGTTGAATTGACCACCACCATGAACCAATTGGCAAAGGCTCAACTTCAAAAAGTGCAAAACCCTAGGCAAGTTAGTGCAATGGAGGGAGTAAACATGATGGTGAACAAATGGAGAACAAATGGTCCACAAGTGCAGCAAAGAGTGGACAATTTTGTGCAAGAAGATAGTGGGTTTGATCAAGATAACTCTTATAATGACCAAGAAGAAGAGGTCCAATATGTGAACAACTTTCAAGGGCAAAGAAACAACTTCCAAGGCCCAAGCCAACAACAATGGCGACCTCAAAACAATCAAGGAAATTGGAATTCTCACAACCAAGGTAATTGGAGTGGTGGAAACAATCAAAGCAATTGGAATAACAACAACAATCAAGGAAATTGGAGTGGTGGCAATAATCAAGGGAATTGGCATAACAACAATAACCAAGGCAATTGGGGAGGTCACAACCAAGAAAATCAGGAGTCGGGTTTTCAAAGGCCCTCGATGTACAACCCGCCTCCTTATCCTTCCCATGGTCCTAGTTCTTCCAATAATGAAATGGGACGTATTGAGAACATGTTAAAGAAAATGATGGAGAAGAATGCCGATTTCGATGCCCAACTTGCCTCACACAACACATCGATCCGCAACTTAGAAGTACAAATGGGACAAATATCTCAAGCCTTAAATTCTTGTCCTATGGAGGCACTACCAAGTGACACGGTGGTGAACCCAAAGGGTGGGAACAACACGGGGCATGCCATGGCCATTACTACAAGAAGTGGAAAAGGTAGGGATGCACCCACCTCAAGTCAAAGACAACTTGTGGATGATGAGCAAGTGGTCCAAGAAGAAGAGATTCCAAACAATGTAGTGCAAGAAAATGATTAAGTGCGGATTGATATTGATGATAATATGGAAGAAACTCAAGAAGAAGTAAACCCGTCTAGGGATCATGTTATTGACATACCAGAACCGGTAGTGCAAAAAGCTAAGGCACCATTGCCTAAGCCTCCTCCTCCATATCATCAAAGGCTCGCCAAGAAAAATGGCAAAAATCAATTCAAAAAGTTCATTGACATGATGAAGAGTCTCTCAATCAATGTTCCATTAGTTGAAGCGTTGGAACAAATGCCCGATTATGCAAAGTTTATGAAGGATTTGGTGACAAAAAAGCGGTCTATGAATTTTGAAACTATCAAAGTCACTCATCAAGTAAGTGCAATTGTGCACTAGATGGCTCCTAAATTAGAAGATCCCGATGCTTTCACAATCCCTTGTACCATTGGAAGTGCCGAGTTTGCTAAAGCTCTTTGTGATCTTGGGGCAAGTATCAATTTGATGCCCTATTCGGTTTTCAAGACTTTGGGAATTGGGCAACCAAGGCCCACATCTATGAGATTACAAATGGCAGATCATACCATGAAGAGACCATTGGGAGTGATTGAAGATATATTGGTTCGTGTTGATAAATTCATTCTTCCGACGGATTTTGTCATTCTTGATTGTAAAGTGGACTATGAGGTGCTGATTATTCTTGGAAAACCTTTCCTTGCTATAGGGAAGGCTCTTGTTGATGTGGAAGCCGGATAACTCACTTTCCGGGTGGGTGATGAAAAAGTGGTATTCCACATGTGCAAATCTATGAGGCAACCAAATAGCAATGAAGTGTGTTCTTTTATCGACTTGGTAATCGATGTGATTGTTGATGATACAAGTGCCATGATTAATATGGGTGATATGTTGGAGGTCGTCTTGCTCAACTTTGATGATGACTAGATGGATGGCTTCATGGAATGTGTGAACTCTTTGCAAGGGATGGGGTAGTATAACTATGCACCCTGGAAACTTTCCTTGGATCTTGAAAATAGGAAAACTCCTCCTACAAAGCCATCAATTAAAGAGCCTCCTACCTTGGAGTGAAGCTATTACCTCTACATCTTCGGTATGAATTTCTTGGCCATTGTTCTACTTTACCAGTTATTCTTTCCTCTTGTTTTACTAATGTGCAAGTTGACTCTACATTAGCGGTGCTCCACAAGAGGAAGAAGGCTATTGGGTGGACTTTGGCGGATATTTGGGGAATAAGCCTCGCATTTTGCATGCACAAGATTAACTTGGAGGAAGATGCCAAACCATATATTGAACATCAAATGAGACTTAATGAGGCTATGCAAGACGTGGTCAAAAAGGAGATTATTAAGTGGTTGGATGTCGGGGTTATCTACCCCATTTCCAATAGTTCGTGGACTTCTCCGGTGCAATGTGTCCCAAAGAAGGGGGCATGACGGTGGTCACCAATGACAAGAATGAGTTGATTCCCACAAGAACGGTGACCGTGTGGAGAGTGTGTATGGACTATCGCAAGCTAAACAAAGTCACAAGAAAGGGTCACTTTCCACTTCCCTTCCTTGACCAAATGCTTGATAGGTTGGCTGGCCGTGCTTTCTATTACTTTCTGGATGGATATTCAGGCTACAAACAAATTCTTACTGCTCTGGAGGATCAATATAAAACAACTTTACATGTTCCTATGGTACTTTCGCCTTCAAGCGGATGCCATTTGGTCTATGTAATGCACCGGCGACTTTTCAAAGGTGTGTGATGGCGATCTTCACGAACATGGTAGAGGACTACCTTGAAGTTTTCATGGATGAATTCTCAGTGGTTGGGGATTCCTTTGATGATTGCTTGGCAAATTTGGATAGAGTATTGGAAAGGTGTGAAGAAATGAACTTGGTGCTAAATTGGGAGAAGCGCCATTTCATGGTCGAGGAAAGCATTGTCCTTGGCCACAAGATCTCAAAGAATGGCATATAAGTCGACAAGGCAAAGATTGAGATGATTTATAAACTTCCACCTCCGACTTCGGTGAAAGGCATGCGGAGTTTCTTAGGTCACACAGAGTTTTACCGGCGCTTCATAAAGGATTTCTCTAAAGTGGTGAACCTGTTGTGCAAGATTTTAGGGAAAGATGTTAAGTTTTATATCAATGATTATTGTATGAGTTCCTTTGAATTGCTAAAGTTCAAGCTGAAAACCACTCCCATTATCACTGCTCCTAATTGGAGTATCCCTTTTGAGCTCATGTGCGATGCTAGTGACGTAGTGGTTGGGGCTGTTTTGGGGCAAACAAGATTTTTCATACGGTCTACTATTCTAGCAAGACCATGAATAATGCCCAAGTCAATTACACCGTTATGGAGAAAGAGCTCATTGCCATTGTGTTTGCAATTGAGAAGTTCCGCTCATACTTGATGGGTGCAAAGGTTATTGTCCATATGGATCATGCAGCACTTTGCTATCTTATGAGAAATAAAGATTCAAAAGCTCAGTTGATGAGATGGGTGCTATTGTTGCAAGAGTTTGATATTGACATACAAGATCGAAAAGGGAGTGAAAATAAAGTGGCGGACCATTTTTCTCGTTTGGAGAAGGAGGGAAGGCCACATGATGGCCTTGAAATCAAAGACTCCTTCTCCGATGAGCAACTCTTGGCTATTTCAATGAAGGAGATGCCATGGTTCGCAGATCTAGCAAACTTCCTTGTGTGTAGAATCATCCCGGATGAATTCTCTTCAAATCAAAGAAAGAAGCTTAAACGGGATCGTCAAGATTATTATTGGGATGAGTCATACGTCTTCCAGATTTGCACGGATGGGGTAATTAGAAGATGTGTACCGGAAGAAGAGAAAAGTGATATTCTTGAGGCTTGCCATTCTTTGCCCTATGGTGGTCACCATGGTGGAGCAAGAACGGCGGCCAAAGTGCTAAGTTACAGTTTCTTTTGGCCCACTCTTTACAAAGATGCAAGTGATGAGGTGAAAAGATGTGATGAATGTCAACGGGCCGGTGGACTCTCGAAGAAGAGTAAAATGCCTCTCACTACCATTTTGGAGATTGATATCTTTGATGTGTGGGGTATTGACTTCATGGGTCCTTTTGTGAGTTCTTACGGAAACAGCTACATCTTGGTTGCGGTTGATTATGTGTTGAAATGGGTTGAGGCCATCGCTCTACCAAACAATGAAGTGAGAAGTGTGGTGGCGTTCTTGAAGAAGAATATTTTCACAAGGTTTGGTACTCCGCGGGCTATCATAAGGGATGGGGGTTCACAATTTTACAACAAGGCATTGACACTTTGCTTAGCAAGTATGGTGTCACTCATAAAGTTACGACTCCCTATCATCCACAAGCTAGCGGTCAAGTGGAAGTCTCCTACCAGGAGATAAAGAGTATCTTGTCCAAAACAGTAAACGTTAACCGGACAGATTGGTCAAAGAAACTTGATGATGCATTATGGGCTTATCGGACTACTTTCAAAACTCCTATCAGAATGTCTCCATACCGGTTGGTATTCGATAAAGGTTGTTATCTTCCAGTGGAACTTGAGCACAAAGCCATGTGGGCTCTAAAGAAGTTGAATCTTGATTGGGATGCAGCCACTAACTTGAGGGTTGCACATTTGAATAAATTGGATGAGTTCCGGTACCATGCCTACGCAAGTTCGTACTTGTACAAAGAGAAGATGAAGTACCTTCATGACAAATACATTCGGAACCATGAGTTCAAGGTGAGTGATCTTGTTTTGATATTCAACTCATGGTTGAGGATGTTTCCCAGAAAGCTAAAATCTAAATGGAGTGGCCCCTTTGAAATTGAGGGCGTGACACCTTTTGGTGCATTAGACTTGAAGAACAAAAATAATGAAGTATTCTGAGTCAATGGTCACCGGGTGAAGCACAATTTAGGAAAGGTTGATGATGGACACGTTGTGGCGGTGATTTATTTCAAATGATGGTACTCTGCGTCGTGTCGCGACGTTAAATCAGGCGCTTCTTGGGAGGCAACCCATGTTTCTTTTTATTTTCTTTTCTTCTTTTGTAGTTAGGTGTTATTTTTATGCTAACTGATTTGAAGTGTGTTGCAGGAATGAGTGTACTTTACAGGAATTGTGCCCAAAAAATTGGCTAAGTGTGGAAAGAATTACGGACTGCAATTGTATTGTGCGGACCACATAATTTTGGTTGCTACAGCAAAAGGTGCTTTGCGGCCGCCCAATTGCATTGCGGACCGCACAAGTTGAAGGTGAAAAATATCAACTCTATGAAGTTGGTCCGTCAGTGAAATGGCTGATCTGCGGTCGCAACACGAATTTTGCAGTCCGCAACAAAATTTGCAGCCGCACAACTAATTCTGTGGACCGCAAAATGCTAGGGCATCCAAGGCCCCAGGTAACAGAGTGCGGACCGCAATAGGAATTTTGTGGCCGCACTCACCTCCCCTTCACCTTCCATAACCCGTTCATTATAAATAGGAGATGCTGGGCATTGTTCCCCTTTTTCCCTCTCTGAGCTCACAAAGTGCAAAAATTGAAATTTCTTATTAAATTAGTTGCTCACAAGCCTAAAAATTGTTGATCACTCATCTCTTGCACTCATTCATATCTGGTATGCATCATCATCTTGATTAACTTCTTTTAATTTTTAGACTTTAGTAAAAGTTTGAACCATTTGTCTGTGAATCTATTTGAACAATCTTTTGGGGTAAATATGTAGTGGGTAGACTGATAAATGTTCTAAGGGGAATGGGTAAATTGATTATCATGCTTACTTATTATTTCCATGTCAAAAGTGTGCAAAAAGTTGAAGCCCTAGGTAAACAACGACCGTCTGTTCTTAAATTTCGAAATCTGCGGCCGCACAAGAAATTGTGCGGTCTGCAGAAGTTAAGGTGTAGGGCATTATAGTAAGACATCGATCTACGGCCAAAATAAAAATTGTGCAGATCGCAAAAATCCTATTGTGACCACAGAACAACCTAGTCTTTGTCATCAGAGAGTTGTCAATTTGGTGACTCTCAAGTGCGGCTGCAAAGCAAATTGTGCAGACCGCAGAAACTTGATTGTGGCCGCAAATCGACCAATTCTCTGTCGTCAGAGAGTTGGCATTTTGGTGACATCTCAAGTGCAGCTGCAAAAAAAATTGTATGGACCGCAACCCTGTTCTGCGGCCGCACTGGAAAATTGTGCGGTCCACAATGCACATTCTGCGGCCGCACTGAAAATTTTGCAGACAGCACTTCCCTACCCTACAAGCATGTTTCTACAATGTTTTTCACTGCAATATCTAGGGTGTCCTTTCATTCTTTCTGTGTCTAAAATTGAATTGCAACTAACAATCACCTTTGCTTGGTACAGAACATAGTTCGATATAAAGGATGAGGTGATACTTCAAAAGGAAGGGGTGATCCTTCCTGGGGCGAGGGAAGAGACCCTTGCCTAGAGCCCAACAGCTTGAAGTTAGAAAGAAGACAGCAAGTGACAGAGGGAGAGGTGTATATCTCTACGAGACCAGTTTTTATGCCCCATCTCGGGAAGCATCAGAGGGCAACTCAGCCTCTGTATATGAGCATCCAGCTGTCCAATCAAGGCCACCAGGGAGATATCAGCTCAGGGATAAGCCGTCTTCATCACATAGCACCTCCGAGGGTTCGGAGAGTGCCAATCAGGCTTCATAGCCTTCCACTACACCTGCCCCCCAGGCACCAGATACTTCAGTTGAGGACATCCCAGATGATGGTCGAGGGGGAGATACTACAATTACCGGCCTTGAGCGGTCAAAGAAGAAAGAAGTGTAGGAGGATAGGTTTGTTAGTTTGGCTGCCTTCTCTAGTTCCGTGGGTGGTGGCCGGTGAGGTCGCTCACTCTTGAGCGATAATTCCAATTGAAAGATCTAGAAAAGTACAACCTTGCAGTCTTGAGGCAGTTCCGAGAGCGCAAAGGATGGATGTGGTTCACCCAGAGCATGGTGGATGCAAAGGAATACCTTGTCCGAGAGTTCTACACCAATGTGGTGCATATTAAGAAAGGGACAAAGGTAACTAAAGTGAGGAACCTCAAGGTTCGTTTTGACCAGCACATATTGAACACCTATTTGGGGTTTGATGATGTCGAGCCCATATAGTATTTGGAGAAATTGGCACTTAGGGATGCAGCTCGCCCGTGGCTAGCTAAAATTCTAACAGCTCCTGAGGCACCACCACCATGTATCATAGCAGGGGTGGCTATTCACATAAACACTTTTAGTTTTGAGGCAAAGGGGTGGCAGACCTTTGTATGCAGCCGACTAGACCCGTGTCAGAATGAGATAAATCTTCTGATCCTACGGGCAGCTCTAGTCGCCACCATCATGGCCGGCTACCTAATCAATGCGGGTGATGTGGTGTCGGCCAACATTTATGTGGTCGCCAGGCAAGCTGACATATCCTATCCGTATCCCAACACCATTACTGAGTATCTTATGGATGCGAGGGTAGAGCCGAGAGATTTTGGTACGAAGGTGCGAGTGAAGAATCCCTTCTCATGGTACTCGTTGATGGATGCACAAAACCCTAAGAAAAAGGGTCAGCCGTCTTCCACCACAGGCCAGTCTGATGAGCCATCGATGGTAGCTGCAAAGGTAATTGACATTCCATCCACTTTAGCCGAGCCTTCAGCTAGTGCAGCAGCTATGCCCCCACCTCCAGCCTCAGTGCCTTCAGCAACCCCTATTACAAGTTCCACCTCTTCTTTGAGGCCAGTGTCAATGCCTACTGCCCCACTCTCTGCCCAGCGAGTCTCCTAGACATTGGCGAGCCTCAACAACTGGATGCAGATAGCTACTACAAATCTGTCTGACATATCTGGTACTGTGGCAGTACAGTCCTTTATTTCGGCACCTCAGATGCCCCCAACAGTGGAAAAAATATTGAAGAAGCTCCTGGAGAACCAGAACACAATTATGGCTACATTGGTGCAGCATGGGTCAGTGATAGAAGAACTGTACAAGGAAGTGAAAAAGATGAGAAAGTCCCAGGCATCTAAGAAGTCAGTGGACAAGCTCTGGAGACAGGTTACCAAGCTTGCGGCAGCCGGAGATATTCCATTTGATATGCTGATTGACCCACACCATCCAGGCCCAGATCCCACAGCACCTACAACACTAGTTGGCCAGTGTGAGGAGCCAGACTCTGCTGCTGACACTACTGAGGCAGTGCGTCAGATGTTCACCAACCCAGTCACTCCCAAAGTTGAGGACGATGAGATTCAGTTGGAGGAGACTGGGGGTGGTGATGTTGTTGTCGACACAGAGATGGCCAGGGAGCCATAGGGAGTTTTCTTTACTCTTACCCTTCCTTTACTCTTATTTTGTTAAGCATTGGGGATAATGCTTATTTTTATTTGGAGGGTGGAGTTTATTTGAAATGATTTGATGATTCTGAGACAATTGGTTTGTAATAACTAACAGTATTCTCTTCTTTTTCCTTATTTTGTATATATTCTCTCTTCCCTTCTCTCATTATGTATATATCTTCTCTCATTATGTATATTCGTATTGCTTTCAATAGCTTTTGTTTGTAGCTTCTTTATGTTTGGTTCTCTTACTGGTTAGTGTTTAATTTAGTAGCTTCTTATCTATTTAGTAGCTTCTTATCTATTTAGTAACTTATTTTTGAATTAGTAGCTTCTTTTCGATTTAGTAGCTTCTTTTCGATTTATTAGCTTCTTTTTATGTTTTAGTGGATAATAAGCCTTTAGTTTTCTTAATGCCACGGTTCTTTTCAAAGGTAGTTTTTTGTGTGAACCGGGTGACTCTTTCCCAATGATGGATAGCGTGAAAACCTTCTTAAGGGACTACGTCCGTTTTTGGTATTTAGGTAATAATAGTAGTAGTAATGAATAAAAATAACTAATTAAGTCATACTCGAAGAGTAAAACATGCTTCACTTGGCACCAACACACTTAACTACGTGATTATGGATAAACATAAGGTTTTTGGAAAGAAATAGCTCTAGTTAGTGACTTTGCGACTCTTGTGTTGACTTAGGTAATCATCTAGTGGTTTAATCGAGCCATAATGATTTTCAATCTTGAATATGGTCATTGTGGGCCCTCGACTCTATCCTCTTTAACAATCCAGTTGCGTGAGGGGTGAGGTGTTTTTGTTGCTAGTCCAAGCACCCGTGCGAATGGTCTAGAACTTGCCCCTAATGTGTTTCAAGGCAAAATTTTAACTTTTTCTTGGCTTGAGAAGTGATTGTAGGCTTTTCTTGACCCGCTTAAATTTTTCCATTGCCTACCAATATTGTTATCCCTAGTCAACCCATTTGAGCCTCGAGCCTTTCTCATTTGATAATCATGTTACAAGCCTTTACCCATTTTGTCGTGACCCTCTCTTGGCACCCGAGCTTTCCTTAACACTCTTGTGAAACAATAGGCTAAAAATTTAAGTTTGGGGGAGAGACGAGGAACTTGAAAGAGGTATCAAGGCGCAAAAAGAGAAAAAAAATAATGAGAAGGAAAGGCAATAAAAGGAACGAACAAAAAGAAAAAAATACAAAAACGAAAGTGAATATGTGGAAAATTTGAAGGGATTCAAAGAAAAGTAATGATACAAAGCATGGAGAAATCAAAGAGGGAGAAAATGAATGTCATTATCAAGAAAGAGTGATATTAAGTCTCTTTAGTTCCTTAAGTAAAAGAAAGTGCTTCAAGGAACTAGCAAAGCACGAGCCGAGAATAAAAAATGGAGTGTTTAAGGAAAGGTGAACCCACTCAACCATAGTGTACCCAACCTTGGTCCAAAAGCCTTCATTACATCCCAAAAAATCCCTACGTGATTTCAAGCCGAGTGAGCTTACATTAGTGGCGATCTATATGAGGGGCAAGCCTATAGTACTTGAAGTCGTACTTGCGACATTCTCTTGAGAGAGATGAGTGAACCTTTCACAAATCTTTGGATTGAGTGCTAAAATTTCCTAAGTGAGCTAGGAAAATGGAGAGTAGAGGAGGAGGAGTTTGGGATCCATAATGACCTATATTAAAGAGCGAGCTTGCTTGATGAATAAAGTCAACTCTTGATGCTCAAGTGTCATATTAGAACTACATATGCATAAAAGTTTAACTGGTCGTCTTGTTGATGATACATAAGTAGTGTGGGTAATTGTTGGTCCCAATTGATGTGTGAATGGCTCACTTTTGATTGGATGTAATGGCCCTTAACTTATGGAGGTGGGAACTATTTTATTTACTTGAGGACAAGCAAATACTTAAGTTTGGAGGAGTTGATAAATGGGGATTTTGACTACTTATTAGCGCCTTTTAGCTTTTGTTTTAGTCTAAAAGTGTTTAATTGTGCTCCCGAAACTGATAAAATGTGCAAAATTTGTAGGAATGTTGGAAGTCGGACTCCCGAGATGAAATCCGACTAAAAAAGGAGTAATCAAAACACAAGGCAACAAAAAGCACAATAGCTTGCAAAATGCGGACCGCAGAATTCCATCTGCGGCCGCAAACAATGAAGCAAATCCCAGCTGCCGCAAATGAAGAACTGGAGATGAACTTCAGAGGGTGTGCAAATTTTCAAAGTTCAAGTCCCTCAAGAATGTGGAACGCACAAGAATTGTGCGGCCGCAGAAGTAAAGATTCGGACCACAGAAGACCAAGTTGTTGTCGCAGTGATAAATCTACAGACCGCAGAAATAATGCCTCGCAACCGTAGTGGATAATTGTGTGACCGTAGAATCCCAGCTCCTGCAAAGATAAATACTTTTGCGGACCGCACATGAAATTGTGCGGCTGCAGAATCTCCCGAAGGGCATTTTTGTCCGAAATTTCCAGCCTTGTATAAATAGACGAGTTTCACAAAATTAGGTTAACTTTTGACATCAGCAAGTCTTGTAGCCATTTTTCTTTGCATCTTTTAGTAGTTTTCTATATTTTGGGATATTTTAACATAGATTTTATCATTTTGACTTTCCAATATGAGTTTAATTAGTATTTCTTCTTCTATTTCTTCAATTTCAAGCATGAGTAGCTAGATTCTTACTAGTGTTGTGACCCAACCCTAGTGTGTAAACCTTATGGGTATCTAATTTAGTGCTTGTTTATAATTGGGTGTTTATTATTTAGCCTTGTTCATGCGTTAATTTGTGGAATTAATGGTTGCAAACATTAGTTCATGCCTAATTGACTTAGTCTCTACTTGAGAAAGAGAGACTTAATCTAAGAAAACTTGGCTAACAAGAAATTGGGCCAATTGAGAGATTGATCAACACAATTAAAGGGTTTAACCTAGAAATAGTAATAACCCGACTTGAGCTCTTATTAACCATTTTGTATGATACCCATTTGGACTTGAGAAAGCCAAATTGGGCAAAACTACTCCTTGACCGAGAGGCACTGAGTGGGTAATTGAGAGTTGATATCTATAATATACCCCGATCAACAAAATAATCATTAAGGTCTATATCCTATTAGGCGAACATCTAGGCGATGGTCATAACCCTTGGCTTTTTATAAACTTGAAAAACAACAAAAATAATTATCTTAGTTTTATTTCTTAACTTTGCAATCTTAGTTTTTATAAAATAATAGAAATAGAAACAAAACCAATTTGTGGAAGTGTAAATTAAGATAGCTTAAACTCACGTACTGGAATATATACTCCTAACTCCTATATAAACTCCATATGGATTCGATCCCGACTCTTTGTTGGGTTACTATTATTGCAGCCGACCATTTCATATCCTTGTTTTGAGGTGTGATTTGGACGAGATCAGGAACACCTGTTGAGGAGACTTTATGTGAGCTGCATTCCAGGCTACGCATCGCAGTCCATCAAGTCTCCATCGTACTATTTATTTTATCCTGTCTTATTTACATTCTAGACAGATGTTGTATTATTATTGTACTCCTTAGAAAATGCTCATGCCTTTGTGACACCGTGTCTTGGGGTTATACTAGTTGATGGTTATGGTTTTGTACATGATTGTTTGGTATCAAAGCGATAGGTTCACTTAGGTCTCACGAGTCATGAGCAAGTTTAGTAGAGTCTTGCAGATCGGTACGGAGACATCTGAACTTATTTTTGAGAGGCTATAAAGCTATTAGGAGCACTTTCATTCTTGATTTCTAATCGTGCGATTTGATTGTTTTGAGGCTTATGCTTTTATTTCCTTCCTACTCAATCTTATGCGATGTGAAGCACTTGTTATTCCTTGGGCATAGAGGAGTTGTAGTGGTATTGCAGATATGGTGCCCGATGTTTTTCCTTGCGTATTCAGGCAGGCTATTATCGTCTCCTTGTGGAAGGATGTTTTGTCGCTTCAACTCAGTATCTATATTTCTGATGGTTTTGAGGCTATGCACAAATTGCTATGGTGTTCATGCATTGTTATCGCATGATGTTGGTATAATGGTAGGGTGCTTGTTTATGTGTCGAGGCATTAAATGACTTGAAAGGAGGATTTCTCAATGCATGATTTAGACGTTCAACATTTAATTCCAGCAGAGGAAAGGCAATCGGACTTTGGATGTTCAGGCTTTGGTTGATGGAGTAACGAGACTTGAGATTTTTGAGCGTGGTGGAATTTTCATTGTGATGCAGTGTCGTCGTCCTTGTTTGAACGCATTAAGGTTCGCCGGTGTTATGGTCTTCTTTGATTTGCCTTCGGGGCAGGATATGGTGAAATAGTATCTAAGAAGCGGTTGTCAGAGATAGCGGTATATAGCGATTTCAGAATCGAACCGGTGCTTTGGAAGTTGATGACTCAAGAAAGATGATCTTCTAGGAGGTTTAGAGTTGGTAGCAATTCATTAGTTCAGGTGCTACATGTATGGATTTGATTTGGGGCAACATTTGGGCAGCGAAGTATGAGGAAGTGCATGGCGGGAGGTGTCTCGCAGTGGTTGAATTACTAGCAGGTCAAGTATGAAAAACAAAGGTCGAAAAGTTGCTTAAAGGAGATAGTTTAACCGAGGTAAGAGTGTCAGATTAGCATATGGATTCGGTGGTAGGATAGCCGCATGCCTTGAGAAAGTTTAGAGCGGTTTGGGAATCATGGTGGAACAGTGACTAGGTCTACGAATTTTATTTGGGATGGTGGCTATTGTACTGAGGAACATTGAATATGGAAGAAAGGAGTTTGCTTGAAAAGAGGGGTGCGAAAACTTGATTGTCATGGGATGCAACATGACTTCGAGTTTGGAATATATTGTCGGACTTTCAGTTGATGTCAATGGAGAATGAATGGACTTGTACAACTGGTAGATGAGCATGGGCTCAGGAGGGTTTACTGACTTTGTAGTAGTTATACCCAGTGCAGCGTCGTTGGGAGATGCCAGTGTGAAATTCCACAGGTGGGCTATCTCCTGTGGACAGGCCAGCGGTTGTGTGATTTTGATGAAGTTTCTGCGAAGTGTTCTACTTACTACCTAGCAGAAGGTCAAATATGCGATTGTGGCGGATAATTCGGAATGTTCATGAGATGTTTGACAAAAGATTTTGAGAAATTTGGTAGGTTAAAGGTGCGAGATCATGGTAATTGAGAAAAAGGAATCCTCGTGGGTTCTGGGTTTATGTAATGGTAGTTTAAATCTAAGTGGGGGAGCCACACCGTCTACGATTAGATCATGTGGTTGTCTGCTTGTGTGGCTTCTGGTTATCGGTGTATTGGTAGGTTATTATGACTGGGGAATAAAAACATCAGGGGTAATTCGGGCAAAGAACTTGATGGATGTGTGCTATATTTGGCTTTATCGACTCATGTTTAGGTTTTTGGAAAGACTCAGAGTTTATGCTTTTTATGGATGTGATGTACGAGGAAAAGAGTTCAGTCGATTGCTTCTTTGAGAGGGTGTTCATGTGCTAGTAGAGCGTTGGAGTTTGATTATATTCGAAACCAAGTCATAGTGGGTGACTCTCCACAACAGTCCTAGTGGGTTCAAGAATTAAAGTGTAGTGTCTAAGGACTTTTAGGTTCGTTATATGACTGAAGACCGGGATTTTGTAGCAGAGTGTGAAGAATACTTGGGGAATTTTCTATGTTATCATCGGGTATGCGGGGCAGTATTAGAGAAGTGGGAGAAACAGTTTCGGATTTGCAGAAGGTCTTTTAGAATGGGTGTACCAGTTGGAGATGCTATTGTGCGCGTGGGGAGGGTATGAGGTGGTTCAATGGTATTGAAAAGACGTGGTCTCGTGAATTGGGTCACTCGGGATGAGTGCTGTTGAGTTTAGTTATGTTGTTTAATGGAGCTACTATTATTTCTAAGTCAAGTTAAGAGCAAATTAGAAGAAGTTGCGTCGGTTAGTAATGGTTGAATCAGCATGATTGTGGCAATGATCAGTTCTTTCAGCGTGTGAAGTTATACATGTGATTTGTGGTTGTACGCGCGGGCTTGACAGCCACCACAACTTGATTGATTTGGGAGGTATTTGATTCAAATGGCCTTGTGGTGTAAATGGATTCCGGAGGAGTCACGGCAGTTTAAATCGCGACCTGAGGTTTGTATTTTCTGCGATTTGGGAATTCAGTTGCGTGTTGCATTGGCTCTTCCAAAATAAGCTAAGTGAAAGGTTTCTAGTCAATAAAGTGTTTATTCTACTAGTAGTTCAGGGGTTATGATGAATTCTTGTATTCTCGCGTAGTGGCATGATAGGTGCAGTAAGCTGGCAAATTCTTTAGTGTCACCTGAGAACGGCGTTCTGTGTAAGAGGCTTTGTGTATTGATTGCGGATTCTTGATTTGCTTTACAGAATTAGAATGGTTGGTGGTATGGATGTGCGGACTTTGCTACCTGGGTGGAAGGTCATGGGAGTGTACCCCATGGGGAGATATGTATAAGTGTGTCATGTTAGTCACTTGAGTGTTAAAAAAATTGAAACCAAGTACGGGGATTTTTGGTAATATCTTTAATATGAGAGTTTATGCCTGGAAGGCGCTCTATTCCTTTGGTTGTGAACCGTGGGAGTTTGGTCCGGAGTGGACACCTGCTCGTGGGTGTCATGAATAGGGCCATTGTGGATCCTTGGGAGCTCATTGGCCCAATATGGTATGATCAGAATTGCTTTGAGGTCTGTTGGTAGGTCTAATGTGAATGTCTACTCTACGTCAGGCCAGATGTGTTCATTCGTCATAGCATTGCTTACGGAGGAGGAGTCAGGCATTGGATGTTATTCCCGTCGTCAGCTATTCTGTGTAATCTCTATTGTGCCATGTGGGTTGTGAGACGGCTTGATTATTCGCACATATGTTGAGGTCCCGTGTAGCTTGTGGTGTTATACGAGCAAGATGGCTCCCGAGATGCAGGTCATATATTGCACCTTAGATGTTCTTGGGTTTCGTAGCGTATAGCGCTATCCGTCTCCCCAGGATTTGTATTGTTCACTTGGTGTGCTTGTGGTCAATATTTGGGCATTTCGTAAGTATAAGCGTTACGGCTTGATGTGTGTTTTCTTCTTGATTGTTATGTGTGGATTGGGTGGCATGCCACCACGTGTATATTGTATGGATCGGGTGGCACTCCGCCACAGGCATGTTGTGTGGATCGGGTTACACGTCGAAACAGTGTCATGTTGGATCGGGTTGCATGCCGCAATAACGAGATGTTGAGCATAGTTCCTTGCACTTATTTTTTGTGCCTTGTTTTTCATCCCTGAGGTAGGTTCACAATATCTATTCGGCCATTTTATTCATTACGCGGGCTCGGTAGTCCTTTTCCAGAGTTCATTTTTCCTTATGTATCACATTCGAGTTTGTAGCTTGTTGGTGCATTGTGGGCGTCATATGAGATTTTTGGCAGTGTCTGAGATAGCGTATTGCCTGAGCAGCTTGTACTGGGTGAGACGAGGTTATTGGACTCGGGATCAGTGCGATCGGAGTTATGTAGGGTATATTAAAGAGCAAATATTGTTATTCAGTTCAGAATGAGGTAATGGTCCTTGTCAGGAGGAGAGACTCCATGATTTGTTGATTCGGCAGGTGGTTATTAGTTTCTACACATCACTAACATTGTGGCAGCATTTCGAGAGTTGGAACAAGACTTATATGCGTCATGAGGCGTATTGCGGGCATCAGATTCGTGAAATTCCAGCTATTGTGGTAAGAGGATGTTATTTTGGGCAACCGACTTATGTGGTGCAGGGTGTGATTTCAACATAGGTGCATGATCATGTTTTGGTACAGTGTATAGTGATTGATACGGTGTTCGTGTGTTAGAATCAGGTCTTGTAGAGAAATTCGGAGGTTGGAATTTGGTTCTAAGGCTTATTGACTAAATAAAAGGGAGGATCTTCAGTCTGACTAGAGCTAATGTGTTCAACACGGTCAGGTGCGCGAGGTGTTAAAACAGTAATTTTGGACAACTTCGGAGCAGTTCTTGGCACGTTTGAGGACGAACGTATGTTTAAGTGGGGGAGAATGTAACGACCCGATCAGCCGTTTTGAGCTCTAGCGCGTCATTCGGCGGTTTGAGGCCTTGAGTAGCTTCACTTCATGGTTTATGACTTATACGTGTGATCGGAATTGAATTTCGGGAAGTTCGGAGTTGATTTGGAAAGAAAATTCTAATTTCGGAAGCTTTAAGTTGGAAGAATTGACTAAGATTTGACTTTTGAGTAAACGACTTCGGAATTGGGATTTGAAGGTTCCAATAGGTTCGTATGATGATTTCGTACTTGGTCGTATGTTCGGGTTGAGTATCGGATCACCCAGGAGCATTTCGGCACTTATTGTGGAAAGTTGGCATTTGGAAGGCTTTAGAATTTTCTGAGTTTGGTTTGAGGTGGACTTTAGTGTTGTCGATGTCCGTTTGGGATTTTGAGCCTTGGAATAGGTTCGTATTGTGATTTATGACTTGTGCGCAAAGTGTGGCATCATTCCGGAATGTTTTGATATGAATCGGACGCGTTCGTCGAAGTTTGGAAATTTGAAAGTTTAAAAAAGGATTTCGATCGTTGATTCGTAGTTTTGATATTGTTTGGCGTGATTTGAGGCCTCGACTAAGTCCATAATATATTTTGGGCTGCGTTGGTATATTTGGTCAAGGTCCTGGGGGCCTCGGGTGAATTTCGGATAGTTAACGGATCAAATTTTTGACTTAAGGAAAGGCTGGAAATTTTGATTGCTGGTGTTTTCGTACCTGCGCATGAAGGACCGCAGGTGCGGTGTCGTAGAAGCAAGGCAGTAGAGCCGGTTTTGGAACTTCGGAGCGAGATAAGTCTCATGTCTAACTTTGTGAGAGGAAAACTACCCCCTAGATGATGTAATTGCTATGTGATACTAGTTGTGGGTGCTACGTACACACGAGGTGACGAGAGTCCGTACGTAGCTAAAGCATATTTATGTTCGGGTAGACTTAGGACCTTATTATGTAATAATTGAATTATTTGAACTCGTTTGCTGGCTTATCTAATTGAACTTATGAGAAACGATAAAGGTTATATTCACCTTGTAATCATGTACTGTATTGTAAACACGTGCCTCATGATTCAATAACTTTCTTTCTTTCTTATGGAGCGGGCCGAACTCCTCGGCAGTATAATAGATGCATCTATGATTCGTGTCGCTCGACCCTCGGCAGTGTACACATTATTTTGGATCGGGCCGAATGACCTCGGCATAATCGTGTGTTATATTGCTGGTAATCCGAACATTCACGAGATTATCTTTCCGTTGATTCCCGAAATTTTATATGGTATTCCTTATTTATTTGATATTGGCACTTGATATTTTTCTAAGTTGTTAAGGTAGAATACAAGATCGAGAAATTCATACTTTAAAAGAAATATTTGGAAGATTATGTAACTTACAGATTTATCCCACTATCGATGTGCATTTCATATCTGTTGTGAATTATTATATTATTTTATTGGACCTCTAGTAAGTGTCGATGTCGACCCCTCGTCACTACTTCTCCGGGGTTAGGCTAGATACTTACTAGGTATGCATTGATTTAAGTACTCATGCTGCACTTCTACACTAAATGTACAGGATCTGACAGGTTCATTTGGTGATCATCTTGGAGCGTAGGCGCACCAGTTGAGGAGAATTTATGTGAGCTGCATTTCAGGCTACGCATCGCAGTCCACCGAGTCTCCATCGTACTATTTATTTTATCCTGTCTTATTTATATTCTGGACAGATATTGTATTATTATTGTACTCCTTAGAAAATACTCATGCGCTTGTGACACCGGATCTTGGGGTTATAATAGTTGATGCTTATGGTTTATACATAATTAATGCCTTTAAATTCTTTTATAAACTACAAATGTTGTACGTTCCCGTGTATTTAGAAGTGTAAATCTTCTTCCTTATTAAAATTTATGATTTCGAAAGTAATAAAAATGAGTAATTAAATTGATAAATCACCGTTGACTTGCCTGACGGCGGCGTTAGGCGCCATCACGACTTATAGTGGATTTTTGAGTCGTGACAAACTGTAATTGAATGCTAGTTGTTGTATGAGGGTTTTTGTAGGAATATTTTATGAATATTATTGTTAATTATGCGACCTACTGAAAATTAATAAGTAACATAAAATGCTTTTATCATGATTTTTAAAAATTTATGAAGTAATATAAAATTGAAAAAATGACTCTATTAGTCTTCTAGAAATTTAAGAATAACGTGGTTGGCCTACGATTCAGGGAAAACATGGTAAGTGACAACATAAATCCTGAAAAGACTAATATTGAGTTAATATTTTTCAAAAGAAGTAACTTAATTTATATAAAATATAATGAGTTGTCATTCATTAGAATATATTTTGTCTTAAACTGTTCCATCCTTATTGGTTTAAGTTTTCTCTTGGCCAATTTAAAGTTACTATACTATAAATAATTTTACTTAATTTTTATATCCTAAGAGTTTTGTCTACTTAAAAATAATTTATTGTGCAATGATTAGTTTAAAAAAGAATTGAATTGGATCTTTTGTTGTAGTTAAATTTAAAACGTAATCATTTTTTTCTTAATTCTAAAGAAAATAATGTATTTTCCTGCAAATTCTTAGTTTTAGTTCATTCCGAGTTTTAATTATGCAATAAAATTCTATTCTTAAAGGGTAAAAATTTATCTGATATTTCACTTTAGATCTTTGTATTTGAAGAACCATTGTTATTGACTATTGCTAATCATCTCTATCTCTTATAAGTTTTGCTAGTTTTTTGTTCTAATTATTCAGTATCGTTTTTAATATTATAAAAATGACAAATAAATAATATTATTTGCGTAGGAAAGTAGTTCAACTATAATAGTATAGAAATCAGAAATTACCATTAAAAATTTATCATTGATTAATACTGTGATGTTTAACTATTTATCTTTAAATTTATCATTAATTAATACTGTGATGTTTAACTATCTATCTTTCTATATTGCACTTATTTAGACTTCAAATAGTAATTGATTTATGATATAAAGAAAATAGCACATTCACAATTCCATCTGCTTTATTTAATTTCAAGAGTATTTTGACAAGTAATACATTGTTTTTTCTAATTTTAAAATACTAAACATTAGAAATTCTAACATGGAAGGTATTATTGTTATCTAAGGTAAACTCTTGATTATTTAGATTTGTGATAATGAACGAATAATGTTAAAAAGATTGTAAGAGCCCTTAGTATTTAATTTTTACTATTACTCCTAGTTTATAAGGTAAAATCTTAATTGATTTTAAAATTCTTGATATTAGAACACTATTATTCTAATAAATATAGATTTAGTAAATAATTATGTGATTAAAAAGTCTTATTTGTTAGGAAAGTAACTGAATAACTATTTTGTTTAGCGTAAAATCCAATTTAATGAATATAAAAGTCGACAGGATACTTTTAATTGGTAAGAATAATTCTTCAATGTTCAAAAACTTAGTAAGAACAATTCTATGCGGTGTTATTTTACCAAAATAAAAATTTAAACAAATAGAAACATGGAAAGTTCAAGTTATAAGTGATTTTGGCCAAACAAAATCAAATACTCTTGGTAGAAAGGATATTTGATATGTTAATCTATTTTCGGCCTCATCTATTGTTTTTTTTAAAATCATAATTACAGTGAATCACTTACTATATAAGGTAAATTCTCCATTGATTTTTAAATTTCTTTTTTTCATAGTTTAAATAAGAAGAGATAAATAGAATTTTAGTTGATGTAAAAGTCTTAAATATTAAGAAGATAAGTAAAATAATAATTTTATTGAATATAAACTTAATTTTTAAAGGGTAAAAAAAGGAACGATATTTTGGTAATATAATTTATATAATAGATAGATATAGATAAAATCTTTTTATCAAAATGCAGCCCCCCGAAGGGTGACTATTTTTGACCAATGGCAGCAAAGAGTTACCATACTACAGAAAACCTATAAAAGGCAAGAATTTCACGGCGATCGATAACTCTACGAATCCTTCCTTCCCCTCGAAGTAAACAAGAATCAACAAACATAGAATTCATTAAAAAGATTCACGTTTTAGAATATCTTTAATTTGGGGTTTTAAAAAATATGGAGGACGGCAGTGTGTATGGGAGCAGTGATGATGAATTTTACAATGATGAAGAATCGCTTGATGGGTTTACACAAGTTGAAGTAGAGAGTGATGGAGTCTGTCAAAATCCTCCTTCATGCAAGGTATATACTATGATAAATAGTCAAAACGAAAATTTACTGGTTCAGCCGAACAAAAAAGTTCACTTATTTGTAGATTGTAGTACAAAATAACAAATTTTGAACCTAACAAATCAAATGGGTTTGGGTAAAATTTGAAAAAGTTCAATTCCTGAATCTGTCTCTAGCCCCCTTAATTCCCAATTTACCATCTTCATGCAAATTAAACTTATCATTTTCTGGTTGTGCATACCTTAATTAATTCCACGGGTACATGTTATCTTCCGACCTCGTGGTTCTTAAATCTCAAGCCACTTCATTGACCTGCGTTTACTACTATGTCATGTTTTATTTCCTTCACATTTCTTATGAGTAATTCATATTGTCTGGTTTTGGTTGTAACTAGAAATACTCTTTTCACACACATACACGTGCATATATGCTCTGTATCAGAAGTGGTGGTTTCAGTTGAGACCATACTGCATCCACCTCTAAGAGTTAGCATCATTCAGTTCACTCTATGACAGGGTCAAGGACGCAAGTCGTGCAGCTCTGTGTGTGTGTGTGTGTGTGTGTGTGTTGAAAGGATCAAATGAAAAATTGGTACTAGTTCTTAAGCATTTCGGGTGATTAAAGATGAGAAAGTAGTATTTTCTTTGACAAAAACGGAAGAGCTTTAATGATTCCTAAAATCCTTTGTTATTATGATGGAAATCCTGTAACTGAGATTAACTTCTGGCCAGCTACCTACTTTTTAATTTTCAGCCATATGCAAGCATTTTCTACTCTCAAAAAGCTAAAAGAGGTTCTTTGAAGCAGTGAATACTATTTGCAAAAGTTAGTGTATGAGGCATAGAGGATATATAATTACTTATCAGGGAAAACATTGGAAGCAAAATCTCCCTGAATTGTGAGATTGTCTGCTGTTTTCCTACTTATGAATTTCTTGAAATTTTTATGCCTGCTTTTGGCTTTTGCAGGTAATCAGGAAAGAGTCCCTTTTAGCTGCACAGGTCACCACAATTTTCCCAGAAAATCGACTTTGCAATATGGATAAATAATTAATGATAGACGTGTGAAGCATTTGTATTAAACTTGCAGAAAGAAGACTTGCAAAGAGTGATGGACTTGCTATCTCTGAAGGAGCATCATGCACGAAGCTTGCTTATTCATTATCGATGGGATGCTGACAAGGTCTTTGCGGTTCTTGTTGAGAGAGGGAGAGATAAGTTATATGCTGAAGCGGGTGTGACACTGGAAGGAAAAGATGATCATTGTTCCACTCTGTCGACAACTGAAATGACATGTCAAATTTGCTTCGAAGATGCCCCTGCTGAGAAGACTGCTGCAATGGACTGCAACCATAGATTTTGCAATGATTGTGAGCATCTACAATCCCTTCCCCGAGCCTCTATCTCTGTAGGAGTATCTGTGTTTCTTTTATCTCTTGTCCCCATTTAATCATTATACTAGCGACACAGCATTCTTGTTACATGCTTTGGAGTTTGTTGTCCCGACATTTGAAGTTTCTGTTTGTATGACTCACATAAATGTGAAAGCTTGGTAGTCCCGTTCATAATAACCTAACTTTGAAATAACTGATGATTTCAAGTTTTCACTGCATATTTAATGGCATTAATAACATTTAGAATTTGTTTCTGTAGCAGCCCTATAGCTTTGTTGACTTTCTTTAGTGTGAAAGTGATTAGCACATCTTGAAAAGTTCAAGAGCTAGATTCACTTACTGCATTCATTGGTGCTTTCACTTTTCTTGTCACTCAAACAAACTATGGTGTAGGTTAAAAGTTCCCTGTACTTGTTTTATGTAGGTTGGACAACTCATTTCATTGTAAAGATAAATGAGGGTAAGAGTAAACGAATAACATGCATGGCCCAAAAGTGCAATGCAATCTGTGATGAAGGAAAGATTAGGGATCTCGTTACTGCAAAAGATCCTACTTTGGCCGAGAAATTTGATCGTTTTCTGCTAGAGTCATATATTGATGATAACAAGAGGGTTAAATGGTGCCCAAGTGTTCCTCATTGTGGAAATGCAATTCGTATTGAGGATGATGAATACTGCGAGGTTGAATGTGCTTGTGGCGTACAGTTTTGTTTTAATTGTTTATCTGAAGTGCACTCACCTTGTTCATGTCTGATGTGGGAACTTTGGATGAGGAAGTGCAAGGAGGATTCAAAGACGGTAATTTGGATAACTGAAAATGCCAAACATTGCCCAAAATGTCATAATCTTGTGGAGAAGAATGGGGGATGCAACCTTGTAAGATGTATATGTGGACAGCCATTTTGGTGAGACTTTATCCATGCTTTGCAGTAGTGTCTTATGTACTTCCAGTTAACTGTTTTACATGTTCCATTTATGTTTTCCAGTTTCCTTGCCTCCTGGGAGGTTTTTCTGTGTGTGTGTGTGTGGGGGGGGGGGGGGTGGGATTGCAGGTCTCCTTCGTTGGCTAACTGTCTATTTCTTAAGTTTTATACTGGCATCTTATTGTGGTGCAATTTTGGAGAAATTCCATCAAGTAGTGATATTTCAGTAATCCATGCTCTCAGTTCTTAGTCTAATGATGCTTGAAGTGCATCTGATGCTAACAAGGACATCCAAGGAGTAGGAATTGATGACTTTATAGCAAGAAACTGTTACCAAAAAAAAGGGGGAGAGGGAAATGCCAACAGAGTTGCGAAACAGATAAGATGGGAATAATCTGTCCAGAGCCCAAGAAAGAAAACTTGACCAAGACACAGAAGGACATAGAGAAGCAGCAATAGTCCTGGCTATAATATAAGCAGTAAAAGGAAGAGGAAGAATAAGTTCAATTGTGGAGAGTGGGAAGAGAAAGAGAAAGAGAAAAGAGACCATTTTTTCAAGGTTGTAAAAGTTAAAATCCTAAGGATATCCAGAGATGTAGCTAATCTTTTGAGTGTAGGGTAACAGTTAGAATACACCAAGAAAGAGAACTCATCCTTTCTTGGACAAAATTCAACTCCCTCCCTAGGTAGATGAACCTTATTTATGGGGGAAAAGAAGAAGAGAAAACTCATGCACTTCGTATCATAAATGGGTAATAAGTGGGTTAAAGTGTTCACAACTAAGATCGACAGTCCAGGATTTGATGTCTAAGACAAGTGAGCAGAAGAAAAACCAACAAGCTAAAAGTTTGCCCTAGTAATTTCTCCTTTTCTCAACATTTTTTTCGCTCGTAGTAGTTAATTTGCTGAAAGAATGTTGGCCAAGCCAAATTATACCAGTACTTTCTCTCTTCTGTTGCTTATCCTTGTTGTGATGTGTGTGTGTGTGTGTGTTTTTATATATGAAAATTTTCTTTTATACTTTGTAGTTGGTTGTGTGGTGGAGCTACTGGTTTAGAACACACATGGACTAGCATTCGAGGTCACACTTGTGGCAGTTACAAAGAAGGGCAAGAGCAAAAGACGACCGTCAACAATCTCTTACGCTTTACTCACTATTATGAGCGCTATGTGGCTCATTTTGATTCATTGAAGGTTGAAGCAGACATGAAACAAAAGCTACATGTAAAAGTCTTGAAACTTGAATCGACAGAATTGCAATCAAAGGACTTCAGCTGGGCAGAAAATGGATTTAATAGACTCCTTCAATCAAGACGGGTCCTCTCCTGTTCCTATCCAGTTGCATTTTACATATTTGGTAAGGCGCTGTTTGAGAACGAAATGACACCAAAAGAAAAAGAAATAAAGCAGAACCTTTTTGAGAACCTGCAGCAGCAACTTGAAATAAATGTTGAAAGACTTTCAATGTTCTTGGAAGAGCCATTTGCTGACTATCCTGAAGATAAGCTTTTGGAGACTAGAATGAAGATCATCACTCTCTCTGCAGTAACTGACAACCTCTGCAAAAAGTTGTAAGTGTGCATTATGTCTGATAATCCGCTATGCAGTTTAGATACAGTCAGGATCAAGTATATTAATGCTTAAGTAGTAGTTTACTTGGGGTAGAAATTTGTTGAAACTGAATTTATTTAAGGGATAATATTTATTCGAGATAAATGATAGGTACAGAGACCTCTACAAAAAGGTCCTCTCGGTAACATTTTAAGTTTCATAGTGTTTTCACTCTTACAAAACCCTTATAACCAAACTCATTTTTTTTGTAAACGAGTCAACCAAATTTCCCTTTGACTATTTATATTTTGAAATATCTAAAGAATGGATGTAATCAAAGTAAAAAACAGGTATTGTTACTGAAAAAGGGAGGTTATTATTTAGAATCACAAGAGAGATTAAGCTACTCGACTGACTCTAAAGGACAAAGGGAGATGACTCTAGTTCTTGAGTATCCTGAGGTATGAGTAGAACTGCATTGCCATATTCTTAATCGCACTTTTATGTCTTTTAACGAGACTCAGTCCCTGGTTCAATCATAGATAGCCCGAAAACATATACCGTACAAATGTACAGACCACCTGGATTTTGATACCCTTTTTGATTCCCTCACCATATCTCATGAGAAGCAAGCCCATCAAGCCATGTCTTTACCTGTCCTCAAAGGTTGGATTGAATCTCTTTTTTGAACCTTTTAAGAGTGGAAGGAGCGAAAATTTCCTCCTGACAGAAAAAAAATACTAGTGCTTTAAATGTGACTCTCGACAGGAGAATTCGAAGAATTGCAACAATTTCCCAATTCTTATGAGTAGGTCCTGCGGAACCCAGTAAACAACAACAATTACTTAGGATCAACTAGCGATTAGAAAGAAGTCTTCAGGTAAGTGAACTTCGTAGTTAAGCCTAAAATGCAGTTGGGAAAGGCAAGGATCTCTTCTTGAATTGTGTAGAAACAAACTGATCTATCTGTATTGATAATGTGTGTACCAATTGAAGCTTCATTCTTAGATTTGACTTTTTGCAGGTATGATTGCATTGACAACGATTTGCTGGTTCCTCTACAGCAGGCAACTCACACCATAGCTCATTATAGATCCAACGGAGTGGATAAAGCATCAGAACTTCCTAATTGACATTCTACCAACAATTGTAAATTATATCATAGTGAGCACTCTCAACTAAAGGCAGGAAAATAACGCGGGTTGCTTTCCTCATAAGCGGATCTAAAATTTTATGCTAGAAGGTTCAAAGTAAAACTGCATCCACTATTCTTTTGTGACGTTTGGTATGAATTTTCGTCAGAAAATATCTTATGTACTTTTAGCAAATTCTTAACTGTACATAGTTCGAGTTGAAGACTGTGTGCACATGCACCCCTGCCAGCAGGTAGATCCGCCTTTGGCCTTCATTTGTCCGCATATATTAATAACTGACTGAAGAATGATGTGACAAAATGGTCCCAACGTGATAAACCATGCACCATTGAGTAATTTAGAAAATTTGAGGATTTGGATTTGGTCACTTTTGTTTTGTAGAGAAATTCAAAAATAGCCAGATTTATAAGTGGTAATTGAAAAATAGTCAAAGTTTCAAAAATAATCGAAATTTAGTCACTTTTCATGTAAAGATAAATCTGAACGAAAACACTGTTCAAAATTCGAAAAATATTCCAGCATATTATGCTGGAGTTTCAGTATAATATACCGGTCCAGCATAATATGTTGGAAGTTCATACACAAGTGCTTCAATCTCCAGTATATTATGCTGGAACTTTTTGCGTGTTGGAGTTCCAGCATAATATGCTGGAAGTTCATATACATGTGCATCAATCTCCAGTATATTATGTTGGACCGGTCCGTATTGTAGCAAAATAGTGACTATTTTTCAATGACTTTGCAAACGCTGGCTATTTTTCAATAACCAGTTCGAAAAATGGCAAGGCCGTGCTATTTTTACTCCATATGCACCAGCTGCTAAGATGAAGTGCAAGGTCCTGCCTCTCTTGCTTCATGTATGTACCTTTCATGGCACAAGGTAATCATTTGTATTTGCTTTAGTTAATTGCAGATCTAGTTGTCCAAAAAATAGAATCTATAGGAGGATTCTATCACTCTAGAATTTAACATCTAGCAAATGAGATTTTCACTCTTTCTTGAGATCCTATGCCTTCATCTTTCTTTTTTTTCTTTCTGTCGTTCATTTTTTTTTTTTTTGTGCGTGTATGTGTGGCGAATTTGACTTATGTGGAACAAGAAATAGATTTTGAGGAGGATATTACTTTGTCGAATTCCAAAAAATAATATATTTATTCAACCTTTGAGAAGAACTGTTAGAAAGTTGAAGTTTGACATATCAAGTTTACATGTCAGCATCTAACAATTATCTTTTCCACTCGAGTGAAAGTACATACTCCATACTATTTGGATTTTTTAGCTTATGGATGACCAACTTGACAAATTTTCAGATTATGAATCGGATTATTATTGATTTGCTTGAATTAAAATCTAAATATCCAGAAATGTCAGTGAAAAACACAATGAGTTGTAGTTGTTTAATATTAAATGGTGAAAATTTACTTTTTAAAATGTTAGTCAAATTCACTTTTGCTCTGAGAAGTAAAGGTGACGAACTTTTGGAATAGATATAAATTTTTTGTCATTCGAATATAAAAATGACTTTTTTTTAATTTATTAAAAGACAATCACTTTCAAAAGTCCGAGAAATAAGGGTCATTTTCCTCTTATTATTGAGAAAACTAAAGAAAACAAAATAGATTGTGTTATAAATATAACTCAAAATAACAATATCGAACAAGGAAAAACAAGCTAAGATATATAGAGTGAAAGAGAGGAAGAGAGATCCTTATTTCTTCTTCAAATTGTGTGTTTTTCCTATCTATTACAAGACATTTATATAGGCATGAAAAGTGAATAAAAATATGTCATTGAATATGTCATTAAGCATTTGAGAAGATCATGGAGGAAGAGTAGACATCCAATATAATTTGATTTCTCTTATAACACTCCCCCTTGGATGTCCATAGATAATGTGCCTCGCTAAAACCTTATTAGGAAAAAATCCTATTGAAAAAAAAAAAATCATAGTGAAGGAAAAAAAAGAGTACACATGTTTAGAAATACGCCTTTTGGTTGCCTCGTTAAAAACCTTGCAAGGAAAACCCAGTGGGACAAAATCTTGTAAGGGAAAAAGAGTACAACGCGTATTAACTCCCCCTGATGAGAGCATCAATTCACATCCTTGAGCTTTCGCATCCCAATCTTGTACACTAGTTTCTTGAAGGTTGACGTCGGTAGAGATTTGGTGAACAAATCAGCCATATTATCACTTGAACGGATCTGTTGCACATTGATATTACCATTCTTTTGAAGATCATGTGTGAAAAATAACTTTGGTGAAATGTGCTTTGTCCTATCCCCTTTTATGAATCCTCCTTTCAATTGGACTATGCATGCTGCATTGTCTTCATACAAAATTGTGGGTAATTTATCACACTTCAAACCATACTTGTCTCGAATAAGGTGTATTATAGACCTCAACCATACACATTCTCGACTTGCTTCATGAATAGCAATTATCTCAGCATGATTAGATGAAGTAGCCACTATTGATTGCTTAGTCGATCGCCAAGATATGGCAGTGCCTCCATATGTAAACACATAGCCTGTTTGAGATCGAGCCTTGTGTGGGTCAGATAAATACCCAGCATCGGCATAACCAACAAGATCGGGACTGCAATCATTGCCATAAAATAACCCCATATCGATAGTCATTTAGATACCGCAATATATGTTTGATTCCATTCCAATATCTCATTGTAGGAGCGGAACTATATCTTGCTAAGACATTAACTGAAAAAGTTATGTCAGGCCTTGTAGTGTTAGCAAGATACATAAGTGCACCAATTGCACTAAGATATGGTACTTCAGGACCAAGAAGTTCTTCATTCTTTTCTTGAGGTCAGAACGGGTCCTTATTCACATCAAGTGATCTAACAATCATCGGAGTACTTAATGGATGTGCTTCATCCATGTAAAACCGTTTCAATACCTTTTCTATGTAGGCAGATTGATGAACAAAAATCCCGATTGCCAAATGTTCAATTTGCAAACCAAAACATAATTTTATTTTTTCGAGATCTTTCATCTCAAATTCCTTCTTTAAATAATCAATTGCCTTTTGGAGTTCTGTAGGAGTTCCAATAAGGTTTATGTCATCAACATATACAGCAAGTACAACAAACTTTGATGTTGTTTTCTTTATAAAAATACATGGACAAATGGTCATTTATATAACCTTCCTTTAATAAATACCCATTAAGGCGGTTATACCACATTCTACTTGATTGCTTTAGACCATACAAAGATCTTTACAGTTTGATTGAAAATATTTTTCGGGACTTCGAATTATGTGCATCAGGCATTTTAAATCCCTGGGAAATTTTCATGTATATCTCATTATCAAGTGAGCCGTAAAGGTAGGTTGTAACCACATCCATTAAATGCATGTCAAGTTTTTCATGGACAGCAAAACTAATGAGATAACGGAGCGTTATAGCATCCATAACAGGAGAATATGTCTATTCATAATCGATACCAGGCCTTTGTGAAAATCCTTGTGCAACAAGGCGTGCCTTATATCTTTGGACTACAGACCCAAAAACTTCACGTTTTGCAAGTGAAGTTAGGTAGGTCCGTATCGTGATTTGGGACTTGGGCGTATGCTCGGAATCGAATTCAGAGGTCCCTAGCCCGAGATATGGAATTTTGATAAAAAAGTTAAATGTTTGAAAGCTTAATGATTTTTAGAATTTACTGATATTGGATTTATTGACATCGGATCCATATTTTGGTTCCGGATCCTGGTATAGGTCCACTATAATAATTATGACTTGTCTGCCGAATTTGGTGAGAAACAGAGTTGATTTGACGTGATTCAGACGTCCGGTTGTAAAAATATAAAGTTTAAAGTTTTCTTGAAAATTTCCTTTGATTTGGTGCCCGATTCGTAGTTCTAGATTTTATTTTGGCGATTTAATCACGCGAGCAAGTTTGTATGAGATTTTTGGACTTGTGTACATATTTGGTTTGGAGCCCCGAGAGCTCGGGTGAGTTTCGAATGGTTAACGGATTGAATTTTGGACTTGGAACTTTGCTGGAAAATTTTCTGATGCACTGTCTGGTTTCCTTCTTCGCGTTCGCGATAGTGGAATCGCGTTCATGAAGAGGAACTTGAGGCATGTGAAATTTACACTTCGCGTTTGCGAAGAGGGGACGTGTTCGCGAAGGGTAGAGGGCAGTGTTCATCGCGAACGTGTGGAAGCGTTAGCGCTCGCGTAGAAGGCGAGGCCTGGCCGGGCACCAAGCGATAAAGCTTCGCGTTCGCGTAGGGTATACGGGTTCGCGAATGCCAAATTTGGCAAGGCTTCGCATTTGCGAGGTTGCCTTCGCATTCCCATAGAGCAAAGGTTTGGCAGCACAAAAATGTGCTTTGCGAACGCGAGGCACTGACCGCGTTCGCGAAGGGTAAAAATTCAAGAAACAGAACTTAAGTTCTGGAAAATGGGATTCGTCTCATTTTCATCCATTTTCCATTTTTGAGCTCGGTTAAGGCGACTCTTGGGCGTTTTCCATGGGAAAACATTGGGGTAAGTGTTCCTTATCCTATATGGATTATATTTCATGATTCCATACTCATTTATATCATGAATCCGTGAAATTTTGGGAGAAAAATCAGATTTTTTAATAAAATCTTCCAAAAATAAAAATTTAAGATTTGTCGGTCCATTTGACATCGGAATTTGATAATTTTTGTATGGTTGGACTCGTATCGGAATGGGTGTTCAGATTTCGTAAGTTTTTCCGAGATTTGAGATGTGGGCCCCACTGTCAATTTTTAAAGTGAATTTCGGATTTTATCCGGAAAATTAGTAAATTCATATGGAATTAATTGCTATGATTCGTATTGAGTATATCAAAATGTTTGTGAATAGATTTGACGCTTTTGGAGACAAATTCAAAAGGAAAATTTGTGGTCGAGTAATTGATTGAAATTTCAAAGCGAGGTACGCGTCGTGGTTAACCTTAACTTGAGGGAATAGAACCCTTAAATTATTTGTTATGTGAAATGCATGTGAACGATGTATAGGTGAGGTGCGCATATATCGCACAACCAAAGATTCTAAGATGAGAAATATTTGGCTCTTGACCAAAAGCCAATTGCAATGGGGAGACTTTATGATAACTTGTGGGTCTTATCCGCACAAGTGCTGCTGCATGTAAAATAGCATGACCCCATATTGAAATGGGAAGTTTTGTTCTCATAAGCATTGGTCTAGCAATTAATTAGAGGCGTTTGATCAATGATTCCGCTAGACCATTTTGTGTATGAACATGAGCAACCGGATGCTCAATTGTTATCCCAGTTGATATACAATAATCACTAAAGGCTTGGGATGTAAACTCACCAACATTATCAAGACGAATTGTCTTAATTGCATAATCTGAAAATTGTGCTCTTAGCTTTATTATTTGAGTCAACAATCTCGCAAGTGCCATATTGCGAGTTGATAGTAAGCACACATGTGACCATCTTGTAGATGCATCTACCAAAATCATATAATATCTGAATGGTCCACATGGAGGGTGAATGGGCCCACATATATCACCCTGTATACGTTCCAGAAATGTAGGGGATTCCATCCTAATTTTAATAGCTGATGGTCTAATAATTAATTTGCCTTGAGAACATTCATCACAAGAGAATTCTTTAAATTAAAGAATCTTATGGTTCTTCATTGAATGTCCATGTGAATTCTCAATTATTTTACGCATCATAGTAAAAACAGGATGACCCAACCGGTCATGCCAAATAATAAAATTATCTTGATTAGTAAACTTCTCATTTACTATGGCATGCGTTTCAATCTTGCTAATACTTGTGTAGTATAAGCCGGAGGAAAGAGCAGGTAATATTTCAAGCACATATTTCTTACCAGACATTATTATAGTAATATAAAGATATTCAATCTTTTTCTCATTTGTAGTCTCAATATGGTAGCCATTTTGGCGAATATCTTTGAAACTTAATAAGTTTCTTTGAGATTTACTACAATATAGTGCTTCATCAATAGCCAAATTTGTTCCTTCTGGTAGTAATAAATTGGCTCTTCCAGAACCTTCAATTAATTTTGTACTACCGGATATTGTATTAACATTGGCTTCTTTCATTACCAAATAAGAGTAATATCTCTTATCTCTTAAAATAGTGTGTGTTGTAGCACTATCCAGAAGACATATATCATCTTTATTAATCTTGAGTCCAACTGAAGACCGGAAAATTTTCATATTCTTCATAAAAAAAATCAAAAAGTACATTATAAGAAATACGAAAGACAAACAAAATATATATTAAGAAATACATTAGGAATGTAGAAACTAGCAACACATGATACATTAGGAAAATACACTTAAGAAAAATAAAATAGTTGCAAACATAACAAAATGACAACTTTTATTATAGCTTCATTCCGAGTAAGATGATTAGTTCTTCAGTCAATATCCTCAAAGAAGTCTCTAGCTTCTAAATGAGTAATATTTGCTAGGCCTCCAAAATCATCATCTTTATATGCAAGATGTGCCTCAGAATCATATTTGTTTGAGGGACCTGCTTCATCATCATTATTTTGAAAGGTCAAGTGTGCCTCCACATTATTTTCTTTCTTTCTAAGGGAGGCTTGATAAAGTTTGACAAAATAATCTGGCGTACGACAAATGCGTGCCCAATGACCTTTCATACCACATCGGTGACACATACTAATTTTACCTTTTGAAGGATTAATTTGAGAACCCTTATTGTTCTCCTATTTACTTCCACCATAATGACGATAATTATTTCGTCCCCTGCCACGTCCACGTCTATGACTATGTCCACGACCACGGTAATTATTTTGTTTTCTTTCAGACTTACCATATGCTGCTACAGCATTCACTTCCGGGAATGGTGCTGACCCAGTGGGACGGGCTTCATGATTTTTCATTAATAGAGTATTATTCTGCTCTGCCACAAGTAGGCATGTGATTAACTCAGAATATTTCTTAAAACCCTTTTCACGGTATTGTTATTGTAGCACCACATTTGAAGCGTGAAAAGTAGAAAATATTTTTTCTAATAAGTCCTCATCTGTGATAGTGTCTCCACATAATTTTAATAGAGAACTTACTTTAAAGATAGCCGAATTATACTCACTTACGGTTTTAAAGTCTTGCAACCTTAAATGTATCCATTCATACCGAGCTTTCGGTAATACCGTAAGTTTTAGGTGGTCATATCGATCCTTCAAATTAATCCATAACTCAAGTGGATCTTTTACAGTTAAATATTCAGTTTTTAACCCTTCATGTAGATGATGACGAAGGAAAATCATGGCCTTCGCTTTATCCTGATTTGATGCTTTATTTTCTTGTATAATAGTATTTCCAAGACCTTTAGCGTCAAGGTGAATTTCAGCATCAAGGACCAATGATAAATAATTCTTCCCGATAATGTCTAGTGCCACAAATTCAAGCTTTGACAAGTTTGACATATTGAAACTAATCACAAAAGTAAATGGGTTAGAACAAATACAAATAATTTTTAATGAAAATATACTTGTAAAAATAAATCAGACAACTAATTAAGAAGTTGATCACTTCAAAAATGTAGTATAAAAGTAACATATAATATATATATATGTCAAATAAACAAGAATTATGGAGTATATGAATAAACACAAAGAGATATATTTAGTATGGTAAAAGAAAAGCAATTTATTATAAACGTGGATTTGAGGAATAACCATATACGGTGATAAGAGTGAATGTATTCAAATATTACTTTTCACCAATTGTAAAGTAATTTAAACTAGTATGTACAATAATTACTTTGTCACCTTGGTTATCACTATTTTATTTTTGTAGAATGTCTTGAAGATAAGTTTTGCTCTACGCAAGTCCACACATATTTATTAAATTATTTTTTGTTAGTTTAACGCACTTAAGATCTATATCTTATATTTTCTTTAACAATAAGCAAGGTAAGAGAACTTCAGTAACATGATCAACTAAAATAAATGCTTAACAGTATATGAATTTGTTAATAAATAGCATATTGGTGCATATATATTACCATAAACTAAAAGAATATATAGTGATATACCTGAAGGAGAATCGAACATAACTAGGATGTGATTGTAAAAATGAAGGTGACAATCGTGCTGATAACGTGTTATAAATATAACTCAAAATAATAATATCGAACAAGGAAAAACAAGCTAAGATATATAGAGTGAAAGAGAGGAAGAGAGATTCTTATTTCTTCTTCAAATTGTGTGTTTTTCCTATCTATTACAAGGCCTTTATATAGGCATGAAAAGTGAATAAAAATATGTCATTGAATATGTCATTAAGCATTTGAGAAGATCATGGAGGAAGAGTAGACATCCAACATAATTTGATTTCTCTTATAACAGATTGATAATATTTCTTATTCTTCTTTCCGAAAAATCGAACATAGGCTAATAACAACCACAAGACCCCCAAATAATAAATGAACAGATTGAATGGCTCCACATATTTAAGCCTCCGTACAACATATTACAGCGAAGATAATATAAATAATCAACAAGATTAACAAAGGAAAAAAATTTAAGATTAACAAAGGATAATCTGAAATACTTTTTTTCTCGTTAAAATAGCACGGGCTTGCCATTTTTCGAACTGGTAATTGGAAAATAGTCAGCGTTTGTAGAGTCATTGAAAAATAGCCACTATTTTGCTGCAACACGGAAAGTTCCAGCATAATATACTGGAGATTAGTGCACTTGTATATGAACTTCCAGCATATTATGCTGGACTCTAGTACACGGAAAGTTCTAGCATAATATACTCGAGATTGAAGCACATGTGTATGAACTTTCAGCATATTATGCTGGACCAGTATATTATGCTCGAACTCCAATATACTAAGCTGGAACTCCATTATATTATGCTGGAACACCCAATATATTATGCTGGAACTCCAGTATATTATGCTGGAAGTTCACATGTAAAAAATTCGAACTCCAATATACTATGCTGGAATATTTTTCGGATTTTAAATAGTGTTTTCGTTTAGATTTATCTTTATATGAAAAGTAGCTAAATTTTGATTACTGTTGAAATTGTGACTATTTTTTAATAGGAAAAGTACGTAAATAGCCAATTTAAACTCAAACTTACCAACTTCTAGCCCAAAATTAGATACTTACCAAAAGTAGCCGAAAATTAGAGATACACGAAAGGATAGATTCTTCCATCCGAGAATGACGCTAAATATCTTCCTTCCTTCCCTGTTTTTCAAGCGAATCAATATCACAGAGACCTACATTCTGTAAATCATGACATTCTCTCCCAAAATTTTCTCAAAAGGAGCTCCAATTTTCACTCAACAATCGATCAATTTCACTGTAGAAGCAGCAATTTCCTTTCGCGATTTCTCTGTAGATACAACTTTGATGAAGGAACTACGAACTACAATCAAAATCAATCAAGGAATTAGTGAATTTTGACCTAATTTCAGCTACCTCAAAGGCAAATTTACCAATTTTTATTCAATATGGTGGCTGATGGAATGTTGACAACAATTTTGTAGATTACAATGTCGATGTTGTAATAGTTACTCCAAATATAAGTTTTGAAGATTTTGTAGACGTGATTTCGAAATAACTTATGATAGATACTTCATTGAATGTTATTGAAATCAAATACACTTTCCAAAACGGTTCTCCATCAATAGTGATACACAATAATATGGGTATATGTGTATATCTTGAGCTGAAAAAAAACTCAAAATTTACAATGTATCCCCTTTGTATAACATCGAGTGAAAAGGATATGGATATGATCTGCTACAATTCAAATTCTGTTGTGATTTCCTCAGAGTGTGCACAAAGTGCAAGGCCCCGTAAAAGTTTTCCTAAAAATCCAGATTTCTGTGATGCCGAAGTAGGCATAGAGGTTAATAATAGTAAAATTCTTCGCGGCGAGCAAGCTCGCCGCAGTTCGGACTTTTTGGATTGAACAGTGGGCTGGAGAGTTGAAGGAAAATATTGGGCAGAAGTAGGCATTTTTGTGGTCCGTTCTGCGACCGCAGAATGGCCGCAGAGTGAAGTAGTCTTTTGGGCCATTTTTAATATCATTTTTGCGGCCCATTATGCTACCGCATAACCATTTTGCGGGCCGCACTATTGTCGCATTTCTCGCTTTGAAATTTTTCGGAGGGAGGTTCTGCAGTGCACTATATTCTGCGTTGCATTATGCGACCGCAGAACAGGTCTGCGGGCCGCATAGTGACCGCAGACCAGGTCAGTTTCCTTCCAATCCTGGCACCTAGATATCGCGGTCATTTCGCGGACCGCATAACCATTATGCGGTCGCATATGCGACCGCAGAACCTGTTCCGGAGCTTTATTTTTGGGTTTTTAAAACCCGACCCTACTTTATTAAAATAGATGTAAGGGGCCATTTTTGAGCAAAATCTGATACTCTAGAGTGAGAGAGAGAGAGAGTCCTAGAGGGAGAAAGTGATCTTCATCAAGTCACTCTTCAATTCTTGCATAAACCCTTGAAGATTATCAAGAGAAGCACCCTAGGTCTTCATCCTAAGAGGTAAGGTTCTATCACCAAGCTCTTAATTTCGAAATGTAACCAGAATGGGCAATTAGTAAGGTAGTTCATAGGGATGGGAGTGCTTACCTTGCATGCAAGTATTCTTGAAGTATGTGGGAAGGTTGTGAGCTAAAAATAGTAGAGAATGGGTTGGGGAAAGATGGAATCCTTCAAAAATGGGGCTTAAAACATTGATACACACATAGTGTTTGATAAAATGCTCAAGTGAGCTAGAATCATGATCGTCTTCCTAATTTTTGGTTCAATTTTGCTACATTGCTAAAATAGATTGAAGTTGCTAATATTTCGGAACATCTTAGAGTTTTAAGAAGCTCAATTGAGGTATGTTGGATAAACCCCTTCTTCTTAGAATCGAATCCCACGGTATTTATGTAATTGAAGTAAGTCCTTGATCATTATAGAATTGGCTATTCCAAATGTGTTTGTGTTGAAGGATGTATGTTCAATATTTATTTTAAATGTTTCATCATGTCATCTCGCCAGTGAAGATTGTGATGACCTAAAATATCATCTTTAAATTTAATAAATAATTATGTATTCTAAGACCTCAAAAAGTACCATTTATCATTCCTCGACTTGCGTGTGCAGTCCGTACAATTTTTCGAAAAGTTTTTATGTAAAAAAATAGATTAAAATATGAAATAGAGCCTTAAAACTCAACTAAGTTGACTTTGATCAATATTTTGAGCAAACGGACCCGGATCAGTATTTTAACAATTCCGATAGGTCCGTATTGTGATTTGGGACTTGGGCGTATGCCCGGAATCGAATTCCGAGGTCCCTAGCTCGAGATATAGAATTTTGATGAAAAATTAAAAGGTTGAAAGCTTAATCATTTTTAAGAAATTTTTGATGTTGGATTTATTGACCTCGGGTCTATATTTTGGTTCCGGAGCCCGGTATAGGTCCACTATAATATTTATGACTTGTCTGCCAAATTTGGTGAGAATCGGAGTTGATTTGACGTGATTCGGACGTCCGGTTATAAAAATATAAGTTTTAAAGTTTTGTTGAAAACTTCCTTTGATTTGGTGCTAAATTCGTAATTCTAGGTGTTATTTGGGTGATTTGATCACGCGAGCAAGTTCGTATGATATTTTTAGACTTGTGTGTGTGTTTGGTTTGGAGCCCTGAGGGCTCGGGTGAGTTTCGGATAGGTCACGTGATGTTTTGGACTTTGAAAATGTGGTATTTTGCTGCAGCAGGTATTCTGGCATGTCCTTCTTCGCGTTCACGAAGGTATTCTCGCGAACGCAAAGACTAAACTGGACAACTGAAGTTTTCTTCTTCGCGAACATGACCAGCTCCTCACGAACGCGTAGTGTTAGGCATACCTAGGGGAGGGTTGATCACTCCTTCATCGCGAACGCGAGCAATGCCTCGTGAACGCGAAGGCACGAGGAGAAAAGCCTTCGCGAACGCGAAAGTTACAGACTGCTACTCATCACGAATGCGACAGGCCCTTCGCGAACGCGAAGAAGGCCTGACGCCTGTGACTTAAAACAGAACCAAAACGGGATTTTTCCCATTTTTCACAAACCCTCAATTATAACTCGGCTTAGGGGCGATTTCGAAGGAGTTTTTCACGATTTCGAATTGGGTAAGTGTTCTTTATCATATAGTGATTGTATTTCATAAATATAAGCCTATATTTATCACTTATTTCGGATTTAGATGGAAGAAATTGAAATTTTTGTAAAACTTTCCAAAAACAAAAAATTAAGATTTGAAGGTCCATTTGATATCGGAATTGGACAAATTAAGTATGATTGAACTCGTATCGGAACGAGTGTTCGGATTTCGCGAGTTTTTTCGGGATTTGAGATGTGGGTCCCACTACCGAATATTTTAATGAATTTCAAATTTTTATCCGAAAAATTTGTAAATTCATATGGAATTAATTCCTATGATTCGTATTGAATATATCGAATTGTTTGTGAATAGATTTGAAGCTTTCGGAGGCAAATTTAAAAGGAAAAGTTGTGGTTGAATAATTGATTGGAATTTGCAAAGCGAGGTAAGTGTCGGGGTTAACCTTGACTTGAGGGAATAGAACCCTTAAATTATTTATTATGTGAAATGCATGTGAACGACGTATAGGCGAGGTGACGAGTGTCTATACGTCGTCAAATTGACTGTTTGCCTACTTACTTGAAAAATCATAAATTATTTTAAATCGTGAATTAATTATTATAATAATTATTTTTGTCCTATTCTTTGTCAAACATTAATCCTTGAATTCTTGCATTAATTGTTACATGCTATTTGAATTATGTGTCTTAATTGTTATTTGACATTTAGCATATTAAATATTAAACTGCCTATTTTCTCCCTGATTTCCATAATAATTTGCTATTTGTCATTGTTTGTTTCATAATTAAATCATAATTATTGTATGTTTGTTGTCTTATAGTTTTATATTAATTGTTACATTTATCGGAAAGATTTTTTCTATAAGAATTGGTAAATAAATGTATTGGAGGAGCGGGTTGCACGCTGCAACATAATTGATTGAAATGGATATATATATTGGAGGATCGGGTTGCACGCCGCAACAGACTTATTAAAAAGTCAATATGGGAGGGAAGATCGGGTTGCACGCCGCAACAGACTTATTAAAAAGTCAATATGGGAGGATCGGGTTGCACGCCGCAACAGACTTTTTAAAAAGTCAATATTGGAGGATCAGGTTTCATGCCGCAACAGACTTATTAAAAAGTCAATATTGGAGGATCGGGTTGAACGCCGCAACAGACTTATTAAAAAGTCAATATTGGGGGATCAGATTGCGTGTGTGTGTGTGTGTGTGTGTGTGTGTATATATATATATATATATATATATATATATATATATATATATATATATATATATATATATATATATATATATATATATATATATTTGATTGAAATAAATAAATGACAGACTTGATTAAAAGGAATATATTGGGAGAGCGGGTTGCACGCTGCAACAGAATTGAATGTGAAAATATTGTGAGAGCGGGTTGCACGCTGTAACAGAATTGGTTAAAATAATAATGGGTTATGACTGCTGAGTTGGCTTCAATTATTATAAATGAGTTACCTGATTTATTTCTATTATTTGTTGTTGTTATCAATATTGCGTACAGGTTAATGTAAGTGAACTGCCTTAGCCTCGTCACTACTTCATCGAGATTAGGCTCAGCACTTACCAGTACATGAGGTCGGTTGTACTGATACTACACTCTACACTTCTTGTGCAGATTTTGGAGTTGGTCCCAGCGACGTACCATAGACTTCCTCGGATTTCAGCTACCAGAGGAGACTTGAGGTATAACTGCATGGCGTCCGCAGTTCTGAAGTCCCCGTCTATTTTACTTTAGCTATGTGTTTATTTTCAGACAACTTTATTTTATTCAGACCTTTATTTGTATTTATTCTAGAAGTTCGTTCACTTGTGACACCAATTCTGGGATGGTATTTAGACACCGTTGTTTTTATGGGTTATTTCACTATATATCAAACTTTGCTTCCGCATTTGTTTCTTTGATTATTAATAATTTAAAGATTGTATAAAAATTAGTTAATATTATTCTAACGTTGGCTTGCCTAGCAAGTGAAATGTTAGGCGCCATCACGGTCCGAAGGTGGAAATTTCGGGTCGTGACAGTTGGTATTAGAGCACTAGGTTACATAGGTCTCACGAGTCACGAGCAAGCTTAGTAGAGTCTGAAGGATCGGTACAGAGACGTCTGTACTTATCTCTCAGAGGCTATGAAGTTTAGGAACAATATCACTTCTTTCTTAGTCTGTCGTGCAATTTTATTCTATCATCGATGATTGAACCATTTTACTCTTATTCTCTCGCAGATGGTGAGAACACGTAATACCTTTATTGATGAACAGGGACCAGAACCCCCGGTGGCAACTATGGCCAGGGGTAGAGATCGAGGCCGAGGTCGTGCTAGAGGCCGAGGTAGATCTCAGTCCAGAGCTCGAACAGCTGCACCTATTGTAGAACCTCAGGTGGACCTTCAGGAGGAGGTTCCGGTTCAGAATGTACCAGTTGGACCAGTTCAGGTCCCGGAAGGATTTATAGCCACTCCAGTACTTCAGGACGCTCTAGTCCGTTTGGTAAGTCTTATGGAGGGTGTGGCCCGAAATGGTATATTTCCCGTGGCACCAGCCGTCTCACAGGCTGGGGGAGGAGCACAAACTCCCACTACTCCTGCTCTGGAGCAGGTGGCTCCCCAGAATCAGGCTCAACAGCCCCGCCAGTTGGGATAGTTCAGCCGGTTGTTACGGTACAGACCGGTGATAGGCCCGCCATGTCTTTTGAGGCCTTATTGAGACTGGATAAGTTCACTAAGCTCTTTCCAGTTCACTTCGGTGGTACACCTTCTGAGGACCCACAAGATTATCTTGAACGCTGCCATGAGGTGATGCGGAACATGGGTATAGTTGAGACCAATGGAGTTGATTTTGCTGTATTCCAGATGACGGGTTTCGCCAAGAGGTGGTGGAGAGATTATACATTGACCCGACCAGTCGGATCACCTGCACTTACCTGGGAGCAGTTCTCTCAGCTATATCTGGAGAAGTTCCTCCCTATCACACTGAGAGAGGAATTCTGTAAGCAATTTGAGCATCTACAGCATGGCAGTATGACTGTTACTCAGTATGAGTCTCGTTTTGTGGATTTGGCCCGTCATGCTCTCCTTTTACTACCTACGGGGGGAGAGAGAGTGAGGAGGTTTATTGAGACTTCAGATGGCCAAGGATACCGGAAGTGATATTTCTTTTCAGGTGGCTGCTAATGTCACAAGGAGGATCGAGATGGTTCTTGAACAGGAGAGGGGGCATAGGTCTGATAAGAGGCCTCGTCAGTTCGGTGGTTACAGTGGTGCCTGGTCTGGAGGCAGAGGTAATTTTGGTAGGGGTCATCCTCCCAGACTGTTTCATTCAGCACTTCATGCATCTCCTGGTGCTTCAGGGAGTCACGGTCCTATTATGCCTTACTCTAGACAACCAGTATTCAGTGCAATTCAGCTTCTATCAGTGCACCACCACTTCAGAGTTATTACAGCGGTTATCCGGCCTATTTGGGTCAGCTTCAGCTTCAACAACCACGACATCAGGATGGGTGTTATGAGTGTGGAAGCATTGGTCATATCAGGAGGTATTGCCCTAGATTGGCGAGTAACAGATCTCGGCAAGATTCTCGTGCCATCATACCGGCACCGGTTGCTTCACTTCCTACTCAGCCAGCTAGAGGTAGGGGTCAGACAGCTAGAGGTGGAGGTCAGGCCATTAGAGGTAGAGGTCAAGCCATTAGAGGTGGAGGTTAGACCGTTAGAGGTGGAGGCCAGCCAGTTAGAGGCCGTCCTAGAGATGCAGTTCAGAGTGGTGGGGTCCAGCCCCGATTTTATGCTTTTCCATCTAGGCCTGAGGCCGAGTCATTTGATATTGTGATCACAGGTATTATTCCAATTTGCTATAGAGATGCTTCAGTTCTATTTGATCCAGGATCTACTTATTCCTATGTGTCCTCCTATTTTGCTTCATATTTGGTTGTGCCTTGTGATTCTCTGAGTGCCTCTATGTGTGTATCTACACCGGTGGGAGACTCTGTTGTAGTAGATCATGTCTATCGTTCGTGTATGGTTACTATTGGTAATCTTGAGACTAGTGTGGATCTTCTACTTCTTGATATGGTAGATTTTGATGTCATCTTGGGTATGGATTGGTTGTCTCCTTATCATGCTATATTGGACTGTTATGCCAAGACAGTGACCCTAGCTATGTCGGGGTTACCTTGGTTAGAGTGGAAAGGAACTCCTGGCCATTTTGCCAGCAGGGTTATTTCTTATATGAAAGCTCAGCGTATGGTAGAGAAATGGTGTCTAGCCTATTTGGCTTATATTCGCGATCCCAATGCGGATGTCCCTTCTATGAACTCAGTACCAGTTATTCATGAATTTTCGGAAGTATTTCCTGCAGATCTGCCGGGGATGCCACCCGACAGAGATATTGACTTCTGTATTGATTTGGCTCCGGGCACTCAGCCCATTTCTATTCCACCATACCGTACGGCCCCGCCAGAGTTGAAAGAATTGAAAGATCAGTTACAAGCCTTGCTTGACCAGGGATTCATTAGGCCCAGTGTCTCGCCCTGGGGTGTACCAGTATTATTTGTAAAGAAGAAAGATGGCTCTATGCGGATGTGTATAGACTATCGGCAGTTGAACAAGGACACTATCAAAAACAAATATCCGCTGCTAAGAATTGATGACTTATTTGATTAGCTTCAGGGTGCCAAGGTATTTTCGAAGATCGAATTGAGGTCTGGTTACCATCAATTGAAGATTAGGGCATCTAATGTCCCTAAAACAGCTTTACGAACTCGGTATGGGCATTACGAATTCCTAGTGATGTCATTTGGGTTGACAAATGCCCCAGCAGCATTTATGGATTTGATGAATCGGGTGTTCAAGCCTTATTTGGATTCTTTTGTGGTTGTATTCATTGATGATATCTTGATTTACTCCAGCAGTCGAGAGGAACATGAGCAACATATTCGAAGTGTGCTTCACACCTTGAAGAATAATCAGTTATATGCCAAATTTTTAAAATGTGAGTTTTGGTTAGACTCAGTTGCCTTTTTGGGGCATGTTGTATCGGCAGAAGGCATAAAGGTGGATCTTAAGAAGATTGAGGCTGTTCAGAATTGGCCTAGACCTACTTCGGTTACAGAGATCTGGAGTTTTCTGGGTTTGGCAGGTTATTATCGTCGGTTCGTGGAAGGTTTTTCATCTATAGCAAGCCCATTGACCAGATTGACCCAGAAAGGTGTCCCATTCAGATGGTCAGACGAGTGTGAGTTGAGCTTTCAGAAGCTCATGATCGCTTTGACTACGGCGCCAGTGTTGGTATTACCCACAGGTTCAGGATCGTATACGGTATATTATGACGCATCTCATATTGGGCTTGGTGCAGTATTAATGCAAGATGGAAAGGTAATTGCATATGCGTCGTGGCAGTTGAAAGTTCATGAGAACAGTTATCCTGTTCATGACTTAGAATTGGCAGCCATTGTTCATGCGCTAAATATTTGGAGGCATTACCTCTACGGTGTCTCGTGTGAGGTATTTACCAATCATCATAGCCTTCAGTATCTGTTCAAACAAAAGGATCTTAATTTGAGGCAGAGAAGATGGTTGGAGTTGTTGAAAGACTATGATATCACAGTTTTGTATCACCCCGGAAAGGCCAATGTGGTGGCCGATGCCTTGAGTAGAAAGGCTGTGAGTATGGGCAGTCTTGCGTATATTCCGGTTGGTGAGAGGCCATTAGCTACAGATGTTCAGACTTTGGCTAATCAGTTCGTGAGGTTAGATGTTTCAGAACCCAGTCGGCCTCTAGCTTGCATAGTCGCTCGGTCTTCTTTATATGAGCGCATCAGAGAGAGGCAGTATGATAATCCTCACTTACTTATCCTTAAGGACACGATGTGGCACGGTGATGCCAATCAGGTTGTTGTGGGGGAAGATGGGGTTCTGCGAATGCAGGGTCGTATTTGTGTGCCTAATGTGGATGGGCTTCGTGAATTAATTCTTGAAGAAGCACACAGTTCTAGGTATTCTATTCATCCAGGTACCGCCAAAATGTATCAAGATTTGCGGCAACATTATTGGTGGAGGAGAATGAAAAAGTATATAGTTGCACATGTAGCTCGGTGTCTGAATTGTCAGCATGTGAAGTACGTGCATCAGAGATCTGGTGGTTTACTTCAGAAGTTAGAAATTCCTGAGTGGAAGTGGGAGCGTATCACTATGGATTATGTTATTGGGCTCCCACGGACTCAGAGAAAATTTGACGCAGTTTGGGTCATTATGGACAGGTTGACCAAGTCAGCACATTTCATTCCAGTAGCAGTTACCTATTCTTCAGAGAGGTTAGCAGAAATTTACATTTGTGAGATTGTCCGCCTTCACGGTGTGCCCGTGTCTATTATTTCAGATCGAGGTACGCAGTTTACCTCACATTTCTGGAGGGCTGTACAGCGTGAGTTAGGAATGCGGGTGGAGTTGAGTACAGCATTTCATCCACAGACAGATGGACAGTCAGAGCGCACTATTCAGATATTGGAAGATATGCTCTGCGCTTGTGTTATAGACTTTGGAGGTTCTTGGGATCATTTCTTGCCACTTGCAAAGTTTGCTTATAATAATAGCTACTAGTCGAGCATTCAGATGGCTCCATATAAGGCATTATACGAAAGGCGATGTTGATCGCCAGTTGGTTGGTTTGAACCGGGAGATACTCGGTTATTGGGTACCGATTTGGTACAGGATGCCTTGGATAAGGTCAATATTATTCAGGATCGACTTCGCACAGCTCAGTCTAGGCAAAAGAGTTATGCCGACCGTAAAGTTCGTGATATTGCATTCATGGTTGGAGAACGAATATTTCTCCGGGTTTCACCTATGAAAGGTGTAATGAGGTTCGGAAAGAAGGGCAAGTTGAGCCCTAGGTATATCAGACCCTTTGAAATTCTTGAAAGGGTGGGTGAAGTATCCTACAAGCTTACATTACCACCTAGTTTATCACTGGTTCATCCGGTGTTTCATGTGTCTATGCTCCGGAAATATCATGGTGATCCGTCCTATGTGTTAGATTTCAGCTCAGTCCAATTGAACAAAGATTTGACTTACGAGGAGGAGCCGGTGGCTATTCTAACCCCGCAGGTCCGACAGTTGAGGTCAAAGAGTTATCCTTCAGTTCGGGTGCAATGGAGAGGTCAGCCGGTAGAGGCATCTACCTGGGAGTCCGAGTCGGACATGCGGAGTAAATATCCACACTTATACACCAGCTCAAGTACTTGTTTTTTCTAACTCCGTTCGAGGACGAACAGTTGTATTAGAGGTGGAGAATGTGATTACCCAAAATATCATCTTTAAATTTAATACATAATTTTGTGCTCTAAGACCTCGAAAAGCACCATTTATTATTTCTCGACTTGCGTGCACAGTCCGTACAATTTTTCGGAAAGTTTTTATGTGAAAAATGGATTAAAATGTGAAATAGAGCTTTAAAACTCAACTAAGTTGACTTTGGTTAACATTTTGAGCAAACGGATCTGGGTCAGTGTTTTAAAAATTTTGGTAGATTCGTATCGTGATTTGGGACTTGGGCGTATGCCCGGAATCGAATTCCGAGGTCCCTAGCTCGAGATATAGAATTTTGAAGAAAACTTAAAAGCTTGAAAGCTTAATCATTTTTAAGAAATTACTGATGCTGGATTTACTGACCTCGGGTCTGTATTTTAGTGCCGGAGCCTGGTATAGGTCCAATATAATATTTATGACTTGTCTGCCGAATTTGGTAAGAATCGGAGTTGATTTGACGTGACTCGGACGTCCGGTTGTAAAAATATAAGTTTTAAAGTTTTGTTGAAAACTTCCTTTGATTTGGTGCTAAATTCGTAATTCTAGGTGTTATTTGGGCGATTTGATCACGCGAGCAAGTTCGTATGATATTTTTAAACTTGTGTGCGTGTTTGGTTTGGAGCCCCGAGGGCTCGGGTGAGTTTCGGATAGATCACGTGATGTTTTGGACTTTGAAAATGTGGTATTTTGCTGCAGCAGGTGTTCTGGTATGTCCTTCTTCGCGTTTGCGAAGGTACTCTCGCGAACGCGAAGAGTAAACTGGACAGCTGAAGTTTTTTTCTTCGCGAACGCGAAGGCTTGGTCGCGAACGCAAAGCGATGGGGGCATTACTCTTCGTGAACGCGACCAGCTCCTCACGAACGGGTAGTGTTAGGCACACCTGGGGGAGGGTTGATCATTCCTTCATCGCGAACGCGAGCAATGCCTCGCGAACATGAAGGCCAGGGGGAAAAGCCTTCGCGAACGCGAAGGAGGACTCGCGAATACGAAATCCACGGACTGCTACTCATCGCGAACGCGACAGGCCCTTCGCGAACGCGAAGAAGGCCTAACGCCTGTGACTTAAATCAGAACCAAAACGGGATTTTTCCCATTTTTCACAAACCCTCAATTATAACTCGGCTTAGGGGCAATTTCAAAGGAGTTTTTCACGATTTCGAACTGGGTAAGTGTTCTTTATCATATAGTGATTGTATTTTATAAATCTAAGCCTATATTCATCATTTATTTCGGACTTAGATGGAAGAACTTGGAATTTTTGTAAAACTTTCCAAAAACGAAAAATTAAGATTTCAAGGTCCATTTGATATCGGAATTGGACAAATTTTGTATGGTTGAACTCGTATCGGAACGGGTGTTCGGATTTCGTGAGTTTTTCCAGGATTTGAGATATGGGTCCCACTGCCGAATATTTTAATGAATTTCTGATTTTTATCCGGAAAATTTGTAAATTCATATGGAATTAATTCCTATGATTCGTATTGAATATATCGAATTGTTTGTGCATAGATTTGAAGCTTTCAGAGGCAAATTTAAAAGAAAAAGTTGTGGTTGAATAATTGATTAGAATTTGCAAAGCGAGGTAAGTGTCGGGGTTAACCTTGACTTGAGGGAATAGAACCCTTAAATTATTTGTTATATGAAATGCATGTGAACGACGTATAGGCGAGGTGACGAGTGTCTATACGTCGTCAAATTGACTATTTGCCTACTTACTTGAAAAATCATAAATTATTTTAAATCATGAATTAATTATTATAATAATTATTTCTCTCTTATTCTTTGTCAAACATTAATCCTTGAATTCTTGCATTAATTGTTACATGCTATTTGAATTATGTGTCTTAATTGTTATTTGACATTTAGCATATTAAATATTAAACTGTCTATTTTCTCCCTGATTTCCATAATAATTTGCTAATTGTCATTGTTTGTTTTATAATTAAATAATAATTATTGTATGCTTGTTGTCTTATAGTTTTATATTAATTGTTGCATTTATCGGAAAGATTTCTTATATAAGAATTGGTAAATGAATATATTGGAGGAGCGGGTTGCACGCCGCAACAGAATTGATTGAAATGGATATATATATTGGAGGATCGGGTTGCACGCCGCAACAGACTTATTAAGAAGTCAATATTGGAGGATCGGGTTGCACGCCACAACAGACTTATTAAAAAGTCAACATTTGAGGATCGGGTTGCACGCCGCAACAGACTTATTAAAAAGTCAATATTGGAGGATCGGGTTGCACGCTGCAATAGACTTATTAAAAAGTCAATATTGGGGGATCGGATTGCACGCCGTAACAGACTTATTTAAAAGTCTACATATATACTTAATTGAAATAAATACATGACAGACTGGATTAAAAGGAATATATTGGGAGAGCGGGTTGCACGCTACAACAATATTGAATGTGAAAATATTATGAGAGCGGGTTGCACGCTGCAACAGAATTGGTTGAAATAATAATGGGTTATGACTACTGAGTTGGCTTCAATTATTATAAATAAGTTACCTGATTTATTTCTATTATTTGTTGTTGTTATCAATATTGCGTACAGGTTAATGTAAGTGAACCGCCTTAGCCTCGTCACTACTTCATCGAGGTTAGGCTCATCACTTACCAGTACATGGGGTCGGTTGTACTGATACTACACTCTGCACTTCTTGTGCAGATTTTGGAGTTGGTCCCAGTGGCGTACCATAGACTTGCTCGGATTTCAGCTACCAGAGGAGACTTGAGGTATAACTGCATGGCATCCGCAGTTCTGAAGTCCCCGTCTATTTTACTTTAGCTGTGTATTTATTTCAGACAGCTTTATTTTATTCAGACCTTTATTTGTATTTATTCTAAAAGCTCGTGCACTTGTGACACCAATTCTGGGATGGTATTTAGACACCGTTGTTTTTATGGGTTATTTCACTATATATCAAACTTTGCTTCCGCATTTATTTCTTTGATTATTAATAATTTAAAGATTGTTTAAAAATTGGTTAATTATATTCTAACGTTGGCTTGCCTAGCAAGTAAAATGTTAGGCGCCATCACGCTCCGAAGGTGGAAATTTCGGGTCGTGACAAGGATGTGTTCAAAATGTGAAATATGTGTTAGAAATGTTAAGACTTCGCGTCAAGACCGAAATAAAGGTTGTTATGCCAAATTATATGAAAAGCCTCTATGTGCCTAAGATTCCCAAATTGCTCATATGTGAACTTAATGTCTTGAATGGAAAGCCTTATTGTTGTTGATAATGATAATAATATTTGAATGTGGAAAAGGGAACTGGAATTATGAAATACGACCAAGTGCCAAGAATGACTTTATAGTTGTGATCACTAGTGCTAATGAATCGAAAGAATATGAAAGAAGTATGATGTTTAATGTCTCGGGTGAGACGGCCTAGCCGATCGGGCCGTGATCGGACGCCATGTCGCACACATGGTGGTATTGTGCTAGAAATTATAATGAAATTGTGGTTATGGTTGATGTCTCAAATGAGACGACCTAGCCGATCGGGTCGAGATCGGACTCCGTATAAGAATACAGAGGTATTGTAAATTGTGAAATATCGGCACTAAAGATCACCTAACCTAATAACATGAAAATTGACTTGAAAACTTATGTGATCCTTAACTTGATGTTTTAATATTATTTGAAGCTCTTATCGAATTCTTAATTGTTCCTCTTGTATTATTATTCATTCTAATGAGATGGTGTTTAGCTATACATACTAGTGCTATTCGACGGTACTAACGTCCCTTTTGCCGGGGGCGCTGCATCTTTAAATGGATGCAGGTGGTTACATAGCAGACAGTGTTGATCACAGATAGTGATGCATCCTCTTCTCAGTAGACTCGGTGAGCCCCATTTCGTTCCGGGATCATGTATTGTATATTTTGTTTATATTTTGGTCACTTTTTGAGGTATAGCCGAGGCCTTGTTGCTGGCACCATCTTTACTCTCTTTTGTATCTTTAGAGGCTCCGTAGACACTATGTGGGTTGTATATGGATGTTGGGAAAGTTAAGCAAGTTATGTTGTGTCTGATCACTTGTTCCACTCAGACTATAAGAATATGTGTATTTTGGGACTGAAAGGCGAAATAGCTAATGAAACAATTATTGCATGAATGAGCTTCCTACTATATAATTAATGAAATCACGTCTTTTCTTGATCATAGATGAGTTGGCTAGAAAGTATATAACATGCTTGCTAGGACAGGTTCACTCGGTTGAATGCCAGTGGTGCTTTCCTAGGTTGGGCGTGACACAAAGCTCAGTTATACATGAGAGATACAATGGCGATACAATTAATATGATTGAGTTTTGGGATGGAGAAGACTCGCAGGATACATAATCTGATGAAAATACAATAATAACTGACCCTCAACACATAGATGTTAAAAAAGGTCAAATTTATAAAGACAAGGTTACGATAGTCAAAGTCATGAAGCACTTGGCAGTAAGGAAAAATTCCAGTTTAAGATGCATAGATCAAGTGAAAGCAGGTATCAAAATATTTACTATATAATTATGTATCTCAATGTATATCGTAGTTCATGTTAGAAGCATAATTATGCAGAAAATAAGTTGCTGCTTGTAAGTCTGTGGTTGTACACTTTTAAGTTGTGGTTGTCACCGTGTAGTACTGTATAGTCGTTATATTTTTTTTATCTAATATTGTTGATGGCAGTGCGTATCACTATATACCATTGTATTTCATGTCGCTCTGTTTATTGATGGAAAAGTTTATATCCTTCTCGTAGGTACTGCATAGTGTGCATCAGCAACATCTGCGATTGGTGTTTTAAGTCTTCGAGCTTGAAAAAAGTAAAACTTTTCAAGGTCAGAAATTTTAGCAAAGTACACTCATGCCCTTAAAGATAGATCTTACGCACAACGTCAAGCTACTGCAAAACTCATCGGCAGTCTTCTGATAGACAAATATAAAGACCCAAAAACAATATACACTCCTAATGACATAATTGGAGACATGAACAAGCAGTATGGTCTTCAAATGACATATATGCAAGCATGGAGATCGAAGGAATATACAGTTCAACTACTGAGAGGGAACTCGAGCGAATCATATGAAAAGCTTCCAAGCTACTTTTATATGCAGGTTCTTACAAATCCTATGTCGGTGGTAAGTTTGAAAAAAACAGAGGAAGACATGTTCATGTATGCTTTAGTTGCAATATTTCCGTCTACAAAAGGATGGCAGTATTGCAAACTGGTTGTTGTTGTAGATGGAACCTTTCTTAAATCGACATACAGAGGAACATTTTTTATAGCATCCACACAAGATCCAACAGGTAAAAATAAGAATAATAATGTGTGTGTGTATATATATATATATATATTGATATCATCCACACAAGATCCAACAGGTAAAAATAAGAATAATAAATATGTTTATATGATTCAATTTATTAGGTAGTATCCTACCACTCGCATATGCCATAGTAGATTCAGAGAATAATGCTTCCTGGGAGTGGTTTTTCGCGAGGTTCAAGGATGCATTTGGGGAAAGGGAAGGAATGTGCATAGTCTCGGACAGGCATGAAGGCATTGAAAATGCAGCGGCAACATTGTATCCACAAGTACCTCACTATGTCTGCATATGGCATCTATGGAATAATGTAAAAAAGAATTACAAGAAAAACCATTTGCAGCTCAAAAACATATTCTTTGCTATGGCCAAAGCATACACAATTGAGAAGTTTGATTACCATATGGCAGAGATAGAAAGAATTGATAAGAGGGTCAAAGATTACTTAATCAACGTTGTGTATGAAAGATAGTCCAGAGCACGTTCCGTTGTTAACAGAACATTGACAATGACTTCGAACATTGCGGAGTCAATTAATGCAGCGCTCAAGGCTTCTAGGTAACTCCCAGTACTGCCTTTGCTAGAGTACATAAGGCAATTGATCGGATGATGGAACGTTACAAACCAAATGAATGCAATAGAGTCATTTACTGATCTTGGAAAAAAATATGATACAACGATGATGGACAATCTCGAATTGTCACATCGGATGAAGGTATGACTAAAATCTGTAGATACTTGTGCATATAATATGTAATCATGCCGAATTCACGGATCTGTTATATATTGAACCCTTTATGTGATTCTGTTAAACTAGTGTCCACCTGCACGACACGGGGAGACCAAATTTATTAAAGCTAACATTTTCTAACATTTATTGTTTGCACAAAAGAAATATTATAGTGTTCAAGTAATGGAGGGTCTTATCTCTATTACCTGTGGCTTCAGGTTTTCTATTTCTTTTCAAAGCTAGTTGGTCTACCTCTATTCTTTGTATCTTCTGGGGAATGCAAGAAATTGGTCATTATGTAAGCAAATTGTTCGACTTTTAGGTTACTACGAACATGTATAAAAGGCTTTCAATTTAACATGGTTACTACGAACATGGTTGGTTTGACATGATATTAAGCTATTTTGAATCTTGTAGGCTCTCCAGTATATGTGTTTTGAGGTCATCTGCTTTGTCACTACTAATGATAGTTGATAAATTTCGTAGGTGACCCCTTCGACGAGTTACTTATATTCAGTACTTGACAAGGGTAAGCAGAGAATGGTATTCCTAAAAGATCGAACTTGCAACTGTAGAAGGTTTCAGTTGCATGAGTTGCCATGTGCACATGCTTGGGCAGTATTAAAATATAAATACATTGATCACATTGAGTATTGCTCGGTGTACTAAACCAGGAAGTATCTATTGAAGACCTATGAAATTCCAATTTATCTGGTTCCTGATGAAAGCATATGGAAAATTCCTGCAGAAGTTCTAGATAAATAATTCTTGCCACCAGACCTGACTAAATCAATAGGAAGTCCAAAGAAGAATAGGTTCAAGCCAATATCTAAAAGGGAAAGAAAAAGGTTGATTTCATGTGGACAGTGTGGAGAACAAGGTCTCAACATGAAAACTTGTAGAAATAATCCAAAGAGAGGATGAAATATATTAAACTTAGAATTACTTGTTATTTTACTTTACTGAATATCATAGAGTTAGAAGAATACAATATATCAAGAACTGTATCAATGCAGAATGTCATTTGAATTTTAGATATAAATAAATATTTTATCTATCATTTAAAATCATGTTGCATGCGTATTTTTTAAATTATACATATGTTTGATTAAAAAAGAAGTTGTATCAACTTTGTATCATATTTGTATCTCTTGTGTATCACCTATGTATCTCTGTGTATCGGTAAATTATACATCTGTTTGATTAAAAAAGAAGTTGTATCAGCTATGTATCATAGTTGTATCATATATGTATCTCTTATGTATCACCTATGTATCTCTGTGTATCGGCCCTTACTCATGTATGTATTTGTGTAATAATAAAGCTAACTAATGGAAAACAGTCGTAGCTTCTAGAAATCTATGCAAATAGTTTTAGAAATTTGCAAATAAGAGTGTGGCTTCATCAATACATATTTCGAAACCAAACAAACTGCAGAACTCATTGTGAAGAAACTAACTATGCAGAATCCGAAACGACTGTATCATCTATGTATCATGTGTGTATCATATGTGTATCATATCTGTATTACATGTGTATCATGCATGTATATGGAAGAGACAATGTATCATAAACTATCGTATATTTTTCATATCTTGAATTCACAACACAAAATCAAGGGAGAAAACACCAAAATAAACTAAACTGCAACACTCTAATATTGCACTAAAACTCATCAAACCTTTATAAAAGAGCAGACATCTCATTTGCCGTACAAATCTTAAAAGTATTCATAAAATACAAACACAAACAAATCTGATCCGTCTTACAATAATGACAACATAACTGAACATAATACAAAATGAAATTATTGAGTTCATCCTACAATAATGAAAAAGATAACTACTTTTTCCGCTTCCACGATTGTTTTTGTCGATCAATAATCTCATCATCACTTTGCGCGTTCAGTTTCTTCTTCGTTCTAGCATAATCCCACAAAAGAGCACCAAATCTGCTCGATGTGCATAGGCATTGAATATTTTAGGAGGCATATTGCCCTCAATGAAATACTCGTCAAATGATGCCACAAATACACCGGAATCACTACAAAAATAAAAATAACAACAATTATCAAACTGCAGAATCTAAAAACAAAACAGATTGTGTTGAAAGAAATTCATACGCTTCGACTTGTTAAGGCAGTCCTTCAACCAGTTTTACATCAAAAGGGGTAATCAAGTCCTTTGATTTGTAGACACCAGTGCGCCAATTGATATCTTTTTTGTTTAAATAGAAATGCGTGTGCGCGAAAAAATGAGGCAGTAACACATAATACTTGCGCATTGTGTTATGAACTTTGGCTTGATGAGCAGCTCCACCGCACATATAGTCATACACATATATTCACCTATCCTTGAAGGACATCATAACCATTATCTAATGCCATTGTTTCGCAACATTAATTGGCATTAAGACGTGCTCGACAGTGTGCCATGGAACATTGGCATCCAAGACATACCCCTGAATATACTCTGCAATGACATGTTTCGGAATGCATACTTCACTATCACCATCTGTATCAATAAACGCCTGCCACAACTCATTAATTTTCTCGTTGAAGTACCAATCTGTGGTGGTGAATATTACAGGTAGGTCTTTGTCATACTTCCCCTTCTTCCTCAAATAATAGAACAAAACATCAATGTGTTGAAACAAAACATAACAAATAATTAATCGTTGAAGGCTCGTAATCTTTAAGCAGCTACGTTTTTCAAACCAAATTCACAGAAAACAAAGAAAAATGAATGCTCACTACTTCTCTTGTGCCAGGCAAGATAGCAATTAATAATCCGTTTTAACTTAAGAGGCCCGATCATGTGTACACTGTCTAAAATTTAATAAACAAACTGTAAAAGTAACTTCTTACATACCGAGTCATCCAAAGGCTGACCATTATATGCCAAATTGTAAAACTATTTCATCTTCAACATGACATACACCAAGATCATAAGCAAAATTGAGTTTACTAACATGGTTCGGGTAAATTTCATTCCTAGTAACAGATATACACAAAAGAGATATAGTGATTTGATATAAAATAATGCTACAAATGACAATATATTAAAATATAAAACTGAACAAAACTCAGAAGTTGGACACATACTTCTTTCTCGACTTCCCTTCTTTGACCCACGCAGCAAGTACATTCAACAAAGTGTTGTTAACTCCAGTTCCGATTTTGCTTTGAAAAGGATGCTTAACAACATAAATTTGCTTTTTTTCTTTCATTGCAACAACACCAGTACTTGATCCTGAATCAAATACAGTAATTAACAGAGACTGCACGACCTTTGCAGGATATCTCTTTCTTTTTTCCATTTGCGGCGAAACTTTAGGAATTATAGAACAATCTGAGATTCAGGATTCTCTTTCTCGGATTGTTCCTTCATCTCCCCTGCCACCTCATCAATACTTGCAGTCACTCAAACAGTGCCAGTGTGAGATTCGGGAACATTTTCTTTCACAAATTCTGCCTCCATCTCCCCTGCCGCCTCATCTGCAGTCTCACCAATAGCGCCAGCATGCGCTACATCTGGTGTGAAAGTTACTTTAGCAACGAACATGTTAACTTTCATTGTCACGACCCAATTTCACCTATAGGTCGTGATGGCGCCCAACATCACAGCTAGGCCATCCAACTAGTGAATTAAACATATACTTATTCTTACTTGTAATATTTAGGAAAAATATAAAAGATTCTGTTTAAATAAAACCAAGAAAAATAATTAAATCCATAAATTCTACTAGGGTATGTGCCAAGACCTGGAGTCACAAGTGTATGAGCATATAGTAGATTATACAAAAGAAGTCCAAAATACTGTCTGAACACAAAATAGACAGAAAACAAATACATGAGACAATAGGTGCTGCGGAATGGCTCAGGAAAAGCAGTTCACCACTAGGCCTCGGGATAGTGGGGGTGCACACCGGTAGGTCCGCCTAAGTTTCCCGTCTCAGATCCTGCACAAAAAGTGCAGCAAGTGTAGCATGAGTACATAAATAACGTGTACCCAATAAGTATCCAGCCTAATCTCGAAGAAGTAGTGACGAGAGGTCGACTTTATCACTCACTAAGGGTCAATAATATTAAAATAGAAATATTTAAATAAACATGATTTATTAACAATAATTTTCTTTAACAAGCAGAAATAATTAATCCTTTCAATTTCAATAATTTTCAATTTATCAATTAGCTTCACAATCTGCAACAAAACGTTAAGGTATCGTGTAATTATTATTATTAGGCACGATTTCTGTCGAGGTTGTTCGGCCCGATCCAGAGTGTCGTGTACACTGCCGAGGGACGTGCGGCACGATCCATAGATGCATCTATACTGCCGAGGCGTTTGGCCCGCTCCACAAGAAAGGAGGACATTTTCTTATGAACCTCCGAAATGAGAAGATATTATAAGTTTAACACATAAGGATGTACAATTTTTATTAACAGTCAAGTAATTTACACAAAATTCAAGTATATGAAATTTCTGTCCTTTACTATCTCCTCTAATAATTTCCAATATAATTCCAGTATTTTAAATAAATAAAGGATGCAATTATCACAAGTAATTCATGATTTGAGTCCTAAACTACCCGGGCATATCATAATTAGTAGCTACGCATGAACTCTTGTCACCTGGTGTGTACGTAGTCCCCACAATTAACAATAATTGTTAATTTAAATCACATGGGGTAAATTCTCTCTTACAAGGTTAGACAAGAGACTTACCTTATCTCAAAGTCCACAATGTCACGTTGAAGTCTCAATTTGATGCCGAAAATTCTGAAACTATCCGAATGTTATACAAAATAATTAATACATGCTCAATAATTCGAAATTAGACTATTAAATTAATTACTCAACCCAAAATAGTAATATTCCTAAAATTCACCCTGGGGCACGTGCCCGAATTTTGGAAATATTCGGAGGAAAACATTACCCATAATCTCAAGAACTCAAATATACACTTTCCATCCAATTCCATAACAATTTTCATGGTTAAAATCTAATTTTTATACAAATCTAGGTTTTTTCATATAAACCCTTGATTTCCACTATTTACAGGTTATAATCTATGTATTTAACTCAAAGTATGTAGAATTAATTTACCTTCAAGTTGCTAGTTGAAATCTCCTCTCAAAAAGCTCCAAAATCGCCCATAATGGAGGAAAAGGGGACTAAAAATGACTGAGCCTCGCCCCTTTTAACATTATGTCCAACAATCGTTTTCGCACCTGCGGAGGGCCAGCCGCACCTGCGGCTCCGCACCGGCGGAAAATGCCTTGCAGGTGTGAGTTTCCCTTACTTGGACAAGCTCCGTATCTGTGCCCTAAGGACCGCATCTACGCGTCCGCTTCTGCGACGTTTCGTCCGCACCTGCGCCCTTCGCCGCTTCTGTGCCCCAGTATATCGCACCTGCATACTCGCAGGTGCGCCAAAATTCCTGCTTCTGTGATCCCTGGGCATCCAAGGCTTGTCCGCTTCTCTGGCTCGTGGCTCACTTCTGCGAGCTCGCACCTGCGGCTGGCCAAGCACAGGTGCGATTGTAGCAGAAGCTGGAAGCTTCAGTTGCTGCTCAAATATTCCGAAATTGGTCCAAGCCTCGTCCGGTTAACACCCGAGGCCCCTCCCAAACATACCAACAAGTTTGAAATCATAAAACGGACTTTCTCCAACCCTCGGAATGTGTAAAACAACATCAAAACTAAGAATCATACCTCAAATCAAATTGATTCAACTTAAAATTTTTAGATTCTTCAAACTTACTCTGAACGTGCCGAAACATACTTAAACCACTCGGAATGACAACAAACTTTGTGTGCTAGTCTTAAATCACCATACGGAACTATTCTCAGGCTCAAAATTTCAAACTGTCCTCGATTACTCCAAAACCTACTCCAAACCAATTTTAAAGAACCTTAAAGCCTTCAATTAACTAGTTTTCACTATAAAGCGTCGAAACACTCCCGGTTCGTCCAAAACCCGATTCGAACATACGCCCAAGTCCAAAATCATCATACAAACCTATTGGAATCGTCAAATCCTAATTCCGGGATCATTTTCTAAAAATGTTGACTGAAGTCAAATTTGCCCTTTTAAAACCAAATTAAGGAACTAAGTGTTCCGATTTCAACCCGAACATTTCCAAATTACCGCAAGTCATAAATTAGTAAAAGCACATACAGGGAGTCTTATTTAGGGGAACAGAGTTCTAACAATCAAAACGACCGGTTGGGTCGTTAAATTCTCCATCTCTTAAACAAATGTTCGTCCTCGAACAGGTTTAGAATTATACCTGGAGTATGTCTTCCTCGGCCTCCCAAGTCGCTTCCTCGGCTGGTTGGCCCCTCCACTGGACTTTTACTGCATAAATCTTCTTGGACCTCAACTGGCGAACATGTCTATCAATAATGGCAATTGGCTCCTCTTCCTAACCCAAGATTTTATCTAGCTGAATTGTACTGAAGTCTAACACATGTGACAGGTTGGCATGATACTTTCAGAGCATAGATACATGGAAAACAGGATAAACTCTCGATAGACTTGGAGGCAAAGCAAGCTCGTAAGTAATCTCCCAAACTCGTTTCAACACCTCAAATGGGCCTATAAACCTTGGGCTTTATAACGACCAGGCCGGTCGTTTTGAGACTAATAGCCTGATCCCCTACTTTTTTGCTTTCCTCATAGCTCTTTCAGCTTATGAGAATTGTCGGGAGGTCTTGTTTTTGGTTTTAGAGTATTTTGGGATACGTAGTCCTAAAATGGAAGCTTAAGTCTTAGAATTTTGACCGTAATTGAAACTGTGTGAAGACGGCTCCAGAATGGAGTTTCGTTGATTCCCTTAGCTCCGTTGGGTGATTTTGGACTTAGGTGCATGTACGGACTATGAATTTGAGGTCTGTAGCTGATTTAGGCTTGAAATGACAAAAGTTAAATTTTTGGAGATTTTGACCGGAAGTGGACATTTTGATTTCGGGGTCGGATTCCGATTACGGAAGTTGGAGTAGGTCCATAATGTTGAATATGACTTGTGTGCAAAATGTGAGTTCAATCAGACGTGGTTTGGTAGGTTTCAGCGTCGTTTGTGAAATTTGGAAGTTTAGAAGTTCATTAGGCTGGAATCTGGGTGTAATCCGTGTTTTTTATATTGTTTGGGGTGATTTGACAGTTTGCCTAAGTTCGTATTGGGTTATAAGACTTTTAGGTACGCTTGGTTAAGGTCTCGGGGGCCTCGGGTTGATTTCGGGTCGTTAACAGATCAAATTTGATGTTGAAGGATAGCTGAAGTGTTGTTCCTACTCGTGTAATCTCACCTGCGAATGGAGAACCGCATATGCATACCCGCAGAAGCGAAGAGGAGTCCGCATATGCGGGCAAGTCCGGGAAGGGCAGGGGCAAAAGTGCGAGAAAGGATGCGTATCTACGAGTCTGCAGATGTGAGGATAGGCCGCAGATGCGAAAAGGAAAATTTTGGGCACTTCCGCAGAAGCGGACATAGGGCCGCAGGAGCGACTCCGCAGGTGTGAGACATGGAGTGTAGGTGAGAGCACAATCTTTTTAGTGGGTTCCGCAGGTGCAGATATTGTTGTGCAGGAGCGGTTCCGCAGGTGCGGAAATAAGGCCGCGGGTACAAAAGGCCTGCGCAGAATGTTTAAAAACAAGGGTTCACGAATTTTAGTCTCACTTCAACATTTTGAGCTCGGATTTTAGAGATTTTGAGAGGGATTTTCAAGGGAAATTCTTGAGGTAAGATCCTTGTGTCCATTTTTCTTAAATGATTACGTTTCTCCACTGATTTTTGATACGCTCAAATTACACCTAAATAAATGGTGTAAGGCGGTCGGTGTCAAATATAATAACCCAACTAGGTTGGGGTCGAATCCCACTGGAAATAGGTGTGATACGATTACTTGAAGAGTGTGCAACTTGACTTAGGTCATAATTCTATAAATGTTCGCTTGAAAATAGTGTTGTAATTATATGTAGTAAAGAAGATGATTGTATTGTGAGAATGTATTTAATTTGATTAAGGAAACCAAGGTTGTGTCCCCATCGATGGAATGTAATGTAATGCTATCGGTGTTAATATGATATATTTCTAATGGAAAGTTCTTTGATATGCAAATGGTTTCTAAGTGACTACCCAATATTTCCCAGTAGTTGGGTAATACCTTCTCTTTAAGATTTTCTCAAATATAAAAGATTTGCAATTAAAAATAACCAATTTATGCCAAATAGAGCCCACTTATTCCTAGGCGATTCTATTAAACAAAGTTTAAAGCCTTGAGTTTTTGATATTCAATTCTACCAAACTCTAACTCACTTTTCCAAGTAAAGATAGAGTAAAATGGAATTAGTTAACGTTTGCAACCACTAACAATACATGAAGCATAAGTACTGAATAAATATCAACCAACCATTATACATATATTAAATAGTAAACACCCATTAGCATTACACCCATTCAGGGTCCACACCCTTAGTAGTTAAAACTAGCTCCACTTAGCTGAATTATGTTATTGTTCTGAACTTATGGAAAATATTGTATCCGGTTTATATGAACTTAGTAAATGTACAACTGACTTAACTTATATTGCTGGAATTGAATCATGTCTACTTTCATTGCTGAAATTTCTGAAGTAAATGGTAATTGTATAGCTCGTCACTACTTCTTGGTTCCTTATTTATTTTTGTTACTTACTAAGTTGGTTGTACTCATGCTACACCCTGCACTTCATGTGCAGATACAGGTGTACCCGGTCATGGAGGACGTTGATCTCATGCGTGGTTGAGTATCGGAGGTTCACGAGGTAGTTGTCGGTGCTTGCAGTCCTTGTCTCTCCTTTCTTTTTATCTTTCTTTTCTGTATTGGCATTTAGACATAGACTCTTGTACACATTATTTCTTAGACTGATTGTTTAGATGCTCATGACTTGGTGACACCTTGATGTTTGAGGCTATTTTCCCGCATTGTATTTTGAGTTTAACTCCTGTCTTTATGAAAACTTTGTCATATCAAGCTTTTGGTTTATTTTGTGAAACATTTGAAGTATTTTGAAAAATATCGGCTTGCCTAGTACCATCGATAGGAGCCATCATGACAGGTTAGAGTTTTGTGTCATGACAAGTTAGTATCAGAGCACATATTACATAGGCCTCACGAGTCATGAGCAGGTTTAGTAGAGTCTTGCGGATCAGTACGGAGATGTCTGTACTTATCTTAGAGAGGATGCCGAACCATTAGGAAACTTCACATTCTTGAATTCTTGTCGTGCAAATCTTTTGATTCTGGTAACTAAATTTTTGTTGTTCTAATATTCTCACAGATGGTGAGGATGCATACTACGGGGCAGGATGGACAGCCATCAGTACCACCAGTCAGGGTCGCGAGAGGCTTAGGTCGCGGTAGAGGCCGCAGTAGGGGCATAGGTGCAACCCGCACCGCAGCTAGGGTAGCACCTGCAGATCCACCAGTTGCCCCAGTTCAGGAGCAGGCTCCAGTTGTGGATGAGCCTGTGGGACCAGCTCAGGAACCACCAGTGCCTATTGTGATTCCAGGCCTTCAGGAGAACTTTAGCTCAGATTCTGACCATGTGCACCAGTCTTGCTCAGGCGGTCTATGTTCCAGCCGCAACATCCACTTCTCAGGCTGGAGGAGGTGCTTAGACTCCTGCCGCCCGCACACCAGAGTAGGTGATATAGGGATTCCAGACACCGGGGGCACCATCAGCCCAACCGGTTGCAGCTACTCAGGACTATGTAGTTCCTGTCATGCCCGATGATGAGCAGCGTCGATTGGAGAGGTTTGGGAGACTCCAGCCTCCATCTTTCAGTGGTACCGAGGGAGAGGATGCACATGGATTCTTGGACAGGTGTCATAGGATACTTTGTACAGCAGGTATTCTAGAGGCCAGTGGGATCTCGTTCACTACTTTTCAGTTCTCTAAGGCTGCCTTCAGTTGGTGGGAGGCTTACGAGAGGCGTAGGCCAGTCGACGCAGCACCCCTTACATGGAAGCAGTTCTCCGGTCTATTCCTGGAGAAGTTCGTGCCTCAGTCCCGCAGAGAGGAGCTGTGCAGGTAGTTCGAGGAGCTTCATCGGGGTGATATGTCTGTGATGCAGTATGAGATGAGATTTTCTGAGTTGGCCCATCATGCTATCTGGTTGGTTCCCACAGCCAGGGAGAGGATCAGGAGGTTCATAAATGACCTCACTTTTCAGTTGCGATTGCTTATGACTAGAGAGAGAGTGTCTGGTGCTACTTTTGATGAGGTTATCGATATTGCTCATCAGATTGAAATGGTTCGCAGCCAGGAACGGGTCGAGAGGGAGGCCAAGAGGCTTCATGGACAGGGCGAATTTAGCGGTGTTCCTTCTGGGGGTCAGTTCCACCACGGTAGGGGTCGTCCTTTCAAGCATGCTTAGACAGCTCGCCCAGTTCACCGTGGTACATCATCTGGCCATGGTTCACACAGTTATCTGTAGGGCCATTCATCTCTCAGTGCTTTCCCAGCTCAGAGTTTGTCCCGTGCTCCATCGGGTCAGGGCTCATCTATGCCAGGTCCTTCTACCAGTTATCCCAGTGCTCGAGGCTCCTTTCAGTCCCCGGCACCAGCACCGGGGAGTTGCTATGAGTGTGGAGAGTTTGGTCACATGAGGAGGAAGTGTCCCCGCCTAGTGGTAGGTCCAGCTCAGCAGAGGATCTAGTCTATGACATCAGCACCAGTCTTTTCACCACTCGTTCAGCCAGCTCGGGATGGAGCTCAGTTAGCTAGGGGCCGCCCGAGAGGGGGTGGCCAGGCCTGCTTCTTTTCTCTTACTGCCAGACCAGATTCCATTGCTTCGGATGGTATGATTACAAGTATTGTCTCAGTTTTCCATAGAGATGCCTCTGTATTATTTGACCCTGGGTCCACTTATTCATATGTGTCCTCGTATTTTGCTCATTATCTGGATATGTCCCGTGAGTCTCTAGTTTCGCATGTTCATGTGTCTATGCCGGTGGGTGATACTGTCATTCTGGACCGTGTATATTAGTTATGTGTGGTGACTATTGGGAGTCTGGAGACTAGAGTTGATCTCTTGTTGCTTAGTATGGTCGATTTTGACATGATTTTGGATATGGATTGGTTATCTCCATGTCGTGCGGTTCTAGATTGTCACGCGAAGACCGTGACGTTGGTGATGATGGGGTTGCCAAGGATTGAGTATAGCGACTCTATAGACTATGTTTCCAGTAGAGTGATTTCATACTTGAAGGCTCAGAGGATGGTTGAGAAGGGTTGTCTATCTTATCTGGCCTTTGTAAGGGATGTTAGTGCAAAGACCCCTGCTATTGATTCTGTTCTGGTGGTGCGATATTTCCCATATGTGTTTTGCAAATCTGCCGAGTATGTCGCCTGACAGGGGTATTGATTTGGTGCTGGGCACTCAATCCATTTCTATTCTACCGTATCGTATGGAACCGGCGGAGTTGAAGGAATTGAAGGAGCAACTTCAGAAACTCCTTAATAAGGGGTTTATTCGGCTTAGCATGTCACCTTGGGGTGCACCAGTTGTATTTGTAAAGAAGAAGGATAGTACTATGAGAATGTGCATTGATTACAGGAAGTTGAACAAGGTCACAATTAAGAACAAGTATCCTTTACCACGTATTGATGACCTGTTTGACCAACTTCAGGGAGCGAGGGTGTTCTCCAAGAGTGATTTGAGGTCAGGGTATCACCAGCTGAAGATTCGGGACTCATATATTCTTAAGATAGCTTTCAGGACCCAATATGGCCATTATGAGTTCCTTGTGATGTCTTTTGGGCTGACCAACACCCCAGCAGCGTTTATGCATCTGATGAACAGTGTGTTTCAGCCCTATCTTGACTCGTTCATTATTGTATTCATTGATGACATCCCGGTGTACTCTCGTAGCCGGGAGGAGCATGCCCAACATCTGAGGATTGTGTTACAGCAGTTGAGGGAGGAGAAGATTTATGCAAAGTTCTCCAAGTGTGAGTTTTGGCTCGGTTCAGTGACGTTCTTGGGGCACGTGTTGTCCAGTGAGGGTATTCAGGTGGATCTGAAGAAGATAGAGGCAATTTATAGTTGGCCCAGACTGTCCTCAGCCACTGAGTGTGGAGGGCTTCTCATATATTCCACCGCCCCTGACTAAATTGACCCAAAAGGGTGCTCCTTTCAGGTGGTCGGAGGAGTGCGAGGAGAGCTTTCAGAAGCTCAAGGCTGCTTTGACCACGGCTCCAGTTCTACCATCAGCTTCTGGTTCTTACACAGTGTATTGTGATGCCACGCGGATCGGTATTGGGTGTGTTCTGATGCAAGAGGGTAGAGTGATTTCTTATGCTTCGCTCCACTTGAAGCCCCATGAGAAGAACTATCATGTCCATGACCTTGAGTTAGCAGTTATTGTTCACGCCTTGAATATTTGGCCGCACTATTTGTACGGGGTCCATTGTGAGATTTACACTGATCATCAGAGTTTGCAGCATCTGTTCAAACAGAAGGATCTTAACATGCGTCAGCAGAGGTGGTTGGAGCTTCTTAAGGACTATGATATCACAATTTTGTACCATCCCGGGAAGGCCAATGCCTTGAGTCATCGGGTGGAGAGTCTGGGGAGCTTAGCATATCTTCCAGTAGCAGAGAGGCCATTGGCATTGGATGTTCAGGCCTTAGCTAACAAGTTTGTTAGATTGTATGTTTCTAAGCCGAGTCGAGTATTGGCTTGTGTGGTTTCTCGGTCTTCTCTTTATGATCGTATCAAGGAGCGTCAGTATGATGGCCCATATCTGCTTGTCCTTAAGGACACGGTCCAACACGGTGATGCTAAGAAGGTCATTATTGGGGATGATGGTGCATTGAGGATGCAGGGCAGACTATGTGTGCCCAATGTAGATGGTTTGCATGAGCTAATTCTCCAGGAGACTCACAGTTTGTGGTATTCTATTCATCCGGGTGACGTAAAGATGTATCGGGACTTGAGACAGCATTACTGGTGGAGAAGAATGAAGAACGACATAGTGAAGTATGTAGCTCGGTGCCTAAATTTCCAACAGGTGAAGTATGAGCATCAGCGGCCCGGTGGGTTGCTTCAGAAGTTAGAGATTCTGGAGTGGAAGTGGGAGCGGATCACTATGGATTTTGTTGTTGGACTCCCACTGACTCAGTGGAGGTTTGATGCAGTTTGGGTGATTGTGGATAGGCTGACCAAGTCAGCTCATTTCATTCCTGTGATAACTACCTATTCTTCCGAGCAGCTGGCTCGAGTGTATATTCGCGTTATCTTCAGGCTTCATGGAGTAGCGGTATCTATCATCTCTAACCGGGTTATGTAGTTTACATCACGGTTCTGGTGGGTCGTGCAGTATGAGTTGGGTACTCGAGTGGATTTGAGCACATCATTTTACCTTTAGACAGACGGAGAGTCCGAGCGCACTATTCATATATTAGAGGAAATGCTTCGTGCGTGTGTGATGGAGTTTGGGGGTTCGTGGGATCAGTTCTTACCACTAGCGGAGTTTGCCTACAACAACAGTTATCACTCGAGCATCTAGATGGCACCGTACGAGGCTCTGTATGGTAGGCGGTGTAGGTCTCTGGTGGGTTGGATCGAGCCTGGTGAGGCTAGATTATTGGGTACAGACTTGGTTCAGGATGCTCTAGAGAAGGTTAAGGTGATTCAGGATAGACTACACACAGCCCAGTCCAGATAGAAGAGTTATGCGGATCGGAAGGTTCGCGATGTTACATTCATAGTCGGAGAGCGGGTCTTGCTCTGGGTGTCACCTGTGAAGGGTGTTATGAAGTTCGAAAAGAAGGGCAAGCTGAGCCTGAGGTTTTTTGTCCCATTTGAGGTGTTTTGACGTGTTGGGGAGGTTGCTTATGAGATTGCCTTGCCTCCCAATCTAGCAGAAGTTCACCCAGTATTCCATGTTTCAATGCTCTGGAAGTATCATGGCGATCTGTCTCACGTGTTGGATTTCAGCTCAGTCCAGTTAGACAAGGATCTATCTTATGTTGAGGAGCCAATGTCTATTTTGGACAGGTAGGTCAGAAATCTAAGGTCAAAGAACATTGCTTCCGTAAAGGTTCAGTAAAGGGGTCAGCCGGTAGAGGAGGCGACTTGGGAGACCAAGCATGATATGTGCAGCCATTATCCTCATCTTTTCACCACTTCGGGTATGTCTTATTGCTCGTTCGAGGATGAACGATTATTTTAAGAGGGGAATGATGTAATGACTCGGTCGGTTGTTTTAAGAGTAATAGCCCGATACCCTACTTTTCTGCTTTCCTCATATCATTTTGTGCTTATGAGACTTTCCGGGAGGTATTGATTTTGGTTTCGGAGTGTTTTAAGACACGTAGTCCCTAAAACGGAAGCTTAAGTCTTAGGATATTGATCGTAGTCGGAACAGTGTGAAGACGACTCCGGAATGGAGTTTTGTCAGTTCTGTTAGCTTCGTTAGGTGATTTTGGACTTAGGAGCATGTCCGGACTATGAATTTGAGGTCTGTAGCTTATTTAGGCTTGAAATGGCGAAAGTCGAATTTTTGGAGATTTTGACCGGAAGTGGATATTTTTCATATCGGGGTCGGATTCCGATTCCAGAAGTTGGAGTAGGTACGTAATGTTGAATATGATTTGTGTGAAGAATTTGAGGTTAATTTGACGTGGTTTGGTAGGTTTTGGCGTCGTTTGTGGAATTTGAAAGTTTAGAAGTTCATTAGGCTTGAATCCGGGTGTAATTTGTGTTTTTGATGTTGTTTGGGGTGATTTGAGGGTTCGACTAAGTTCATATTGGGTTATAAGACTTGTAGGTACACTTGATTGAGGTCTCGGGGGCCTCGGGTTGATTTCGGGTGGTTAACATATCAAAGTTTGATGTTGAAGGATAGCTGAAGTGCTGTTCCTACTGGTGTAATCGCACCTGCCAATGGGGAACTGCATGTGCGTACTCGTAGAAGCAAAGAGGAGGCCGCAGATGCGGGAAAGTCTAGGAAGGGCAGAGGGCGCAGGTGCAATAAAGGATGCGCATCTGCGAGTCCGCATACGCGAGGAAGGGGCGCAGATGCGAAAAGGGAAAGTTTGGGAACTTCCGTAGAAGCGGACGAAGGGCCACAGGAGCGACTCCGCAGGTGCGAGACCTAGAGCGCAGGTGCGAGCCTAGTGTTTTTAGTGGGTTCACCAGGTGCGGATATTGTTGCGTAGGAGTGGTTCCGCATGTGTGGAAATAAGGCCGCAGGTGCGAAAGGCCTGGGCAGAATGTTTAAAAAGAAGGGTATGCGAATTTTTGTCTCATTTCAACATTTTGAGCTCGGATTTTAGAGTTTTTGAGAGGGCTTTTCAAGGGAAATTCTTGAGGTAAGATCCTTGTGTCCATTTGTCTTCAATGATTACATTTCCCCACTGATTTTACACCTAGTTGGTGAGTTATTGAGGTAAAATTTGGGGGTTTAGGGCTAGAGAAGTGGAAAGTGAATATTGGGGATTTGGATGATCAAATGGTGTCGAATTTTGATAAACTTGGTATGGTTAGACTCATGAGTGAATGGGCTTTCGGGTTTTGTGACTTTTGTCGGATGTCGAGACATGGGCCAGTGGGCCGATTTGAGCCTATTTCGAATTTTGGCTTATAATTTCATGTTTTTCTTTTGGAATTGATTCCTTTAGCCTATATTAATTTTATCGTACTGTTTATGGCAAGATTCGGGGCATTTGGAGACTAATTCGAGGGGCAAAGGCATTTCGGAGTAAGATTTTGCGAGGTTTGAGGTAAGTAACAGTCTTAAATCTGGTCCTGAGGGTATGAAACCCCGGATTTTGGTATGATGTCATTATTTTGGAGGTGACGCATATGCTAGGTGACGGGCATGTGGGCGTGCACCATAGGGGATTGTGACTTGGTCTGTCCCGTGAGACTGTAAAGTCGAATAGCTTATTGTTAATTACATGTTCCCTCTATCTTCTAGAAATTTGACTGCCATTCATGTTAGAAATCATGCTTAGGCCATATGATATCACTGTTGGGACCTGCAGCGATCGAGTACTTGTTGAATTAACTGCTATTTGCTATCTTGAACTCAGTCACAGTTTAACTTGCATGTCATATCTCTGTTTCCTCTTGTTTTCTTGTTGATACTTGTTATTATCTCTTTTGCGCTGATTTGTATGATTTCTGAAAGCCCGAGAGGCTGGAGAGGTTAGTGACTGAGGTAGGGCTTGCGTACCGAGCTGTGAGCTATGTGAGTGTATATGGATCGGTTTGCATGCCGCAACGAGTCTTGTGGCTATTTATGGACTGTGGATCGGGTTGCACGCCGCAATGAGCCTTATGGCTATTTATGGACTGTGGATCGGGCTGCACGCCGCAACAATCCTTATGGCTACTTATATGATTGGGTTGGGCCACACACCGCAGCGATATAGTGCTTGGGCTGAAGGAGCCCCTTCGAAGTCTGTACACCCCCAGTGAGCGCAGGTAACTATTGAGTGTGATTATTGAGGGCTGAGAGCCGAGTGTTTGAGCTATTGAGAGCTTGAGTGATTGATACCCTGAGAGGTTGCATTTGTTTTCCTTTGTTGTTGCACTTAGCTGAATTATGTTATTATTATGAACTTCTGAAAAATAATGTATCCGATTTATATGAACTTAGTAAATGTACAACTGACTTAACTTATATTGCCGGAATTGAATCATGTCTACTTTCATTGCTGAAATTTCTGAAGTGAACGGTAATTATATAGCTCGTCACTACTTCTCAGTTCCTTATTTACTTTTGTTACTTACTGAGTTGGTTGTACTCACACTACACCCTGCACTTCATATGCAGATCCAGGTGTACCCGGTCACGGAGGATGTTGATCTCGTGCGTGGTTGAGTATCGGAGGTTCACGAGATAGTTGTCGGCATTCGCAGTCCTTGTCTCTCCTTTCTTGTTATCTTTCTTTTCTGTATTGGCACTACGACACAGACTCTTGTAGACACTATTTCTTAGACTGGTTGTTTAGATGCTCATGACTTGGTGATACCCCGATATTTGAGGCTATTTTCCCGCGTTGTATTTTGAGTTTAACTCATGTCTTTATGAAATCTCTGTCATACCAAGCTTTAGTTTATTTTGTGAAATATTTGAAGTATTTTGAAAAACATCAGCTTGCCTAGTACCATCGATAGGCGCCATCACGACAGTTTAGAGTTTTGGGTCGTGACAGGCTCAACTTGCCCTTTTCCCCAAATCTCATGATTCCCTTCATCGGCGAAACCTTCAAGAGAACTTTTTCACCCACCATAAATGATAAATCACGCGCTTTCTGATCCGCATAACTCTTATGTCTGGACTGTGTTGTACGAAGTCGCTCCTGAATCAACTTTACCTTTTCCAAATCATCCTTCACCAATTCAGTACCATATAACTTAGCCTCACCGAGCTCAAACCATCTGATGGGCGAACGACATCGCCGACCATATAAAGCCTCAAACGGAGCCATCTCGATGCTAGATTGGTAACTGTTGTTATAAGCAGCTCAGCCAAAAGCAAGAAACGATCCCACTGACCTCCAAAGTCAATCACACATGCCCTGAGCATATCCTCCAAAATCTGAACTGTCCGCTCCGAGTGCCCGTCGGTCTGCGGATGAAAGGTTATGCTGGGCTCTACACGGGTCCCCAATTCACTCTGTACTGCTCTCCAGAAATGTGAAGTAAACTGAGGGCCTCTATCTGATATGATGGAAATTGGCACACCGTGCAACCGAACTATCTCATGAATATAAATATGCGCCAACCTCTCTAAAGTTTACGTATTCACAACCGGAATGAAATGTGCCGACTTGGTCAACCTGTCGACAATAACCCAAACTACATCAAACTTCCGCAAGGTCTGCGGTAACCCAACTACAAAATCCATAGTAATGCGTTCCCATTTCCACTGCTGAAGTAGGCCACCTGGCCTCTCGTGCTCATTCTTAACCTGCTGGCAATTTAGGCACCTAGCTACATACTCAACTATGTCCTTTTTCATTCGTCTCCACCAATAATGCTGCCTCAAGTCACGATACATCTTCGTGGAACCCGGATGAATAGAATACCGAGAACTGTCTGCTTCCTCTAGGATCTTCTCCCTCAGTCCATCCATATTAGGAACACATAGACGATACTGGAGTCGCAGAACACCATCTCCGCCTATAGTAACCTCTTTGGCACCACCTCGTAGTACCAATTCTCGAAGAACCAATAAGTGTGGGTCATCAAATTGGCGAGCCTTGATCCACTCAAATAGTGAAGACTGGGCTACAACACATGAAAGAACTCGACTGGGCTCTGAAATATCCAATCTCACAAGTTTGTTAGCCAAGGACTGAATATCCAAAGTTAATGGCCTTTCCTCTACTGAAATGAAAGCCAGACTACACATATTCTTCGCTTTTCTACTTAAGGCGTCTGCAACTACATTTTCTTTGCCCGGATGATACGGGATTGTAATATCATAATCTTTTAGTAACTCAAGCCATCTGTGCTGCCTCAAATTTAGGTCTATCTGCTTGAACAAATGCTGCAAACTGCGATGATCAGTGTAAACCTCACAAGACACCCCATAAAGATAATGCCTCCAAATCTTAAGAGCGTGAACAATTGGAGCTAACTCCAAATCATGCACTGGGTAATTCTTCTCATGGGGCTTCAGCTGACGTGAAGCATATGCAATAACTCGCCCCTCCTGCATCAATACACAACCCAAGCCAATGCATGAAGCATCATAATACACTATATACATTCCCGAACCGGAAGGCAACACTAACACCGGTGTTGTATTCAATGTTGTCTTGAGCTTCTGAAAGCTCACCTCACAATCATAGGTCCGTCGGAATGGAGCACCCTTCTGGGTTAATTCGGTCAAAGGTGCTGCAATAGATGAAAATCCCTCCACAAACTGACAATAATAACCTGTTAAACCTCGAAAACTCCTGATCTCAGTCGCCGAATCGGGACGATGCCAATTCTGAACTACCTTGATCTTTTTGGGATCAACTTTAGTACCCTCGCCTGATACCATATGCCCCAAAATGCTACAGAATCTAGCCAAAACTCACATTTAGAGAACTTAGCATATAGCTTTTGTTCCGGCCGCGTCTGAAGCACTACTCTCATATGCTGCTTGTGCTCCTCCTTACTACACGAGTAGATCAAAATGTCATCAATGAAGACAATGACAAAAAAATCAATATATGGCTTGAATACCCTGTTCATCAAATCCATAAAAGTCATCGGGGCGTTAGTCAAATCGAAGGACATCACCAGAAACTCATAATGACCATATCTAGTCCGAAAAGCAGTCTTCGGAACATCCGAATCCCGAATCTTCAACTGATGGTACCCCGACCTCAAGTCGATCTTAGAGAACACAATATCGCCCTACAACTGGTCAAATAGATCATCAATACGCGGCAATGGGTACTTATTCTTAAAAGTGACATTTTTCAATTGGCGATAATCAATACACATTCGCATCGTTCCATCCTTCTTCCTCACAAATAATACCGGTGCACCCCAAGGCGATACACTCGGTCTGACGAACCCTTTGGCTAGAAACTCCTCACGCATTTTTTTCAACTCCTTTAATTCTTTCAGAGCCATGCGATATGGTGGGATAGATATAAGCTGGATATCTGGAGCCAAGTTAATACAGAAATCAATATCACGATTAGGTGGCATGCCTGGGAGATTTGAAGGAAATACATCGGAGAACTCCCGGACTACGGGCTCTAAATCAATAGTCAGAATCTTTGCAGTAGTTTCCTGAACATAGGCTAGATAAGCCAAACAACCCTTCTCGAACAAGTGTCGAGCCTTCAGAAAGGAAATAACCTGATTAGATGCGTTGATAGACAAACCCTTCTATTCCAATCTAGGCAACGCTGGAATATCCAAGGTAACAGTCTTGGCATGGAAATATAGGATGGCATGATATGGAAATAACCAGTCCATGCCCAGGATGATTTCAAAGTCGGTCATCTCAAGCAGCAGAAGATCTGCACTAGTTTCATAACCACATAATGTAATAATGCAGGACTGGTAGATCCAATCCATAATAACAAAATCACCCATAGGAGTGGACACATAAACAGGAGTACCCAAGTACTCACGAGAAATACCAAGGAAATAAGCAAATAAAGATGACACATAGGAATATGTATACCCTGGATCAAATAATACAGAGGCATTTTTGCCGCAAAAAGAAATAATACATGTGACCATAGCATCTGAGGCCTCTGTATCTGGTCTGTCCGAAAAAGCATATAACCAAGCTGGAGCACCACCTGACTGGCCTCCACCTCTAGGATGGCCCCTACCCACCTGCCATACACCTCTGGGTGGACGGACGACTGGTGGAGCAACTAGTTTAGTAATCATAGGCTGCTGACCCTGCTACACTGGTCTACCCCAAAGTCTGGGGCAGAATATTCGCACGTGACTGAAATCCCCACAATTGAAACAACCTTTCAGTGCAATGGGCTGTTGACTTGAAGTCTGGCCCTGGTGACCTGAAACCCGCTGGAAGAACCCTGAATAGCCGGTGGGCGGTAAGAACTCTCTGGCATGGCACTGAAATAAGGTCGCACTGGAGCACCCCGAGGAGGCGGTGGTGTTGGATATGGGACCTGTTGGACTTCCCTCTCACGAACTGACCTCTACCCCTAGACGGAGCACCTCTTAACTCTCCAAAATATCTAAACCGCTTATCTCTCATAACCTGCTCTCGGCTACGCTGACGCACACCTTCAATCCTCCGAGCTATCTCTACAACCAACTCATAAGAAGTACCCATCTCAACCTTTCGGGCATAGTAGCCTGAATGCCAGTATGCAAACCCGTAACAAACCTCTATACTCTCTCCGCATCAGTAGGGAGTATCATAAATGCATGGCGATACAACTCAGAGAACCTCGCCTCATAATCGGTCACTTACATCTGACCCTGGTGGAGCTGCTCAAACTAAAACCGCAACTCTTCCCTCTGGGAGGGTGGAATATACCTATCCAGGGAAATACGGGTGAACCTGTCCCAAGTCATGGGAGGAGAATCTGCTGGTCTGCCAAGAAGATAAGACTTCCACCACCTGCGGGCCCTGCCCTCCAGCTGAAAAGTAGCAAAGTCTACCCATGAGACTCCAATATCCTCATGTTATGTAGTCTGTCCCTACACTGATCAATAAAGTCCTGGGCATCCTTATGTCGCTCACCCCCAAAGACAGGATGATGTAGCCTAGTCCATCTATCCAATAGCTTCTATGGCTCGGCGGCTGCAGCTGGTCTGGGTTCAGGTGTAGTTGCTGCCATTGGTTGGGCTCCACCCATGGGTAGTGCACCTTGGGTCTGATATATAGCAGTTGCATGCCCATGAGCCTGTGCGGTAGGGGAATGTGCTCTCTCGCCCGCCTGAGATATGGTTGGGTCTGCCGAAAATAAATCGGCCTAAGTCATAATGTCCATGAACCGCAACATACGGCCCATGACCTCTTGAAATCCTGGTGCGGAGGTGAAATCCACCGGAGCTGGCTCTGCTGCGGGAACCTGGCCCTGCTCCTCGATAATAGGATCCTCTACTGGATCCACTGGTGGCATAACTGGAACAACACTGGGACGTCCTCGTCCCCTATCACGGGTCGGAGCCCTCCCTCGGCCCCTGCCTCGGCATCTAACAACTGGGGGTACAACTCTCCCCTCGTCTGGAACCTCATTATAGCGCGTTCTCACCATCTATGAGAGAATAAGAGAAAGATATTCAGTACAACATCAACTGCACGATGGAAGATGAAGGAAGGTAGTTTCTTAACACCCTATAGCCTCTCAAAGATAAGTACATAAGTCTCTGTACCGATCCGCAAGACTCTATTAGGCCTGCTCATAACTTGTGAGACCTACGTGAACATAGTGCTTTGATACCATGTTGTCACGACCCAATTTCACCTATAGGTCGTAATGGCGCCCAACGTCACAACTAGGCCAGCCAACTAGTGAATTAAACATATACTTATTCTTACTTGTAACATTTATGAAAAATATAAAAGATTCTGTTTAAATAAAATCAAGAAAAATAATTAAATCCACAAATTTCACTAGGGTATGTGCCAAGACCTGGTGTCACAAGTGTACGAGCATTTAGTAGATTATACAAAAGAAGTCCAAAATACTGCCTGAACACAAAATAGACAGAAAACAAATACAAAGGGAGACACTAGGTGCTGCGGAATGGCTCAGGAGAAGTAGTTCACCATTAGGCCTCGGGATAGCGGGGGTGCACACCGGTAGGTTCGCCTAGGTTTCCTGTCTCAGATCCTACACAACAAGTGCAGCAAGTGTAGTATGAGTACGTAAACAACGTATACCCAGTAAGTATCAAGCCTAATCTCGAAGAAATAATGACGAGAGGTCGACTTTGACACTTACTAAGGGTCAATAATATTAAAATAAAAATATTTAAATCAACATGATTTATGTAAATAACAATAATTTTCTTTAACAAGCAGAAATAATTAATTCTTTCAATTTCAATAATTTCCAATTTATCAATTAGCTTCACAAGCTGCAACAAAACGTCAAGGTATCGTATAATTATTATTATTAGGTACGATTTTTGCCGAGGTCATTCGGCCCGATCTAGAGTGTCGTGTAAACTGCCGAGGGACGTGCGGCACGATCCATAGATGCATTTATACTGCCGAGGCGTTCGGCCCGCTCCACAAGAAAGGAGGACATTTTCTTATGAACCTCCGAAATGAGAAGATATTATAAGTTTAACACATAAGGATGTACAATTTCTTTTAACAGTCAAGTAATTTACACAAAATTTAAGTATATGAAATTTCAGTCTTTTACTATCTCCTCTAATAATTTCCAATATAATTCCAGTATTTTAAATAAATAAAGGATGCAATTATCACAAGTAATTCATGGTTTGAGTCCTAAACTACCCGAACATAGCATAATTAGTAGCTACGCACGGACTCTCATCATCTCGTGCGTACATATCCCCCACAATTATTAATTTAAATCACCTATGGGGTAAATTCCCTCTTATATGGTTAGACAAGAGACTTAACTTGTCTCAAAGTTCACTTACCGATCAAAATATCGTGTTAAAGTCTCAATTCGATGCCGAAAATTCCCAAAGTATCCAAATGTTATACAAATTAATTAATACATGCTCAATAATTCGAAATTAGACTATTAAATTAATTACCCAACCCAAAATGGTAAAATCCGTAAAATTTACCCTGGGCCCACGTCCCCGGATTTCGGAAATTTTCGGAGTAAAACGTTACTCATAATCTTAAGAACTCAAATATACACTTTCCATCCAATTCCATGACTATTTTCGTGGTTAAAATATCATTTTTAAATTTTTTTTTTCAAAAAAACTAGGTTTTTTCATATAAGCCTTTGATTTTCACGATTTACAGGTTATAATCTATGTATTTAACTCAAAGTGTGTAAAATTAACTTACCTTCAAGTTGCTAGTTAAAATCCCCTCTCAAAAAGCTCCAAAATCGCCCAAAAATGAAGGAAAAACGGACTAAAAATGACTGAGCCTCACTCCTTTTAACAGCCTTTTTCGCACCTGTGGAGAGCCAGCCGTACCTGCGGCTCCGCACCTGCGGAAAAAGCCTCGCAGGTGCGATTTTCCATCACCTGACCAAGCTCCGCATCTGCGCCCTAAGGACCGCATTTTTGCGGTCCGCTTCTGCGACGTCTCGTCCGCGCCTGCGCCCTTCGTCGCGTCTGTGCCCTAATGCATTGCACCTGCGCGCTCGCAGGTGCGCCAAAATTCCCGCTTCTACGATCTCTAGGCGTCCAAGGCTTGTCCGCTTCTGTGGCTCGTGGCTCGCTTCTGCAAGCTCGCACCTGCAACTAGCCAAGCACAAGTGCGATTGTAGCAGAAGCTGGAAGCTTCAGCTGGTGCTCAAATTTTCCAAAATTGGTCTGAGCCTCGTCCGGTTAACACCTGAGGCCCCCGGGGCTCCGCCCGAAAATACCAACAAGTTTGAAATCATAAAACGGACTCGCTCGAACCCTCGGAACGTGTAAAACAACATCACAACTAAGAATCATACCTCAAATCAAATTGATTCAACTTAAAATTTTCAAATTCTTCAAACTTATTCCGAACGCGCCGAAACATACTTTAACCACTCGGAATGACACCAAATTTTATGTGCAAGTCTTAAATCACCATACAGAACTATACTCAGGCTCAAAATTTCAAACGGACCTCGATTACTCCAAACCAATTTTAAAGAACCTTAAAGCCTTCAATTAACTAGTTTTCACTTTTAAGCGCTGAAACGCTCCCGGGTCGTCCAAATCCCGATTGGAACATACGCCCAAGTCCAAAATCATCATACGAACCTATTAGAACTGTCAAATCCCGATTTTGGGGTAGTTTTCTAAAAATGTTAACCGAATTCAAACTTACCCTTTTAAAACCAAACTAAGGAACTAAGTGTTATGATTTCAACCCGAACACTTCCAAATCCCGAACCAACCATCCCCGCAAGTCATAAATTAGTAAAAGTACATAAGGGGAGTCTTATTTAGGGGAACAAGGTTCTAACAGTCAAAACGACCGGTTGGATCGTTACATTCACACCAGAAGCTTCTTCCATAATATTGACACCTAACTGATCTGTTGCATCGAGCACAATATTGTTACGATGATGCGCACTGGTATATCCTTGAGAATGTGGAACAGCTTTGCCTTCACTTCCATCGACCTATTTTTTTAGAAAAGGAATTGAATTATCAAAAATAACAAAGAAAAGAAAAAAAATTAAAAGTGCAGAATGCATAACTAAACACAACTTATAACCATCCATGTCAACATCTTCATTTCCACCAAACTCCATATTGCTCACAAAATCATTATTGTCTTGACTACCACTGGTGTCTTCTTATGGATGTGCACCATATTTATCTTCGCTTGCACCAAACTATTTTTAAAAAAAGATACAGTAAGTGAACAAAAAAAATAAAAGGAAATGCACAATGGAAAAGAAACACATACCTTGAAATTTATCAACTCAAAGACTTCCTTGAATTTATCAGAAACATATTCCATGAAGGACTTTAACTTCTTATGGAGCTACAAAAGGAAACAAATAAGAAAAATAATAGACTTTGAATATACATTTTTAACAAAACTTTTAAATATATATACATATATATAAAAAACCAATGCAAACCTGTTTAACATCACCTTTCAACTTTTGCAACTCACGGTCATAATCAATAGGTTGGACACCCGACGCCTTTTTTGGTGGGACAGGCTCCTTAATCTGTTTCGGGGGTGGCGTGAAAAAATCATCGCTATCATCAATAGGAAGTTTTTCCCTGTTACGTGATATCAAATATTTCTGATACTCATCGTTAACTTTAACATGTAAAGTAAATATCCTTAGCTCTTCAGTTGTAGGAGAAATATTTTTAAACTACAAATGTAACAAAAAGTACTTCAGTCCTAGATGTATAAAAGATGTATAAAAACTGTATATTTGATATATCACAATGAATTATAGTGTATCATATATGTATAATCCATCAATACATAAAAGTCGGTACCTTATTCCCTGTGTTGTTGAAGAAACCAGTTGAGAAGTCCTCACACGTTGGCATGACTGTCATTTCCAAATTCAATATGCATGGTATATGATTTCAACGCGAACAACAAATTTTTTATCAACTACGGTGCAACATTCATAGAACCACACATGTAGTGCAAGAGGAAATCCACCAATCCTATAAAACTCAAACTTTACCCTCAACCTGTCCCTCACTGACTTCATTAAAGCTCGAAATGCAATCTTACCCTAGGGAAAGGACACATACTCACCACTCTCGACAAGATGGAAATCACGTTTACTTATAAATGTCTTCTGAGCCTGAGTGGACATTAGAAATGTGTTTATGAAATAAATGATTGCAATCTTAACTGCGTCTTCATCAGACTGCCATTTCTTCTTCTCAAAATAATCAATAAGCAACTTCTTTGACACAGCTTCAAAACCAGAAAAATAAGAGTATCCACCAACCCATTGGGGTCTACTGAAGTTACCCTCAACATGTTCATTGCCACAACAGTTTAAACCACTTACAACACCAAATTCTCGAAGACCAAAACGTAAAACATATTCGTCATTCAATTTCATATAAAATTGATCACACTTATCTTGAATCAACTCCCTAAACATTAAAGAACGAATCAGTTGTGTCTGGATAGCAACTCAAGGTAAATCAAGAAAAAAGCAAAAACAGCTTTCCCTAAACATCCGAAGATGGACATCGGTCAACTTTGACTGTAAATCTGATACGATGTCCACATTAGTGTATGATGTCCAATGAGTAATATGAAAAAGCTCACCAACTGGGTATAAAGCTTCCAAGGCTACAAATAAATGACACGAATTAAAAACAAACAAATACAAACTAAATCCAATTTTAAAAGAAGATTGAACAATAGAAAAAAATATAACTGAAATAGCATGTACCTTACAAACTTTGTGAGGAATTTTAACTTTTTATGCCTTCTAAACCTTACTTTTTTTTGGTTTGACACTCAAATTCAATTCATCCTCCACGACACGTGTTCTCTTACCTTTACTCTAACCCTTTGCTCTTATTTTTCTCAGATTGTCCAACAACATCCTATCGATATTCTAACAATTTAACATTGTCAGAACGATTTTGTCTTCCCATATTTCGTTCATCAATCGATTTCTCAACTAAAACCGAGGTTGAATGAGGAGATAAACTCATTGACCTAGTTTTTCTTCTCATGTTGCTCGATTTCTCAATTGAAACCGACCTTGAATAAGGTGATGAACTCATCGAACGAGTTTGTCTTGTCATATTGCTCTGCTTCACAATTGAAACTAGGTTCAATGAGAAAATTTTAAAAACATATTATATGAACAAACGGTTACAAAATTTTGTGAAGAAATTGATACAAAACACAACCAAAACTAGCAAAATCATCTATAACGGATACCTACGATGAACTCTAACTAAATAATTCAGTCTCAAAAGCCTTAAAAAAGCAACATTGCTTCTCTAAAAACACATGCAATCCGAAAAAATATACAAAACAAGAGATTTTCTACTCCAATTACCTGGAATCAAACAAAAATAACCGCAAATGTATCTTGTTTTGTCGTCAATTCAAGCAATTTTGGTTCAATTTAGTAAAAGATCGCATATAGAGAGTGAGAGATAGAGAGAGTGTGTGAAAACTTAGAGAAGAGAACGGTGTTTGTATTACAAAAATAACGGATACAAAATAACTGACATTAATTGAAACTATTTGGGTCCAAAATGACATTTGGGCCTTTTTTAGTAGATATTTTATTTTGGGCTATTTTTGGTTGGAAAAGTTTATAGAGTGACAGTTTGGGTAATTTTTTCTTTTTTAATTACCACTTGTAAATCTGGCTATTTTTTAATTTCACCATTTTTCTCTCCCTTAGAGGGTGCACAAATTAAATAGGTTTTTTATATGCAAAACTATCGCACAAGCGTCCCGATGAAATGAGTGTAATGATAAAATGAGATGTATAATCTAGATAAACTCATTTGAAAGGGGTGAGTGACTACGATTACATTATTAGTTCTAATAAACTCACTATGTAACTATGCAATAAAATTTTAAATAAATGAATGTTAAAAAATAGAATATATATAATCCTACTTTTTAAATTATTCACTAACAACTTAACTGTATCGTTAGAAAGGAAGAAAATGAGTAAAGTAATATAGTTAGATTGGCTGCATCATAATTTATTTAATGACGATAAGTTTATAACCTTCTAACTTGTCAAACTTTGACCTAATTCGTCCCTCCAATAATAAAGTACTTCGTTCGATTTAAGATATTAGATTGACAAACTATAAATGTTTCAAATAATAAAAAGCTATTATAAAATTATAGCAATATATGCCAAGAAATATAGATAAAAATTTTCTTCTATCAAGTTGTATTCAAGTCTATCTTATTGACACTGCTAGAACTTCGGGAAAAACCGTCCAAAAAATACGACCAAGGTTGGTCGGTAATGGCCAATAACCGTCCAAAACGCAACCAATAATGTGTGGTCGGTATTTTGAAGGTCAGAAGGGCATACCGACCAAAGTTGGTCGGAAATTACCGACCAACTTTAGTCGATCAATTAAATTCAAAAAACAATTGTCGAAACAACCGACCAAAGTTGGTTGGTATTTTAATTATGTAATTAAAAAATGCACCATCTGGGAATCGAATCGGGGTTTGTACTATGACACGATACTATTCTACCACTAGACCATTGGTGCATTTTGTTTTAAGACTGTATTTTATTTCATTTATACTCTTTAATTATATTTTCGCACGAAAATAACCGACCAATAATAACCGACCGAATTAACCGATCGATTTCGGCCATTTTTTTAATATTAATTTTAATTTATTTTAAATGAAAAATCGACCAAAGTTGGTCGGTTTCTTGAAAAATAAATTTCGCAGGACTCAAAAATTGTTTCCTGCATTTTTGCGCCAAAGAAAACCGACCAAAGTTGGTTGGTTTAAAAAAGAAAACTTTGAAAAATCGATCAACTTTGGTCCGTTCTTTGGCCGGTTTTTTGACTGGCCAAAATTGGTCGGCCGACCGTGATCGGTTTTTGCCGAATTTCTAGTAGTGTGATGTCTTTTGTAGAATTAGAAATACTGTATATATAGTGTACAATTTACTTGAGAGTTACAAGATATCAAATGAATGTAATAAACGTATTCATGTATATCCAAAATGGTTCATGGATGAGTTGTTGGACATTCACAAATTCAATGTATTCAAAACACTCTCCCTTGAATGTCCATAGATAATGTATCTCGTTAAAACCTTACTAGAAAAAATTCGGTGGGGAAAAGCCTAGTGAAGGAAAAAGAGTACACATATCTTGTAATACGCATTGAGTGATGCCTCATTAAAACCCTTACTAGAAAAACCCAATTGGGACAAAATCTTGGTTTAGAAAAAAAGCGTACAAAGCGTATTATACTCCCCCTGATGAAAATTTTATTTGATATCTCGGAGACAACGCATTCTAATCTTATATCTTAACTTTTCAAATGTTGATGTTGTCAATGCCTTAGTGAATAAATCTGCTAGATTGTCACTTGAACGAATTTGTTGAACATCTATCTCACCATTTTGTTGAAGATCGTGTGTGAAAAAGAACTTTAGTGAAATGTGCTTTGTTCTGTCTCCTTTGATATATCCTCCTTTAAGTTGAGCTATACAAGCAGCATTATCTTCATACAATATCACTGGAATCTTCGTTTTTATAGAAAGACCACACAATTGTTGAATGTGTTGAGTCACTTATCTCTACCATACACATTCTCGACTAGCCTCATGAATAGCTATTATCTCTGCATGATTGGAAGATTTAGCAGCTAAAGTTTATTTTGTTGAACACCATAAAATAGTTGTACCTCCACAAGTAAATAAATAGTCTGTTTGAGATCAGGCTTTATATGGATCAGACAAATCACATGTATCTGCATAACCAGTCATTTGTGAATCAGATTTATAAGAATAAAATAATCCCATATCAATAGTCCCTCGGAGGTATCTAAAAATATGCTTAACACCATTCTAGTGTCTTGTAGTTGGAAAGGAACTAAATCTTTCTAATAAACTTACTGCAAAAGTTATATCTGGTCGAGTATTATATGCAAGATACATTAGTGCCCCAATTGCACTAAGATATGGAGTTTCATCACCAAGAAGCTCTTCATCATTTTCATGAGGTCGAAATAGATCTTTATTTATATCAAGTGATGTCACAACCATCGGGGTACTCAATGGATGTGCTTTATCCATATAAAAACGCTTTAGGATCTTTTCAGTATAGTTGATTGATGGACAAAAATTCCATCTTTCATATGCTCAATTTGTAAATCAAGACAAAATTTTGTCTTTCCAATATCTTTCATTTCAAACTCTTTCTTCAAACAGTCTACTATACACAACAATTATAACAAATTTAGGTCCAGGCCTTCTTATAAATACACAAGGACAAATTGGATCATTCTTATACCCTTCTTTAAGAAAATACTTATTCAGGCAATTATACCACATTCGCCCTAATTGTTTCAATCCATATAAGGATTTTTGAAGCTTTATTGAACAAGTTTCCCGAAAACTTTTATTAGTTTCAGGAACTTTAAGCCCTTCAGGGATTTTCATATAAATTTTGTTGTCTAATGTGCCATACAAGTAGGCTGTGACAACATCCATCAGACACATATCAAGTTTTTCATGGACTGTCAAATTTATAAGATACCTGAAAGTGATTACATCCACCACAGGAGAATATGTCTCCATATAATCAATGCCAGGTCTTTGCAAAAATCCTTGTGCCACAAGTCGTGCTTTATATCTAACGACTACATTTTTATCATTTCGTTTTCGCACAAAACCCATTTGTATCCCACTGGATTTATTCCTTCAGGTGTTCGGACTATACGTCTGAATACTTCATGTTTTTCAAGTGACGCTAATTCTGCCTGGATAGCGTCTTTCCATTTTGGCCAATCATTTCTCTATCTACATTTATCGACAGATCTTGGTTCAATATCCTGATCCTGTTGCATTATCTCAACAGCAACATTATAAGCAAAAATATTGTCGACAATAATATTATTTCGGTTTCACCTTTTTTCCGTAGAGACATAACTTATTGAAATCTCTTCATTCTTATTATTTTCAGGTACCTGGACCTCCTCTGAGGTCTTATCATTTATTATGTCACGGGGCTCTTTTTGAGAAATTGCCTCCATATTATGATCTCCTAGATCATTTGCTCCTTTTCGCTTTCGAGGATTTTTATCTTTGGAACCAATTGGTCTACCACGTTTCAAGCGTGGCTTAGACTCATTTGTATTTATAGATTGTCCAACCGAGACATCAATTCGAATAGGAGCATAAGCAGCTGGAATATGTGACTTAGTCACCCTTGGTAGGTTAGTGAATGCATCTGGTAGTTGATTTGTAATATTTTGTAAATAAATTATCTTTTGAACCTCATGTTCACATTGATTTGTTCGAGGATCTAAATGAGATAGGGATAATGCATTCCAATCTATTTCTTTTTGCAATTGCTTATTCTCTCCCCCTAATATTGGATATATTGATTCATCAAAATGGCAATCAACTAATCTTGCCGTAAATAAATCTCCAGTCATAGGTTTCAAATATTTTATAATAGAAGGAGATTCATACCCAACATATATCCCCAATCTTCTTTAGGATCCCATCTTTGTGCGTTGTGGTGGAGCAATTGGAACATATACTCCACATCCAAATATTCTAAGATGGGAAATTGTCACGACCCAATTTAGGATCATGACCGGCGCTTAGGAGCAAGTGCCCCCAAGTAAGCCTCATTGGTATTTTACTAAAAATCGTACATAGTTTCCCCCTGTTTAGAACTATCCAAAAGTTTCATGTCTTATAAACAAATAACAACCAACCAATATTTACCTAAATCAGTCGCAATCTTCATCAACTAACCAAAAATGAGTTTTCACAAACATTACCAACTAATCAACATAATAATACTAAACCCATCTCAAAAATACGGAAAGAAGTGCAATACTACTAACTAGTCAAATATAACGAATGAATACGCATGACACTAATGGCAATGACTATGGAGCGACTCTATGAGTTCATAAGGAAAGATGACAAAAACTATTGAAATGACCAAATTGGTCGTTTTGAGCAATTACACTTCGTTCGGTAGTTTACAGGCATGAGTAGCTTTGTATGATGTATTATGACTTATGTGAATGGTCGATTTTGGTTTTCAGGTTATTCGGAATCGAATTGGAAAAATGGATTTCATAGTTGAAGCTTTAAATTAGGAGAGTCGACCAAGTTTGATTTTATGTGAATTTGAACCCGGAACTGAGTTTTGATGGTTTCGTTAGCTCCGTTGGGTGATTTTGAATTTACGAGCGCATCCGGATAGTGATTCGGAGGTCCATAGTTGAATTTGGCTTGAAATGGCAAAAAATTGAATTTTTGGAACCGGGGGTTGAGTTTTTGATATCAGGGTCGGAATCCAATTCTGAAAAATTGGAATAGCTCTATTATGTCATTTATGACTTGTGTGTAAAATTTTAAGTCATTCCGGATTGATTTGCTATGTTTCGGCACGAGTTATTGAATTTGAAAGTTCAAAGTTTATTAAGTTCGATTTGAGGTATGATTCATCGTTTCGATGTTGTTATGTGTGATTTGAGACCTTGAATAGGTCTGTGTTATGTTATTTGACTTGTTGGTATATTCGGACAGGATCCTGAGTGGCTCGGATGAGTTTCGAACAAGGTTCGGATCACTTTCGTTGCATAGTGCATTGCTGAAGGCTGCTAGTTCTGGTGTGATCGCACTTGCGGCTGGTTTTGCGCATATGCGATGGCCGCAGAAGCAATAAAGGTGTCGCATAGGTGTGGTAAGTGTTGGGTGAGGAAGAACGCAGAAGCGGAGATTTGGGCGCATATGCGGATACGCAAGTGCACAGTGATGGAGTGTAGGAGCGAGGTATTTCGCAGGTGCGGATGGTGGCTCGCACCTGCGATGTCACAGAAGCGAATATTTTATCCGCATGTGCGTGGGTTGATTCTCAGCTGATTCCGCAAAAGCGGAGGTTATGTCGCAGAAGCGACGCCGTAGAAGTGGCTAATGTGCCGCATGTGAGAAAATGCTGGCAGAAGCTATATTATCGTGGGTTTTGGTTCTTTCTTCTTTTTTGGAGCTATGGAGCTCGATTTGAGGCGATTCATGGAGATATTTTCATCTTGTGGACTTGGGTAAGTGTTCTCACTCATTTTTGATTTTATATCACGAATCTACCTTCGTTTTTGGTAATTGGATTGTGAATGGTATAGAGGAAATTGGGGGTTTTGGCCTAAAGTTTCATAATATGAATTTTTGAGTTTTGAACATCGAATTGGAGTTGAATTTGAGTGAAACTAGTATGGTTGGACTCGTAATTGAATGGGTTGTCGGATTTGTTTGAGCGGGATTGGTTCCTTTAGCATTGTTTGATGTACTTAAGTTGTTTTTGGTTAGTTTTGAGCCATTCGGAGGTCGGAACGCACGGGATGGCATATTTGGAGCATCGCTTGGCTTGCTCGGCATTGGTATTGGCTTGTTCGAGGTAAGTAACTCTTCTAATCTTGGAGCTGCGGGTATGAACCCTGACTATACCTGTTATGTGATTGATTTTGAGGTGACGCACATGCTAGGTGACGGGCGTGTGAACTGTGATTTCCGTTATTTCTGTGGTACTGTGTAGTTACCTGAACTTATCTGAAATCATGAAATCTCTAAGTACTAGAGTTATCGATTTGTGATTATGTTAGAAGACATGTCTAGGCTACATGCTTATCCTGTTAGGACCCACTGAGGTCATTTCTGTTGTTGAGTAATCTGCTTTCATTGCATTACATACTCAGTCATACACATTTACATGCATATCATATATCAGTCTCTGTTGTTATTTATTGATATATCATATCATTGTTTTCGGGCTAGTATAATGACACTATGAGCCCGTGAGAGAGAGACTGGAGAGACTGATGACTGGGTGAGGCCGAGGGCCTGATTGTGAGATATTATATTATAGCACATGAGTTGTCTGTGCGGATCCAGATGTTATATTATAGCACGTGAGTTGTCTATGCAGCATGTGAGTTGTCCGTGCAGATCCAGATATTGATACTATAGCGCGTGAGTTGTCCGTGTAGCACTTGAGTTGCCCGTGCGGATTATAGCGCTTGGACTATAGGAGCCCCTCCGGAGTCTGTACACACCCCCAATGAGCACAGGTACCTACTGAGTGCGAGTGCCGAGTGTCGAGTGATTGGGAGGACTGAGTGACTGGGAGGACTGAGTAAATTGATACTCTTAGAGTATGCATAGGGTCTTTATCACTGATTTGCATCGCATTTGGCATGCACACTTGACATACAGGCATAGAGATGTATTTTTCCTCATGTTGTATAGTATCACGTCATTTATGACTTCTCATACATTTTGACATATGGGCATATAGAGATATTTTACACTTGATATCTGAGAGGAAAATGAAACATCTTATTTATTGTTGAAAGGATTTTTGGAAAAAATCACAGTTTTCAAACTTACTCATATTTTTGGCAATTTCGGTAAAAGAATTGATTTTTCACTAAGATACTTGAAAAGCATGCCTATTTTCTGGAACTGTGAATGAGCTGAGCATTTATTTCTGAGATACTCCTTTTATTACTTATACTATGCTGTTATGAATTGTTGTGGGATATTGGTATTGGACTCGACCTTTATTCTAGCTCGTCACTTCTTTCAACCTAAGGTTAGGTTTGTTACTTATTGAGTACATGGGGTCGATTTTACTCATACTATACTTCTATACCTTGCGTGCAGATATTGACTACTAACATTGTTGTGATCGACGGGAGCTGAAATTGAAGATGTACATGTGTTCCGGTTGTCGCTGCCTTTTGTTCATGATAGCCTTAGATCTATAAAACTTTGTTAATGTATTTTTCAAAAAGATGATGTATTTACTTCATTTCATCTTTGTAAACTCTATTCTTTGAAGCTCATGATTTGTACTACCAGTCCTTGGGGAATGTATAAGATTCAGATATTTTTTTACTTAATCACTTTATTAATTATTATTGGAATTAGTTAGTGGTTAATTGGCTTACTTATCGGGTTGGATTAGGTTCTATTAGGGCTAGTCAGATTTTGGGTTGTGAAACTGGTTTCAGAGCTCTAGGTTCATAGGTTATACAAGTCATGAGCAAGTATCTAGTAGAGTCTTGTAGATCGGTATGATGACGTCCATACCTATCTTCGAGAGGCTACGGCACATTTAGGATATACTTCCCATCTTTCTTTCCTTATCGTGCGACATTGATTCAGCTTTAATCGTAACTCTTTGAATTCCTTCCGCGCATTCGTATGTGCATGTGAGCGCTTGGTATCGGTTGTGCGCCGGTGGCTTGTTATTCCATGGTTGAGGTATGAGATGTGATTTTGGCGTGCTGATGATGGGCCAGTCTGGAGGACTTGAGGCCGGGTTTTGATGGTAGTTTGAACACGGAGATTTTGATTATGTGAGCACGTACTTTTGGGATTTATAGGTCCATTGGTGTCCCTATTAGTGGAATTTGTGATTGGATGACTATGTGGTGAGTATGATAAAACTGCGAGATGTGTTCAGATTGTTCCAATGTGACGAGAAGAGTTTACTTGAGATGTAACAAGGACTATGGGGTGTCTGATTTCTATCTTGATTTGGCGTATGGTCTCAAGTTATGGGTGTGTTGAGGGATCTCTCATGTTGTTTAGTTGTGGAGTGAAGTAGATTCTCAAGTCTTGTTGCTGAGTTCAGAATCAAGAAGATTAAGTGATTGCGCAGTAGTCATGGCTGTGGAAGGGGATAGAGAGATGTCAGTTTGAGGCAAAGCGGGTGGGTTATCTCCTGCGAGGTGTCCTGAGGTTATGTGATCCCTATGATGTTTTGTAGAGAGTTCTATTTTACCAGTGAATGATATGTGTTGCAATTTGAATTTGGATCGCTTGTGGAAGTTGGCTTAACCATCACGTGGATGAACGCAAGATTTGTAGATAATTTGAAGTATTAGATGGTTTGTGTTACACGAGCTTATGAAAGATTAGTGGAATCTCACTGTGGTATTATAGTAGTAATGGGGTATGGTTATTGTAAGTAATCAAATGTTTTATTCCATGGCTTTGAGCCAAGTGGGGGAGTCTGCTATTGACGAGTTGATTGCACGGTTATGTGTTATAATGGATTCAGTTTGAGGTATACTGGTGAATCGGTTATGACTTGCAGAAGTTGAGATTGATGATGACTCGAATAAGGGAATTTTTGGATACGAGTTGTACTACACTCTATGGGTATATGGAAATTGTGGAATGATTGAGTGGTTATTCGTGAAAGATATAGTGTGCATGGAGAAGGAATTTTCTTGGTCGCGTTAAGGTGGGGTTACTCCTTTGGGTGTCATCGTGCCAATGGGGAACCAGTCATTTGGCCCGTTTGGGGTGGTGTAATTGAGATTCGGAGTAGAGTAGATGACTCTCGAGAATAGTTCTAATAGATTCAAGATTTATATGTTGCAATTAGGAATTTTCAGGATTTGTATATGGCTAGAAATTGAGATTTACATTGGATGGTGTCGAGACTTGTAGCATTTTTTTACCATTGTGGATTATGCATTTCAGCGTCAAGAAGGTGAAGGAAACAATTTTAGGTTCACATAAGGTCTCTTTAGAGTGGGTGTCGCAGCTGTAGTGCTTTGGGGTGCTTAAGAGGGAAGTCAGTGGCTTATGGGCCTTAGGGCGTTGTGGTTTTATACTAGGGTCTCTTGTGTGGTGAATTTTGGTTAAGGATCGTGGTATTCCAGTAAGGAGAATTATTAATTTGAAGGTTTGGAAGGGACTTGGAGAAATAGGACAGCGTGGTAGTAGGTTGGATCAGTACAGTAATGGATATAATCGGTTCTTTGGGTACTTATGATGTGGCTAGTCTCCACAGGTGTTTTATGGAAATGCTCTTGGGTTTTGGTGACCTGCGTGGCTGGGTTGAGTTAGAGAGATCCGGTTTTGATAGCTTGGTTATGTGCAAATGGACTTCGAAGAGTTCTCAATGGTTTCTACCACGATTCGAGGAGTATATTTCCTACTGGTGTGAGGAGCATGTGGTGTATAGTGATTTCCTCCTGGATGAAATCAAATGGAAAGTCCTTGGCTAATTGAGTATGTAGTTGTTTGTGACTCCGGGTGGACTATGAAGTTCTCGTATTTTTCATATGATGGCATGGTATATGCGGTGTGTTGTGCGGGATTAATATTTACATGAGCGAGATCACAGTTCAGTTCTGAAGGGAAGGTCATAAATTCATAGGCAGCATGGACGCTTTCAAATGACTAGGTAAATGATAGTACTAATCGGTATGGCTTGATGAGAGTATATATTTCATAAGGGGCAATGTGTTTTGATTTATGGATACTTCATTGGTACTGCGGCACTATCCTGGTTGATCGACTGCTGATTTCCAAATATTGCTAGGTGGCACGGAAGAATTAGAGAAATATTCTTCGTGGGATGATCGTGTATGGGAGATGTGTTAGACATTCTGGCGGTGGAGTTGGGATCAGATATGGTGATTCGTGTTTTCTATGGATTTGGAGACTGGGAGTTCTCAAGAGCAGATTGTTTCATGGTTGTAGACTTTGAAGTTTGGACGAAGCTAGCTAGATGATAGAATATGTTACGACTCAGTCATTGTGGACTTTCGAAGGGTTATTTATCTATTTATGGGTGACCATAGTTGATTTGGGGTTCATTGGTAGGCCCAATTAGGATATGTATTCTACACCGAGCCGGAATGGTTGGCTCCATACTACTATTGTTGAGGGATCTGTGATTTACTCTTCTATGCTACGAGGAGTTGTGATTCGTTGGTTATAAGCACACCTGGTGCGGTTCTATTTGGGCTTTAAAGTGGAATTTGAGCGAGATGAGTAATTGGGTATTGCATCGTTGATGGCGTATGGGTTATGTTCTTTCGGGTATTATGTGGCATTGTGTCATCTGCTTCTCCATGGTTATAGTAATGCACTTTGGGTACTTGATGTCGGATTGCACGTGGTTACTAATTTTGAGCATGGTGGCTGAGGTATTTCATATGGATCAGTGTTTGGATGGGGTCATGCATTGCAGCGGAGTTATGTTAAGGTTTGAACCTTGTGTTAGGTTTGTGTGTTATGGTTCTACGGTGTGTGATTGATTTTCAGCATTTCGTTGTGGCAGACTTGTTAAGCTTGCAGGGAAATTCTCTCATTTGGGTCATTTTCTATGTTTGAATACATCTGAATTGTTGTGTATTGGTGCACAGAATGCAAGGTTCGTGGCTCAGGGTAGTATTGGTGTGGCATATCAGTAGGGTAGCTGGAATTTGATAAGATGAGATCATCAGATCTAGTATGGGCGCTATCAGATTTGATTGTGGTATATTTGGCAGGATATTATTGTTGATCGACTTAGAAATTGACTATAGTCTTGTCGAAGGATATGGAGTACCATGACTTGTTGATCTGATGAATGGTTATGAGTTTTGCATGTTTCTTTCATCATTGGCAGTGTACGAAGGTTTAGAACGAGGCTTTGTTTGATATGAGGTTGTTACCGATATTGGGTTGATTTGAGCAGCTACTATGATTAGAAATCATTGCTTCGAACATTTGAGCTATGTGGTATTTGAGTTATGGTTACGGCTTTTGGGTACAACTTGTTCAGACTTATACAGTATGTAGATGCGAGATTCTGATCTTATAAGAAATTCCTGATGTTGGAAATTGGATTCTAAGTCTTGTGGGCTAGGTTGAATTGAGAAATTTCAGTTATGTTGTGTTATCGGACCTATATGGGATAGGGTGACGTGGGATCACCCCCGGGTATTTGCATGGTAAGGTTATACGGTAGTTTGATGGTTCTGGAAACAACTCCTCGCACGTTCGAGGATGAACATGTGTTTAAGTGGGGGAGAATGTAACTACCCAATCAGTCGTTTTGAGCGATTGCACTTCGCTCGGTAGTTTACGGGCATGAGTAGCTTCATATGATGTATTATGACTTATGTGAATCGTCGGTTTTGATTTTCAGGTTATTCGGAATCGAATTGGAAGAATGGATTTCATGGTTGAAGCTTTAAATTGGAAGAGTTGATCAAGTTTGACGTTTTGTAAATTTCAATCCGGAACGGAGTTTTGATGGTTCCATTAGCTCCGTTGGGTGATTTTGAACTTAGGAGCACGTCTGAATTGTGATTCGGAGGTCCGTAGTTGAATTTAGCTTGAAATAGCAAAAAATTGAATTTTTGGAACCGGGGGTTGAGTTTTTGATATCAGGGTCGGAATCCAATTCTGAAAAATTGGAATAGCTCCATTATGTCATTTATGACTTGTGTGCAAAATTTTAAGTCATTCCGGATTGATTTGCTATGTTTTGGCACGAGTTATTGAATTTGAAAGTTCAAAGTTCATTAAGTACGATTTGAGGTGCGATTCGTCATTTCGATGTTGTTATGCGTGATTTGAGGCCTCGAGTAGGTCTGTGTTATGTTATTGGACTTGTTGGTATATTTGGACGGGGTCCCAAGTGGCTCGGATGAGGTTCGGACAAGGATCGGATCACTTTCGTTGCATAGTGCATTGCTGAAGGCTGCTGGTTCTGGTGTGATCGCACTTGCGGCTGGTTTTGCGCATGTGCGATGGCCGCAAAAGCGACAAAGGAGTCGCATAGGCGTGGTGAGTGTTGGGTGAGGAAGATCGCAGAAGCAGAGATTTGGGCGCATATGCGGATGCGCATGTGCGCAGTGATGGAGTGTAGGAGCGAGGTATTTCATAGGTGCGGATGGTGGCTCGCACCTGCGATGTTGCGAAAGCGGATATTTTGTCCGCAGGTGTGAGGGTTGAGTTCTCAACTGATTCCGCAGAAGCGGAGGTTATGTCGCAGAAGCAGCTAATGTGCCGCAGGTGCGAAAATGCTAGCAGAAGCTACGTTATTGAGGGTTTTGGTTTTTTCTTCATTTTTGGAGTTATGGAGCTCGGATTGAGGCGATTCTTGGAGCAATTTTCATCTTGTGGACTGGGGTAAGTGTTCTCTACTCATTTTTTATTTTATATCACGAATCTACCTTTCGGTTTTGGTAATTGGATTGTGAATGGTATAGAGAAAATTGGGGGTTTTGGCCTAAAGTTTCATAATATGAATTTTTGAGTTTTGAACATCCAATTGGAGTCAGATTTGAGTAAAACTAGTATTGTTGGACTCGTAATTGAATGGGTTATCGGATTTTGTAAATTTTGTCAGGTTCTGAGGTGCGGGCTCAGGTTGGGTTTTTGGCCGATTTTAGTCTTTTGATTCAAGATTTGATCTTTTTCAATCGCAATTGGTTCCTTTAGCATTGTTTGATGTACTTGAGTTGTTTTTGGTTAGTTTCGAGCTGTTCGGAGGTCGGAACGCACGGGATGGCATCTTAGGAGCATCGCTTGGCTTGCTTGGCATTGGTATTGGCTTGTTCGAGGTAAGTAACTATTCTAATTTTGGAGCTGAGGGTATGAACCCTGAATATACGTGTTATGTGTTTGGTTTTGAGGTGACGCACATGCTAGGAGACGGGTGTGTGGGCGTGCACCGTGTGAACTGTGATTTTCATTATTTCTGTGGTACTGTGTAGTTACCTGAACTTGTCTTAAATCATGAAATCTCTATGTACTAGAGTTATCGAGATATGATTATGTTAGAAACCATATCTAGGCTACATGCCTATCCTGTTGGGACCCAGTGAGGTCATTTCTGTTGTTGAGTAATCTGATTTCATTACATTACATAATCAGTCATACGTATTCAGATGCATATCATATCTCAGTTTCTGTTGTTATTTATTGATGCATCATATCATTGTTTTCGGGCTAGTATCATGACATTATGAGCCCGTGAGAGAGATACTGGAAATATTGATGACTGAGTGAGGCCGAGGGCCTAATTGTGAGATATTATATTATAGCATGTGAGTTGTCCACGCAGATCTAGATATTATACTATAGCACGTGAGTTGTCCGTGCGGATCATATTGATACTATAACATGTGAGTTGTCCGTGCAGCACATGAGTTGCTTGTGCGGATTATAGCGCTTAGGCTGTAGGAGCCCCTCCGGTGTCTGTACATACCCCCAGTAAGTGCAGGTACCTACTGAGTGCGAGTGCCGAGTGTCGAGTGATTGGGAGGACTGAGTGACTGGGAGGACTGAGTGAATTGATACTTTGAGAGTATGCATATGGTCTTTATCACTGATTTGCATCGCATTTGGCATGCAGACTTGACATAGAGGCATAGAGATGTATTTTTCCTCATGCTGTATAGTATCACGTCATTTATGACTTCTCATACATTTTGACATATAGGCATAGAGAGATATTTTACACTTGCTATCTGAGAGGAAAATGAAACATCTTATTTATTGTTGAAAGGATTTTTGGAAAAAATCACAGTTTTCAAACTTACTCATATTTTTGGCAATTTCGGTAAAAGAATTGATTTTTCACTAAGATACTTGAAAAGCATGCCTATTTTCTGGAACTGTGAACGAGCTGAGCATTTTATTTCTCAGATACTCCTTTTATTACTTGTACTATGTTGTTATAAATTGTTGTGGGATATTGGTATTGGAGAGGACCTTTATTCTAGCTCGTCACTACTTTTAACCTAATATTAGGTTTGTTACTTATTAAGTACATGGGGTTGGTTGTACTCATACTACACTTTTGCACTTTGCGTGCAGATATTGACTATTGACGTTGATGTGATCGACGAGATCTAGAATTGAAGATATACCTGCATTCCGGTTGTAGCTGCCTCTTGTTCATGGTAGCCTTAGATCTATAAAACTCTGTTAATGTATTTTTCAAATAGAGGATATATTTACTTCATTTCAACTTTGTAAACTCTATTCTTAGAAGCTCATGATTTATACTACCAGTCCTTGGAGAATGTATAAGATTCAGATATTTCTTTACTTAATCATTTTATTAATTATTATTGGAATTGGTTAGTGGTTAATTGGCTTACCTAGCGGGTTGGGTTAGGTGCCATCACGACTAGTCGGATTTTAGGTTGTGACAATTATATAAACTTTTCACCCACGTGAACAAGTGCGGGGCTCACCAAGAACTATCAACTCATATACTCTAATTAACCAAATTCTCGCTCGCGTCAACTGTTGTCTCTGTACAGAAATAGCGGGGAGTGAGTCGCTAGCTCAGTGAGTAATAACACTTAACCATAACTGTTTTTAATTGGGTACAAGTCAGAAAACATGCTTAGTATATTATACAGAAACTATTATAAAACTGCCCTTTCAGAAATAATACACAATAAACAGTCTCATCATGTGTTTCGTGTAACAAAATCAATTGAACAATTCGGTAATAAACTCGGTAAGCACTGTCTCATAGCAAATCTTTATGTTTGGGAGGTTTCCTAGAAAAGGATCATGTAATCTATATCACTATGTAGACCCCATCATAAAAGGAATCAAATATAATTGTAGGTCCCTACTTGAGGGAAAACTGTAATTGTATGCTAGTTCTACCTTCCCACTAGCGAGGGCTATAACTGTACTCGGTAATCTATAAATACAAGGTGCACCAGGTCCAACGAACTTGCTGTTAGCTACGGGATCCTTTAAAGTCTCCTCCCATTTATACTTTTCTTTGTAAACAGTAAATATTCACATGGAAGCATTTTCAAAATAGTATAGGGCATTTCAATTCTTATCAAATCATGTAATCCAATTTCGGTAATGGTAATCATATCTCAAGTAATAGTGAAACATGTCTCGAAACAGTGAGAACATTTTAAATAACTATAAACATCTCAAGTAAACTATTCGGTACCATATCAAGTAAAGGACTTGTCCAACATGCAATTTCAAACATTCGGTAACACATTTTATTTTAAAAATAATGTATAAACCATGCAGGTTATGAAAACACAAATTGCGTTAAGATTACTACTCACAGTACTCGTGCTGAAATACCAACTGCATCACCTCGTACAATCCGTATGACTTTTTTCAATCAATCTATAATCACATCATATCGATCTCGTATCGATTTTATTGTTTAGGCTAATCCTTAACTATTTTACAATATCCAACTCTTGGAGTTTCACGTTGATTCTCAATTATTTTTCTTGAGTTGGATTTGTCCAGACCACGGGAAAATTAGTTTATATCTTAATCATGCTCCTTAAGTCATAGGTAAACTTTTGAGATTATAATGTATCAAACATAATTCCATATTGCTTTTAAAAACTTCTAAAACTTCCTTAAGTTAAATAATTGTGCTATGTCTGTAACGACCCGATCGGTCGTTTTGACTATTGCAATCCTGTTCCCCCATTTACTGCTCAAATTGTGATTTACGGTTGTTATTTGGCTTGCCGAGGTAATTGGTTCGGGTCCGGTGAAGTTTTGGAATAATTTGGAATACTTAGTTCCAAGGTGTAGAGTTTAAGTTGAAAAGGTTGACCGGATGTTGACTCATGTGTAATGACCCCGGAGAAATTTTGCTAAAGAAATTGGGTTGAACAATGAACCGATGTGTAAAGGAAAATTTTGCCGGAAAAAGGGTCATTTCTGCGACCACTATGCGGTCGCAGAATCACTCTACGGACCGCATAATGGTCGCAGAATGGATCAGGAGAGGGGCAAGATTTGAGGAAAATCTGCGGTGCACTATGCGATCGCAAACCTATTCTGCGGTGCATTATGCGACCGCAGAACACGTATGCGGGCCGCATAATGACCGCAGACCGAGTCAGTCACGCCCAGTTTTGGAGGCCAAATTATGCCGCTGATATGCGATCCGCATACCTGTTATGTGATCGCATAATTCCATCGGAGATTCCATTCTTTCTAATTTTTTACCCGACCCAACTTCGATTTATAGCCCTTGAAGCTTATTTTTTAGCCAAAATCTGACATTTAAGAGAGAGGTGATAGTATTTTAGAGAGAGAAAGTGAAGACTTAGTCATTTATCCATGAATTCTTGTTCAAGGTTTGAAGATTTCACAAGGATCTTGCTAGGGCTTCAAAAAGATAAGAATTGCTTTCCCCAATTCTTCAAATTCGGGTTGGAGTAAAGATGGGTAATTAAAAGTATGATTCTTAAGTGTTAGAGTATTCTCTATACATACACATACCAATAAGGTTTATGGAAAGATTATTGAGTTCAAATGGGTAAAGATTGGGTTGAAAATGGTAGAAATCTTCAATGACTTTAATTAAAGATTTGAGGGTCGAGTTGATGTCGGAATTTGGTAAAATTTGTATGGTTGGACTCGTGGTTGGATGGGCGTTCATATTTTGTAAATTTTGTCGAGTTCCAAGACATGGGCCCCAGGGCGATTTTTGAGTGAATTTCGGATTTTTATTGAAAAATTAGTATTTTCTTATGGAATTAATTACAATAATTGGTATTGACTGAATCGAATTAATTGTGGCTAGATACGAGGCTTTCGGAGACTAATTCTCGGGGCAAGGGCATAGCAAAATAAAGAATTACATGGTTTGAGGTAAGTAACAGTTCTAAATTTGGTCTTGACGGTATGAAATCCCGGATTATGTGTTATGTGATTGGTTTTGAGATGACGCACATGCTAGATGACGGGTGTGTGGGCGTGCACCATAGAAATTGTGACTTGATCAAATTCCATGGGACTGTATAGTTGAATAATCTATTAATATTCGTACATTCTCCAAGTGTTAGAGAAAATAGAGCTGAGACTCGTATTAAAAATCATGCTTAGGCATATGTTGTTATTGTTGGTACCCATTGGGGTCATTTTTGTGGTTGAATAATATGTTCAAATTGTAATTTTTCACTCAGTCATGTTTATTCATTTTATATCGTACATCAATCTCGCTTATTTATTATTGATGCATCATATCACTATTTTTGGGCTGCTTATCATGATTTCAGAGAGCCCTAGAGATTGGAGAGGTTGTTGACTAAGTGACGCCGAGGGCCTAATTGTGAGGATATGTATGAATCGGGCTACACGCCGCAGCATATTTATTGATTTATGCAATGATTAGCTTGATATAGCGCTTGGGTTGAAGGATCCCCTCCGGAGTCTGTACACACCCCCAGTAAGCGCAGGTACCTCTTGAGTGCGAGTGCCTAGTGATGAGTGACTGTGAGAAAAAAGTGACTGTGAGGAAAGAGCGACTGGGAGGTTGGAGTGAATAGGAGGACTGAGTGACTGTTACTCTGAGAGGATGCATTGATTCCATTATTTGCTACATTTCAACTTTCATATATCACTATTTTGGAAATTTTGCAAAAACATTATTTTCTGTTTCGGTCAAACTTGATATGAAATTTGACTGAAATCTTAATTGTTGAACAGAGAGCATGCCTACTCTTTTATATTGGAAAGTATTGTATTTGGACTTAGCTGAGAAGCTCGTCACTACTTTCAGTTCTTTATTTATTATTGTTACATACTTAGTTAGTTGTACTCATACTATACCCTACACTTCGTGTGTAGATCCAGGTGATCCCGGATACAGTGGGTGTTGATTCTTTCGCACATTCAATTTTCTGGAGATTCAGAGGTAGCTGCCATGTTTCGCAAACCTTCTCTCTCCTTCCCTACCCTTTTGTTATTTTATCTGGTCTCGTGAGCGCAGGTACCTACTGAGTGCAAGTGCAGAGTAATGACTGACTGTGAGGAATCCGTGACTGTGAGGAAAGAGTGACTGTGAGGTTGGAGTAAATGGGAGGACTGAGTGACTGTTACTCTGAGAGGATGCATTGATTCCATTATTTGTTGCATTTCAGCTGTCATATATCACTATTTTGGAAATTTCGGAAAAATATTATTTTCTGTTTCGGTCAAACTTGATATGAAATTTTAGTGAAATCTTAAATGTTGAACTGAGAGCATGCCTACTCTTTTATATTGGAAAGTATTGTATTTGGACTTAGCTGAGAAGCTCGTCACTACTTTCAGTTCTTTATTTATTATTGTTACATACTCAGTTGGTTGTACTCATACTACACCCTACACTTCGTGTACAAATCCAGATGATCTCGGATATAATGGGTGTTGATTCTTTCGCACAGTCGATTTTCTGGAGATTCATAGATAGCTGTCATGTTTTGCAGAACTTGTCTCTCCTTCCCTATCCTTTTGTTATTGTATTTGGTCTCGAATTATTATTATAGACCAGATTTTTCCCAGACTTGTAATGTATAGATGCTCATGTACTCAGTGACACAAGGTTTTGGGAGTCTGTTTATTTCTAATGTTTGTAGGATTTACTCTTAAACTTAATTATTATGTTTTCAGTATTTAAAAGAAATTGTGGGTTATTGATTTTGTCGGCTTGCCTAGTATCGAGATAGGCATCATCATGACGGTTGAGATTTTGGGTCGTGACAAATTGGTATCAGAAGCCTAGATTACATAGGTCTCACGAGTCATGAGCAGGTTTAGTAGAGTCTTGTGGATCGGTACAGAGACGTCTGTACTTATCTTCGAGAGGATGTCGAACCCTTAGGAAAATTTCACTTTCTTGTATTCTATCGTGCGAACTTGTTAATTCCGGAAAACTAAAATTTTGTTATTCTATTCTCTCACAGATGGTGAGAACACGTACTACTGGATCGGACTGTCAGCTACCAGTGCCACCAGTTAGGGCCGCGAGAGGCCGGGGCCGAGGTAGAGGTTGAGGTATCGCTCGTACAATAGTTGGAGCAGGACCTGTAGCACTACCAGTTGCTCCAGCTCAAGAGCAGATTCCAAATGTAGTTGAGCCGTCTAGACCCGCTCAGGCACCAGCTGTGCCCATTGAGATTCCAGGCCTACAGGAGGCTTTGACTCAGATATTGACAGTTTGCACTGGCCTTGCTCAGGTGGTTTCGGCTCAGGCCGCACCAGCCACTTCTCAGGCCAGGGGAGGTACTCATACTCCTATTGCCCACGCTCCAGAGCAGATAATGCAGGGACTTCAGATATCGGGGGCACTACCAGCCCAGCCGGCTGCAGCTGCTCAGGCCCTGGTAGTCCCAGTTATGGCAGATGATGAGCAAAGGAGACTTGAGAGATTTGGGAGGCTTCAACCTCCATTATTTAGCGGTGCTGAGTCATAGGATACTCAGGGTTTTCTGGATAAGTTCCAGCAGATGCTTCGGACAACGGGTATTCTAGAGACTAGTGGAGTCTCGTTCACCACTTTTCAGTTTTCTGTGGCTGCCTTCAGATGGTGGGAGGCCTATGAGAGGCGCAGTCCGGTCGGTGCAGTACCACTTATATGGCAGGAATTCTCCGTTCTCTTTTTGGAGAAGTACGTGCCGCAGTCTCGCAGAGAGGAGCTGCGCAGACAGTTTGAGTAGTTACGTCAGGATGGCATGTCTGTGACACAGTACGAAATGAGATTTTCTGAGTTGGCTCGTCACGCAGTTTGGTTGGTTCCCACTGATAGGGAGAGGATTAGGAGGTTCATTGATGGCCTCACATATCAGTTATGGTTACTTATGACTCGGGAAAGAGTATCGGGTGCTACTTTTGATAAGGTAGTTGACATTTCTTGGCAGATAGAGGTGGTCCGTAGTCATGAACGTGGAGAGAGGGAGGCCAAGAGGCCCTGTGGTCCAGGTGATTTCAGCGGTGTTCCTTCAGGGGACAGTTTTACCGCGGTAGGGGTCGTCCTTATAGACACACTCAAACGGGTCGTCCAGTTCATTGTGGTGCATCATCCAGCCATAGTTCATATAGTTCTCATCAGGGTCAGCCATCCCCCGGTGCCCTTCCAGCCCAGATTTCGTCTCATGCCACTTCAGTACAGGGTTCATTTGCATCGGGTGCTTCTAGCAGTTATTTTGGTTCTTGGGGCCCGATTCAGTCCGCACCACCACCAGTACCGGGGAGCTGCTTTGAGTGCGGGGAATTTAGGCATATGTGGAGATAGTGTCCTCATCGCTCGGGAGGTCCAGTGCAGCAGAGGAGTCAGACTACAACTTCAGCACCAATTACTTCACCACCCGCACAGCCAGCTCGGGGTGGAGCTCAGTCAGCTAGGGTTCGCCCAAGAGGAGAAGGCCGATCAGGTGGTGCTCAGGCCCGATTCTATGCTTTTCCTATCAGGTCAGATGTTGTTGCCTCAGATGTAGTGATCATAGGTATTGTCTCAGTGTGCCATAGTGAGGCTTCTATATTATTTGACCCTAGTTCTACTTATTCGTATGTGTCATCGTACTTTACTCATTATCTGGATATGCCCCGTGAGTCCTTAGTTTTACCTGTTCGAGTATCTACGCTGGTGGGCGATACTATTATTGTGAACCATGTGTATCGGTCATGTGTGATAATTATTGGGGGAGTGGAGACTAGAGTTGATCTTTTATTGCTCAATATGATTGATTTCGATATAATTCTGGGTATGAATTGGTTGTCTCCATGTCATGCTATTCTCTACTGTCACGCAAAAACTATGACATTGACAATGCCGAGGTTGCCAAAGGTCGAATGGAGAGGTTCTCTAGATTATGTTCCTAGCAGGGTAATTTCTTATTTGAAAGCCCAACGTATGGTTGGGAAGGGGTGTTTGTCATATTTGGCTTTTGTGAGAGATGTTGATGCAGATAATCCTACTATTGATTCAATACCGGTAGTGAGAGACTTTCCTGATGTATTTCTTGCAGACCTGCCGGGTATGCCGCCCGATAGGGATATTGATTTCGGTATTGACTTGGTGCAGGGCACTCAGCCCATTTCTATTCCTCCGTATCGTATGGCACATGCTAAGTTAAAGAAATTGAAAGAGAAACTTCAGGAACTTCTTTATAAGGGGTTTATTAGGCCTAGTGTGTCGCCTTGGGGTGCACCGGTTCTGTTTGTGAAAAAGAAAGATGGTACTATGCGGATGTGTATCGATTACAGGCAGTTGAACAAAGTGACAATCAAGAATAAGTATCCTTTACCGCGTATTAATGATTTATTTGACCAACTTCAGGGAGCGAGGGTATTCTCTAAAATTGATTTGAGATTTGGGTACCACCAGTTGAAAATTTGGGATTCGGATATTCTAAAGACGGCATTCAGGACTCGTTATGGTCACTATGAATTTCTTGTGATATCATTTGGGCTAACAAATGCCCCAGCAGCATTCATGCACTTGATGAATAGTGTATTCCAACCATATCCTGACTCATTTGTCGTAGTATTTATTGATGATATCCTAGTGTACTCACGTAGCCAGGAGGAGCATGCACGACACTTGAGTATTGTATTACTGAGATTGAGAGAGGAGAAACTTTATGCCAAATTCTCTAAGTGTGAGTTCTGGCTTAGTTCGATGGCATATTTGGGACACATAGTGTCTAGTGAAGGGATTAAGGTGGATCCGAAGAAAATAGAGGCAGTTTAAAGTTGGCCCAAGCCATCTTCAGTTATTGAGATTCGAAGTTTTCTTGGCTTGGCTGGTTATTATCGTCCTTTCATGGATGGTTTATCGTCTATTGCATCACCTATGACTAAATTGACCCAGAAATGTGCTCCGTTCAGGTGGTCGGATGAATGTGAAGAGAGCTGTCAGAAGCTCAAGACAGCTTTGACTACAGCTCCAGTATTAGTGTTGCCTACGGGTTCAGGGTCTTATACTGTTTATTGTGACACGTCGCGTATTGGTCTCGGTACAGTGCTTATGCAAGACAGTAGGTTGATTGCCTATGCGTCCAGATAATTAAAGGTACATGAGAAGAATTATCTGGTCCATGACCTTGAGTTAGCAGCTATTGTTCATCCTTTGAAAAATTGGCGGCATTATTTGTACGGGGTCCATTATGAGATTTACACTAAACATTGGAGTCTACAACATTTGTTTAAATAGAAGGATCTTAATTTGAGGCAACGAAGGTGGTTGGAGTTGCTTAAGGATTATGATATCACAATTCTCTATCATCCCAGAAAGGCCAATGTGGTGGCCGATGCCTTGAGTCGTAAAGCGGAGAGTTTGGGCAGCTTAGCATATTTACCGGTAGCAGAGAGGCTTTTAGCCTTGGATGTTCAGGACTTGGCCAACCAGTTTGTTAGATTGGATGTTTCGAAGCCAAGTAGAGTTTTGGCTTGTGTGGTTTCTCGATTTTCTTTATATGATCGCATTAGGGAGAGTCAGTATGATGATCCCCATCTGCTTGTCCTTAAGGACACGGTGATGCCAAGGACATCACTATTAGGGATGACGGTGTATTACGGATGCAGGGCAGGCTATGTGTGCCTAACATAGATGGTTTGTGTGAGTTGATTCTCCAGGAAGCTCACAGTTCGCGGTACTCCATTCATCCAGGCGCCACAAAGATGTATCAGGATTTGAGGCAATGCTATTGGTGGAGGCGAATGAAGAAAGATATAGTTTGGTTTGTAGCTTAGTGTTTAAATTGTCAACATGTAAAGTACGAGCATCAGAGACCGGGGGGATTACTTCAGATACTTGAAATTCCGGAGTAGAAATGGGAGCATATTACCATGGACTTCGTAGTTGGGCTTCCACGGACATTGAGGACGTTTGATGCGGTTTGAGTGATTGTAGATCGGTTGACCAAATCCGCGCATTTTATTCCATTTGGTACTAATTATTCTTCGGAGCGGTTAGTTGAGATTTATATCTGCGAGATTGTTCGTCTACACGGTATGCCGGTGTCCATCTTTTAGATCGGGGCACGCAGTTTACATCACAATTTTGGAGAGAAGTGCAGCGAGAATTGAGCACACAGGTTCAGTTGAGTACAGCATTTCACCCTCAGACAGACGGGCAGTCCGAGCGCACTATTCAGATATTGGAGGATATGCTACATGCTTGTGTCGTTGATTTTGGAGGTTCTTGGGATAAATTTCTGCCACTTGCGGAGTTTGCTTACAATAACAGCTACCATTCGAGTATATAGATGGCTCGGTATAAGGAATTATATGGGAGATGGTGTCGATCTCTGGTTGGTTGGTTTGAGTCAGGTGAGGCTAGGCTATTGGGTATTGACTTGGTTCAGGATGCTTTGGAGAAGGTTAAAGTGATTCAGTAGCGGCTTCGCACGACGCAGTCTAGACAGAAGAGTTATGCCAACAGGAAGGTCCGTGATGTTGCTTACATGGTTGGGGAGAAGGTTCTGCTCAAAATTTTACCAATGAAGGGTGTGTTGAGGTTCGGGAAGAAGGTCAAGTTGATCCACCCGGTATATTGTGCCTTTTGAGATACTTAAGAAAATTGGAGAAGTGGCTTATGAACTTGCTTTACCACCTAGTCTATCAGGTGTGCATCCAGTGTTCCATGTATCCATGCTCCAAAAGTATGTCGGGGATCCGTCTCATATTTTGGATTTCAGTATAGTGCAGCTGGACGGTAATTTGACTTATGATGTGGAGCCGGTGGCCATTTTAGACCGGTAGGTTCGAAAGTTGAGATCAAAGAGCATAGCTTCAGTGAAGGTACAGTGGAGAGGCCAGCCGGTCGGAGAAGCTACTTGGGAGATTGAGCAGGAGATGCGGAGCAAATATCCACACCTATTTGAGACTCCAGGTATGATTCTAAGCTCGTTCGAGGACGAACGTTTGTTTAAGATGGGGAGAATGTAACGGTCCGGTCAGTCATTTTGACTATTGCAAACTCGTTCCCCCATTTACTGCTCAAATTGTGATTTACGGTTGTTATTTGGCTTGCCGTGGTAATTGGTTCAGGTCCGGCAAGATTTTGGAATACTTAGTTCCAAGGTTTAGAATTTAAGTTGAAAAGGTTGACCGGATGTTGACTCATGTGTAATGACCCCGGACAAATTTTGCTAAGGAAATTAAGGTTTTGTGGTGCCGAGCTAGATCAATTAGTACAAAGATTATAAAAATTTCTCGCGGCGAGCTTGCTCACCACGGCTCGGACCTTTTAGGTTGAACAACGCATCGATGTGTAAAGGAAAATTTTGCCGGAAAAAGGGTCATTTCTGCGACCACTATGCGGTCGCAAAATCACTCCGCGGACCGCATAATGGTCGCAGAGTGGATCAAGAGAGGGGAAAGAATTGAGAAAAATCTGAGGTGCACTATGCGACCACAGAACAGGTATGTGGGCCGCATAATGACCGCAGAGCGGGTCAGTCACGTCCAGTTTTGGAGGCCAAATTATGCGGCTGATATGCGGTCCGCATACCTGTTATGTGATCGCATAACTCCGTCGGAGCTTCCATTTTTTCTAATTTTTTACCCGACCCAACTTCGATTTATAGCCCTTGAAGCTCATTTTTTTAGCCAAAATCTGACATTTTAGAGAGAGGTGAGAGTATTTTAGAGAGAGAAAGTGAAGACTTAGTCATTTATCCATGAATTCTTGTTCAAGGTTTGAAGATTTCACAAGGATCTTGCTAGGGCTTCAAAGAGGTAAGAATTTCTTTCCCCAATTCTTCAAATTCGGGCTGGAGTAAAGATGGGTAATTAAAAGTATGATTCTTGAGTGTTAGAGTATTCTCTATACATACACATACCAATAAGGTTTATAGAAAGATTATTGAGTTCAAATGGGTAAAGATTGGATTGAAAATGGTAGAAATCTTCAATGACTTTAATTAAAGATTTGAGGGTCGAGTTGATATCGGAACTTGGTAAAATTTATATGGTTGGACTCGTGGTTGGATGGGCGTTCATATTTTGTAAATTTTATCGGGTTCCAAGACATGGGCCCCAAGGCGATTTTTGAGTGAATTTCGGATTTTTATTGGAAAATTAGTATTTTCTTATGGAATTAATTACAATAATTAGTATTGACTGAATCGAATTAATTGTGGCTAGATACGAGGCTTTCGGAGACCAATTCTCGGGGCAAGGGCATAGAGAAATAAAGAATTATATGGTTTGAGGTAAGTAACAGTTCTAAATTTGGCCTTTACGGTATGAAATCCCGGATTATGTGTTATGTGATTGGTTTTGAGGTGACGCACATGTTAGGTGATGGGTGTGTGGGCGTGCACCATAGGAATTGTGACTTGGTCAAATTCCATGGGACTGTATAGTTGAATAATCTATTAATATTCGTACATTCTCTAAGTGTTAGAGAAAATTAAGCTGAGACTCGTATTAAAAATCATGCTTAGGCATATGTTGTTATTGTTGGTACCCATTGGGGTCATTTTTGTGGTTGAATAATATGTTCAAATTGTAATTTTTCGCTCAATCATGTTTATTCATTTTATATCATACCTCAGTCTCTCTTATTTATTATTGATGCATCATATCACTATTTTTTGGCCTGCTTATCATGATTTTTGGGAGCCCGAGAAACTAGAGAGGTTGATGACTGAGTGAGGCCGAGGGCTTAATTTTGAGGATATTTATGGATCGGGCTACACGCTGCAACATGTTTATTGATTTATGCCATGATTGGCTTGATATAGCGCTTGGGCTGAAGGAGCCCCTCTGGAGTCCGTACACACCCCCAGTGAGCGCACATACCTACTGAGTGCGAGTGCCGAGTATCGAGTGACTGTGAGGAATGAGTGACTGTGAGGAAAAAGTGACTGTGAAGAAAGAGTGACTGTGAGGTTGGAGTGAATGGGAGGACTGAGTGACTGTTACTCTGAGAGGATGCATTGATTACATTATTTGTTGCATTTCAGCTCTCATATATCACTATTTTGAAAATTTTGGAAAAATATTACTTTCTGTTTCAGTCAAACTTGATATGAAATTTCAGTGAAATCTTAAATATTGAACTGAGAGCATGCCTACTCTTTTATATTGGAAAGTATTGTATTTGGACTTAGCTGAGAAGCTTGTCACTACTTTCAGTTCTTTATTTATTATTGTTACTTACTGAGTTGTTGTACTCATACTACACCCTGCACTTCGTGTGCAGATCCAGGTGATCCCGAATACAATGGGTTTTGATTCTTTCGCATAGTCGATTTTTCGGAGATTCAGAGGCAGCTGCCATGTTTTGCAGATCTTGTCTCTCCTTCCCTATCCTTTTGTTATTGTATTTAGTCTCGAATTATTTCTTACAGACTAGATTTTTCCCCGACTTGTAATCTATAGATGCTCATGTACTCAGTGACACCGGGTTTTGGGAGTGTGTTTATTTCTAATGTTAGTGGGAATTACTCTTAAACTTAATTATTATATTTTTAGTATTTAAAAGAAATAATGGGTTATTGATATTGTCGGCTTGCCTAGTATCGAGATAGGCGTCATCACGACGGATGAAATTTTGGGTCGTGACAATGTCATCATTGAAGCAACTTTCTGTAAGGAGTTCTTCACTCAAATTCATCTATAATCTATCAATTCCAACCATTTCATAGAATATATTTATCTGATTTTAATACCTCATAGGCGAATAAGTCTCCATAGAAAAAAAAAATTCCACTACCCTATAAAGTTTCATAAATCAAAGAACGAGGGGAACAAAACTATAAAGAAGAACTTACCATTCTTTAGTTGAAAGAGACCTCTCACAATTTACTTAAGCTTTAAAGCTTCTTGTTATTTGGTTTCAATTATTTGATGAATCTAAAACCTTTGCCGAGAGGTTTAGTTGCGGCAGAAGCTTTGGCTTCGCTTTCCTTCCTTAATCCCCTTTTCTCTTTTTTGTTTAGTCTTTCCTATTGGGCTTTTATCCTTTTTTTTAATTATTATTATTATTTTGTTTAAACTATTAAATTATTAATATGCCCTAACTTAAATATGAGGTATTACATTCTCCTCACTTTATAAAATTCGGTCTCTGATTTTAACTCAAGTACGTACATATAGACTGAATTAAATGAAGATACTTGACTCGCATAACATCTTTTACTTCCTAGTAGCTTATTCAATGGTGTGATTTCCCTGTAAGACTTTCACAGACATAATTTCTTCTATCTGTAACTTTTTTGTTAGTTGTTTTCAATAATAGCGACCCGATCTTCCCCATAAGTTAATTCATCATCAAGTTGTACGGTCGGTGCTTCAAGTACCTTAGAGAAGTCCAATATATATCTTTTAGCATAGATACATGAAATATGGGATAGATAGACAACATTAAGAGGAAGTGTCAAACAATATGCCATAGCTCCCACTCGGTCAAGTATCTTGTACAGTCCTATGAACCTTGGGCTCAACTTACATCTTTTTCCCAAATCGCATCACACCTTTCATTGGGAAGACCATTAGGAACACTTTTATCCCCAATTGTGAACACTAAATCTCTTCTTCTCTTATCTGCGTAAGATTTTTGTCTGCTTTGAGCTGTGAGCAATCTCTGCCTGATTAATTGGATAATATCATTAGCTTCTTATACTAGGCCAGGTCCCCATAAGTTAGTCTCGCCAGCTTCAAACCATCCGATAGGAGAACATCTCTTACCATGTAATGCTTTGTATGATGCCATCTAAATGCTGGACTAAAAGTTATTATTGTAGGAAAATTCAGCTAAAGATAAATAGGTATCCCAACAACCTCCAAACTCAAGAATGCAATCTCTCCATATATCCTCCAAGATCTGTATAGTACATTCAGACTTTGCGTTTGTCTGCGGTAAAAACTAGTACTAAGATCTACTCATGTACCCTACGTTTCTTGAAAAGATTTTCAAATCGTAAGGTGAATTGTGATCCTCTATCAGAGATGATAGACAATAAAGCTCTATTGAGTTAGATAATTTTCAGTTCAGATATATCTGTGCATATTTTACCTCATTGTAAGAGGTTTTGACTAGTAAGAATCGTGCCTACTTTGTAAGTCAATTTACAGCTTTCCCACATATAATCATACCTCTAATGGTTTAGGCAATTTGGTCATATAATGTATTATAATTCTTTGTATTTACACTTCAGAATCTTGAGTTATTGTAGTGAGCTTGTAAGTCGCAAGTGCTTGTCTTAATATGCTGACATGTCAAATAGTTAGAAACAAAATTTGAAATTTTTTTCTTCTTTTTTTCCCAACCAATCCAATTCTTTTCTAGCTATGGTGCATCTTATATACCTGAGATATACAATGTATCTAGAGTTGTGAGATCCATCACGAATAGCTTATATCAACCCATATATTTTTGCTACACATAATTAATTACATAGTCGGAGAATACCATCACTATTAACAGTCATATCCTTGATTTTACCGGCTAGAAACTAATCTCGGTACTTGAACAATCGCTCATCCTTGTATTGACTAGCCTTTATGTACTCTACATCAGGCTTGACCAATAGCCAATAATGTCTTTGAATTTTTTTTCACATTGAATCTAATACGTGTACCCTCTAGTCTATGCATATCTTTGCCCATAAGTATCTTTACAGGAGCTATATGCGCCAAATTACCCATATTTATTTTTTTGAATAAGCCACAATATTTATCTTTCCCGAACAATAGAAAATAGAATAATTATATCTTCAGTAATCCTCTCCATCATCATTGCTAAATATTTATATTTTTATTGGTTTTAAAATATACTTCAGGCTCTTGTGCTAGGTATAAATCTCATAGATCTCTTCGTATAAATAGTGTCTCTAAATCCTAAGGAAATACCATTATGATCATCTCCAAATCATGAGTGGCATGATACGACTTGAGCTTCTTTAATTTCCTTGAAGCTTAAGTTATCACACGACTATTTTGCATGAGAAATTATCCCAATCTTACCCTCGAAGTATCACAGAACATCATAAATCCTCTAGAGCCTATTGGAATAAGGCTAACATTGGTGTGATTGTCAAATATACCTTGGACTTCTGGAATCTCGTTGTATAATCCTCCGTCCCCCGAAATTTAGAGATTTTCTATGTTAACTTGGTGAGTGGTGGTGCCATTCTAGAGAAATCCTACACAAATTCCTATAGTATCCTGTCAAGCCCAAAAAAAAGTCAATCTCTGTAGGAGAAATGGGTCTCGACCATTTATGAACTACTTCTATCTTCTCATAATCTACCATCTTTTCATTCTTAGATACCATGTGTCCTATGAATACCACCGAGTTTAGCTAAAATTCCAATTGAAGAACTTGGTAAAAGTTGATGTTCCTGAGCGTATTTAACATATTTTTCAAGTGATTCTCGTGCTCTTCCTAAGCGTCTTTAACTATGAATTTTTTTTCTTTTAAAAAAATAACTTTGAATACCATATCTATTATATACATCAATTTAGTTGGAGCATTGGCCAATCTTAAGAACATCACAAGTAACTCATAATATTTGTACAAGGTACTAGAGGCAAACATCGAAATATCTTCCTTTCTTATTCTAAGTTGATGATGACCAGACTAAAGATCAATTGCTCCTTGTAAGTGATCAAACAAGTTATCTATACAAGATAATGGGTATTTATTATGTATTGTTCTATTATTTAATTATTTGTAGTTGATGCACATTCTTATCCTTTTTTATTTTTCAAACAATATTGGTGTACCCAATGGCGCAACACTCGATATTATAAAACCTGTGTCCAGTAGGTCTCACAATTTTTCATTAGCTCTCTCAACTTCGTTAGTGCCATATGATATGGTTTACTTGTCAGGTGTCAAATCAATACTGAAGTCTATTTCTCATATTGGAGGTAGTCCTGATAAATCTTTAAGAATACATTGGAGAATCTCTCACTATGATACTTTTATTTTTTATTTTTTCAAACTAAGTTTCACATATCTTGGATATCTATACAAAAGTTACAAGACCCTAACCAATCTTATTCAATAATTATAGAGCCTTCTTAAATGATATAACCTCGACTATCACTGGGATATGATTCTTTTTTTTTATTAGGTTTGCTAGATATGTCAATCTAACTACCTTCGCATGGTAATAAAAGGTAATGTAATAAGATAATAACAAATCACATCGATAAGCATGTCAAAATAATCAAGGTCAAGTACAATTTGGCTATATATGGTATCCTCTCTCTCAACTTGAATCTGATAAATTTAATACAAAGTTTCAACTGTATGAGATTCTTCCATAAAAGTGGCAACTCTTAAAGGATCTCATAATATCTCAAGATGTTATGTATTTAACTCTTCGTCCCATATAAGAAAAATAAATTCATACTGCGAGATTTCTAGTCTCTACCTTCTTAAATGAATTCTTAGTTGCATGACAATCACATCCAGTTCTTAAATTATTTTTCTAGCAAGTTCAACTTCCACATAATAGGTCAGAGTCTTCGCATGTGAGAGTATTACCTTGTTTAAACGGCTAACCAACCATTAGACAAGCCTCCAAACCTAAGGCATCACCTACCTAGCCAGTTGATAAAGCCCGGTGTTCCATGTCAGTACACCCATCGTCTGAATTAATTTCTTAAGTACCTATCAGGTTTGCGCTTTCGACTATCGAGAAGGAAATGATTCATAAAAAGTTTACTAAACTTATTTCTAAGTCATTTTTGTCACTCTTAACTGCGTCCCTAACAATATGGTTTCCTTCCATATATTCGTCATATATTCTAGTCGATAAGTTGCTAGATCAACAAGCCTCTCGCTAGAATATTATAGAGCTCATAATGCTTTAAGTATTTCGTCAAGAATCTATAAGGATCCTCTACATTAATAGAAAATGGTCAACATAATGGCTTCAATTTAGGAACTCTATTAGAGAAATATCTAGGTTCCTGACTTAGTCAAAATGCATGAGGCTTCTAGAGCCCTTTGTTGTTGACCGTTCTTCTCTTGTCTATCCAATATATCCATCGAGACCTTAATTTACCTTGTATGAAGGTAAGTACTTTTGTAATGGCATTCTCTTGGTGCTATAGTGGTGAACTCGTACTAATTTCAAGAATAGACTCTATTACACATCTTAGCAGTAACACTCTCATTGTGGAAAAATAGGCCTTTCATTGGCCTTGTCTACTACTTCTGTCACTTTCCGTTGTTAGGAGATGATTGCCTATCTAGTGGCAACATTTGATGTCTTTGAACCTCTAGCCAAATTCTATTACCGGGTGATTGATCTAAATAATACAGGAAAAGGATAACGATGACCGATTCAGTTATTTGACCCTAATTAATGCACACATACGAAAGAATAAGAAAGAAAGACAAGACACATCCTATCACGCCTTGTAGAATCACAATTATGAGAATGGCCGGCTACATAACCATAATTGAGATTCTACTATCAATGTGTGCTCCATTAGTCATAGGAATAACCTAGGGCTCTGATACCAACTTTGTCACGACCCAATTTAGGATCATGACCGGCGTTTAAGAGCAAGTGCCCCCAAGTAAGCCTCATCCGTATTTTACAAAAAATCGGACAGAGTTTCCCCTATTTTAGGACTATCCAAAAGTTTCATGTCTTATAAACAAATAATAACCAACCAATATTCACCTAAATCAATCACAATCTTCATCAACTAACCAAAAATGAGTTTTCACCAGCATTACCAACTTATCAACATAATAATACTAAAGACATCTCAAAAATACATAAAGAAGTGCAATACTAGTAACTAGTCCAATATAATGAATGAATACTCATGACACTAATAACAATGACAATGGAGCGACTATATGAATTCATAAGGAAAGACGACAAGAGCTATATAAACTCTTCACCCATGCGGACAAGTGCGGGGCTCACCAAGAACTATCCACTCATATACTCTAATTAACGAAATCCTCGCTCGCGTCAAATGCTGTCTCTGTAAAAAATAAATAGCGGGGAGTGAGTCGCTAGCTCACTGAGTAATAACACTTAACCACAACCGTTTTTAATTGGGGACAAGTCAAAAAATATGCTAGTATATTATATAGAAAATATTATAAAATTGTCCTTTCAGAAACAATACACAATAATCAGTCTCATCATGTGTTTCGTGTAACAAAATCAATTGAACAATTCGGTAATAACTCGGTAAGTAATTGTCTCATAGAAAATCTTTATGTTTGAGAGGTTTCTTAGAAAAGGATCATGTAATCTGTATCACTGTGTGGACCCCTTCGTAAAAGGAGTCAAATATAATTGTAGGTCCCTACTCGAGGGAAAACTGTAATTGTATGCTAGTTCTACCTTCCCACTAGCGATGGCTATAACTGTACTTGGTAATATGTAAATACGTGCACCAGGTTCAACGAACCCGCTGTTAGCTACGGGATCCTTTAAAGTCTCCTCCCATTTATACTTTTTTTTTGTAAACAGTAAATATTCACATGGAAGCATTTTCAAAAGAGTATAAGGCATTTCAATTCTTATCAAATCATGTAATCCAATTTCGGTAACGGTAATCATATCTCAAGTAATAATAAAACACGTCTCGTAACAGTGAGAATATTTTAAATAACTGTAAATATCTCAAGTAAACTATTCAGTACCATATCAAGTAAAGAACTTGTCCCACATGCAATTTCAAGCATTCGTTAATACATTTTATTTTAAAAATAATGTATAAACCATGCAGGTTATGAAAACACAAATTGCGGTAAGATTACTACTCACAGTACTCGTGTTGGAATACCAATTGCATCGCCTCGTCCAATCCGTACGACTTTCTTTAATCAATCTATAATCACATCATATCGATCTCGTATCAATTTTGTTGTTTAGGCTAATCCTTAACTATTTTACAATATCCAACTCTTGGAGTTTCACGTTGATTCTCAATTATTTTTCTTGAGTTGGATTTGTCCAGACCACTTCCTTAAGTTAAATAATTGCACTATGTCATCATTGAAGCAACTTTCTGTAAGGAGTTCTTCACTAAAATTCATCTATAATCTATCAATTCCAACCGTTTCATAGAATATATTTATATGATTTTAATACCACATGATACCTCATAAGCGCATAAGTCTAAACCAAATAGAATTGTTGTCCATAGAAAAAAAAATCTCAGTACCCTATAAAGTTTCATAAATCAAAGAACGAGGGGAACAAAACTATAAAGAAGAACTTACCATTCTTTAGTTGAAAGAGACCTGCCATAATTTACTTAAGCTTTAAAGCGTCTTGTTATTTGGTTTCAATTATTTGATGAACCTAAAACCTTTGTCGATAGGTTTAGTTGCGGCAAAAGCTTTGGCTTCGTTTTCCTTCCTTAATCCACTTTTCTCTTTTTGTGTAGTCTTTCCTGTTGGACTTTTATCCTTTTTATTATTATTATTATTATTATTATTATTATTATTATTTTGTTTAAATTATTAAATTACTAATATTCCCTAACTTAAATATGAGGTATTACAGAAATATTTGGCTCCTGACCAAAAGCCAATTATATTGGGATACTTTATGATAACTTGTGGGTCTTATCCGCACAAGAGTTGCTGCATGCAAAATAGCATGGCCCCATGCTAAAATAGAAAATTTTGTTCTCATAAGCATTGGTCTAGCAATTAATTGGAGACGTTTGATCAATAATTCTGCTAGACCATTTTGAGTATCAACATGTGCAACTGGATGCTCAATTATTAACCCAGTTGATATGCAATAATCATTAAATGCATGTGACGTAAACTCACAAGCATTATCAAGACGAAGTGTCTTAATTGCATGATCTGAAAACTGTGCTCTTAATCTTATTGATTGAGCTAATAACCTCGCAAAGGCCAAATTACGGGTTGATAACAAGCACACATGTGACCATCTTGTAGATGCATCTATCAAAACCATATAATATCTGAATGGTCCACATGGAGTGTGTATGAGCCCACATATATCACCTTATATACGTTCCAAAAATGCAAGAGATTCAACTCCAACTTTAATTATTGATGGTCTAATAATCAATTTTCCTCGAAAACATGCAGCACAAGAGAATTCTTTAGTTTGAAGAATCTTCTGGTTCTTCAATGAATGACCATGTAAAATCTCAATTATTTTGCGCATCATATTATAACCAGGATGGCCAACCGGTCATGCCAAATAATAAAATCATTAATAAACTCCTTGTTTACTATGGCATGTGATTCAACTACACTAATACTAGTGTAATATAATTCAGAGGAAAATGCGGGAAGCTTTTCAAGCACATACTTCTTTTCCGCCTTTATTATAGTAATATAGAGGTATTCAACCTTTCCTTCATTGATGGACTTAATATAATAGCCATTTTGGCGAATATCTTTGAAACTCAATAAGTTTTTTTGAGACCTATTACAATATAATGCATCATTCACAGCCAATATAGTTTATCCTGGTAGTAATACAGTCGCTTTTCCAGAGCCCTCAATTAATTTTGTACTACCAGATATTGTTATGATATTGACTTCTTTCATAATTAAATAAGAGAAATATCTCTTATCTTTTAATATGGTGTGTGTCGTTGTCACGACCCAAAAATCAACTATCATGATGGCGCCTATCGTGGAACTAGGCAAGCCACTATACAACTATCTCAACACAGTAAAAGCTTTAAAGAAATATAGGCGGAAACAATTAATATTTAAGAAAACTCTTTTGGAACCTAAATAAACCCGCAACATAATGCAATCTATCTCAAAACTGGGGTGTCACCGAGTATATGAGCATCTATGTCAGAATACAGTCTACTACAATGTCTAAGGAGTAAAAACTGAAGTACAGATAAAGATAATGAAGGAGAGTCAAGGCCTGCGAATGCCATGCAGCTACCTCGATAGTCTCCGAGTTCCTGTCTCCTCAGTCAGCAGCCGCCATAACCAGAAGTACCTGGATCTACACACGAGGTACAGGGTGTAACGTGAGTACAACCAACTCAGTAAGTAACAAGCCCAAACGGTGGGCTGAAAGTAGTGACGAACTCAACCGGCACAATTCAATACATAAAATAACAACGCAGAAATGTAGACATGCTTTCAATTTCGATAGATATCTTAAGAGAGTAAAATGGATCAATCTGAATGATATGAAAAATATAACTCCTCTATTTCTACCATGCCAATACACATGTTGTATGTGATGTATCATGCTGACAGCCTCATGTGCTCACACTCTCAAATGCTCAATCACTCGATACTGTATATGGCCCAAACGGCCCAGAGAAGATCCATCCCGGAATATATATATCACTGACCATCAGTCACCCAGTACCGAGTAGGGAAAATCCATCCCGTGGAGAAGATCCATCTCCAGGTATAAAATGCTTCGGGCAAGATCCATGTCCAGGGAAGATCCATCCTTCAATAATATCAATCGCGCTCACTGGGTGTTTGTGCATACTCCGGAGGGGCTCCTCCAGCTCAAGCGCTATCATAAATCATTATAACCACTGCGGCGTGCAGTCCGATCCCATAAATGTCACTCATAATCAGGCACTCGACCTCACTCAATCATCAATCTCTCCAGTCTCTCTCTCACGGGTTCACAGTGTCATGATACTAGCCCGAAAATAATGATATGATGCATCAATAATAACAATAGAGACTGAGATAAGATATGAAATGTATGAATACGACTGAGTACGAAATATCAATGAAATCAATAAAATAACAGCAAGAAACGAACACTATGGGTTCCAATAGTACCGACATAAAGCCTAAACATGATATCTAGCATGAGCGACAGTTCAATTATTTTATCACAAGATGAAAACACGGATATCAACAATATAGAACCGCTATACAGTGCCATGGAGTCAACCGTGTCACAATTCTCACGGTGCACGCCCGCACGCCCGTCACTTGGCATGTGCGTCACCTCAATACCAATCACATAACACATAATTCGGGATTTTGAACCCTCAGAACTAAGTTCGAAAGTGCTACTTAACTTAATCCGGGCTAAACTCTACTCCAAAATGCCCTTGCCCCTCAAATCGGTCTCCAAACGTCCCGAATCTAGCCACAAGCAGTATAATACAATCAATATAAAAGAATCAATTTTGCAAGAAAAATACGAAATTATAGCCAAAATCCGAAATCAGCCGACGTCTCAAAATTCGACAAAAGTCACAAAATCCGAAATTTCATTCACTCACGAGTCTAACCATACCAAATTTATCAAAATTTGACACCAATTGGTCATTCAAATCCTCAAAACCAATTCTCCAAATACCTAGCTTCAAACCCCCAATTTACACCTCAAAAACATACCATCTAGGTGGGAAATCAATGGGGAAACATAATTTTTGAAGAAAAATGAACACAAGGGACTTACCTCAAGAATTTCACTTGAAAATCCCTCTCAAAGTCTCCAAAATTCGATCTTAAATGATGAAATGAAGCCAAAATCGCGAACTCTCACATTTATAGACTCTGCACAGGCCTTCAGCACATGCGGTAACTTGGCCGCTTCTATGGTCTCGTAGGTGCGCCCCTTGCCCGCTTTTGCGCCAACCGTATGTGTGGAACAACCCTCGCACCTGCGCCAATCTCCGCATCTGCGCCCAACGTCCGCTCTTGCGCAAACCGCTTCTGCACGCGCATGGTCGCATCTGCGACCTCTAACCAAAGCATCCCTGGCCGCTTGTGCGGTCCCTTTTCTCGCTTCTGCGAGCTCGCATCTACGGTCCCCAATCCGCAGATGTGATTATACCAGCAGTTGCAAACCTTTAGCAATTCCTCAACTTCGAACCTTGGTCTGTTAACCACCCGAAATCAACCCGAGGCCTCCAGTATCTCAACTAAATATACCAACAAGTCTTATATCCCAATACGAACATAGTTGAACTCTCAAACCACCTCAAACAACTTCGAAAACATGAATTACATACGGATTCAAGCCTAATGAACTTCGAAATTTCCAAATTCTACAAACGTCGCCGAAACCTATCAAATCACGTCCGATTGACCTTAAATTTTGTACACGAGTCACAAATGACCCCACGAACCTACTACAACTTCCGAAATCGGAATTCGACCTCGATATCAAAAAGTCAACCCCCCGATCAAACTTTTCAAAAATTCAATTTTCGCAGCCTAATTCTACTCCTGACCTCCAAATCACAATCCGTACACGCTCCTAAGTTCAGAATCACCTAACAGAGCTAACGGAACCATCAAAATTCAAATCCGAGATCGTTTACATATAGATCAACATCAGGTCGACTTTTTCAACTTAAGCTTTCCATTTAAGAGACTAAGTGTCTCATTTCACTCTGAATTCTCTTTAGACCCGAACTAACTAACCCGATAAGTCATATAACAGCTATAAAGCACAAATGGAGTAGTGAATGGGGGAACGGGGTCACAACTCTCGAAACGACCGGCCGGGTCGTTACAGTCGTAGCACTATCCAGAAGACATATTTCTTCTTTATTATTCATACGACCAACTGACGACTGAGAAGTTTTTATATTCTTCATAAAGAAAAAAAAATACATCATAAGTAATATTGAAAAATTTAAGAACAAAAGAAACTACATTTAGGAAATTAAATATTGACAACATAAAAAGTTTTATTCAAAAGATGAACTTCATAAAAAAGATACATTTATTCTTATAATATTTCCCAATAATAAGTCTTCAGTTATGATGCTCAAAGAAGTCATTTTTAAATGAGTAATATCTGCAAGGCCTTCAAAAATATCATCTTTATAGGCAAGGTTTGCTTCAACTTGATCATGATTATTCATAGGGCCCGCCTCAACATCATTTTGAAAGGTCAAGTGAGTTTCAAATTTATTTTATTTCCCTTTTATAGATGTTTGATAAAGTTTGACAAAATGTTCAAGTGTACAACAAATTCGTGCTCAATGATTTTTCATACCACATCGGTGGCAAATATTACCTTTGCTTTTTGAAGGATTATTCTGAGAACCCTTATTGTTTTCTTGTTTATAACGACCACCACCATGACGATTATTATTTCGCCCCTTGCCACGTCCACGTATATTTATACTGCCACGATAATTATTTTATCATTTTTCAGACTTTGGATCTATCGTTCCTAGATTTTCTTCTGCAAATGGAGCTGATCCAGTGGGGCGGGCTTCATGATTTTTCATTAAAAGGGTATTATGTTGTTCAGCCACCAAAAGGCATGAAATTAACTAAGAATATTTCTTAAAGCCCTTTTCGCGGTATTGCTGCTGTAACACCATATATGAGGCATGAAAAGTGGAAAGAGTCTTCTCCAACATGTCCTCATCATTCATAGGTTCCCCACATAATTTTAGTTGGAAAATTATTCTATATACATCAGAATTATATTCACTTATGGTCTTATAATCTTGTAGCCGTAAGTACATCCACTCACGATGAGCTCTTGGCAATACCGTGGCCTTTAGGTGGTCATATCGTTCCTTCAAACTAGTCCATAGTTGAAATGGATCTTTCAAGGTTAAATATTCACTTTTTAACCCTTCATCGAGATGATGGCGAAGGAAAATCATGTCTTTCGCCTTACCTTGACTTGATGCTTTATTTCCTTCTTTAATAGTGTCACCAAGACCTTTAGCGTCAAGGTGAATTTCAGCATCAAGTATCCACGGCAAATAATTATTCCCAGAGATGTCAAGTACCACAAATTTAAGTTTTAACAAATTTGACATAGTGAAAACTATCATAGAAAATAAGTGAATTAGAATGATAAGAATTATTATCAATGAAAAAAAAATCAATGCAGAATATAATTGTGTATTAACATTCTCTATATAATTGTTAGAACAAACAATTATGTGTAGTGTTATGATGAATTAGTACTTAATATTACACACAAGAACTTTAGACATGTAAGTATATTTTCAGAGAATAAATAAGTTGAAGTACTCTCATTAATAGGTTCTAGTATATTTTGTTCTACTTAGATAAGTTAAGTAGGCATAAAACTATATGATATCAATTCTGCTATGTTTCAACATTGAATAAGATTCATCTAATAGTTAAGTCATTAATTAGTTTATACACTTAGGTGATAAATTCATTGAAGATACACTTAAACTTTTTGAAAATTTTGCAAGAATTCCTTCTAAATGCCTATTCTGTCATAACATTTGGATGTGAGATTAATTAGTCTAATCATGGTAATTCAATTTAATACTTATCTATTTATGTGTAGGTTTAAACTTCTTCGAAATAACAATTTAACCGAAGCTTATTATTTTCATACCGAGGCAATTATTATAATCATATTCAAAACAAGTTATGCATATGTTAATTAAATTGTAGGTTAAAAAAGATCCTAATAAAAATGTTATAAACATAAGAATGTATACCTGGATCGGAAAAGAAATTAAGTACCTCTTTTTGGAAGAAGATAAAATTCGAATGAAGCAGATAACCTCAGTTGGTTAGAACTTCGTGCTGATAACGTATTATAAAATTATAGCAATATAAGCCAAAAAATATAGATAAAAATTTTCTTCTATCAAGTTGTATTCAAGTCTATCTTATTGATGTCTTTTGTATAATTAGAAATACCGTATATACAACAACAACAACAATAACAACAACAACCAGTATAATCCCACAAGTGGGATTTGGGGAGGGTAGGATGTACGCAGCCTTACCCCACCCTGGAAGGGCAGAGAGACTGTTTCCGATAGACCCTCGGCTAAAGAAGGTGAAAGAAGTCATGATAGCAAGTAATAACAAGACAAATAATTAAAAAAATAATTAAAAATATCGTATATATAGTTTACAGTTTACTTGTGAGTTATACAATATATTAAATGAATGTAATAAACATATTCATGTATATCCAAAATGGTTCATAGATGAGTTGTTGGACATTCACAAATTCAATATATTCATAACAAGTACCTATTTATAGTTGCAGAACATCTATGATAATGTACGCAATGACAACCACATGTATTGCAAAAGTCAGCTTTTACATGTAAAATCAAAACCAATTACTGCCCAGATGTGCAAAATCCTAAAAAGACATATATAAAGGCAACATGATTTTTCCTTTTTTTCTTCTTCTTGAAAACATGATTTTTAACTCGTTTAAAACCCGTCTTTACCAATAATAAAAGAAGGAAAAAGAAAATGTGAAAGAAGAAAAGGTTGGACTATTATTAAACTTCCTAGGAAAAAGGGAGGAAAGAGACACCACCTCCCTGCAACTTTTCAAGCTGTAAAAACTGCTCCAACAAGTAGAGGAAGAGAAAGAGGAAATCTAAAAATACAGGGACTTTGTCAATAGAGTTCCTTAGTAGCTTCAACTTCAGAGCAAAAATGGCGAAATCGAGTGCCGACGATGAGGAATTGAGGAGAGCTTGTGAGGCGGCTTTAGAAAGCACAAAAGAGAAGATCACGATGACCATCAGAGTCGCTAAGAGCCGAGGGATCTGGGCCAAAACTGGCAAATTGGGGCGTAGTCACACCGCTAAACCCAGAGTTCTCGCCATTTCCTGTAAGTTATCTATCTTATTTTCCAGATTTGGAGAAACTTCTAGTTTTAGGACAGTTATTTAGTAATACTTTGTTGATTAATGTAAATTAAAGCTCGGTGATTCCGTTATTTTTACTCTCAGTTAATGCATGATCTGTTTCAATTTGATGAAATTAAGTTTGTTTTGTTGCTTCAAGAGCTAGAGACGAGCACTAGCTTAGGTAGCGGAGACAAAAAATACACGTGATTTCTTTCGTTCTGCCCAAGCCTTGATGGCAGAGTTACCTTTGTATCCGTGCTGGTGGGAGGTAGCAGGTACAAAGTGGAACTAATTGCCGTGCCCGCAAGCTAGCCGGAGCACTATCACCATAAAAAAAGAGAGACAGAAATGAGCCTCAATAAGACCTTAGCTAGCTCAGGTCTCTTTAGGGGTATGTGATAAAACTGGAACAATACAGAGAAGATACATAAGGTCTTGTGCAAGGATGAGATGTGCAAAGGCCTTAGCTAAGCGAAGCTAGGTGTCAGTAGTGGTGGCTAACGGTTTTAGAGGTAGGAGAAGAGAAATCACGAGGTTGTATTTAGTTGTTTCACTGGTTTCCTGAATGATGTTAACCTAAGCTTCTTTTATTGTATGCTTCATTGATAAGATGTATGGTAGAGAGTTTTTTTTGATTATTTTAATGAGTGAATTGCTGGTAAGTAGTGTAAGATATGGTGGTGGTGATTTGAGTTATTGAGCTGAAAAAATCTCAATGATGTATTTGTTTGGAATTATTATGGTTGAGGGAGGAATGAGTACGAGGTAGCAGGTGTCCGGTTGAATAGTCGAGGTGTGCAAGTTGGCCTGAAAACCACCCTTATTTAAAAAAAGAAGGGTTGAGGGAGGAATGAGTTGTTAGTAAGTTTATTGTCCATTAAACGGAAGCATGCAATGATTTTTTTTTACTAAGGGCCAGAGTACTAGTTGCTAGATACCACATTGTCCAAAAGAGGGGGAGAAACCTTATGCTAATATTTGGTTGGTACAGAAAGTGGAACAATGAGTGGAGGGGAAGCCCAAAAAAGAGAGGAATAATTGGGTACCTTAATATCCTTTGGGTTGGACGAAAGGAGGAATAATATATCTTTCACATTCCTGCCCGGCCATTCCAAACAATTCGATGGAGATGATCAATATTCACCCAAGGAAATTAAGCTTGAAGTTTTATTTATTTATTTACTTTTTTCGGATAAGAGGTTGTTGTCAATGAAAGATGCACTTATTTTGACATACACCTTCAAATGTCTCAAGTAACATTCAAATTTTAGAGTGAAAATCTCTTCCTTTGCCCAAGATTTTTTATGTTAATATTGTCAGATAAGTCCTCCAATGATTGTGCCATTTTAACAGATAAGTTTTCCTCACAAAATGGAGTGGGGTTGTATGCACTTTCACTTTTCCTTTTTGTAATTGCCGATCGGAGTTGTTCATTCTGTATGTTCAAACTATCATGATGTGTGGTTTGTGCAGCAAAAGCAAAAGGTCAACGGACTAAAGCTTTTCTCCATGTCTTAAAATATTCCGCTGGAGGAGTTCTTGAGGTAAATACTTCTGATTTATTCTTTCTAAAACTTTTTCCTTCTGTTCAGACACTAATTCCAGAACTTATGACCTCATTATGGTTTATCAAAAGGAAAAAGACATGGAGCTGTGACTTCGTTATGTTGAAAATAGAGCAACAAAATCTTACATGACAGCTTCTTTACTCAACCTTTACTCAGCTTCAGTAATTCGCTTGCGGAACATTTTTTTAGCACCTTACCTTGTGCTTTCGCATTTTAAAACATCGGAAAGAACCAAAAAGAACCAAATTGGATCTCCCAAATCAACATATTTGACCAGAGATTTTCATTTAAAGCAAATCGGGTCAAAATGTCATGTTTCGCTGACAGTCGTGTTATGCTTGCACATGTAGCCTGCAAAATTATACAAGCTTAAGCATCTGTCAAAGGTGGAGGTTGTAACTAATGATCCAAGTGGGTGTACATTTATGCTGGTAATATCATTGAAGAGCTATGTCGTCCTTACTTGTATAATAGAGATATTTGGAATTTATTCGGACGAATTTTTTCGTGTAGGGATTTGATAATATCAGAAGTCAAAGTGTCGCTCCACCTCAGTGGACAATGCGCAATGTCGACGATAGGTTTGCTTCAAAGTTTTTGATGTCTATCCATCTGAATTCTTATGCTAACATGAATTTTTTCATTTGCCCGTGGACTTTTTCCTTGCATTGTAGGAACCGCGTATTGCTTTGCATTCTAAACATCTGTAAAGATATTTTGGGTCGTCTCCCCAAGGTCGTTGGCATTGATGTGGTGGAGATGGCTCTTTGGGCAAAGGTGCATATAATAGTTCTGCAACTTGTTTTGAACGTCTTAATAGCACATCTGTGGCCCCCATCTCTGGAAACTTGACTTGCTTCATTCTGTTTCTTATTGAAGATGAATTTTTTCTTTGCCTATGAACTTGTTAGTAAAGTTTAAATGGTTGTTAGATCATGTGTTGGCTGGTGTCATGCCACTAGTGCAGTGCCCCTAATGTTCCATACTTTTAAGTTTGTATCCTTTAGTGTTATCTACTGATTTTTGATTTAGGATAGGCATGTAACTAAGTTCCTAAGAATGTGCTTAGGGGTGTGGTATAAGTCCTGTCCTCTTTTTGAATATGCACTTTTACTTTCTTATAGCTGAAGATGGACACTATCAGCAACACATAATGATAAAGCAAATAGTCATCTTTAATAGAATTAAATTCACCTACATTTCCTTTTTTCTTTAGTTAGATTGTCTTCGAAAAGGATATGGTCTTTCTTTTTTGATAATATGTGGGAAAACTCCCAAATAGAAGCTGTAGGAACTCACATATATGTTTTTTGAAAAAGATAGGAACTCACATATATAAGTTGTATGTATACCAAAAAGCAGAGAATCTGCACAACCAAAGACACCAGTCATCTATTATGACAGGGACCTCATGGTTGCACCTAAAACAAGAGACTATCCTAAAAAGCCTTCTAAGAGCTTGACTTATCCCAAAAAATTAAGCCTTGGAAGAGCATCTTATACACACTGTTTACATCCACACTGAACACAAACCTTTGTTAATTTGAAATACATATTTGCTCACAACTAGTTTCTCTTATATGTTTCTTTAAACAAGCTATAAGAATCTAGATCCCCAGCCCCAACCCAAAAGGAACTAAAATGAATCTTGGTGCTTGATGAGTTTTATGCAATTGTGATCTATATATATCCAATGTAGGAAAATACTCCAGCATTTACCAAACAACATACTAATCTTCAAGACGGGCCTATCACTGCTGCTGTGGAAGAACGTGAGATGAAAGTAACTGTTGAAAGGGAACTCGTGTCTCAAGCAGAGGAAGAAGACATGGAGGCTCTTTTAGGCACGTATGTGACCTCTTTTTCTTTCTTGTATTGACATTGGATTATCTAAGCTATGGCTCAAAGTGCTTATGTCTGCATTAACAAGCCATCGTTGGCACAATTATGAGAACATTTGGATTGTGCAGTAGTAATTAGGGGCTTTAGGAGTGTTAACAACTGAAAAAGACCTATTTCCCGCGGACTCAAGTAGGAGCAGTGTTTTTTAGAGAGAAAAGCATAAAAAAGAGACAAGGTTTTTGATGCTTTAAGCGATAATCTAGAAGTTAAGGGCATGTCTCTTTGCTGAAGCGTACAACTTAGCTTATAAGTAAAATCGTTAATATTAATTTGAAATAAACCCTTATAAAGAAAACTTCATTCGCCAGGTGTAGACCTTAGCTTTTCTTTTCTTTTCTTGTTGGCTGTTCTCTAGTTCGAGGTTTCCTTGTAAGTTCTGTTGTGGTCGTTCTTTTCCAAGCCCCTGAATTATCCTGGTTACATTTTGGTTCCCTGTCTTGATTTTGGGTTTCCAACTTCCTACAGTTATGTAATGGGCATTGGTGAAGCTGAGGCATTTTCAGAGCGGTTAAAGCGAGAGGTTCAAGCTCTGGAAGCTGCGAATGTGCATGCCATTTTGGAGAACGAGCCGTTAATTGATGAGGTGACCAGTCAATATTTTGGTAAAAGAGTTCTTATTATTTTGATGCCTGTGTCAGAGCAGCTTTTGGTTTTATTTTCTTTCAGGAGTTGCTGCTGTTTTTGTTTTTATAATGATTGATATACTTTTGCTTAAATAGGCTATGCAGCTCTTGCATTGTCAAACTTTTCTTCTGCCAAGTGCAGTTAATAGCAAACTTTGCCTTGCTCGCTATTCCCTTATATTCAGCTTTTCTTCCTTATCTTCCAAATTTCTGTATGTATGTTCTTAGACATGCACACTTAATTTTTTGCCTTCATGAGATTAGGGGAATTCCATGTTTTCCATAAAGGGAGCTATATGTTTCTGCCTCTGAAATATTTGTCCTGCAGGTCTTGCAGGGTCTTGAAGCTGCCACTAGCTGTGTTGAAGATATGGATGAATGGTTGGGCATCTTCAACTTAAAACTTAGACACATGAGAGAAGATATTGAATCAGTAGGAATCTCTGCATTTCACTTCTGTAGTATATTATCTAGTATTTGTGGCGAGGAGATAAGTTTTGCTTTTCTTAGTCCACTCATTTGAATATGCATCTATATGATAATATGATCTGCCTATGTTTGATCATAACTTGTGCATCGCCTAAATGTGAATATTAATTTTGTGTCATAATCCTTAGTGCATCTATCTGATATGCAATATTCTAGTTTGTTTTATTCCAACGGCCGCACTGTCCAATGAATAAACCTAGATGGTATCATTTTCTTCTTGACTTGAACCTAGTTTGGTCATGTAGAAGTCTGATCCTTGTGTGTATATGCTTCAGGGGAAAAGGATGATATTTTTGTGTTTGCATGGTTAATTGCTGTAAGACTGAATTTGCCACATTACATATATATTCAGTTCATTGGAATGTTGACTGTCTGTTATTTGAATGTATAACCTCCTTTACTAGTGCACTGCTGATCCTTTGTTTATGCAGATAGAGAGCCGCAACAACAAGCTGGAAATGCAGTCAGTTAACAACAAGGCATTGATTGAAGAACTTGATAAGCTTCTTGAGAGATTGCGTATACCCTCTGAGGTCTCTCTCTCTTTCTCTTTCTCTCTCTCTCTCTCTGGTGGGCGCCCATAAATAATTTAATTTTCTTACTTCATCATTCTTGTTTGTAGTATGCAACATCTTTAACCGGTGGCTCATTTGACGAGGCAAGAATGCTTCAAAACATTGAGGCATGTGAGTGGTTAACTAATGCTTTACGTGGTCTTGAAGCGCCTAATTTGGATCCTAGCCATGCAAACATGAGAGCTGTATGTCCACTTTCTCATTTCTTTCTTTCTGGTTCATTTAGTTATTTCTTCTTACAGCGATGTGCTTCATCATACAGGGGAGAAAAGGTTAATATAGATAGGCCAGATAAGTTCTTGGATAACTTTTGTTTCTCAGGTGCTTGGAAAAATGAAAAATTGTTAAATCAGTGCAAAATTGACATGGTATTACTAAATTGAATAATGTGACTTGACTGGCCCTGATGAACCTTGGCTTTATTAAATGGATAGGGAATTCTTCCTTTTTCCTTTTCAACAAAACCAGCTAATTTTTATAGAGCAACATCTTACTTGTTATTTGGGGCTTATAATCTATTACTATAAATGGGTGGGAAGTATGGAAATCCTATTGTTACATCTTATGTGCTTGTTTGCTAATTGAAGTGAAACAAAGTTGTCCTGCCTTTCAGATAAACTATTTTCAGATAGATGGTGGTTGTTCACTCTAATTTGTGTGTAAAAGTTTGCACTAACTTTTACTTGTGGATATGTTCTTGAATCTCTTGTAGGTAAAGGAGAAACGATCTGAGCTTGATAAGTTAAAAACAACATTTGTTCGAAGAGCATCTGAGTTCTTGAGAAACTATTTTACCAGTTTGGTGGATTTTATGATAAGTGATAAGAGTTATTTTTCTCAGGTGTTCTTATGCTCTCACTTTTACTTTCTACTTAAATTCATCTTTCTTTTGTATGTAAGTATTTACTACAGACAGCTGATAACATGAATTAAACAGCGTGGACAATTGAAGAGGCCTGACCATGCTGATCTGAGATACAAGTGCAGGACATATGCTCGTCTTTTGCAGCATTTGAAGGTCAGACTGATTCAACTTCTTGGTTAACTTACTATTGTTTGTTTCAATAGGTTCTGATGTTTTTTTCCGCCATCCTTTTTTTACAGAGTCTTGACAAGAATTGCTTGGGCCCTCTAAGAAAAGCTTATTGCACATCCCTTAATTTGCTTTTGCGACGGGAGGTCAGAAAGTTATTTATATCTATCCAATTGTCTTTTCATGTCTTTCGATAACCGCTTTTACTTCCTTCTCTTTGCTGAGTATGTGTCATAGGCCTTAGATTCACGTATGTGTTCACTACAGCATTTATGCTTAGATTCGCTTATGTGTTCACTACAGCATTTATGCACTTCTAATAACAAAAACAACAAACTCAGTGTAAACCCATTTGTGCACTTCTAAACTATTTGAAAATCTTTTTTCTTCATCTCAAACCCTCAATGTCCGTTGCAGCAAAGGGTTGCTGAGGAAACCTGCATTTGGAAAAGTTTAATCTACATGTAACCACTAACCAACAATCACAGCAGGCAGTTTTCCCTGCTAAATTGTAAAATAGGTGCAGACTTACTATCTTAAAAGAGAGAAACCGAATTGCAGGGTGTTTTCTGTAAGCATTAACAAGCTGCAAAAAGAGTTAAGTGGCAGCAGTAGGAAACCAGAGGAGAAGAAAAAGAACAGAAAGGGATTTGGCCACCATTCTACCTGCCATTCAACCAAAGCACCCACTGACATTTTAAATCATATAACTCTGAAAAACAGAAAACAGAAAAAGATGGGAAGAGGGGAATCCAACACTTCTCAAGGGATCAATACGACACAAGCAACTCAAAGACAGTGATTGATAATCTGACTCATAACACTTAATACAAACAAACAGGATGAGTAAGGAATATTGACTTTGGACTCTAGGGGGCCGTTTGGTTCTAAAAACATGGGATAAAAGCAATCCCAAATTATATCTCAGGATTAGTATCCTAATCCCGGTAACCAAACCACCCCTAGGAGTTTAATTTTGGAGAAAAAAAATTACTTCATGTTGGAGCCCAAGCTTAGAAAACTTCGACCAAATGCATTTTGATGGAAGAAGATTTCAGCGCCAAGGAGCTAAAGACAATTGGACTACAGTGTTTGGTAGATTTGCTTTTGTAGTCCATTACAAATGTTATTTTAGGGATCCTTGTCACGAGAACAGTAAAAAATAGCACATGAGATCTGTAAATAAAATATAGGAGATCTTAATAGGGTCATTTTCTTCTATTCAAATTGTAAGTTAGCGTAGGAGATCATTTCCTCACATTCCTCTTGAAAAATTCTTGAAATTTGCTGAAATAGCAAATTTCTGTTCCAATCCTAAACATCTGTCTAGAACACTTACAATTTGCAATATTTGAAGTTGTAAAAAGGGAAAAAAGAAGAGGAGAATGATGTGAAATATAGCTTGATTATCTCTCTCAAGTTGTTGGGGGTTTTAAATAACGTTTACACGTCCTAGAATAGGAAAGGATCATAATTACAGGCATACAATCATCCTAATATATGTACTCATCTTAATTGATGTGTATGGTATTTTTCTAATCTACAACGTTATTTACAAAATGTTCACAAATATTCTTAACAATCCTATTCAAGTCCGAAGATACATATCATATGCTCCTAGTTTGTTGCAAATTTAATCAATCCTTAAACCTCTCGGTGATTTTGTAAGCATATCTGCTAACTGGTTAATGTTTCTGAGCAGTAAGTAGAAGACTCCTCTTATTTTGGGAAAGCTGTTTTGCGTGCGAATTCTTTCAAGCCAAAAGATGGGATTAACGAAGCTAGTAGCACTACATCCTGGCTCAATATTTTAATATCAGAGAAGGGACTTAGTATCCTTTTTAGCTCTAATACCATGTAGAAATACGAGATAAAAAAGATAATTATGTGAAATTCGATTTGATTATTCTCTCAAGTGTCAGGATATAAATAACGTCACAACGTCCTAGAATAGGAAAGACTCATAATTATAGGCATCTAGTTTTCCTAATTCGTATTTAATCATCCTAGTTGACTCCTAATTGATATGCACAATAATTTTCTCATCTACAACTTTAATTACAAGGTATTCACAATTATTCTTAATAATTTTTTCTTTCTATAAAAAGAAAGATTTACAATTTTCATGAATTAAAACTCAGTTGGAACTGGAAAGAGAAAAATTGAATTATGCAAGATGAAATTGCTCAAAGGAGAATGTATTGAGAGTTGAATCTTGTAAGCCGTTTTCGGTAATAAATATAGGTGGTTCACAATGCTTGTTGTGTTGGTTTTTATTGGTATTGGTGGACCCTCTTAATCTTGTTTTGATTCTGATTAAATATTCCTATTTATTGTCCATGCCTCGTGATTCTCCTTGGACCAAATTTCAGAGCTAAAAATGGAAAAAGTTTCGGGGTCATAGCAAATCCTTGATGAAGAACATTTCAAGTTTAAAGTGATGATTCTTTATGTGTGCCATACTTGCAGGCTCGTGAGTTTGCAAACGAGCTCCGTGCCAGCACAAAGGCATCAAGAAATCCAACTGTATGGCTTGAAGGTTCGATGGGTTCGAATCAAAGTGTGAATAGTGCAGACACTTCAACAGTTTCGGATGCATATTCTAAAATGCTAACAATATTTATCCCTCTACTTGTGGATGAGGTGCTCTTCTACTTTCTTCTTTCTTTGGAATATATGTATATATTTGGTTAATGTTGCTCTCACTTCCAATATCAAGTCTTTTGTTTCTTTTTTCCTAAATGCAGAGTTCTTTCTTTGCTCACTTCATGTGCTTTGAAGTTCCTGCACTCGTTCCACCAGGAGGTCTTGCTAATGGGAACAAAAGTGCACATGAAGAGGATGATGCAAATTATGATGATTTGGGCATTATGGATATTGATGAGACTGAAAACAAAGCTGGTACTTCTTTGTCCTTGTTTCTTCTCTTACCTAGCCTGATTTATGGTCAATCAAGGACCCGGTCTTGATATTTTGCAGGTAAAAACACTGGTGAGCTCGAGGCTCTGAACGAATCCCTTCATGATTTACTCGATGGAATACAAGTAATTCTAAAAATTTCATCCTTACAATAGCCTTACTGTTTGATAATAATAATAATAATGATACGGCAAAGGGCCAAATATACCCCTCTACTTTCGAAAATGGTCTAAGAATACACCTCGTTATACTATTAGGTAATCTATACCCCTGCAGTCATTCTTTGGGTTCAAATATACCCCTCATTTAAACGGAGGGACATGTGTTATCGTCCTGTTGGTCAATTCTAAATCTCTTAATTAATTAAAAAGACCCATTACCCATACCCCAAAAATAATTTTGTTTTTTGTAAAAACTGGAAAAAACTAAAAAACAATTTTTACTAAAAACTGAAAAAAAACGAAAATATTTTTTTTTTCAGTTTTTACAAAAAAACTGAAAAATATTTTCTAAAACAATGTTTTTGTAAAAACTGAAAAAAAGAAGAAGCTGAAAATCAATTTTCTAAAGCAAATTTTTTTGTAAAAACTGGAAAAAACTGGTTTTTTTTTTAACTAAAAACTAAAAAAAACGAAAATATTTTTTTTCCAGTTTTTACAAAAAACTGCTTTAAAAAAAGCTGAAAATATTTTCTAAAACAATATTTTTGTAAAAACTGAAAAAAAACTAAAAAGCAATTTTCTAAAGCAATGTTTTTGTAAAAACTGAAAAAACAAATATTTTCTTTTTTTTTCAGTTTTTAGTTAAAAATATTTCAGTTATTTCTAGTTTTTAATTGCTTTAGAAAATTGCTTTTCAGTTTTTGTTTTTCAGTTTTTACAAAAATATTGTTTTAGAAAATATTTTCCAGTTTTTTTAAAGCAGTTGTTTTTGTAAAAACTGAAATTGTTTTTTTCAGTTTTTAGTAAAAATTGTTTTTTAGTTTTTTCCAGTTTTTACAAAAAACATTTCGGGTATGGGTAATGGGTCTTTTAAATTAATTAGGAGATATTTAGAATTGACCAACAGGATGATGACACGTGTCCCTCCGTTTAAATGAGGGGTATATTTGAACCCAAAGTATGACAACAGGAGTATAGATAACCCAATAGTATAACGAGGGGTATTCTTAGACCATTTTCGAAAATAGAGGGGTATATTTGGCCCTTTGCCGAATAATGATAGTATGTTAACTTGAAGCAAAAATATGGCCCTGGGGGGGGGGGGGGGGTTCTGTTAGTATCAGATTGAGATGCTGAATGAAAAAACAGATCAATAGTCGTAAGTATTTTCTTAAATTTATTTTGGTGATTCTTCTTTGGTGAGCTATGTGTTATTTACATGCTCAATGTTCATAGCGTCATGCTTGATTGTTTATCGAGTACAATGTGTACATTATTAACGATTCCCTGCTACAACCGTACTCATCGTGATTGAATCGAAACCTTACTTGGTCAACAATGACGACAACATGCCCAGTGTGGTCCCACAAGTGGGGCCTGGGGAGGGTAGTGTGTACGCAAAACTTACCCCTACCTTGTGGAGGTAGAGAGACTGTTTCCGATAGAACTTCGGATAAAGAAAAGTAGTTCAAAGCAGGTTTGAAAAAGAAAATAGTAGTGAAGAAGCCATGTTGAGAATAATGAAGACAAGAACAGTAACAACAACAAAATATCAAAGCGATAAGATAACCGAAGTAAAGGAAACAACATGTAGTAATAGAAATCGAGGGATAAGATAATACGAGAATGATAATAATAATAATACTGATATGAAAAATAAGGAACAGATACGGTGTCCCAAATAGCCTACTAACCTTCTATCCTAATCCTCGACCTCATTATCCTTCTATTTAAGGTCATGTTCTCGGTAAGTTGAAGATGTGACATGTCCTGTCTAATCCCCTCAAATCCCCACTCCTTAATACTTCTTCGGCCTATCTCTACTTCTCCTTAGACCCACCACTGCCAACCTCTCACACCTCCTCACTGGGCAACTATGCAGCTTCTTTTTACATGCCCGAACCATCTCAACCTCGTCTCCCTTATCTTGTCCACCACGGAGGCCACTCCCACATTGTCCCGAATATCTTTGTTCCTAATCCTATTTCTCCCGGTATGCTCATACATCCATCTCAACATCTTCGTTTCCGCTACTCAGTCGGAAGAAGAAAATTGGTTTTGCATTGTCCAGCGAACAGCTTCATAACATTCCTTTTCTGTAATCAAACTGCCTTATTATTCTGCCCTTATTGTGTTCTGTAGAACCAGCCCTTGATACACCAAGTTCTTGCTTTCTGGACATGTTTTATTTGTCTTTGTCATGAGGCCCTAGTGCTGGATGTTTGCCAGCAAGTTTTACCTATTCTTCGTGGTGCTTATAGCTTTGTTTTCTCTGTAATAGTAATTTTTTCTCTCTCTATCGTTAATTTTCTTTGTAGTTATGTGGTTTGATATATGGTTCTTAACGGGCATAATTGTTGGTTGGATGGTTGCAGAATTTTTACTTCTGACGAAACTCTCCTGTTTTTACGTGTTTTAGGAAGACTTCTATGCGGTGGTGGATTGGGCATACAAGATTGATCCTTTGCGCTGCATATCGATGCATGGAATAACAGAACGTTATATTTCAGGTCAGAAGGCTGATGCTGCAGGATTTGTACGCATCTTGCTTGATGACTTGGAATCTAGAATTTCAATGCAGTTCAGTCGGGTGAGCTACTGCCTTCCTGCTTGTCGTGATATATGATTGTGGAACTCATAAGTTATGATTTTTACTCTCTTTTCTGTTGCTTGCATTGCAGTTTGTTGATGAAGCATGTCATCAAATTGAAAGAAATGAGCGAAATGTTCGACAGTTGGGAGTTTTGTCATATATACCAAGGTGGACTGGGTTCCATATGTCCTTACTTTTGTATACTTGCGTTGTCTGTAGAGCGGGTTTGCTGTCAAATGTATAGTTAGAGAGTTCGACTTAGGGGGCATCTAAATAGTGCTTGACATACTTAGAGTGTAAAATTATTGGTTAACATGTAAATTTGGTGTCCGATGGACAACGTATTTAACTCGTGGGATTGCAATCAAAGCTTTTTTCTTTTTAATCTTATCCTCCTAGTTTAATGTGGTCTGATTAGTCCAGCACATTTAGACATGCTAGAATATAGACTCTTGTGTCATATTTTCGTCACTGAATGATTGATCTTCATTAACCTGGCAATGGTATGATTTTGTTTCTCCAGTTTGGAAGGAAAAGAGAGATCGATTTCACAATTTTCATACTTTAGTTATTACCAAGAAATTTACTACTTTTACATGAAGAAATTGATCACTCCAACTTATGTTACCTTTCTAAAAAAAAAGAAGAAAGAAATCAATCCCTCCTACTTTCAAGTAAAGTTAGACAATGCCAATTCTATATTGGATATTCCAGCTTGATTTTCGTTACCTCAAGTTTCAGTTAGTACTTTTTACATTTGAGCTTTCTTCCTTTTACTGGTGCAGTTTCACACTCTTTCCATCTCTGTATTACCCCCTTCTTATGATTGATTAGCTTCTTTCTCACCTTTTGCTACGAGCTTTCTCTAACAAGTCTTTTGATTAATGTCATCGATAACTGTAGGGCTGTGAGTTTCTTCTTGTAATTCACTTCAAATCCAGATTTGCTACTTAATGTTGCTTTCAGAGTACTCTCAGTTAATCTTTTTGGTGTAGATAATCAATAATCCATTTGGTATTGTAGATTTGCCACGCTTGCAACCCGTATGGAGCAGTACATCCAAGGACAATCAAGGGATTTGGTTGACCAGGCATACACAAAGTTTGTGAGTACTTTCATCTCCCACTTGTTTCTTAATATGTGATATCAGTTGAAGCTATTAATATGTGTTAAGACTCTAATGACTTAACAGGAAGTTGATTGCTTTTGTTTGCCATTTTGATAATTCCATTTTTTAATATGCTGTAATAGAAAATCACATATTGCTAAAGTGGGAATTAGGGGGAAAAAGCAAAAAAGAAATTAGGAAATATTCATATAATTTTTTGTCTTCTCTATGTGATGATTTTAATTTTTACAGTTTGTCGTGATCAGATAATATATTTTTCCTTATGTATGTAATATTGTGTGGTGTGGCTGTTTTGGAAATTGTTTGGCAGGTTAGTACAATGTTCCTTACTTTAGATAAAATTGCTAAAGCAGACCCAAAATATGAAGACATTATGCTTTTAGAAAACTATGCAGCATTTCAGAATAGGTATTTCTCTGATGTTGCATTCAGAACTCTATTACATATTCTATTCCATCAAATCTGTTTTGAGTACTGACTGGAAGGAGTTGCAGTCTTTATGACCTGGCCAATATGGTGCCGACATTAGCGAAGTTCTATCATGAAGCCAGTGAATCTTATGAACAAGCTTGCACACGCCACATCAACGTGATTATAATCTATGTAAGCTATCCTATTTCTTGCTTCTTGTTTTTGTAATATTTTCTTCTCTGCTTGCTGTTACTACTATTTCTGTAGGTCCAAGTCTTTCTGATGATATACCTTTAAAACCTATGCTTCTCCACAGCAATTTGAGCGACTTTTTCAGTTCGTTAAAAGAATCGAGGATTTGATGTACACAATCCCACCTGAAGAGGTTAGATTACTGTTTTTCTAATTTTCTCCTCAGGTTACAGCATTTGTTGTCTACCTCCTTTTAAGAGTGACATAATTTGCCTTGTATGAGGACACTGGCTTGTTATTTAGTTTCCTGCACCGATATTAAGTCAACACGAATTTGAGCCACTACATGATTTCTTATCAAGTATGAAGGGAACCGTGTAGTCTACTACTCAATATGTCGCTTTGTACTGACTTTTTCTTAGAGCTATAGAAGTAAATATATGATGAAAAAAGCTAAATTGAATATATCAATTGATCAATTCTCTTGGACTTCGTGAATACCTTTTCCCTTTTTTTCTCTTTGGTGGGAGATTCTTCTGAAAGTCAGTCCTTATATTTCAATGGTTTCCTTTAATTAAACATGATAACTGTAATTTAAACCAACAAAATTTTCTGGTACAGATCTGAGGTTCTGAGGCTACCGGTGTCTCACTAGTACCTTTATTAAGTACGAAGTTGATAAAAAGAATGGCTGATGTCCTGCTGTGATTACCTATTATGTATGCTTACATTTTCACCATAATGTTCTTGTTTATTTTTAAAAAAAGGGAGAAAAATTGACATAGAGATTATTTTATAATGAGTGACTTACCTTAGTTGGCAACTTTAAGGCCTCATTTATTTATTTTAAGATTAAGACGTCTAAGTCTGAATACACATTTGAATATTACGATGTGTATTAAGATTTGAATATTAAATGGTTAAAGACTGTTTGTTTTTTAACATCTGAATGTATAAAATTTATCTTTATTTGAAAATGAATAAACACAAAATTCAAATAAAATACTAATTAATGTAATATTTTATATATATTTGTGGTGGTGATGGCTAACGGTGGTGCTTGTGAACGCTGACTAGAGGGGTGGTTGATGGTGGTGGTTCTGAGTAATAGCTAGTGGTGATTGGTATTGATGGCGATTATGGTTGAGAATGGTAGTGGTGGGTGGTGATAGTTAATAATGGTGGGTGGTAGTGGTGGTGGTGGTTGTGATTGAGGAAGGTGATGGTGGTAGTTTATAATGGTGGGCAGTACCGGCTATGATTGTTGATGGTGATGGGGTGGTTAATTGTGGTAATTGAGGTGGATAAGTATGTGGTTGAGAATGATGGTGGTGGTGGTGGTGGTGGAGTATGGTGATGGTGGGTGGCATTGTAGTAGTTGATAATGGTAAGTGGTGGCGGCAATTAATAATGAATGTGGATGATAGCATCTTAATGAAATTAAGTCTTTGTTATAGATCTTAATCATACAGACCTATTCAGGTTGTGAAGTAAAAAAAACAAACAAACTTGATGATTAAGATCTGAATAATTAAGATCCAGACTTTAAAAACAAACGCACTTAATGTCTGAGATCCGAATGATTAAGATTCAGACCTCCATTAAGTGCAAACAAATGAGGCCCAAGTGAACTCTATATTGAATTGATATAAAAAATACAGTTTTTCAGTCAACATCAATGAATTAAGCCTCAGCTACTTATAAATAAAATAAATTTAATTATGCCTCGGCCCTAAATTAGTTGGCTGTGAATCCTCTTTAACATTCCACTCTATTTGGGCAATTCCCTTCTAATGCTAAATAGTTGTCTTTGACATTCACATAGCCAACCACAGCTAGCTCGGGATTGAAGCATGATTGTTGTTACTCTGTGAGTTTAGAGGCACCTAAGTGGTACCTACCTAGGGACATATCATAATCCCTTTTAAATATTATCTGGGGTCACTCTAACCGTGGATGAGGGAGACAATTCGCTAGTTGTTGCCTCATTTTTGGTTTACTTTCTCTGCGTCATGCCTTTAAGGACTTGCATGCTTAAAGTAGTTACCAGTTACTAGTGTATACATTCATGTTAGTCAATCCTTCTTTGTGGTATTAGTTATGCTTCAGCCCCTTTGTAAATATTAAAGGCCTCAAGTTGCATTGATTTTGCTTTAACATAATGGTAAAATTACTCATACTGGAATAAGAAGTTGTGTTCTCTCTTCGGCAGATGGAACTTTAGGTTTGCATTGCTGACTTTAAGCTGATATTTTCTTAACCTTATTGGTAGCTGGGTTATTCCCTTTCCTTTATTTTTTGAAGTAACAAATAAAATTTATTTTTGTTCCACCATTTGAACTTGCTTGAGGTTCCGATCAACCTTAAATGCAAATGCTGCTTGCATTACTCATACTGGAATAAGAAGTTGTGTTCTCTCTTCGGCAGATGGAACTTTAGGTTTGCATTGCTGACTTTAAGCTGATATTTTCTTAACCTTATTGGTAGCTGGGTTATTCCCTTTCCTTTATTTTTTGAAGTAACAAATAAAATTTATTTTTGTTCCACCATTTGAACTTGCTTGAGGTTCCGATCAACCTTAAATGCAAATGCTGCTTGCCTGACTGCGTCAATACATCATCAGCTTCTAATGATTTATGTCATTTTAAATATTTTAGATTCCTTTCCAACTTGGGCTGTCAAAAATGGATCTTAGAAAGGTGGTAAAATCCAGTTTATCTGGGGTAAGTCTGTCAATTGCCTCGATTCATCTTCTACTTTTTTAAACCGAAAAAAATGTGTCACTTAATCTTGTATATTTTGGGGTCTTTGGTGAATGTTCGAACTTTGCTTCTACAGGTGGATAAGTCCATAAGTGCAATGTATAAGAGATTGCAGAAGAATTTAACCTCAGAGGAGTTGCTGCCTTCGTTATGGGATAAGTGCAAGGTATATCTAGCAGACTGGGTATTGAAATTAATCACTTGGAAATCCAAATGAAAAATTCGTCACCTGAAAAACTTTCTTCCATCAGTATGTCAATTTGATGTTCAGAGGTTGGATTTAATTTTTTCCTATTGATTTAAATTTGTGAGAATTTAAGTAGCCAATCCAGGGGAATCCTCTGGCCGTTGGATTGTCTGAATTCTCTTATAAAAGAACCTTGTCCTTGCTATATGATGAGATGGACTGTGAGCTGGAAAAGGGATAGAATGGTGCCATTTTGAAAGCAGGAGTTGCTCTGATGATTATATAAACAGACGTCATGGTTAATAGACGTCTGGTAGAACAGAGACATCTTAAGTTTCTTTTCAACTGCATTGTCCTGTAATAGTAAAATCCTGCTTTCATTTTTAGAGTTGCTTTAAAATTTTATCCTAGGCTTGTATTGATCATTTCCTTAATTGATCTCTATGTTCCTTGGTTCATTTTCTGTATAGCAAATTTACCTGAAACATTCATATTCTTGCAGAAGGAGTTCTTGGACAAGTATGACAGTTTCGCTCAGCTTGTAGCCAAGATTTATCCCAGCGAGACCATTCCATCTGTCTCAGAAATGCGAGATCTTTTGGCATCCATGTAAAGCGGCATTTTGCTCTAGTAATTGTGAGGTTGTAGAGTATGTCTTCTGTTGTCAATTTTCTTCTTTTTCCTCCTTCCTAATTTGATTACTTTACAGATCCTATGAGTGACATGATAACAGGCTAGATTAAAAGCATTTTTGTGTATTGTCCTTACCAGCTTTGTTATGTAATGTTTTTTGTTTCGTCCTACTGTGTGGGTTATCCTAGCTTTATTCCTGTTTTACTGTGTAAGGAAGAAATGTTTTACACTACAACATGTCAATTCATCCATTAGATATTAAAGCTTCTTGTTTTTCACTAGTTAGTTATGCCTCAGAATCCTTTCCCTTTCCTCCTCCAGAAACAAATAAGTGAAATTTGTGGTGATCGTGTCAGTTTCATGGTTAATGCTAGATGTACACTCGATGGATCAAATATCAATTCCAAATTAGTTGGTGTCATGCCTATAATTCGTTTTCCTTTTCCATTTTGTTCTATTCTCTGTGTTCAGGAAAGGGAACTTGCAGCATTTGTCGAATATAAATGGAAAATACCGAAATAGCAGTCTTATTCAGAATCGTCTCCGATTTGCTTCGAGGTATGAAGGCTATTAGATGAGGAGTGTATTAAGCAGCGTGGAAGTTAGAATAAAATTTTATACTCAGAATCGAATGTCCCCCTTGGAGAAGGAGAGGTGCCCCTTTTATATATGGATGTTGGCAACAGCTAACAGGTAGGGCGAAAAGACGGGCGTTGGATTCAGGAATCCGTTGAGGGGCGGAGGTTGGGGAGGTATGATAAGTAATGAACCTAAGATTTAATTCAACTTCAAAAGGTAGCTCAAAACGTGATTGTTGGTCGTTAACTAACCATAAGCTAAGGTAGGGGATGATCTTTTCAGAGTCCATCTTCTCTTAGTGATTTGATTTGACGCTTAATGTTTAGCCGAAAAGCTATTCTTGTCTTTGTAAGAAAGTAAAATTAGCGTTGGTAAATCTACTGTGAGAGATTATTGTTTTATTCTACTTCAGTTCCTTCTAAGTGATAGTAATGAGGATAAAACAATTAGTTTTGGGAGGCCAAAAGAAAGAGAACATCTAAACGTTGTAACATAGCCCGAGTCATCAATATCTTCTAGGTTTTCTAACTCTACTGCCAACTACTTTGGGATCATTTTAGCCTTTTATAAACCTTTTATTTTATTTCATCAGATGGTAATAATTTTCTTTCTTATATTAAACATCAATACAACAGTAATTCTTTAGTGATAACTAGCTTTCTGAAGTAATGGTATGAGCATTAAAGACTGAACCAGTAAATTTGAACCAAGGCAAAAAACTAAACAATGAACCAAACTACAAAAAGGAAAAGGGATTTAGATCTTCATTTACAAAGATCAGTAGTTTTCAGCAGGGGTGTCAATGGATATTTAAAAACCGACTAAATCGACCGAATTGTACCGCATCGAACCGATTTTTAGGTTTCTTTTAATAAAACCGTAGGTTTTTATACAAATCTATAACCATACCGTTAATTCGGGTAGGTTTTTTATTTTATAAAAATAAATCAAAAAAATACCGAACCAAACTGTACTGAATAAATTTATATGTGGAAAATATATTTATATATTAAGTTTAAGAATAATAAAACATTAAATATTTTCCTTGGGCCTTGTAATTATGAGAACGATTTCAAGCCAATAAGTAATTAAACTAAAAATCATAATTCTCAAACCTATTATGCTATTCCTATTGAAACTAATTAATTATTTCCAGCATATTCACTAGCAAGACACAAAGTATTATAGCGATTATGAGTAGCAAACTACAATGTATTGAATATGTTTCCTTTCGTATAATTTAGATTTATTTTTTTAATATTTAATCTTCTATAGACTTTATTCTTGAGTTCTAACTTGGTTAGTATTTTTTCACTCGTGTGATTTATATTTTTTGTATCTTTACTTAGAGGGTGTTTGGATTGGTTTAAAAACTGGTCAAATCAGCTTAAAAGCACTTTTTAGCTGGTTGGAGTGTTTGGTAACTTTAAAAACAACTTTTAAGTCAAGTGCTTTTAAGCCCAAACAAGCTAAAAATAACAAGTTAGGGAATCCCAACTTATTTTTTATAGCTTAAAGCTAATTGAATTTGACCATATAATTTACTCTTTTATCCCTAATAATCTTTTATTTTTCCAAATATCCCTTCAAAGCCAAAAGCCCAATGTTCTTTTCCTTCTTCTCCCTCCGCTGTTCCCATTTTTGTCGACCATTTCTAATGCCATTTTCATGGCATATCCCATTTTATATCTATTGACTTTCCCTATGTTTTAAAATTTTGTGCCCTTCTACTTAAAAAAAAATTAAAAAAATGTGTGCCCTGATTTCATTTTCATGATTCCTTCTAATTATAACCACATTTTTATTTTACTCCTCCTTGTTTGATAGTATATTTACTAATAATTATTTTCTTGAATTCTTTGTGTTTTGAATGGTTGCGTTTCTTTTATATTGTAAAACAAACAATGTCATAATTATTTATCTAGTACAAAAACTAAAATACAAAAATATTCGAAAAAGTTGAAACAAATATATAGCACTAATATAGTAATTTTAAATGAATACTTTGTGTTAACAACTTTAAGGATATTTCAGTCATTCTAACAAAAAAAGTGCTTACTAACACTTATTTACCAAACACTTCAACAATTTTTTTTCAGCTTAAACACTTTTATCCAAATACGTAACTACTTATTTATAAAACAAGCTCCAACACTTAAAAGTGCTTTTAAGCACAGTGCTTAAAAGCCACTTTTTTTAAGTTAATCCAAGCGGGCTCTTAGTTTCTTTTACGTTGTTGTAGAATAGTTAATGGATTTATACTCTGGCCATCTTTCATGTTTTCTTAATTTATCACCCTTTAAACAATAAAAATATCTAGAGAGTTTTGCTAAGTCCTATAAAAGTACGTATGTTATTGTATTCTACTAGTGACTTTTATAAGACATTGAAAAAAATACCGAAAATTAACCGAACCGTACCGATACCGAAGAGAAACCGACATGATTGTGACGGTTTTAGAAAGTCTAATTTTGGTTATACATAATAGAATAATCGAAAAATTGATATGGTATAAATTTTATAAAATAATCGATCGAACCGAACCATTGACACCCTAGTTTTGAACAACAGGTCTGGAAGGAAAGCGCCTTCGAAGAAACGTTACATGGACCAAAATCCAAATTATGACAAAAAGGTGTGCCTAATCATACTTGTAAATTTCACCATATTATAGATGATGGAACAATATACAATATAGTTTGTGAGTTTCAAGTATAATTAGGAATATCATGTGAAATAAAATGGCATTTCAATCATTCTCTCTCTTGTCAATCTTAACAATAATACATTTCCCGTACACCTTTAATTTTATACGTAAAGAATCAATGGATGGAGATTGAAATTTGACTTCTAAAACGCAGGAGAGTTCACATCAATAGGCTTTAGCCACGCAGATGTTAGAAAAAGGTGTAAGATTCCACTCACCAAAAATGGAATAAACATTCAAATGATGAGGTTTCCTTATACGGTCAAAATCTCTCGTAACATATTCGTTTGTTTCGAATATTTTTTGTTGTTATAGTGAAGTGATGTTATAGAGAACATATATTATAATATAATATGAAAATTAATTCTGAAAAAGCTTAACTTTTATAGAGAAATATTGTTATATAGGGATGTTGTTATATAAAGACGTACTCAAGTTCAACGGTCCGTAACTTGTTCTGATGATTGTTTGACACGTACAAAAACGTTGCATTCGACAAAGATTACGAGCTAGGCTCAAATATAAATTTCACATAATTTTTATATCAAATCAATAAATAAGTACTACTTCCTTTCTATGACTTTAAGTTCTCAGTTATGATTAATTTATTGATATTTAATCATGGTAAATCAGTATAATTTAGTGGGCGTTTGGACATAAGAATTGTAAAATTTCAAAATAAGAAAAAAAAAATTCAAGTGAAAATGGTATTTGAAATTTAGAGTTGTGTTTGGACATGAATATAATTTTGGGTTGTTTTTGAAGTTTTGTGAGTGATTTGAGTGAAAATTTTGAAAAATAGTTTTTTGGAGTTTTTCAAATTTTTAAAAATTTTCAAAATGAATTTTCAAGTGAAAATTGAAAATTTTATGAACAAATGTTGATTTCGAAAAAAAGAAAAAAATTTCGTATGTATAAACGGACTCTTAATATTGAACTATCGACAAAAATCACTTTTGGCTAAAAAAAAAAAAAAGGTACCATAGGATGAAATGCTGTAGCAGTGCACCTCCATATAACGAGCTAGCTGCCACATGATCGAGAAGACGGAGAATCACACAATTTCCTATTTCCTATTAAGGTGAAACACAGAGGCAATAATGCGGAACAAGCTGCAAAGGACAGGTGCTTTAAGAAGAAACTAGTTGAATTATTGCATTTGCAACTGCGAATTATGACTTGCCAGTCTAACCTATAGTTTTGTCATCTACTCCTATCGATAATCGCACTAATTTATCAGCCTGCACATGGAAGAGGTAACGTGACCTTGACCACATAGGGGTGTTGGTAGAAATTAATTAAAATAGAGATTTTTTCGTTCTTAACTAGAGATGTCAGGTTCGAGAGTTGGGATCGAGTCCTCTTTTATGGAGAGCGCTAAAATCAGCATATAAGTTTTTTACAAAGCGTATCGGACTACTACGTTTTGAACATAATACATGGTTAACCTAACGAAAAAGAGAAAAAAAGGGTGACATTGGTGTCATGGAGTGGCAAAGACATCATATAACAACTATTGTGGTCGGTTAATTTTGCTTTGGGACAACCCCTAACTCTATCATTATTATATAAAGATTGGGGTTTGAGACAAAGAAAGATCAAGATAGCATATTAGTTATTCATTTATACTTTATTTAGATTTGTTTTTAGTTCAAAAATCGATTGTGAATAGTTTTTCTGTCATCGAATAAGAACTCCTTTCAAGCTTATGTTTTATTTATAATTTTATCTAATTATACGTCCATGCTAACCATGGCCATTGAATTTGGACTCTTGTATAGATGATGGTTTAATGAGAATTGCAAATTTGGGAAAACTATTTTTAGTGTTCATTGAATTATCTTAACATATACTTCGTACTTTTGCTAGTAAAATATATAGTTGTAAGGTAGACGCTCTTTCCTTATAGGTCTTCCAACATCCAAAGTATCATACGAACCAATCCCATGCTAAGGTCTTTTTTTTTTTTTTTTTTTTTAGAGTTAATACTCTAAAATTTTCCTAAATTATTAATTATTTATCAATTGCGTACTTAAACTATCTGGTGCCCCAAAACTCCTGAATTATATTGCCTTTCATCATAAAACCCCCCTTGTTTATCCAGCATAACGTATGTAATAACTCGCTTGGGAATACGTGACGGCTGAAAAAAGCCATCAAAATGGCGTACATGGCACAATGTAACGGCTAATTAGCCTAACCCTCTTATTTGTTTTTAAATTTTCTTTTACTTTCTCCTTATTTCCTTTAATTCACATTTCTTTTTCATTTTTTCACCATTATTCTTCCTTATTTTTCATCTTTCTTCTTTATTTTTCACATTTTTTCTGTGTAGTTCTCCACATCCCCTAAAACATATTCCTTTCTTGTTTCCTCTTAAATAATTTATTCTTTTTTTATTTTAGTTTTCTTTCTTGTCTTACCCATATTATTGAAATAACACTTGTTTAAATCTTCTTGTTCAACCCAATAACTTATGGAGAATGAAGTTGAATCTTTTGAACCTTATGTGTGTAATCAAGAATTAGAGAATGCAGTTACAGGCCGATTGATTTTTTATTTGTGGAATGATATTTTTATAATCTTTTTTGTACAATATAAGATGATTTTTTCGGAAATGCAATACTATATGCCTTCATTTGTTAGTTTTTTTGTGCATTACAAAAAACACAATTAAACCTAAAAAATAAGGAAATATATAGATCCGATTTTGGCTAAAAATGTATCATTGCCATAGGTCATCCAAGAGCAATACATCATGAGTAAACTACATCAAAAACTTAGTACAAACCATACGTTAATATAGTTATACAGACGCACCGCTAAGAATTCAACATGAGATTTTAATATATAAAAAAATACAGTTTAGGGAGTTTTGGGACACCAAATAGTTTAATTATGTAATTGACAAAAAAGTAATAGTTTAATGGGGTTTTAGACTAAGTTAAATAGCTACGTGTAGTGCCACATGATATTTATTTTTTAGATATAGGAGCGTGTACTAGATGCACATCTGTCACGACCCAAAATTCAATTAGTTGTGATGGCACTTAACCCAACCAGTTAGGTAAGCCAACTAACAATAAACACAATCCAAATGAGATTAATAAGAAATCAATAATGAATTAACTGAACTTTTATACAAAAATTCAAGGACTAGTTGTACAAGTCATCAGCCACTAAGACTTAGATTTACAAAGCTGGTGTGAAATAAATACAATATTTATTTGGAATGTACATGAACAGAATTCAAATTTAACACTACCAAGGACAAGTGGTAGCTATATCTGGAAGATAGGTATATCCTCAATGCTAGCTCCCGCCATACACAACAACATCAACCCCAAAACTACACACAAGGTGAAGAAGTGTAGTATGAGTACAACATACCCCATTTACTCAATACATATTATAACTAACCTCAGCGAGGTAATAGAAGCAAGAATTATAAATGATACTCGTTATCATCTATACAGTTCATAATTCTAACAAGTACATAATAAAATATGATCAAATCCTGAAATCACAGATAAAACCAGATTGGTACTCTCAGTTTTCTCAACGTATTTCACTCAGTCAACAATCCAGCATTTAAGGAAGATATGCAAATAAATCAGGTAACAACCAAGAAAATTACAAGTAAAGATGAAATGCAAAATAACCAAATATCAATCCGTTGCGCGTAACCCGATCCAAATAGAATTCACATCACGGCTCTCAAGCCCACATCATAATCTCAGTAACCGAACCAAACCAATAACCGGCTCTCCTAGAGCTCACGTCAACTAGAAACCCATCGGTTTCTCATAATTCGCGTGTACACCATCAAGAGAGAAACATAAGAGGGTGACCCTAGGGAGAAGGATTCATATCTACACGTTGCACGGACAACTCACGTACTGCACGGACAACTCATGTGCCAAGAATAGATGCACACAGACAGCTCACATGCTAATGATATAACAACCACATGGATAACTCACGTGCTAATAATCACAATCCGTCCAACATGATCACGGATTCAATGTCACAATCCGCCCGGTATGGTCACAGGTACAATATCACAATCCGCCCAACATAGTCACATGCTACCAATCCAAACCATATCACACATAAATCATATATGCAAGAATACATGTACATGATCAAAGAACATCAAATTTCATAATCCTAGACTGGTATAAGTGACATGCTAAGGTGTATGCATGTGCAAAGTGTGCTATCATAGCTCAAATCGATAATTTCATCACGAAAATAGCAATTATCAAGTTCATTAAGGGGATTAGCCTCTATGTAACCTCAAACGTGGATCAAATAGTTCACAACAGGGTTACAAATATGGGAAACATCACATCATAACGCTTTAATAATCAATTTAAGGCATGTCATCGCCTAAGCACTACCCCGAGCATGGATAAATACCTCAGTGCTCACACATGGGCTCAAACCCCACACATATGTGCACCCATATCATGTAGCTATCACAAATAACTTCGGCAACTAGTGTCTCAATCAAATTTAGGTAAGATACTTACCTCAAGCAAGCCATACCGATACTCTAGAAATACCTTCCCGTGCGAAATGATATATGAATGGCTCGAAACTAGCCAAAAGCAACTCAAATACATCAAATATTGCCAAAGAAAACAAACTCAAACGATAAAGGTTGAGTCTTTAATAAAAAAATCAAAGTCAACCAAAAAGTCAATTAGGGACCACACCTCAAAACTAGACAAAACTTATAGATTCTTATAACTCATTATAATATGAGTCCAACCATACTAGTTTCATCTAATTCCGACTTTGAATCGATGTTCAAAAACCCAATTACTCTCTTTAGAAAAGTATTTGATAAAAACCCACAATTCTCAAATCAAAATATAGATTGATTCACAAATGAACTAGTGTAATCATGTTAAAGTACAAAAAATTAAGGTTATATACTGACCCCCATAAAAATTCGAGAAGAACGCAGCAAAAATCACCTCAATCGGAGCTTTAGAACTCAAGATATGCTCAAAATACGAAATGAACGGATTTTTTTTATATACAGGAATTTCCACTTTTGCGCCCAAAAAGAGGCACCTGCAGTTTTCCATCTGTCATTTCCACTTTTGCGGACAACTTTTCGCACCTACGGGGTCACAGATGCGGACCCCACTTCGCATATGCGAAGCACCGACAACAACTAAATTCTCCGACACTAAAATGGGCATAACTCCGTCATACGATGTCCAAATTCGACGATTTCTTTTGATATGGCTCCGTAATCACGATACGGATCTAATGATTCCATCAAAAATAGAATTTGGACCTCATTTTCTTACTATAGTATTATTTATACTTGAAAAAACGATGTCGAAACATAAAAAATAAGCGCATCACAATCCAAACCTATCTGAAACTCACCCGAGCCCCTCGAGACTCCGTCCGAATACACCAATAAGTCCCACAACATAATACGGACCTGCTCGAGGCCTCAAATCCCACATAACAATATTAAAACTACGAATTGCACCTCAAATCAAACTTAATGAACTTTTAAACTTTTAACTTCTAAAACTCATGCCGAACCATATCAAATCAATTCGGAATAACCTTAAGTTTTGGACACAAGTTTCAAATGACATAACAAACCTATTTCAACTTCCGAAACCACAATCTGAACCCGATAACAACAAAGTCAACTCCCGGTCAAACCTATGAACTTTTCAAACCTTCAAATTGCCAACTTTTGCCAATTAGCGCCAAAACCTTCTAGAAACATCCAAATGCAAATCTGGGAATACATGTCACGATCAGGAATATCACCATCATGACCGTGATTTTGCCTAAAACTTTACTTGCTAGGAAAGCCAACGTTAGCTAAATTTATTAACCAGTTTTAAACAATATAAATCAAAAGGTTAACAATAACAACCGAATAGTCTGAAATAAGGTGATAAAACTACCGAACAACGTAATCTAAATACAATCCCAGAAACTGGAGTCACAAAGACATGAGCGTCTAGAGTTGAATCTAAATAAAAAGCAATGATGAAATAAAAGGGGACTTCAGGATTGCGGACATCGTGCAACTATACCTCAAGTCTCCACAAATAGCTGGATCCGGGCAATCTCACTATGCGTTGCTGGGATCAACTCCGGTATCTGCACAACAAGTGAAGAGTATAGTATGAGTACAACCAACTCCATGTACTCTGTAAGTGCCGAGCCTAGCCTCGACAAATTAGTGACGAGGTTAAGACGGGCCACTTACAATAACCTGTACGCAATGATAATAATAATAACAGGAAAACAGGAAATGGAAGTAAAGCAATTAACTCTTGAAAACGAACTCGAAATTCAACTACCAGAGAGCCCAGAATAACAAGGCTCATAGCCTCATATCACAATGTCGAGGCTAATTCAACAATCACAAACAAGTACCACATATGTAATCCATTGTGGCGTGCAACCCCATCCCACCATATCATCATCTGTCCATATCATAATCCATCTTTATTCCACTATTTCAGTTCATTACCTTTCAATTTTCGTTGCGGCATGCAACCTCCTCCCCAAACAATTTCAATCATCAACATAAACAATTCAACAACCAAATTTACAAGAATTTCTACATCAAGAGGGTAAATGTGAAACGCAATAAGGAATCATAAAATAATCAAAGAATCTCTAACAACTTGAAGTCTCAACTTTACCAATTCATCGGTATATAACAACTAAACAACTCATGTAAGTGAAACCACATTATAGGATGCAACAAATACTACAAATCAAAAGAGACAAGTAAAGCATGTGACAATTTAAGGTATGCAACTAAAGCAAGTATAAATAAGTAGCAAATAAGCATGGAGTCATGGGAGGAATGGACAAATTAAGGCAAAGGAATAATTAAATAACAAGTAACAATTATGGAATAGAAGTCAAATAAAGGCATGTAACAATTAAGGCATGAAGTAAGATAAATCATGAAATAAATGAAAACATGAAAATAAATATCTATTCCCCGCATGCTAGATCCCATGACAATGTATATACACTCACCGCCTCGCATATACACCGTTTCCCCATATAATTCACATAACACAAAGTTCAAGAATTTCTAATTCCCTCAAGTCAAGGTTAGACACAACACTTACCTCACTCCGCAACCAAATCAATGCTCAACCGCGACTTTTCCTCTAGAATTAGCCTCCAAACTAATTAAATCTAACCAAATATAGTTCAATAATTCCAAATAGGCTTTAGAAACTACCCACGAGTGAAAAAGATTCAATCTTTAATGATTTTGGAAAAGGTCAACAAAAGTCAACCCCGGACCCGCTTGGTCAAAACCCGAGATTCGGACTAAAATAAAATTACCCATTTACCCCCAAGCCCAGTTATGTCATTAGTTTCAAAATTCGACTTCAATTTGAGGTCTAAATCTCAATTTCTCAAAATCTCCAATTTTTACCTGAATCCCTAATTTATACTATTAAAAAGCATAGATTAAAGGTTAAAAATCAATGGGTGTTTATGAAAATGCAAGAAATAAGTTAAAATGTACTAACCTATGAAGTTAGGAAGAAAAATTGCTTCAAAATTGCCTCTAGGCCGAGCTCAAACTTGAAAATGGTGAAAAATGAGAAGACTCCCGATTTTAAAACTTTAAATCACTGGGCGTCAGGTGTTCTTCGCGTTTGTGAAGCACCTAACGCGATCGCGAAGCATAGAGGCCCAAATGGGCTTCACGTTTGTGATGGCCTCACCCACCTGGCCGTCGCGTTCGCGATGGCATCACCCACCTTGCCTTTGCGTTCACCAGCCTAGGCTCGTGTTCGCGTAGAGTATACCCCAGCATGCCCCCAGACCCATTAACCCATCGCATTTGCATGAGTACGGTCGCGTTCGCGAAGGGTAATCCCTCTACTGCTTCGCGTTCGCAACCACACCCTTGTGTTCGTGTAGAAGGAATCCGCCCCCATCCCAATTTTTGCAAGCGTAGCTTCGCGATCACGAAGCACAAAACACCAGATATCAACAGATAGCTGAACCAACAATTTTCTAAGTTCAAATGGTCCGTTGCCTATCCGAAACTCACCTGAGCCCCTCAGGCTCCAAACCAAACATGCACATAAGTGCAATAACATCATAAGAACTCGCTACCATAATAACACCTAGACTTATGAATCGGACATTAAAATGTATGAAGTTTTCAAAGAAACTCAAGAACTTCCAAATTCACAACCGAGAGTCTGAATCCTATCATCAACTCCGTTTTACACCAAATTTTGCAGATAAGTTTCAAATAGCAAAATGAACCTATATCAAGTTTCGGAATTGAAATCCGAACTTGATAGACATAAAGTCAACCTACGTTCAAACCTAGGAAATCTTTAAATCTTCAAGTTACTAGCTTTTGACAAATCAAGTTAGGGACCTCCGGATTCAATTTTGGGCATACGCCCAATTCCAATATCACCATCTGGACCTAACGGTACCGTCAAAACTCTGATTCGAGGTCAAATATACAAAAGTCAAACTTGGTCAACTCTTCCAACTTAAAGCTTCTTATTTAAGAATTATTCTCCCAAATCAATTTCTGAACAACACGAAGACCAAAATCGACCACACACGCAAGTCGTAATACATCATATGAAGCTACTCAAGACCTCAAACTACCGAACAGAATGCCAATGCTCAAAAGGATCGGTCGGGTCGTTACGTTCTCCCCCACTTAAACATATGTTCGTCCTCGATCGTGCCAAGAGTCGTTCCAAATCCATCAGATCACTGTATAAACTCATCACACATATAATGGGTGATACCACTTCACCACAATCCATATAAGTCCAACAACACAACCTAACTGAAAATCCTTACTTCAACTTTAGTCCACAAACCTAAGACCCAAATCTATACATCTTGAATCCATCATGAGGCCCGATTTTTGCATCTATACACTGTATAAATCTGAACAAGCTGTATCAATCCATAACCATATTCCAAGACATAATCACATGATATACTACATAACTCAAATACTCATAGCAATAACTTCCTACCACAATAACTGCTCAATAACAAACCCGGTACCGGAAACAAACGTCATATCGAATAAAATCTTGTTCTAAACCTTCGTACACAACCAATGATGAAAGAAACACGTAAAAACTCATAACCACTCATCAGATCAACAAGTCGTGAAGCTCTCTCGCCCAACAAGAACCATAACCCAAATTATAAGGTGACTAGTGATGTTATTCTTCCAAATATACCTTAATCAGATTTGATAGCACTCATTCCAGGTCCAATAACCCCACGTCATCCAGTACAAGATACTCGACCGATATGCCATGCCAATGCCATCTATACCCCCATACCGTGCAATCCGTGCACCAAATAAGCAACAACTCGCATATACACAACGATGGAAAGAGAATCTAATGAGAGTACCGTCCCGAAAGATATACATACATCACCACAAAGCGCAATGCTATGAACCCATCACACAAAGGAGAACAAAAAAACACGAAATTAACAGAAAGGATCATATCCCAACATAACTCCACTGCGATACATGACCCCATCCAAACACCGGTCCACATGGAATACTTTAAGCCATGATGCTCACAATCAACAACCATATGCATATCAACAAAAAACACACAAAGTGCATGACCATAATCATGGAGAAATGGATAGCACAATATACCACCAATAGGAAAGACCATAACCAAGGCGCAATCAACCTTTCAACAACCCAAGAACCATCTCGTTCAAATTTTCCCCAAGGCCCAACAAAAATGCATTATATGTGTAAATAGTCAACAGTCTCATAACCCCTCGTAGCATAGAAGAGTAACACATGGAACATACCAGATACGAATAAGATCAACTCTAACCCCTCCAACAATAGCTGTGTTGAGTAACAAATCTGACCTGATGTAGAAGGCACATCCTCATTAGGCCTACCGGTGGCCTCCAAAACAATTCTGATCCTCCCGAAATAGGTAGATAACCTCCAAAAATTCCACAGTAACCTATCCATAACATATACAATCAGCCATCAACTTCTTAACATACCTTTACCTCCATAACCAAGGAACAAATCCCTAGAATACATGAATCACCAATATCTGATCCCAACTCCACCACTTGAATGACTAACACATCCCTCATATACAATCATCTCACGAGAAATACTTCTATAATTCTTCCGTACCACATAGAAAAATATAAACATCAACAGTCGATCAATTAGACTAGTACCGTAATACCAATGAAGCATCCGTAAATCAAAACATAGTGCCCCTTCTGAAATGCGCACCATTCTCAGGTGATATCAGATAGTGCCAGCTTTCTTCTAAACATCAGAAACCGTCCATATTGTCTAGAACTCATGCTTTCCTTCGAAGTTGAACCACAAACTTGTACATGCAAACCCCGATCTCACACGATGCACCGCCTCTACCATACTTTCATATGAAAGCACAAGAATCACATTATCAACTCTACATCACAAGTAGAATATATACTCAATTAGCTGGAAACCTTCCACTTGATCCCATCCAAGCAAAAATCACAACGCGCAACAAACTCCCCGTGTCTGTAGAAAATATCCATCCCAAGTCGTGGTCGACACCATCGAGAACTCTTCAGAACCCATTTTTCACATAACCAAGCCATTAGAACTGATTCTCTCAAACTCAACCAAATTACATAGATTGTAAAACCTAGGAGAATTTCCACAAAACACTAGTATAGACTCACCACATCAAAAGAACCGATCATTTCTACTATCATGCTGATGCAATCTACTATCAAGGTGTACTATTCCTTTGAGTTCCTTACGAATTGCCTTCAAGTTAACACTTCTCTTTGCTAGTACACCACGATCCTTAACCCAAAGCTCACCACAAGAGATCTTAGCATGAAACCATATTGTCCTAAAGCCCATAAGTCACTACATTCCCTCTTAGCACCCGATAGTACCGCAACCGAACTGCCCACTCTGAAGAGACCTTCCGCAATTCTGAAGTTGTTTTTTTAACCTCTTTGATATTGAAATATAGAATCACTAATGATATAGAAATACTGCAAGTCTCGGCACCAACCAAATGTAAATCTCAAATCTCTAATGTACCACCCCAAACGAGCTGAACAACATGTGCTCTATTAGTACTCCAACACCCAAATAAGGAACCCCACTTTGACGCAACCGAGTGACTCCCTTTTCTTAGAACATTACATCTATCACGAATGACTCCCATAATACCCTTACTCCATAATTACCATGATCCCGTACTGTAATTCATCCAAATCCTTCATGAACTCATGTAGCACTAATCATAAAAATACTTCAAATCATTTGCTAAACTCATATTCATCTTCGTGACAAACAAGCCAACTTCCTCAAGCGATCAAAACTCAAATCATAACACATGTAACCTACCAGTAGAAAGAAACTCTCCACGGAATCATCAAAAGAATCACACAACCTCAGAACATCTCGCAACAGATAACCTACCTGCTTAGCCTCAAACTGGCATTTCTCTATGCCTTTTCATGGCTACAACCACTATGCAACAGACTAACCTATCACCAAAACACAGAAAACACATCTCGTGCCTCATCCATGGAATCATAAGTCGTCGATGCACAGCTGATACCGGGAGCTGAACATAACACACGAGTGAGTGGAAGGAATTCAAAGAGATACGCTTCAAGCTGAATCAATGTTGCACGATAAGGAAAGAAAGATAGAAAGTTTATCCTAGATGCCATGTAGCCTCTAGAAGATAGATATAGATGTCATCATACTGATCTGCAAGACTCTATTAGACACGTGTTCATGATTCGTAGAACCTATAAACCTAGAACTATGATACCAACTTGTCACGACCCAAAATCAAACTAGCCGTGATGGCACCTATCTCAACCCGCTAGGTAAGCCAACTAACAGTCAACACAATCTGAATAATATTAATAAGAAATCAATGATGACTTAACTAAACTTTTATACAAAAACTCAAGGACTAGTTGTACAAGTCATGAGCCACTAAGACTTAGATTTACAAAGCTGATGTGAAATAAATACAACATCTATTTGGAATGTACATGAACAGAATTCAAATCTAACACTACCAAGGACAAGTGGTAGCTATATCCGGAAGACAGGTACATTCTCAATGCCAGCTCTCGCCATACATAACAGAATTAGCCCCAAAATCTGCACGCAAGGTGCAGAAGTGTAGTACGAGTACAACCGACCCCATGTACTCAATAAGTATCATAACTAACCCCGACGAGATAATAGAAGCAAGAACTATAAATGATACTCACTATCACATGTACAATTCATAATTCCAACAAGTGCATAAGAGAAATATGATCAAATCATGAAATCACAGATAAAACCACATTGGTGCTCTCAGTTTTCTCAATGTATTTTGCTCAGTCAACAATCCAGCATATAAGGAAGATATGCAAATAAATCAGGTGACAACCAAGAAAATTGCAAGTAAAGATGAAATGCAATAACCAAATATCAATCTGTTACGACGCACAACTCGATCCAAATAGAATTCACATCATGGCTCGCAGGCCCACATCATAATCTCAGTAATCAAACCAAACCAGAACCATCTCTCTTAGAACTCACATCAACCAAAAACTCATAGGTTTCTCATAATATGCGTGTACAACATCAAGAGAGAAATATGAGAGGGTGACCCTAGGGGGGTGGATCCATATCTACATGCTGCACGGATAGCTCATGTGCTGCACGCATAACTCACATGCTGCACGTATAACTCATGTGCCAATAATATCAATATTTGGATTCGCACGGACAACTCACGTTCTAATGATATAACAATCGCACAGACAGCTCACATGCTAATAATCACAATCTACCCGGCGTGGTCCCAAGCTCAATATCACAATCCGCCTGGCGTAGTTACAGGCATAATATCACAATATGCCCAGCATGGTCACATGCTACCAGTCCGTGCCATATCACACATAAAGTAGATATGCAAGAATACATGTACTTGATCAAATAACATCAAATTTCAGAATCCTGGACTAGTTTAGGTGACATGCTAAGGTATATGGATGTGCAAAGTATGCTATCATAGCTCAAATCAACAATTTAATCACGAAAAAGCAATTATCAAGTTCATTCAGGGGATTAGCCTCTATGTAACCTCAAACATGGATCAAATAGTTCACAACATAATTACAAATACGGGAAACATCATAGCATAAAGCTTTAACAATCAATCTAAGATATGTCATAGCCTAAGCACTACTCTGAGTATGGATAAATACCTCGGTGCTCGCACACGGGCTCAAACCCCACATATATGCACACCCATAGCACGTAGCTATCATAAATAACTCCGGCAACTAGTGCCTCAATCAAGTTTAGGTAAGATAATTACCTCAAGCAAGCCAAACCGATAACCTAGAAATGTCATCCCACTCAAAACGACCTCCGAACGGCTCAAAACTAGCCAAAAGCAACTCAAATACATCAAATAATGCCAAAGGAAACAAACTCAAACGATAAAGGTCGAATCTTTAATCAAAAACTCAAAGTCAACCTGGTCTCGCACCCCGAAACCCAACAAAACTTACAAATTTCGATAAACCATTCGAATACGAGTCCAACCATACTAATTTTATCTAATTCCGACTACGAATCTATGTCCAAAACCCAATTATTCTCTTTAGAAAAGTGTTTGATAAAAATCCACAATTCTCCAATCAAAACATAGATTAATTCACAAATGAACTAGTGTAATCATGTTAAAATACAAAAATTTAGGTTACACACTGACCCCCATGAAAAGACGAGAAGAACGCCGCGAAAACCACCTCCATCAGTGCTCTAGAACTCAAGATATGCTCAAAATACCAAATGAACGCAGTTTAATTTTTTTATACACAGGAATTTCCGCTTTTGCGCCCAAAAAGCCGCACATGCAGTTTTCTTGCTGTCATTTCCACTTTTGCAGACAAATTTTCGCACCTGCGGGGTCGCAGATGCGGAGCCCACTTCGCATCTGCGAAGCACCAGCAACAACTAACTTCTTCGACACTAAAATGGGAATAATTCCTTCAAAAGATGTCCAAATTCGACGATTCTTTTTTAAATGGCTTCATAATGACTCCGTAATTACGATAGGATCTAATGCTTCAATCAGAATAGAATTTGGAGTTCATTTACTTCATGTTGTACCATTTATGCTTGAAGAAATAACGTCGAAACCTTCTAGATACATCCAAATGCAAATGCAGGCATACGCCCAAGTCCAAAATCACCATCCGGACCTAATGGTACCGTCATAACACCGATCCGAGGTCAAATACACAAAAGGCAAACTTGATCAGTTCTTCCAACTTAAAGCTTCCTATTTAAGAATCATTCTCCAAAATCAATTCCGAACAACTCGAAGACCAAAACCGACCATACACGTAAGTGGTAATACATCATATAAAGCTACTCAAGACCTCAAACCACTAAACAGAATATCAATGTTCAAAATGACCGGTCGGGTTGTTACAACGTCTAAGATTGCAACAAGGGGTTCTAATATGAAGGCAATATAGTTCAAGAAATTTTAAGGACGCACAATTATTTAACTATGTAACTAAAAAGGTTAATAGTTTAGGGGAGTTTTAGGGTATTAATTCTATTTAGAAGCATGAATTGGTACCTCTGGTGCTTTGAGGCTGAAGCTTCTTCAAATTAGAACAATTTAAACAATATTGCTAAGGAAAGGAAAATCTATTATATACTTGCACCTAGAACATTATATATATATATATATATATATATATATATATATATATATATATATATATATATATATATATATATATGTGTGTGTGTGTGTGTGTGTGTGTGTGTGTGTGTGTGTGTGTGTGTGTGTGTGTGTGTGTGTGTGTGTGACCGTATTTCTTCTATTATTTACTACACTTTAATTGTGTTTGAGCTAAAATGTAAAGAATTTATATTCATTATGTGATTTTGTGGTGTAAGTTATAATTTTGAGCTAAATTGTGTTGTTAGAGCTAAAATGGACAATATGGAGTTTCGAAGGTTGAGTGGAAGCCCAAGAAAATCATCCGGAATCACATTTGAGATTCAAGGACCGGCTGTGCATGCGAAAATTGAAAGTAAAATGAGAAACTGAGGAAAATGACCTGAGATGTCGCCCAAGGCGTTGCATCAATGGAAAAATTCATCAAAACTTGAGAGAGAAGAAAAATAGATTGATTGGTCTGGAAAAATACACTATTGCCTCGTGCCATGCCTCTTGGTAGTACAAATTTCTGCCAGATTTTGTACTTCGGCTCATTAAGGGTATTTCGGTCCAGGACTACTCTTAAGCGGTTAAATACACTATAGACACGTTTTTAAGGCGAGTCTGGTCTAGGAAGAATTGGAGAGTGTCTAAGACATAGAGACACAAGAATTTATTGGGTTTTCAACCAATGATCAGTTCAATACGAGAGTTTGAATTACAACGATAATTTTAATGAATTTTATGTCTTTAGACTTCTCTATGATGAACTCCTCTACACTTATGAAGCAGTTTACTTTTGTGTTTGACAAATATTGTATTTTGATTGTTGTTTTGTGGATTTAACTCTTGTTTAATTTCTTGAATTTGTTGAAGGAGCTTTAGTTTTAGTTGTGAAGTTATTCTTTATCTTTTTTAATCGGAAGAGGAGCATCTTATTGAATATCATTACAGTGTTTGCCTTAGAATATTTTGGTGATTCTTGAAGTAATCGAAAGAGTTATTTGAGTTACCGTTTGAATTGAGATAGGAAAATATACGCGAGAAGTTTCTCTTAAGACCATTCCAATCAACAAATTTCTTGCTTATTTTTAATGTGCTTCACATTAGTTTATTTCATAAAATTTAGGTTTATTCGAGAGAAGAATCTTGAAGGCTCTAAGCTAATCACCTATTGAAATCACTAGAATCAATAGAATCTTAAAAATGAATTTAAACTGAGTTAGATCCTACGTAGTGTCACGACCCCATATTCCCACCTTAGGATGTCGTGAAGGAACCTAGTCTCTAGGACTAGGTAAGCCTAACACATAAGAGAATTTAATAGAAATAACAACTAGAAGTATTAAATTAAATTGATAAATCTCATGATAACATCAATACTGAATATCAATCACAAAATTTCCAAAATCGGTGAAACTGAGTCATAAACTCTAAGAAGTACACTAGAAATCTCAAAATATAATAATGTGTAATGTGAAGATAACAGTAGAAAAGGCAGTAGTAGAAGGTAACTCTGAGGCTTGCGAGCGTCAAGCAGGTGTACCTTGAAGTCTCTGAGATATTCGAGTCAACTCACAGGCGTCCACGGGCAGAAGTACCTGGATCTACATAAAAATGTGCAGAAGCATAGCATGAGTACACCAAAACGGTACCCAGTAAGTATCAAGCCTAACCTCGGTAGAGTAGTGACGTGGCTATATCAAGATACCTACTAGACATAGAACCCTGTGCAAAATATTAATATAATCTAATAAAAAAAAGAAAGAGAAGCATAAGCAATCACCCTACCTTCCTGCATCAATACACATCTGATGCCAATCTGCGAAGCATCACAATACACTGTATATAAACCCAATGTTGAAGGCAATACTAGAACTGGAGTTTTGGTCAAGGCAATCTTGAGCTTCTAAATCTCTCCTCACACTCATCAGACCACCTGAATGGGGCACCCTTCTGAGTCAATCTGGTCAAAGGAGCTGCGATGGATGAAAACCCCTCTACAAAACGGAGATAATAACTAGCCGAGCCTAGAAAAATCCGGATCTCTATAGCAGAAGACGGTCTGGGCCAACTCTGAACTGCCTTCACCTTCTTCGAATCCACCTTAATCCCCTTAGACGTGGAGAATTTTGCATATAACTTCTTCTCTCTCAAGGTCAGGAACACAATCCTCAAGTGTTGCTCATGATCCTCCCGATTGCGAGAATACACCAATATGTCGTCAATGAACACGATGACGAAAGAATCAAGATATGGATGGAACACACTATTCATCATGAGCATAAATGTTATTGGGGCGTTGGTTATCCCAAATGATATCACGAGAAACTCATAGTGGCCATAGCGAGTCCTGAAAGCAATCTTCGGAATGTCTGAATCCCAGATCTTCAGCTGATAATAATCTAACCTCAAATCAATCTTCGAGAAACACTGTAGCACCCTGAAACTGATCAAATAAGTCATCAATGCGTGATAGTGGGTACTTGTTCTTGATTGTAACTTTGTTCAACTACCCATAATCAATACACATCCTTATAGAGTCGTCTTTCTTCTTCATTAATAGAACTGGACCACCCCAAGGCGAGACACTTGGTCGGATAAAATTCTTATCAAGAAACTGCTCAAGCTGTTCTTTTAATTTCTTCAACTCTACTGGTGCCATACGATATGGTGGAATAGAAATGGACTGAGTGCCCGACACCAGGTCAATACCAAAATCGATATTCCTATCGGGCGACATGCCCGCTAGGTGTGTTGAGAACACATCTGGGAAATCCCTTACTACCGAAACTGACTCAACAGTAGGAGTATCAACACTAACATCCCTTACAAAGGCTAGATATACTTCACACCCTTTCTCAACCATTCATTGTGCCTTAAGAAAGGACACAACCCTGCTAGGAATAAAATCCAATATACCCCTCCACTCCAACTGCGACAAACCTGGCATAGCCAATGTCACGGTCTTGGCGTGACAGCCTAAGATAGCAACCAATCCATGCCCAAGATCACGTCAAAGTCTACCATACTGAGTAGCAATAAATCAACTCTGGTCTCATAACCACCAAAGCGACTAAACACGGTCTACAACAATAGAATTTTATGATGAAACAACCTCCGTCCTACCCATAAAAGCATAGAAATGAGCCTGACCTTCCCCTCTAGGGCGACCTCTAACCACCTGATCCCTAGCCCTAGCTGGAGGTGCAGGTGGAGGCAACTGAAGCAGCAACCATAGTTTGTGAACCTTGTGGACCCAGTGGAATCCATGGAGCCTGTGGAGGTGCACCCCTACTAATCCTAGGACAGTCTCTCACCATATGCCTGGTATCACCACACTTGAATCAAGCTCTCGATGGGCGTGGCTGCTGAAACTGACTCTGTCCTGGTCGACTAGACTGACTACTGAAGGCACCCCGTGCAGGAGGTGCACTTGAAAGTAGTTATGTATAATGGGCAACCTGATACCTCGGAATAGCCAGAGCATTGCGAGTAGTTGAAAGTGTTGAATGGACTGGGCGGCTCACATATGACATACCCTCTGCCATGATGGGCTGAAACTGCAGCGTGGGACCACTAAATCCTCCAGAACCTCGAGGCCTCTTGGCCTCCCTGCCCTCTCTCTCCCGGCCACGCATACCCTCCATCCTCCGAGCGATCTCTACAACCTGCTGAAACGGAGTATCCGTCTCCAACTCTCGAGCCATATTGAATCTAAGACCATAACTGAGCCCCTCGATAAATCTACGGACTCGCTCTCTAACTGTAGAAACCAAATCAGGTGCATGTTGGAACAACTCACTGAATCTGATGGCATACTCTGACACTATCATAGTCCCTTGGTGCAGCTGCTCAAACTCTGTGGACCATGCATCCCGGAGGGTCTCGGGAACAAACTCTCTCAAAACTATATCTGAAAACTGAGCCCAAGTGAGTGGAGCTGCATCAACTGGTCTACCCTCCTCGTAAGCCTGACACCACTTGTATGCTACTCCTGACAGTTGAAATGTATTAAAGGAAACTACGCTCACCTCCACAATACCTATGGTGCAGAGAATACAGTGGCACTTGTCTAGAAAACCTTGCGCATCCTCAGTAATTGTGCTATTGAAAGTAGGAGAATCATACTTATTGAACCTCTCAAGTCTCCTTTGCTCCTTCTCAAATGCTTCTGGCCTAACCTCAAGCTGAACCGGAATAACAGGTTGTCCTGACATGACACCCGGAACATGATCGACATGGACCCGCTGCTCTGGAGTGTGGGCCGCGGGAGTCTGAGCTCCTCCCCCAGCCTGAGATGTAGCTGGTGCAGCGAGGATCAATCCCACCTGAGCTAAAGTGCCGAACATGCTCAAAAAGTGTTCTAGGGTCTCCTAGAGTCTAGGGGTGACAACAGGCACCTCGGGTGCCTGTCCCCCAACCAGAGCTACTGGTGGCTCCTCAATCGCTGCTTGAGCAGGTGCTCTAGCTGCAGCACACGCCTTTTCTCGGCCTCTACCTCGGTCCCGGCCTCTCGCGGATCTAGCAGGGGTGCGAGTGTCTAATCATCTAATCCAGCAGTGTGTGTCCTCACCATCTATGAGAGAATAGAAAGACAAAGACTCAAATTTCAAAATCAACAAATTCGCACGATAAGGAATCAAAGAAGAATAATTCTTTCTAATAGATCCATAGCCTCTCGAAGATAAGTACAAACGTATTCGTACTGATATGAAAGACTCTACTAAACATGCTATGACTCGTATCACCTATGAACCTAGAGTTCTGATACTAACTTGCCATGGCCCTAAATTCCCACCTTAGGATATCGTGATGGCACCTAGTCTCTAAGACTAGGTAAGCCTAACACATAAGATAATTTAACAGAAACAATGACAAGAAGTATTAAATTAAACTGATAAATCTCATGATAATATCAATACTGAATATCAATCACAAAATTTTCAAAACCGGTGAAATTGAGTCATAAGCTCTAAGAAGTACACTAGAAATCTCAAAATACAATATTGTTTGATGTGAACATAACAGTAAAAAAGACAGTAGTAGAAGGTGACTCTGAGGCCTAGGATCGTCAAGCATGTATACCTTGAAGTATCCGAGATATCCGAGTTAACTCACTGGCCTCGGGCACAAACATAAGTACTGGATCTGCACAAAAATGTGCAGAAGCGTAGCATGAGTACACCATAATGGTACCCAATAAGTATCAAGCCTAACCTCCGTAGAGTAATGACGAGGCCAGGTCAAGACACCTATTAGACATAGAATCCTGTGCAAAACATTAATATAATCTAAATGGAAAACAAAGATATAAATGACAACAAAACATTGCGATGATATAAGGCGAACAACGGAAATTAAAGCAATAAAGGACAACAAAGAATGAGCATATAGTAAGAACAACAAGTAATCAAATACAATCAAAATACATGTAAAACAAATGAAGGAGTAATAATAATCGTTCAATCAACAAGCCTTTTTAACATAGAATGTACAACAAGAATCACAACCGATGCACCACACCTCTTATCCATATTTCACAATTTACAAATCACAATCTTCCTTATATTGTCGTGTGAGCCTTGCATTTATATTTTTAAAAATATTCTTTTCCGAAAAAGCAACACGCGCTTTAGCCCCCTTATCTCACCGAGTGGCTACAAGTAATTTTCTTACTAGCAACACGCGTATAAATCCCACCTTATCTCATCGTATGCACATCAACCCCTATCCTTATACCACCGCATGCATATCAATATCACAACACAATAATCAACTCGCACTACATGTGCCCATATGCCACAACATATGGCATTAAAGTGACAGACATCAACTCGCACTACACGTTCGATCCCCAGCAGAGTCGCTAAAGCTGTCACACCTCTTTTTTCCCGAGGGATGGGGGGAGTTTTTCCAATTAAAGTGACATTATTCGAAATGGGATTATTTATTTAATTTTTCAGAGTCGCCACTTGGAATAATTGTTATGGTGTCCCAAGTCACCAGTTTATTTTAAAATCCCAAATCGAGGAGATTGACTCTATTTATGGTCCGCGAACACAGAAGACTGGGTAAGGAATTCTGTTAACCCGAGAGAAGGTGTGAGGCACTCCCAAGTTCCGTGGTTTTAGCACAGTCTCTTAACAATTAATACTTGGCCTAATTATCTGACTTATTATATGTTTTAAACCTATTGTGCATTTTACCTTTTGGCCACTTTTAATTATTTGCTTAACCAATTTTAGTATTTATGAAATTTATTTGAACAAGCTACGATATCGTACATTTTGTCGTTTTGGTACACATTGCAAACCGCGCCATGTGAAACACACCCGCGATTTACAACAAGTTTATTTTTATTATTATTTGAAGTTATGGTCAAGTCGCGTGAAACGCACACTTGAATTGGGGTTTACATATCATGACTATGCTACGGGAGCCGTACCCATAGTCATGATAATTTATTATTAATCGCGCCTAAAGCAAGCTACGATGTTCATGAATTATTTGTCTTAAACTAATTTGAGAATTTGTAAAGCCATAAGAGTATTTCATTGTAGAAAAACATGAAATAGATTAAATTAATTATTCAAGGACTATAAAAGGGGGCCGATGTATGAGATTAATGGGCCTAGAAGATTTCAAGCTTTGACCCAAAGATAAAATAACTTTCTTCATTAGCTTATAGTAACCTCACAACCCCACTTCCTTCAACGGCCCATGTGTCTAGGACCAAAAATTGGATCTTCACGAGTGACATAATTATAGTTAAACTTGTTTAACAACTTAACTCTATACTTTAAACAATTGACAAATTAATTTAAAATAAATATGGAACTACTAAAGCACATTTATTAACACATGAAGGAATAAATAACCAAACAGAGACATAACCTTGCATGAGCTTCCATTCCAATAAGAAATTATCTTTTTCTTATGAACATCACAACTCACTTATCAATTAGCAAATTTCATTAAACCATTCATGGATGAACCCTTTTATAAGAGAAAATGCTAATGAACTAAGATAAATATACAAAGGAGAAGCTCAAAATTTGGCAGCATGCTTAACAGAGAATAATTTCATTCACTAAGATAAATATACAAAGGGGAAGCTCAAAATTTGGCAGCATGCTTAACAGAGAATAATTTCATTCATTCAAGATATAAATGAACACCAAAGAACACCAAAAGAAAAAGAAATAACTCATATCATAAATCAAAACAAGATAAGAAGTGGACCTCAACTAAAAAACTCATTGTTTCGACTAGGTTTGGATGGTAGTTTTTGGTATTAAAAGGGCTGTTCTATGGAGGTTCAAGGGTTATTTCTGGGTGGTGTTTTGGCTGGAGTTTTTCGAAAGAAAGACGAAGAAAGAATGATATGAATAGAAATCCCCTTAGCGTATAAGAAGCAAAAAACATTTCTCTCAAATCCCTCTCCTATTTTTTCCTCTTTCTCTCCTCCTTTTTTTCTCCTCACATTTCTCTTCTATTTATAGAAAAACTTTCGGAATTTTTTCAGATTTTTTTATTTTTTATTTTTTATTTTTTTTATTTTTTAATTAAAAAGAATTTTCACTTCCCATTTTTCTTATTTAAAAAATAATAATTTCCCACTTTCCTTTACTTTTATTTTTTAATTTCCTAATTTTTACTTTTATTATATTTAAATTCCCACTTTTTTTACTTTTTTTTTTATTTTCCATTTATTTTACTTTTCTTTTTTTTTTTAATTTCCACTTACTTTTACTTTTTTTTTTTTAGAAACAATTTTGAGCTACCTTTACTTTTTTTTTTTAAATTTCGACTTTCTTTTACTTTTCGCTTTTTAAATTTCTACATTCTTTTACTTTTATTTTATTTTTTAATTTTCCACTTTCTTTTACTTTTTTATTAAATAATTTCCACCTACTTTTACTTTTAGTTTTTTTAATTATATATTTCTAATTTTTTTATTTTTTTATTCCCATCCGAAAATTTTTAAAAAAATATTTAAACTTTTTTTTTTGATTTTTTAATTTATTTTATTTTTAAAAAAAGATAAAAATAAAAATAAAAATAATACTAATAGTAATAATTGACCTTTTAAATTATTATTAATATTTTACCCTATATATAAATAAATAAAAAATATAACAAAGCTAAAAAATATATATTAAATTTCTGAAAATATTTACATAGTAGAAGGTGATAAAAATTCAAATATAGTAAAAAAATTAGGTGCTCACAGGCATGTAACAACAAGTGCTAATAAATTCATGTAAGAGCAACCTCGACAGTGGAAACTAGAACATGTAATGACAACTTCAGTTAAAGCAGGTAAGAATAAACTTGACAGCAAAAGGTAGAACAAATGATAACAATTTCAATTAAATACATATGATTAGCCTAAGAGTCTAAACCGGTCAAATATGCACATAAAAGCTCGTGTATACACTCGTCACCTCATGTACACGTCTTCCACATGATTCAAATAGTACAATCAAACACAATCCTAAGGGGTGGTTTCCCGACACAAAGTTAGACAAGATACTTACCTCAAACAAGCTAAATCAATCCACTGATAAGCCCTTCCCATGTAATCCAACTCCGGACGACTCGAATCTAGACAAAATGACTTAATATTATAAATAAAAGTCACATGAAGCAATTCTGGATAATAAAGATTCAATCTTTAATGAAAACAAAAGGTAAACTCAAAAAGTAAACCTCGGGCCTGCACCCCGGAACATGGTCAAACTCATAAATTTCGAATACTCATTCAATTACGAGTCCAACCATACCAAAATCATCCAATTCTGACCTCAAATCGACCTTCAAATCCTCATTTTATACTTTAGGAAAGTTTTTACTAAAATCCCCGATTTCTCCAATTCAATCACCAATTAAAGGATAAAAATGAAGATGGGATCATGACTAATGGACAAATCCGAGTCAATAATAATTACCACGATCCAAATCGTAAAAATTTACTCCAAAATCTCCCAAAATCGAGCTCTACAACTCAAAATATGTTAAAATGAACCAAACCCTCGAAATAGATTATTATATAATCTGCACAGGTGTTATATGTCATGATTGTGGGACCTACGTCGTGATCGCGAAGAACAAACCATCATTGTCTCTGAATTGGCCTACGCGAACACGATGCATGACCACCTTGCCACTAAGCGAACGCGGGAAGCCTTACGCGATCGCGAAGGCTTACAGCCTGAAGCCCCCCCCCCCCAGCTAAACTCCCTTCTACACGAACGCGTCAACCTTAACACGATTGTGGAGACCACTTCACCCAAATCTTCGCGAACGCGGTTAACAACCCGCCTTCCGTCAAGGACACCCTACGCGATCGCGAAGAAGGAAACCAGAACTGAGAACCAGCAGTTCCAAAACATGGAGAAATTGCCCGAAACTCATTCAAACCCACTAATCCCACAGCATAACACGAACCAACTCGAGGCCTCAAATCACACCAAACAATATCAAAACTACGAATTGCACTTCAATTCAAGCCTAATGAACTAATGAACATTTTCAAATTCAAAACTTGCGCCGAACAAGCCTAAACAACTCCGAATAACCTCACATTTTGCACACTAGTCCCAAATGACACAACAGACTTATTCCAACTCCCAGAATCAAAATCTAAACCTGATATCTACAAAGTCAACTCTCAGTCAAACTCCGCAACCTTCCAAACCTTCAACTTTCCAACTTTTGCAAAAAATATCAAATCAACCTATAGACCTCCGAATCAACATCCGGACATACACCTCAATCCAAAATCACCATACGAAGCTATTGGAACCATCAAAACTCCCTTCCGGATTCGTCTACACACAAATCAAACTCCAGTCAACTCTTTCAACTTAAACTTCCAACTTTGGGACTAAGTGTCCCAATTCACTCCGAAACTTACCCGAAACCAAACCAACCACCCCGGTAAGTCAGATAACCCCAAATGAACATAGAAGAGGTAATAAATAGGGAAACGTGGCTACAATACTCAAAACAACCGGACGAGTCGTTACAAATAACAATCTTGCACGTATCATATTGCAATCCTTCTTCTTTATACTGATAGTTAGCCGCCGTAGCTCAATTCTCAATTACCTGTAATTAATTCGACTCAATCATAGTTTTATTTTGTTAGTTCTAATATTAATAATCTCAAATCAATTATTCTTCCCGAATAGTGTCAAGCCTTAAATTATTAGAACATTGTGTAATCCAATTTATATGGATACGATATATAAAATATGCGATATTTGACTAGCGAACATTCGATTTATATACTGGTTTTGCGCTCGTCAATATGCCCTGTGATTGACTTATTTTAGGAGCTCATTAACAACTAAACTTTTTTTTATAATGTGCATATAAGTTAAAACCATGTTAATAGAGTATCACGAATATACAGGGAGTGTTTATTCTTGAAGTTGAGCTTTGGTTTGAAGAATTAGCCTCAAGGGCAAAATCCTTCATAATTCATGGGAAATGAACTACACAAACAAAATCAAAGGTGCAAAGGTGATTATATTCACCTAAAGAATATGATTAATTAATACAAGTTAGAAACACGTGGTGTATACTCCCTCCGTTCAAATTAGACGAGTTACTTTTTTTTTTAGTCTGTTCCAAAATAAATGACACATTTTGAAATTAGAAAATAATTCAACTTTAAACTTTTCATTTTATCCACTTTACCCTTAATGAGAAGCTTTTATAACCATACAAATGCATAGCCCCACAAAGCTTTTACCCTTAAGCTTTTAATACCACAAGTTTCAAAAATCTTTTTTTCTTCTTAAGCTCCGTGCCTAGTTAACTACCTAATCTAAATTGAAACGGATGAAATAATATGCAAGAATGAACTAGAAAACGAGAGAATATTACCGAGTGCAGGAGGAATAAACATAATTCCTATTCCTTGATAATCTTGTTACAGAAGTACCTTCCGTGAATTGCCAGAAAATTCAAGTGGGTAGGGATACGAAATGGTTCAGTTTTAGTTTGATTCTTTTGCCTTTTTTTGAGAACTTGTATTGGTGTATGCTACTTAGAAATTTTCCAGAGAAGAGAAAGATTTGGTTAATCATATGACGTTTATAATTTACAGTGGATCGAGGTACTCTCGTGTCACAAATACAGAGCTTAGAATCGCAAAAGAATGACGTGGCGTGACAATCTAGTGATGGAGTAGTAATCTCTCGATTTCATTATATACAACGATATTTGGAGTGAAGTCTAAAAAATAAATCAACTTTTGGCACATACTAAAAATTATTACTAGATCTCGTATTCTTGGTAAAAGAGGTAATATAGTAAGAAAAATTCATGTTTCTATAATTATGAGAGTACTGTAGTGTCAATATAGCTAAATCCAACAATTATAAAGGTAATAACTTGGAGGAAGATGTAAAAGAAGTACTGACTATCCGAAATTAAAGTTTAATATTTATACATGTCTTAATAATTTTGGATTTCGGATCGGATCGGGTTACAATTATACCAATCCGAATCCGATCCGAATATTCAAAATTTTAATAAACACAATCCGAAATCCGATCCAAATATCCGAAATCCAAAATCCGAAATTAAACGGATCGATTCGAATATCTAATCCAAATGAACAGCCCTAGTAACGATTCATTGGAAATCATTTTGTGCTAACCAAATGTGGGGTCTTACCATCCAAATTAAATCTCTCTTTGGCCTCATAGTAATGACGGCCGTCTATCTATATGTGTCAAAATGTAATTGTTCAATGTTTTTCATTCCTATAATTATTAATTACCATAGACAAATTTTTACTCCGTCGCATAATAAAAATACAGTCAAACCTCTATATAATAGCCTTATTTGTTTCAATATTTTTTTGGATGATATAGTAAAGTGCGGTTATAGAAGACATATATTATAATATAACACAAAAATCGATTTCGAGAAAAACTTTACAATGACTGTTATATAAGAATGTTATTATAGAAATATCTGACTATATACTATTGTGTAAATATTTTATCACTATCATACTATAAAAAATAAAAATTATATACTATGATAGGGAAAAAAATTATACTATTGTGTGTGAATATTTTTACTAAATTAAATTTTTATAGTATGGTATTATCTGTCCCTTCTTTCCCTTTCCGATATTATAAAAGTGAAAACCACTCTCCTCTCCCGCCTCCCATCGTTTCATATTCCCTACAAAAACTCCCTTCCACTCTCTCCATTGTTTCATTTGCTTTCGATCATTTTCTTTTCTTCTCCGCTTTGCTCGATCATCTTCTCTTCTTTCCTTCTTTTTTCTCATTTTAACTTGAAAATTTTATTCGTTTTCTTTATGGTGGAAGAATTAGAATGATATACTACAACCAAAAAAGGCCATCCACCATAATTATATTCTCTAATAATCAAGACTATCCCTTAGCTTCTTAAATTCGACAACAAAAAAAATTCACTTTGATCCTAACATGTCTTCTGCTATGAATGATGAAGATTTCAGCGTACGGAAAAAGAGGTTCTCTGCTTATGATCGTCTCAGTTGTGAAGGTTCTCCTATGAAAATGTCCCCTTGGAACCAAAGTTGTCATCTTAATAATCCCAATTTGTGCAAATTTGACGAGGATGTTTCCAACAATAACTCCAAAATTTGCCTCATTGGTTCACTTGTTCGTGAAGAAGGCCATATATATTCTTTGGCTACTAAAAATGATCTTCTTTACACGGGTTCCGACAGCAAAAATATACGTGTGTGGAAGAATATGAAGGAATTCTCGGCTTTTAAATCCAATAGTGGTCTTGTTAAAGCCATTATTATTTCAGGTGATAAGATTTTCACTGGTCATCAAGATGGAAAAGTTCGAGTTTGGAAGGTAATGTCGAATTGTCTTACCTAAAAGTTTTAGCTATTAGAGAGAACAACCTTTAATCTATGTAATTGTATTAGTATATTTCAACACGCCCCTTCACCCGATTCTTTAACGGGCCAAGCACGTAAAAAAAGATTTTGATCATGGGTGGCATTGAAAATTTCTTTTTCGCACTTGTATTGCGTTTCGATACGTGTAGTACTAGTGTATTCTTGTATTTTCTATTATTAGATTTCTATTATTATATAATGTTTCTTTTGATTCGGTTATCTTATTTTTTGGTTGTGGTTACAACTTCTTTTTACGTGATTTCTTTTATTTATATACTTTTCTTGAGCCGAGGGTCTACACTGAGTATGTTGTTGGTGGTGGTGTTGGCGGCATTGAGAATTGAACAGGAACGTATCTTAAAAGTTTAAATAGTTGAAGAGGACACATTTTTGTCTACTTAAGGAGTTTAATTTCCACACGTTAACAAATTAAAAGATTTTTTACATTGTGAGGACCGTCATTTAAAAGATAACTTAAACTAACGCTTATAATAAGTGAAATTAGTAACATGGATAATGAGATATGTTATCTTACATCAAGTTAAAATACACATATAGTATATAAGTTTTGACTACTATCAGTGTATAAGTTACATCTTTTACTTAATTGTGTTACATCTCAACAGGTACAACCTAATAATCCTAGCAGTTATAAACCTGCTGGAACATTGCCAACATTCTTTGACATTTTCAAGGCTTCAATTAGGCCAAGCAACTACTTCATGTCAGCCAAACATAACAGAGCTTCCATTTGGATCAAGCATTGGGATGCCATTTCTTGTTTAAGCATGGACCATAACCATGGCCTTCTTTACTCTGCGTCATGGGACAGAACATTTAAGGTTTGGAAAGCTGACAACTCAAAATGTCTTGAATCTGTCAAAGCACATGAAGATGCAGTGAATTCTGTAGTTGCTAGTGTTGATGGCATAGTTTACACAGGGTCAGCTGATGGAACTGTCAAAGTTTGGCAAAGGGAATTTTCAGGTAAAATTATAAGACATGTTTTGGTACATACCCTTTTGAATCAAGAATGTGCAGTGACTGCACTAACAGTTAACAAGTCTGGTTCAGTTGTATACTGTGGATCATCAGATGGGGTTGTGAATTTTTGGGAAAAAGAGAAGAAATTGACACATGGGGGTGTACTCAAAGGTCATAAGTTGGCTGTTCTCTGTCTTGAATCAGCAGGAAATCTTGTTTTTAGTGGATCAGCAGATAAAACAATATGTGTTTGGAGAAAAGAAGGGTCAGTTCATACATGTTTGTCTGTGTTGACAGGTCATAGTGGACCAGTGAAATGTTTAGCAGTGGAAGAGGATAAAGAGTCAACAAGAAATGACCAAAAATGGGTGCTTTATAGTGGGAGTCTTGATAAATCTGTGAAGGTTTGGAGTGTTTCAGAAATGGCACCTATTATGCAGAATGGGCATGAGGATCATGTCAGGATTTAATCCCTACTTTTGTTAAGTGTTGATATGTTTTCTTTTACACTCCTTGCAAAGAAAGAAGAATACTAAAGATGGGTTATTATGTAATGGTAAAAGAGTATATAATTAAATGATGTGTAAATTTGTTGGCCATTGATTTCTATATAAAATTTTGGTACATAATGGATGAATAAAGCAACTACTTTTCCTTTTCATATGTTGCACACTAATTTCCAATATAACCAGTCCCAAGTTCCGATTAAGAAAGAGAATTGCAGTAGTTTGACAGCTAGTATAGAAATAATTTTAATGATTCGTAGAATAAAGCTTAAAGGATAAAGAAATTGCATATAATTATCCAAGAGTAATAGGCTACAACAATGTTGAGAAAAGACATCTCTAGTATTTTATTCATGTAAAAAGAAGCACAAAGTTGTATGTTATTCAGTAAAAAGGATGGACTAATCGGCCAACTTGAACAGATCCATAACCTGCTTCTATCTGTTCTCAACGAAGGAAATTAGGCAAATACGATCGAATTGACTATAAGAAATGCATCAACAGCCATAAAGATTGGCATTGAGGCGCGGAGTAATGAGAACATCTAATGGTGTTGCTTTAGGTATAGTTAAACCAGGGCTCTCCGTCAAGTCAATAAGTTGATCATCCACGGGCTTGGAAAACTCGAAAGCCTGAAGAAAACGTGCCAATGTCAAATGAAGAACTTGTAGCGCCAATGATACGCCAGGACAAGATCGTCTACCAGAACCAAACGGAATGAGCTCAAAATCTTGGCCTTTTACATCAACATTTGAATTACTCATCAAAAATCTATCTGGTTTAAAAGAATCAGGATCTTCCCAAATTCTTGGATCCCTTTGTATTTTCCATACATTTACAATTAAACGAGTTCCAGGGGTAATTTTATAGCCACCAACTTCACATTCGTCCATGGCTTCTCTAGGTCCTAAGAGAGGACCAGCAGGGTACAAACGTAAGGTTTCTTTAATAATGGCTTGAATATAGGCTAAGTTTTGTATGTCGGATTCGTCAACTTGTCTGTCTTTACCAACATGAACATCTATTTCTTCTTGTGCTTTTCGCAATATTTCAGGATTATTTAGGAGTAATGAAATTGCCCATGTTAGTGTTCCTGCTGTTGTGTCGCTGCCTCCAAGAATAAGCGCCTAGACCAAAAAGAATACTTTAAGTACAACAAATTGTAAAGGGTTTGACTTTTATACAATGACATTATTATCTTAAATTTATACTATCAGACCATATCATATATCAAAATTAATTAAGGGTAACTGCGTATATCCGTAAACCAATAACATGGAAAATTCATAAGTCAAGAAATTTTCTGCTAGAGATTAAATTACATTGATTATGCAAAAATTCATTATTAATATAAAGACTTAAAAAAGTTGATACTCTATCCATTTCAATTCATCGTGTCTTATTTTTTTTTAGTTTGTTTCATAAAAGAATGTTATTTTTCTATATTTAGTAAGTTTTTAATTCAAGATTTTCATTTTACCCTTAATGACACTTTCCCTTATATTAATTGACATGGCATGTTTGAGATGTACAAGATTCAAAAAGCAATTTTTGATATGCTATAAACACTTGTAGTTTAAGACAAGATTCAAAAGTTTTCTTTATACATCATGTCTAATCAAACTAAGATGCATAAAATAAAGTGGAGAAACTATAATCTAAACTTTCAGATAAGATCGTGATACAATATGTCCGGTTCTCAAAGGCAAGGAAGAATCGACTTTAAATAAGCGAAGCGCTTTTTTCTAAACAAAAATGACATAGAAGATTTAAGAACATACCAGGCAAGTGGACTTGATACTTGTATCAGCATCATATTGAAAATTGGAGAGACGGCCTTCTTCTTGAAGTGATAACATAACATCAATGAAATCTTGTGCACCTTCATTCTTACCCTCACTCAATCTTCTCTTCTCTCGGTGTTCTTGTAGCCAGCTTTCAAGTATAGAATCAAGCTCTTTAGCTGTTCTTTTCATAGCCTTTTCATGCCCTTGTATATCAAACCACCCCAGAATTGGAAAAGCATCAGATGGTACAAAAATTCCAATCAAATGAAAGAATTGATTTATTGCCTTTTGGCAACGTCTAGCTTCATCATCATCACAACTTGCTCCTGCACCAAAATAACGCTTTCCAGCAACCATTCTAACGATTACGTTTAATGTCAAATCCTCAAACCAATGTTTGAGCTCGACGAGTATTGGCCTGTAGTTAGAGGTGTCAAATTTAGTTCATAAAATAAGTGTAATTCGACCAATCCATCATATACGGATGGATTTGAATTGGAGGAAATGATCTTAGACCCAGTTACAGTTTGAATAGAAAAAACAAATTGTACAAAACATCTCCTATATTTTATTAACCAATTTCCTATATTATATTTTATAGCGATTTTCATGATAAGGACAATATAATGCAAAAAGAAAAAAAAAACATTTGTAATGACCACAAAATTGATCTCCCCGTTGAATTGAGAATAAAATATTTGACAGGTCAATAATCGAACATAGCCCATCAAACAAAAATTTACTCTCTCTATAATTGCATCCATTTCTCTTTATAAAGATAAAAGAAAAATTATTTTGTTTAATTTGGTAATAGAACATATATCTAAAAGGCAAAATAATTTTAGAAATGATTTTTAGTTGGAGTAGTGGCGTAGCCAGATGGAGTGAAAAACTGAACACCATTCATTAGAAAATTATATTAAGTATATAAAAAATTATACTATGTATATAGATCAAAAATTATTTTTTTATAAATATATATTAAGCCTTGAACACCCTTTGTAAAATTATTGGCTTCGCCACTAATGACACGTTATTTAGAAACGTTATGTCATGATTCAAATTTGACCCAACCGGCCTATTTGACAGCTTTACCTGTAGCCTGAGTTGTTGTTGACCCACAATTTGTACAGCTCTTGGATCCCCATCTCCACTTCTGATACTTGAACATGCTTAAGAGTATCAAGCCTACGATTCGAAAGAAGTTCATACATAGCAATTTTCCTCATCTCACGCCAGAAAGTGCTATAAGGTGCAAACCCAAAAACTGCATAACCATAACCCATATGCTTTGCAGCAACTGTTGTGGGACGGCTAGCCAAAGCTTTGTCATTCAAAGTAAAACATTCTTTGGCCATTTCCCAACTGCTAACCACAAATGCTCGACGACTGCCTAGTCTTATACTAAATGCTGGACCATAATTGTCAGCCATGGCTCCGAGTGTTCGATACAGAAGTTGTTCTGCGCCGCCTAGTAAGTGAAGGTGGCCTATAATTGGCCATGCACCAGCTGGTTCAGGAGCATGATTTTTTAAGTAGAGTTTTTATTTTTGAAAAGAAAATATAAGAAAATGACTACTCCAAGGAGTGGTAACAAGAAATAGGTGTCCATGTATTGATATCTTTGTGAAAGAGACTAATTGGGGAATGAAAGAAATGAGGGAACTTTCAAATGAATTTATAGGTTTGTTTCAACAACTTTGGATGAGTTATATTGCATGGAGCATTCTCTAAACGTTAACGGCATGGTACATGTTTGTCTTGCTACATTGACTTTAGCTTCATTGACTTTCTATAGAATTATGGAGTACATATAAATGCACACCATGTGTAGAACCTAACCACTTTTAGGGTGTGTTTGGTATGAATAAAAATGTTTTCCTCGAAAAATATTTTTCTTGAAAAATAAATACTAGTTTTCTTACTTTTTTTTGGTGTTTGGTTAGACAACATATATATATTTTTTCTGTAAAATATAGCAAATACTATGGGAGACGAAATAAATAAGGGTGGGGAAGGTGGTAGGTCGAGGTCTAGATGTCGGAGTGACGGTGGCGAGCATAGAGGTGGGGCGGGGCAGGGGGTTGGTGTGGGGAGGTGGAGGGTGGGAAGGCTGAAAAAACAGTTTTGAAAAATATTTTTCCTCTTTTTTGGTTGGGAATACAATATTTGAAACTTATTAATCAAAATTGTCTTAGATTTGTATATTACCCGACCTAAGTGTGTTTTCCTTCAATTTTATATACAATTCATTATTAGTGCCTTAAAGATTTCAGTTAGACCCTTTTTCTTTTCTTTTCTTTTTCTCTCCTCTCCTCTTTCCCTATTCTCTGTCGCCTCTCTCCATATACAATTCATTATTAGTTCCTTAAATTAAGTGATTCAGTTACACCCTTTTTCTTTTTTCTCTCCTTTCCACTTTTCCTATTCTCTGCCGCCTACGAATTAAAAATAAAATTTCGTACAAATTTGATACATCTACAACAACATATAAGCTAAAAATAAATTTTATATAACTAATTATATAGTATACAAATTATTTATAAGTTATATACAACTTTCGTATATCAGTTTTACCCACTTAAATATAACTAAAATATCATACAACTTAAATACAATTTTTATAAAAAATTTGTAAAAATATCATACAAATTGTATGTATTTTGTATATGATTTGTATATATTTTGTATGTAGTGTATTCTTATTCCTCTCTGAAATTTTATATTACACCCTGTGCGTCCCAAGGTGACGTAATGGATATGAGACTTGTTAATCATGATTTAAATGATTTTAAAGTCATAATATGGCTATATATGATATTTGTATTGAAAATATGAAGTTTGAGAAAAATCGGATTAAAGTTGCGGAAACACCGACTAAGGATTTGCCCTGTAACAGAGCTTTTTGAGAAATAACTTTCGTGTGCTATATGAGGTATTTTTGGGATATATTATATACCAAATTGAAGGTCTTTTAATGTAGTTTCCAACGCACTTAACCGTTCATTCATACGACATCCGGATAAAAAGATGTAAGCGTCGGAAGATGGGCGAATCAGAGGGTGCCAAGCTAGCACCTTTTGACTTTTCAAAAGTTGATATATATTTTGTTACCTCGTCTCTCTCTTCATTTTTACATAGCATCTGACCAGAGGACACCATAAAAAAGGTGCTTGAGCTCTCTAATAGTGCTTCAAACAAGACTATCATCTCGGACACGAAATCAAGAAGTGATAACATTAAAACGATCCATATGACGTAAATATCGCTATATCACCTCTCTTTTTCTTTGTAGTTTGAGTTTTGGAATGTATTTAATAGTTAATAAAAATTCCTAATTTCTGTATTTAAGCTTTAAAATATCAAGAAAAGTTGACAAATTCGTTTCCTAATAGTTAGACCTCACGGGACGGTGATCGGAAGCCGTGAGTTCGAGTTATTTGACTTATAGTGGACTGTTTTGTGGGCTGTTTCGTGTTGCTTTTGGGTTGTCTATTGTGCTGCTGATTTATGGAGTTTGGAAGGATAAAAAAGGCGTGGAGAAACGCCACATGTGGTAGGGTAGTAGGTTGGTCACTCGTCGTTGTAGTTATAGGCTAATTGTTAACTTGTTGATTGGGTGTATTATGGTATATTTGGGGGTTTTGTTGTATTGAAGGTCCCGAATTATAATTAGGTTGGTTTTGAGTTGCTGATTTTATTATGTTTGTATCTCGCCTATAGTAGGCTTGAGGGAGCAGTAAAATCAGGGGAAATGCTGCCCGTTTTATTTTAGAATCGAGCTATCCTCTGAGATACGTAATATACTACCACCATCTAAATTGTACACATATTTCTTTGTTATAGGTTTGGCACGCTAGTTGTCATAAGCTTGTTGTTGAGTTGCATTGACGACTTGAGGTATGTTAAGGCTATCCCTTCTTTCTTTTTGGCATGATCCAAATGATACAAGCGAAACGAGCAAAATACGCAACTTCCATAAATGACTCTATTCATAGAAATGCTAGAGATGCTTATGTTCTTGATTCCTCATGTGTCCTATTATTCTATCATCTGTTCATGGGTCTCAGAAAATACGTAAGTTGATAAAGTTTAGTTCATGATATTAATCAAGGCATAGTGGTCTTATGACATTCCGAAAAATCTTATTAACGTACTTTTTATGCATTTCATTCATGTATACATGTACATAGACCCATGACCATATGGCGTTATATACGCGTATATTATATGTATATGGGATATGAAAAAGGTTATGGCGTTATATACGCACCACCGCCTGCTCAGCTGGTATACGTTGATGATTTTACCCACAGTGGCTGAGATGATATGATGGGATGCCCTCAGAGGCTTGATGGTGTTATGTATGCATATACCTATGCATGGTATGGCATTTATACGCACATGCATGACATTATAAATTTTCATGATTCATAGAGCGATTCAGAATTACAGGTTGAGTTCTTTACTCTATGTTTCTTTCATGTCTTTTATATACTACTGTCATGCCTTATATACTCGGTATTTTATTTGTACTGACGTCCCTTTTGCCTGGGGATGCTGCGTTTCATGCCCGCAGGTCCCGATAGACAGGTTGAGAGATCTCCAAGTAGGTTATAAGCTCAGCGGAAGATGTTGGTGCGCTCTATTTGCTCCGGAGTTACTTATTTGGTCAGTATGATTCGGACGTGTATTGTTTAGTATGGCGGGGCCCTATCCCGACCTTTATGGTATTTATCTACTCTTAGAGGCTTGTAGACATATGCCATATACGTAAAAAAATTGTATGGCCTTGTCGGCCTACGTTTAGTGTACGAGTGATCATTTTGGTCTTATAGGCCCAAGTTGGTATTACATGTTTTATTCTAGTTATCCTACGATAGCCTTTCCGTCTCATTTACCCATGATAGCATGATACAAAAAGATATGTTATGTTGGTATTCGGTTGAGTAAGGTACCGGGTGTCCGTCGCGGCCCATCGGTTTGGGTTGTGACATTTCAATCAAAACTTTCTCTCTTAATACATTTTTGAACGTATCAACAACTTTATGTAAAAATATAATATTTATAGCTTAAATACAAATTTCATACACTGATTCGTATATTATACAACTATTTTTCAACTTTCATACAACATTCAAGTAAATAAAATATAACTTCAACAGAACAAAACTAAAATATAATTTACATACAACTTTAATTCAATTTTAGTATAATTTTATACACTATATATATATATATATATATATATATATATATATATATATATATATATATATATATATAAAATATCATGTGTTCTTCTTCTTATTCGAGTTTCAATCTGAAATCCAACTAAAGTTAACTCTAATCTTCACCAAACACCCTCAAAATTGAGATATAAATTCCAAAGAATATTCTCAATTGTTTGCAACAACATCCAATCCTAACAAATAATATTTTTAAAAATCCAAATTCGAATTCAAAGCTTTTTAATGGCTGTCAATGGTGGAAAGTCATACACCTTCAAAAATTAATGATTGACAATTTCAATTCGAACACCTCATGTGCAACATGAAAGAAAATCGCTAAGTTAAAACTCTATAGTAAAACGATTGATACCTATTAATGAATTTTCTCGAAAACAAAGAGGACAAAGTAGATGAGAATAGAGAGAAAAATAAAGAAAATCGAAGGAAGAAAAATAAGGTTGGGGAAAGAATAGAGAATGTTATATATATATATATATATATATATATATATATATATATATATATATATAGAGAGAGAGAGAGAGAGAGAGAGCGATGAGAGAGATCGAAGAGAGAGGGGAAAAAGGAAATAACTGATATTCCCTATTCAATTCATAATATAAAAGGATATTCATTAATACTAATTTGTATATAATTGGTAAATTGTATATCAACTTGTAATTAAATAAACCTAAACGATAAAGGTAAATAAGTTTTTAATAGTACATATATGTAAATATCTCTTAAATATACAAAAGATGGGCCAAGTTGCACGGGTTGAGCTATTGCCCATTGTATAGCTCATCTTGACCTAACCTATCTTAGCCTAAGCAAACTTTGGGCAAGGTTGGACAATGACCAATTTATTAGTTTAGTCTATCTTGACCCACCCAAACTCAGGCCAATTCGCCCATTTGATACTTCTACTTTTAGTGCAAATTTATGTTCTCCTAAAAGAAAAGAAAATAATAAAAGTAGTCCCGTATGTTTGGTGTAGGTTCAAAATAATCTCTTAAATATATTATTGCATAGTTTTGATCCTTTAAATGTCAAAACTGAAATATTGTTTATCTATGTTAAATATTTAATAAACTATTAGCCTATTTGGCCGAACTTTTAAAATCACTTTATTTTTTAAAAATATATTTCTCAAAAGTGTTTAAGTGCGGTTTTGTCTTATTTTTTGTCTGTCGACACAGTATAGGCTCTTGTTAATAGACTTGGAGGTCAAGGTAGCAAGGAAGAAGAGAACGGTGTACGGCCAACCTAAGATCAAGTGGGGAGCCTTGACTAAGGGAAAGGCTCAGGAGTTGGGGGAGAAACTGTTGGCTATGGGGGCCTGAAGTAGTAAAAGGGACGCGGGTAGTATGTGGATAACGACAGCGAACTGCATTAGGGAAGCTGTTAGGGAGGTGTTAAGGGTCTCGAAGGGTTACTCGGGTGGCCATAAAGGAACTGGTGGTGGAATGGAGAGGTCCAAGGAAAAGTAGAAGCTAAGAAAGCGGTGTATATGAAGCTAGTGGGGAGCACGAACGAGGAAGAGCGGAGGTCTTATATGGAGTGTTATAAGAATGCAACGAGAGAGGGTGCTCGCGGTCACAACGGCTAAGACTGCAGCTTTTGGAAGATTGAATGATGGTCTTAGGGGCAAAGGAGGGGATATGAACCTGTACAAGTTAGTCAATATTAGGGAGATGAAGGCCCGAGACTTGGATCGAGTGAGGTGCATCAAAGATGAATATGGTAAGGTATTGGTGGAAGAGGCATGTATCAGGCGTAGATGGTAGGAGTACTTCCATAGACTCTTAAAAGAGGAAGGGGATAGGAACATCGTGTTGGGCGAGTTGGAGAACTCAGAGAGTCGGAGAGATTTTGGGTTTTGTAGGGGTATTAAATGCGAGGAGGTTGATGTGGCAATACAGAAGATGAGCAGGGGTAAGGCGACTGGGCCTGGCGAGATCCCGATGGAATTTTGGAAAGTAGCGAGTATGGTAGGCTTGGAGTGGCTTACTAGCCTGTTTAACGTCATTTTCAAGACGAAGAAGATGCCCGAAGATTGGAGGTAGAGTTTGATGATTCTGTTGTAAAAAACAAAGGTGATATCCAGAACTGCAATAACTATTGGGGTATCAAGCTGCTAAGTCACACTATGAAGGTTTTGGAGAGGGTGGTGGAGCAGAGAGTGAGGACATGTGTATCTATCTCTGAGAACCAGTTCGAATTTATGCCGGAACGGTCAACTTCAGAAGTCATTCACCTTGTGAGACGATCGGTGGAGCAGTATAGGGAGAGGAAAAAGGATTTGCACATGGTGTTAATTAACCTTGAGAAGGCTTATGACAAAGTCCCGAGGGAGGTGCTATGGAGATGTTTGGAGGTTAGCGGAGTCCTGGTAGCGTACATTAGGGTGATTAAGGACATGTACGAAGGTGCTAAGACTCGGGGTGAGGAATGCAGGAGGAGACTCAGAACATTTCCCTATGGAGTTGGGGTTGCATCAAGAATCATGCCTTAGCCCGTTTTTGTTTGCCCTAGCGTTGGATGTGCTGACACGACACATACAATGGAGGGTGCCATGGTGTATGTTATTTGTTGACGACAAAGTTCTGATTGACGAGGCGCGATGGAGTATTAATGCTAGGTTAGAAGTTTGGAGACAGACGCTGGAGTCGAAAGGTTTCAAGTTGAGTAGGTCGAAAACTGAATACTTGGAGTGCAAGTTTAGTGATGAGAGGCATGAAGAAGAAGTGGAAGTAAAGATTGATACCCAAGTTATTCCTACGAGAGATAGCTTCAAGTATCTTGGGTATATAATCCAAGGCAACAGAGAGATTGACGAGGATGTTACCCACCGCATTGGAGCGGGTTGGATGAGATGAAGGCTAGCTTCAGGGGTTTTATGCGATAAGAATGTGCTGCCTAGACTTAAGGAAAATTTTTACAGGGTGGTAGTTAGACCGGCTATGTTGTATGGAACTGAGTGTTGGCCCGTCAAGAAGATGAGCGTAGCTGAAATTAGGATGTTGAGATGGATGTGTGGACATACCAGGATAGACAAGATCAGAAATGAAGTTATTAGGGACAAGGTGAGAGTGACATCCGTGGAAGCCAAGTAGCGGGAATCGAGGCTGCGATGTGAGAAGGAGAGACATAGATGCCCCGATCAGGAGGTGTGAGAGGTTGGCCATGGCGGGCTTGAGGAAGGGCAGGGGTAGGCCAAAAAAGTATTAGGGAGAGGTGATTAGGCAGAACATGTCGGTGCTTCACCTAACCGAGGGCATGACTAGCGATAGGAAGGTGTAAAGGTCGAGGATTAAGGTGGTGGGTTGACAAGTAATTGTGAGTTTCTCATAGGTTTACCAGCAGTAGTAGTATTATTCTTGTTGTTGGTTGAAAGTTACTTCCTTTTAGTTTGTTATTATATATGGTACTTATCAACCTCGTCCATTGATTTTGAAAATTGCTACTGGAAATTGTTGTTCCCTGATTGTTACTATTTGATGCTACACTTTCTCCCTTTTACTGAAAATTGTTGCTCCCTGATTGTTACTATCTGATGCTACTTTTTCTCCTCTTTTTTCTTATCGTCTTTTGTCTCCCTCGTCTTTCTTTCTCCCCCTCTTTCTTCTTCTTCTTTTTTCCTTTTCTTCTTTTCCACCTTATCTTGAGCCGGGGGTCTATCGGAAACAGCCTCTGCACCTCTCCAGGTAGGGGTAAGGTTTGCATACACACTACCCTTTCCAAACCTCACTTGTGAAATTATATTGGGTATATTGTTGTTGTTGTCGTCTTAATTTTTAACACAGATTTGTCTAGCTGTTGTAAATTAGTTTGGCTAACGGGATGTAATATCAGAAAGTACAGCTGGGTGCAAGCACTTCTAGACAGCTAGTTATGAAATTGTTTTCTAATTTGATTTCAAAGCCCATGTAAACCGTGCAGGGCCCATATCCAAAGAGAAGTGGCCCAATAAGGTGGATCGAAAAGCCCAGTTAAGCAGATCCATCTGAAGCAGGAAGACTTGTCAAAAAAGAAGAGCTAACTTGGTTTGAGAATTGAGATCTCCTCTACTCTACTCTACTTGTCATCAGGAGAAGGGAAGATGACGATGTTCCACTTTTTCAACTGTGCAATCCTAACTTTCGGACCTCATGCTGTCTATTACTCTGCTACCCCTTTGTACGTTCTTCTTCTTCTTAAATAGCCCAAACTTAGTTATTTTTTCAAGAATGATTTCGATCTGCGTCGATGCAAATTCGCTTTGGTTTTCTTATGTTTTTGGTTGAGTTATTTCTTTTGGGGTTTCATGTTTAGTGTTATTATATGCAATTTAGTAAACTGTATTTTCTCTTATGATTTACTGGCAGCTTGATATGCTCTGAATTTAGCATTTTTTATTGTAGGAGTTAATGTTTTGAGTTATTTCTTTTGGGGGTTTCATGTTTAGTGTTATTATATGCAATTTAGTAAACTGTATTTTCTCTTATGATTTACTGGCAGTTTAAAAAGTTACATTTATGGGTAATATTTATTAAATTATTGAAAAGATGCTATCTTTTTAGGTTATATGATTAAACATTGTTATTGGTTATGGCTTAACATTCGTTCTTTTTCTTCATGAGTCGTTGTCATCAATGCTTAAGTGTTTTTTCATAGTATTTGAAGTTTTAAGTGTATTGTTAACCATGGTTAAGTGGCAAAAGTTGATGCAAAAATTGATGCATTTATTGGTTTGATGCATACACTAGATAAGAAATTTTTCATACTATGTGGGATAAAGGACCGGGGAGGTGGCAGGTATCCCGTGTAATTAGTCGAGGTGCGCGCAAGCTGGCCCGAACACCATGGTTATTGAAAAAGGACTAGGGAGGTGCTTTGGGTTATTTTGTCTCTTAAGATTGATATTTTCTGTTTATCTGATTAATGTTGGATCGAGCATATATATCTAGATACACTTATGCAGCTAGGCCTTTCTTAGACCTTCTTTTTCTGTTTAATCTTACTACCATCTTTTGCTAATAAGAAGTAAGAATCAAAGCAGAGGATTATGGCCTTTCTTTTGGGCATTTGTTCCTTTCCTTGCTTTTAATTTTTTAAAGATGTGCAAGAGTGATGGCAATTGCATCAGGGTATCCTTAACTTTTTGCCTCTTGTTTGCCGGTGTGGCGATGTTTAGACTTTAGACTTTAATACTTAAATCTGACGCTTAATAGTATTCTGTCTACTCCATCACTTTCATGGTCTGCTTTCAAAATTAATCATATTGTACTGCTGTTACGTATGATATAAATCTGTCCTTCTTGAGTGAGTTGCTATGTTCCTTTATCTATTGATTCTATAATTTTAGAATTAGGTCATCATCTTATGACCTTGATGTTCAATTGTGACACATTCCATGACATGGAAGGGAGGCCTCTTTTAACCAATACCATAATTTTGAACAGAACTTTTTTTTTTTTTGAAAAGGAAATTTTAAACAAAGGTTGAAACTAAGGTGTTTCTATGCAGGTCCGAGTATGACACACTGTGGACTTCAATAAGAGCTGCTGTTGTTTACCTTGTTACCGCACTAGTAAAGGTCAATAACTACTGCTCGATTATGCCATGACTATGGATTCATTACCTATTTTTACTAAATGGAATTAGCTCTCTCCATCAAGAACATGAAAAAGAGAAACTGAGAGATGAATTGAGTTTTAAGCTCTAAGTACCAATTTAACCAGAAACAATGTCAAAGAATATGAACTTAGTTTGCTGGATCATGCTATTTTTGTTTATTTTATTCCTTTTGGTATCCCCATTGAGCTCATTTAGCTTCTTTTCTTTTCAGCTAGTTTGTCTAGCAACATTTCTTAATGTATCTGAAAGCGACAGTTTTGATCCATATCAGGTAATGTAGTATCCCCCTTTTAATATGTTTCCGTTATCATAACCACTATCATCTTATTTTTGGAAGTTTTGCTCGTCTTACTATCAAGGATCAATTTGTATATTTCATGTTTCTTCTATAATAGATACTCATAGCTTCAGTAAAATAGGATTGCTGGCCTTTATCACACCCCAGCCCCCTCTTATTTTTTTTATTTTTACCTTAAACTCATCCCGGCGGCAGGGCATGTCGAAAGCTTCCTTGTCTGAATGAGAAACCTGCAGCTTATAAACTTTTCCGATCATGTCTTCTTTCTTATTAAGATTGATAGGAACCCATGGCTTTTGGTTTGGTTCTTCAACAGCTACTGATAAATACAGATCTTATTTGTATGGGTTAAACACAATTGAATTTAACTGTCTATAGACGACCCATATTTCATGGCTTGTTTAAGTGTAGGTTTGCTTATAGACTGGGCTTGAAGTACTTTTGAGTCTTCTTTTTCTTCAACCATCCTTTTCCCCAACCATTTGCTTTATCCATCTAGCAGAGTTGGATGACCCGAGAAATTGGAACTTGGTGAGAAACACTCAATTAGAAACCACAAAGCCGCCCCTTCCGATTTTCTCTTTTCATTGTTTCAGCATGGTAGGAGGAATGTTTCTTTTGGTTTCTTTCCTAGGAATTTGGATTCATGCTGAGCAAGGAAAAACCGAAACAAACGGGAAATCAAAGCATTTCGGTTGGTTCAATTGAAACTAATGAAAGGAAAATTTAATCTTTTACTGTGTTAGAGAAACTTGGACAAATGATGAATCAAATGGTCAAAGTATGTTCTCTTCATGTGTTCCATACACCAAAAGCTTTTCAATAGGTTGATCTTTGGTGTCCTTTCTTTTTCCTGGCAAGAATGCCTGATGTCTAGCAAAAAAAGTTAAATCCTATTTGCAATTTAGTGATGGTTTTCTGTTAGTTTTTTTTTCAGAAAACATTTGCTAATAGCTGATTGTGAAATGCACCTTTCCCTTTTGTAGGAATTGTTGAAGGCCGTATTCGGGTTTATAGATGTTGCGGGCCTATACTTTGCTATGACACAGTTAACACACAGAAATATTTCACAGAATCATAAGTTTCAAGCTGTTGGACTTGGTGAGTATGATTTACTTTTGCCTGAATTGAAATAACAGTCAGATTTTGATTACTGGGTGATAAGACCTATTTAGCCTGACAAGTCAGCTTTGTTTCAAAATGTTGGTCTATGCGATTTGGTTAATACCTTTTTTAATTGATTCATTGGATTCTTCAGAAGGTAAAAGAGTATTATAAAATGGAAGGCAGATAAATGATAATAGGTGTCATTGGCTGAATTTTCCACCTTATCTATGTTAACTTCTTCTGTAATGGTTTGGGTGCTTGAAGCTTTGTGGTTGAATGAGCTACATGAGAAGATAGTATGTTAATAAGTTATGGTTGGTGTGACTACCTGATTCTTGAATGTATACTTTGTACCAAAACACAAGTTCTTGAATTATATTAATAATAAGTGGGTTGCCAGACAAAGTATCTGAGGGTGAATAGAAATTGGACTAGTGTCTTTAATCACTGACAGATCATACTTGTGGCAAAGTTTGTCAAAGCACAAACTTGAAAAGGTAAAGTCATATTGCATCATTTTACTAAAAGTGCAGATATAATTGGTCAAAGGAGTCTAACAACTGAGAATGGGAGTTCCAATCACAGTATGGCAAGTTAAGAAGGGGAAACATGGTAATAGTATTTTTCTCGTTTGTTGGACATAATTGTCTTAGTTCCATCATGGTGATCTTATTGTGGTACACTGGTTGTGATAAAAAGAAAATGCTGAATGAGAGGCTTAGGATCTACCTCCATCCGACCCTTTAATTTTTATTTTTTATTTTTTTTGGTTAGGTTAAACCAGGGAGTAGCAATTGAAACAAATTTATGTATAAAAATGAAACCAATGAATATCCGTGCTTTAGAAGTTGCTGTAACTTACTTAGCATTATTTTTTTTTTGTGTTCACAGGGTGGGCTTTTGCTGATTCTGTTCTGCATAGATTGGCTCCTCTTTGGGTGGGTGCTAGAGGATTGGAGTTCACATGGGACTACATCTTGCAAGGCCTTGAAGCTAATGCAAATTTGGTACAATTTATTCTTCCTCGTTAACTAGTTAGCCTTTGCAGTGCAGCACCTCCTTCTCCCAAATACTCAAGCCCAGAAACCCCTTCCCCCAAGGAAAACAAATAAAAGCAAAGAAGGAAAAGAGAACTGTCTTCACTGCACTTAAGGGTGTGGCCTAGCGGTCAATGAAGTGGGTGAGAACCATGAGGTCTCAGGTTCAAATTCCGGTGGAGGCAAAAAAAAAAAACAGTCTTCACTGTATAAAACTTTAAAATCATATATCATTAGATAATATGGAGTCATAATGAAGTTTGTCATGTCCTTCCTATCGTTTCTTGTTTTCGACTTTAACTTTTGGTCTTACTTCAGGTTTTCAGTATATCACTTGCAGCATTGGGTTCTCTAATGTGGCTTCGGAAAAATAAACCCAAGACATTGATCCCCATCATATATGCATGTGCTGGGATTGTGGCAACAATGCCATCCATAACCAGGTCTGTTCTTATTATAGTGCATTTATTCAGAATGAATCTAAATCTTAAGTAGCTGCTTCACATGAATGAAGCAGTACAAATGCTTCTACTGCTTTGAAAAGATGCATTAGTACTAAAATATTTCTTGTGTACAGTGATAGTAGCTATGGCCAGAAATAAGGGGGATATCAATTAGCAAAATGCATTTTACAGACATCTTTTTACTACAAAAATAGACCAGCTCAATCTATTTTAGTTGTCTCTATCTAATAATACAAACCAACTCTATGCGGCCCTTTGCACATAATTGTTTTGTGAAAAACATTTTTTATGCTCGAGAAGCCAAATGACAAAATGTTAGGATAGGGAGTCAGTTTGCATTGCTAAAATTAGCAATTATTTGTCCAGCATTAATTTGACCTGGATTTTAAAGCTGACAGCCTGATCTGGAAGCAATAACTTCTCTTCAAAGAGAACAATTGCTTGTCTTTTCTTTGTCTTTTTTCGTGGCTGATTCAAAAGACAGACTTGCTAAGCCATTGATATGGTGTTTGCAGTTATCTGAGGCGAGGCTTGGGTTGGCACCTTCCAAAAGTGGTAGGCTTTGAACTGTTCAGCTCATTGCTAATTGCTTTTATCAGTTGGCAGTTGTTTGTTGCATGCCAGAGACCGTCTAACTGAGGGATTACTAAATGACATTTCCTCGTGGAAGTTGGCATGCAGTTTCTTCGGTGATGAGTATGTTCTATCCAGTAACATTATTTTTCAAGAAATTTTGCGGGTATTTGGACTAAAGCTTTTCGTTGAATAACTTTATGCCCTTTACCATTCACTCTGCAAGTCAAGCTTCTTGACATTGGAATGTCTTGCGGCAAAAATTGACACGGAGGGAATTCGTTGGTTGTGCAATTTTGACGTGTACTGGTTTATGAAGATTAGATTATACCGACTCTTTGACATTTACATGTCTGAATGTTTAGTACATTTCTGAGCTCCACTCATAATCCATGACTGTTCTTGCACAGAAGTGCTCTGTATGGATAGAATTATCAATTCATTTTCGCAATGTTTGTTTGTAGTATTTTGTGGCATGCAAAGCTATGTGCTACGGGCCTACGGCAATCTGCTACTGTTAATAGATTTTTAGCACCATGCTCCTGACTAATAACTTGGTTAGTGATAGCAACAAATGGGTAATAGACAACGTTATATGTAAAATTTAGGACTCTCATTAATTATAAGGAAAAGAAAGAAATTAAAAATTCCATTGGTAACCAAAAATTTATTATGTTATTAAATACCAAATATTACAAAGCTTAACTCCTCAGAGACCAAAAAATAGTAAAATTTCTATACCAAATGTATTATCTTACATTAATCGTTGTAGACGCAGGGTATAAAAATGTTAGGAGTATTAATATTCGATCATGCATTCTTATTCCATAATATACATTTACATTAATTAGTACTAATAGCCCAAGAAAATCATGTTAATCTAAAGTAAACATCCAAACCTCTCAGTAAAACAATCCATTCATTTTTTTTTTGTTATTATTTTGAGGTGTCAACCAACGGCCTAGAGCAATTTAAGGTTTATCTTTGTTTCCTCTATTATTTTCTGGTGAAATGCATTGTAGTCTTCATCACCATTGGCCCCTCATTTGTTCCCTAAATACTCTCCTTTTCTTCATGCAAGAGAATGTTTTAATGACTCAATTCAAACACTGCATTGACATAATTTGACCATAATCTGCAACCCCATCTCCCACCCAAAAAAAAAAAAAAAAAAAAAAAAGCAATCGTCATTTCTCGTGTGATGAAGTTTTTTTTATCTTTCATAATTTTCTTCTTGTTTTAGAAGCTGTCCCTTTTGCAAACCATCTTCCATAGGGCAGCCTTGGGGTTCATCCGAGGCAGCTTGTTACTCCAAACTTCTCCTCCAAAAATGCAGGTCTATCGATGTTTTTTCATTTTGTTGTTCTCCTCTATTCTGTTTTCATTGTCTGCTGCACTCTCTGACCATGAAGCATCACTTCTTGCACGGCGACAACTCTCAACACTACCTGAAAATGGTAAATTACCCGATAACTATGAATTTGAAGTCCATGTAAATTACACATTTCCGAATTCCAGGTTTAGACGTGCCTACATTGCATTAAAGGCATGGAAAGAAGCTGTATATTCTGACCCTTATAAATTCACTAGCAATTGGAAAGGTCCACATGTTTGTAAGTACAAGGGTGTTTTTTGTTCGCCGGCTTTAGATGATCCTAATGTCACTGTTGTTGCTGGGATTGATCTGAATCATGCAGATATAGCAGGCTATCTACCTGTAGAATTAGGATTATTGACGGATGCAGCTTTGTTCCATCTCAATTCCAATAGATTCTGTGGAATTATTCCAGAGAGTTTCTCTAGGCTTAGATTGATGCATGAGTTAGATCTTAGTAACAACCGTCTTGTTGGTCCTTTTCCTAAGGTTGTTCTAAACATGCCTAACCTTAAATACTTGGATTTAAGGTTTAACAACTTTGAGGGAGAGTTGCCACCACAATTGTTTGACAAAGATCTTGATGCTTTGTTCTTGAATGACAATCGATTCGTCTCCACCATTCCTGAGACTATTGGAAATTCTTCGGCTTCTGTTATTGTCTTTGCTAATAACAAATTCCATGGTTGTATTCCCAGCAGCATTGGAAAGATGTCAAACTTGGACGAGATTGTATTCAGGAACAATGATTTAGGTGGATGTTTGCCTGTTGAGGTCGGGTTGTTAAAGAATATAACGGTGTTTGATGTTGCTGGGAATTCATTTTCTGGAATTTTACCAAAGACTCTTAATGCTCTTTCACATGTTGAACAATTGGATCTTTCACATAATACCTTAACTGGCTTTGTGCCGGAGAATTTATGTCGTTTGCCAAGTTTGAAGAATTTCACGTTTTCGTTTAATTACTTCAATGGTGAGGCTAAAGGTTGTGAACCAAATGTGAGGAAAGATGTGTTTTTTGATGATACTAATAATTGTTTGCGTGATAGACCAAAACAAAAGTCTCAAAAACAATGTCAACCTATTGTGAGCAAACCTATTGATTGTAGTAAGGCTAAATGTGGAGCATCATCATCAAAATCTCTTCCTCATAAGGAAAAGAAAGAGAAGCCACAACCTCAACCTCCTAAACCAAAGCCTATTTCTCCACCTACCCCTAAGTCACCACCCACCCCTAAACCATCTCCAAAGCCTCAAGTTTTCACTCCACCACCTAACCTAAAGAAGGCTTCTCCTCCTCCACCACCTTTGAAATCGTCTCTGCCGCCACCTGTTCATTCTCCTCCTCCTCCTCCTGTTTCCTCTCCACCACCACAAGTCTTTTCACCACCGCCTCCAGTACATTCACCACCACCACCTCTTCGCTCTCCACCGCCACCTGTGCATTCCCCACCACCACCGCCAGTCCACTCTTCACCACCACCACCCGTCCACTCTCCACCGCCACCACCGGTTCATTCTCCTCCACCACCACCACCGCTAAAATCTCCACCACCTCCTCCTCCAAGGTTGTCTCCACCTCCACCCTTTGAAAATGTTATCCTTCCACCAAACATTGGTTCAATTTATGCTTCACCACCTCCGCCTGTATTCCCTGGATATTAAACAGTGGAAACTCCGTTTCTTTTCACCTCTGCAATTAGTTAGTAGCGTGTTCAGTACATGTAGAACTGCATCATCGTATTTATCTCTTGTTTTTAAGAGTATCTAGTATACGATGATGTTTTGTCTTTTTTCCTTTTAACTGATTGGATATCATTCTGGAAGGATTGTATATGGAATTGTTGTAAGAGTTAGTTTTGTATCTTGACAGTTATGTCTATTGTTTCTAAAACAAAAACGCAAACAAACGGTCATGTTTGCACACGAATTTAAGAATAAATAGCACTAAAAGTGCATAGTCGAGACCCCTCAGAAAAATGTAAAATAACAATGAATTGAGCATAAACTTCATTTTTCTTTTTAAATATTGTTGGCTAAATATTATTGATCTGTGTCGGATTACACTTTAAATGACTGATTGACTGTGTAAAGAATTTCTCTACTATCGGGTACTAAAAGATAATGAATTTTCTTTGACAAGTTAAATTATATACTTCATATATATGGGGTACTTTTCATGCAGTCAGCTTATAACCTTATAGGCAAAAGTAACAAATAATTACCTAAAGAACAGTGGAAGCTAACAGAAACATGCATGGTACTTTGCGATGAAAAGAAAATATGGCCGTGGAAATCACATGTTTATAAGAAAATGCAGTATAAACTTGATGTATCACTTTTTCTATCATATTCAAAACGATAAATTGTGCCTTCCATGCAATGGCGAATGTGTCCTTTAGGCAATAGGTTCATCGGAATATGATATTTTCGAGGCAGATCATATATAAATATATCTTTAAAATTAAAATTCACTAAAATATCAACAAATAATATATTTGAACTCAGTGATTATAAAAGTACAATAAATTGAGTGCTAACAATATTAATGAACAAACTTGACCTCGAGTTGTTATGCAAGAAGGATACACGATGTTTTCCAATTTGTAGGGTAATAGAAGTAGCAGTTGACAACACAACTTGAAAAAAAAAAAAATTCCTTTTAACTGCGTGTGTGCGTGACACATATATTTAATAGGTTGATATGACTTGTGTTTACCCGAAAAACGGATAGAGTTGAATTTGTACGTAGTTCTAAGAATATGTGGTATAGCTTAATACAAATCGTGAGGATATATACAAATCTTAAATACGGATACCAAATAAACAAGGTTGGAAAGAAGATAATTTTTAGGATTAATCAAGATGAATCAATGTATGAAACTTAAAGGAATAACTCTTCAATATATGAGTATATGGTGCTTTAGTTACAATGTAAGCAAAGAAAAAACTGCCCTCTACAGAAATGTAGTCATTCTCTTTATAGTGGAGGATCTTACTTTAGATATAATTAAAAATATATAGTGGAGAAACCATGATAAGTCAGTTTTTCCCTAATTTTCGCCGAGATTCTCTCCCTTAATGTGTTTGCAACGGCTCTTGTCCGTGAGCTCGAGCTCGATCGGCCTCGGTACTGGTCGGTATTGCTTCTAGAGCTCGATGTGGACTCGGGATCAGGTGATGATTCAGGCTCGGCATCGGTTGGCCTCTGCCTCCTTAAGCTCGAAATCATCTCATCATAATTCGATTCGGACCCGAGCTCGATAATGATTTCGAACTCGGTGTTTGACATATACCTGAAATTTGAAGCTCGTTCATACCATCTTCGGAACCCATCTCTATATTACGAAGTCTTTCTTCGATCCATTATGTTTCGACCTCGATCAATCGTACGAAGACTGAAATCTATTTCGACCGTATACAGATAGTCTCCTCGATTCTCGGGAAGGATGTGGTGACAAACGATATGATTTCTCAATGGCTCGATTGGATATGCGTTGACGTTTGCATCGAGCCCGACCATGACGTCCATGATAGTTGTCTGTCGGTTTAGCTTACCAAGGCATTTAATGCGTGTCAGACGGTGGTCGGCCACCGCTGATATTGAACCGTCATTGCTTCAATTTATAAATAGCCCTTTCTTCCACTATTTATCACTTTTACGTCTTCAATCTTCAAAAAACAATTTAAGTTCCTTTTCGACTCTTATGAGTTCATTCGCTGATCTGTGACTCTTTTCTGCAAAATTCTTCTTCTAAACCACCAAATCTTTGTCACCTTCTTTAAATCCAAAAATGGTGAAGACATCAAAAACCGTCCCCCAAAAAGAAAAAGCTTCTTCTTCCCAATCTGCCGCCGACAAAACACTGGTGGATCCATGGCCTGAGGAGTGCGTTTCGGCAGCGTGTGTTCTAACCTCTGATTTCTAACTCGATAAAGGTTCGCCGGTTCCTGGCCGATGTGAGCCCATCGAGATATATTTGTTCGATAACCGGGGGGGGGGGAGGGGGTATATCGAGCATATAAAAAGAGATTGTAACTGGGAGAACAAAGAAGTGGTAGTGCCGTCTCCTGAAGAAAATATTACTACTCACGTGAAAGGGTTTTTAAGTGTGTATACTTACCCTTTCACGTTAGGTCCTCTCGACCCTGTTATCATAGACTTTTATCGTAAATACCTAATAACCCTAGGCCAGATCCATCCTTCTTTTTGGCGGATCGTTATTTTGATCCGATACTTTGTGAACAAAATCGAGGGGAGGCCTTTCACAATCGATCATCTCATCAGATTGTACCATCCTCGCCTTTTTTGAGAAGGATTAATAAAACTTCAACGTCGAACTACCCAGGCTCTGTTCTAGAGCATAGACAAGGACATGGATCGAGGATGGATGGGCAGGTTCGTTCGAGTAAGGACTTCGGACCTGATTCCGAATGAAAAGATGCCTTTTCCCGAAGAGTGGAACATGAAGCATAAGTGTAATTCTGCTGTTATCTCCTACTATTTTGTCCTTTTATTTCTTTTCTAACCAATATCACCCTTTTTGTGATGCAGCGGTTCCCTGGATACCCGGTGCAGTTCCCGATCTCAAGAACTAGGTATGGGATTTGGTTTCAACCTCTGCATACGCCGAGCGCTCATGGCGTGACTTGTCAAAGGGCCGATGGGAGGCCAAAGATCATGGTAAGTCCCTTTCTCATATTTTTTAGTAGTTCGAACAAAATGCTTTCCATACACTTTAATAAAATTTTCTGTATGTAGGTGTGGGCAAAGATGCGGTTTTGAGGCCCTCGTCAGTCGAGGAAGAGGCTTCGGCCTCTGTCCCAAAGTCGGTGAAAGATAATAAGAGGAGAAGATCCTCCATTCCCGAAGATCCAAAACCGAAGAAGAGGACGGCTTGTAAGCCGAACAAGAATACCATTCCTTTGACCGTAGAATCAGTTCTACGTCTAAGGGATGAAGACGACGAAGAAGAAAATGATGGGTCCGCGCTGGCGGCCCGAACGAAGAAGACCACCGACGTTCCACAGGTAACTGGATCGATGTTGGTTCATAAGGCTCCGCCTCAGACTGAGTATATATCAGAGAAAGATTCGGGCAGAGTCCCTGAGTTATTGGAGATCGAAGATGCTTCCTATTGAAGCCAACTGATGGGGGATATGTCTGAAGGGTCTCTCCCCGAATCTCTTTGAACCGAAGAGAATTCTCCAAGTGATTCACTTGGTGCAGTAGCAATCGAAGACTTGCCCACCTTCCCTGCTTTTTCCGCAGGGGCAATTCAGGAAGCCCAAGCTCTGGGGGCCCTCGAACTAGACATGCCTCATGATGGAGAGGATCCTTTTCGTGACCTGTTTACCGATGTCGAGGACGCTATCGGTACAAATGATGCATCAGATCTTTTTCATGGAGTGAAGCATGCTTTGAATCAGGTAAGCCATAAATTATTTTGTTGGCATTACCTTTATGTTTTCTTTTCTTTTCTGACTTCATTTATTCTTTCTTTGCAGGCCATGACAGTTCATCGAGAAGCATGTTCTCAGTCCCTAGCCGAGCTGCGTCGATATGAGTCCGACCTTCAATGGGTTACGGAGGAGAGGAACTCCCTTAAACTCCTCTTAGGGCAAAGAGGAGAGGAAATAAAAGACCTCCGAGGTGAGTTGGCCAAGGCTCACCAAGATCAGACCGATCTGTCCGAGCATGTAATGATACTTTTAAAAGCCTATGGGCTCGATACCGGAATGATGGCTAATTTTTCGGTCTCACAGCTGCAGCAGAAAACTGAGATGATCGGGAAACTCCGTGAGGAGGTCGATGTGATAAAAGCAGAGTCTTTGAAGTGGAAAGAAGGTATGGACCGCTTTGCTGCAGAGAAAGAAGCTGCTCGAGCCCAATTATCATCGGCCGAAAACCAACTTCAAAGTATGAAGGAAAAAAGCTCGGTTCAAGTAAGAAGAATAGAGGAGCTCGATGCTCGGTTGGCCTCTGAACTTGCCAGAGCCAAATCTAACCCCGAAAAGGCAAAGGCCGATGCGGATGCACTCGTGGCCGTCTATAGGGCCGATGCTGAAGCTGCCCAGGTCCAAGCAAGAGAGGAAGCCGAGACCACCGATACTTAGGCACATTGGGTCGCTGAACTTGCTAGTGCCGATCTCGGAGGGAGACCCTCGAGGAGATCCATGCTCGAGGTTTCGATCTCGCTGAAGAGATAAAAAGGGCTAAAGAACTCGAAGCCGATGTTGAAGCCTTGGCTTCCAATGATGATGATGATGATAATGATGATGATGATGGGAGTAAGAGCGGATCCTAAAATGGGAGGGGGAGCCCGGTAGAGAAGAGACCGCTCCCGGAGATAACCAAGAAGCTTAGCCCTTAGTTTCTATGTTATAATCAATTATGTAAAAAATATATATATATATATATATATATATATATATATATATATATATATATATATATATATATATATATATGTGTGTGTGTGTGTGTGTGTGTGTGTGTGTGTGTGTGTGTGTTTACCGACTTGCTTCTGTTTTGTTTCCTGCCTTGTGAAGATTTTATTCATGCCTTGTTGATGTTTTCATAAGGATTTAGGCAATTTGATCGAATTTGGACTTCGTAGCCTTTATAACCGAATGAGTGCTTACTCAAACTTGAAATAAGGTAGCCCATAGGCTTAGTAGTCGAGTTGAGTGATTGATTGAATTGAAGTGATGTAGCCCTTAGGCTTATTAGTTGAGTGAGTGATTCGAACTCGAAGTAATATAGCCCGTAGGCATAGTGGTCGAGTGAGTGCTTGCTCGAACTCCAAATAAAATTAGCCCGTAGGCTTAGTAGTCGAGCGAATGATTCGAACTCGAAGTAATGTAGCCCGTAGGCATAATGGTCGAGTGAGTGCTTGCTCGAACTTGAAATAAAAGTAGCCCGTAGGCTTAGTAGTCGAGTGAATGATTCGAACTCGAAGTAATGTAGACCTTAGGCTTATTAGTTGAGTGAGTGATTCGAACTCAAAGTAATATAGCTCGTAGACGTAGTGGTCGAGTGAGTGCTTGCTCGAACTCGAAATAAAAGTAGCTCGTAGGCTTAGTAGTCGAGTGAATGATTCAAACTCGAATTAATGTAGCCATTAGGCTTATTAGTTGAGTGAGCGATTTGAACTCGAAGTAATATAGCCCGTAGGCGTAGTGGTCGAGTGAGTGCTTGCTCGAACTTGAAATAGAAGTAGCCCGTAGGTTTAGTAGTCGAGTGAATGATTCGAACTCGAAGTAATGTAGCCCTTAGGCTTATTAGTTGAGTGAGTGATTCGTACTCGAAGTAATATAGCCCGTAGGCGTATCGGTCGAGTGAGTGCTTGCTCGAACTCGAAATAGAAGTAGCACGTAGGCTTAGTAGTCGTGTGAATGATTCGAACTTGAAGTAATGTAGCCCGTAGGCGTAATGGCGAGTGAGTGCTTGCTCGAACTCGAAATAAAAGTAACCCGTAGGCTTAGTACTCGAGTGAATGATTCGAACTCGAAGTAATGTAGCCTTTAGGCTTATTAGTTGAGTGAGTCATTTGAACTCGAAGTAATATAGCCCATAGGTGTAGTAGTCGAGTGAGTGCTTGCTCGAACTCGAAATAGAAGTAGCCCGTAAGCTTAGTAGTCGAGTGAATGATTCAAACTAGAAGTAATGTAGCCCGTAGGCATAATGGGTGCTTGCAAAAACTCGAAATAAAAGTAGCCCGTAGGCTTAGTAGTCGAGTGAATGATTCGAACTCGAAGTAATGTAGCCCTTAGGCTTATTAGTTGAGTGAGTGATTCAAACTTGAAGTAATATAGCCCGTAGTTGTAGTGGTCGAGTGAGTGCTTGCTCGAACTCGAAATAAAAGTAGCCTGTAGGCTTAGTAGTCGAGTGAATGATTCAAACTCGAAATAATGTAGCCCATTAGTAGTTGAGTGAGTGTTGCTCGAACTTGTTGATTTACCTTAAGCTTGTTTGCCTAATAAATCTTGGATATAAGATATCGGTAAAGAAGAAATATTTCTTTGCAAGTCATTGTACATGTGTCTATGTTTTGTGTCAGGGCTTGGGCCAACTACACGAGCATGGTTCGTTTTGACCATTTAGCTCTAACAATTTTTCCTATCGGAACCCTGTTGTTATGAAGTAACTTTCTTGCATTGAACTTGATATATTTGAGAGCTAATGCCCCCAGTATTCGAGGAGGATACTGTCGATTTGTTTCTAAGTTAGCACGATCAATGGTTGCCTTATTAAAAACCTTGCCGAAAAACCCATTTGGGATAAAACCGGTCGAAGGGAAAAAGAGTGCACCGCGTGCTTTCAGACCTAGGTCTTTGTATTGAAGGATCCATCCTAGCTCCTGATCGGACTCCTGTAGGGGTTAGTTTCGAAATGTAAACAAATATGGGAGGGTCGTACCTTAGCAGTAGTATCGTTTTAGGTACGACACATTCCAATTGCTTAATAGTTATTTGCCGTTTATGATACCGAGCTTGTATGATCCTTTTCCGACGTTTTCAAAAACCTGATACGGTCCTTCCCAGTTCGGTCCTAGTTTCCCTTCGTTTGGATTTCGGGTACTGAGGGTGACTTTCCTTAGCACTAAGTCCCCGAGTTTAAAGTGGCAAAGCTTGGTTCTTCGATTATAGTATCTTTCGATTCGTTGCTTTTGTGCGGCCAATTGGATGAGAGCAGCTTCTCGTTTTTCATCCGATAATTGGAGGCTAGTGTTCGTTATTTGACTCTTTTGTTGCATATCGAAACCTAGAACTGGGTTCCCCAATTTCGATTGGAATCAAGGCTTCGGAGCCATATACGGGATTGCCCCAGTACTAGATTTTGATGTTGTTCGATATGCCCAAAGAACTTCGGGTAGGATTTCTCTCCATTTTTCCTTAGCGTCGTTCAACCTATTCTTTAGGTTTTGAATGATAGTTTTGTTCGTTGATTCGGCCTGTCCGTTCCCACTGGGGTGATACGACATTGATAATATCCTTTTTATTTTCTGGTCTTCGAGGAATTTCGTCACTTTGCTGCCGATAAACTGTTTACCATTGTCACACACTATTTCGGCGGGTATCCCGAATCGACACACGATATGATCCCAGATAAAGTCTATAACCTCTTTCTCTCTTACTTTCACGAACGCTTGTGCTTCAACCCATTTAAAAAAATAGTCAGTCATAAATAGAATGAACTTAGCTTTACCTGGGGCCGATGGCAGAGGGACGACGATATCCATTCCCCATTTCATGAATGGCCATGGGGATAGGACTGAGTTAAGTTGCTCTCTGGGCTGATGAATCATTGATGCAAATCTTTGACATTTGTCACATTTTCGAACAAACTCCTTTGCATCTTTGTCCATATCGATCCAATAATACCCTGCCCTAATTATTTTTCGGACTAATGAGTCAGCACCAGAGTGATTTCCACAAGTGCCCTCGTGCACCTCACGTAGGATGTAGTCGGTGTCTCCTGGACCTAAGCATACTGCCAATGGTCCATCAAAAGTCCTTCGGTATAACGTTCCATCTGCAGTTAATGTGAATCGAGCAGCTTTGGTTCGCAGGGCCCTCGAATATTTAGGGTCCGATGGGAGGTTTCCATTCTTTAAGTATTTAATAAACTTATTCCTCCAATCCCAGGTTAAGCTTGTAGAATTTATCTTGTCATGACCTTCTTGGATCACGGATCTCGAGAGTTGAACGACAGTCCCCGAGCTTATCTCGCCTTCCTCAACCGATGATCCCAAATTTACAAGTGCATCGGCCTAACTATTTTGCTCTCGTGGAACATGATGTAAAGTCCATTCTTTAAAATGGTGCAAAGTGACCTGCAGTTTGTCCAAATACCTTTGCATTCTATCTTCTCGAACTTCGAAGGTTTTGTTTACTTGATTTACCACCACCAAAGAGTCACACCTTGGCTTCAATGACTTATGCTCCCAAGCTTTTAGCTAGCTCGAGACCTGCAATCATGGCTTCATACTCGGCCTCGTTGTTAGTCAACCTAGTAGTTTTGATAGATTGCCTAATAGTGTTACCTGTGGGTGGATTTAAAAAGATGCCTAGCCCGGACCCCTTCACGTTCGAATCCCTATCCGTAAAAAGGGTCCATACCCCCGATGACGTACCCAATTTCAATAAGAGTTCCTTTTCTACTTCAGGTACGAGGGTCGGCGTGAAATCGGCCATGAAGTCCGCTAAAATTTGAGACTTGATGGCCGTACGGGGTTGATATTCGATATTGTACCCACTGAGTTCGACGGCCCATTTGGCCAATCGGCCTGATAGTTCTTGTGCAAAATATTACGGAGTGAGTAAGTGGTAAATATGCATATGAGGTGAAATTGAAAGTATAGTCTTAACTTTTTAGAGGCACTTATCAGTGCAAGTGCCGATTTTTCTTAGTGTGGATATCTAGTTTATGCTTTTTCTAAGGTTCGACTTACATAATAGACGGAAATTGCGTACCTTGCTCTTATCGAACTAGGACACTACTTGCCGCGATTTCTGATACTGCCAAGTGCAAGCAAAGTTTTTCGTCTGTTTTTGGAGTATGAAGTAGTGGTGGACTTGATAGATACCTCTTTAATTCTTTTAATGCCTGTTGGCATTCCGAGGTCCAAGCAAAATTGTTCTTCTTTTTGAGTAGAGAGAAAAATCTATGACTTCGATCTGACGACCTTGAAATGAATCGGCCTAAGGGAGCAATCCGTCCCATTAGCCTCTATACGGCTTTTACACTGTCCACAATGGCGATGTCGTCGATGGACTTGATTTTATCGGGGTTAATCTCGATCCCCCAATTTGATACCATGAAGCCGAGGAACTTGCCCGAACCGACCCCGAATGCACATTTCTCGGGTTTGAGCTTCATGTTGTATTTCCTCAAAATCTCAAATGTTTCCTGCAAATGAGCCAAATGGTCCTCTGCGTGCAGGGACTTAACTAACATGTCATCAATATACACTTCTATCGATTTACCTATTTGTTCTTCGAACATTTTATTTACTAGGCGTTGGTAAGTAGCTCCCGCATTTTTTAGCTCGAAGGGCATCACATTATAACAATATGTTCCATATTTGGTGACAAATGAAGTCTTTTCCTGGTCTTCGGGGTTCATTTGGATTTGATTATACCCGGAATAGCCATCGAGAAAAGTAAGGATCTCGTGGCCGGCCGTGGCATCGATCATGCGATCGATGTTGGGCAGCGGAAAGGAATCTTTGGGGCATGCTTTGTTCAAATCCTTATAATCCACACACATTCTAAGTTTGTTCCCTTTTTTAGGCACTACAACTATATTGGCTAATTATTCGGGATATTTCACCTCCCGAATGGACCCTATTTTGAGAAGTTTGGTTACCTCATCCTTTATGAATGCATGCTTTACCTCAGACTGGGTCTTCTCTTTTGCTTCACCGGTATGAACCTAGGGTTCAAGCTTAGCCGATGCGTCTTTATATCCGGTGGGATCCCTGTTATATCTAAATGGGATCAGGTAAAACAATCTACATTATCGATAAGAAATTGAATAAGTTTTTTTCTGAGTTCGGGGGTCAACCCCGTTCCCAAGTATACCTTCCGTTTGGGCCAGTGCTCGATTAGTGTGACTTGCTCCAATTTCTCAATCGTTAATTTGGTAGCTTCGGAATTATCGGGAACTACGAAGGATCGAGGGATCCTTTGATCATCATCTTCATCGATCTTCTGATTTTATGGTCGGGTTAAAGCTGATGTTTGTGATTACTATTTGGCATCTCGATCCCCTTTTGAGCCCGATCCCTTTATTGGCGAAGGCGAGGATATCGAATTCGCTTCCTCGACGACAAACATTTCTCTTGCTGTCGGTTTTTCTCCGTACACTATTTTGACTCCCCTTGATGTTGGGAATTTAAGGACCTGGTGTAGGGTTGAAGGTACAACTCTCATGTTGTGGATCCATGGCCTTCCAAAAAGGGCGTTGTACCTCATGTCGCCTTTGATTACGTGGAACTTTGTTTCGTGGATGGTCCCGGCCACGTTTATCGACGGAATCATCTCGCCTTTGGTGGTTTCATATGCCATATTGAATCCGTTTAGAACCAGGGTTTCGGGTACGACCTGGTCCTGTAGACCTTGCTGTTCTACGACCTTCAATCTAATAATGTTGGCCTAGCTACCTGGATCAATTAACACACGCTTAACTTTAGTTTTATTCATAAGTACGAATATTACCAGTGCATCGTTATGAGGTTGTATGACTCCTTCTGCATCTTTATCATTGAAGGACAAAGTTCCTATGAGTGCATAATCCTGAGTTCGAGATCGCTTTTCTCTCACAATCGATGTCTTAGTGCGTTTAAGCACCGGTCCTTGAGGGGTATCGGCGCCGCCGGTGATCATGTGAATAACGTGCTATGGTTCTTCTTGTTCGTTTTGCTTGCCGAAATCCCTGTTTTTAAAATGGTTCTTCGCACTATCTCTTAAATATTCTTGAAGGTTCCCTTTGTTGAATAACCGGGCTACCTCCTCTCTTAGTTGCCTCCAATCTTCCGTTCTGTGGCCATGGGTGCCATGATATTCACACATTTGATTGGGATTCCTCTGGGCAGGATCAGTCTGCATGGGTCGAGGCCATTTAGTGTCTTTGATGCGTCCAATGCCCGACACGATGGCAGATGCATCAATGCTGAAGTTATACTCCGATAACCGAGGCGCTTCCTTAGATCCGGCAGGCCTGTCGAACCTACTTATGTTCGTCATCCCCCGAGACCCTTGACCTCGATCATTTCTTTTGTTATTTTGTCCGGCGTTATGTCTCGATTCACCGATTCTGTTGTTTTCGTTATACGGTCAGTATCGATCCCTGATCAGACCTTGTTCTCGATTAATATCCCTTCGAGCAGCGGGTTCAGATCCCAACTAATCATCTTCGACCCTAATTTTTATTGGTACCGATTGTGCACGTCGGCCCATATGATGGCTGGGTATTTGATCAGGTTAAGCTTCAACCACCATGAAGCCGTCGAGCTTCGTTCATTCAAACCTTGAGTGAAAGCTTGAACAACCCAATCGTCTGTGACTGGTGGCAGATCCATTCGTTCCATTTGAAAATGAGATACGAACTCCTTTAGCATCTCGTTATCCTTTTGTCTTACCTTGAAAATGTCCGATTTCCTTGTTGCGATTTTTATGGCGCCGACGTGTGCTTTTATAAAAGAATTTGCTAACATGGAAAACGAGTTAATGGGATTCGGTGGTAGGTTATTGTAACACCCCGGAAAATTTTAAAGAACTTAAGTGTAAAGCCCGATAAAATTTGCTAAGAAAATAATATTTCATGGTGCCGGACTAGAATTACGTGTTTGAGGATTGTAAAAATACACGGAAAATTAAAGAAAATTTTTTTGCGGAAAAGTACATTTTTGCGGTCCATTATGCGACCACAGAATCACTCTGCGGACCGCATAATGGCCGCAGAGTGAGGCAGTTAATTGGGTCAGTTGGCAGCAATTGTGCGGTTGTACTATGCGACCGCATAACTGTTATGCGGTGTACTATGCGACCGCAGAACAGTTATGCGAACCGCATAGTGACCGCAGACTCAGGCAGATTTTTGGTCATTTTGGACACCAAGTATGCGACCGCAGAACCTGTTCCGGAGCTCCATTTTTTGGATTTTACCCTACTTCGTTAAATACACACAAAGGGTCATTTTTGAGAAAATATTTTGATATTTTAGAGAGAAGGGAGAGTGTTTTAGAGAGAGAGAAAACCCTAGGCTAATTATTCATCAAGTCTTGCTCAAATCTTGGAAGATTAACAAGGAAAACCCATGAGTTCTTCATCTAAGAGGTAAGGTTCCATACCCTAGTTTTCAATTTCGAATTTGGGTAGTAGATGGTTGATTAAGAGTATGATTCTTGGGTATGAGAGTATTATCTATACATGCATGTACTAAAAGGATTTGTGAAAAGATTGTTGAGCTTAAATAAGTAAGGATTGGGTTGTGTAGTGAAGGAAATCTTGTAGAAGAACCTTGTGGTTAAATTTGCACACCTAGTGTTTGATAAAATGCTCAAAAGAGCTGAGACCATGAATATCTTCCTAATTGTTATTAAATTTTGTTATGTCTCAAAATAGATTGGGATTGCTAGAATTTTCGTAACGTTGTAGTAATTTAAGGAAAGCTCAATTGAGGTATGTTGGCTAAACTTTCTCTCTTGGAGTTGAATTCTATAATGTTTTTGTGAGTTTCAAAGTATGGGTTGCGTATTAAATTGTGGTGGCTTGAATCGTATTTCAAATAAAATCTAGTATGCCAAATTGTGTGAGAAAATTTTAATATTCTTAAGACTCTTAATTACTCATATGTGTACCTAAAGTCTTGATTGGGAATATCTTATTGTTGAAAACCTATAAAGATGGTTGGAAATGAAATCAGTAAATTGGGATTATAAAGTGTGGCCAACGTGCCAATAGTGAAAGTTATACTTGTGACCAATAGTGCCAATGAAATGAAATAATGCGAAAAAGATTATGAAATGAGCTTTGACTCAACTATTCCAAAATTGACTTCGATAATATAATCGGCTAAATGTTTATGAACTCAAGTGATGCCCATATGTGGCTGTTTTAGCTAATGCTATGCTTTGTAAGTAATTTTCAATGTGTTTTGCGTTCTTACATACTCGTGAGTGGAAATTGTGTATGATTTTAACTTGTACTTCGATTGCCAATCATTTTACTCCATTTATTGGAAAGAAATCGATTGTGTTTAAAGCCTTCATTACTAATGAATTTAAAGTTGTGATTTCCGGAATATTCTACTTGTTGATAATTATGATGATGATCTATGAAAGGGAAGAAATGAAAGTGTGGAATATGAAATACAGCCATTGCGCTATGAATAAAGAATCATATGCATGGTCAAGAGAGTCAGTGAAATAATAATAATATAAATGGTTGAAAGTACGAATTAGGTGATATGTGGTGTGAAAGGTTATGAGATGTACGTATTTGTACTTTTGTTTCCAATGTGTTATGAAATCCTATGGACGGTCTATGAAACACATAGGTCTATTGTGTTATGAAACACATAGGTATATTGTGTTATGAAACCCTATGGACGGTCTATGAAACACATAGGTATATTGTGTTATGAAACCCTATGGACGGTCAATGAAACGTATAGGTATGTTATGTTATGAAACCCTATGGACGGTCTATGAAACACATAGGTATATTGTGTTATGAAATCCTATGGACGGTTTATGAAACGCATAGGTATATTGTGTTATGAAATCCCGTGGACGGTCTATGAACGCATAGGTACCTTGTGTTATGAAATCCATTGTGATATGAAATCATGTGGAAGGTCTATGAAACGCATATGTGCATTGTGTATAATAGGTATAGATGTATGGTATGAATAAACACTATGGACGGTCTATGAAACGCATAAGTGTATAATATGATATGTGAACACTAAGGATGGTCTAATGAGACACATTATTAATGCAGACAATAGGTGCCCCTTTTGTTGTCCTTGTTTGTACAGGTTGTTTCAATTACATTATATTATGTGTTCCACGTATAGATCATATGGGCATTCTATTTTGAAAGAGGATTTCTAGCTATACATACTAGTGCTATTCGACAGTACTAACGTCCCTTTTGCCGGGGCGCTGCATCTTAATGGATGCAGGTGGTTCTACAGCAGGTGGCATTGATCAGTGATAGCAGTACACTCTTTTCAGCTGATTTGGTGAGCCCCACTTCATTTCGGGGTTATGTATCTTTTGTTTCTCGTGTACTTTGTGGTTGAGGTATAGCCGGGGCTTTGTTACCGGCATTTTTATATTACTCTTCAGTTGTACTTAGAGGCTCCGTAGACAGTTGTGGGTGGTATTTGATGTTGGGAATTGGATTAGAACTGTTGGTATTTGGCAATATGCTTTTCATTAAATCTATAAACTCGTACTATTTTGAAAATATTGAATGATGTTGTTAATGGGAATGAAATGGAATCGGTTAATGAAATATCTTCAATATTTGATTAACGGAGTACATCTCCTCTTTATTCACGGATGAATTTGGGTAGAATGATAACTAACAAGCTTGCTCAGTCGGGTTCACTCGGTTGAGCGCCGGTCTCGCTCCTCGATTTTGGGGCGTGACAGTTATGATACCAAATTATTGCTCCCTTCGAGAGGGTCTCTTCGAATTGTTTTAACAACACAGATTCGATTTCATCGTCTTCTAAATCATTGCCCTTGATGGCACACGTGTAAGAGGTGACATGTTCGTTGGGTCGGTCGTTCAGTTATATTTGGGAATTTCGGGCATACGAAAATTTTTGGGGATTGATTTTGGGGCTGCGCTCGAGGGAAAAAGCTTTTGCACGAATGTTTTAGAATCCAGCCCTTTTATCATTGGTGGAGATCCCGGGATCTGATCGACCCTGAAGTTATATATTTTTACTTTTTTATTGTTGGCTTCGACTCACTTTGTGAGCTCCTCGAGTATTTTAGTAATTTCGGGAGTAGTCCTCGATTCTTGCTCATTTGACCTCACTATGGCTGACTCCGTTCTGTGGAAAATTTCTCAAGGTGGACTGGGCTTCGGCCTGCTCGGTAGCTGGGTTTGACTCTGCAACTGAGCGATTGCTGCATGTTGAGCTTGCAACATTTCGAAAATCATACGCAAGCTGACGTCGTTTTCCTCGACGTTATGAGTATCTCGAGCTGCAGACCGAGTGCCACCATGAATGCTATTTTTAGGTTCAGAATGTAGGTTCGCCTCAATGGCCACATGCGAATTGATATCTATCGGCACTTCGATTCGAGCTCCAACGACGTTGACACGTGGTCTTTCGGTACTGAGTGTCAAGTTGTTATTCTCATCTTGAAGACCAGCTTCGTTGTCGATAGATAAGGCCATTTGATTGGTAGTTAGTCGTTGCTAATCCGAAATCCAAGATACTTTCGCAAACAAGCGCAGAACGGTGTGTTTTTGCAGATTCATATCAAATAACCACTGTTATCCTTAGCCCCATGGTAGGCGCCAAACTGTTTACCCGAAAACGGATAGAGTTGAATTTGTACGTAGTTCTAAGAATATGTGGTATAGCTTAATACAAATCGTGAGGATATATACAAATCTTAAATACGGATACCAAGTAAACAAGGTTGGAAAGAACATGATTTTTAGGACTAATCAAGATGAATCAATGTATGAAGCTTAAAGGAATAACTCTTCAATATAGGAGTATATGGTGCTTTAATTACAATGTAAGCAAAGAAAAAACTGCCCCCTACGGAAATGTAGCCATTCTTTTTATAGTGGAGGATCCTACTTTATATATAATTAAAAATACATAGTGGAGAACACATGATAAATCAGCTTTTCTCTAATTTCCGCCGAGATTCTCTCCCTTAGTGTGTTTGCAACGGCTCTTGTCTGTGAGCTCGAGCTCGATCGGCCTCGGTGCTGGTCGGTATTGCTTCTAGAGCTCGATGTGGACTCGGGATCAGGTGATGATTCAGGCTCGGCATCGGTTGGCCTCTGCCTCCTTAAGCTCGAAATCATCTCATCATAGTTCGATTCGGACCCGAGCTCGATAATGATTTCGAACTTGGTGTTTGACCTATACCTGAAATTTGAAGCTCGTTCATACCATCTTCGGAACCCATCTCGATATTACGAAGTCTTTCTTCGATCCATTATGTTTCGACCTCGATCAATCGAACAAAAATCAAAATCTAATTCGACCGTATACAATTTGAAGATCATATAATATGAAATAATTATTAATGTGAAACAAGAAGTAAAGTTTAAAGACAAAAAGAATCGTCCTAAATCAAACTTACATAGAAATAGATTTTTGAATGGATACTGTTTGTGTAACGTACGCCCTCATGGCAGGACAGCTCTGGAGTGGAAAGAAGCTCAGCAGTTCAACTATTCAACACTAAAGAAAACCAAAGGGAAAAAGAAGTCTAATTAACAAACGTTATTTGCTGGCATTCTCTTTGTCCATTCTCTTGCATTCTATTTTTCTAGTTCTACGCATTGCCGTCTCACTCAGTAAGCTATGGTCCCACTTTACTCATGTCCCTTCCTTTTTTTTTTTGTTTTTTCTTCTATTAAGTTTTAAAAAAGAGATTGTTTCAAGAATTATCAAGAGGGGAATGAAAGATTTACAAATAAAATTAGCAGCATAATATTTTCGGTGTTTCTAATAAATACAAGGTAAGGTAAGCCGCGCTGCGCGCGGGCCCAATTCAAATAAAAAAAGTTGACATATATTAATTTTATTACTGATGAAACTTTATTTTCTGTTTATTAGATATGATTAATAAATTTAATGTCAATTTTAGTTTGCCATCATTAGAGAACACGATAATGTCATATTGACACGTTCTTTTACTATGAAGCTGTGAAGTTATATAAATTTCCTAATAGATGATGAATTTGAACAACTACATATAAGACTTTTGTTCAGTACTTTTTCTAGTTTTTATTCCCCCTGTCTCGTTTATGTTATTTTTCTATTTAGTATATCCTAAAAAGAACAATATCTTTTTATATTTAAAAATAATTTAAAGTTCTCATTTTATCCTAATTTAAAACCATAAATATGTCTATAGCATATTTTATATAATTTTAAATTTTTTCCTTCTTTCTTAAACATCACGCCCAGTCAAACACCATTACATAAATTGAACAGGGACCTAATGTATTTACAAAGTGATATTGTAACGACCCGACCGGTCATTTTGAGAGAATTAGCCCCTAACCCCTATTTATTGCTCCATCTATTTCATTCTGTGGTTACGTGACTTGCCGGGAGGTTTGGTTTTTGGTTTCGGAGTGAAATGGGACACATAGTCACTAAAATGGAAGTTTAAGTCGTAGGAATTGACCGTAGTTTGATTTGTGTGAAGACGACTCCGGAATGGAGTTTCGACGGTCCAATAGCTCCGTAGGGTAATTTTGGTCTTAGTAGCGTGTCCGAATGTTAATTTGGAGGCCCGTAGATCATTTCGACGTTAATTGGCGAAAGTTGGAAAATTGGATGATTTTTAGAAAGTTTGACCGGGAGTGAACTTTTTGATATCAGGGTCGGATTCCGATTCCGGAAGTAGTAGGTTTGTTATGTCAATTGTGACTTGTGTGCAAAATTGGAGGTCAATCGGACTTGATTGAAAGGTTTCGGCGTCGAATGTAGCAGTTAGAAGTTCTAAAGTTCATTAGGCTTGAATCGATGTGCAATTTGTGTTTTTAGCATTGTGTGATATGATTTGAAGGCTCAACTAAGTTTGTATGATATTTTGGGACTTATTGGTATATTTGGTTGAGGTCCCGGGGGCCTCGGGTGAATTTCGGATGATTAAAGGAACAAAAATTGGACTTAGAACAAATCTAAAATTTGTTGTCTTCTGGTGCAATCGCACCTGCGGAATTTTGCTCGCAGGTGCAAGCTCGCAGAAGCGAGCATGGCAGCGCAGAAGCGGAAATGGTTTGAGTGTGGCAGTGGCCGCAGGTGCGCATGTATGATCGCAGAAGAGGAGTCGCATCTGCGGCAGGCCAACCGCAGATGCAGAAATAGAAGAAGGGGAGCTGCTTCGCAGAAGCGGACAACTTCTCGCAGAAACGGACTTCTGTCCGCAGAAGCGTGATGAGCTGCAGAAGCGTGAGCAGGCCTCGCATCTGCTAGACCACAGATGCGGCCAACTTTATCGCAGATGCGGAAGTCCTTGGCAGAAAAGGCTTAAGTTCGAGGGTTTGATTTTATTCTCCATTTTTGGACCTATAGAGCTCGGATTGAGGCGAAGGTTTGAGGGATTTTCATAGAAAACTTTTGGGTAAGGATTTTTGACTCGTTTTTGATTAATTTTCACTAATCTATCCTTAATTTCTTTATTTAATTAAGGATTTGGGTTGAGAAATTGGGAAAAAAAGGTGGAAAAATTCTTAGGCCGAACTTTGAGGTTTTGATCGAGATTTTTGTGTTGGATTTGAGTAATTTTGGTATGGGTGAACTCGATATCGAATGGGTATTCAGATTTTATAATTTTGGTCCGGTTCCGAGACGTGGGTCCGAGTCGACTTTTGGAGTGATTTTTTAATTCTTTGCTAAAGTCATAGATTTATTATTTAAATGAGTTTCTTATAGTTACATTTATAGTATGAAACTATTTTGGCTAGATTCGAGCCGATCGGAGTTGGAAAGTCGAGGGAAAGGCATACTACTTGACTGATTGAGCGAGATTTGAGGTAAGTGACTTGTCTAACCTTGTGTGGGGGAAATCCCCTTAGGTTTTGGTACTGTTGTGGTTAATTTACGTGAAGGCCGTATGCGCGAGGTGACGAGTGCGTACTCGGGCTAAATATTGAAAATCCATTTTTTGCTAAATAATTCCTTTTTATTTCCTTAATTGAGTTACTTTAGCACGTGTAGTCGTCATGTTTAGCCTAATGTCACATGTCTACGTGTCTTATCTCTTACTTGCAATTTGTGCAACATGCTTAGTTGAATTACCTGCTTCCTTGATTTTGTATTCAGTCTTTAACTGTAAGATTCCTTGCTGTAATTTTATTGTCCCATTTGTTATGTGTTGTATATTTACTTTTTGGACTATGAGGCGGTGCCTCGAGAGCGCCCTGTTGCATATTTACTTTTGAAACTATGAGGTGGTACCTCAGGAGCACCCCTGTTGTATATTTACTTTTGAGACAACGAGATGGTACCTCGAGAGCGCCCCTATTGCATATTTACTTTTGGGACTACGAGGTAGTACCTCGGGGAGCCCCTATTGTATATTTACTTTTGGGACTACAAGGCGGTAATTCGGGAGCGCCCGTGTTATTTACCTCTATTTTCCGTATTGTTGTTGTTGTTTCTTAACTTGTAGGAATCTTGTTTTCCTCACATGTTGTAGTTGTCTTCTTGAATCCCATGTCGTTATCTTCTGTAAATTCTCATTGTTAACTTCTCACTCATTTCATTGTACTATTATATCTTCTGCTTTGTTTCCTATTATTTTCAGTAGGGCTTTGACCTGACCTCATCACTACTCTACTGAGGTCAGGCTTGGCACTTACTGGGTACCGTTGTGGTGTACTTATACTACACTTTGCCTAATATTTTGTGTAGATCCAGGTACTGCTTACCAGACTAGGTACAAGTGAGCTAGCCCGTACGTGGAGATTTCAAGGTATATCTGCCAGCGTCCGCAGACCTCGGAGTCCCCCTCTACCTTTATTATGTTGTTTTCTTCATTCCTCATTAGACTCTGATGTATTGAGATATTTAGTATTTTTCTCTTTAGAGCTTGTGACTTATTTCTATCGAGTTTTGGGAGTTGTAACTATTTTGAATCACAGTTTTATTTATTTCAGATGACGAGGTTTGAGTTTCAGCTTATATTTAGTTATTCCACATTATTATTAGGCTTACCTAGTCTTAGAGACTAGGTGCCGTCAAGACATCCTATAGAGGGGAATTGGGGTCGTGACAAGTTAGTATCATAGCACTAGGTTCATAGGTGTTATAAGTCACAAGCAGGTTTAGTAGAGTCTCGCGGATTGGTACGAAGACGTGCTTATCTTCGGGAGGCTATGGAACTGTTAGGAAAAACTTCACTTATTTGATTCCTTATCATGTGAAAGTTTTTACTTTGGATACTAAATTTCTGTCTTTCTATTCTCTCACAGATAGTGAGGACACGTACAACAAGATCAGATGACCAGACACCCGCGCCCCCTGCTAGAGCCGCAAGAGGCCGGGGTCGAGGTAGAGGCCGAGGACGTCCAGGTGGTGAATCCAGAGCACCCGCACGAGCTGCTACAGAGGAGACACCAGTAGCTCCTGTTGGAGGGCAGGCACCTGAGATACTTGTTACTGCACCAGCCCTCTAGGAGACTCTCGCCCAGTTTCTGAGCATGTTCAGCATGTTGGCTTAAGCAGGGTTGATACCACTTGCTCCTGCCACATCTCAGGCCGGGGAGGAGCATAAACTCCCGCTGCCCGTACCCTAGAGCAGCGGGTCCAGGTCGACCAGGTTCCAGAGGTCATACTAATGTAGCCGGTAGCCCTAGTTCAGCCCGAGGTTAGGGCAACAATTTCTGAAGAGGAGCAACTCAGGCTTGAGAGGTACAAGAAGTACCACCGTCCTACTTTTAGTGGCTTGGCGTCAGAGGATGCCCAGGGTTTTCTTGAGGCGTGACACCGTATCCTCCGTACTATGGGTGTTGCGGAGTCTAGTGGGGTTTCTTTCACTACGTTCCATCTTAGAGGAGCGACCTATCAATGGTGGCGAGCATACGAGTTGGGTAGTCTGGCCGAGGCAGCTTCACTCACTTGGACTCAGTTCTCAGACATGTCCTTGAGGGAGTATGTTCCCAAGAGTCTCAGAGATACATGGCGCGCATGGTTTGAGCAGTTGCACCAGGGTTCTATGACCGTGTCAGAGTATGCGGTCCGGTTCAGTGATTTGGCTAGGCATGCACCAGCCTTGGTTGCTACTGTTCGGGAGCGGGTTCGTCAATTTATTGAGAGACTCAACCCCAGTATCAGATTTAGCATGACTCGAGAGCTGGAGATGGACATCACATACCAACAGGTAGTGGGGATTGCTAGGAGATTGAAGGGTATGTTGACTCGGGAAAGGGAACAGAGAGAGGCTAAGAGGTCTCGAGAGTCTAGCACATATAGTGGCACTCATACCCCGGCTGCAGCCTGTCAGGGTGGGGGCTATGTGGGTCGCCTTGTTCATTCAGCATATCCAGCCGCCAGCGGTGCTCCGGTCACTCCTAGGCCCAAAGTCCCTATTATGCACTGCCATTGTCTAGTGTACCTCCTGCATGGGGTGCTTTTAGCGGTCAGTCCAACCGATCAGGCCCGATCCAGCCACAACAGCCACGTCCTCAGAGAACCTGTTTTATTGCGGGGACACTCGTCATGTGGTGAGGGATTGCCCCAGACTCAGGAGGGGTTCACCTCTACAGACCACTCAAGAACTGCGTGCTCCACCGGGTCCTCAGGCTATGGTTACTGAACCAACTACCACTCCACCTGCATAGCCAGCTCGAGGTGGAGGTCGGACAGGTAGAGGTCGCCTTAGAGGGGGAGGCCAGGCCAGATATTATGCCCTTCATGCTAGGACAGAGGTAGTTGTATCCGATTGTGTCATCACATGTATTTTTCCTGTCTATCATAGAGATGCATCAATTTTATTTGATCCAGGCTCCACTTATTCCTACGTGTCATCTTATTTTGCTCCGAATTTGGGTGTATCCCGTGATTCTCTGAGTTCTCCTATCTATGTGTCTACAGCCGTGGGTGATTCTATTATTGTTGACCATGTGTATCGGTCGTGTTTGGTTGTTCTTAGTGGTTTTGAGACCAGAGCTGATTTATTACTGCTCAGTATGGTGGATTTTGATGTTATTTTGGGCATGGAATAGTTGCCTCCCTATCAAGCTATCCTTGATTGTCACGCCAAGACAGTGACGTTGGCTATGTCAGGTCTACCACGGCTAGAGTGGAGAGGTACCTTAGATTATGTTCCTAGCAGGGTTGTCTCATTTCTAAAGGTTCAGCGGATGGTTGAGAAGGGATGTGATGCATATCTAGCATATGTGAGGGATGTTAGTGCTGACACTCCCACCGTCGAGTCAGTTCCGGTAGTGAAAGATTATCCAGATGTATTTTCGGCGAATTTTCCGGGCATGCCGCCCGATAGAGATATCGACTTTGGCATTGATTTGTTACCGGGCACTCAGCTCATTTCTATTCTACCCTATCGTATGGCCCCAACAGAGTTGAAAGAGTTAAAGAAACAATTGCAAGAGTTGCTTGATAAGGGATTCATTCGGCCCAATGTGTCGCCTTGGGGTGCTCCAACATTATTTGTAAAGAAGAATAATGGTTCTATGCGAATGTGTATTGATTATCGCTAGTTGAACAAGGTTACAGTGAAGAACATGTATCCATTGCCACGTATTGATGACCTATTTGATCAGCTTCAGGGTGCCAGAGTATTCTCTAAGATCGACTTGCGTTCAGGCTATCATCAGTTGAAGATACGAGAGCCAGATATCCCGAAGACTACTTTCAGGACTCGGTGTGGTCATTACAAGTTTCTTGTGATGTATTTTGGGCTGACCAACGCCCAACAACATTCATGCACTTGATGAACAGTGTATTTCAGCCCTATATTGTCTCTTTCGTGATTGTGTTTATTGACGACATTCTGGTGTATTCCCGGAGTCGGGAGGATCATGAGCAATACCTGAGGACTGTGCTTCAAACCTTGAGAGAAATGAGGCTATGCAAAATTTTCAAAATGTGAATTCTGGCTAGATTCAGTGGCATTTTTGGGTCATGTAGTATCGAGTGAGGGGATCAAGTTAGATCTGAAGAAGATTGAAGCAGTGCAGAGTTGGCCCAGACCGTCCTCAGCTATGGAGATCCGGAGTTTTCTTGGCTTGGCGAGGTATTACCCTCGATTTGTAGAAGGTTACTCGTCTATTGCAGCACCTATGGCCAGATTGACCCAGAAAGGTGCTCCATTCAGGGGGACCGAGGAGTGTGAGCAGAGCTATCAAAAGCTCAAGACTACTTTGACTACATCTCCAGTGTTGGTATTGCCTACCGATTCGAGATCCTATACTGTGAATTATGATGCGTCGTGCATTGGCCTCGGCGCAGTGTTGATACAGGACGGTAGGGTGATTGCCTACGCGTCTAGACAACTGAAGGTGCATGAGAAGAACTATCATGTCCACGACCTTGAGTTAGCAACTATTGTTCATGCATTGAAGATCTGGAAGCACTACTTGTATGGTGTCCCTTGTGAGGTCTACACCGATCACCGGAGTCTACAACATCTGTTTAAACAAAAGGATCTTAACTTGCGGCAGTGGAGGTGGTTGGAGTTGCTTAAGGATTATGACATCACCATTCTCTATCATCCCGGGAAGGCAAATGTGGTGGTCGATGCCTTGAGTCGCAAGGCGGAGAGTTTAGGCAGTTTAACATATCTACCAGTAGCAGAGAGGCTGTTAGCCTTGGATGTTCAGGCCTTGGCCAACCAGTTTGTCATATTGGATGTTTTCGAGCCGAGCAGAGTTTTGGTTTGTGTGGTTTCTCAGCCTTCTCTTTACGATCATATCAGAGAGCGTCTGTATGATGACCCCCATCTGCTTGTCCTTAAGGACACGGTTTAGCGCAGTGATGCCAAGGAAGTCACTATTGGAGATGACAGTGTATTACGGATGTAGGGCAGGCTATGTGTGCCCAATGTAGATGGTTTGCATGAGTTGATTCTCTAGGAGGCTCACAGTTCACGGTACTCCATTTATCCAGGTACCGCGAAGATGTATTACGACTTGAGGCAACACTATTGGTGGAGGCGGATGAAGAAGGACATAGTAGAGTATGTATCTCGATGCCTAAATTGTCAGCAGGTGAAGTACGAGCATCAACGACCTGGTGGATTGCTTCAGAAGCTAGAGATTCCGGAGTGGAAATGGGAGCTGATCACTATGGATTTCGTTGTTGGGCTCCCACATACTCAGAGGAAGTTCGATGCAATTTGGGTGATTGTGGATAAATTGACTAAGTCAACTTATTTCATTCATGTGGTTACTACTTACTCTTCGGAGCAGCTAGCTCATGTTTACATTCGCGAGATTGTCAGACTTCATGGCGTGCCAGTATCTATCATCTTTAACCAGGGTATGCAGTTTACATCGAGGTTGAGTTGGGTACTCGGGTGGAGTTGAGTACAACATTTCACCCTCAAACGGACGAACATTCCTAGCGCACTATTCAGATATTTGAGGATATGCTTCGTGCGTATGTGATGGATTTTAGGGGTTCTTGGGATCAGTTTTTGCCACTTGTGGAGTTTGCCTACAACAATAGTTATCATATGATCATTCAGATAGCACCGTATGAGGCTCTATATGGTAGACAGTGCAGGTCCCCGATGGTTTGGTTCGAACCGGGTGGGGCTAGACTATTGGGTACAGACTTGGTTCAGGATGCCTTGGAAAAGGTTAAATTGATTCAGGATTGACTTCGTACAACCCAATCCAGGCAGAAGAGTTATGTGGATCAGAAGGTTCGCGACATTGCATTCATGGTTGGGGAGTGGGTCTTGCTCCAGGTTTCGCCCATGAAGGGTGTTATGAGGTTCGGGATGAAGGAAAAATTGAGCCCTAGGTATATCAGGCATTTTGAAATTCTTGAGAGGGTTGGAGAGGTGGCTTACATACTTGTAATACTACCTAGTCTCTCTTCAGTTCATATAATGTTCCATATTTCCATGCTCCGGAAGTGTCACGATGATCCGTCTCATGTGTTAGACTTCAACTCAGTCCAGTTAGACAAGGATCTATCTTATGTTGAGGAGCCGATGGCCATCTTGGACAGGCAGGTTCGAAAGTTGAGGCCGAAGAACATCGCGTCAGTGAAGGTTCAGTGGAGGGGTCATACGGTCGAGTAGGTGACTTTGGAGACCAAACATGATATGCACAGCTGTTATCCTAATCTTTTAACCACTTCAGCTATGTCTCTATACTCATTCGAGGACAAACATTTGTTTTAAGAGGGGGAGGATGTAACGACCCGACCGGTCGTTTTGAGAGAATTATCCCCAAACCCCTATTTATTGATTCCTCTATTTCATTCTATGGTTACATGACTTGCCGAGAGGTTTGGTTTTTGATTTCGGAGTGAAACGGGACACATAATCCCTAAAGTGGAAGTTTAAGTCGTAGGAATTGACCGTAGTTTGATTTGTATGAACATGAATCCAAAATAGAGTTTCGACTATCCCAATAGCTCTGTAGGGTGATTTTGGTCTTAGGAGCGTATCCGAATGTTGATTTGAAGGTCCGTAGGTCATTTCGACGTTAATTGGCGAAAGTTAGAAAATTAGATGCTTTTTGGAAAGTTTGACCGGGAGTGAACTTTTTGATATCGGGGTCGAATTCCGATTCTGGAAGTTGGAGTAGGTCCGTAATGTCAATTATGACTTGTGTGCAAAATTGGAGGTCAATCGAACTTGATTTGATAGGTTTCAGCGTCGAATGTAGCAGTTAGAAGTTCTAAAGTTCATTAGGCTTGAATCGATGTGTAATTTGTATTTTTAGCGTTGTTTGATATTATTTGAGGGCTCAACTAAGTTCGTATGATGTTTTGGGACTTATTGGTATATTTTGTTGAGGTCCCGGGGCCTCGGGTTGATTCCAGATGATTAAATTGGACTTAGAACAAATCTAGAAATGTTTGCCTTTTGGTGCAATCACACTTGCGAAATTTTGCTCGCAGGTGAGAGCTCGCAGAAACGAGTATGGCAGCGCAGAAGCAGAAAGGGGATGAGTATGGCAGTGGCCGCAGGTGCACATGTATGATCGCAGAAGCGAAGTCGCATCTACGGCAGACCAACCGCAGAAGCAGAAATAGGAGAAGGGGAGCTGCTTCGCAGAAGCGGACAACTTCTCGTAGAAGCGATGTCCGCAGAAGCGTGATGAGCTGCAGAAGCGTGAGCAGGCCTCGCATCTTCGAGACCGCAGATGCGGCCAACTTTATCACAGATGCAGAAGTCCTAGGCAGAAAAGGCCTAGAAAGCTCGGATTGAGGCGAAGGTTTGAGGGATTTTCAGAGGAAATATTTGGGTAAGGATTCTTGACTCGTTTTTGATTAATTTCCACTAATCTATCATTAATTTCTTCATTTAATTAAGGATTTGGATTGAGAAATTGGGGAAAAAAGGTTAAAAAAATTCTTAGGCCGAACTTTGAAGTTTTGATCGAGATTTTTGTATCGGATTTGAGTAATTTTGGTATAGATGAACTCGATATCGAATGAGTATTCATATTTTATAATTTTGGTCGGGTTCCGAGACGTGGGCTCGGGTCGACTTTTGGGGTGATTTTTCAATTCTTTGCTAAAGTCATAGATTTATTATTTAAATTAGTTTCTTATAGTTACATTTATAGTATGTAACTATTTTGGCTAGATTCGAGCCGATCGGAGTTGAAAAGTCGAGGCAAAGGTGTTCTTATTGATTGATTGAGTGAGATTCGAGGTAAGTGACTTGTCTAACCTTGTGGGGGGGGGGGGGAGGGAGGGAGGGAATTCCCCTTAGGATTTGGTACTGTATGCTAAATTTACGTGAAGGCCGTGTACGCGAGGTGACGAGTGCGTACTCGGGCTAAATGTTAAAAATCCATTTTTTGCTAAATAGTTCCTTTTTATTTCCTTAATTGAGTTACTCTAGCATGTGTAGTCATCATGTTTAGCCTAATGTCACATGTCTACGTGTCTTATCTCTTACTTGCAATTTGTGCAACATGCTTAGTTGAATTACTTGCTTCCTTGATTTTGTATTCAATCTTTAACTGTAGGATTCCTTGCTGTAATTTCATTGTCCCATTTGTTATGTGTTGTATATTTACTTTTTCGACTACGAGGCGGTACCTCGGGAGCGCCCTGTTACATATTTACTTTTGAGACTACGAGGGGGTACTTCGGGAGCGCCCTTGTTGTGTATTTACTTTTGGGACTACGAGGCGGTTGCTCAGAGTGTCCCTGTTGTATATTTAATTTTGGGACTGCGAGGCAGTATTTCGAGAGCGCCCCTGTTGCATATTTACTTTTGGGACTACGAGACGGTACCTCGAGTACGCCCCTGTTATATATTTACTTTTGGAACTACGGGGCGGTACCTCGGGAGCGCCCATGTTGTTTACCTCTATTTGCCGTATTGTTGTTGTTGTTTCTTAACTTGTAAGAATCTTATTTTCCTCACGTGTTATAGTTGTCTTCTTGAATCCCGTGTCGTTATCTTATGTAAATTCTCATTGTTCAGTTCTCAGTCATTTCATTATGTTATTTTATCTTCTGCCTTGTTTCCTATTATTTTCAGTAGGGCCCTGACCTAACCTCGTCACTACTCTACTGAGGTTAGGCTTGGCACTTACTGGGTACCGTTGTGGTGTACTCATACTACGCTTCTTCACAATCTTTTTTGCAGATCCAGGTACTTCTTACCAGACTAGGTACCAGTGAGCTAGCCCGTACGTGGAGACTTCAAGGTACATCTGCCAGCGTCCGTAGACCTTAGAGTCCCCCTCTATCTTTATTATGTTATTTTCCTTATTCCTCATTAGACTCTGATGTGTAGAGATATTTAGTATTTTTCTCTTTAGAGCTTGTGACTTATTTCTACCGGGCTTTGGGAGTTGTAACTATTTTGAATCACAGTTTTATTTATTTCAGATGATGAGGTTTGAGTTTCAAATTATATTCAGTTATTCCGCATTATTGTTAGGCTTACCTAGTCTTAGAGATTATATGCCGTCACGACATCCTACGGAGGGGAATTGGGGTCGTGACAGATATACATAAAAATTATTTACATTTTTGCTATTTGAAGTTCTATTTTAAATGTGTATATGAAGAATAATGTTGCCTCGTTTTGTACTTGAACATACTATGTTACTATTTCTTATATAGCACTGAATTGGTTAAGGATTAATTGATTTAATAATATTTTTAAAAATTTCTTTTCACAATAAAAGTAAGCTAAAAGAGTAAAATGTACCTAAGAAAATTACTGCGAAGTAATTTAAATTGGAGTCATCCACATTTCTGTTCCATCTGCAGGTAGGAATGGCAATGGGGCAGGGCAAGGCGGGGCGGGTTAAATCTTCCCCTACTAAAATTTTGCCCTGCCCCGTTTGGCCCTCCCTGCCCGTCCCGTTTGGCCCTCCCTGCCCTACACCGTTTAACTCTTCATTTATATATATTTTTTGGTTGCCAAAACTAAATATTTCTTTCATTTTTATCCATTTAATATTAATGTCCAACTATTTTTTTTTCATTTGTGTAATTTTCACTTTCGTCGAAATGGCATCAACCATTTGTTACTGCTAGCTTTGGCAAAAACAATATACAATTACCCCAATAATTTTGCTTACACTTTCACCAATACATTAAAGAAGCTTATGACTAGTAGAATTTATTGCTATTAAAATAATTCTGTTACAAGAGGAATAACAAATATTTTGGGTTATTAAAACATCCTCTATAAAACTTTACAACTTTATTTGATTCAAACATTATAATTGCTTAGAAGAAATGCTCAATGAATAAGTGATATATCCAATTCAAAATATACTGACGCAAGACCCATTTGGGAGATTCTGATGAAAACCCCATTTGGGAGCTCACAGAAACAAGCTTTAAATCCTTTTTTTCTCTAAAAGAAAACCTTAACTTTGGATAAATTTTGACCTGCTACCTGCCCCGCCCCATTTAAAATTTTCAAAAATGAAGTTTTGCCCCGCCCCGCTCCATTTGGATGTTTTCCCCATTAAGGTTTTGCCTTGCCCCGCCCCATTTGCCATCCGGGAGAACGATTTTGATTGCTTAAGCTAGAACCTAGAAATCCTTCTTGCAAAATTAGGATGATGAACATCACTTGAGGATACAAAGTTAGATTTCACATATATTTTTTAATTAATGTCTAATTGTAACTAATAGTGACTTTTCCCTTTGTAAAAATAAATATTAAAGTTGGAAAGGTAGCTATTATACTCTTCGGAAAATATTAATCATATTAATTGATCATTTCTCATGTCAAATTACATATCTTAATTAGTGATTTTTTTTTTAAATTAAAATTTGGTAAAGTAAAGATATGATAGGTTTTCTTTAAACAGATTGATTCTCTTCGTTTTTCAATTATGTTTTGAACTCTTTGACTGTTTTTTTTCAACTTTGATGTCTCGCTTGGATGTAGTTACCGGTAGATGATGATGTATTAATTTTTTGTAATTGGAAAACATTCTGTTCGTTTCTTTTGCACATATTTGAACATAATTCATTTAGTGTCATATTTTAAGAAAATTGTATCGTTTATTAATCGTAAATAATTTTTTCATTCTAGGTGCTAATCATAAATAAAATATGTTGTATAATATAATAAATATAATCAAATATTATAAATTTAAATTACTTATTATCATCTATTTTAAGATATTTTGGAACGTTGATCTTTCTATAGCTCTTTTTTTTTTTTTTTTTTTTGAGGAAACGAGATATATCTTACTCCATATATTAATACTAAGGTGAAAATTTTTCCAACATAGTAGTGTCACCTAGGACACTATCTTAGGATATTTAAATTTTCTAGACTAGCTAGCATATTACAAGTAGCATCTGATGATAGATGCTTAACACAAAGATGTAGTCTGTCACACGTTCTTTTGCAGCATTTGATTCAACAAAAATATGTGAACATGCAAAAAACATAGGCTTGTTTGCAATGGCACGAGACACACATTATTTGCTGCTTGAAGGCCATGTTTTAATGCCAATAGTTCTGCTTGGAGTGGTGAACCTGCAAAAGAAAAGTTAGAAAATCCCACAATCCAATCGCCATTATAATCTCTTATGACACCCCCTAAACCTGCATGAAAATTTTCACGATTAAAAGTGGCATCTACATTTAGCTTATAAAGACCTGTTGGTGGCTTGTGCCAGTAGATAGGAACCTTGATTTTAACAGGATTAATAGCATTCTTTTTCGTCATGTATTTTATACTCCAAAGCATGTTGCACAACCCGATTTAGTGGAAGGCTCAAAGAAGTGTTATTACAGTTATTGTTATTTCTATTTATCCAAATATTCCATAAAGCAAACGAATATAAATCGTTCCAGGAGATGTGATGATTTGGCACAATAAGGTTCGTATCTCTTATGAAAAGGAGCTAATGTGAGAAGGATTATCCTGGAAGCTAGGTAGACCAATATAATATGTTACCAAAAAGGTTTTTCAATAGGGCATTAAAGGAATATGTGTAAGATGGATTCATTATCTTCCTTGCACATAGGGCATATTGCATCAATGTTGATCCCAATGTGATTTAGGTAAGCTATGTATGGAAGTCTATTGTGCATGCATTGCCACAAGAAAATTTTTATTTTGTTGGGGGCACGAAATCTTCCAGATCCAGGAAAAGTCTCTATGTGAGGGATCACTATATAATTGTGAATAATTTTGAAACAAGACTTAGTAGTGAAAGTACCGCTTCCAGAGAGAGTTAAAATTGAAACATCATGAGGTTTGGCAAGCAATGGTAGTGATATTTTTTTTTTTTTATATTTTCTACTACATATGAGGGTAACTAGAAAAATAAATTGCTAAAATCTCATTTATTACCCTTACATAGGTCCATTATATTGATGGTGAGATCACTCATGTTCAGAAGGCCTTCTATACATGCTCATCCATCTATTAATCCATATATTTAAAGGAGAATGATTTTTGGATATTCAAAGGATCCCTTTATTGCAGATTTCCCAGCCTTTTAAAATGCTACTCCAGATGAATGAAGTATTGATTTTCGAATTAAGCGTAACATGGTTAGAGATAAGAAATTTCGACTAGGGCCTATTGGGGAACGTAAGAAGCCTCCAGGTCAGGCCAGTTAAGATATCCAAATTTTTGTCTTTGGCACAAATAATACCAACCCCCCCCCCCCCCCCTTAGATTTTTGTAGTGTATCCAACTTTAGAAGATGGAATTTTGTTGTGGCTATATGTGGTATCCCAAATGAAGTTCCTCTTAATTTTGTCAATTTGATTCAAGAGCTTAGAAGGCAAAAGAGTATATTGCATGGCATGGTTGGGGATAGAATTAAGAGTAAAAATAGCAAGAGTCGTTCTGCCTGCTATATTAAGGCAGTTTATTTTCCAGTTGGCCAACTTCGATGTCATATTATCAATAATAAATTGATAATCAATAGGCTTAAGTTTTCTAGAAAGCATTGGAAAACTAAGGTATTTACAATATGTCACAAATCTTTAAACATAGATGTTCAGCAACACTTTTATCAATATCAGTAGAGCAGTTATTGGAGAAGATAATTTTTGATTTTTGGTAATTAATTCTTTGGCCTGGATAAGGACCAAAAGAGATTGAGGCTATTTAAAATAGTCTCGCTCGTTTTGGAGTTCACCTTACCCAAAAGAGTCAAATCATCTACGAAAAAAGGTGAGATAATTCAGAACACTTATTTGTATATCAGATAGGATCCCATTTACAAAGATCAACTTGGTGATTGATCAATCTTGAGAACATTTTCATGCATAATATAAAGATATAGGAAGACATATAAGGTCTCCTTGACAGAAACCTTTACTAGGTTTAAAGTAGTTTGTCCTAGATCCATTAGCACGAATAGCTATATTACCAGTAGACACATAATTCATAATTAGTTTGGATAGATTTGGAGGAAGAATCGTAGCATACGACCAGAGGCGGAACTAGGATTTGAAGTGTGTGAGTTCTAATTTTAAAATAAAACACTGCTTTCAGCGGAAATCGAAACCCCATCTTTCTCAGCGAACCCACAACCCTTACCGTTGAACCAAGACCTCTTTTGTTACTGGGTTCAGCAGTATATATTTATATAGATTTAGTAAATATTTTAATACAAATACATGATTACGGAAAAAGTTACTGGGTTCGCCCGAACCCGCATCCACTACTGTAGCTCTACCCCTGCATACGACATATGAAAGAACACTCAAGATAGTCGAAAGTCTTTTCCAGGTTAATTTATAAAATCATGTTTCCCTTAGAACCTTTGGCCTTTCTAAATTTTGAAGGAGCTGTTGGATAATTATAGCATTATCACAAGCTCTTCTGTACTTGAGAAAGCTGGATTAGAAGGGGCTAATTAATTTATCCAGAGAAGGTTTGATTTTATTGGAGATAATCCTAATAATAATCGTGCAAATAGTATTGCAAAGCCCAATTGGCTTAAAAATTTTAATAGTATTAGCATTTGGATATCCGGGATAAGGCATATATAGGTTTTGTTAGATTCTTCCATGATGTACTGGGAAGAGAAAACTTCTTGGAAATAATTAATCACACAATCACCAATAATATGCTAATATTTTTGAAAGAATAAAGGGTGGAGACCATCAGACCCAGAGCTTTGAAGGGTTTGAAGGAAAAAATGGCTCGTGTTATTTCACTAACTTGCAAGGTCTATCTAGAGAGGACAAGCAAGTGTTATTAAAACATACAGGATTGGAGGTAATGCTTTTCCAATTAGAGACTGTATGCTCTGTGAAAAAAAAATTATAAAAGTACTTGAAAGTGTGACCAATAATTGATTCCGTTATCAATCCAATTGTCACTATTATCCTTAAAATATATAATATTATTTCTTCGATTACGATTGGAAGCCATGATATGAAAAAAATTGATATTAGCATCACCATCATTAATCCAGAGAACACGCGAAAACTTCCAATAATCTTCTTCTAATTTTACTAAGTCATTAAAATCGTCTCTAAACTTACTATCTAATTGTTGTAAAAAATGGCTGAAGGGGTAACTAGAAGATGATTGAATTCCTTGTAAGCGGGACAAGATTCTCTTTTTCTTATAGAAGATATCCCTAAAGGTGTTATGATTCTAAATCCTAACATTATCTTGGAAGATAGAGCAAGCCGTACAAAAATATGCATTTCTCCACTTATTAAATACAATATTAATAAAGCTAGGATGCTTGCACCAGAATGTTCTAACCTAAATGAAAGGAGAGGGTTATGGTCTGAATGGGTCTTGGGTAAGTGAATTACAGAAGCCTCAGGAAAAAGACATAACCCCTTATTATTAGTAAAAACTTTATTAAGAGCCCGTTTGGATTGGCTTGAAAAAGTGGCTTTTCATAAGAAAGAGCTTTTAAGCCAAAAAATAATAAGTTGGGGTTACCCAACTTATTGCTTTTGGCTTATTTTAAGCAGTTTTTAACTTATTTTAAGTACCTTTTAACTTTGCCAAACACTGAAAAAAGCTAAAAAGAGCTTAAAGCTGATTTGACTCGCTTAAAAGCCAATCCAAATACCCTCTAAGTCTTTCCATTATTAAACCCTTTGTTCTCTTCCTATGGTTTGACCAAGTGTATTTACAACACTTAAATCCAAGATCCATTAGGTTACACTTATTAATACTAGATCAGAGTTGTGAAGCTCTCCTTCTATTAATAGGATTTTGTCACGACCCAAATCTCACTATAAGCTGTGATGACGCCCAACGCCGTCATTAGACAAGCCAACAATTAAATCAACACATCAATAGTTAATCCAAAATGCATTTCAAAACAATTAGAGAAATAAAGAGTAATCATTTTTTTATTAAAGAAAATATAGATATTGTTATTTTAAATGTTCGAATGAGGCCAAAACATAAACCAGGAAATATCATAGTGGAATACAGCCAAGAGCAAGATCTAAATTCTCAAAACCCGGTATCACAAGTGCATGATTATCTACTAGGGAGTACAACATTAATACAACATTTGTCTGGAATATAAAATAGATAGGATAAAATAAATAAATATGATGGAGACTCTGCGCATTGTGGATCGTAACATAGAATGTAGCTTACCATAAATTCCCCTCAGTAGCTGAGCCTATGCGCCAAAATGACCACCAAATGAACATGTCTCAATACATGTACAATTGATGCAGAAATGTAGTATGAGTACGTAAATCAATGTGTACCCAGTAAGTATCTAGCCTAACCCCGAAGAAGTAGTGACGAGGGGTCGACATCGACACATACTAGTGGTCCAATAAATCAAGTACAATAAAAATAGACAAGTATAAAACATGAAAAGTAAAACAAATATAGGTACATAATACGATCCTCAACTGCAAAGTAAACACGAATTCCTCAAATACCATATACTTCTTCAAATGGAGTACATAATGTTCAACACCAAATAAACGGTCGCATCTCAAGTCAGGAAGACTTATAAGTACGTTGACTCCTTATCAAATAGTTAGACCGATTCTGCCGAGGCGAACGACCCGATCCCATAAGAGTAATGGCGCAATTTTCTGCCATGCGTACGACCCGATCCCATAATAGTACTGATGAGGCATTCAGCCCGATCCTAAAATAATCGTGTACACTGCCGAGTATCGACCGACCCAAACCATAGATGCATCTCATAATACTGTCGAGGTCGTATGACCCGATCCATAATAGTACTGCTGAGGCATTCAGACCGATCCCATAGGAATAGTGAAACTTGATGGGTCACTAGCCCCAATCACGAATATATGTGTGAGTGATGAAATTCAAGAAACGCTTTTGATAATTTCGTACAACGCAGGTTAAATTTATAAAAGAAAGTATAAGTTCCACGACTAACTGAGTAGCTCGTCTAGGATTTAAGATAACAAGGTTCGATACTCTATACAAGTCCAGTCTCAGGCTAAGTATGATAATTAAGGCATGTAATCATGCAAGAATAACTCAAATAATACAATTAAAGCATGTCATGAGTCTAAATCTACCCGGACCTAATCAAGAATTCTAGCATATGCAAGAACACTCGTCACCCCATACGTGCGTAGCTCCCACAACATGTAGCACATAGCAAATATAATACATACAGGGTAAATTTCCCCTCACAAGGTTAGACATGAGACTTACCTCGCTTCGAAATTCGATAACCGGCTCTAACGCCTCTCTAACACCTCAACAAATTCTAAACGATCCGATACCAGCCAAAGAACGTGCAAACCAATTAAAATATACTCCAAGACTCGTAATGCAACAATTAGAAACAACTCCCAACTCCTTAGAAAAGTTAACAAAGTCAACCCCCGAACCCACGTGCCCGAATTTTGAAAATTTTTGAAAATAAACATTACCCATAATACCACGAACTCAAATATAAAATTTATTCCAAATTCCATATTCAATTTCGTGGTCAAAATCCAAAAATATAATTTCTAGATTTTCTTCAAAAATTTCACAATTCCTACTAATTTTCATGTTAAAATTCATATATAACCGATGTATTTAACTTACAACAAGTGAGAATCACTTAACTCATGATAGATGACCAAAATGGATCTTCCAAATCGCCCCAAGAATCGCTCCAATGGAAGAAATGAGATGAAACGAGCCAAATCCCGATTGGCTAACTTATATTCTGCCCAGGTACCTCTTCTTTGCGAACGCGACATGTTCCTCACATTCGCGAAGCACACTCAGCTCCTGCTCCAAAAATCTTCTTCTCGAATGCGATGCTTTACCAGGCCGCCCCTTGGTGAACGCGACCACGCCTCCGCAAACGCGAAGGCCAAGTCTCCAGGCCTAGCTTCTCTTTCACGAACGCAACTCGGCTATCGCGAACGCGGAGAACCACTGAACAAACCTTTGCGAACGCAACTCTCCAATTGGGAACGCGAAGAACAAATTAAACAATCTCCTTCTCAAATCATTCTTCACGAATGCGTGCTCCCCACCGCGTTCGCAAAGGACAACACCAGAACTATCAACCAGCAATAATAAAACACACATCCATGGTCTGAAACCACCCTGAAATACATCCAAGCCCTCAAGATCCAGGCCAATCATACGAACCAGTACTAAAACCTTATCTAAACTTATCCAAAGGATAAAAATTCCACGAATAACATCTATATCATGAATCAACGATCAAAATCCTTCTTTTAACTTCCAACCTTCAAACTTTGCCAAACGTGTCCGAATCACACTTAGACATTCCGAATCATGACCAAACTTCTCACGCAAGTTACAATTAATAAAACCAACCTATCCAAAGTCCCGAAATGCCACACAAAGTCCAATAACACCAAAGTCCATTTTAAGTCAAACTTAACAAATTTCAAAACCTTCAAAATGCAAACTTCTATTATTAAGCACTGAATCGCTCCCGGACCATCCGATACTCAATTTGGACATACATCCAAGCTTGAAATCACCTTACGAACCTATAGGAACCATCAAATCCCAATTTCGAGGCCGTTTACTCAAAAGTCAAACCTTGGTCAACCCTCTAACTTAAAGCTTTCGAATTGAGAATTATTCTTCCAAATCAGCTCCGAACTTCTCACAAATCAAAACCAACTACATGTGCATGTCATAATGCATAAAGTGAAGCTATTCAAGGTCTCAAACTGCCGAACGACAAGCTAGAGCTCAAAACGTCCGGTCGGATCGTTATATTCTCCCCCACTTAAAAATACGTTCGTCCTCGAACGTGCCAGAAACCGTTCCAAAATTGCTAAAATCACTGGATAACTCATCGTACACATACCCTTGCTCAATCCATCTGAGCACATTAGCATTACCTCGACTGAAGATCCTTCCTGCTACCTTAGTCCATAAGCCTTAGGACCAATTTCCATCATCCGAAGTTCTCTACAAGGTCTGATTCTAGCATACGTATACCGTATCAATCCTAATAAGCTATACCAAAACATGGTCATACATCCATTCTGTAATCACACGATGCACCGCATAATTCATATGCCAATAGTAATATCCTCCAACCACAATAGCTATAAATCTACGAACCTGATACCAATAATATACCTCATGACATATAAAACAAATCATGTTCCAAACCTCGCAATACTGCAACGATGAAAGAGGTGTGTAGAAACTCATAACCACCCATCAAATCAATAACTGATGGAGTCTCTCTGCTCGACAATAACCATTGTCGTACTTTGAATTGATTATTGACATTTTCCCTCCAATATACATTATACAAATCGGATTGCATTGATTTCAGGTCCAACAACCTCGTCTCACCCAGTACAAGATGCTCGGTCGACAACCACAACTTGAATATGACCAATAAGGAAAAGAGAACCCAAGCACAGAACTATCCAGCCTGCGTAAAGAATAAAACTGCCAAACAAATGCTATGAAGCTATCTCAAAGATGAGAAACAAAACATATAGAATAAGTATAAGAAACCGTACCCAATATCTCACTGTTGTGGCGTGCAACCCGATCCACACATGATACCATTGAGGCACGCAACTCGATCAAAAAATCATACATATGGCGGCATGCCACCCAATCCACACATAACAATCTGTAAGAAAGTACCCATCGAGCCAAAATGCTCATACCCACTAAACATCGTATATCAACCACGAGCATGCCAAGTTTATAAACATGACCCTGGGGAGATGGATAGCGTCATGCGCTACAAAATGCCAAGAACGACTAAGGTGCAATAAACAACCAACATCTAGAGAGCCATCTTGCTCATATAACACCACAAGCTACACATGATCACAACACACGTGTGAATAATCAAGTCGTCTCACAACTCACATGGCATAAAGAGTAACACATAAAATAGACGAGGACATGAATACCATCCACCACAATCGAAGACTCATCCATAAGCAATATGCAGAATAAGCATATCTGATCTGGTATAGAATATGCATTCACACTAGGTCTACCCTCTGACCTCAAATTCGATTCCGGTCATCCCAAAATAGGTCAATAACCTCCCAAAGATCCACAATGACCTTATCCATGACACATACGATCAACCGTCAAATCTGGAACAAATTTCCGCAGTCTGCAACCAAAGGAATAGAGCGTCTCTCAGACATAAACTCTCCAGTCAGGGACAGTACCAGAATCTTCATACCTGATTTCAATCTCTACCACTTTAATGATCGACACAACACGCCTACATACTCCTCCCGTGGGAGATACTCCCATTACATTCCGCACCAGGTAACAACATTTGCATATCCATGGATACCAACCTTGTTATTTCTGTAGTGCCATTCAATAACCCGCAGTCCATACACAATGCCTCTTCTATAAAACACCATTCTCATGAGACACTAAAATAGCGCCGGTGTACTCTGAACACCTGAAATCTTCCCTCGCTCCTCCGAGCTCGTGACACCCCCGTCAAACTGAACCGCAACCTTGATCCTTCTATTCCAATTCCACACCGCTCACTGCATCTATCATGCTATTACGCGAGAGTACAAAAATTTCATTATAACTCCTCAACCACCAGTAGAATAAATACTTCATCGGCTGGAAAAAGTTACTTCAGAAGAAAATCGCAACGCACAACCAACTGCCCATAACCGCAGAAGACACAAACCTCGAGTCGTGGCCTAAATCGCCATAACTCTTTTGGGACCCATTTATACATAACCAAACCATCGGAATTGAATCTCTCCGAACCAACCAAATTATGAAGACTACCAAGCCTACAATATAGCCACAAAACACTTGTATAGCCTTATCGCACCAAAATAACTGACCATTTCCTTTACCATACCAATCCAAACCACTGCTAAACTAACTCAACTCTTCAGTTTTCTCTTGACTTACCTTCAGAATCAATACCTCTATTTTCCAACACACAATGGACCTCAACCGACACTCATCCCGAGTGACCCCAAACCGCAAGACCACATTGCCTCAATACCCATACGTCACTTTATACTCTCCTTATGCACTCAATAGTATCTCCAACTGATACAGCCGCTCTAAAAGATATTTTGCGAATCCGAAATTGTTTCTTTCATCTTTTTAACATTGTACCGCAGACCCTATGATAACATAGAATACTCCCAGTATCCTTCACACTCTACTGCAAAACCCAATCCCCAGCCGCAAAACGAACCCGAAAATCTTTAAGCACCACACTTTAGATCTCGAATCCATTAAAACCATTATTGAGAGTCTCCCACTCTAAACCAATCCCGATGATATAGCTAAACAACTATTGCTCTATTAGTACACGAATACTCCAAAGAAGCAACTGACTAAATCCTTTTCCTTGTATGTCACATCCACAAAGAAATACCCATTCCGAGTTGTTCTACAACCTTCACATATCGATAAGGTAAAATGTAGCACACATCCATCAAATTTTGTGTTAGAATTACCTTTGACGCCCCCTTCCTCAGTCATGACTAATCCACCACTATACCAAAATCATAAACTGCAAAGACACATGACCACATGACCCAATCATCGATGGTAGGCTCCCCCATTTGGCTTTAAGCCACAATCACATGAACCAAGAATATCACGACCCAAAATTCATAAAGGTCGTGATGGCGTCGGACACCACTATCAGGCAAGCCAACAATAATTACTTAATTGGGTTCTCATTTTATTATTTTTGAAATCATATTTTCCTTCAATTTATATAGTAAAGAATGAGGATTTACAGAGTAAATAATAATACTTTTAACAAATTTAATACAGAACAATCCAAAATCAACCCAAAACCTGGTGTCACAAGTGCATGAGCATTAACTAGGAAGAATAAAATAAAATACACCAACTGCCCAGAATACAAATTGGACAGAAAAATGTAAATACTCTGAAGGAGACTCTGCTAGCTGCGGGTCATAATATGGAATGCAACTCACGTAAGTCCCCGCATGCATACACGCCTCTACTCTCACAAGGCCACTAGGCATATATGTACTTGCAATAAAAAATGTGTAGCAAGTGTAGTAAGAGTATGTAAGCAGCGTGTACCCAGTAAGTATCTAGCCTAACCCCAGAGAAGTAGTGACGATGGGTCGACATCGACACTTACTAGTGGTCCAATAATATCATGTACAATAAAGAGGTAAGTAAATATGAAGCAGCATAAATAAATGAGATAAACAAGTATAGATTATGTGGTATGAATATCCCTCTTTACGAGGAACTCGAGCTCTCCATTTGGAAATTTCCCTCCTTAACCGGAGCATATATATGAATATAGTGGATCTCATCAGATAGATTTTCATAACCCAAATCGGGAAAACTTATAGATACTCTGGCCTCTTACAAAATATTACACACGATTCCATGAGGATATGATATAGAAAATGCCGAGGCATACGTCCCGATCCAATATAATAATAAAACTGTGTACTGCCGAGGGTCGAACGACGCGAACCATAGATGCATCTATTTAATCCGCCAAGGCAAACAGCCCGCTCCCATGAGAGTGTGGTACATAAATCCTGCCGAGACGAATGGCCCGATCCCATAAGAAGTGAAATACAAATTCCTGCCAAGGCGAACGACCCGATCCCATAAGAGTAAGAAGCTTTGACGGGTCCTTGACCCCACTCACGAATAAACGTTTGATTTGTAATTTCTTTAACAAAAACCTTTGTGTGTGTGTGTGTGTGTGTGTGTGTGTGTGTGTGTGTGTATATATATATATATATATATATATATATATATATATATATATATCATGGAAACATGCCGTAGGAGGAGTAAAGTTATTCAGTGACTAATCGTGAACTCATGAAGTCTCTACAATAACAAGTCTAGTCTCAAGTAGTAATGTAAAACAGAGAAATTTAATAGGAGAGACTGCTCAAATAATACAGCCATAGCATGATGTGAACCTAAGCCTACCCGGACAATAACATGAATGTAGCTATGTACGGGCTCTCATCACCTCGCGCGTACGTAGCCCCCACAACAAGTAGCACACATCCATATACAACACCTAGGGGTAATTTCCCCCTTACAGAGTTAGACAGGAGACTTACCTCGCTCCGAAATTTCATAACCGGCTCCAAAGCCTCTCTAACACCTCAAACCGATGCCCGCCAATCCAAAACTAGTCAAATAAGATGCAACCCAATCAAAATATACTCTAATATTCACAACAATTAGATTTAAATAAATTTCTAACTCCGCTCGAAAAGTTGATAAAATCACCCTCGGGCCCACGTGCCCGGATTCCAAAAATTTTTTGAAGATAAACTTTACTCATAACCTCACGACCTCAAATATATAATTTTATTTCCAATTCCATGCCCAAATTCGTGGTCAAAATCCAAAATTACCAATTCTAGGTTTTCTATCAAAATCCCACAATTTCTACTAATTTCCATGCTTGAATCCATATAAAATCATGTATTTACCTTAACATAGATGATGAAAAATCTCCCTTCCAAGAGCTCCAAAAATCGCCAAACTAAATGAAAAATGGAGGGAAAATGGCCAAATCCCGACTTTAAAACAATCTACCTAGGACAGGCCCTTCTTCGCATTCGCGATCAAAGCCTCGCTTTCGCGAAGGCTGCAGACACCACCGCTCCGCGTTCGCGGCTGTAGCTCCACATTCGCGAAGGCCAAACTTGTAACGACCCGACCGGTCGTTTTATTTTCTAGGACCCTGTTCCCCTAAATAAGACTTCCTGTACTTGCTTTTACTGATTTATAACTTGCGGGGATGGTTTGTTCGAGATTTTGAAGAGTCTGTGTTGGAATCGGAACCCTTGGTTCCTTAGGGTTGGCTTAAAAGTCCAAGTTTGACTTCGATCAACATTTTGAGTAAACGACCCCAGAATCGGGATTTGACGGTTCCAATAGGTTCGTATGATGATTTTGGACTTGGGCGTATGCTCAGATCGGGTTTTGGATGACCCCGGGAGCATATTGGCGCCCAATAGTGAAAGTTGGTTCTTGAAGAACTTTGAAGTTCTTTAAATTTGGTTTGGAGCGGGTTTTGGTGTTATCGAGATCCAAACGGAAATTCGAGACCGGGAATAGTTCCGTAATGATATTTAAGACTTGCACGCAAAGTTTGGTGTCATTCCGAGTAGTGTAAGCACGTTTCGGCACATTGGAAGTAAATTGAAGAACTTGAAGTTCTTAAGTTTGATTCAATTAGTTTTAGGGTGTGATTCTTAGTTTTAATGTTGTTTTGGGCAGTGTCGCAGATGCGCGTCATTTGTCGCTGATGTGTGGCCGCAAGTGCAATCAACTAGGCACAGAAGCGAGATGAGGCAACCTGGCTTTGGTCCGCACCTACACAAGTTTGTCCTCAGAAGCGGCATCGCAGGTGCGCCAATTGAACCGCAGGTGCGGAAATCGCTGAAGGGCACTGATGTTTTAAATCGGGGTTTGAGCACTTTTGCTCACTTCTTACTCTTCTTGGGGGCGATTTTGGAGTTGTTTAGAGAGGGGATTTCCATCAACTAGTTGAGGTAAGTAATTCCTATTAAATGTGAGTTAAATACATGGTTTATGGGTAGGTTATAACATGTAAATTAGTGAAAATTACGGGTTTAGATGAAAATCTAGGTTTTTGATAAAAATGAGATTTAACCACGAAATTCATTATGAAATTTAGTAAAAATCATATATTTATGTTTCTAAGGTTATGGGTAACAACTTTCTTTAAAAATTTCCAGAATTCGGGCAAGCGGGACCGGGGGTAAATTTTAGAAATCTTGCAATTTAGGCTGGGTAATAACTTAAATGGTGGAATTATGAACTTTTGAGCATAGATTGATTAGTTTATGTAATGTTTGACTAGATTCGAGTCGTTTGGCGTCAAATTTGGTGGTTTGAGCGCGTTCTTGAATTGGAAAGTAGACTTTGAGGCGTGGTAAGTCTCCTTTCTAACCTTGTAAGAGGGAATTAACCCCATATGTGAATTAAATAAATGTTTGTACTTAATTGTGGGGGCTATGTACGTACTAGGTGACGAGAGTCCGTACGTAGCCACTATTATGCTATTGTTCGCGTAGTTTAGGACCCGTATCATGCTACACTTGGAATGTTTGTGCCCTTACTTGCTAATATAATCATTTAGTCATAATAGAAATTGATAAAAGAATTTTATGAGGTTGAATACACTTACTTGAAGGTTTGTATGAGATACTTGACTGTAAATGAGAAACTTGAAAATAATTATTATTTGTGGATCGGGCCGAGTGCCTCGGTAGTAAATAGATGCATCTATGGTTCACGCCATTCGACCCTCCGGTAGTGCACAATTTAAATATTTTGTTGGATCGGGCCGTACGATCTCGGCATAATTGCGCATGCTAATTATTTGGAAATTCTCCATAATTTATTCTGCTTAAATGCCTTGAAATGTAAGTTGCTAAATGGTATTACTGAAATTTATGTTATAATTATGAAAGAAGGACTTATCTCTTCCTGTTGTTGAACTGACAGTATCATTCATGATATCCATACTTAGCATAATACTTTAATTATATTATTATTGGCCTAGTAAGTGTCAAGTCAACCCCTCGTCACTACTTCTTCGAGGTTAGGCGGGATACTTACTGGGAACATATTGTTTATGTACTCATACTATACTTCTGTACTTAATTGTACAGGATCTGAGGCTGGTGCATCTAGTTGCCCGCCCGGCGTGCATACTTGATCTTGGACCGAGACTTCACGGTGAGCTATCCCTTCCGAGCCGTTCAACAGCATGCCGGAGTTTCTCTTTTGTTTTTATCTGTCTATTCTGTTTCAGACAGTAGGATAGTCATCTTTTATATATTCTACTAGTTGCTCACACACTTGTGACACTAGATCTTGGCACGTATTAGTAGACTTTGATTTTTGGGTTGTAATTCAATAGTTATAACTGCTTTTAGATGTTTCCGTTTGTTTGCCTTAAAAATCCTTTATTTACCAAATATTTTAAAATAAGTAAAGCTAAATGGAAATCACTAAGTTGTTGACTATTGGCTTGTCCAGCAACGGTGCTGGACGCCATCACGACCTGACATGGAGTTGGGTCGTGACAAAACTACTCCAGGCTCCCACTCCGCTTTCTTCTTCGCGTTCGCGGTGCCTATGTCGCGTTTGCATAAGCTTCCTTAGGCAACCCTCCGCATTCACGACCTCCGCCTCGCGTTCGCGAAGGCCAAAAACCCAGCTGCCTCAAATTCCTCTTCGCGAGCGCGGGACACCCTTCGCGTTCGCGATGAAGGAAACCAGATACCAGCAACATTAGTCCAAAACAGCCCGAAATGATTCAAAACCATCCCGAAACACACCCGAGGCCCCCGGGACCCCGTCCAATCATACAAACCAGTCCCACAACAAAACACGGACCTGCTCGAGGCCTCAAATCACATCAGACAACATCAAAATCATGAATCACAACCCAATTCGAGCGTAATGAACTTTAGAACTTCAAACTTCTACATTTGATGCCGAAACCTATCAAATCACACCCGATTGACCTCAAATTTTGCACACAATTCACATTTGACATTAAGGACCTACTCCAATTTTTGGAATCAGAATCCGACCCCGATATCAAAAGTCCACTCCCGGTCAAACTCTCCAAAACCTTCAAATTTCTAACTTTCACCAAATGATCTCAAAATGACCTACGGACCTCCAAATCTACATCCGGACACGCTCCCAATGCCATGGCAACACCATACAGAGCTATTCCCAGACTCGGAATCCCAAACGGACATTGATAACATTGAAATACACTTCAACCCAATTTTTATGAAATTCTTCCAAAATGCCAACTTCCAAATAAGCGTTGAAACGCTCTCGGGCCATCCAAAACTCGATTCGGACATACGCCCAAGTCTAAAATCATCATACGAACCTGTTGGAGCCTTCGAATCCCGATTCTGAGTCCGTTTACTTAAAAGTCATACCTTAGTCAATTCTTCTAACTTAAGGCTTCCGAAATTAGAATTTTCTTTCCAAATCAACTCCGAACTTCCCAAAATTAAATTCCGACCATGCGCACAAGTCATAATACCTAAAGTGAAGCTGCTCATGGTCTCAAAGTGTTGAATAGTGCACTAGAGCTCAAAATGACCGGTCGGGTTGTTACAAAGAACCTACAATAACTTCTCATTCTCAGTTACCATGACCCATCATTATTACCTAGCTAAATCCTTGTTAGTTCATATTGCACAAATCATAACAAAACATGAATTATCATCCCCAAACACACACTCAACCTTCCGAAGTCGCACCATCTTCTTCAAGCGATCCAAGCCCATATTGTAGTACATGCCTATCACGACCCAAAATCCAACTAGTCGTGATGACACTTAACCTCACCCGCTAGGTAAGCCAAATAACAACAATCCGATTCAATTAATATTTAACTGGCTCTAATACACTCCCCAAGGACTGGTAGTACAAATCATGAGCTTCTAAGATTAGAATTTACAAAGTTGGTGTGAAATAAAAATACGTCATCTGTCTGAAATATACATGAACGAATATAAAATTCTCAAACTACCATGAACAAGAGGCAGCAATGACTGGAATACAAGTACATCTTCAGATCCAGCTCTCGTCGTACACAGCTACATCAGTATCCGAAATCTGTACGCAAGGTGCAGACGTATAGTATAAGTACAACCGACCCTATATACTCAATAAGTAACAAGACTAACCTTTGGGACGAAAGTAGTGACGAGCTCAACAGGTATAGTCCAATATAAAAATAACAGTGCAAAAATGTATGCATGCTTTCAAGTTCAACAGTTAAGCTCAGTGCAAGTAAAATAGCTCAATTCTGACTGATATGAGGAATATGACATCTCTATATCTACATGTCAATGTACATACTATATGTGATGCACTTCAGTGGAAACCTCGTATACTCAAATCTCAAAATACTCAATCACTCAGTATTGTATATGGCCAATCTAGCCCAAGGAAGAACCATCCCATATATATGTAGACATCGACTGATAGTCAGTCACTCATTACTGTATAAGCCTAATCTAGCCCAGGGGTAAATTTATCCCTAAATGTAAATGACTCAGACAAGATTCATGTCTAGGGAAATTTATCACAATTATAAATAAATAAGGCAAGTCCATGCCCTAGGAAGTCCATCCCGAATATATATATAAATAAGGCAAATCCATGCCCTAGAAAGTCCATCCCGAATATAAATCATCTACACTCATTGTGGGGGGTGCAGACTCCGGAGGGGCTCCTTCAGCCCAAGCATGATATAAAGCCGATATGACCTACTGTAGGCGGGCTGCCCCGATCCATATAATAATAAATATATAGCCAATATGGCCTGATGCGGCGCATAGCTCGATCCCATAAATATCCTCACAATGGATGAATAAGACTGAGTATGAAATGTACATTTTAAAGTGATTAATTCAACAACAACACGACCCTATGGGTCCCAAAATATCGGCACGTAGCCTAAATATGATCTTTAATACGAGTCTCAACTCAATTTCTCTAGCACATGGAGGATATGCGGATAATAACATGATTATTTAGTTTTTACAACATCACAGAATTTATTCAAGTCACCATTTCTATGGTGCACGCCCACACGCCCGTCACCTAGCATTTGTGTTACCTCCATATAAATCATATAACATGTAATTCAGGGATTTATACCCTCAACTCCAAGTTTAGAAAAGTTACTTACCTCGAACAAGTTGAATCTAATGCCGAGCAAGATAAACAATACTTCAAAAATTCCATTCCGCGCTTATCAACCTCCAAATGCCTTCCTATCTCCTCAGTTCAAGCCAAACAATCCGTATCTATACAAATAACTTGCAAATTAATCACAATATACTCCAATGCTTATAATTTAACAATTTATAAAAATTCCCAACTCCACTCGAAAAGTCGGCAGTGGGGCCCACGTCTCGAAATCTGACGAAACTCACAAAATTCGATAACCCATTCAATTACGAGTTCAACCATACTATTTTCACTCAAATCCGACTCCGAATCGACATTCAAATCCCAAAACTTTATTTTATTAAGTTTCTATAATTTTCTCCAAATTTGCATCTCAAATTACTAATTAAATGATGAAAACAATGATATATTCATGTATATTAACCAAATCCGAGTTAGAATCACTTACCCCGATGAATTTCTTGAAAATCCCACGAAACATCACCACAAATCGAGCTCCCAAAGTCCAAATATGAAATATGAGATGAAACCCTTGTTTATATGGTACCAATCTGATCTCCTAATATGCTGACCGCACATTCCAAGTTCCGCGGCCGCTATCCAAATTGTACGGTCGCACTTCAGCAGTGACTGCACTACTAGGCTTCAGTAAATTGGCCATACTTTCGGTACAAATATCCAAATGATGAATGTTTTAACTTTCTGGAAACTAGATTCAAAGGGATACAACTTTAGTTTTTGGATCATCTCCAAATTCTTTGTAGATTAAAAGATATAAGCTTCTGAAGTCGGACCATCGAGTCTGCAGAATCTTCTTTCTGCGGCCGCGAGAGGATTTCTGCGGTCCGCACTTTTCCTCTGTGGTCCGCACCTTAGGCTTTGCCTCAGCACTCCAAAACGTGCCCCCCGCACTTTAAAAGTTCCAAAACAACATCAGAGTGCCGAAATGCCCAGACTCGCTCAAAACTCACCCTGAAACATACCCGAGCCACTCGGGACCCCGTACGAATGTACCAACAAGTCTCAAAATATATTACGGACCTACTCGAGGCCTCACATCACATATAACAACTTCGAAACGACAAATCGTACCATAATTCAAACTTAGAATTTTTTTTAAAACCTTTCAATTTCCAAAATTCGTGCCGAACCATATCAATTCAACTCGAAATGAACTCAAATTTTGCGTACAAGTCATAAATGACGTAACGAAGCTACTGATATTTTCGGAACCATAATCCGAACCCGATATCATCAAAGTCAACTTCCGGTCAAACTTATGAACATTCTAAACCTTCAAGTTCTCAACTTTCGCCAATTGGTATCGACACCTTCTAGAAATATCCAAATGAAATTCCGGGCATACGACCAAGTCCAAAATCACCTTTTGGACCTAACAGAATTATCAAAACTGCGATCCGAGGTTGAATACTAAAAAGTAAAACTTGGTAAACTCTTCCAACTTAAAGCTTCAAACATGAAATTCATTCTTCCGAACTAATTCTGAAACACCTGAAAATCAAAATCGATGATTCACACACGTCATAATACATCATATGAAGCTATTTAAGACTTCAAATAGTTAAAAGTAGTGTAAATGTTCAAAACGACAAGTCGGGTCGTTACATTCCCCCTCACTTAAACCTATGTTTATCCGCGAACGTGCCAAGAGTTGTGTCCAAGACATCAAAGCACTGTGCCACCTTACCATGCACATACCCGAGGGTGATACCACGTCACCCTATTCTATATAGTCCTGAAAACACAACATAACTGAAAATCATTAATTTAACCTTAGCCCAAAAACTTAGAGCGCAATTTCTAACATCCATAATTCTTTTCATGACCTGAATCTCATATCTATACATTGTATGAGTTTGAACAAGCTGTATCAAGCCATAGCCATAACCCCAATCACACAATATACCACACAACTCGCATATTCGCAATAAATTTTTAATCACCGTAGATGCTTAAAAACAAACCCGATAATGGTGATAAACCTCATATCAGATAAAACCTCATGCAAAACCTTTGTACACTGCCGATGATGAAAGAAACACTCTAAAACTCATAACCACTCATTATATCAACTAGTCATGGAGCTCTCTCGCCCCAACCAGAACCATAATCACTTTCTAAGCCGACTTTCGATATCATCCTCCCAAATATACCGTAATCAAATCCGATAGTACACATTCTAGGTCCAATGACCTTATATTATCAACACAACTATTTCACAGACATGCCACGCCAATATAACTCAAGCCACAAACTGCACAATCCGTGCACCCAAAAATAGGAAATGTCTCGAAGAAGAGAACCGTTTCGCAAGTTCAACAAGCACCACTACAATCGCAATGCTATCAACTCATCATACATAGTAGAACCAAGACACACAAATCTAATAACGGTAACCAGCTCTTCTAGAGATCACATTAACATCAACCGCTCGGATAACTCACGTGCTAAAATATCAATATCTGGATCCGGACGGACAACTCACGTTCCGATAACATAAATGTCTGGACCCGCACGGATAACTCACGTGCTAATAATATAAATCTCTTGTCATGGTCACAGGCCTCCAGTCCAAGCATATAATACAGGAGCAATCAAATAAGTACAGATGTATATGATAACTGAAATAAAATTCACATGCTCCTGGACTGGTATAAATAGCATGCCATAGAGTAGGCATGTGCAAAGTATGCTATCACAACTCAAATTGGCAAGTTAACGCAGAAATAGTAACCACCCAGTTTATTCATGGAATTAGCCTCTTTGTAACCTCAAGTATAGCCCAGATAGTTCTCAACAAAGGTACGAATACGAGAAACGTTATAACTTTACGCTTAACAGTCAACTCTAGGCATATCATAGCCTAAGCATTCTTCCGAGTATGAATACTTGTCCCGATGCCCGCACATGGGCTCAAACCTCACATATATGCGCACTCATAGCGCGTAGCTATCACAAATAATTAAAGAAACTAGTGCCTCCACTAAGTTTAAATAAAATACTCGCCTCAAACAGGTCGCAACCCTGAAACAATATGCTTCTGAGAACTCTCAGTCTCTAAATTCATAGAACACATGAAGCACTGTAACTGGTCCCAACTCCAGCACTCGAATGACTAACACATCTTTCATGCACGATCCTCCCACTAGGAATACTTCCAAAATTCTTCCGTGCCACATAACAATAATTTGAATATCAGCAGTCTACCAACCATGTGGGTACTACAATACTGATGAACACCCGTAAGTCAAAACACAATGCACCTTTAGAAATGCGCACCCTTCTCAAGAATTACTGAGCAATGATAACATTCATCTAAATATCTGAAACTGACCATTATGTCCAAAATTCGTGACCTTCCCTTCAAGACTGAACTGCCATCTTGTACATGTAAATCTTAATCCCGCACAACACACCATATCTATCATGCCATCATATGACAAACACGAGAATCTCATTATCAACTCTGAGTCACCAGCAAATTACATACCCTGTCAGTTAGAAATCTTCCTCTTGCTTCCTTCTAGGAGGAAATCACAATACACAACACATTCCCCCCACACCGGTAGAAAATGTCTGGTTCGAACCATGGCAGAAACCATCTAGAACACTTTGAAATCCATTTGCACATAACCAAGCTATCATAACTGAATTCCTCTAACTCGACCAAGCCACACAGGTTGCCAAATCCGAGAGTACCGCCACAAAACACCCGTAAAGCCTCACTTTATCATAAGAACAAAAAGAACCTAGCATACCATTACCATACTGATCCAACATGTTACCCATTTGTCATATTTTCTCCGTGTTTCTTATGAGTTACCCTCAAGTTGACATTTTTCCTTGTCAGAACACCACGATCCTTACTCAAAGCTCACCACTAGAGATCCCAACATAAACCACACTGCCCTAAGGCCCATAAGCCGTTGTATTCTTCCTAAGCACCTCCATAAATACCACAACCGAGACATCCACTCTTAAAGACCTTATGTGAATTTAAAATTATTTCTCTTTCCTTTATTATACTGGAATATATAATCCATAGTCATACAGAATTAGCACAAGTCCCGGCACCATCCAATGTAACTAACTGATTCTAGCGATATACAAATCCGAAAAATTTTCAATTACTTACATATAAATCTTTAACTCTTTAGAACCTTTTTGAGAGTCATCCACTCTGCTCAAATCTAAATTGTTTCGCCCAAACGGGCCGAAAGACACGTTCCCCATTAGCACTATAACACTCAAAGAAGTAATCCTGCTTTAACACCACCGATTGATTTCATACTCCATGCGCACTACATTCTTCGCAAATAACAACTTACTCGTCCCTATGATTTTCATATACTCATAAAATGCAATATAACCAGTATGCAGGAATTTTCTTACTCTAGTCATCCTCGATCTCAACCTCTGCAAGTCATAACTAAACCACAAAGATGCCTCAGACCCAAACTTAAATTTAACATATAACCATGAAATTGAATTGTCAATAACAGGCTCCCCCACTTGGCTTAAAGCCATAGAACAAAACACTCAATAACTCACAATACACATACTCTATTACTGCCATAATACCGCAGTCAGTTCAACGAGAATTCTTCTCAAGCTCATGCAACACCAACCATAAAATACCTCCATCATCCACAAAGCTCGCATTCATTCTCTTGATAGTCAAGTCAACTTTCTCAACCAGATTCAAATTCAAATCTCAACACATACACCCCGCTGGTAGAAAAGAAACTCTCCACTCAATATTATAAGGAGCACACCTCCGTAGATTACTCCGCATGAGATAACCCACATGCTTAGCCTAAAATTGGCATCTTGATATACCCTTTCGCAACCACAATTACTACGGAATCACTTAATCTTTTCGAGCCCAAACTCATTAACAAGAAATGAGAATTTAATTTGTCCCATAATTTAACAACGTGAAAGATCCCTTAACACATTCATACTCGAGACTACGTCGAATCAAGACAGGCATCAAGCACCCAATGGCTCTTTTTACATCTCAAGAAACTTTTCTCGTCACATTCAAACCATCACATAGTCATTCAACCACTCATCTAGCCACAAATTTCACTCATAGGGACACTATCGGACGTATAAGTCCAAACGCACAAGTTCTCATAACCGAAACTATCGATCTTAAGCTGCAGTCTAACTCTAGCATCAAGTCCTCCAGACTAGCCCATCACCAAAACACAAAATACTCATCTCGAACCTCGTTCATGGAATCATAAGCAGGCTATACACGGCTAATACCGAGCACTCACATGCACACACGAATGCGTGAAAGGAATTCAAAGAATTAGGTTTCAAGCTGAATCAATTCCGCACTAGAAGGAGAGAAAGATGGGAAATTATCCTAAATGCCTTGTAGCCTCTCGAAGATAAGTATGGACGTCATCATACAGATCCGCAAGACTCTACTCGACACTTGCTCATGACTTGTAGAACCTATGAACCTAGAGCTCTGATACCAATTTGTCACGACCCAAACTCCAACTAGCCGTGATGGCACCTAACCTCACCCGCTAGGTAAGCCAAATAACAACAATCCGATTCAATTAATATTTAACTGACTCTAATACACTCCCCAAGGACTGGTAGTACAAATCATGAGCTACTAGGATTAGAATTTACAAAGCTGGTATGAAATAAAAATATGTCATCTGTCTAAAATATACATGAACATATTTAAAATTCTCAAACTACCATAAACAAGAGGCAACAATGACTAAAACACAGGTACATCTTCAGATCCAGCTCTCGTCGTACGTATCTACATCAACATCCAAAATTTGCACGCAAGGTGCAGAAGTGTAGTATGAGTACAACTGACCACATGTACTCAATAAGTAACAAGACTAACCTTTGGGCTGAAAGTAGTGACGAGCTCAACATGTATAGTCCAATATAAAAATAACAGTACAAAAATGTAGGCATGTTTTCAAGTTCAATAGTTAAGCTCAGTACAAGTAAAATAGCTCAATTCTGACTGATATGAGGAATATGACATCTCTATATCTACATGCCAATGTACATACTATATGTGATGCACTTCAGTGGAAACCTCGTATACTCAAATCTCAAATACTCAATCACTCAATACTGTATCTGGCAATCCATCCCAGTGAAGAACTATCCCATATATATGTACACATCGACTGAAAGTTAATCATTCAGTACTGTATAAGGCCAATACAGCCCAGGGTAAATTTATCCCCAAATGTAAATGACTCGGGCAAGATTCATGTCCAGGGAAATTCATCACAATTATAAATAAATAAGGCAAGTCCATGCCTTAGGAAGTCCATCCTGAATATATATAAATAAGGCAAGTCCATGCCCTGGGAAGTCAATCCCGAATATAAATCATCTGCGCTCACTGTGGGGAGGTGTAGACTCCAGAGGGGCTCCTTCAGCCCAAGCGTGATATAAAGCCGATATGGCCTGCTGCAGACGGGCAGCCCCGATCCATATAATAATAAAGGCGATATGGCCTACTGCAGGTGGGAAACCCCGATCCATATAATAATAAAGCCGATATGGCCTGTTGCAGGCGGGCAACCCCGTTCCATATAATAATAAATATAAAGCCAATATGGCCTGCTGCGGCGTGCAACCCCGATCTCATAAATATCCTCACAATGGATGAGCATGACTGAGTATGAAATGTACATTTTAAAATAATTAATTCAACAGCAACACGACCCTATGGGTCCCAAAATATCGGCATATAGCCTAAACATGATCTTTAATACAGTCTCAGCTCAATTTCTCTAGCACATGGAGGATATGAGGATAATAACATGATTTTTTAGTTTTTACAACTCTACAGAATTTATTCAAGTCACCATTTCTATGGTGCACGCCCACACGCCCGTCACCTAGCATGTGCGTCACCTCCATATAAATCATATAACACGTAATTCAGAGATTTATACCCTCAACTCCAAGTTTAGAAGAGTTACTTACCTCGAACAAGCTGAATCCAATGCCGAGCAAGATAAAAAATACTCCAAAAATTCTATTCCACGCTTATCAACCTCCAAACGCCTTCATATCTCCTCAATTCAAGCCAAATGATCCGTATCTATTCAAACAACGTGTAAATTAATCACAATGTACTCCAATACTTACAATTTAACAATTTATAAAAATTCCCAACTCTGCTTGAAAAGTCGGCAGTGGGGCCCATGTCTTGGAATCTGACAAAACTCACAAAATTTGATAACCTATTCAATTATGAGTCCAACGATACTAGTTTCACTCAAATCTGACTCCAAATCGACATTCAAATCCCAAAAATTCCTTTTATGAAATTTATACAATTTCCCCAAATTTCCATCTCAAAAAACTAATTAAACGATAAAAACAATGATATATTCATGTTTATTAATCAAATCCGAGTTAGAATCACTTACCCCGATGAATTTCTTAAAAATTCCACAAAACATCGCCACAAACCGAGCTCCCAAAGTCCAAATATAAAATATGAGATGAAACCCTCATTTATATGGTACCAATCTGATCTCCCAATGTGCTGACTACACATTTTTTGTGCGGTCCGCACATTCCAGTTCCGCGGCCGCAATCCAAATTGTGCGGTCGCACTTCAGCAGTGACTGCACTACCAGGCTTAGGTAAATTGGCTATACCTTTCAATAAATATGTAAAAATGATGAATGGTTTAACTTTCTGAAAACTAGATTCAAAGGTCTATAACTTTTGTTTTTGGATCATCTCCAAATGCTTTGTAGATTAAAAGATATAAGCTTCCGAAGTCGGAACATCGAATCTATAGAATCTTCTTTCTGCAGCCGCGAGAGGATTTCTGCGGTCCGCACCTGAGGCTTTGCCTCAGCACTCCAAAATGTGCCCCCAAAGTTCCAGAATAGCATCAGAGTGCCGAACAACATCAAAGTGCCAAAATGCCCAGACTCGCTCAAAACTCACCCCGAAACATACCCGAACCACTCAGGCCCCCGTACGAATGTACCAACAAGTCTCAAAACATATTACGGACCTACTTGAGGCCTCAAATTGCATATAACAACATCGAAACGATGAATCGTACCATAATTTAAACTTAAAATTTTTTTAAAACCTTACGATTTCCAAAACTCGTGCCGAACCATATCAATTCAACTCGGAATGAACTCAAATTTTGCGTACAAGTCATAAATGACGTAACGAAGCTACTGACATTTTCGGAACCACAATCCGAACCTGATATCATCAAAGTCAACTTCCGGTCAAATTTATGAACATTCCAAACCTTCAAGTTTCCAACTTTCGCCAATTGGTGTCGAAAATTTGTAGAAATATCCAAATAAAATTTCGGGCATACGCCCAAGTCCAAAATTACCACCCGGACCAAACGGAATCATCAAAACTCTAATCCGAGGTCGAATTCTAAAAAGTCAAATTTGGTTAACTCTTCCAATTTAAAGCTTCAAACACGAAATTCATTCTTCCGAACTAATTCCGAAACACCTGAAAACCAAAACCGACGATTCACACACGTCAAAATACATCATATGAAGTTATTCAAGACTTTAAATAGTTAAAATGAGTGTAAATGTTCAAAACAATAAGTCGGGTCGTTACAATGCCTCTCATTAGATAGAAGGTAAAACTCTTTATATGAACTTTACCAAGAATCACGGAACTCCTACCCTTCTCGCATGAGGTAGCCCACCTGTGTAGCCTCATATCGACATCCTCCAATGAAATTGCCATAGATACATCCACTATGAAATCAGTTAATTCTGATGAGTCCACACTCGTTCGTCGGCCTAGGAAATCCATTCATTCCAGTAATATCAACTAAAGATCCAACAATACGTTTAAAACTCGAAGCCATATTGCATCCCAAAACGATAATCAAATATTCACGTTCCTCTACATTCCAAGCAAACTCTTTCGTCACATTCGAACTTCCTGAGTACAGAAGCCACCACCCCAAATGAAATACACAAACTTAGTCATTTGTTCATCATAATCCAAATCACACCAAACTTTCTAAAAGCATGTGGCTATCCTACCATAAAAATCCATATGATTCGCTAACACTCCCGCTCTAGGTTAACCATCTTCCTATGCAAACTACTAGATCTCTACTGCTCGTACTTGGCCTGTTAACAATTCAACCACCGCGAGACATATCCCACCATGTCCTTTCTCATCATCCGCCACCAATCATACCGCCCCAATTCATGATCCATCTGTGTAGCGTCCGAACAAATAGATTGCCATCAACTCTAAGCCTCATTAATGACCATCCCCCTTGAGCCATCAACACAGAAACATCGATCCGACCCTGAAGTCACAATACACCACCATCCCTGATAATCGCTTCTTAGGTACCATTTCACAACACCATGCCCCAAAGGCAAACAAATGAAAAGCATCCTACCGACGAACCTTAATGCGTGCAAACAAGGACGATAACACCACAACATAAACAAGAATTCCACCAAGTTCAGAAATACGCAATATCATAACTTCGCCAACCAATGCCTGAACATCCATAGTCCAATTGCCTCTCCTCCGCTGGAACTAAATGCAGAATCAACCAATCATGAACCGACTAATCCTCCCCCGAATCATTCACTACTGTGACACATAAGCAAGAACCCTACCATTCTCACCAGCACTGCGCGATAACAGTGCATGAACATCACAATATACTGTGTAAAGCCTCGAAACCATGGGCAACACTGACACTGGGCTAAAATGACAGAACACCTCTTCACAAGGAGACGATAACAGCCCGCCCGCATACGCATGGAAAAATATCCTGCACCACATTTATAGCATCTCCACAACTCATTGGTGCCCAACTATTATGGAAGGCTCGACATCGCGTACAAATGAGTAGGAAGGAACTGAAGATATAAGCTTTGACCGAAATGAATTCGCACGACAAGGAATCAAGAAAGGAAAGTTCTCCTAACACCCACGTAGCCTCTCAAAGATAAGTACAGACGTTTCACAACTTGCCAAAATCAACAATACCAAAGTTACCAGAACATATAGCCCATGGCTCAGCCACAATACAAACAAGAATCTCAATAATAACAAAATGAGTGAGAATTACTCAACAAGGAAAGATATCTCAATAATCAACAACTTCAAATAAGAATAACCCAGCAATAAAGGAGGTAACATGACAATAAGAGAGATGACAAAGGCAATAAAGGCATATAAGAACATGTTTGACAATAAATGATAGAACATGTGATAACAACATCAAGTAAAGCATGTAAGAGCAATTTATCAATGGAAGATCTAATATGATATTTCAATTGCTAATTAAATGCATGAAAGAGTCTAAACCGGTCGAAAACCACATATAAGCCCGTGTACACACTCGTCACCTTATATACACGTCTTTCACATAATCAAAATAAAACCAATCAACTCAAGTCCTAAGGGGTAGTTCCCCCACGCAATGTTAAACAAGATACTTACCTCAAACAAGTTAAATCAATCCCTTAATAAGACTTTTCCGCGAAAATCCAACTCAGGACGGCTCGAATCTAGCCAAAAGAACTTAATACCATAAATACAAACCATAGGAAGCAATTCCGGATAATAAAGTTGCAATCTTTAAAGAAAATCAAGAAGTCAACTCAAAAAGTTAACCCTGAGCCCACACCTCGGAACCTTACCAAACTTACAAAATTCGAATACCCATTTCGATACGAGTCCAACCATACTAAAATTATCCAATTTTGATCTCAAACCGACCTTCAAATCCTCAATTTATAGTTTAGGAAAGTTTTCACAAAAATCCCAAATTTCTCCAACTCAAATTACTAAGTAAATGATAAAAACAATGATGGACTCATGATTAATGAACAAAACCGAGTCAAAAACATTTATCTCGATCCAATCCTTGAAAACCCCCTCCAAAATCGCCCAAAACCAAGCTCTCTAATACAAAATGTGAAAGATGAAATAAAACCCTCGATTCCCCCCTTTTCGGTCCAGTGATTTCCGCTTCTATGGATAACTGGTCACTTCTACGACTCCGCATCTGCGGAAAAACCATTGCAGATGCGGCTTCATTAAGGCTCAACAAATTTTTGCTTTTGTCCAGCCAGTGCATCTGCGGACACAAGGCGCTTCTGCGCATCTGCTTTTGCGGAAAGAGACCACACTTGCGGTCCCAAGTCAACAGACAAGACTCTGCTTCTGCGGAAGGAATCCGCATCTGCGGTTGCGCACCTGTGCAAGGACCTCTGCACCTGTGGACCCAACTCACCTAGCCCCATCTCGCATATGTGTCCAAGGGACCGCTTCTACGGTGCCGCACCTGCGACCATGACCTCGCAGGTGCGATCGTACCAGAACTCAGCAGGCATCAAACTTCTTCAAGTCTCCAAATGAGTCAGAACTCAACCCAAATCACACCCGGGGGCCGCCCGTCCGAATATACCATCAAGTCCCAAAACACATAACGAACCTACTCGAGGCCTTAAATCACATCAAACAACATCAAATCTACGAATAGCACCCCAAATAAAGCCTATTGAATCAATGACACTCAACTTCTAAAACTAACAACGAATCATATCAAACCAACTCTGAATGAGCTCAAATTTTGCATGCAAGTCCCAAATGACACAACAGACATATACCAACTCTCGGAATCACAACCCGAGCTCAATATGAATAAAATAAACTCTCGGTCAAACCTCTCAACCTTCCAAACCTTCAATCTTCCAACTTTTGCCAAAAATACCAAATCAACCTACGGACCTCCAAATCAACATTCGGACATACGTGTAAGTCCAAAATCACCATACCAAGATATTGGAAACATCAAAACTCTCTTCTAGAGTCTCATACAAAAAAATCAAACTCCGGTCAACTCTTTCAACTTAAGATTCCAACCTTGGGACTAAATGTCCCAATTTACTTCAAAAATCACCCGAAACCAAACCAACCACTCCGAAAAGCCCCATAACCATAATTGAACATAGAGGAGGCAATAAATAGGAGAACAAGGCTAAAATACTCAAAACGACCGGTCGGGTCATTACAAGAATGCAGCTCACCATAAAGTCCCCTTAGCAATTGCGCCTATGTGCCAAGATGACCAGCAAAATAAACATGTCTCAGTACCTGCATATTTAGTGCAGAAGTGTAGTATGAGTACATAAATCAACGGATACCCATTAAGTATCAAGCCTAACCCCGAAAAAGTAGTGACGAGGGGTTGATATCGACAATTACTAGTGGTCCAATACATTAAGTACAATAAAAGTAGACATGTATGAAGCATGGCAAGTAAAACAGATATAGGTACATAATACTATCCTCAACTAAAGAGTAAAAATGAAGTCCTCAAATACCAGATACTTACTCAAATGGAATACATAATGGTCAACACTAAATAAACGGTCACATCAAGTAAGGAAGACTCATAAGTACAGTGACTCTTTATCAACTATTTCACATGATTCTGCCAAGGCGCACGACCCGATCCCATAAGAGTAATGGCATGATTTCATGTCATGGCGTATGGCCCGATTCCATAATAGTAATGCTGAGGCATTCATCCCGATACCGTAATAATCGTGTACACTACCGAGGGTCGACCAGCTCGAACCATAGATGTATCTCATAATACTGCCAAGGTCGTACAACCCAATCCATAACAGTACTGCTGAGGCGTTCAGCTCGATTACATAGGAATAGTGAAACTTGATGGGTCACTGGCCCAACTCACGAGTATATGTGTGAGTGATGAAATTCAAGATAATTTTCAGACAATTTCATACAACACGGGTTAAATCCATAAAATAAGTAGTATAAGTTCCACGATTAACTAAGTAGCTCGTCTAGTATCTAAGATAACAAGGTTCGATACTCTATACAAGTCCAGTATTAGGCTAAATATGATAATTAAGGCAAGTAAACATGCAAGAATAACTCAAATAATACAATTAAAGCATGGTGTAAGTCTAAATATACCCGGACCTAATCATGAATTCTAGCATATGCATGGACACTCGTCACCTCATACGTGCGTACTCCCACAACATGTAGCGCATAGCAAATATAACACCTACGAGGTAAATTTTCCCTCACAAGTTTAGACACGAGACTTACCTCGCTCCGAAATCAGATAACCGACTCCAATGCCTCTCTAACACCTCAAATCAATGCCAAACGCTCCGAAACTAGCCAAAGAACGTGTAAACCAATCAAAATATACTCAAGACTCGTAAATTAATAATTAGAAATAATTTCTAACACCTCACGAAAAGTCAATAAAGTTAACCCCGGGCCCACGTACCCAGATTCCGAAACTTTTAGAAATTAAATATTACCCATAACACCACAAACTCAAATATATAATTTATTCCAAATTTTATGTCCAATTTCATGGTCAAAATCCAAAAATATAATTTTTAGGTTTTTCTTCAAAAATCCCACAATTCCTACCAATTGTCAAGTAAAAATCCATATATAATCGATGTATTTAACTTACAACAAGTAGGAATCACTTATCTCATGATAGATGATCAAAATGGCTCTTCAAAATCTTCGCAAAATCGACTCCAATAGAAGAAATGAGTCAAATCCCGAGAGGCTAACTTATATTCTACCCAGGTACCTCTTTTTCGCGAACGCGGCATGTTCCTTGAGTTCGCGAAGCACAGCATGTTCCTTGAGTTCGCGAAGCACACTTAGCTACTGCTCTGAAAATCATCTTCGTGAACACGACACTAGGACCGTAAATGCGATGATTTATCAGGCCGCCCCTTCTCGAACACGATCACGCCTCCGCAAACTCGAAGGCCAAGTCTCCAAGCCTAGCTTCTCTTTCGCGAACGCGACCCGGCTATCGTGAACGCGGAGAACCACTGCCCAAACTTTCATGAATGCGACTCTTCGATCGCGAATGCGAAGAACAAACGACCTCCAGCTCAAATCCTTCTTTGCGAACGCGTGCTCCCCACTGCGTTCACGAAGGACAACACCAAAAAAAGTAACCAGCAATAACAAAACACACTGTCATAGTCCGAAACCACCCTGAAACACACCTGAGACCCCTGAGATCCTGTCCAATCATACAAGCCAGTCCCAAAACCTTATTCAAACTTATCCAAAGGCTCGAAACGCCACGAATAACATCAAAACCACGAATCGACGATCAAAATCCTTCTTTTTAAATTTCAACCTTCAAACTTTTCCGAATGACACTTAGACATTCCGGATCATGTTCAAACTTCACACACGAGTTTCAATCAATAAAACGAACCTATCCAAGGTTCGAAAACACCACCCGGAGTCATATGACACCAAAGTCCATTCTAGGTCAAACTTGGCAAATTTCAAAACCTTCAAAAAGCAAACTTCCAATATTAAGCATCGAATCGCTCGTGGACCATCCGATACTCAACCCGGACATACATCCAAGTCTGAAATCACCTTACAAACCTAAAGAAACCTTCAAATCTTGATTCCAAGGTCGTTTACTCAAAAGTCAAACTTTGGTCAAACCTTCCAACTTAAATCTTCCGAATTGAGAATTATTCTTTCAAATCAGCTACGAACTTCTCAAAAATAAAAACAAACTACATGTGCATGTCATAATGCATAAAATGACGTTACTCAAGGTCTCAAATCGCCGAATGACATACTAGAGCTCAAAACGGTTGGTCGGATTGTTACAGATTCCCCCCAAACTTCTCATCACCTGGCATTACATCATTAAAATCTCCTTCCAAAAGCCAGGGACCCTTATAATTATGATTAATATTTTCTATAATCTTTTCATTAACAAATCTCTGACAGACTTAGTGGTGCTAGCATATATAGACAAAAATAACCAAGTGTTTTCGCAAATGAAGTACCTCAATAGTTGCATGGATCTCTTGTCACTACTAGAAATTCGGTAAAAAGCGATAAAAAAATCGACCAACATTGGTCGGTAATGGCCAAAAACCGACCAAAACGCGACCATTTACGTGTGGACGGTATTTTTGTGGTCGGAAAGGAATACCGACCAACTTTGGTCGGCCAATTAAATTCAAAAAAAAAATATTGCAATTTTTTCCGACCAAAGTTGGTCGGTATTTTAATTATGTAATAAAAAGATTCACCATCTAGGAATCGAACCGGGGTCTGTACTGTGGTAGAATACTATTCTACCACTAGACCATTGGTACATTTTATTTTAAGACTATCTTTTATTTGATTTATACTCTTTAATTATATTTTCGCACGAAAATAACCGACCAAAGTTGGTCGGTTTTATTAAAAAGTAAAATTACCGACAAAAGTTGGTCGGTTTAGAAAAAAAAAAATTAAATTTTTTTTTTTGAAAAATCGACCAACTTTGGTCGGTTTTTTGACCCACTCGGTCAACCTTGATCGGTTTTTGCCGAATTTTTAGTAGTGTATTTTCCTCTCACAAAATTATGGTGTGACCCTAGTATGATCCCAAAGGATCACCATACCTCCAGCTTGGCCCTCCGCAGGGACCTCGATCATTTCGCTGAAACTCAAAATCATTAAGTAACTGATAGTGAGTTTCCATCCTAGTTTCCAGTAGTTTCTCAGTTCCTAAAAGAGTTATTGTTTTACTTCTTAAAAACTGTTGGATTCAGTATGTTTATTTATTAATTTTCATTTCTTAAAAAGGATGATCACTATATATTTTAAAACTGTTGGATTCGGTATGTTTATTCTAACATCACACGAAATAATTTTACTTAACTATTCTGCTTCAAATTCATTAAATTATTTATACATTTTTGTTTGATTACATTATTATGTAAATTTGGTAAGCTACTATATTAACCTTTTCTATTTGCTTTTTCTATTTTATTATCCTCGTTACAACAAATTTTGTTAGCTATAATAAACTACTTTTTATTCGGTTTTTTTAATTATACTCTTTAAAACTAAACCTGTTAGCTACAAAAAAACCCTCTTAGCTACAATATACTGCTAATTTTTATTTGCTTTTCTGTTTCATATATGCAGAAGTGCTTTTTATAACTAATAAAAACGTATTCCTGTGATACAACCCACGAGCAAATTAAAGAGATAAATACAATGTGCACGATCCAACTGTCACGATCCAAAACCCAGGTCGTGATAGCACCCAACGTCGCCGTTAATCAAGCCAACGTTGAATTGTCAACTTAATTATTTATTTTATTATTTTTGAAATCATGAATCTAATTAGATAGAGAAATTAATGCGATAAAAGTCATAAGATACATACGATTTAAATAAAATATAAATTAAAAGTGTATCAATGTTAAGCAAAATTATAAATAAATTCTAGAATATCCCAAAATTCGGTGCCACAAGTGCATGAGCGTCTGCTAAAGAGTGCAATAATAATACAATATCTGTATGGAATGTAAAATAGACCGGATAGAGTAAATAAATAAGATGGAGACTCTGAATGCTGCGGTGCGTAGCATAGATATCATCTCACCATAAAGTCACCTCAGCAGTTGCGCCTACGCGACAGGATGACCACCACGTGAACCTATCAGATCCTGCACCTTTAGTGAAGAAGTGTAGCGTGAATACTTAAATAAATACGTATCCAGTAAATATCTAGCTTAACCTCGGAGAAGTAGTGACGAGTGGTCGACATCGATACTTGTGGTCCAATAAATTAATATGATAAATCATACACAGATATGAAGCACAACAGTAATAATGAGGAAAAAACGGTAACTATCATAATCCTCCAACATTCCTTCTAACAATATAAATCTCTCGATGTCATATGCCGTCTCAACGCATCAGAAATATCAAGTGTAATCTCAAACAGATAAGGAATACTATATAAATGTCAGGTCTCAACAAAAGAAAAAATCTCACGAATATTCGGACTCCTAGCGGTATAATGCATGATTATGCTGAGGTCGTACGACCCGATAGAGAGTGGTGTGTACACTGCCGAGGGTTGACCGGCGCGAACCAAAGATGCATCTCAATATACTGCCGAGGCATTCGACCCGATCCATAGAAAATGAAAAATTTTATCGAGTTACGAGTCACGTGCTTATAACACAGGTACATGAGTATAAAGTAAACATGACTTTTTACTGTTTATCAAATATCTTGCCAAACAACTCAGGGTGATAAAGCTTAGCCTAATGTATTCCCAAATCAATGACAATTATAAATTCAGTTAATTAAGCTAGCAAATTGAGTTTAAATAATTCAAATATTACATGATAAGGTCTTAAGTCTACCCGGACATAAACATGTTTTAGCTACGTACGGACTCTCGTCACCTCGTGCGTACGTAGCACCCATAACTAGTATCACATAACAAATTTTTAATACCTACGGGGACATGAAACTTACCTTTCTTCGAAGTTCCATAACCTGTTCCAATGCCCCTCTAACACCTCAAATCAAAGCCCTTCGATCCAAACTAGTTAAACAACATGCAAACCAATAAAAATATACTCTAATGCTCTCAATTTAGCAATTTATAAAAATTTTCAACTCCGCTCGAAAAGTCAACAAAGTCAACCCTCGGGCCCACGTATCCGGATTCCGAATATTTTCGAAGATAAATATTACCCATAATGCCACGAACTCAAATATATAATTTATTCCCAAATTCATGTCCAATTTCATGGTCAAAATCTAAACATACCAATTCTAAGTCTTCTACCAAAAATCCCACATTCCACATAAATTCTTGAATTTACAAGTCTAAATTCGTGTATTTAACTCACATCGTATAGAAATCACTTACCTCATGATTGATGATAAAAATGCCACTCCAAAATTATTCCAAAGTCGGCTCCCATGGAAGAAATGAAGTAAAAATGAGCCAAAACCCCGATTTAAAACAACACTACCCAGCCCGACCTTCTTCGCTAACGTGGCAAGTCCCTCGCGTTCACGAAGTACAACCAGCTTTTGTTTCCCAATTCCTCTACGCGAATGTGAGACAGGGCACGCGAACGCGAAGCTTTACCAGCCTGCCCATCGTGAACACAGCTGCACATTCGCGAACGTGAAGACCAAATCCCCCCCCCCCAGCCCAGCTTCATCATCACGAACGTGCTTATGGAAACGCGAACGCGAAGCCTTGCCGTCCAAACATTCACGAACGCGAAGCACAAAATTCCAGCAGCCAAAATCCTTCTTCGCGAACGCATGAATCCCTTCGCGTTTCTGAAGAACAAAATCAGACACCAGCACCAGCAATTGCAAAACAAGAAAAAATTATCTGAATCACACTCGATGCCCCTGGGACCCCGTCCAATCACACCAACAAGACCCAATACCTTATCCAAACTTACCCAAAAGCTCGATATGCTACAAATAACATCAAAATCATGAATCGACGATCAAAATTCTTCTTTCAACATTCAAATATTCAAACTTCGACGAAGGCTTCCGAATCATATCTAAACATTCTGGAATGACGCCAAACTTTACGTATAAGTCACAAATCATGATACGAACCTATTTTCAGTCTCGGAATCCCAAATAGATGTCGATAACACCAAAGTCCACTTCAATTCCAACTTAGGAAATTCTAAAACCTTCAAAATGCCAACTTTTCACATTAAGCGGAGAAACGCTCCCGGACCATCCGATACTCAACCCAAACATATGTCCAAGTCCAAAATCATCATACGAACCTATTGGAACCTTCAAATCGCGATTCTGAGGCTGTTTACTTAGAAGTCAAACCTTCATCAACCCTTTCAACTTAAAGCTTCCGAATTAAAAATTTTCCTTTCGAATCAACTCTGAATTTCCCAAAATTCAACTCCGACCACATGTACAAGTTATAAAACATAAAGTGAAGCTACTCAAGGCCTCAAATCGCTGAACGACGTGCTAGAGCTCAAAACGATCGGTCGGGTCATTACATTCACCCCTATTTAAACATACGTTCCTCCTCGAACGTGCCAAGAACCATTCTGGAGTTTCCCAAAATCGTTGTTAAACACCTCCTACACCTACCCGTGCCACCATAGCCCATGTGAGCACATTAGCTCGAGTCAGACTGACAATCCTTCCTTCTACCTTAGCCAACAAGCCTTAGAGCCAAATTCTAACATCCGAAATTCTTTACGAGATCTGATTCTAATTTACGAACACCGTATCAATCTCAACACGTTGTACCAAACATGATCATGCACCCATGCTGAAACCACACAATGCACCACATAATTCGTATGCCTATAATAACATCCTCCAACCATATAAGCTAAAAATTCACTAACCCGATGCCCATAGTATACCTCATAATGCGTATAAGCCCTAATCCAACCCTCACAATACTGCAACGATGAAAGCGACATGTAGAAGCTCATTACCACCTGCCAAATCAATAAAAATTAGAGTCTCTCTGCTTGACAAGAACCATTTCCTTATTCTGAACTGATTATTGACATTTTCCTCCTAATATACATTGTATAAATGCGATTGCAGTGATTTCAGGCCCGACAACCGCGTCTCACCCAGTACAAGTTGCTCGACCGACAAGCCACATAAAAAATAACCTAAAATCTCATACGACGACATCAATGCGTCAACAAGCCACAACTCGAATATGACCAATTAGTAAAAAAATGAACTCGGGAAAAGAACTATCCAGCCCGCATAACGAATAAAACGAACCAACAGATGCTATGAACTTATCTCAAGAGGTGAGAAACAAGGCACACAAAATAAGTATCAACCTCTCACTATTGCAGCGTGCAACCCAATCCACACAAGATACCGTTACGGTGTGCAACCCAATCCAAACATCATACTTGTGGCGGCGTGCCACCCGATCCACACATAACAATCAATAAGGAAATACCTATCGATCCAAACTGTTCATACTTGAAATGCCCGAATATCGACCACAAGCATGCCAAGTGCATAAACACAACCCTGGGGAGACAGATAGTGCCATGCGCTACTAAATGTCGAACACGACTAAGATGCAATAAATGACCTACATCTCGAGAGCCATTTTGCTCATATAACACCACAAGCTACACGGTATCATAACACATGTGCGAATAATCCAGTCGTCTCACAAGCCATATGGAATAATAGAGTACTACATAGAATAGCTGACGACAGGAAGACTCTTCCGTAAGCAATGCTATGGTGAAGGAACATGTTTGACCTGATGTAGAGCATACATTCACCTTAGATCTACCCACAGACCTCATGCTGATTTCAATAATCCCATACTGAGCCAACAACCTTTCAAGGATCCACAATGACCCTATTAGTAACACATACGATCGATAGTCAAATTTAGAACAATTTCCATAGTTTGTAACCAAAGGAATAGAGTATCTCTCAGACATAACTCTCCAATCAGCGACAATACTAGAATCTTCATACCTGATTTCAATCTCTAACACTTAGATGACTAACACGTCATAATTATACAATCATCCCATGGAATATACTCCTACAACCTTCCACACCGGGTAGTAAAAACTACACATCCATGGCTACCAACCATACTATTTCTATAATGCAAATCATGAACCCAAAATTAAATACACAATACCTTTTCCATAAAACAACATTCTCAGGCGACACTAAAATAGCGCCAATATTCTCTAAAAGTCTGAATCTCTGCCGCTTCTTTGAACTCATGACATCCTCGACAAAACTAAACCGTAACCTTGACTTTTCAATCCCATATCGCTCACTGCAATATCATGTTGTTACGCGAGAGTACAAGAATTTTATCATAACTCCTGAACCATCAGTAAAATTAACACTTCATCAGCTCGAAACCTTTCACTTAACTCACTTTAGAAGAAGAGACGTCACCCACAACCAACTTTCCATAATCGCAGAAAATGCAAACCTCAAGTCGTGGCCTAAACCACCATAACTCTTCCAGAATCTATTTACGCATAACCCAACCATCAGAATCAAATACCTCCCAATCAATCAAAACATGTCGATTGTCAAGCCCGCACGTACAACTATGAATCACCTGTATAGCCTTACCACACCGAAGAAACTGATCATTTCCACAACCATACTGATTCGAACCATTACTAACTGACTCAACTTCTTTATGACTTGCCTTCAAAATAATAGCTCTATTCAAACACCTAGCGGACCTTAAACAACACTCATCCCGAGTGACCAAAGTCACTAGACCACATCGTCTCAATACTTATAAGCTTTCTCATACCCTCCTCATGCACTCAATAGTACCTCCAACTGATACACCCATTCAGAAAGACCTTCCGCGAATCTGAAGTTATTTTTCCCATTTCTCCAACACTGCACCACAGACCCGATGATAACATAGAATTTCCCCAAGTATTCTTCACACTCTGCTGCAAAATCCAGTCCTCAACCATATAACGAACCCAAAATTCTTAGACATTGCACTTTAACTCTTAAAATCATTATTAAGAGTCACCCACTCTGACCTGGTCCCGAATATAACTAAACTCTAGTGCTCTGTTAGCACACGAACACTCCCAAAGAAGCAACTAGATTTATTCTTTTCCTTGTACATCACATCCACAAGAAGCATAAACAGTAAGTCATTCCAAAATCTGCACATGAATCGATAAGGCAAAATATAGCACACATTCATCAAGTCCTTTTCCCGAATTACCCTTGATGTTTTCTTTCCTTAGTCATAACAAATGCATAATGTACAGATAACCCGATACTGCCAAGGCACACATCCACGTGACCCAATCATAGACGGTGGGCTCCCCCACTTAGATTTAAGCTACAATCACATAAATCCAGAACCCACACCAGCTCCCCCTTCTTAATTACCATGATATCGCACCGTTAACCCGCCAAATTTCTCGTAATCTCTTGTTAAACTTGTCATAAAACATTTCAAATTATCAGCCACAATCGCACCTTCCACCTCCTAACAATCGTACCATCTTCATCAAGCAATCCAAGCTCACATCGCAGTACATGCCTCCCGCTGGGTAAAAAGTAGAACTCTTCGTAGAAACTTTATCAAAAATTACGCGCCTGCTAACCTGCTCACAGGAGATAGCCCACCTGTATAATTCCATATCGACATCTTCCAACAGCATTGCCCTAGTCACAACTGCCACGAAATCAGTAAACCCTCATAGGCCCATGCTCGTCCACCAGCTATAAGAGTTTGTCCATTCCCCATTAGCATCAACTGAAGTTCCAACAATACATTCCAAACTCAGAGTCATGTTGCATCCCAAAATGATAATCAAGCTTTCACACCCCTCTTCATTCCAAGCAAACTCTTTTTCGTCATATTCAACCTTCCTCAGTACAGTAGATACTATCCCAAAGGAAATTCATAGAATTAGTCATTGTCCACCATGATCCCTAAATCGCTCTAAGCTTTTGCAAGGCATGTGGCTATCCTACCACATAATCCATACGCTACTCTACCACTCCCACTTCGGTTAAACCATCTCCTTAAGCAACTATTTGGCCTCTGATGTTAAAACTTGACCTGCTAGCAATTCAACTGCCGCGAAACACCTCCCACCATGTCCTTCCTTCTCCTTCGCTGCCAAAATACTACCTCAAATCATAACCCATCTTTGTAGCACCTGAACGGATCAACTGCCACAAACTCCGAGCCTTCATAAAGATCATATCTCTCGAGCCATCAACACTAGAAACATCATTTCGACTTTAAAGCCACCATACAAGATCATCTCTGATAATTGCTACTTAGGCACCATTCCACAACACCCTGCACCAAAGATAATTCAAAGGAGGCCATAACACCGATAAGCCTTAATGTGTTCCAACAAGGACAAGAACACCACATCACGACGAAGAATCAAGTAGGGAAGTGCTCCTAACAGCCCTACAACCTCTCGAAGGAAAGTACAGATATCTCTGTATCGATCAGCAAGAGTGTGCTAGGCTTGCTCATGACTCGTGAGACCCAAGTGAACCTAGTGCTCTAATACCAAGCTATCACGACCCAAAACCCACTATAGGTCGTGATGGCGCCCAACGTCACAGTTAGGAAAGCCAATGGTGAACTTCCAACTTAATTATTCATTTCATTATTTTTGAAATTATGAATCTTATTAGATAGAGAAATTAATGCGTTAAAAGTCGTAGATACATACGATTTAAATAAAATATAAAGTAAAAGTGTGTCAATGTTAACAAAAATCATAAACAAATTCTAGAACATCCCAAAACTCGGTGTCACAAGTGCATGAGCGTCTGCAAAAGAGTGCAATAATACTATAATATCTATTTGGAATATGAAATAGACCGGATAAAGTAAATAAATAAGATTGAGACTCTGAGGGTTGGGTGCCTAGCATAGAGAAAAGCTCACCATAAAGCCCCTTGAGCAGTTACACCTATGCGCCACGATGACCACTAAGTGAACATGTCAGATCCTGCACATTTAGTGCAGAAGTGTAGCGTGAGTACGTAAATCAACGCGTACCTAGTAAGTATTTAGCCTAACCCCGGAGAGTAGTGAAAAGGGGTCAACATCGACACTTACTACTGGTCCAATAAATCAATATGATAAATCGTAAATAGATATGAAGCACAACAGTAATAATGAGGTAAAAACAGTAACTATCATAATCCTCCAACATTCCTTCTAACGATATAAATCTCTCGATGTCATACGCTGTCTCAACGGATCAGAAATATCAAGTGTAATCTAAAAAACGTATAAGGAATACCATATAAATTCCAGGTCTCAACAAAAGGAAAGTCTCACGAATATTCGGACTCCTAGCGGTATAAGGCACGATTATGCCGAACTCGTATGTTCCGATCCAGAGTGGTGTGTACACTATCGAGGGTCGACCTACGCCAACCAGAGATGCATCTTAATATACTGTTGAGGCGTTCGGCCTGATCCACAGGAAAGGAAGAAACTTATCGAGTTACGAGTCACGTGCTTACAACACAGGTACAAGAGCATAAACTAAACATGACTTTTTATTGTTTATCAAATATCTTGCCAAACAACTCATGGTGATAAAGCTCGACCTGGTATATTCCCAAATCAATTTCAATTATAAATTCAATTAACTAAGCTAGCAAATTGAGTTCAAATATTTTCAAATATTACATGATAAGGTCTTAAGTCTACCCGGACATAAACATGCTTTAGCTACGTACAGACTCTCATTACCTCGTGCGAGCGTAGCACCCACAACTAGTAGCACATAATAAATTTTTAATACCTACCTCACAAGGTCAGACATGAGACTTACCTTGCTTCGAAGTTTCATAACTGACTCCAACGCCCACCTAACACCTCAAATCAAATCCCTTCAATCCAAACTAGCTAAACAACATGAAAACCAATTAAAATATACTACAATACTCTTAATTTAACAATTTATAAAAATTCTCAACTGCGCTTGAAAAGTCAACAAAGTCAACCATCAGGCCTACGTGTCCAGATTCCAAACATTTTCTACGATAAACATTACCTCTAACGGTACGAACTCAAATATATAATTTATTCCCAATTTCATGTCCAATTTCATGGTCAAAATCCAAAAATACCAATTTCTAGGTTTTTCTTTAAAATCTCAAATTTCAACTAATTTTCTTGAATTTACAAGTCAAAATCCATGTATTTAACTCATAATGTGTAAACATCACTTAACTCGTGGCATTTATATGGTATTTAAAACAACACTGCCCAGCCCGACCCTCTTCGCGAACGCGGCAAGTCCCTCGCGTTTGCGAAGCACAACCAGCTTCTACTCTCCAATTCCCCTACCCGAACGTGAGACAAGGCACGCAAACACGAAGCTTTACCAGCCTGCTAATCGCGAACGCGACTGACATTCACGAAGGCGAAGACCAAATCTCTCACATGGCCAGCTTCTTCATCGTGAACACTCTTGTGGAAACGCGAATGACAAAGCCTTGCCGTCCAAACCTTCACGAATGCGAGACAACAGTCGGGAACGCGAAGCACAAAATCTCAGCAACTAAATCCTTTTTAGCAAACACGTGAATCCGTTTGAGTTCTCGAAGAACAAAATCAGACACCAGCACCAGCAATTACAAAACAAGATAAACTGATCTGAAACCACTATGAATCATACCCGAGGCCCTCGAGACCCTGTCCAATAACACCAGCAAGTCCCAATACCTTATCCAAACTTATCCAAAGGCTCGAAACACCACAAATAACTTAACAATCATGAATCGATGATCAAAATTCTTATTTAAAACATTCAAACTTCTCGAAACCCAGGTATTCAATTCTTCCAAATTTCCTATGGTTATTATCGCTAGGTGAAAATTTAGTCAAAGCACTTAAGTTCTCATTCTATGAAATTATTTTTATATGTAAGTTTAAGTATTCATTGAAATAAATTGATAGAGCTTTTGAGGATCATATTTTCTAGTCATGGCAGAGAAGTTTTCTTTGAATGCCCATATGATAAAAGTTTATCTTTAGTTAGTGCCAAAGTTAAGTGAGAGAATCTTTCATATATAGTATTTAATTGTAGAATACATAATTGATGTTATTGGGTCTAGAACTAAGGATTTATAATGAAGTCACTTTATCTTTTTGTAAAATCAGTTTACTTGAATTCATGGCCTCTCCATCTATATACCTTTGTGGAAGAATGAAAATATTTAGTTGAAAACATTACTTGAATCAGTGAGGTGAGAGTTTCTAGATTTAAAGCTAAGTAACAACAAGTAAGAATTAATAGCTTATGAATTGACATGATTAAGCCTATTATTGTAGATTTCGCGTTGTCGAATACTCGAAAAACTTGAAAAGACGAATTGCAACTAAAGTTTTAAGGTGAGTTGAGGTTTACTTTCCTAGTAGGGAATTCCATTATAACCCTTGTGCTCCATATGTTAGCTAAAGCTAAGTCATGTCTTCTCGTGATCCAATGCTCAGTTCACTTATTCTTATTCAGTACGACATTATATGTGACATGAATACATGCTTATGTATATTACCAATTGTTATATGCCTGTAATTGTGATATTCACATTCAGTAGGGAGAAGGGGCCACCCTCCCCCAGCGTGAGTGCCATGATTTCAGGGTTACCCTCCCCATGCTCGCAGGTGCCAACTATTTGTTGGGGAGATAGGCCAACACTCCCCCGTACGTGTTCCCAGATGCTCACGTACGCAGCGCCATTATGCATAACAATTAACTTTGAAAAATTATATCTTAAAATATATATAACTCAGTTTCTATTTCAGATATCAGTTATGGGCTCAATTTCTACGTTAAGTTTCAGTTTTAGCTTACATTCTAGCTTACAGTTTCAGTTTCCAGATTATTACTTGGTTGTAAACTTTTATATGATTTTCCATAAATCCCTTTTCTTTCTTATATTTTCTAGAAGGTCTCGCTACACCTTTTTAGGAGGTAGCCTATGAGACTTATTGGGTATCCTTTGGTGATACTTAGCCCGTTTGGGCCTGCTACGCCGTATGGCAGGTATTGAGGATGCAGGTAACGAGGCACGTGGCTAGAGGAGATATTCTAGATTCAGTTTACAGATTCCGTTGATTCATCCCATAGGTAGCGGACCCTTTTCAAACTATTATTTATAACTAATTTTTTGCGTTTATTTTATTTTCGGGGGATGCCCCCGCAGGCAATGTATTTTAAATATTATTTTTTAGATTCTAGAGGCTCATTACTTGTTAGTGGGTCAGTATTAAAATATTTTGAGATTTATACTTTATTTATTATATTTTATCAGTCTGCTTAAGAACTGTTATTTGATTAGAATTAATATTTAAGCATGTTAGTTTCTTTACTATTGAACTTGAAGTTTGATACAAATAGTATAGGGTTCACTCAACGAGTGGTAAGGGTTGAGTGCCAATCACGTCCCACCGTAGTTTGGGGGAGTGACAAGTTGGTATCAGAGCAGCCAGATTTACGGAGTTCTAGGAGTCATGAGTCGTGTCTAGCAGAGTCTCAAATATGCATATGTTGTGCACCATACTTATATTTGGGAGGCTGCAGGACATGTTAGGAATTATTTTTTTCTTTCTCTCCTTTGATTCTTATATCGTGCGTTAGAGCTAAATGTTTCTGAATTCTAACACCCATTTATCTCTCATTTCATCACTAACAAGATGGTTAGAACAATCAACTTCATCATCTGTTGCTAACAATGTTGAGATACCAGTTACTAATCATCAAGAAGCAGCACCAGAGGTGCAAGCCGCACTAATAGCAACAACTGTAGTTAGAGGATGTGGCAGAGGTAGAGGTATAGGTCAAAATGCTAGGTTTAGAGGTGGAAATGCCAGAGGTAATAAGGCTCGTGGTAGGGCCACAAGACAAGCACAAGCTCTACCTCAACAGGTTGTTAATGATCGGGTACCACCACATCAGCAGGATAATCGAATTGATAGAATTTTGGACTTTTTGGAGTCCCTAGCCCCTCCAACTGGTGGTCGGGCTGCACCTGTTCACGCTCCTCCTCGGGACCCACATGATTCAGATAAAGAGGTTATAGGAGATTATTTTCAAGCTCCACTCGAGGTACCACCACCAGTTGTCCCTGCAAATATTATCCAGAGAGTGCAGTTACCAACAAGAAAATTTGATCCACATGCCTTTCTGAAATTAAACCTTCCTACTTATAATGGTATCGATAAAGAAAATGAACCAATGTTATTTTTGGAAGAGATAGAGGAAATGCTTGTTTCTTTTGGTTATCTTAACACAAGCCATAGAGTTGATTGAGTTTTGATTGAAGGGTGCAGTAGCACAATGGTGGAGAGGTTACAAGAAGGCCAAAGATTCTACATTACTGCCACTTACTTGGCCCTAGTTCAAAGAAGCTTTCAGAGCTAAATTTTTACATGGAGTCGGATGGATGAGCTCCGACGTCAGTTTGAACATCTTAAATAGGGTACCATATCAGTGACTGAATATGAGATGGAATATATAAAATTGGCAGAGTATGCACCTAATTTGATACCGATAGAGAGAGAAAAAGTGAGAAGGTCCATTGAAGGCTTGAATCCACATATGGCAAAAGATATGACTTCACATCAGGATGACAAGACTTATCTTCAGGTTGTCAATATCGCCACGCGTAAGGAAGCTTTTGATAAAATCGCCAGGGAAGCTAGAGATAACAGCAAGAAGGCTAGAACAACATGTATTTATAATAGATTTTCAGTTGAGGGTAAGAACATCAATCATTTAGCTCACATTCAATTAATGGCTCACTCATCTCCTTATCCAGCTCCACCCATACATAGCCAGTAGAGTAAGGGTTAGGCCCCTCAGGGGCAAAGTTCAACTAGTCAGGGCCAACCTCGATTCTCCTATCCTATATGTCCTCCGTGCAACAATAAAAGATATCTAGGGAAATGCCTTTTGGGTCAGAAAGGTTGTTTCCACTGCCACGATCCGGGTCATATTAAGAGAGAATGTCCACTACTTGGACAACCTCCGGGGACAACTCCAACCAGACATGCAACATCCATGGGTAATTTTATAGTTGCACCTCCTCCAGTTCGGGCATCTAATACTCAGACTGGGCGTGGTGCCAATAGAGGTGGAGCTCTGGGAGGAGGCAGACCAGCCATATTCTATATAGTTCTAGATAGGCAGAATGCTGAGGCGTCTAATAAAGTTATTACAGGTATTCTCTTAGTTTGTGATCGCCTTGCTTATGTATTAATTGATCCTGGTTCAACTTTCTCCTATGTGTCTCCTTATTTTTGTGTCAAGTTTGGAAAAACACCAAAAAAAATTAGGGGTTCCGTTTGAGGTTTCCACACCTATAGGGGAATCTGTTAAAGTTGAACTTGTTAGATATGGTAGAGTTTGACATCATAGCTGGCATGGACTGGTTATCTTCTTGTCATGCTACAGTTGACTGCCACGCGAAGATCGTTAAATTCTCATTTATTGGGTAAGATCCAATTATAATTAGAGGTGAAGTGGGTACACCTGTGGGTAAGTTTATTTCTTACCTTAAGGCTAGAAAAATAGTGAGCAGCGGGTGTTTGGCGTATCTAGCACATGTGCGGGATATAAAAGTTGGCTCCCCAGTGCTTGAATCTGTACCGATTGTGAAAGAGTTTTTCGACGTGTTCCCGGATGATCTCCCAGGGATACCACTAGATAGGGAGATTGAGTTTGGCATAGACACATTGCCAGGAACTCAACCAATCTCGATTCCTCCTAACAGAATGGCTCCATCCGAGATAAATGAACTCAAGAAGCAGTTACAAGCCCTCTTAGATAAGGATTTTATTCGACCTAGTATTTCACCTTGGGATGCTCCAGTGTGTTCGTGAAGAAAAAATATGGTTCCCTATGGATGTGTATAGATTACCGCCAGCTGAATAAGGTTACTATCAAAAATAAATATCTACTGCCCAGGATAGATGTAGGGTGCCAGGTATTTCTCAAAAATAGATATGAGATCGGGATACTATCAGTTAAAAATCAGAGAAGCACACATCCCGAAAATAGCTTTCAGGACTCGGTACAGTCACTATGAATTTTTAGTGATGTCCTTTGGGTTGACCAATGCACCAGTAGCTTTTATGAACTTAATGAACAGAGTATTCAAGCCTTTCTATGATAACTTTGTCATAGTATTTATTGATGATATTTTGGTATATTCTTGTAGCCAGAAAGAGCATGAGAATAACTTGAGAACACTTCTTCAAATACTTAAGGACCTCAGTTGTATGCCAACTTTTCCAAATGTGACTTTTGGCTCGATACAGTTACATTTTTTGGGACACGTGGTTTTGAAAGAAGGCAGTAGAGTAGACCCATAGTAAATAGAAGCAATTAGGAATTGGCCTAGGAAGACGACCCCTACAGAGATTCGCATTTTTCTAGAATTGGCAGGTTACTACTGTCGTTTTGTATAAGAGTTCCCTTCAGTAGCTGCCACGTTGACAAAATTAACTCAGAAAAATGTAAAGATCCAATGGTCTGAAGCTTGTGAGAAAAGTTTTCAAGAACTCAAGAACAGGTTGACTACAACCCCAATCCTGACTTTGCCTACCCTTACAGGTAAATTTATGATCTATTGTGATGCTTCCAGAGTAGGATTAGGAGGTGTTCTTATGCAGAATGATAAGGTAATTGCTTATGCTTCTAGGAAGTTAAAGAATCATGAGAGAAATTATCCTACCCACGATCTTAAGCTAGCAGCAGTTATTATTTTTCTAAAAATATAGCGTCATTACCTTTATGGAGAGCAATGTGACATTTATACAGATCACAAAAGTTTGTAGTATATATTCAAGCAGAAAGAGTTGAATCTGAGACAACGTAGGTGGTTGGAGTTGCTTAAAGATTATGATTGTAATATTCTTTACCATCCAGGTAAAGCGAATGTGGTTGCTGATTCTTTGAGTAGCAGATCCATGGGGAGTTTGACCAAGTTGTGTGGTCGGACATCCAATAGTTAAGGAAACCTAACAAATAGCTAGCCAAGGGGTTCGTCTCGATGAGAAGTATGATGGAAGGTTGATAGCAAGTATGGGTGCTAACTCTACTTTAGTAGAGCAAGTTAAAGCCAAACAATTTGATGACCCTAGCTTGCTTAAGCTCGAGGAAGGTGTCCTCAGTGGCAAGATTAAGAATTTTGCACTTGATGAGAATGGTGTGATGAGACTTGATGGCCGTTTATGCATGCCTAATGTAGAAGATCTTTGATGGGCAATTATGGTAGAATCTCATAGCTCCAGATATTCAATACATCCAAATTCAACAAAAATGTATCATGATTTGAGGGGTGTTTATTTGTGGAATATTATGAAGTGAGATATTGCAAATTATGTATCACGGTGCCTTAGCTATCAGCAAGTAAAAGCTAAACACTAGAGGCCAGGTGGCTTAGCTCAAGTCATTGAAATATCAGAATGGAAATAGGAACGAATAAATATGGATTTTATGGTTGGCTTGCCACAAACTTTTAAGAAACATGACTCCATTTGGGTCATAGTAAACCAACTCACTAAGTAATCTCACCTTTTGCCAGTCAAAAAAACCTACATGGCGCCCCAATATGCATCATTATACATAAAGAAGATTGTTCGGTTGCATGGTTCTCCCATGTCTATTATTTTTGATAGGGGTGCACAGTTTACTGCCCAGTTCTAGCAGAGTTTTCAGAAAGGTCTCGATACCCGAGTTAATCTGAGTATAACTTTTCACCCTCAAACGGACGGACAGGATGAGAGGACAATTCAGACTTTGGAAGATATGTTACAAGCCTGTGTTCTTGATTTTAAAGGAAACCGGGATGATCATCTACCTTTAATTGAGTTTGCATATAATAACAGTTATCAAGCAAGCATTCAGATGGCCTCATTCGAGGCCCTATATGGGAGACGATGTTGTTCGCCTGTAGGGTAGTTTGAGATAGGTGAAACAAAGCTTACTGGGCCAAACACAGTAAAAGATGCCTTGAAAAAGGTGAGACTTATTCAGGAACGACTTATAACAGCTCAAAGCCGACAAAAGTCATACTCTGATATAAGATGCCGTGATCTTGAGTTCAAAAAGGGTGACTATGTATTTTTAAAGGTGTATCCAATGAAGGGTATCATGAGGTTTGGTAGAAAAGGGAAGCTTAGCCCAAGATATAGAGGGACTTATCCAATTCTTGAAAGGATTGGGCTTATGGCGTATCGACTAGAATTACCTCCAGAGTTATCTTCTGTGCATCCATTTTTTCATGTGTCCATGCTGAGATAGTACTTTCATGACCCGAGTCATGTACTTGATAGATAGGAGATAGAGGTAGATGATACTCTGACATATGAGGAGGTCCCTGTAGCAATAGTAGACAGGCAGGTTCGTAGACTTCGAACCAAAGACGTTTCTTCGGTGAAAGTAATATGGAGCAACCACTCAGCTGAGGAAGCTACGTGGGAGCCCGAGGATGTCATGAAGAAAAAGTATTCTTATTTGTTCGAGATTTCAGGTACATAATTCAATTTAAGCTTTAAAATATTTAGATTGTCAAGTTATGTGATATTTGTACTTATAATGATGTAAAATGGCTTTGGCGGGTATATGTGTATGCCTTGATGTTGTATATTATTGGATTGAGTAGCTGAAGGTGCAAAGTGTTATTGTTCGATTGGTTTTGACAGGATTGAAACTTTTGGGATAACTCCAGTTAAAAAGGAAACTCAGCCGAAATGTTTGAAAATTTTAGGAGTTAGCCAAATTTTAAGGTCCTAAGCGATAGTGAGAGTGGCATAAGGCCTAAGATCTTTCTTTATACTCAAGAATAACTGTGATATGACATTTGAGGACGAATATTTCTTAGGGGGAGAGAATGTAATGCCCCATTTCGCTAGCTTTTAAATACATATTGCTTAATAATAGCAAGTAGCAACTACAATGATTAAAAAGCAAAAAGAGAAAAAGAAAAAGAGACTTAGTGGGACCAAAGCCTAAAGGAATTAGAAGGGTAAAAGTTTTTTTTTCCGTGAGAAGGGTTGGTAAAGGTCTTTGTCTGAAAAAGTAAATAGAAAAAAATGAGATTTTAGCAAGAAAACCAAAGTAATTTAATTGCTTTAGGAGTTAGGCAAAGAACGTAGAAAGCCATAAAAAAAAGTCAAGGTTTTGTAATTTGCCATTCTCGAAACCAAGGTATTCAATTCTTCCAAATTTCCTATGATTATTATCGCTAGGTGAAAATTTAATCAAAACCCTTAAGTTCTCATTCTATGAAATTATTTTTATACGTAGGTTTAAGTATTCATTGAAATAAATTGATACAGCTTTTGAGGTTCATATTTTCTAGTCATGGTAAAGAAGATTTCTTTGAATGCCCATATGATAAAAGTTTATCTTTTAGTTAGTGCCAAAGTTAAGTGAGAGATTCTTTCATATATAGTATTTAATATTAGAATACATAATTGATGTTATGGGTCTAGAACCAAGGATTTATAATGAGGTCACTTTATCTTTTTGTAAAATCAATTTACTTGAATTCATGGCCTCGTCATCTATATACCTTTGTGGAAAAATAAAAATATTTAGTTGAAAACTTTACTTGAATCAGTGAGGTGAGAATTTCTAGATTTATAGCTAAATAACAATAAGTAAGACTTAATAGCTTATGAATTAACATGGTTAAGCCTATTATTGTACATTTCGCGTTGTCGAATACTCAAAAAACTTGAAGAGACGAATTGCAGCTAAAGTTTTAAGGTGAGTTGAGGTTTACTTTCCTTATAGGGAATTCCATTATAACCCTTGTGCTTCATATGTTGGCTAAAGCTAAGTAATGTCTTCTCGTGCTCCAATGCTCAGTTCACTTATTCTTATTCAGTACGACATTATATGTGACATGAATACATGCTTATGTGTAAGTGCCTTTAATTGTGATATTCACATTCAGTAGGGAGAAGTGGCCAACCTCCCCCAGCGTGAGTGCCATGATGTCAGGGTTACCTACCCCATGCTCGTAGGTGCTAACTGTTTGTAGGGGAGACATGCCGAGACTCATCCGTACGTGTTCCCAAATGCTCACGTACGTAAGGCCATTATGAGTAACAATTAACTTTGTAAAATTATATCTTAATATATATATATATAACTCAGTTTCTATTTTAGATATCAGTTATGGGCTCAATTTCTACGTTAAGTTTCAGTTTTAACTTATAGTTTAGCTTGCAGTTTCAGTTTCTAGATTATTACTTAGTTGTAAAATTTTATATGATTTATATGATTTTCAGTATATCTCTTTTCTTTTTTATATTTTCCAGAAGGTCTCGCTCCACCTTTTTAGGAGGTAGCTTATGAGACTTACTGGGTATCTTTTGGTGGTACTTAGCCCGTTTGGACCTGCTAAATCGTGTGGCAGGTATTGAGAACGCAGGTAACGAGGCACGTGGCTAGAGAAGATATTCTAGATTCAGTTTACAGACTCCGTTTATTCATCCCAGCGGTAGCAGACCCTTTTCAGACTATTATTTATAACTTTTTTTTACGTTTATTTTATTTTCGGGGGATGCCCCCGTAGGCTGTGTATTTTAAATATTATTTTTCAGATTCTAGAGGCTCATGACTCGTTAGTGGGTCAGTATTAAAATATTTTGAGATTTATCCTTTATTTATTAGTATATTTTATCAGTCAACTTAAGAACTGCAATTTGATAAGAATTAACATTTAAGCATGTTAGTTTCTTTTCTATTGAACTTGAAGTTTGATATAAATAATATAAGGTAAACTCAACGAATGGTAAGGGTTGAGTGTCAATCACGTCCCACCCCAATTTGGGGGCGTGGCATTTACGTACAAATCACAAATCACGATACGAACTTATTCCCAGTCTTGAAATCCTAAACGGATGTCGATAACACCAAAGTCCACTTCAACTCAAACTTAAGAAATTCTAAAACCTTCAAAATGCCAACTTTTCACATCTAGCATCAAAACGCTCTCGGATTATCCGATACTCAACCCGAACATACGCGAAAATCCAAAATCATCATACAAATCGATTAGAACCTTCAAATCGCGACTCCAAGATCGTTTACTCAGAAGTCAAACCTTGGTCAACTCTTTCAACTTAAAACTTCCGACTTGAGAATTTTCCTTTTGAATCAACTCCGAACTTGCCGAAATTCAACTTTGACCATACGTACAAGTCATAAATTATGAAGTGCAGCTACTCAAGGTCTCAAACCGCCGAACGACATGCTAGAACTCAAAATGACCGGTCATGTTGTTACATCAATGAAGACCTCCCTGCTTCACCTACTTCTACCGCACTTCTTATATTGGAGAAAATGTATTACTTGTCAGTTTACAATATATAATTGTCCTCAACTTTCTGTTACCATAAAAGGTTGAGGGCTTGTTCATATATATCACAAGTTTAGGATAAACAACAACTAGCAACTAGTTCCTCTTCCTCGCTTTATATATCACTACAAAAAATGCTAAATTTGCGGAGGTTTTATTTATATATTGCGGCGGTCAGAAACCTCCGTAATATTCTGTTACGGAGGTTTTCAAAAACCCCATAATAATATTCGCCGCAATCAATTTACGGGGGTTTTTTGGGAGACCGTCATTCTAGCGTCGGTCTTTAGCGTCGGATATTTAGCGTCGGTCTAACCTCCGCAATTCGATAATTTGACTTTGTAAGAACACATGTATAAAAATATTAGCGGCATTCAAAACCCCTACAATATGTTTATTTAACCCCCGCAAGTTTTAACACAATATTATTATACATTAAATTGCGGCAGTTATAACCTCCGCTATTCATTGATTTTTTTTTTGGCAATTGTTATACCCATAACTGATCCGATTTCAATTATGCTAATATAATGAAATATTATAATATTATATAAATTACTTGCTAGAATCAAATAACATCAATATATTAATAAACCATAAAATACATTAAAGTAAATTATCATTAGTCTCAAAAACTTAATTTAAACACAAAACATCAGTATTATAGTTAGTCTTAAAACTAACTTTAAATAGAACATCTACTACAACTATAATGGACAAAAGATCTACCATGACCATTCAATCGAGTACGATACATTTGCAAGCAACTTCAATGATTGTCGTTAGCATTATTTCCACCAGACGATCTTCTTACATCCATGGGTGAAATGGATCTGCTAGCCACATCACTTGGCTAAAAAAAATAAAATAAAATATAATTAACGAAAAGTACCTCAACAATATCATAATTAATAATCATTTAGCTTCAGTCAAATATCAGTAACTTCTATGATCCGAATACATAGTACATTAATGACCAAAGCCATCATTCACTCTTTATCAAACTCTCTTAGCTTCTTCTAATATCCCATAATTCATTAATTTTCTACTGGCCCAAATTAAATTAAAACTTGAAATGAGTTTGCAGGAGTTCAGGAAATGGCTAAAGAGATTTGACATAGACAGAGATGGGAAGATAAGCAAAGAAGAACTCCGAGACGCTATCCGAGCCAATAGCAGCTGGTTCAGCAGGCTAAAAAGCATCCACGGTATAAAAATTGCAGACGCTAATGGCGATGAATTTATTCATGAGAAGGAATTCAGAAACCTTACTGAATTTGCACAGAGGAATTTAGGTGTTAGAATTATCTAAGAAAAATATATGAGCTTCTAGCTCTAATATGGAGTATAATACTAATATAATGTTGTATGTGGGTACAGAAATACTTAGATATACTAAATCATTCTTATTTGTATGCTACTTCGCTATTTCTTCCTTCCTATATACTGTAGATATACATGCATTCCTTCTCATGTGCTATATGTATGCAAAATATGGTGTGTTGTATGCTCCATATATCTATCCTAGCTCAAGAATCTAAAGCTCAAAACTTTAAATCAAAACCTCACAAAAATTTAATATTTGGAGAGAGCGGCTGCTAAGCACAAGCTGAAAGTGAAAAAAAAAGAACACTGCCAACAAAATGAGAATGCATGTCTAGATATAGGAGTGAAGAAAGAGAAAAAAAGAGTCAAACACCACATAGCACAAAAGTTTTCTTCTTTCTCAATTCAGAGTCACATTTGGACTGATCAATCACACTTTCAAAATTAAATAAGAAAGTTATGAACTTTTCTTACTGTTGAATGAGGAGGAGAAACAAAGATCCCTGCAAATTCTTCGGGTATCCTCCCTTCTTTCATTATCATATACGCCTTAAAAGCATTCATGGGTATTAACATTCATCATTTCTATGTAGTTCTCTTGGCTTTGATTGTGAGCATTCAATATTTGATTTACTTCTCTTGGCATTGGGAAGAACATGAACCGTTATTATAACTTGAAGCATTCAAATTACTATACCGAGGTCTTGTTTGTTTAAAAGCTCTGCCAGGAACAACTCCTAATCCCAAGCACTTTACCCTTCCAGAGTGCTCTTTTTCCAGCATCTTACCAACGGCATCATTTGGCAAAAATTTCAGACTCATCCACGGTGCTTTGGCTCAATGCTAGTTTAATTTTTTTCTAAATACATTACACACCAAAAGTCAGTGTCCTACTTTCAATCAGTGATTGATAAGTTATTAAAAAGAAAAATAAGAGAAGAAGAATATCTTTTTCTTTTATATCAATTACAACAGCAAATTTATCATACTTACCAACTTCTCATAACTAAACTCTTAAATTAGCAACAGATAAGATGTTTATTGGAAATTTTAACTCATTTCAGTAGAGTGGAGGCAAACTTATCAACAAGGAAGAGGCCCTACTCAGGTTCTATTTTACTAAATCACATACTTATATGTTCATAACATTACATGTAGAGCTTTTCGGAAGAAAATCACTAGCACAAAAATAATAGACCCAAAGTTTAAGAGCTATATTACCTTAAATTGGAAAAATCTGCACCCAATAAGCTATATTGCCTATCCAGTTTGTTAGTAGTCAGTTCTGAAGGGCAGACATCATTTTGTTTTTTCAGCAAAACATAGCAAGTGAACTACTTGGTAAAGTACCTATCTACCTGGAACCTACATAAATGTCTTGTTTCTTCCCCAGATGGAAATCGGATTTTGGTTCATTGGTTCAATAATAAGTTAAAATACAACCATATTATGACATGTCTTTTGTCAACAATAATTGTATTCTTGTATAATCATGAATTAGTGTGTAACAACAATCTACCTGTATGCTAGTCATGTATAAACAATGTATATTGTAAGGCAACTTTATTTCCTTGTTTAACCATTCGGTATCCGAAGTCTACTAGCCCGACTAACACGGGATTCGCGTCAGGTAGACCCAATAAAGGGGTGAATGGATCTGTACCTAAAAGCTATGGATCCGACTAATACCAGTAACTCATCATTTATTCACTCAATCTTGGTAACCATTTTTTCTTAAAATATAAAGAATATATCACATAATAACATCATCGAAGCCATTATTTGACGAAATTTCCTTTCTTCACCTAAATATTCAGATGTGGCTTCATAATAAGGGAAAAATTATGACCTGGACAGACAAATTACATCAAATTATGAATCTCCGTCTTCCATCAAATTATAACTAGTAAAGTCAACATTTCCCCTGGAGTGAACATTTCCCTTTCTGACTCTTGGCATAAATGGATCAATCGAAATCAAAAACCACTTCAATAATAAAAAGGATCTTGCAAATACCAACTACCGAGTGCATAATGCTTACAGAAAAAAGAAGAAAATATACAAACTAAACTATCAAAGATAAATAATAAATTAATTATAAAAGGCTCCTCATTGGGTAGTTAGTAACCTGGGATAGGAGGAATAGGAGGTGCTCCAGAAATCACTAAGGTGACTAGAGTTTAGGCTACTATATGATACTTCCTGTCAAAATTAGCATATTTGCAGAATAAACAGCTCTACAGATGCGACTAAGATAGCAATTCAAAAGAAACTACAACCACTTGAAATCAACACTGGCTCAAATGCAGTAGTTACTGCACTTCAAATAGGTAATGTTCATTTTCTGCCGGTTGGAAAGTAGTACTATAGTTTTTGTACTCTTATCCAAAAGAAGATATATTTTTGTGACTCCAATATTATTAAACAGAAAAACAAAAAATGTACCTTGAGACTGATTCAAACACAACGCAAAGCAGAAAGAGGAAAAGCAGCCAATGACAATTACATCTTCTCTGAAGGTCCCCAGGAGTTCTAAAATACACATGCAAAAGAAAATATTTTAATTAAGACCCAAATCACAGAAATAACCTACAAAATACACAAAAAATCTAAATTTTAGAACATATAATAACTAATGCAAAAGGAGAAAGAGGACTTACATCTCGATTTTAATAAAGAGTGTTATAGCCTTCTTCAAAATACACCGATTCTACCAAATTTCTGCTACTTTCTGTTGAGAATCGAAAAACATCAAGATGAAAGAAAGAGAAAAAAAATCAGTAAAGGAAAAACATAAATTAACAGATAAAATGAACCTAAAAGCGATATGCATGAAGAAAGAAAGACAAAAAAGTAAAATCAAAGAATGAAAGAGGAAAATCAAAGCAAAATCGAAGAGGAATTTGTATGAAAGAGCGAAATCAAATAAACTTACATCAAATTAAAGGTTTTGTGTTAGAGTGGGCCGCTCATTTTCATCCCTTGCCTGGTAGGTCTGTTAAGGATTTGATTAGAGGGGGCGAGGGTTTCTGAAAATGAAGCGAGGGGGAGAGAGAAGGGTAGCTGAAAATGAGAAAGGGTTTTGGGAAAAAAAGAGAGGGAAAGGATTAAAAAACGGGGAAAACATTGGGGTTAGTGGGCGCTATATTATTTTAAGGGTTGCGGAGGTTACCGACCACCGTAAATACAATATATTTATGGGAGTAAATAAACCCCCACAATTTGATATAGATTGTGGAGGTTGTAATAACCACCACAATAAAACCTCTACAAATTTAGCATTTTTTTGTAGTGTATGTACCCACCAATCGGTATTACTTCTTGCTTACATTAGACTTTGTGTATTGAACAATGTTTTAAAAGACTTTTTGGGATTCGTTCGGGACTCGCTGCGGGGCAGGGCATTATAAAAATGCCCCAAGCCTCATATGTGGGACTTAATTTTGAAAGGCTTACACCTCAAGCATCTGACTGTGCGTCCTAAACACGCATAATGCTTGGGGCTTGTTAAACAATTATTACCCTAATCATATGTCAAATTTATTTGTTAGTACTAATGATCCTCAAAATTCTTTTATAAATGAATGATAAAAGTTTTATTCATCTATAGGAACATGAAGATTAAGAGTAACTCAAATAACGAGTCATAATATTGTATATTTACTAATTGAGAACAACGTGAATGTGAATAATTTGAACATTTTTCTTAAATAGATAGCCAAAATTTATGTTCACTTGCTATTGGCCTTCATATCTTAGTTCTATATATGTCTCTCAAAATTATCAAACTTTTATTATTTTGCTATTTGAAAGAGATTTTGTATTTATTATGAAGGAGTAATATTCTAAATTACAATACTAGTGAAGTTTATTAATTATTTACTTTTAGAAAGGTAAAATATTTAGTTTAATATTAATATTTATTAAGAAATTATATTTTTTTATTATTTGAAAGTTAAGACATTTTTGTATTTCATAGTATGATTAACATTATTGATTGTTTATACCGATAAAAACATGTTAAATTTTTTATTTTCTATGAGTTTTTTAATCATTTGTAATTTTCTTAAAATTTTAATGTACTTCCTATATTTTTATGTTATTATGCTATTTTATAAAATTTATAAATTAAAAAATTTAAAGGTCCACAGGGCTTACACCTCACCTCAAAGTAAATAAAATATTCTGTCTCGCGTCCACGTCTTTTAAAATGCTGTTATTGAATTGTAATAATAAATGAGATTGGAGGATTTAATCGCACCCTCGAAGGTCTTGAAAGAACAAAAACTCGTGAATTGAATTACAAAGAGTTGCCAACACTTAAGGGTCAAGCTTTCAAATTTGAGCGTGTAGATCCACGAGTAACCACAATTGACCATACAAACAAGATACTTTTTTCTTTTGCGAGTGTTCTCATAAATGATGTTTTCTTCGTTCTAATTTATGTAGTGGTGTTCATTGATCATGTAGTTTAAGAAAAAAATATTTTTTAAAAAACTTTTAATCTAAAATAAATTATAAATATTTATGTGGCCATAACATTACCTTGAGAAACTTCTTTTACAACACTAATCCATACTCATAGAGTCATACACAAGCACACACGTACAGATGCACACATTCTCACATTGGAATGAAGATGGAAACCGGCCCTTCCATTCAGCCAAGGAAAAATTCAAACGAGTATACTAGTACTACCATAAGTTATTATCCTTATATATTTATTCTATTTGAAAAGTCACTTTCTCATCGAAGTATCAAAACATGATGTTGTCGTTCTATGAGCTTAGTCATTGAATAAAGTACTCCTTGTTGTCGAAATTGGACAATGATTTCATTCATTGTTTACCTATGAGAATTCTTTGAACATCAACAAAGTGTTATTCGACCCAAAAACGTGCTAGAAACATCAAATTTGGATCTTGTCCATATATAGTATTCAGTAGAGTAGGGGTCGGTTTTTCTCGACTTTTTCGGGTTTCCGGGTTTTTTCGATTTTTTATTTCATAAAGTCTTCATAGCACAAAACGTAAAATTTGTGCTCCAAATATTTCTTTAATCCTAGTAAGACAGAACTATATAAAGTGTTTTTTAATAAAATAATATAAATATGAGATGAGTTACGGCATTATACTAAAATATTCAACAAAAAAGATAATAAAATCGCATAAAATAAATATTATTAATAAGCCATAACGAAAACAAACATAATTTAAAATTATGACTAATAAGTACTATTATTTACATGACTAACCACTAAACGAAAAATAAGTTGTACGTACATTTTATCTAAACCATAGAAAAACTAAAAAATAGATATCCAACACTATTTTCATTCATAGTACAATTGAATTGAATATTTTTTATTAGCATTAGTATTGATTTGATTTTGGTTTAGGATTTATTTGAGTTACTAACATTTATGAACTATAAAACTTACTGGAGCATCCAAAAATTATAAGCCCAAACTTGAAATAATACGTTAAAAGATAAAACTATGAAAAAACTTAAAAAATATTTATAAACTACACTACCATAAATATTTTTATGTATTAAATATATTTAAAACTTCTATACATAAAATGTCGGGTTTGTTTTGTTTCGGTTTGACTTTTTTAGTTAAAACGAAACAAAATCAAATATGGTCGGATTTTTTTTTCCAATACCAAATCAAATCAAACCAAATCATAATCAGATTTTTTTCTTGATTTGACTCGAATTATCGGGTTGATGCGATTTATCGTTTTCATTTGTAGCTCCTAGTATTGAGCATGCGTCCCACGTCCAGCTAAAGCTAACTAACTAGCTGCAACGACTAGTTCTTCTTTTAACTGATACTTAATAAACAAAATAATACTCCCCTTAAGCAATATTCTTAAAAAATATACAATCCGTACAATATGGTTTGTTGGACTATTCAACAAGGGTGACTCATGACTTTGCTGACTTCACTGACATGATGTCGTTTTATAAAGTAGTACGTGTGAGATTTTCTATTTTCACACGGCGATTTGTACTTGTCAACCTTGACATCGTAGAATGGAAATAATTTCTCTTTTCTATGTTCATACACGTACACAAATAGTATACTTTTACTGACAAATTGACTTTATACCAAAAAGAAACAAAACAAGACATCGTGTTTCTGACTTCTAATTGCATCCAAGTATACTTACAAATTCAAACATTTGACAAAAACAAGAATGAATTTTCCTAGTAAATGTGCCTGCTAGAGACGACTCTATAGTTTCTTGAACAACACTACTACCACCTACCCTTTAACACCTCACAATCCCATCAACCAACCATTCTTGAGGAGTTTCAATGGCCTAAATCCCACAACCCCACAAGCAATTCTTGACATGTCTTTAGTACTAGAAGCATATTGATTGTTTTCGGCTCGATTCATAAGTACATCTATTATACTCATTCTGAATCCACTGAATTGAAATGCCATTTTCAAGGAAAGCATTTTCACTCTTTTCCAGTTCTTCTACTTCTACTTCTCCTTCTGAGTCTACTAACGCCAGAAAAATTTATGGAGGTGGAAGACGGCTTACTCGGGTGCGGAAATTGAGACATGTTGGTGATGATGAGGTTGATTTGCAACACCCGAATTTTCATCCTTTGGTAATGGATGAACGTTCGAAATCTATGCCAGTTTCTCCTGATAACTACAAGAATTCAGAGTCTCGGTCCTGTCAGCAGCCTTGTCACTGGTCCAAATCAGCCGGACCTCAACCTTTGCCGCTTCCTGAGCTCAATACTGCTCCAAAACAGAATTTGCTTACCAGAGTCCAGGGGGATGCTTCTATTCCTGCTGTCATAAGGTCACTTCTTTTAATTTCTGTTCACTATTTTTGCTTTTGATGAGCAAAGGTTTTCAATTTCCATCAATCAATTCACTGAATTATATGTGTGGATAGATATTGAAGAAAAACTGTTAAAATGACTATAATATCCTTAATGTTATTTACAAAAAATCCATACAAAAAGAATGGGGCGAAAGTTTGGGGTTTTGTTTTGAAGAGGGCATTTCGGAGTTAATAAAATATAGTATTAAGGATGTAAAAATCTTAGTCTAACCAAAAGGATTATAGGCTGGAATGTCATAAGTTGACTTTTGACTGAATTTTGACTTATAAGCTAAATTATTCGGACTCGGGTGCGGGTGTCCAATATGGGTGCAAATATAGATGACGGATCCTTCATGATCTAAATTTTCAGATTTCGGGATGCACATCCAAGTACGGATACGAGTGCGGGGATTCAACTAAAATAATTTAAATATCTAAAAATAGAGTTATAAAAATATGTCTAAATTATGAGACACTGTGTGAAAAACTTACAAGGTATTCCAAGAATAAAAAATATTGATCAAGAGGAGAATTCAAGTAGATAAAAGGAAAAAGACTAACATAGAAATTTCTATATACAAGGTATTCCATTTTCTTCAATTTCACCCTAACTTTTGTTTTGATTTCAGAAATTATTGTATATATCCTGAATTTCTCCGTCGATTTTGGTCAAAGTACTCAAAAACGGTTGACCAGATTCGGTAGGGATCCCACACCCACACCGACGTCATGTCGACATGGGTGCGGCACTGAAAGTGAAGAGTCCGAGCAACTTAGCTTATACGCACACTTTTGATGCTACTAACCGTGTCGATAAACCGATTTGATCACACAAACCGATTTGATCAACTTATAAGCTTATCTAAACACCTTCCTAGTTGTTATGTTCACTCAATTCTACTTGAACCAATTTTCCCTTTCTAATACTAGTAAATAATGTCTGATAAGACAAATAAGACACTTCCAATGCTTAGAGGATTATCATATATTAACAGTTTTTGCACTAGTGTCAGTTTATTAAAATCATCATATTCTTTTCCGGATATCGTTAGCTATATTAAACTCAGGTAGGCGGAGTTAAGAAGTTTTTTCACTTTATCCTTGCCAGCATTATGTCGAGGGCATGTTGTAGGTTATTGGTTGGTGTTTGAATCTGCTCATGCACCACATTTGTACTTGTGGCAACTTACATCTGATAGATTTATCATAGTGAAGGTTGTGATGCTAATATGTCTTTGACAACAATATTTATGATGGAAAGTAGCTGGTTTAACAGCTTCAAAGGCATTGGTTTGGTGTTTCCTGTCGAACCGAATTAATAAAATTCTTGATCCCTTGTGCTTGACGTCTCTTGGTAGAACAATTAATCGGAAATGATCAGTACCCCCTCCCCCTGGCTAATAAAAGGCCAAATAGCAAATGATGGAGGCTGCCGACTGTCTTTAGATAGCAACACTTTAACTTGGAAATGATGATTTTGTAAAAACAAACCAAATTACAAGTTTGTCAAACATATTCGCGATGCAGAATGTGAACCCGCTGTATGTTGCAGGGATCCTTCTTATCAAACTCCAGTTCAGATGACAAATCCTGTGCATAGAAGATCATCTCCTCCAACTTATCGCCGTAGATGTTTCACCCAGGATCAGAATGCTGAAGATGTTGAAGAGAATTTCAGACTTAATGTCTCCGCTAGAAGTGCTCCAGGCAGCGGTTTTACAAGTCCGAATCTTAGCCCAAAACGATATAACTCAGTAGACCTTTTCCGTCCTACATTTCATCATGCATCATCACCTTCAGACATTTCTTTGGATAGACGAGCAGGTTGTCCTATCCAACTTTCAAGTGCAAGGGATACACAAAGCGCTGATCATTCTCCCCTTAGTAGCCCGACTCTACGGAATCCAGTCAACAGAACTTGGAATCACCAAAATGGTGCTGTGCATTCACATCACAAATCACTTCCAGAAAGTCCAGTGGGTTGGCCTGAAAGCAATAATGTGCACCCTCTACCACTTCCACCTGGAGCTTCACAACAGCCACAATTATCTACCAGCCATAACAATATGGATCAACCAGATGTTCAATCAGTGAAAGGTCAATGGCAAAAGGGGCGACTTTTAGGGCGTGGTACTTATGGAAGTGTATATGAAGCTACTAATCGGTATTTATCAAAGTTGGCTTTTTTTGCTAGTTCCTACTTTGGCTGTCAGTTTAACATTGCCTTTTCTCTTCTTATAGTGAAACTGGTGCTCTGTGTGCGATGAAAGAAGTCGATCTCAATCCAGATGACCCTAAATCTGCTGAATGTATAAAGCAGCTAGAACAGGTTAGTCCTAATGTCCTTCATATAGCATACAAACCTAAAATTGGACGTTACATTGTAAAATACGAGAAACATGGCCAGAAAAAAATATTTTAGAGGCCAAAAGTAAACTGAACTTTAAATTTAAGCATACTATCTGGAACACACAAATTTTATTTGGAGTCAGAGAATTGACTTTTCAAATGGCAGTGATTCTCATTCTACTTGCTTATGCATAATTTTTGGTATTATGTCACACTGAAATGTTGAACTTTTATTATGGAATAACAAATGCTATAAAAGTGCTTTTCACCAGTTAATGCTATGAGATATGGTATAAAGAAATATATTTAGCTAAGATACATTTATTTTGCTGATTTTGTCTTAACTATCAGGAAATAAGAGTGCTCCGGCAGTTAAAGCACCCAAACATTGTTCAATATTACGGAAGTGAAACAGTAAGAAGATGTTCTTTCATACTTCATACACCACCTACTTGAATATCTCTTTAGAACGTTTTAATGGATAACATTTACTGGCTGTTCAGATGGAAGATACCTTTTGCATATATCTGGAATATGTTCACCCAGGATCAATTAATAAGTATGTCCGGGAACATGGCGGAGCTATGACAGAGTCGATAGTTCGAAATTTTACACGACATATAGTATCAGGGCTGGCTTACTTGCATAGCACTAAGACAATACACAGGTAAATGCCTGGTTTAATGAATGTGATAATGTTAGTCAATATTAATGATCCATTTACAGGATACTAAAGCCTAAAAAGCAAAGATGCCCATACTCTCAGTTTTTATTTTTTATTTAGGATATGATTGAGGAATTTCATTGGATTCTTATCTTATTGACTGGAATGAATGCTTTATCTGGTTCGCTGATATGATCCGAACTCTAATGCATTTGGATGGTTTTGTTGAGTAGGGACATTAAGGGGGCAAATTTGCTTGTTGACGCATGGGGAGTTGTCAAGCTTGCGGACTTCGGATTAGCAAAACATGTACGTCTGGAAATTTCTAAATCTTAATAGAATATGATAAATCTTTCTTTACTTTGTTGTAATGTTTGAGTTCTCTTGTGAACTCCTATATGTAGTATGAAATGAGTTACATGTTTCAGCTATTAAGGTTACCAGTTTTGAATGCTTTCTTATTTCTGCTTTCCCTCTGTTTCTCCATCATTAATCATTTTGGATGAGGCGTAATTGCAACTGGGGTGACCGGATCCTTTAGGAAATAAAAAAAGAAAAAACCTTTTTCTACTCCAAAGTAATACAAGCAGCAACATTAGGAGAATACATAATAGAGTGATCTTAAAGTTAAGATATTAAACAATGGAAATTCTAATAACCTTTGTTACCATGGTTCGATATCCATAACAAAGTCGTCACCTCCTTCCTTTCCCCTATGGAAGAAGTGAACTGTAAAGAAGAGGGGGGGGGGTATCCTAGTGGAAAGGCTCTCCACCTGTAACGGTGAGGTTTCGGGTTGTCACTAAGGATGAAAGAGGGAAAAGACACTGTTGGGCCCTTTGGCTGGTGGGGACTATATCAGAGAAGAGTCTGTTAGAGATTTTTGGGAGGAGGAGCACTCTCAAATCACTCAAATTCCTTTTCTTCTTTAGTTCACTCAACTTGCTTACATAAAATGGCTATAATGCCTAGGTATTTATAGAACTTTTCTAACACGTACCTAGTCTAATACGTCTATCTTATTTATTCTTAGAATATCTCCCTAGTTCATGAACCAAATCATATATGCTATCTTCATTAATTTCCTAACACATGAACTAAGTATATTCATGTACTTGAAATCGATCTTGTTTATATTTTCAACAGAGTTTGGGGGAGGGAGGGACTGAATACTTTACTTGATGTTAACATTCAAATATGTTATCCTCACTCCTCAACCAATTTCATTTCAAATGTCCAGTGGACATTATACTTGATAAAGCAATCTGATACGGTTATACAATCACCAGGATATAATTAAGGGACAAATTGTATGATCAATAATGCGAACAATGAGGAGCAACTACATTTGAAACAAGCACATGAAACTCCAAATATAGTCATATAACATCTCTTGTGGAGGAAGTGATGTAACATGCTTTAGTATATACCAGACCTTGAAAATGTGCCTTTGATGTAGCTGGTCGATGACGTAATTGTCTATCACGTGTTACATGCTGGTTTAGATTTTAGTTCCAGTGTAAACTTTCTTGCATATTAATTATTTCAGTCATTTATCATTTATGCATTATTATGATTCTGCTTCTCTCATTTCTCAGCTCTCAGCATGTGCAACTGATCTATCTCTGAAAGGGAGCCCTCACTGGTTGGCTCCAGAGGTATTCTGAAGCTACTTTCTATATACTGGCTAGCTGTTTCCTTTTTCTTGTTCTTAAGGTTTTCCTTTTCCTTATGTGCAGGTAATGCAGGCTATGTTACGCAAAGATAACAATCCAGAACTTGCCTGTGCTATTGATATATGGAGTCTGGGTTGTACTGTCATTGAGATGTACACTGGAGAGCCTCCTTGGAGTGGATTAGACGGGGTAAGCTGTGTTAATAAACTTTGAGCCATTAAGTTGCCACATAATAATAGCTTCATAGCCTGAGACGATATAATCATGGTCAACTGGCCCGATCTCAATGAAGAGGCTGGAAGTCCAATTTTTAGTTATTCCAGTAGTGATGTCTGAAGAAACCGTGTCTGGTTTTTTGTCACGTTTTAGGTGAAAGCTATGTTCAGTGCACTGAACAAATCACCACCTGTACCAGAAACGTTATCTTCGGAAGGAAAGGATTTCCTCAGGTGCTGCTTTCAGAGAAAACCTGCAGACCGGCCAACAGCTCTGATGCTACTTGAGCATTCTTTCTTAAGTAATACTAGTTTACGTGAGCATAGTGCTACTATTTCAGGTTGCTTTGAAGATTTCTCTAGGATGAAATTACATGTGAGTTTTACAAGCTGATTCATGTTTAAAATATCGGTATTTGGTATTGATTTCTCTTTTGTTTCTCGAGCTTTTATTAGTTTGATTGTTTTCTTTTCATCATAGTTAGACTTCATTCATTTTCTGTTAATAACACTTAAATAGTGTTATTCAAGTGGTTTCAATTCATTAGCTTTTCATGATATTTTGCAGAGTGCAAAAGACCCAACAAACCTTACTAAGGAACTTAATCTACTTTCACCAGGAACATCATCTAGGCAACCAAAATCTCTATATAACGGGTAATAGTGATTTTTCGAGTCCTTTTCTTTTTCTTTCTGTAAATGATTGGTTTTTGTCAAGAGGCTGCATTATATGAAATTATCTACTATCCTTATTCGGGTCAGAGTGGGAGTGTCTCCGGTGGAGGACAAGATGCGGGAAGCTAGGATTAAATGGTTTGGGCATGTGAAGAGGATGAACACAGATGCTCCTGAGAGGTTGGTGCTGGAGGGGGGGAGAAGAGGTAGAGGTAGGTGAAAGAAGTATTGGGGAGGAGTGATTAGGCAAGATATAGCGTTACTTCAGCTTACCGAGGACATGATCCTTGATAGGAAGGTGTGGAGATCAAGAATCAGGGTAGACCGATAGTAGGTAGTCAAGAGTTTTAGTGGTAGTCTTGAATTCTATTATTGTTAGATTTTTTTTAGTACGTATTACTTGTTGTTCCTTTCGCTTTGTTTTCATACTATCTTGTTGTTGTTACTGCTTGGTGCTACTGCTTTTCTTTTCGTCTTTCGTGAGCCGAGGATCTATCAGAAACAATCTCTATACTTTCAAGGTGGGGGTAAGGTCTACGTACACACAACCCTCCCCAGACCTCACTTGTGCCATTACACTTGGTTTTTTTTGCTGTTGTTATATTAACATCGATTGTTCCAATCAATTTGTTTGAGTTGTCTCCATTGACCATGATGCTTATCTTATGCAAAGGGAACTTGTGTTTCTGTTTCAGTGAAACAAGCCATCGATCACATTCTGTAACCTGTGACTATGGAGGAGCATCTTACCACTCTCCCCGTTCTACACTCGAAATACTTCCTTGTATTTCTTTGCCGGAGCTGAATCCCAGTTCACTTGCAGCTGGTTCCTCAAACAATCCCAATAGTAATTTGTTCCTTGGATCTGAAAACAGAAGTGCTTGTGTTTTCAACTGCAGGACTTGTGTATAAGATCATAAAGCAAGAAAATACGAAAGAACTTGTGTACATATTAGACTAGGTGAAATAGAGAATACTTGTAATATGTTCATTAATTCATTTGTGTTCTCGACATCACATGTTTATGTTTAAAGAATGTAAAATGGCTATATTTTGGATGAAGGTAGTAATTCTTTTTATAATTAAAGTTGTATAATTAAAAGGTAATAAATTTTATGTTTAAATTGTTTTTAACTAACTAATGAGAGAGACTACTCTGTTGAGATACTATTCACTTTCTTTTCAACAAAATATGCCAAAGATTTAGTACAACTTACATAACACAAGGTTGATATGTAAGAGGATGTGAACGTGAACCTTTGGCAATTAAATACAATCGACCTTGATATTTTGGTGTTGAATTTGGACAATGCATTTAAAGATTAAAATAGTGACCACACCAAGGTATATCTGTAATTTTAAGTCAGTGCATGCATGGTATATATAGCTCATTGCTCTTTTGAGACAATATGAGAACTTAATTACGTACTAATACATATACATATATTTTCATAATTTTTTTAATTTTCCACCTGTACTATCGTAAAGGTGAATCAGCCCCTGGGCCTAGCTCGGAATAGAGATAAAGCCAATATTTTGGATTCACAGGTGAAAGAAGGGCACAGTCGTAATTTAATTAAATGAAATCACAAACTCATTTAAGAGAAAACAATAACAATAATTACGTACGTTTCAATTTCAATTATGTTTGGGTCGGTCATATGAATTGTTCATGTTACTCCATTTAAACTCTATCTCAATCCAATATTATATAAAACTTAAGAAGAAAATTTTCTTACCACTAAGAATTTTCTATATTTTTTTTTACTGACACAGACAAAAGCTCTAACAAATTTGAAAGACTTCTAGCTAGGAATAGTAAGACCTAAAGTAAACCTATAAATATTTCCTAACAAAGACGACCAAGACTCGAAATCTATGGTTAATGATGAAAAAATATTTATCACTAAATTGTAACTCTTGGTAGTTGGCTTAAATGAACCTAACCGACACAGTCATGTACCTGAACTTCTAACGAGAATTGATGTTTCTTTGTTCTTCATTTTCAGTAACCTTTCCAAGTTTCAATAAATCCATGCCATCAATTTCACAATCGGTGCACCTAAGTTTTTTTGAAGTATTATATACGTTAAACACGAAAACTGCAAATTTTCCATATAAAAAATTTAACTGAAGGTAGCAATCTAGATAAAGTATTTTTTTCCTCTCTTTTCGAAGCAATCTAAATTTTCCTAGATTTGCCTCTGATGGTAAGTCTTTAAAACAAGTTCTAAAATATAAAATTTTCTCATAGATGCTGCAGTTTTTTCTACCTTTTCTCTTGTTGCTGTGAGAGGGCGAGATTATGAGCCTTATGCTGGATACTGCTAGGAAGGAAGCACTTTTGGCATTAAATTAGTAGTAATATCAATGAAGATGTTGCGATTAGTCAAATTTGCAGGATAACTCATTCGGCAATTTTGGGCAACTTATATAGAAAAAAAACATAAGAAAAGAAAACAAGCACACGAAACAAAAGAAAGCAACAAAATTAAAAACAAAAAACAGACGGTTGCTCATCTTTTGTGCAGTTACTTTTCAAAATATGCCTTAGATAAACCTTTTTTTTTTTGGTTTTTCAACCGTTCGGTACCTGCATCGGTCTTTAATGTTAAATCCGGATTAACGTCGGAAAGCTAAGCCCTCCCTAACAAACAAGACTCTAAAATGAAGGCTCGAATCTAAAATCTCTGGTTAAGGATGCAAGAGTACTTATTATAGTTGGCTTAAATGAACCTAACAGATACAATAATGTACCTGAACTTCTAACGAGAATTGATGTTTCTTTGTTTTTCATTTTCAGTAACCTTTCCAAGTTTCAATAATTCCATGCCATCAATTTTCACAATCGGTGCACCTAAGTTTTTTTGAAGTATTATATACGTTAAACACGAAAACTGCAAATTTTCCATATAAAAAAATTTAACTGAAGTAGCATTCTAGATAAAGTATTTTTTCCCTCTCTTTTCGAAGCAAATACAAGTCAAACCAATTTATATCACCTTGTGTTCTAGATATTCTAGTAACTCTAGAAACAAAATAGAGGGAAAAGGAATTTGACTTTCCCTCTTAATTACCTAAACCTTCAAGGGTTATATTGTACGAACCACTAACTCGACTAATTTGCATTTACGTTTAGAATCCTCATAAAGGAACTTAAAGTGTTTCCTATTAAGAAGTTATGTTTTTCATTATCAGAGCTCAAATTCGAGACCTAACGAAGGAATCCGAACTATCCCATTACACTAACTCCTTGGTGATATATCATACAAAATATTCTTTAAATTTTCAATGAACTCTAACAAAGAAAATACTCAATTCTTGACCAGATGCACCATCAGGATTTATCATGTAAAAAGCTTCTGAATCTTTTGATCCAACAACCCTATCAAATCTTACTCTCATATAAGTCATTTCTCCATCAGCAGCACTCTCTTTTTGATCAGGTGGACAAGGAAGAACGCCTGCACCCATTGAAACTCCTCTCAATAATTGCATCACATGAACTTCATCATCAGTCATATTTTTCCTCCTTATAGAATACCCAAATTTCCTACCATTACAATAAACAGCCCAAACAAACTCCTCCAACACTTTCTTCTTAGGTGTCTTTGTTTCACTCTCAAGTGCCAATCTTACTATATCTGATCCCATTTCTTTGTGAAAAACTCCGGTGAGCATTGGTAACTCGATCACGAAAATGGGAAGACGGTGTGGATCTTCTTGAATAGCTAGACTAACTCTGCCTTTTTTGTAACCAAATAAAGTACCTGTGGTTGCTTTATCAGTTAACATTGGCTTTCTTGGACGACCTAATAAGGCTACCATTTTGCAACCAGTTGTTAACATGGGAAGAAGTTTAAACATGCGAAGAATGCCACCACCACTACTTGAGGATTTTCTACTTTTCTTGGTTTCTGTATTATTTTTACTACTATAATTGTGATGATTCTGATGATGATGATGATTTGTGGTACTACGTTGGAGTAATGATAATAAGGCAGGGTTTTCCATTTGGTTGAATGGGCTAGAGTATATAGATGACATATTGTGGTGAGTTTGTTTAGGGTTTTGGTTCTTGAATTGGAAGGCCATATCTTGAATAAGGAACTGGTCAGAAAGATGAATCTTGATGTATTGCTATTTATAAAGGATTTTAGTTATATATGTTGTTAGTGTATGAATTTGTATTAGTGTATTTTAACATCATGTAGCAGGAAATCAACTTGTCTTATTTTTTAAGTTACTAATTCAATTATCTGCGTTATATGTGGTAGTCTCTCCGCGTCCCAATTTATATTTGTGATATTTGACTGAGCACGGAGTTTTAAAAAAAAATAAAGACTTTTGAAATGTTATCTAAAAAAACCTTAGACGATTATGTGACCAAAAATCATCTCTCAATAAAGAAAAAATAGAAAGTTTAAAATTAACTTTATAAGGAAGTATGAAATTCTTTAGGTCATATTAAAAATGAAAGTATGATACATGATAAGACATAGAAATTAATATTATTTAAGTAATTTGACAGTATAAAATTAATGTACAGTATTAACATAGAAAAATCGAGATATATTTATTATATGTGTAATTGTTTGGAAAATGGATAAAAGAGAAGTTAAGAAAAAGGCAACTTTTTGGTTAGGTTGTACTTGTAATCTTTTTAAGTGGGGAATGGAAGACATTACTCCTAGTTGGTTAAATTGGAATAAAGAATAGAAAAGAAAAGAAAAAGGGAGGCTTTTTAAATTTTCTCCTGGACATTTTATTTTGAGGGTCCTGTCTTGGCCTTTGGATACGTTCTTGGTTTGATTTTCAACTACATATTCGATTTGGGAATAATATCTTATTTGTTATCTTTCTTTTATCTTTAGCATAGTATAATGTTTAAAATTGTCAGATTAAAATGGAAGGAAACATCATAGTATAGTGTTCTCATCTCAACCATATCTCTATACTTCGATTTACAAACAGAATAAAGTATCTATAAATAAGAACTTAGTTTATTTATTATTTGTGGAAATTATTAGATTTGTAGGAGTATAATATTTTATATGAAGTTACATATAATTGTGCCGACATCTAATAGTTGTCATTATGTTCTAGAAATACTAGGATTTGGTGTAAGAATTTAATGCTTAACTTTAAATTAATGTTACATTCCGAAGTGGAAAACATATACTTTGATCCTACAAATATCAAAGTAAGACCAATAACGAGCGAATTTTGCGAATCAATTGAACCCATTATTTTTTACTCATATTATAACAATTACTATTACTATGTCTCATTGCCAAACAAACTAAGTTGGGATTATCTATATAAATCTTATTGACTATCCGTACATACTTAAAAATAATTAAAACGTAAAACATTATGATGTTATTCTCATTCTGAATCTGCATTGTAAATTCTGGATTCACATTTAGCTCTATATAGTAAGCCACAATTATTACATGAAACTCATATAAGGAGAGATTTATTAAATTCTAGAAACAAGATATAAACGAAAACGGTCCCTAAGCCAAAATTTTGATGTGACCAAGTTCATTGAGGAATATAAATATTAAAAAGAACTTGGAAAGTGATAAGATAAGGATATATTGTCACACCACCAATTAATTTCTTGGGGGTGTGGGGAGAAGGTGAGGAAAAAACACTTCAAGAAAAGATGAAAAAAGTGTTCTTTTTTAAGTGATACTTTGGTATTTGCATGTGCCTCTCTGATTATCACATGGAGTATCAACATCAATTCCCTTTATGCTTTTCTTTTTTCACTATAGCCTATAGGTGCAACTCATCTATCCCCAAAACTTTGCTAGCTAGTTCCTCTTGTCAATTTGAAACTCACTTTAATTTGTTATATTTAAAGTGACTATCCTTTTCATCACTCCATCAAATATATATCTCAATTTTTCTTTTATGATCTAGACTAAAGACAAGACTGATCACTGAGCCTAAGAGGTGCTCTGACCTCTATTTCCAAAAGTCGATTATGCTAGTAATTTTTGGGGAATTATATGTTCAAGAGTTTAACTTTTTCTTGTCTGGGAGAAGTTAGCTACGAGCATATTAGTGGCGGAGGCAAAGTTGATCCGTCACTAAATAGATTCAACGACGAAAAAATACTATTTAGTGATGACATATAACCATGGTCATCGTGCTAATTTTTGTTATTTTAGTGAGATGATCATTTACAATTAGTCTTATTAGCTAGAAACATGAAAAATAAAGCAAGTTTCCTTTAAAAATTATTGTTAGTAAAACAAAATTTAAGTTATTAGTGTATGTGATGAGTTAAATTCCGTCAAACTAATCTTTAATTCCGTCATTTAAGTTTTAATACGAGATACATTCGCTAGTTTGACCAACTTATAAGTTTAGTCAAACACCCATCGTACCCCTTTAGTATAATTTAATCAATTGTAGCAAATAAGTAATACATGTGTTACTTAATTGCTTTTCACTCTTGAAGAAAAGATCCCTTGTAACTATAGCCTTTAATGATATTTTTCCATAACTCTTACAATCAATCGGCTGTCAAATTAATAAGTGGCCCTTTTACATATTGCTGGTCCATATATATGCTAAAGGCACATCATATCAAAATGGAGACCATTATAATTGATACTCTTATTGGTAACTCAACAAAAAGTACGATGCTACCATATGCATAACTATTAGACAATGTGGCCAGAAATTCTTTTGCGTAATGGGATCGCAATTATGGACAGACAGTGGCCTACTTAATGCCACACCCTTATCATATATCACATGGATCATAGATTGAAAGGAAAAAAGTTGGCGGTAATGTCGATGAAACTTGTGCCATGAAATCACATGAACTTGAGGTCGGCAGCATAAATATAAAAAACTTATTCGCCCTATTAATTACAATTAAATAAATGTTGAAGCATATATAAAGATACATTAATTAATTGCAGTATAACAAAAATTAATATATAAAAACATATTATCTAGATATATTTTGGCTTGACATAAAGAGACGATTTTGAGTATATATATTTTTCCACTACAAAATGTGGCTTTGAAGCACACAACATGACATGAGGCCACAGCCCACAGGAGACAAAGGAAACCTACAAGGCTAAGACTCTTCTTCCTTAAAAAATGAAAGCAGACAACTTTGTTTGGCTTCCGGTGAAACATTTTCGACATAAAATATCTTTATTAAAAATCAATTCAATTAAAGCCATCATCTTCTTAATCTAATGAAAATTGTTTATCTTCCAAATTAGTAATAGCGTCTTATTAAATCAGTAAGGGGAATATATCTTTTCAATGTTTTTCTAGATCTACCATGATTTATCTTAGGCAACTTAGCAGAAGAAGCATATGATTTATGAATAGTGCAAGTGACGTAAATAACTTTTATTAAGTCCTCAAAACTAAAGGGAAAAAACTAATAATAATCCACCAAATTTTTCATTGTAAAACTGGCATGTCTGCCCACTCGTATAATTGTGCTAATGATGGGTCCGATTCTTTATGTTGCTTTCAGAGAGTTTGATGTTACATTTAACTGATTTTACTTTGATTAGGATTGGAACACTTGAAAATGTTTTCTATGGAAGATGTTTTCCTAAAAAAATTTCTTGAAAAATAAGTGATTTTTTTACTTTTTTTTTTTTTTTTTTTTTTTTTTGATATTTGGCTACTTAACAAAAAGGTTTTTTGAAAAATATAATCTAGGAAAACACTATGGGAAACGAAATGGGTGAAGGCACGTGGAGGAGCATGGCAGTGAGGTCTGGCCTAGGGTCAAGGCGGGGGATCGGGGTTCTAAATTGGAGTCAGGATCGAGGACGTGAGTCGGAGTTCAAATACGGGGCCAAGATAGGGGTTTAGGGTTGGGGTCCAGATCGTGTAGGGGTCTAGGGTCGGGGTCAAGTAGGGGTCAAGGTTTAGGGGTAAGATCGGTGATGAGGGTCAAGATCGGGGATAGGAGTCGAGGTCGGAGTTCGGGGCGAGTTTCCAAGTCAGGGTCGTAATCAAGATCCAAGGTCGAGACCAGTGATTGGGGCTTAGGTCAGGGTTGGGGTCAAGGTCAGGGTCAACATTCAGGATTAGGGGTCGAAGTTAGGGGTCGAAGTCGAGTTGGTGTAGCGGTCGTGGTTTAGAGTTAGAGAAGGATCCTGATTCTAACCCCGGATCATGATTTCGACCCCAACCTCGGACCCCAAACTTTGACCTTGAAGAACCTGACCCCAACCCTGATCTCAATCCCGATCTCGATCCCGACTCCGAATTACGATCTCGATGTTGACCACTAACTCTGACCTCGACCTCGAAACCCGACCTGAACCCGACTTCGATCCTGATTTTGAATCGAACTTAACCTTGACCACGAACTTTGATCCTCATACCCCGACCACAAAAACCAACTATGCTTCTAGCCCCGACATTAACCCCTGACCTAACCCTAACCCCTAATCTTGACTCTCAACCCAGAACTAGGGGAAGGGGGCCGAATGAGGAGTGGGTGGTGGGTTGGGGGCAGAGCGTTAGTTGGGGAGGGAGAGGTTGGCGGGGATGGGGTTTTGAAGATGAGCGGAGGGTATCGCGGTAGAGGTACGTCGAGAGTCTGGGGCCCAAAATGGCAAGGATATGTAGATTTAGGGGTGAGGGTAGGGGCGGAGAAGATTGAAAGAGAGTTTTGGCAAATATTTTCCCTCATCTAGGTAGGAAAGTCATTTTCCTCTATGAGTTTAAAAGGAAAATATTTTTCAAATTATTGAAGGTGACGAAACATGAAAAACTTAAAACAATATTTTCCAAAATATATTTTCATTCGTACCAAACACACCCTTAGTTCCAAAGAAAATTTGGTCTTTTAGAATGATTGCTTAGCCCCCCCTCCTTCAAAAACAATCTGTATGGTTTTTACCAATGAAAATATGAATTAATTAACTATGATAAGTCCCTACCCCACCACCACCCACCCTACCCCCTGTCTTCTTTTCCTCTCTTTCTCTCTCCTGCTTTCTTCTTCTTCCCTATTACTTCCCTTTCCCTTTCTTTCTTGTCTGCTTGCCCCCCCTCCCCCCCTGCTTTCCAGATCTACCCCTTTTATATTTCCCTTTCCCCCTTTTCTTTTCTTCTTCTCCTTTCATTCTCTCCCTTATACCTCGTCGCTTCTACCCTCCGTCCCCCTATTTTCTAACGCACTGACCTAGCCTAGCGGTGGCGGCGACGGCTGAGATAATTTTCCAGCGAGCCTCGGGAGAAGCGGGCGGGAAATTCCAAAACATAGCTGCTGTGGACAACATCTTTCTCGGCATTCATTATGACTTCAAGTTCTATTGTTCTTGCTTAGAATTTGCTATTTGTTAATATTGGGTCAGCTGCCTTTTATCCTTTTATCCAAGACAATTCCAAAGTTCTACTTGTGGGAGTTGGTACCTCCCGTTTTTCCAGTTTCCCTTTGTTGTGTTAGTTAAATTGATTATTCACCGTATTAGTGTGCATGTAGTTGCAACTTGTCTTCTTCTAGTTTGGTCTGTTACCTTGCGTGTGTTAGTGATTCCCCTTACTCTGCCGTAGGTATAGTGGTTGTGGTCTGGGATGGTCGAGTGAGGTCATGTTCTCGGGGGAAAGGGGGTGGGGCGGGAGGCAAGGGAGTTAAAGGGAACAAGGGTATCTGTAGGTTGAGAATTGGGTCATGGAACATAGGTATATTGACGGGTAAGTCTATAGAGTTCGCGAAGATCCTCCAAAAGAGGAGGGTCAATATAGCGTGTGTCCAAGAGATAAGGTGGGTAGGGTTGAGGGCGAATGATGCAGACGGGTATATACTTTGGTACTCAGGAGTCCAGAAAGGTAAGAATGGAGTGGGCATCTTGGTGGATAAGGAACCTAGAGAGTCTGTGGTTGAGGTTAGATGAGTGAATGATAGATTGATGATTATTAAGTTGGTGATTGAAGAGTGCACCATAAATATTGTTAGCGCCTATCCCCCGCATGTGGGCCTAGATGAGGAGGTTAAACGACACTTCTGGGAGGGGTTAGATGAGATTGTACGCCAGGTTTCGTCTGCTGAGAAGCTATTCATAGGAAGGGATTTCAATGGGCATATTGGGTCGACCGATGGTGATTATGGCAAGGTGCATGGAGGCTTTGGTTTTGGGGAGAGGAACGTTGGAGGTACATCGTTATTGGACTTCGCTAAGGCATTTGGTTTGGTGATTGCAAACTCTAGCTTTCCGAAGAGGGAGGGGCATTTGGTTACTTTTCAAAATACGGTGGCGAAGACTCAAATTGACTATCTCCTCCTCAAGAGGTGTGACAGAGAGTTGTATAAGGATTGCAAGGTGATTCCGGGTGAGATACTCGCGACGCAGCATAGGCTCTTGGTGATGGACGTTGGTATTATATTAAATAGGAGGAAAAGGTCTACTCGAGGAAGACCGAGAATCAGCTGGGGAGCCTTAACTAAGGATAAAGCCCAAGAGTTAGAGGGGTGGTTGTCATCTATGGGAGCTTGGAGAAGCAGTGGTGACGCGAGCACTATATGGTCAGCGACATCAGACTGTATTAGGGAGGCTACGAGAGAGGTGTTGGGGGTCTCGACGGGCATCTCTGGTGGGCACAAAAGAGACTGGTGGTGGAATGAAGTGGTCCAAGGTAAAGTGGAAGCGAAGAAGGTGGCGTACCTGAAGTTAGTGGGGAGCATAGGTGAGGAGGAGAGGCGAGCGTGCATGGAGAGGTATAAGGCAGCTAGGAAGGAGGCTAAGCAGGCGGTTAAGGAGGCTAAGACTGCGGCTTATGGTCGTATGTACGAGGAACTAGGGAAAACGGCGGGGAGAAGAAGTTATTCCGGCTGGCCAAGTTGAGAGAGAGGAAGGCTCGGGATTTGGACCAAGTGAGATGCATCAAGGACGAAGATGGTAGAGTATTGATGGAAGATGCCCAGATTAAGAGGAGATGGCAGACTTACTTTCATAAACTTCTGAATGAAGAAGGGGATCGGGATATTGTGCTAGGAAATTGTAGCATTCCGAGAGTCACCGTGACTTTGGATATTGCAGGCGCATCGAGGTTGAGGAGGTCGTGGGAGCTATGCGTAAGATGAGCAGGGACAGAGCGACCGGGCTAGATGAGATTCTGGTGGAATTTTGGAAGTGTGTGGGGAGAGCAGGTTTGGAGTAGTTGACTAGGTTATTTAATGTTATTTTTAAGGTGAATTGGATGTCGGATGAGTGGAGGTGGAGTACGGTGGTTCCATTGTATAAGAATAAAGGTGATATCCAGAGTTGTAATAATTATAGGGGTATCAAATTACTAAGTCATGCCATGAAAGTGTGGGAGAGGGTGGTTGAAACGAGGGCGAGGATGACAGTGTCTGTATCCGACAACCAGTTCGGGTTCATGCCAGGTCGTTCGACTACATAAGCTATAAACCTTGTTAGGAGGTTGGTGGAACTGTATTGAGAGAGGAAGAAGGATCTGCACATGGTGTTTATTGACCTAGAGAAAGTGTATGACAAGTGTCACGACCCCAAATTTCCTCCGTAGGAGGTCGTGATGGCACCTAGTCTCTAAGAGTAGGTAAGCCTATCAATGCTGAATAATAATAGATATCTGAAATAAATAAACTACAATTCAAATAATTATAACTCCCGAAACCCGGTAGAAATAAGTCACAAACTTCTAAGAATTTATTCTCTATGTCTCTATACATCAGAGTCTAAAGAAAATAAGGAAGACAATATACTAAGATAGAAGGGGACTCCGGAGTCTGCGAACGCTGGCAGATATACCTCGAAGTCTCCTCGTACAACTAGTGTACTGATGCCTGGTCTGATAAGATGTACCTGGATCTGCACAAAAAGATGTGCAGAAGTATAGTATGAGTACACCACAGCGGTACCTAGTAAGTGCCAAGCCTAACCTCGGTAGAGTAGTGACGAGGTTAGGTCAGGCCCTACTGGAAAATAAATAATAACATGGTAAAATATTTAACAATATAATAAGATAAAATGACAATGAAAATAAATCAATTAGTATATCACCATTTAATTATACCAAATAATGGCAATTAATACATCGTGGAAGCAAAACATAATTCTTGTCAACTTTAAGAAAATCACAACAATAATCAAAGGCAATTGCGGCCATAAATCAATATCCAAAAGAGCACTTCCGAGGTACCGCCTCGTAGTCCCAAATCATAAATAAATTCACAATATCTCATTTTCTTATATCACTGCGGGAGCCTTCATAATTTATTGTAAAGAAAATATTTTTTCCGAAATAGCATCCCGCGTTTTAGCCATCCTTATCACACTGCATGACTTCTAGTAGTTTCCCCTACTAGCCACGCATATCAAGCCACCCTTATCTCACCGCATGCGTTTCAACACCCAAACCTTATACCACCGCATGCGTATCAATATCACAATATATCATAATTTTCACCTCAAGTGCCCAAATATTTCAATTTGCCAAAATAAATCAACCACAATATTTTTTCATAATAAAGAGCTCACGGCTCATGCCAAAATAATTCAACAATAATATTTTTTCACAATAAGGAGCTCATGGTCCCATCACAATAAGTACGAAAATCTCACAAAAATATTCGGGAATAAATAACTCAACAAAATAATATTTAAAAAATTTAATACGTTGCTTCAAAATCCAAATTTAAAATGTCAAATAATTCATATTTATAATATTAAATTTAAAGAAAATCAACCTTCAAATAATACACAGTTAAAAGGAAACTAAGTTTCAGCTAAAAAGGTAAAACAATTAGCAGGAAAAGGTCAAGCAAATTTAAAGTATAAACATTTAAATCAATGATGAAGAATATAATAAGGTAAAATTATTTAGTTAATATGCAACAACGATCTACACAATTTAAAGACATAATCCTTCACATTTAGCCCGTACACACACTCGTCACCTCGTGTATATGACTTTCAACACATTTTAATTTATCACATCAATAACAATCCTAGGGAAACTTTTCCCCCCACAAGGTTAGACAACTCACTTATCTCGACTTGCTCCAATTTAGCTAAGTAGTATGCCTTTTTCTCGATTTTCCGACTCTGATCGACTCGTATCTAGTCATAATTAATTCGATATAGTCAAAAAAATTATAGGATTCAATTTCATAAAAAAAAAAATTCTATTTTTCAATAAAATCTGAAATTAGCACAAAATTCGCCCGTGGGGCCCACGTCTTGGAATCCGGCAAAAGTTACGAAATATGAACGCCCATTCAACCACGAGTCTAACCATACCAAAATGACTAAATTCCAATAACAATTCGACCCTCAAATCCTCAAATCTATCCAAGAGGGTTTTCAAAATGTTTCAACTTAAATTACCAATTAACTGATAAAAACAATGATGGATTTGGGTAATCTAACCAAAATTGAGTTAAGAACACTTACCCCGATATTTTCTCTGAAAATCTCCCAAAACTCGCCTCAATCCGAGCTCCGAACCATTAAAAAGTTTCATTTTTTCAGAACTTAAACTCTCTACCCTGGCTTTTACTCTTCACGATTGCGAACATCCACACGCGATCGCGAAGTACAAATTTCCACTTTTCGGATTTAAATCTACGCTATCCCGGAATATCCCACGCGATCTCGAAGCACAGTCTCCGCAAGCCTACGCGATCGCAAGCCTTCTCACGCGATCGCGAAGCATTAAGCGCGTGGCCCAGCTTCTGCCTCATTAATCTACGCGAACGCGACCTTCTTCACGTGTTCGCGAGTCACAAAATATCAAAGCTACATGATCGCATCCCGCTTCACGCGATTGCGAAGTACAAAACTCAGCAGCCCTCAATTAACCTTATGCGATCCCGATGCACAGATTTGCCCAACCTGCGCGATCGCGGACTAGCCCACGCGATCGCATAGCACAAAATTCCAGCTGTCCAATTAACCCTATGCGATCGCATACCTTCTCACGTAATCGCGAAGAAGGGAATCAACCTGCAGAATCCAGATTTTCAGCTATTAAGCCAAGTCCAAAAATGATCCGTTAAGCATCAGAAACTCACCCGAGCCCCTCGGGACCTCAACCAAATATACCAACAAACCCTAAAATATCATACGGACTTAGTCGAGTCTTCAAATCATATCAAACAACACTAAAAACACGAATTACACATAGATTCAAGCCTAATGAACTTTGAAACTTTCAATTTCTACAAATGACGTCGAAACCTATCAAATCAAGTCCGATTGACCTCATATTTTGCATGCAAGTCATAAATGACCTAACGAAGCTATAAAAATTTTCAGATCTGGATTCCGACCCCGATATCAAAAAGTCAACTCCCCGGTCAAACTTCCAAGCTTAAATTCCTATTTTAGTCATTTCAATCCTAATTTAACTACGAACTTCCAAATAAAATTCCGAACATGCTCCTAAGTCCAAAATTACCATACAGAGCTGTTGGAATCATCAAAATTCTATTCCGGGGTCATTTTCTCAAAATATTGGCCGAAGTCAAACTTAGCATTTTAAGGCCATCTTAAGGAACCAAGTGTTCCGATTTCAACCCGAACACTTCCAAATACCGAACCAACCATCCCCGAAAGTCATAAATTAATAAAAGCACATATGAAGAGTTTTATTTAGGGGAATGGGGTTCTAAAAGTCAAAATGACCAGTTGGGGCATTACAACAAGGTTCCTAGAGAAGTTCTCTAGAGATGCCTGAAGGCAAAAAGTGTGTCGATTCCCTACATTATGGCGATTAAGGACAAGTATGATGGGGCTAAGACTCGGGTTAGGACAGTAGGAGGCGACTCTGAGCATTTTTCGATTGTAATGGAGTTATACCAAGGTTCTGCACTCAGTTCATTCTTATTCGCCCTGGTGATGGACACGTTTACACACCATATTTAAGGGGAGGTGCCATGGTGTATGCTATTCGCCGATGACATAGTTATGATTGATGAGTCGCGAGCCGATGTTAACGAGAGGCTGGAGGTTTTACAACTAAAAAATTAGGTTTTAGCGACGGACAAATTTTGTTGCTAAATAGTAAAATCTGTCGCTAACTCATTTAGCGACGGATTAGCAGCGGATTATCAAGAATATCTGCTAGCTACGAGTATTTTAGCGACAGATTAGCGACGATATTCGTAGCTAATTCCAGTTTTTTTTGTAGTGTTTGGAGACAGGCTCTTGAGTCTAAGGGTTTCAAGTTGAGCAGGACGGAGACGGAATACCTGGAGTGTAAGTTCAGCGCTGAGCCGGGTGAAGTGGGCGTGGATGTGAGGCTTGAATCACAGGTCATCCCGAGTAGAGGCAGCTTCAAGTACCTTGGTTCGGTTATCTAGAGGGGGGAAGGGGAGGAGATCGACGAGGATGTCACACACCGTATTGGGGTAGGATGGATAAAATGGAGGTTAGTATCTGGAGTCCTGTGTGACAAGAGAGTGCCACCGATACTCAAAGATAAGTTCTATAAAGCGGTAGTTAGACCGGCCATGATGTGTGGGGCTGAGTGTTGGCCCGTTAAGAACTCACATATCCAGAAGATGAAAGTAGCAGAAATGAGGATGTTGAGGTGGATGTGGGGGCACACTAGGATAGATAAGATTAGGAATGATGATATTCGGGAGAAGGTGCACGTGGCTCCCATTGATGACAAGATGCGGAAAGCGAGGCTTAGAGGGTTCGGACATGTTCAGAGGAGAAGCTCAGATACTCCGGTACGGAGGTGTGAGCGGCTGGTTGTGGAGGGCACGAGAAGAGGTAGAGGGCGGCCTAAGAAGTATTGGGGAGAGGTGATCAGGCAGGATATGGCGAGGCTCCAGATTTCCGAGGACATGACACTTGATAGGAAGATGTGGAGGTCAAGTATTAGGATTGTAGGTTAGGAGGTAGTTGAGTCTTGCCTTACTTAGTACCATTGTGGGACTAGCGAGGTAGGATTTTTGTCTAAGATAGCTAGTGACAATGTTGTGTCTTACTATTTCGCTTTTCATTGCAGGTCCTATTTACTAGTTATCGCTTTTGCTTTGCATCTTTCTTCTGGATTTCATGGTGTTCCTATTTTTTCTATGATTGCTATGGTGATACTAATATTGTCTCCTTTTGATCTTTTGTCTTTTTGTTTTCTTGAGCCGAGGGTCTTTCGAAAACAACATCTCTACTCCTTCGGGGTAGGGGTAAGGTCTGCGGACACACTACCCTCCCCAAACCTCATTAGTGGGATTTTACTGGGCTGTTGTTGTTGTTGTTGTTGTTGTTGTTGTTGTTGTTGTTGTAACTATGATAAGTCTAATAATAAATTATGTAAAGACTTTATTGCATTTATCGATTTGCCTGTAAAATACATTTCTTGTCAAGTTAGCTATGGCTAATATTAACTCCACTTATGTGAAGTTCGTATAACTCGTCCCAGGTTCAGGTAAAAGATAATATTGGCAATTTAAAAATATTTGCAGCATCATGAATCCTCCCAATATTGTTGCAAATCAGCGTCAATAACGGGTACAACTTATTTAGGATTGCTGTAAAACTGATTAGCTATTAATTTATTAATGATTATTTGGTTTTTTGCCCTCCCAGCAATGAACCTTATTATATTTATTTGAATACGAATTTTAGGAACTTCTGGTGAGAAAAAATATTGTTAAGAGGACATGGAGTCGTGTTTGGTATGAGATAACATAGTTTTCAAAACTTTTTTTTTTTGTGGAAAATACGTCTAGTGATCAATGGAAATAGAAAGACGCACACTTACATAAAACAAACAAAAGTATTTTAACGATTTGTAAGAGAAAATATTGGCACTAGACAAGGATAACAAAACCATTTGTAGAATTAATGAACATCAAGTTACGTTATTCCTTAGTTGATCATGTTCCTGGTTAGACAAATTTGGATCAACATAAAGTGTTGTTCAACTTGCTAATTGCTAATGGAATAATTGTCTCTCTTTTTTTTCCCGATGTCCTCTTTGCATTCTCAAGAAAAATATTGTTTTCTAAAAATATTGGTATTGGTTGCCACTTGCCTAGTCTAAAATTGGGCGAAAATTAGCAGTCTTGTTGGAATTAGTAAAATAGTTGGGCTTCTTATTTTGACGGCCCAATACAAGTTTCAATTTAAAGCAAACCCAACCGCATCCTACGTCTAATCAGATCAGGAAAAACATGGAATATCGATGATGATTAACAAAGGATATAATTACTTTTAACTTTCCCTTTTTTAAAGTTAGAGTTCGTTAAGTATTATGCAAAAAGCGTTTCCCCTGTTTAATACTTTTCGTATGTACTATTCCTATTTTATGACTTGCGAGGATGGTTGGTTTGGTTTTGGAAGGGTTTGGGTTGGATCTGGAATACTTAGTTCCATAATAGTGGCCTAAGGTGTCCAAATTTGACTTGAGTCAAAATTTTGAGTAAACGGCTTCGGAATTGGGGCTTGAAGATTCCAATAGGTTCGTATGATAATTTAGGACTTGGGCGTATGTTCAAATCGAGTTTCGGGTGGACCGGGAGCGTTTCGACGTTTATTATTGTAAGTTGGCATCTTGAAGGTGTTAGAGTTTTTTAAGTTTGATTTGAAGTAGACTTTGTAATGCCTGTTAGGGATTTCGAGCCTTGAAATAAGTTCGTATAGTAATTTTTGACTTGTGCGTAAAATTTGGCGTCATTCCGAATTGTCTATGTATGATTCATCGCGTTAGGAGTTAGTTGGAAGAAGTTTGAAGTTCTAAAGTTGATTTATTTAGCTTTGAAGTGCTATTCTTGGTTTTGATATTATTTTACTTTTTTTCGAGACTTCGAGTAGGTCCATATTGTGTTTATAGACTTGGTGGTACATTTGGACGGGGTCCATAGGGGGGGTCCCACGAACGCGATTGAGGACCTAGCTCCTATTCACAAACGTGGAGCTATCTTCGCGATTGCGAAGAAGGCTGAGGCAGGGGGAAGCTGGAAGGCATTTAGCCTTCGCAAATGCAGTTGTGGGACCGTGAACGCGGAGGGCCGGGGGTATGTGCATCGCGAACGCGACCTAGGTATTGCGAACGTGAAGAGGAAAACCTGGGCTGAGGCAGTTTGATCTTTGCAATTGCGAGGAGCTTTCCGCGATCGCGATGAAGGAATCCTGGGATATAACATAATATTTATAAGGGACTTAGGCTCATTTTCACCATTTTTCATTTGGCTTGGGCGATTTCGGAGCTCTTTTGTGGGAGATTTTCATCGAGCATCATAAAGTAAGTGATTTCTATCAATTATGAGTAGATTTTAGTATATGAGTTTGTGGAATTTTGTATAAGAACTTAGTGTTTAGTAAAAATAGGATTTGACCACAAAATTGATTATGGAATTGGAAACAAGTTATATATTTGAGCTCATAATGACATGGGTAACATTTATCTTCAAATATTTTTGGAATCCGGGAACGTGGGCCTGATGTTGACTTTTGTTGACTTTATGAGTTGGGTTGAAAAATTACTCTAATAGTTAAATTATGAATCTTTGAGCATATATTGATTGGTTTATATGTCCTTTGATTAGTTTTGGGTTGCTCGGCGTTGATTCGACGTGACTAATAAGGTTTGAGAGCCGGGTTGAGGGCTTAGAAACAAGGTAAGTCTCTTGCCTAATCTTGTAAGAGAAAAGTATCCATGTAGGTATCCTAATTGTTTTGTGCTACTTGTTATGAGTGCTACATACGTACGAGGTGACGAGAGTCTGTGCGTAGAGAGATTCATATTTATGTCCGGGTAGACCTAGATCCACATCATGCCTTACATGTGCTATTTAAATTAAACTTGTTTGTTTGATGTTTGAATTTATGACTTAGATTGAGACTAGAATAAATACATTGACCAAGTCTGTCACTTTGGATTTTGTAAAATATTTGATGAACAATAGTTCTGTATCTTCTCGACTCGCATGTATCTTCGTGAGTGAGAGACTTTCTCTACTCTTATGGGATCGGGTTGTTCGTCACGACATAATTTTAAATTACTCTTATGGGATCGAGATGTTCGCCTCGACAGGATTTTAAATTACTCTTTTGGGATTGGGCCGTTTGCCTCAGGACTGTAAATTACTCTTATGAGATTGGGTTGTTCACCTCGGTAGTATTGTGAGTTATTCTTATGGGATCGGGCCGTTCGCTTCGACAGTATGGTGTAACACTATTCTTATGGGATAAGGCAGTTCAGCTCGGCAGACTCATGCATAATACTTGAAATTTGATTTAGTATTGGTATCAAATGGTTTTGTGCCTTCGAGGCAGGTTATGGTATTTAGTAGTTTCATAATAATTTTTATTTAGGTTTTTCATAATAATTTGATATTTATCTGTCTTGTTTCTAATTGTTGTGTTTCATACATGTCTACTTTATGTATCTTATTATTTGACCACTAGTAAGTGTCAAGGTCGACCTATCATTACTACTTCTTTGAGGTTAGACTAGATACTTACTAGGCACGCGTTGATTTACGTACTCATATTGATTGTACAGGTACAGAGACAAGTACATTAGGTGGTCATTTGGGCGTGTAGACTTACTACCCAGAGACGTATAGGTGAAATGCTCTCCATGTTTCGATATGCAGCACTCGGTGTCTCCTTCTTGTCATGTTTATTATTTCTATCTCTTTTATTTCAGACAGTAGCTATAGAGATTTTATATATTCTGCTAGTTTGCTCATGCACTTGTGAAACCGGGTTTTAGGAGTTCTAGTGGATGTTCACAGTTGTACATGATGTTATTATTATTATTTCGCTTATGTTTTATTCATACTCTGTGACTTGGTAAGGAGGAATGTATGTGTTCCATGATTTCTAAATTTAACTCCACTTACTTAATGAAACTTCCTGAGTTTGAAAGTTAAAAATGGATAACTAAGTGGGAGGTTCACCATTGTCTTTCCTAACGGCACCGTTGCGTGCCATCACGGACTAGGATGAGAATTGGGTCATGACAGCTTGGTATCAGAGTACTAGATTCACATAAGTCTCACGAGTCATGAGCATACCTAGTAGAGTCTTTCAAATCGGTGCAGAGACGTCTGTACTTGTCTTCAAGAGGCTATGGGGTGTTAGGAAACTTCTGTTTCTTCATCTCCTATCATTCAGTTGATGTTGTACTAAGTTCTTTCTCTTATTCTCACAGATGGTGAGAACACGCGCGATCTTAGTACCCGGCAGCTGAGGGGCTGCTCCCTAGTCATCAGACGTAGAGGCAGAGGTAGAGGCTGAGGGAGGGCCACAAATCCTATTAGAGGACGAGGACGTCTTATAGTTTCCCTAGTAGTACCACCAGTGGATTCCAGTGGAGGATCCTATTATTGAGGAGCAAGATGAGGTACCTGTAGCCGAGCCGACCCCGGCAGACTTTATGACAATACCGGGCTTTCAAGAGGTTATGGGTCCTATGTTGCAGTTCATGGATTATATGACTCATGGTGCACTATTCCCTGCAGATTTGACCACATCTCAAGCGGGAGGGGAGAACAAACCTCTACCACTCATGCTCCCTGGCACGCTGCTGTCAATTATCAGACCCAGGTGTACTACCTACAGGTGGAGTTCAGCTAGTTGCAGTGGTTAGAGCAGACACAAGATCAGCACGCGACCGTTGATGAGAAAAAGCGTCTGGACAGATGGACTAGGTTTCATCCTCCCGCATTTAGCGGTGGACAGTTAGAGGACCTATAGGATTTCATTGACTGTTGTAAGGAGATGTTGCATAATATGGGAGTAGTGGAGTCTAACGGGGTGGACTTCACTACATTTTAGTTGGAGGGGAAGGCCCGTAGATGGTGACAGTCTTCTCTCCAGAGCAAGCCAGCAGGTTCACCTCCCTTGACTTGGGATCAATTTACACACCTCGTCTTGGAGAAGTATATTCCCCAATCATAGAGGGAAGAGCTACATGGTCAGTTTGAGCGGCTCCAATAGAGTCAGATGTATGTGACTGATTACGAGACGAGATTCACTAACTTGCCTCGTCATGCAACTATCATACTCCCCACACATGAAGAGAGAGTACATAGGTTTATTGCAGGCTTGCACCCTGAGATTCAGGTTTCTAAGGCACAAGAGGCAGAGAAGGGGACTCTATTCTTCCAGGTTGTAGAGATAGCTTAGAGAATCGAGCATATCCGCAATCAGAACAGAGAGTTCATGTCGAGGGATAAATGACCTCGACATTTTGGTAGATTTAGCGGCGCCCCATCTAGGGTGGGGGGGTCAGTTTATGAGGGGCAATCCTAGCAAGCCCATGCATTCAACACCACAGCCTATTCGGGGTGATTTGGCGCAACCCTACTTTAGCGCCATTCCAGAGCATACTTACCCTCTGCCAGCTATTCAGGGTTCCCCCTAGTGGGTATTCGAGTTATCGGGGTCAGACTCATAGTTAACAATTTTCTACTTAGAGAGGTTGTTTTGAGTGCAAGGACTTGGGCCACGTGAAGATGTTTTGTCCAAGACTTCGGGGAAAAGCAGTCTAGTAGGACCATCGGCCTATGATTACTGCACCAAATGCCGCACCGCCCGGCCAGCCGACCATAGGTGGATAGAGAGTGGGTAGGGGTCACCCTAGAGGTAGAGGCCAGTCAGGTGGCGCTCCGACTAGATTCTATGCCTTCGATGGAATGATCACATGTATTATTTTTGTTTGTCGTAGAGATGCTTCAGTACTATTTAACCTAGGGTCTACCTATTCTTATGTCTCTTCTCTATTTGCTCCTTATCTGGATGTATCTCGTGAGTCATTGGGTGTTAATGTATGTGTCCACGCTAATGGGTGATTCTATTGGTTTGGATCGGGTTTATCATCCCTGTGTAGTGAATTTCTGTGGGTGTGAGACCAGAGCACATCTTATATTACTCGATATTATTGACTTCGAGGTTATACTAGGCATGGATTAGTTGTCTCCATACCATGCCATTCTCGATTGCCATGCCAAGACTGTCACCTTGGCGATGCCAGAGTTTCCTAGGTTGGAGGGGAGAGGCTAATATATTAGTAAATCTAGTCGGGTTATCTCTTTTTTTAAGGCTCGACATATGCTCGAGAAGGGGTGTTTGGCTTATCTGGCCTTTGTTCGACATAATGCTGTAGAGACTCCCATGATAGATTCAGTGGTTATGGTGCGGGAGTTTTTATGTATTTCTTGCTGATCTACCAGGCATGTCACCAGATCGTGATATCGATTTTGTCATTGATTTCGCACCAGGCACCCAGCTTATCTTTATTCCACCTTACTGTATGGCTCCTGTGGAGTTGATAGAGCTTATGGTGCGGGAGTTTTTTGATGAATTTCCTGCTGATCTACTAGGCATGCCACCAGATCGTGATATCGATTTTGGCATTGATTTGGCACTAGGCACCCAGCCTATCTTTATTCCACCTTACTGCATGGCTCCTATGGAGTTGAGAGAGTTTAAGGAGCATCTTCATGAGTTTCTCGAGAAGGGATTCATTAGGCCGAGTGTGTTGCCTTGGGGTGCACCACTATTATTTGTGAAGAAGAAGGATGGGAGTATGCGGGTGTGCATTGATTACCTTCAGCTGAACAAAATCACCATCAAGAATAAGTACATGTTTCCATGCATTGATGATTAGCTTGATCATCTATAGGGTTCTAGAGTGTTCTTGAAGATTGACTTGAGATCTGGGTATCATTAGCAGAGGATTCGTGCTTCGGATATTCCAAAGAAGACTTTTCGAACTAGATATAGGCACTATGTGTTTTTACTGATGTTATTTGGCTTGACTAACGCCCTGCGACATTTATGGATTTGATGAATCAAGTGTTAAGGACATATCTTGACTCATTTTTCATTGTCTTCATTGATGACATATTGATCTACTCGCGTAGCATGGAGGAGCACAAGCAACATTTGAGGATAGTGCTTCAGACCTTGCGAAAACAAAATCTATATGCTAAGTTCTCTAAGTGCGAGTTCTGGTTAGATTTTATGACTTCTTGGGGCATGTTGTTTTAGGTGAGGATATTAAGGTAGATCTCAGGAAGATCGAGGCAGTTCAGATTTGGCCTCGCCATCAGGAGTTTCTTGGGGCTAGCAGGTTATTATCGTCGGTTTGTGGAAGGATTCTCATCTATTGCAGCTCATTTGACTAGATTGACCCAAAAGGGTGCTAAGTTTAGATGGTCCAATAATTTCAAGGCGACCTTTTAGAAGCTCAAGACTACATTGACTACAACATCAGTGCTGGTTTTCCCCTCCGATTTAGTGATGTATACCATGTATTGTGATGTTTCACGCGATGGTTTGGGTTGTGTGTTGATGTAGGAGAGGCGAGGTATTGCATTTGCTTAACGTCAGTTGAAGCCCCACGAGAAGAACTACCTTGTGCATGATTTGGAGTTGGCTACAATAGTTCATGCTCTTAAGATCTGGAGGCATTATCTTTATGGAGTGTTATGTGAGGTTTACGCCGTTCACCGCAGTTTGAAGCATCTATTTAAGCAGAGGGATCTTAATCTGAGGCAGCGTATGTGGCTTGAGTTACTGAAGGATTATGATATTACCATCCTTTATCATCCGGGAAAGCCGATTGTGGTCGTGGATGCCTTGAGTAGAAAGACTAAGAGTATGGGTAGTTTGGCATTCATTTCAGCAGAGGAGAGGCATTTGGCTTTGGACCTTCAGTCCTTAGCTAAACAACTAGTGAGGCTGGAAATTTCAGAGCCCAATCCAGTTCTTACATATGTTGTGGCCCAGTCTTCTTTATTCGAGTAGATTAAGGCCCGTCAATATGATGATTCGCGTTTGCTGGTCCTTAGAAAGACGGTTCTACAGGGTGATGCCAATGAGATTACTATCAGAGATGATGGTGTTTTGTGACTCTAGGGTTGCGTATGGGTTCCTAATGTTGATGGCCTGAGGGAGACGATTCTAGAGAAGGCACACAACTTATATTATTCCATTCATCCAGGTGCCACGAAGATGTATCGTAACCTAAGGCAGTATTACTGGCGGCGGCGGATGAATAAGGACATAGTTGAGTATGTGGCGAGGTGTTTAAATTGCCAGCAAGTTAAGTACGAGCTCCAGAGGCCAGGTGGCTTACTTCAACAAATGGTTATACCAGAATAGAAATGGGAGCACATCACTATGGATTTTGTGGTTGGTTGCCTTTTGGGTCATTGCCGACAGACTAACCAAGTCTGCATACTTCATTTCGGTGATGTTACATCCCAGTTTTTTGTCGGTTAAAGTTTTTTCATAAGTTAATCGACGTAAGCTCGGGAATGAGATTATTTTTGAGTATATAAGTATTTATGTTATTATAACAGGTTCTAAGTAAGTGTCTGTAAAGTTTAGAGGTTAAATAAATCGAACAAAATGAGTTTCGTTGAAGTTTGATAATTTGGGATAAAATACGGTCCAAGCTATAATACCCCATATTTATGGACTAGCGTCATACAATATACCACATGATCGTGATAGTAATGTATATAAAGTATGTTAAAAATGATTAGTATTTTAAGTAATTTGAGATAATTCCTAATTATGTTGTAATGGGTTAAATTGATTTTAGTGGGAAGTTAACTAATTAATTAATTGGTGGATAAGTATTTGGTGGAAACATCCTCCCAGTGTGACAGCAAGTGAGATTCTTAAACAAGCCTAATAGTGACTAGGTAATCTATGTAGCTAGGTGGCATATTTAGGGGATTCTTTGGCAAAGTAATCATATAAAGTGGGGCCCACGCCCATTATGATAAAGACATATACCTACATCATTAAAGTGAGATGTATTTACTTGCTAGTAATAGATAGAAAGCCTCAAAAAGCATACATACGACCCACAAAATGTTATAAGCAGCAAGACTTGAAATTCTAAGGGAACACAGTACAACTTTTCTCAACGAAATTATACAGATTTTTCCCTACTTCGGTCCCACCGTTATGTGTTTTGTCGCGATTGACGTGTGTTAGAGGGATTTTCAAGAGAATCGGCTCAGGTATGTTAAGACTATCCCTTCTTTCCATTTGGCATGATCCATGCGATACAAACAAAACGAGCAAATGCACAACTTTCATAAATGCCTCTATTCATAGAAGCACTAGGGGTGCCTATGTTCTTGATTCCCCATGTGTATTATTATTATATCTTCTGTCCATGGGTCTCATAAAAATACGTAGTTGATAAAATTTATTCGAAGGCATATTAACTTACTTCTTATACATTGCATTCATTTATACATGTACATTGGCCCATGACCATATATCATTATATATGCATATATATATATATATATATATATATATATATATATATATATATATATATATGGGGTATGGGGAAAGGTTACAACGTTATATACACACCACCACCTGATCAGTTGGTATACGTTGATGATTTCGCACACTGAGGCCGAGATGATATGATGGGATGTCCTCAGAGACTTCATGACGTTATGTACGCATATACCTATACATGATATGACATTTGTACGCATGTGCATGACATTATAAATATTTCATTATTCACATAACTATTCAGACTTGCAGGTTGAGTCCTTTATTCCATGTTTCATTCACGTCTTTTATGAACTATTTTTCATGCCTTACATACTTGGTACATTATTCATACTTACGCCCCTATTTTCTGGGGCCTACATTTCATGCCTGCAGGTGCAAGCAGACAGGCTGACGGTCCCCCTTCTTAGGATTCTAGCTCAGTGAGAGTTGGCGCGTTCCACTTGATCCGAAGTTGCTATTGATTTTGGTACGCTATTTTTGTATGTAGATATGGGTACGAAGGATCCAAGTACCGTCCTTTATACAGTTGTACACTCTATTAGAGGTCTGTAGACAGTCATGTATAGTCGAATAGTATGTGGCCTTATCGGCTCGCCCTATCGTATTCCGTATATATGTACATATGTCTTTTGGGCACATTTTCTCGCGTATGTTATTCACACAATTCAGTAGTTTACTGCCAGACGTTATGCATTTCCTACACTTATTTCATGTTTTATATTAGACGTATTCTTAGGAGTGTTCGACAGGTAGGCTCGGGCACTCGTCATGGCCCATCGATTTGGGTCGTGACAGGTGATGACTACATACACTTTAGAGAAGTTGGCCCATATTTATATTCAGGAGATCGTCCAATTACATGGCATGCCTATTTCCATTATTTCAGATAGAGGCACTCAGTTCACATCGCATTTTCGGAGAGCAGTACATAATGATTTGGGTACTCGATAGAGCTCATCACGACCTTTCATCCACAGACCGATGGGCAGTTGGAGCGGACAGTTCAGATTCTCAAGGATATGCTTAGAGCATGTGTGATTGACTTCGAAGGGTAGTGGAATCTATTCTTACCGTTGACCAAGATTTCTTACAACAACAATTATTAGTCTAGCATTGAGATGGCTCCATTTGAGGCTTTTATGGCTGGCAATATCGTTCCCCCATCGGTTGATTTGTGCCTGGCGAGGCTAGGTTATATGGCACTGATCTGGTGAAGGATGTCCTGGATAAGGTAAGGTTGATACATGAGCCACTTCGCACAGCACAGTCCAGGCAGAATAATTACACGAATCATAAGGCATATGAATTGTCATTTATGATTGGTGAGAATGTGTTCTTGAAAGTCTCACCGATGAAGGGTATCATGAGGTTCAGAAAGAGGGGCAAGTTGAATCCGAGGTTCATCAGTCCATTCGAGGTGTTAGAGCAAGCTAGTGAGGTTGCATACATACTTGCTTTGCCTCCTAGTCAATTGGGAGTTCATTCGGCATTCCACATGTCTATGCTCCGGAGGTACCATGCTGACAGGTCCCATGTGTTGGATGATAACACATTTCAGCTAGATGAGAGCTTGGGTTATGAGAAGGAGCTAGTTGATATTGTTGATAGGTAGGTCTGCAAGTTGAGGTCTAAGAAGATTTCAGCAGTTAAGGTCCAGTGGAGAGGTCAACCAGTCGAGGAGGTAACTTGGGAGACCGAGGAGGACATGCGGAGCATATATCCACACTTATTCGGCACTTCAGGTATGATTCTAAACCCGTTCGAGGACAAACTTTTGTTTAAGAGGAGGAGAATGTAATGACTCGACCAATCATTTTGCTTTCTAGATCTTTGATTTCTAGATCTTTGTTCCCCTATTTAAGACTTCCCATATGTGCTATTCCTATTTTATGACTTGCAGGGATGGTTGGTTTGGTTTGGAAGGGTTTGGGTTGGATCCCGAACACTTAGTTCCTTAATAGTGGCCTAAGGTGGCAAAGTTTCACTTGAGTCAGTATTTTGAGTAAATGACCTCAGAATTGGGATTTGAGGGTTTCAATAGGTTTGTATGATGATTTTTGACTTGGGCGTATGTTCGGATCGAGTTTCGGGTAGACCGGGAGTGTTTTAGTGTTTATTATTGGAAATTGGCATATTGAAGGTTTTAAAGTTTTCTAAGTTTGATTTGAAGTAGACTTTGATGTTATCAATATCCGTTTGAGATTCCGAGACTTGCAATAGGTTCGTATAGCAATTTTTGACTTGCGCATAAAATTCGGCGTCATTCCGAGTTATCTAAGTATGATTCATCGTATTTGGAGTTAGTTGGAAGACGTTTGAAGTTTTAAAGTTGATTTATTTAGTTTCGAGGTGCGATTCTTGCTTTAGATATTATTTTACGTGTTTCGAGACTTTTGATTAGGTTCATAGTATGTTTATGGAATTGTTGGTATTTGGACAGGGTCCAGGGTGGCCCGAGTAAGTTCCAGACCACCCGAAGTAAAGTTGATGTTGGCAGATTTTGCTGGTTTGCTAGCGTGCTTCGCGATCGCGAAGGGTGTTCCGAGATTCCGAAAGAGGCTGGAGAAGGGGCCAGAGGTTTTCTCTTCGCGAACGCGATCGAGGACTTGGCTTCTCTTGGTGAAGAGAATAAGGAGGAGGCAGGGGGAAGCTGGAAGGCATTTAGGCTTCGCAAACGCGGCTGTGGCATCTTGAATGCGGGCTGGGGGAGTATGCATCGCGAACGCGGCCTAGGTGTCACAAGCGCGAAGTGGAAAATCTGGGCCGAGGCAGTTTGGTCTTCACGATCGCAATGAAGGTATCCCTGGGCAGAACATGATTTTTATACGGGACTTAGGCTCATCTTTCCCATTTTTCATTTGGCTTGGGCGATTTTGGAGCTCTTTTAAGGGGGATTTTAATCAAGAATCATAAGGCAAGTGTTTTCTACCAATTATGAGTTAAATAACATAATAATTTGTGGAATTTTGAGATTTTTATTGAAGAACCTACGGTTTAGTAAAAATAAAATTTCACCACGAAATTGATTATGGAATTAGAAACAAGTTATATATTTGAGCTCGTAATGCCATGGGTAACTTTTATCTTCAAAAATTTCTGTAATTCGGGCATGTGGGTTCGAGTTGACTTTTGTTGACTTTCCGAGTTGGATTGAAAAACTACTCTAATAGTTAAATTATAAAGTTTTGAGCATATATTGATTGGTTTATACGTCCTTTGATTAGTTTCAGGTTGCTCGCCATTGATTCGAGGTGACTAGTGAGGTTTGAGAGCTTGAAAGCGAGGAAAGTCTCTTTCCTAATCTTGTAAGAGGGAATTATCCCCGTAGGTATCTTAATTATTGTGTGCTACTTGTTATGGGTGCTACGTTCGTACGAGGTGACGAGAGTCCGTGCATAGCTAGATTCATGTTTATCTTCGGGTAGATCTAGATCCACACCGTACTTTAAATGTACTCTTTGAATTATACTTGTTTGTTTAATTATTATAATTTATGACTTAGATTGAGACTAGAATAAATACATTGACCGAGTCTCTTACTTTGGATTTTATGAAATATTTGATGAACGATAGTTTCGTGTCTTCTCGACTCGCATATATCTTTGCGAGTGAGAGAGTTTCTCTACTCTTATGGGATCAGGCCATTCGCTTCGACAGAATTTTAAATTACTCATATGAGATCGGGTTGTTTACCTGGGCAGTATTTTAAATTACTCTTATTGGGTCGTTCGCCTCGATAGGACTGTAAATTACTCTTATGGGACCGGGTCATTCGCCTCGGCAGTATTATGAGTTATTCTTATGAGATCGGGTTGTTCGCCTCGGCGATATTTTGTAACCTTATTCTCATGGGATCGGGTCGTTCGCCTAGTCAGACTCGTGCCTAATACTTGAGATTTGATTTTGTATTGGTATCAAATGGTTTTGTGCCATCGAGGCAGGCTGTATTTAGTGATTTCGTAATAATTCTTGTTTGGGAATTTTATTATTGATATTTATATGGCTCGCTGCTACTTGCTGTGTTTAATACTTGTCTACTTTATGTGTCTTATTATTTGACCACTAGTAAATATCAAAGTCGACCCCTCGTCACTACTTATTCGAGGTTAGAGTAGATACTTACTGGGTATGTGTTGATTTACGTACTCATATTATACTCCTTCACTAATTGTGCAAGTACTGAGACAGGTACATTAAGTGGTCATTCGGGAGCATAGACTTACTACCCGGAGACATGGTGGTGAGCTGCTCTCCATATTTCGATTTGCAGCACCCGGAGTCTTCTTCTTGTCATGTTTATTATTTCTGTTTCTTTTATTTCAGACAGTAGCTATAACGGTTTTGTATATTCTACTAGATTGCTCATGCATTTGTGATACCGGATTTTGGGGGTTCTAGTGGATGTTCACGGTTGTACCTGATGTTATTATTATTACTTCGCTCATATTTTATTCATCCTCTTGACTTGGTAAGGAGGAATGTATATATTCCATGGTTTTTAAATTCAATTCCACTTACTTAATGAAACTTCTTGAGTTTGAAAGTTAAAAATGGATAATTAAGTGGGATGTTCACTATTAGCTTGCCTAACAGCACCATCACGACCTAGGATGGGAATTGGGTCGTAACAATTTCCTTTCTTTACTGTATTAGATAACTTAAAAGATAATTATATATAACTGTCTATAATATGTGCAATTAATTACTGAGAAATAAAGCAGTCAACATGTTACAACATGTTAAATGACACTAATATTGTATAAAGTTTTGCATGTTTTGAAAGCCAATTAATAATTATTATGTTATATTTTAAAGTAATGAATGACACTTATGCACAACTTTCATTCGTTTTATGATTAATGATACGCTCGATGAAATATTTTAAGGCATCGAGTGCTTGTTATGGTTGGAAGTATTTAGCACACAAATCAAAGAAGGTAACAATATATTTTTTACGCTAACAGCTTAAATACTAAACGCTATTTCTCTGACTCAAATAAACAAACAAATATTATGATAATTATATTTTATATCACATGTATATAGATTTTCCTAATTATATGATTGATGTTAGTATAAAAGCTTAATGTCGCTCTTTTCGGAAACATAGTTTTAGTTTGTTTCCATTCAACCAATTACATTTATTATTGTTCAATCAGCTAAAAGGAAACAAACAATAAGAAATTCAATATAATAACTTTATTTTTACTTCATTAATTTCTAAATTTCAACAATGATATTTTCACCAGGACACTGTTTAAATGACATACCTTCATATTATCATATCTCAAGCAGTGCCATTTTGTCAAGGTTCAAGATAATTTGCTCCTTTTTTAAAAATAATTTTTATAGATTCTGAGTACAATCATATTAATATACTTATACCATAGACTTTATATTCCTATTAAAATTGTTGACTTTATGATTAGAAGTATTAAGTGAACACAATGAACAGAATTGGAATTAGTTAAAAACAAAAGACACAAAAGGGACATCTCATTTATTAATCATACAAACAATTTAAAAGAGAGCCCAATGCACCTTTAATTACTTAGCTATGATTAAAGTGTTGTACCTCCGGTCCTCCACTTTAGTATATACTCAACAGACCTTGAATCTTTAATTTAAAACATATTAAGATATGACAAAAGTTGTTCTTTATTTTATAGTAGTAAATTATAGGGGAGTTGGAAAAGCCAACTGAATTTGTTGGCCAGCTATTCTTATAGTTTGTTTTAGTTAAAGTCAAGTAAAAGGGTTAAAAAGCTTTTGCTCATTATTATATCTGCCTTTCATCTCTCTCATTTTTAATAGTAGTGTAAATGTAAATTAAAGATATTGATTGGAAAAACAAGATTTGGGAAAATATGTTATATTTGCATTAATTAGTTCATCGCTTATCAAAATAACCACGGGAGTAGTAACAGTATGATATATAATTATTATAAATTGAATAGTAGCATGTACATCGCTTAGATGAAATAGAAAAATTCCAATCCAATCAATGTCTTCTCATAAACGAGGGAGGTTGAATTGACCCTTAAAACTTACTTTAAGGTGAAATTAAGAACAACAACAACAACCCAGTAAAATTTCACTAATGGGGTCTCGGCAGGGTAATGTGTACGCAGACCTTACCCCTACCCCGAAGGAGTAGAGAGGCTGTTTCCGAAAGACCCTCGGCTCAAAAAAAATAAAAAGACAAAATGACAAAATGACAAAAAGAAAAAAAAAAAAGGAAACAATAATGAAGGACTAAATTGAAAATACAAGGTGAAATTGAGAATTGAATCAAGATTAAGGGGAACAATATACTAGAGGAAATTAATTAAAACGACTATTACAAAAGGGATAGAAGTCTATGACTCTTGATTTATTTTTGAATTATTATTTTATCATATTTTCCAAGTCAGCAAGGAGAAAGAATGTTTAAGTAACAATAATGAAGGACTAAATTGAAAATACAAAATAATAAAAGCACCTAAATAAATCAAAACTTTTACTATCAAACTTCTTTTTTCCAACAAGTTCTCTTTTCCAGAAACTGTTCCTTCCTCTTTCTTTTTCATAGTTCATTTATGAGTCTTTCCTGGTAAGAACATATTTCTTCTTCTACTTTTATTATTTCAGTTTTGATTAAAAGTTTTAGATTTTTCATGTATTAATCTTTTATCCAAGTCAATACTAGACTTTTTAAATTTGTCTCACACAATGAAAAATAAGTCTCACATAGTGACTTAAGCGAAAAATAAGTCTCACACAGTGCACACCTTTCGCCGAAAAATTATATTGTGTTTATAAGTTCGATATTACTTTATATAGTTATATATTGTATTTTGAATACCCTTAACACAGTTGAATGAGGCAGTCCAGTGGTTGAAGATGTTCAAAGTGACATGTTTACAGGTTCAAAGTTCTGCTCATTTATTTGCCAAAACTAAACGGAGACCACCATGTGTGGTCTATTTGATTCTTTTTCAATCCAAAAATTTTTCTAATAAAATAACTCTTAAAACTTAAAATTTGTGCAGAAACAAACAACTAATCTTAAAAAAAATTAACTAAAAGTTGTTTCTTAAATAAAAATTATAATTTAAAAGTCAAGCTATACAAAAATTTCTTCTATAAAAGCTCTCTACAAACTATAAATCCTCTCGACTCTCTCTTTCCTTTGGTTTTATGGTTACTTTCACTTGTAAAATTTTTAATGTTGGTTTATTTATTATTTATTTTTGATTTATAAAATTATAGTTGTATTAGAAACTTTTTTATTGCTTAGCTAAATGTTGCGCAGTTTGATTTATAAATTTTGGTACCCCATTCATCGATAAAAAAATTGTTGACTTGCTTAAAATTTGAACATTCTTGGCAAAGCCTCCATTTTATTCTTCTATTTGCTTCTATTTGGTTGCATTTACAGAGATTTTTATTTCTACTATTTTAATAAATTCACTTATGTTATATTTTGTTATCGACTACGTAAATTCGGTAATCGCCTATATTATATTTTTCTAATGTAAAGCCAATTAGGCCATATTACATTGTTGTTCTCCTCCACGTTTTATAAAAGCCCTATGAATCAATTTGATTGCTTGGACTGATCCATAATTTTTATTTTATCATCAAATTGTCACGACCCAAAAATCCCAACCTATCGGGATGACGTTTAACACACTTGCTAGGCAAGCCGACAATCACATAACAACTAACCATTTGAATAAAATATGTTTTAATAAACTCAACAACGAAAATCTCATAAATAATTGATGAAAATAACTAAAATACTACTACAACCATCCCCAAAGGAAACTGATGTCAATGAGTACATGAGCACTACTAAGTATCAACATAAATCAAACTCTAATACAACTGTCTGAGTTATAGAACAGTACTGAAGAAAATAAAAGGAAAGAGAGTCAAGGTATGCGGATGTCTGCAGCTACCTCGAAGTTTCCCAAGCAGGTACTAGCACAGATCTAGCAATTACCACGTCCAGATATACCTAGATCTGCACACAAAGTGCAGAGTATAGTATGGGTACAACCGACCACATGTACTCAATAAGTAACAGAACTAACATTAGGCCGAAAGCAGTGATGAGCTCAGAAAAAGACAATCAGAGTCCAATATAATGACAACACAAATTAAATGATGACAGAAACAATAAACAACTCAAAGAAATTATCATAATCAGCTTATTCATGTTACAGAAATTTAGATATGCTTTCAAGTTCAACAATTAAAGCCCAACACTCATAGGAATATGTCAAGTATAGCTAGCATGAGGAATGATACATCTCTGGAGGTGCGTCATGGTTATTGGTGGTACCTCGTGGTTATATTTTTATAATAATTTTATGTATTTTACTATTTTTACATATTGTTTTATTAATTTTTATGCCTTTTATGTAATTTAATAGTTTGATGTTACTTTTTTATAAAAATATTTACTCTTTTATGTGTTTATTATTACTAGATGTATTAAAAATTTTCTCCATTATTCTTTCTATATTTATAACATTTTTCTTATTTATAGTATTTTATTATGTATTTTTAGTTTTATAATAATTTTTTTTAAAATATTATTTTTTGTAAAAACTATCATTTACTATGCCTACATGTAAATATGATGACGAATGTATGATTTCACGGTGATATTCTCAAGTACTGTCACTCTCAGAAGTACTCAATCTGTCTGTCAAATGCCCGCACAACCCACACACAATCACTCAGCACTGTACGGGTGTCTGGCATCAATGCCCATCAGCAAAGCACATGTATATAACAATGTGTCTGCGCTCACTGCTTGTATGTCAGACTTCGGGGGGGCGGATCCTACCCAAGCGCCAATATAAAGCCTATAAGGCCTGCTGCGACGCACAACCCGATCCACAATAATAAATAAGCCAATAAGGCCTGCTGTAGTGTACAGCCCGATCCACAATAACACTCACACCCCGACTCTCAGGCCCAGTTCAGTCATCAATCTCCCAAGTCTCAAGGGCTCACAAATCTCATACCGCTCAGCCCAAACAATGATAACATGTGATGTAACAATGAATGATAACAGAGATTGAGATATGATATGCAAATGAAAAATCACGACTGAGTACCTAATTGCAGTTAAAGAATATACCTCAAAACAATAGAAATAACCTCATTAGGTCTCAACCGAATAAGCACATAGCCTAAACATGACTTCTAACATAAATCACAATTCAATTACTCTAACAAGTAAGGATTTCATAGATAGAACAAGACTTAATAACAATACAGTACAAAAATTAACCCGGATCATAATTACCACGGTGCATGCCTACACGTCTGTCACCTAACATGTGCGTCACCCCAACACAACACAAATAACACATTTTTCAGGGATAAATACCCTCAATTCCAAGTTTAGAAATGTTACTTACTTCAAAGTGCGCAACTCCATGCTCTAACAAATCCTTGCCTCGCAAATCGGCCTTCGAGCGGCTCGAATCTTGCCAAAGCAACTTAATTCCATCAATAAAAGCTATAGGAAACAATTCCAAAGGATAAAGCTAAGGTCTTTAATCAAAATCGAAAAGTCAACTCAAATGTCAACCCCAGGCCCACACCTCAGAATTCGACAAAATTTATAAATTCCGAACACTCATTCTATAACGAGTCCAACCATACCAAAATCATCCAATTCCAACCACAAATCGACCCTCAGACCCCCAAATATCACTCTCTAATACATAGTCCAAAAATCCCCAAATTTTACCTCAAACACACATAATCTTGGTCTAACACGCCCCTAGACGAGCTCCACAAGTCCAAAATGAGATAAAAACACGAAACCCTTGAAAATATAACAGTGCCAGGCATTTCTCACCTGCGCTTCAACTTTCGCTTCTGCAGGACCGCTTTCGCGGTCAAAATTGCGCACCTGCGATTCCCACTTAAATTTCGCCCTACCGCATCTGTGCCCACACCTACAGGATCGCACCTACGAAACTTCTCTGCATCTGCGGCTCCTGCTCACCTAGCCGCCCTCCGCTTCTGCGTACCATCCCTCGCACATGCGGATGCACTTCTGCGCACCTTCGTCCGCTTTTGCGGATCTTCCCTTAGCCGTCCTACGTCGCTTTTGCGCCCAGCTGCTCGCACCTGTGAGCTCGTAGGTGCGGAAAATACCTCGCACCTTTACATCTTTCCAGATCCAACCAGATCCACTTCTGCGACCCCAGGGCTACTTCTGCGGTCTCGCACCTACGACAAAAACCACGCAGGTGCGATTACAACAGGCCTGAAACTTCAGCATTTCCATAAGTCTGATTCTTAATCCGATTTCACTTCGAATCACCCCGAGGCTCCCGAGACCCCATCAAAACTTACCAACACATCCTAAAACACAATTCGAACTTAGTCGAATCCTCAAATCACATCAAACAACATCAAAATTATGAATCGCACCCCAATTCAAGACTAATGGAACTAATGAACTTCCAACCTCTATTTTAAAAGGCTTTTATGTGGCGAGGCATACCAAAAAAGCCCCGGGGCGATGGTATGGGGCGAAAGTCTCAAGAGGCATACACCTCGCAATTTGGGACGTACGCCCGGGCGTTCGAGGCGTATTTTTTTTAGTAAGGAGTAAGCCCTAGAGACTTTCAAATTAAAATAAAATTTGTTGAATTAGTCCTTCATATAATACCCAAATTCTCAAAAGTAAGATTGATAATTACTCAAAAGGTTTAAAATGGGAACTCAAAAGTATTAAATTTAAAAGTAAAGAGCTTTTTTATTGATTTAAGCCCTAATTCATGGTTTTTTTTAATTTTTTATCTTGTCCGCTAGTCTGCTAATATCTCTCAAAAGCAATGAATATTTTTTTTTTTTTTACAAATACAAAGAGAACTACATTCTTCTTCATAGCAGCAAATTCAAAGTTCAAATTGCAGGTTAATCATCATTTTTATTCCTCCATATAGAAAACTTTATTCTTTTAGAATCAAATTACTTGTGCTTGTAAGTAACGTATAATAGATTGTTTTGATTAGTTTTTTGTGGGGATGAAGCACACATATTTATAGTTTTCTTCAATTTTTATGCAATTTTACCTCTTTATAAATATTTACTGTCATTGTATTATTTTATAAAATATTAAAAATTAAATACCTATGGAGCTTACGCCCCGCTGAGGCATATGTAAAATGCCTCGCCTTACGCCTACGTCTTTTAAAACATTGCTTCCAACTTCTAAAACTAATGCTGAATCATATCAAACAAACTTCGATTGACCTCAAATTTCGTACACAAGTCATAAATGATACAACAGACCTACTCCAACTTCCGAAACTGAAATTTGAACTCGATATCAACAAAGTCAACTCTCCATCAAACTTTTCAAACTTCAAGACCTTTAACTTTCCAACTTTCGCCAAAAAAGCCTCAAACCAACCTACGGACTTCCAAATCATTTTTCCAGACATAATTCTGAGTCCAAAATCACCCTACGAAGCTATTGGAACCATCAAAATTCTATTTCGGAGTCGTCTATACAAAGTCAAACTCCGGTCAATTCTTTCAACTTAAGCTTCCAACCTTGGGACTAATTGTCCCAATTCACTCCGAAACTTCCTCGAAACCAAACCAACTACCCCCGAAGTCACATAACTACAAATGAACATAGAAGAAGCGATAAATCGTGGAACGAGGACACAATACACAAAACGACCCTTCGGGTTATTACATAAATTTTACTTTTATGTGACCTTAAAAAGTTAAAAACTTACATACCTCAAAATTGTTGTCTTTATTGTTATTGTTCATCGCTTGAATCTCTGGTTTTATGATTTCTTCGCCGCAAACATCTTCATAATCAAAGTTAGTTGTTTAATCAAATCTCAGAGGCTCAATCCATCTGTATGGTTCTTGACTGCCTTCGTCGGATTCTTTCATTTCGAACCTCCAATCAAGTATCAACTGCACAAATAGAGATGGAATGGAGGATAAATGTCATGACCCAAAATCCCACCACAGGCGTCGTGATGACACTTAGTCTCTAAGACTAAGTAAGCCGATTTTAATTACTATTCAAGCCATTTTAAAAAAAATATAGAAACTAAAAGAGGAAATAATTACAAATATAGCAACCTTCCCAAGACTGGTAATACTGAGTCACGAACTCTAATTGAATACATGAAATGATCTCAAAGATTGAATACTCCATACTGTTTGAATAAAAATTAACAGTACAATAAAATGGAAAGACTCCAAGGAACTGCGACGACCAAGCAGCTCTACCTTGAATCCTTGCGATCTCACTTTAACTCTGTCCGAGTCCGATAGCTCCAATACCTGACTCTACACAAAAATGTGCATAAGTGTAGTATGAGTACACCATGGTCGGTACCCAGTATGTATCAAGACTAACCTCAGTGGAGAAGAGACGAGGTACGTCAAGACACTAACTAGTCTAATAAACTGTGCAATATGATATACAAAATAATAGGAAACAAATAACAATAAGGGCAACATAAATCAACCAGTGATATGCACAACAAGACAACAAGAACACCATTAATATCGCTCAACAATTAATAAATACAAGTACACCCCATTAAATCAAGTCCTTCAAATAAATGTCTTTCACATATATTTCTTCCAAATAACTCTCTTTCAAATATAATTTTCCCAAATAAATATCTTTCAAATATAATTTTTTCAATAAATCTCTTCAAGAATAATTTCCTCAAATAAATATCTTTCAAAAATAATTCTTTCATATAATACTTTTTGAATAAAAATCCTTTCAAATAAATATTTGAATATAATTATTTCAATTAAAAAGTCACCATGTAACACCTCATTTCATAATTATAAAAATACGGGTCTCAGCCCATTTTCATATTTTTTGTAAATACGGGTCTCAACCCATTTTCATATTTCGACAATCATATATCCCCGGCACCTCGTGCCCACTGTTCATATTATAGTTGCACGGACAGTTCACATGCCAATAATAAAACTATTATATTTTTGCCAGCACCTCGTTCCCACGTTTTGTATCCCAATTGTTCGGACAATTCACGTGCCAATATCATCATTATTTACTCATGGTACCTCGGGCCCACATTTTATTTCATAACCTGCCTAGCAATAGCCACAGGCTCCCAATTTTAACATAAATCTGATTGTTATCAATTTACCAACCACAAGACAAATTGCACAAGGTATAAAAATAAACACAATGAAATCACAACATCACATGAAAATCACCAACACAATAACTCCACATCATCACATATCATCCCTCACAATAGCAACCTTTATCTCTCTTATAGCCACCCTTATCACTCCTATAATAGCCTCCCTTATCCCTCCGCCTTGACAATATCAATAACCACCTTTATCGCTCCTATATCCACCCTTATCACTCCTATAATAGCCTATCTTATCCCTCCGCCCTGACAATATCAATAGCCACTCTTATCGCTCCTATAGCCACCCTTATCTCTCATATAGCCACCCTTATCTCTCATATAGCCACCCTTATCTCTCTGCCCATACAATTTCCCAATACACATAACAACAAGGAAATTCCACCCTTATACCCACATAATATCAACAGTGGAATCCCTTATATCCTCAAAATAACAACTCACACAACACAATAATTTACACGAAAACTTATCACGGCAACATAACAAAATAAATTCATATTAAAGTTTTCTCAATGGCCACAACCAATTCCAAAGTTACAACAAATCAATTAATTTCACGACAAATAGCTGAAAGATCCACACGATGTATATAAGACCTCAAAAACAATCAACAGAGATAGAAATTACTCAGCATTAGACAACACCTTCATTAAACCAAATTCTCAATAATTACGTAAACACCTATTCTTAAGTTCATTTAATTAATTATTTGCAGAGGGAAAATCCATAATGAAATTAAATTTCAAGAATATCAAAACATCAAACTCACGGAATTCACATATCCGGGTAACATTCACATCAAATTGTCATATAAAAACAAATTCAATAAATGCGAATTGAAGCATGGAAAATAGATGATTAAATAAATACCAACAATTATCCAATTTACTACACAATATCCCCAAGACGTTAATTCAATAAAATTTGCACATATAAGCCCGAGTACGTATTCGTCACCTCGCTTACACGGCTTTTCACATTTCACAAATGGCATATAAGACTCGATGCCTAAGGGGTAATTCCCCCACTCGAGGTTAGGCAAGATACATACCTTTTTGAAGTTAGGCCAATATTCCAAAATAGCCTTCTTGCTTGAATTATCCGCCGGACAGCTCAAATCTATTCAAATTAATTGTATAACTTTATTAAAATTCATCGAAAATAATTTCGGATAATAAAATGTCGACTTAAAAATTTATTCTAAAAAATCAACAAAAGTCAACGCCGGACCCGCCTCTCGGAACCCGGCGGAATTTTTACGAAATCCGAACATCCATTCTGATACGAGTTCAACCATACCAATTTTATCAAATTCCGATAACGAATCGACCTCCAAATCTTCAATTTAAAGTCTATAAAATTTCTACCATTTTCAACCCAAAACACTAATATAATGATAAAAACAATAATATATTCGGGTAATTTAACCAAAATTGAGTTACGAACTGTTACCTCGATGTTTCTCTTGTAAATCTCCCGAAAATCGCCTCTCCCCGAGCTCCAAATTGTTAAAGATGGAAAATGGAATGAAGTCCCATTTTCAGAACTTAAATCTGCTGCCCAGTCATTTCCTCTATGCGATCGTGGCAAAACACCCGCGATCGCGAAGAACAAAATTTTCCAGCCCTTTTTTACTCTATGCGATCGCGGCCATTCTCCCGCGATCGCGAAGAACAAATTCCCCAACAGCCTTGTCCAACTTCTTCCGGACAACCTCTAGTTTAACGGTTATAACCTTTTGTACAGATCTCCAAATAATGAATGGTTTAACTTTCTAAAAACTAGACACCAAGAAATACAACTTTCATGTTTTGGTTATCTCCCAATTCCTTATAGATATAGATAGATAGGCTTCAAAAGTCAACCCTGTGCAACACAAATTTTTTCTTCGCGATTTCCAAACGCTTCTCGGACAGCCTGTAGTACATCAACCATACATTTAGGTAAACAACTCCAAATAACAATTGGTTTAATATTATAAAAACTAGACACAAAGGTCTACAACCTTTATTTTTGGATCATCTCCAAATTCCTTATAGATTGCGAGATATAAGCTTTCAAAATTGGGTCAGTGCAGCAGAACATTTTCTCTACGCGATCGCGAAAGGCCTTCCGCGATCGCGATTCACTGGCCATTTTCCGCCATTTTGTGCTTCGCGATCGCTGACAATTCCACGCGATCGCATAGCACACTACCATAGCCAAAAACCAGCAACTATAAATGGCCTAGAAATGGTCCGAAACTACCCCGAAACTCACCCGAGCCACTCGGGATCCTGTACGAACATAACAACAAGTCTCAAAACATATTACGGACTTAGTCGAAACCTCGAATAACATCAAACAACGTTAAAATAACGAATCATACCCCAATTCAAGTTTAATGAACTTAGAAATTTTAAGTTTCCACAAACGACACCGGGACCTATCAAATCAATCGGAAATGACTTCAAATTTTGCACACAAGTCATAAATGACATATCGAAGCTATTCAAATTTCTAGAATCGGATTCCGACCCCGATATCAAAATGTCAACCTCACGGTCAAACTTTTCAAAAATTCATCTTTTGCCATTTCAAGCCAAATTCCTCTACAGACCTCCAAATAATTTTTCAGACAATATCCCAATACATATAACAACAGTGAAATGCCACCCATATACCCATATAATATCAAAAGTGGAATGCCACCCTTATATCCTCAAGATAACAACTCACATAACACAACAATTACACGAAAAATTATCACGGCAACATAACATAATCAATTCATATTACAGTTTTCTCAATGGCCATAACCAATTCCAAAGTTACAACAAATAGCCTAAGGCTCCACACAATATGTATAAGACCTCAAAAACAATCAACAGAGATATAAATTACTCAGCATAGGGCAACACCTTCATTAAACATAATTCTCAATAATTACGTAAACACCTCTTCTTAAGTTGATTTAATTAAATATTTGTAGAGGGAAAATCCATAATGAAATTAAATTCCAAGAATATCAAACCATCAAACTCACGGAATTCACATAAATATATGGGTAACATTCACATCAAATCGTCATATAAAAACAAATTCAATAAATGCGAATTGATGCATGTCAAACAGATGATTAAATAAATGACAACGATTATCCAATTTACTACACAATATGCCCAAGACATTAACTCAATAAAATTTGCATATATAAGCCCGAGTACATACTCGTCACCTCGCGTACACGGCTTTTCACATTTAACAAATGGCACATAAGACTCGATGCCTAAGGGGTAATTCCACCGCTCGAGGTTAGGCAAGATACTTACCCTTTTGAAGTTAGGCCGATATCCCAAAATAGCCTTCTTGCTTGAATTGACCTCTGGACAGCTCAAATCTATCCAAATTAATTGTATAACTTTATTAAAATTCATCGAAAATAATTTCGGATAATAAAACGTCGGCTTGAACATTTATTCTAAAAGGTCAACAAAAGTCAACGTGAGACCCGCTTATCTGAACCCGGCGAAAAGTTTACGAAATCCGAACACCCATTTCGATACGAGTTCAACCATACTAGGTTTATCAAATTCCGAGAACGAATTGACCTCCAAATCTTCAATTTAAAGTCTATAAACTTTCTATCATTTTCAACCCAAAACACTAATTTAATGATAAAAATAACAATATATTCGGGTAATTTAACCAAAATTGAGTTAAGAACTCTTACCCCTATGTTTCCCTTGAAAATCTCCCGAAAATCGCCTCTCCCCGAGCTCTAAATCGTCAAAGATGGAAAATTGGACGAAATCCCATTTTCAGAACTAAACTGTGCTACCCAGTCATTCCTCTATGCGATTGCGGAAAAACACCCGCAATCGCGAAGAACAAAATTTTTCCAGCCCTTTTTTACTCTATGCGATCGCGGCCATTCTCCCGCGATCGCGAAGAACAAATTGCCCAACAACCTTGTCCAACTTCTTCCGGACAACCTCTAGTTTAACGGTCATAACGTTTTGTACAGAACTCCAAATAATGAATGGTTTGACTTTCTGAAAACTAGACACCAAGAGATACAACTTTCATGTTTTGGTTATCTCCTAATTCCTTATAGATATAGAAATATAGGCTTCCAAATTCAACCCTGTTCTTCGTCGCGATTTCCAAATGCTTCCCAGACAGACTGTAGTATATCAACCATAACCTTTGGTACGCAACTCCAAATAACAATTGGTTTAATATTATAAAAACTAGACACAAAGGTCTACAAATGTTATTTACGGATCATCTCCAAATTTCTTATAGATTGCGAGATATAAGCTTTCGAAATTGGGTTAGTGCAACAGAAAATTTCCTCAATGCGATCGCGGTTCACTGGCCATTTTCCCCCATTTTTTGCTTCGCGATCGCGGCCAATTCCACGCGATCGCATAGCACACTACCATAGCCAAAAACCAGCAACTATAAATGGCCTAGAAATGGTCCGAAACCACCCCGAAACTCACCCGAGCCACTCAGGACCCCGTACGAACATAACAACAAGTCTCAAAACATATTACGGACTTAGTCGAAACCTCGAATAACATCAAATAACGTTAAAATTACGAATCATACCCCAATTCAAGTTTAATGAACTTAGAAATTTCAAGTTTCCACAAACGACACCGGGACCTATCAAATCAATCCGAAATGACTTCAAATTTTGCACACAAGTCATAAATGACATAACGAAGCTATTCAAATTTCTAGAATCGGATTCCGATCCCGATATCAAAATGTCAACCTCACGGTCAAACTTTTCAAAAATTCATCTTTTGCCATTTCAAGCCAAATTCCTCTACAGACCTCCAAATAATTTTTCGGACAATATCCTAATACACATAACAACAGTGAAATGCCACCCATATACCCATATAATATCAAAAGTGGAATGCCACCCTTATATCCTCAAGATAACAACTCACATAACACAACAATTACACGGAAAATTATCACGGCAATATAACACAATTAATTCATATTACAGTTTTCTCAATGGCCATAACCAATTCCAAAGTTACAACAAATAGCTAAGGCTCCACACAATATGTATAAGACCTCAAAAATAATCAACAGAGATAGAAATTAATTAGCATAAGGCAACACATTCATTAAACCAAATTCTCAATAATTACGTAAACACCTCTTCTTAAGTTCATTTAATTAATTATTTGCAGAGGAAAAATCCATAATGAAATTAAATTCCAAGAATATCAAACCATCAAACTCACAGAATTCACATAAATATACGGGTAACATTCACATCAAATCGTCATATAAAAATAAATTCAATAAATGCGAATTGAAGCATGGCAAACAGATGATTAAATAAATGCCAACAATTCTCCAATTTACTACAAAATATGCCTAAGACTTTAACTCAATAAAATTTGCACATATAAGCCCGAGTACGTACTCGTCACCTCGCGTATATTTTTTTTTCACATTTCACAAATGGCACATAATACTCGATGCCTAAGGGGTTATTTCCTCACTTGAGGTTAGGCAAGATACTTACCTTGTTGAAGTTAGGCCGATATTCCAAAATAGCCTTCTTGCTTCAATTGACCTCCGGACAGCTCAAATCTATCCAAATTAATTGTATAACTTTATTAAAATTCATCGAAAATAATTTCGGATAATAAAACGTCGGCTTGAACATTTATTCTAAAAGGTCAACAAAAGTCAACGTGAGACCCGCTTATCTGAACCCGGCGAAAAGTTTACGAAATCCGAACACCCATTTCGATACGAGTTCAACCATACTAGGTTTATCAAATTCCGAGAACGAATTGACCTCCAAATCTTCAATTTAAAGTCTATAAACTTTCTATCATTTTCAACCCAAAACACTAATTTAATGATAAAAATAACAATATATTCGGGTAATTTAACCAAAATTGAGTTAAGAACTCTTACCCCTATGTTTCCCTTGAAAATCTGCCAAATATTGCCTCTCCCCGAGCTCCAAATCGTCAAAGATGGAAAATTGGACGAAGTCCCATTTTCAAAACTTAAATCTGCTACCTAGTCATTTCCTCTATGTGATCGCGGCAAAACACCCACGATCACAAAGAACAAAATTTTTCCAGCCATTTTTTACTCTATGCGATCGCGGCCATTCTCCCGCGATTGCGAAGAACAAATTCCCCAACAGCCTTGTCCAACTTCTTCCAGACAACCTCTAGTTTAACAGTCGTAACCTTTTGTACAGAACTCCAAATAATTAATGGTTTAACTTTCTGAAAATTAGACACCAAGAGATACAACTTTCATGTTTGGGTTATCTCCCAATTCCTTAGTGATATAGATATATAGGCTATCAACCCTGTGCAACACAAATTTCTTCTTCGTGATTTCCAAACGCTTCCCGGACAGCCTGTAGTATATCAACCATACCTTTCGGTAAAAAACTCCAAATAACAATTGGTTTAACATTATAAAAACAAGACTCAAAGGTCTATAACCTTTATTTTTGGATCATCTCCAAATTCCTTATAGATTGCGAGATATAAGCTTTCAAAATCGGGTAAGTGCAGCAGAAAGTTTCCTCTGCGCGATTGCGAAAGGCCTTCCGCGATCGCGGTTAACTGGCCATTTTCCCCCATTTTGTGCTTCGCGATCGCAGCCAATTCAACGCGATCGCATAGCACACTGTCGTAGCCAAAAACCAGCAACTATAAATGGCCTAGAAATGGTCCGAAACCACCAAGAAACTCACCCGATCCACTCGGGACCCCGTACGAACATCACAACAAGTCTCAAAACATATTACAGACTTAGTCGAAACCTTGAATAACATCAAACAACGTTAAAATCAAAATCATACCCCAATTCAAGTTTAATGAACTTTGAAATTTCAAGTTTCCACAAACGACGTCGGGACCTATCAAATCAATCCGAAATGACTTCAAATTTTGCACACAAGTCATAAATGACATAACGAAGCTATTCAAATTTTCAGAATCGGATTCCGACCCCGATATCAAAATGTCAACTCCCCGGTCAAACTTTTCAAAAATTCGTCTTTCGCCATTTCAAGCCAAATTCCTCTACAGACCTTCAAATAATTTTTCGGACAATATCCCAATACACATAGCAACAGTGAAATGCCACCCTTATACCCACATAATATCAAAAGTGGAATGCCGCCCTTATATCCTCAAGATAACAACTCACACAACACAACAATTTACACCAAAAATTATCACGGCAACATAACAAAATCAATTCATGTTACAGTTTTCTCAATGGCCACAACCAATTCCAAAGTTACAACAAATCAATTAGTTTGACAACAAATAGCCGAAGGCTCCACACAATAAGTATAAGACCTCAAAAACAATTAACAGAGATAGAAATTACTCAGCATAGGGCTACACCTTCATTAAATCAAATTTTCAATAATTACGTAAACACCTCTTCTTAAGTTAATTTAATTAATTATTTGCAGAGGGAAAATCCCGAGTACGTTCTCGTCACCTCGCGTACACGGCTTTTCATATATCACAAATGGCACATAAGACTCGATGCCTAAGGGGTAATTCCCCCACTTGAGGTTAGACAATACACTTACCTTTTTGAAGTTAGGCCGATATTCCAAAATAGCTTTCTTGCTTGAATTGACCTCCGAACAACTCAAATCTATCCAAATTAATTGTATAACTTCATTAAAATTTATCAAAAATAATTTCGGATAATAAAACGTCGACTTGAAAATTTATTCAAAAAAGTCAACAAAAGTCAACTCTCGGAACCCGGCGGAAATTTTACGAAATCCGAACACCCATTCCGATACGAGTTCAACCATACCAATTTTATCAAATTTTCGATAACGAATCGACCTCCAAATCTTCAATTTAAAGTCTATAAAGTTTCTACCATTTTGAACCCAAAACACTAATTTAATGATAAAAATAATCATACTATATTCAGGTAATTTAACCAAAATTGAGTTAAGAACTCTTACCACTAGGTTTCCCTTGAAATTCTCCCGAATATCGCCTCTCCCCGAGCTCCAAATCGTCAAAGATGGAAAATTGGACGAAGTCCCATTTTCAGAACTTAAATCTGTTGCCCAGTCATTTCCTCTATGCGATCGTGGCCAAAACACCCGCGATCGCGAAGAACAAAATTTTTCCAGCCCTTTTTTACGCTATGCGATTGAGGCCATTCTCCCGCGATTATGAAGAACAAATTCCCCAACAGCCTTGTCCAACTTCTCTGGACAACCTCTAGTTTAACGGTCATAACTTTTTGTACATAACTCCAAATAATGAATGGTTTAACTTTCTGAAAACTAGACACCAAGAGATACAACTTTCATGTTTGGGTTATCTCCCAGTTTCTTATAGATATAGATATATAGGCTTCAAAAGTCAACCCTGTGCAACACAAATTTCTTCTTCGCGATTTCCAAATGCTTCCCGGAAAGCCTGTAGTATATCAACCATACCTTTTGGTACACAACTCCAAATAACAATTCGTTTAATATTATAAAAACAAGACACAAAGGTCTACAACTTTTATTTTTGGATCATCTCCAAATTCCTTATAGATTGCGAGATATAATCTTTCAAAATCGGATAAGTGCAGCAGAAAGTTTCCTCTACGCGATCGCGAAAGGCCTTCCGCGATCGCGGTTCACTGGCCATTTAATCCCTTTTTGGGCTTCATAATTGCGGCCAATTCCACGCGATCGCATAGCACATTGCCGTTGCCAAAAACCAGCAACTATAAATGGCCTAGAAATGATCCGAAACCACCAAGAAACTCACCCGAGCCACTCGGGACCCCGTACGAACATAATAACAAGTCTCAAAACATATTACGTACTTAGTCGAAACCTTGAATAATATCAAACAACGTTAAAATCACGAATCATACCCCAATTTAAGTTTAATAAACTTTGAAATTTCAAGTTTTCACAAATGACACTGGGACCTATCAAATCAATCCGAAATGACTTTAAATTTTGGAAACAAGTCATAAATGACATAACAAAGCTATTCAAATTTTCAGAATCGGATTCCGACCCCGATATCAAAATGTCAACCCCCCGGTCAAACTTTCCAAAAATTCATCTTCTGCCATTTCAAGCCAAATTCCTCAACAGACCTCCAAATAATTTTTCGGACAATATCCCAATACATATAACAACAGTGAAATGCCACCCTTATACCCACATAATATCAAAAGTGGAATGCCGCCCTTATATCCTCGAGGTTAGACAATACACTTGCCTTTTTGAAGTTAGGCCGATATTCCAAAATAGCCTTCTTGCTTGAATTGACCTCCGGACAGCTCAAATCTATCCAAATTAATTGTATAACTTCATTAAAATTTATCAAAAATAATTCCGGATAATAAAACGTCGACTTAAAAATTTATTCAAAAAAGTCAACGCGTGGCCCGCCTCTCGGAACCCGGCGGAAATTTTACGAAAGCCGAACACCCATTCCGATACGAGTTCAACCATACAAATTTTATCAAATTCCAATAACGAATCGACCTCCAAATCTTCAATTTAAAGTCTACAAAATTTCTACAATTTTCAACCAAAAACACTAATTTAATGATAAAAATAATAATATATTCGGCTAATTTAACCAAAATTGAGTTAAGAACTCTTACCCCGATAATTCCCATGAAAATCTCACGAATATCGCCTCTCCCCGAGCTCCAAATCGTCAAAGATGGAAAATGGGACGAAGTCCCATTTTCAGAACTTAAATCTGCTGCCCAGACATTTCCTCTATGCGATGGCGGAAAAACACCTGCGATCGCGAAGAACAAAATTTTTCCAGCCCTTTTTTACTCTATGCGATCGCGACCATTCTCCCACGATCGCGAAGAACAAATTCCCCAACAGCCTTGTCCAACTTCTTCTGAATAGCCTCTAGTAAAACGGTCATAACGTTTTGTATATAACTCCAAATAATGAATGGTTTAACTTTCTGAAAACTAGACACCATGTTTTGGTCATCTCCTAATACCTTATAGATATGGATATATAAGCTTTCAAAGTCAACCGTGTGCAACACAAATTTCTTCTTCGCGATTTCCAATCTCTTCCCGGAAATCTTGTAGTATATCGACCATAACCTTTGGTACACAACTCTAAATAACAATTAGTTTAATTTTCTAAAAACTAGACACAAAGGGCTACAACTTTCAATTTTGGATCATCTACAAATTCCTTATAAATTGCGAGATATAAGCTACAAAATCGGGTCAGTGCAACAGAAAATTTCCTTTACACGATCGCGAAAGGCCTTCCGCGATCGCAATTCACTGGCCATTTTCCCCCATTTTGTGTTTCGCGATCGCGGCCAATTCCACGCGATCGCATAGCACACTGCTGTAGCCAAAAATCAGCAGCTATAAATGGCCTAGAAATGGTCTGAAATCACCCCGAAACTCACCCGAGCCACTCGGGACCCCGTCCGAACATACCAACAAGTCTCAAAACATATTGCGGACTTAGTCGAAACCTCGAATAATATCAAACAATGTTAAAATAACGAATTTTCATATGTATGCCCATCACCACATCTCTGGTCTTAATAGTTGTTCATAATCTATTACAACATCGCCAATTAGCCTCATATTAACCAAAACCTTGTTTCGAACTTTCACAACACTGACAACAAAATGTGAGGCATGAATACCTCATAACTATTTACCCGACTTAACGAGTCACAATTAACGCCACCTGGGCACTCACCTCGTAGGCTAAAACTCAATAATTATAGCACAATTATGGCACGGAAACACATAAAAGAATTATCACATAAGCCTATTAGGCATAACTCCCTATTAGTACTATAGTACGAATTAAACTTCACAAAGGGAGAATTTAAACTCATAAATATTTCACCACAAGGACCTCGTCCTTATATAACTTCCACTGCGGCTCGTAGCCCGGTTTAAATATTTCACATTATATAAAAATACGAGGATCTCGTCCTCAACTCCGAATCACAAGTATTTTGCACATTGTGCCAACTGAAATTTCAATTTCCTTTCTTTTTTTTTCAATAAATTTCGTAACATTTTTCGTAACACATAATGAACCCTCATACCGGTAGGGCATATAATTCATAAAATTGGAATCAATTATTCCAAAACACATCAAACCCATTGTAATGAATAATAAAAATTACTTTTGGACTTATAGCCCTCATTAGTGCCCAAAAATAAAAATGACAGACACGGGCTCACATATTCAAATCTCCCAACAGGGATAAACATATAAGTGGGTCACAAAAATACGAAGCTCACCCATAAGCGGAGCATAATAGGAGGACTCACCTCAAAATTCAGAACCGAATCAAATTAAGGAATATATCCTTTTATAACAGATCACAATCATACCTGTAACTACACCATCTGGTGTATCGGCCTTAGCCAATTCATAGCAATTATAACAACGGGTTGGGCCTCCACCTCTTAGGCTTCCTCTACCCACCTGTCCTCCAACCCTAACTGGCTATACGTTAAGTATTAACTGGAAAAAAGCTTGTAGCCGGAGTATTCTGATGAAATCTGCCTCTCCCAAGTTTGGGATAATCTCTCATGATGTGCCTAGTATCACCACACTGATAATAACCTCTTTGCTGGTTTGGATGCTCATACTGAGTCTGTGCCAGATAAATAGAATAACCATTATAGGAACCCTGTATCGGTGGTGTACTAAAAGAACTTGCTGTACCACCCTGAATATTGTGACCCCGCTGATACTGAAATATAGAATTATTAAGGACGCGGGAATACTGCAAGCCCCAGCATCATCCCATACAAATCTCACATCTTAATCATATACAAGTTTTGGAGAACCTTTCAATACCACATAAATACATCTCAGGCCAAAACTGATATAACACATGACCTCACTATCTAATCGTTGATCGCAATCTGATCATTGATAGACCGAGTACGTACTCGTCACCTCGCGTACACGGCTTTTCACATTTCACAAATGGCACATAAGACTCGATGCCTAAGTGGTAATTCTCCCACTCGAGGTTAGGCAATACACTTACCTTTTTGAAGTTAGGCCGATATTCCAAAATATCCTTCTTGCTTGAATTGACCTCCGGACAACTCAAATCTATCCAAATTAATTGTATAACTTCATTAAAATTTATCAAAAATAATTTCGAATAATAAAATGTCGACTTAAAAATGTATTAAAAAATGTCAATGGGGGGACTACCTCTTGGAACCCGGCGAAAATTTTACGAAATCCGAATATCCATTCCGATACGAGTTCAACCATACCAATTTTATCAAATTCCGATAACGAATCGACCTCCAAATCTTCAATTTAAAGTCTAAAATTTCTACCATGTTCAACCAAAAACACTAATTTAATGATAAAAACAATAATATATTCGGGTAATTTAACCAAAATTGAGTTAAGAACTCTTACCCTGATGTTTCCCTTGAAAATCTCCCAAATATCGCCTCTCCTCGAGCTCCAAATCGTCAAAGATGGAAAACATAACTTAAATCTGCTGCCCAGACATATCCTCTATGCGATGGCGGCAAAATACCCGCGATCGTGAAGAACAAAATTTTTCTAGCCCTTTTTTACTCTATGCGATCGCGGCCATTCTCCCGCGATCGTGAAGAACAAATTCCCCAACAGCCTTGTCCAACTTCTTCTGGATAGCCTCTAGTATAATGGTCATAACGTTTTGTACATAACTCTAAATAATGAATGGTTTAACTTTCTGAAAACTAGACACTAAGAGCTACAACTTTCATGTTTTGGTCATCTCCTAATACCTTATAGATATGGCTATATATGCTTCGAAAATCAGCCCTGTGCAACATAAATTTCTTCTTCGCGATTTCCAATATTTTCCCTATAGTATATCAACCATAACCTTTGGTACACAACTCTAAATAACAATTGGTTTAATTTTATAAAAACTAGACACAAAGAGCTACAACTTTCAATTTTGGATCATCTGCAAATTCCTTATAAATTGCGAGATATAAGCTTCCAAAATCGGGTCAGTGCAACAGAAAATTTCCTCTATGCCATCGTGAAAGGCCTTCCACGATCGAAATTCATTGTCCATTTCCCCCTACTTTGTGCTTCGCGATCGCGGCCAATTCCACACGATCGCATAGCATACTGTTGTAGCCAAAAACTAGCAGCTATAAATGGCCTAGAAATGGTCCGAAACCACCCCGAAACTCACCCGAGCCACTCGGGAACCCGTCCGAACATAACAACAACTCTCAAAACATATTGCAGACTTAGTCGAAACCTCGAATAATATCAAACAATGTTAAAATCACGAATCATATCCCAATTCAAGTTTAATGAACTTTGAAATTTCAAGTTTTCACAAACGACGCTGGAACCTATCAAAACAATCCAGAATGACTTCAAATTTTGCACATAAGTCATAAGTGACATAAGGAAGCTATTCAAATTTTCAGAATTGGATTCTGACCCCGATATCAAAGTGTCAACCCCCCGGTTAAACTTCCCAAAAATTCATCTTTCGCCATTTCAAGCCAAATTTCTCTACAGACCTCCAAATAATTTTTCGGACACGCTCTTAAGTCCATAATCACCATACAGAGCTATTGACATCATCAAAATTCCATTCCGGAATCATTTGCTCAAAAGTGAACTCTCTGGTCAACTCTTTCCATTTAAGCTTGTAAATAAGGATTGTTCTTTTAATTTAATTCCGAATCTTTAGTAAATCAAACTAGACCACACCTGCGGGTCATAATACATATTGCGAAGTTGCTCGAGACCTTAAGTCACTGAACGAGGCATTAATTCTTAAAACGAGAAGCCGGGTCGTTACAATAAATAAGCAATATTTATGATCGCCATTTAACTATGACATAAATATAATTGTTTCTTTATTTTAAAGTCCAACTCATTTTTTATTGGCAAATAGGCATGTGCCTATAAGAAAAATGTGCTTGGCAGAGATTTATTCTTAGTCTCCAAGTTTGGATAAGTGGTGGAGATCTCTTGTAAGTTGGCCATTTAGCCTTCGTGAACTTGCAAGACTTAGTTTAATTTCTTCTATAAATATTGTTGTTGTTCTCATTTTCTAAACACACCAAAAATTCAAGAGCTTGTGATGACCCAATAGGTTGTTTTGAGTACTAGCCTTAATTTTTGTGTAACAAAATATCATGTAGATCCATTTGATGTCATACGACATGCATGCGTGGCCCGTATCATTTTTCAAAAAACGTTTATGTGAAATTTTGAAGAAACGTGATTTTTGACTTAATATAAGGTTTGAGTTGACTACGGTCAATGTTCTTAGTAAACGACCTCGAATCGATGTCTTGACAATTCTGGTAGGTTCGTATGATATTTTTGGACTTGGACACACGTCTGGTAGGGGTCCTGGGTGACCTGAGCGTGTTTCAGCGTATTATGTGAAAAATTAGAAAAATGAGTTTCAAAGTTCAAAGTTGAAAAATGAGTTTCAAAGTTGCGAGTTTAAATGATGTTGTTATACTTGTGTGAATGTTCGAATTATATCCCGAGCGACTCAGGTGAGTTTTGGATGTGTTATGGTTGAGTTTGGAACTGCTGAGAGTGTGAAGTTGCAGGTCTCGCCTTTGCGAGAACCTGATTGCAATTGCGAGCCTCGCATTTGCGATGTCAGGCTCGCAAATGCAAATATGGGCTGGGGGATGAGTTTTTGCATTTGCGAAAAAAGGTTCACTTTTGCAAACTGAGATGTGATCGCTTTTGCAGCTCTTGTGTTGCATTTGCGATACTGTGTAATGTAGAGCAGCTTCACATTTTCGAAGCTTGGCTCGCATTTGTGAGTAGGGTGCCTTCACAAATGTGAACAAAATGTCACATTTGCGAATACTATAAGGCTGATACACTGATCGTATTTGCCATCAGTGGTTCACTTTTGTGATGGTCACAATTGCGAATAAGAGTTTGCAATTGCGACATCTGCAGCTAGGTAAAAATGGAGAATTTCGGGACTTAGTTTATTTTACACCATCTTTCAACCCTAACCTCTTTAGAGGTAATATTTTAAGAATAGCTTCTCCCAAAATTTATTGGTAAGCAACTTTAACTAGTTTTCAATCAATTTTAACTACTTTTTCATGAATTTTAACATCAAATCTATGAATCTCAAAGTAGATATTAAGGGTTTTGGGTAGAATTTAACAATTTTGTAAAATTGAGATTTAGACTTCAAATTGAGGTCGGATTAAAAAAGAATTTACATAACCGGACTCGGGGATAAATGGGCAATCGGGATTTGGTTAGAATCTTGATTTTCGACCAAGCGAGTCTGGGATTGACTTTTGTTGAATTTTTTAAATATGATAAAAATTGAATTTTTTTCATTCGTGGGCAGTTTCTAAAGCTTATTTTGGATTGTTTGAATGATATTTGGCTAGATTCGGTTGGTTTTGAGGCTTTTTCTAAAGGAAAAGCCATGGCTGATTGTTGATTTGGGTTCCGGAAAGAGGTAAGTATCGTGGTTAACCTTGACTTGAGGGAATTAGGACTTGATTGGTCTATTTGCAACTCGATTTATGTATGGGGATGACGTATATGCAAGGCAACAAGTGTATATAAGTTGTCATGGGTTAAGCATGTGTGGCGCTACTTAGTTATTTGCCTTCTATTACTTCATGCCTTCATTTATTCCATGTTACTACGTGTTATATACTTTAATTATACTTGCCTTTACTTGTTAAATTCATGCTTTTATTCATTACATGCCTTAATTTGCTATGTGTTTCCATGTATCCGTGCCTTCATTTATTGATCGCCTTTACTTGCTCCATGTTTTTATATGTTGTTAGATAGCCGCTTCTACTTGTCTTACGCCGTTTATTTGTTTAATTCTTTTGTTGCATTTCATTGTGAAATATGTCATAGTTGATTGTAATATTGTACATACATGTTATATGTAGGATCAGTTTGCACGCTGCAATAGAGAATGATATGAAATATATGATATCAGGTTGCACGCCGCAACGGTATTAATATGAAATTTGGGACCGGGTTGCATGCTGCAACGATATTAATATGACATGTGTGGATCGGATTGTACGCCGCAATGGTATTGATATGAAATTTGGGATCGGTTGGCACGCTGCAATGGTATTGATTATTATATATGGGATCAGGTTGCACGCCGCAACGGTACCGGTATATATTAATGTGTGGGTTGAGTTGCGTGCTACAACGGAGAAGATATATTTCATGATTATTCTTGGCTGTTGGTTTTTTAACTGTGTTATGTTGTGAATTTGGGCGTAGATAATATTCTAGGGCCCTCTATTATGTATTTCATGTTCCGATTTTCATGTTAATCGTTGTCTCTTTATTCTGTTATTGTTTCTACTTATACTCATACAAGTTTATAGGGAGTGCCTTGTTATATCCTCGTCACTACTTTGTGAAGGTTAGGCTCGCACTTATGGAGTACATGGGGTCAGTTGTACTCATACGACACTTCTGTACTTCTTGTCCAGATTCTGGTGTTGGTCCTAGTGGCGCTTAGTGGAGGTTCTTGTTCAGACTGTCATTATCTGGAGACTTGATATGTAGTTGCATGGCATTCGCAGACCCTGAAGTCCCTTTCTTATCTTTTATACTCATGGACGGTTGTACTCATGGACATTTGTATTTAATTTCGGACCTTGTTTGTAGCATGTTTAGCAGCTCATGTACTTGTGACATGTAACGACCCAACCGATCATTTTGAGCATTTGTATTCAGTTCGGTGGTTTGAGATCATGAGTTTCTTCATATGGTGTATTATTAATTGTGGTGTATGGTCGATTTTGCTCTTCGAGTTGTTCGGAATTGATTTAGAAGAATGATTCTTATTTACGAGGCTTAAAGTTGGAAGAGTTGACCAAGTTTGACTTTTGCATATTTGACCTCAGATCGGTGTTTTGATGATTTTGTTAGGTCTGGATGGTGAATTTGAACTTGAGCGTATGCCCGGATTTGCAATTGGATATTACTAGAAGGTTTTGGCACTATTTGGCAAAAGTTGGCAATTTAAAGGCTCGGAATGTTCTAAAGTTTGATCGTGAGTTGACTTTGGTTCTATTAGGTGCAGATTGTTATTCGAGGAGTTGGAAAAGGTTCGTTATGTCATTTGAAATTTATTTGCAAAATTTGAGGTGATTCCGAGTTGTTTAGACGTGTTCGGTGCAAGATTGGAAGTTGAAAAATCAAAATTGTTCATTAAGCTTGATTTGGGGTACGATTCGTAGTTTTGATGTTATTATGTGTGATTTGAGGCCTCGAGTAGGTATGTGTTATGTTTTGGGACTTGTTGGGTTGTTCGAACGGGGTCTCAAGGGGCTCGGGTGAGTTTCGGACGTGTTTCAGATCATTTCACCACATGGATTGGGGTAAATATTTTTTACTCAGTTTTGATAGTATTTCATGATTCTTATCTTCGATTTTGTCATTTGATTGATGGTTCTAAAAGAGAAATGGGGGGGGGGGGTTATGTAAAATTTTCTAAAGTGATTAATTAAGTTTTGAACATCGATTCGGAGTCGGATTTGAGTGAAATTAGTATGGTTGGACTAGTATTTGAATGGGTTATCAAAATTTGTTAGTTTTGTCGAGTTTCAAAGTGCGAGCATGGGTTAACCTTTTGGTTGACTTTGAGTATTTGATTAAAGATTCGACCTTCATCGCTTGGATTTATTTTCATGGCATATTTGATGTTTTTGAGTTGCTTTTTTCTCGTTTCAGGTCGTTCTGAGGTTAATTTGTGTAGGATGGCATTTCTACAGTATTGTTTGGCTTGCTAAATATTTGATTTGGTTTGTTCTGAGGGTAAATACCCGTGAGAACTATTATATTTGAGCTGGGTTGGGGGTGACACACATGCTAGTTGATGGGCGCGTGTGCGTGCACCGAGTTGTTCATGATTTGGGTAGTTCTTAGGCTATTATGTGCCTTGTTTTGCTATCAAACTTCTTTGATATCATATTTTTTCCATTTGTATGACTATGCGAGTTATTATTCATGCTAGAAATGATGTTTAAGTTATCTGCTTCATTGTTTGGGAAATGATAGGGCTGTGTCGCATTTGAGCGAGGCACCTTGAGTGTGTTGAGAGTGAGTGTACTTGATGATATCACGTGAAATTATTTACTTGACATGTATATTTTACATGTAGGCATAAATATATATTTTTCTCACGTTATACGATAATATAACATTTGATGACATGCCGTGTAGGCATAGAGATGTATTTTTCTTATGCTAGACAATATATGACATTTGATGACTTGACATGTGTATTGACATATAGGCATAGAGATGTACTTTTCTCATGCTAATTCGTAAATGTAAAGTCTTATTCTATATTGGTAATTGGAAAAATATAGTTCTTTTGATAAACTCATGTTTAATTAATTTCACTGGTAAGATTTGGACTTGGAATGTTATACTTGAAAAGAAATGTCTACTTTTTCGTAAATGTGAACGAGCTCAGCATAATATCTCTTACGTTATTTACTTTTATTGTCTCCGTTATATTATTATGAATTGTTATTGGCTATTGATGTTGGACTTTGACCATCTTCCGAGCTCGTTACTGCTTTCAACCTCATGTTAGGTTTGTTATTTATTGAGTACATAGGGTCGGTTGTACTTATATTATACTTCTGCACCTTGCGTGCAGATCTTGGAGCTGATATTGTTGTGCATGGCGGGAGTTGGCATTGAAGATGTACCTGCTTTCCAAATATAGCTGCCACTTGTTATTGGTAGCTTTGGATGCGAATTCTGTTTACATATATTTCAAACAAATGTTGTACTTATATTTCATACTAGCCTTGTAAATCTTGTCTTAGTGGCTCGTGACTTGTACTACCAATTCTTGTGATTTTATATAGAAGTTCAATTATTTTATTCATTGGCTCTTATTATTCTCATTTGAGTTGTGTTAAATATTATTTGGCTTAGTTAGCGGGTTGAGTTAGGTTCCATCGCGACAAGATAAATTTTGGGTCATGACAAGTTGGTATCAGAGTTCTGGGTTCATAGGTTCAGAGTCATGAGCAAGTGTCTAGTAGAGTCTTGCGGATCAGTATGATGACGTCTATTCCTATCTTCAAGAGGCTACATGGTATGCAACAAAATTTTCCATCTTTCTTTCCTTATCGTGCGACAGTGATTCCGCTTGAAGCATATATCTTGAACTCATTCCACTCTCTCGTATGTTATGCAATCGCTCGGTATCAGCTGTGCATCTACGACTTATGATTCCATAGATGATGTGCGAGATGTGTTTTTGTGATTTGGTTATGGGCCAGTCTGGAGGACTTGAGGCCAGGTTTAGACCGCAACTTGGGATCGGTAGTTTCAATTGTTTGGATATGTACTTTAGGACTTATATGTCCGGTAGTGTCCCCATGAGTGGGATTGATGGATCAGTGAGTTGTTGGATAGCTATGTGATGAGTATTATATGGCTGAGGTCTGTGCTTAGATGATTTAGATGTCATAGGAAGAGTTTGCTGGGGATGTGAAAGGATTATGGATGCTAGATTTCTATGTTAGATGTGTTATACAGTCTTGAGTTTCCAATGTTTTTAGGGATCTTTAATGTTGTTCATTTGTGGAATGAAGTAAATCCTTATGTCTTGTTGACGAGTTCAGACTCAGGAGGATTAAGTATTGCATAGTGGTCGTGACTATGATGGGGTCATAGAGGGATGCCAGTTGATGCTAAGCATATGGGTTATCTCCTACGGGATGTTTTGAGGTTGTGTGATCCTTGTGATGTTTTTGTGGAGAGTTTTCTTCTACCAATGGGTTATATGTGTTGCAATTGAGTTTGGATTTCTTGAGGATGTTGGCCTGACTATCACAAGAATGAATGTGCATTTAGTAGAAGATTTGAGGGATTTTATGATTAGTGTTACACTATTTTATGAAGGATTTAGTTAAATTACAGTACATGGATTATGGCAGTAATGGAGTAAGGGTATTGTGGGTTATCAGATGTTGTGTTCTATGGCTTTGAGCTAAGTGGGGAAGTCTGCTATCAACGATCAGATTGGATGGTTATGTGTTGTATTAGTTTCGGTCTGAGGCATGTTTGAAGATCAATTATGACTTGTAGAGGTTGATGTTGAAGATGACTCAGGTAAGAAATTTTTGGATGCATGATGTATTACATTTATGGTTGGAAATCTTGAAAAGATTCAGTTTTGTTATTCGTAATGGATGTAATATGTTAAGAAAATAAAGTCACTCGATTGTGTTAAGGTGGGGTTACTTCTTTGGTGTTGCTATGTTAATGGAGCAGATGTCGTCCGGCTTGTTTAGGTAGTGCATTTTAGATTAGAGTAGGGTAGATGACTCTCGAGAAGGTTCTAATGGGTCTAAGATTTATATGTGGTATTTGAGGAATTTTCCGATTTTTCAATGGCTAAGATCTGAGATTTGCATTGGATGGTGTGGGGAATCGCGATATTTCTTTATAGTTATTGATTCTACATTCAGTATCGGAGAGGTTAAGAAAACAACTTCAGATTCACATAAGGTCTCTTCAGAGTGGGTTTCTTGGATGCGGTATTTATGGGTACTTGAGAGGGAATACAATGGCTTATGGGCTTTAGGATGATGAGGTTTCATGCCTGGATCTCTTATAGTGAGCTTTGGGTTAAGGATCGTAGTGTACTGGGAAGGTAAAGTATTAACTTGAAGGAAAGTCGAGAGGGGTTCAAATAAATAGGTCGATTTGGTAGTGGTTTGGGTCAGCATGGTAATAGAAATGATCGATTCTTTTGGTTCTTTTTGCGTAGCGAGGCTTTGTAGGTGTGTTGTGGCAATGCCCTTGGGTGGAAATGGATTTCAAAGAGTTCCCAATGGCTTCAACCATATCTCGAAATGGATATTTTCTATAGTCATGGGGAGTTTGTAGCGCGTTGGGATTTTCTCCTAAATAGGATCAAGTGGAAGGTTTCTGGCTAATTGAGTATGTATCTTGCTTGAGATTCAGAGTTGATAATGGGGTTCTCATATTTTCATATGATGGCATGATAGATGTGGTGCGACATACGAGATTCAGGTTTGCATATACGAGGTTGCGGTTCCATTCGAAGGGAAGGTCATGAGTCCTAGATGGCATGCACGATTTCAGATGTTTAGAAGAACACTGGAACTATTTGGTATCACCTGAGAAGGGTGTGCATTTAAGAAGGGGCACTGTGTTTTGACTTACAAAAGCTTCATTGGTATTATGGTACTCGCCTTGTTGATCGACTGTTGATGTTCAGATATTGCTTTGTGGCAAGAAAGAACTATGGAAATATTTCTCATGACATGATTGTGTGTGAGGGACGTGTTAGTCATTTGAGTGGTGGTGTTGGGATCAGATGAGTATATTCATGTATTCTTGAGGTTTAGGGACCAAACGTTCTCAAAGGTAGACTGTTCCTTGGTTGCGGACTGTGAAAGTGTGCTAAGAGTTGACGATTGATTGTATATTTTATGGATAGGTCACCGTGGATTTTTGGAAGGTTATTTACCTATTTCTATGGATTGGAATTGGTTTTAATACCACGGGTAGGCCTAATGAGAATGTATATTCTATATCGGGTCGGATTTGTTTACTCAACACAACTATTATTGAAGGATATGTCATTGGTGAGAGTTGATCTTATTTGTGTATGTTATGTTCCATGTATTGCTTTTCTATGCTACAATGAGTTGTGATCCAGTTGACCATTTACACACATGATGAACTTCTGTTGGGCCTTGTTGCAGAAATCAAGCGAGATGGCTCTTGGGGTATTGAAGGGTTGATTGCGCCTTGGTTATGTCCTTTCTGTTGTAGTATATTGTCTTATCCATTTTTCCATGGTCATGGTGGTACACTTCGCGTGTTCGTTTTTGATATGTATATGGTTTTTGATTGAGCATGACCAGTGTTTGGATTAGGTCACACATCGCAATAGAGTTATGTTGGGATATAATCCTTTGTGTTTATCTCGTGTGTCTTGGTTCTCCTTTGTATGATAGGTTCATAGCAGTGCGCTTGTGGTCGTATATGTTGAGCTTGTAGTATAGTTCTCTCATTTGATTCTTTTTCCATCATTAGGTATATTCAAGTTGTTGCTTATCTAATGAATAGACTGCACAGTTTGGGGCATATAGATGGTATTGGTGTGTCACGTCAGTTAAGAAACTTGTATTAGATGAGATGAGATTATCGGACTTGGAATGACTGCTACGGATTTAAGGTATGTTTGGAAGAATAACGTCTCTAGTCAGTTTAGAATCTGATAATGGTTCTTATAGGGGGGGGGGGAGCTCCATTACTTGTTGATCTGATGAGTGATTATGAGTTTTTGTGCGTTTCTTTCATCATCGACAGTATACGAAGGTTTAGAACAATGTTTTATTTGATATGAGGTTTGTTATCGGTACCGGGTTTGTTATTGGGCAGTTATTGTGGTCGGAAGTTATGGCTATAGGTACCTAAGTTACGCAGTATATCATGTTATTGTATCCTGGGTTATTGTTATAGCTTGATGCAGCTTGTTTAGGCTTGCACAGTGTATAGATGCGAGAATCGAGTCTTATAATAAGTTTCGGATGTTGGGGATTTGGGTTCTAAGGTTTATGGACTAAGGTTGAAGTAAGTATCTTCAGTTGGTTGTGTTGTTAGGCTTATATGGATTAGAGTGACGTGGGATCACCCATGGTTATGTGTATAGTGAAGTTATATAGTGATTTGATTGCTTTGGAACGACTAATGGCACGTTCGAGGACGAACGTATGTTTAAGTGGGGGAGGGGATGAATTATAATTTTTCTTTTCTTTTGCAAGGTAGTTGACTAATTTTCTTTCTAGTCGACTAGATTCTTGATGTGAGAGATATAAACAAAATATAGAACGATAAATAGCAGAAAGTAAATGACACTAGATGTTTTATACTGGTTCGGATTCAAAGTGAATCATACGTCTAGTCCCCTTGGGTTGCAAGGGTTTTCTCTTTCAAGTATTTGAAATCTTTTGATACATGTATGTTGGTGTTGTTATACACTAACGACATCGTCACGATAATAGTACTTTTCTTACTTCTTGATACAATGCCTCACTAGTAATTTTTCTCTCTTTCTTCTCTCCTTAGTTACTCAGTAAATCTAGAATAGACTACAATGCTTATTTAGAGTAGAACAAAAAGATTGATAGTGGTTTGATCAAAGTATGTTCTTCCTTTTCATCTCTTGTTGTATATATGTGATTTGAACGCCAATCTTCTAGGCGTGACAGATCCATAGATGGTGGGCAACCCAAGGGAGTTGATACTCATAATCAATCAAGATTAATTTCTTCTAAGAATAAGATAAAACTTCCTTTACTTGGTCTGTTGCTTCTGTGGTTGAATTTCCTTTGCAAGCCGTTTCTTCCTTGATATATGTGATTGATTATTTTTCGTAAATTTTCCATACAGTTTGATTGATAAGCCTTTCGTAAATAGCTGAAATCAAATATTTGTTTTCCATGAAGCTCGCAATCACAACATGATTAATTCCTTGATTCTTGCTTGTAGATCTTTAGTAGAATCTTGACTTCTTCATTATTGGTACCCTTCCGTTTTCCTTCCAGCTTTCTTCTTTGGAATTGTTCTCCTGCAAATAGAAGTAAGTTATTTTCCATCATTAAAACGTATATCTAACAATCGCTCCCTTTTTTTATGATGGCAAAATAACTTATTCATTTTACTTCCCTATTTATCGTGTCTTCAGTCGACTCCCCTCAACTTGCTGTCAGGTCTTTTGAGTTGGCTCCCCCTCAACCTGTTTCCCATTAGTCGACTCTTGTTTAGTTAGTCGACTTTTTGACTAACTCTTCCTAGCATTTGACTCAAAAGTTTCCTGCAAGTTAGTGTATCTTATTCTCCCCCTTTGGCATCATTCAAAAAGAGAACTAAGAAATATTAACTACTAGCAGATAAGATTAGCATATAGTAAGTTAATTACAGTCATCCATATAGTATCCAAAAGCATACAATATCCAGAACATCCAAAAATTATCTAAACAGCAACATAGTTTATCGACAAAGAAAGTAGGTAAGGGTGTTGCATATAGCTTCTTTGAGACGATCAAAAATTGGGTTCGTTGTGACTGAGATTCCATCAACGCAATCATGAACTTCCTTGAAGGCTTTTACTGCCTTTACTTCGATTTTTAGAACCATGACTCATAGCTTGGACACATTAGAGCTTGTTTCCTTGGTAACTTCATAGATATTGCCAACTGAGGATTGAGTGGTCAGGAGCAGATCTTTGATGGCAGCCAGCTTGTCATCATGTGCAGTTATCTTTGCAAGCAATTCTGGATTGTTGATAGCAGCCTAAGAAGTATCAACCTTTACCTTGGAGCTAGAGGGAACCACTTTGGCTTTAGTTTCCTGCTTCTTTATCCAAGTACTATCCACAACAACATAACACATGCTTACAAACGCTTTATTGTTATAACACTTAGAGGCAGACACAAATGGGTCGTTTGAGAGAGGGATATTGAAGGCTTCGAGGAGGTGAGTGATATACATCATGTAAGGAAGACTCGATGGTTCTTCAGCACATTCGATCATAAAATTAATTACCCAGGAGGACAGCTTCACTTTGTGCTTGGTGAGAAGGTAGTAGACCAAAAATGTGTCTCTTTGAGATAAAGTGGTGTAGGATCATGTTCTGAGAAGAATTGTAGTGGCAACAATATGGGAAATAATACGGGTTTCAAAGTTGATGTCACTAGGTCCTAGTTGATTTTGCAAAGGATCTGATAAGGAATTAACAAGATATTGTTTGGCTTGTTCAAACGACACTTCAAAATATTCAGGCCAGGAGTGTTTAAACAAAGCAGAGTAATTGAAACTTTTACACTTAAACAGAGAATCAAAGGTATAACAGTCTTGCATGATACGCTGACTCAGCACAAGTGACTCAATTTTAACAGATTTGTGGGAACGAAGTTCTGCATAGAACATGCGAACAAGATCTTCATAGACTTTTGGAGGGGTTAGAACAAAGAAATTTTCCCATTCTTGAAAACTAAATAAGTCTTTTACCTTGCAATTAAGGGCTTCCATCTCTTCCAGATTGATGATTCTTCCATGAGCAATTGATTTCCCTTGAAATTGACAAACTTGTCTCTGTTGGGTGAATTCCAATAGTTCAACTCTGACTCTAGCACACTATCCAAGTCTATCTTCAATTTCTTTGGGGTGTAAGATTATACTCCTTCTTTCATGGGACTCTTTCCTAGGGCTTTTTCGGTTCGATCATCATCAGAGAGGTCTCCTTGAGAAGATGAGAAACCCTTAGAGTGGTCAGACCCAATGGTAACTAGTTCTAATGGTTGATGAGGGGTTTTCCCATTGGACCGGGTGCTTTAGCAAGTGGAGGAAGAAGGGTTAGGGTGGAGATTACAAAGTGAGGGATTAAGGAAGAGGAAGACTTATAAAGATGAAGAGAGGCGTGAAAAGGTGGGATTGAACCGATGTGACTGATGGGTACATAGAAAGGGAACAAGCACAACTGATTGATTCAGTTTCCTTCTCAGTTTACTAAAAAGGTAGAAATAAGGGCTAAAAACGGAGGCTCTTAATTAATGCAACAAACAGTAATAATGAGATACACAGTACAAAAAGATTATCTACCAAAATCACTAAAGCACACAATCTTTGAAAAGTACAGAAATTCCTAAGGCTTAATTAGAGAAAGTAATAATGCCAAGTAAGTCCCTAAGGTTTTGAAATCTGTCCTCTAGAAGAGGCTTAGTGAAAATATCAGCTAATTGATTTTAAATACTAACAAATGATAATTTAATGTCACCCTTAAGAATATGATATCTAATAAAATGATGCTTGATATCTATATGCTTTGCTATAGAATGATGCACTGAATTGTTTGATAGAAAGATAGCACTAGAATTATCACAGCAAATTTTAACAGGTTTAAAGAACATATCATAGTCACTAAGTTGGTGAGTCATCCAGAGTAGTGGAGCGCAACATTGTCCGATGGCAATGTATTCAGCCTTAGTTATAGATAATACAACTGATCCCTGTTTCTTACTGTTCCAGGAGATGGGTGATTTTCCAAGTAATTGACATGTTCCACTTGTGCTTTTCCTATCAGCTTTATCTCTTACAAGATCTACATCTGAAAAACCTTCAAGCTTAAAATTGTTAAGGCGTGGATATCATAAACCATGGGAAGTAGTCCCAATGAGATATCTAATAATTCATTTTAGTGTTGTTAAGTGAGACTCCTTAGGAGCTGATTGGAACCTGGCACACCTACACACACTAAACATTATGTCAGGATGACTGGCAATTAAGTAAACTATTCAATCATTCCACGATATTTTGATTCATCCACCGATTTTCCTTTCTCATATTTGTCAAGAGATATATCTGGACTCATGGGAGTTCCAAGTGCTTTTGCATTGCTCAATCCAAATTTTTGTATCAGCTCCTTCGTGTACTTTGTCTGACATATAAAGATACATTCATCCGATTGATGCATTTGTAGCCCAATGAAGAAAGTCAGTTCTCCCATAATGCTCATTTCAAACTCATTTTGCATGAAATGTGAGAATTCCTTGCATAGAACTAGATTAATACTTCCAAATATAATATCATCGACATACATTTGAATAGTGAGATTACCTAAAGATGACCTTTTAATAAAGAGAGTAGTATCGAACTTACCTCTTGAGAAGCCATGACTAACCAGAAATAAACTTAGTCTTTCATACCAGGCTCTAGGTGGTTGTTTTAGCCCTTAGAGAACCTTAGTCAACTTAAACACATAGTAAGGAAATTGTGAGTTTTCAGATCCAGAAGGTTGTTTAACATAGACCTCCTTATCAATGAAACTATTTAAAAAATCATTTTTAACGTCCATTTGAAATAATTTAAAACCTTTAAAAGAAACATATGCAAGCAAAGTATGAATTGATTCTAACCGAGCTCATCGGAGCGATGGTTTCGTCATAGTCGACTCCTTCCTGTTGAGAGTAGCCCTGGACGACTAGTCTTGCTTTGTTTCTCACAACTTTTCCTTCTTCATTCAGCTTATTTCTGAATACCCATTTGGTTTCTATGATTGTTGTGTTTGCTGGTTTGGGTACCAATGTCCAAACTTGATTTTTGTCAAGATGATCAAGTTCTTCTTGCATAGCCTGTACCCGGCTTGAGTCTTTCAAAGCTTCATCAACTTTCTTTGTCTCTATTGAGATATGAGTGCAATGTTAGCCTTTTTCATTAGAGCTCCTCTTGTTTTTATCCCATTAGTTGGATTTCCTATAATAAACTTCTGAGGATATTCAGGTTCGCTTCTCCATTCATTTGGTACTGCTTCAGTATGTTGATAGTCGACTCAGTCTGAGATTTAGCATGCTCGCTGATATCTTCATTAGTCTACTGTGGGATTTCATTTCCACTGTCAGCAGATTCTTTTGGGTTGATCTGTTCACTAATCTTGGATTGATTTTGACTGATCTCTTCATCACCTGCAAGAACTCCTTTCTCGGCCATAGAGTTATTATCATCAAAGATAACATGAACTGATTCCTCTACACATAGAGTACGCTTATTATAAATTCTAAAGGATCTACTATTATTAGAGTAACCGAGAAATATACCTTTATCACTTTTTTGATCAAACTTACCAAGATTGTCCTTATCATTATTGTGGACAAAACATTTTTTTCCAAAGGGATAAAATTATCCAATTTTAGGTCTCTTACCTTTTCATAGTTCATATGGAGTCTTCTTCAGAATGGGTCGAATTAAACACCTGTTAAGAATATGACATGATGTGCTGACTGCTTCTGCCTAGAAGTAGTTTGGTAGGGAGTGCTCCAGTATCATGGTTCTAGCCATGTCATGCAGAGTTCTATTTTTACGTTCAACCACTCAATTTTGTTGTGTTGACCTTGGTGCTAAGAAATTATGAGTGTAGCCTTGGTCATTGCAGAATTCCTCAAATGATTTGCTTTCAAATGCTCCCCCATGATCACTCTAAATAGTTGAGATAAGGTACCCCTTTTCTCTTTCTATCTTTTTACAGAAGATCTCAAATTTATTTAGAGCTTCATCTTTGTGAGCCAGAAATATTACCTATATAAAACGCGAGTAGTCATCAACAATAACAAAAGCATACCTTTTTCCTCATATACTGGCAGTTCTAATAGGTCTAAACAAATCCATATGCTATAGCTGAAGAGGTTTGATTGTGGAAACAATATCCTTGGGTCAGAAAGAGTTTCTAGTTCGCTTACCAAGCTGACATGCATCACATACATGATTTCTAGAGTAGTTGAGCTTAGGAACTCCAATGACTAATTCATGCTTGGATAGTTTTTCAATCAAATACATGATATCATAACCAAGATTTTTGTACCAAAGCCAAGGATCACCAATGATGGATGCTAAACAGATATGACTGTCCAGATTATCAATGCAATCTAAAATTTATACATTTTCCTACCTCTTTCCCGGAAGGATGATTTTACTTGATTCGTCTTCAATAGCACACCTAGTTTTCTTGAATTTCATTTCATATCCAGAATCGCATAACTGACTGATGCTTAACAGATTGTAGTTTATCCCGTCTATAAGATAAAATTTAGTAATACCACATTTATTGTTAAAAGGAACAGTTCCGATACTGATAATATTACTTTTTGAGTCATCGCCAAACTTAACGTTTCCTCCATTGATCTTTGTAACTTCTTTGAAGAGATTTTTGTCGCCTATCATGTGGCTAGAACATGCAATGTCGAGATACCACTTTTCTTTTAAACTTTTCCTGTGGTATTCCTCACTTGTCTCACCGCGTGCAATGAAGCAATTTTTAGTTTCTTCTTTACAGTCATCGTCTGATACATCTTCATCAGTCCAGCAGCCAGAGTATTTGTTCATATCATTTTTCAATATGGTCATAAAGTATAAATTTGCTATTTCTTTATGCTCTGAGCTATCTTCATCACACCAGCTTTCGAAGGATTTGTTCTTGGTAAATCCCCTGGACTTTCCTTTTTAGCTCTGGGCATTTCAGCTTGAATATGGCCATATCTTCCATATTCAAAGCATTTTCCATCATTTTTGTATTGTTCATTGAATAGTCTGGTACTTCTAGATGGTGTTCTTCCCTTTTTCATATTTTTGTATCTCCTCATTAGTCCATTCATATCTCTTGAAACCATGGCAATTGCATCTCCCAGTGCCTCTGGATCATCATCATTGTCATTTTCGGATCCTTTAGTCGTGGTTTTGAAAGCAACAATTTTTTTCCTGACCACGTTTGTTGAGATGTGTCTTCTTAAAAGCTATAAGGTCTCCACACATTTAATTATAATATAGTTTGTCCAAATCTTGAGATTCAAGTGCAACTACCTTTGTCTGCCACATAGTGGGCACGCTTCTTAGGATTTTTTGAATTTGTTCACCACTGGAACGTGGTCTACCAAAATCTTTCATATCTCCAATGATTTTACTGAATCGTGCGAACATTTCTTTGATGGATTCATCTTCTTTCATCTCAAAGAGCTCATATTCATGAACAAGCAAATTTATTCTTGTTTCTTTCACTTTGCTCGTTCCTTCATAGGTAACTTCTAGTTTGTCCCACAATTCCTTAGCTATATCACAACTTGAAATATTCTTGTATTTTTCTCCACTGATGGCATTATATAGTAGATTTTGTGCCTTAGAATTGACTTGAATTACAACCATTTGTTCATCAGAATTATCATCTATATCTTCTGGACCAGTGGATGTTTGTCATTCAGCTTTGTTGTCAGACTTTGCTGCTGGAGGGGGATAGTTTTCATTCTTGATCACGTGCCATATTTTGACATTGTAGGACTTTGCATAAATTTTCGTACACACTTTTCAGTGGGAGAAGTGATGTCCATTAAAATATGGTGGCCTTACTTGATACGTCCCTTCTTGAAATAGTCCACCAACAGTTACTTGAGTTGACATGATCTTTTCTCACTTGCTGTTAAGCAAATATGTGAGACGTGTTGTGATACCAATTGAAAGTGCAAGGGGGAGGGGCGAATTATAATTTTTCTTTTCTTTTGCAAGGTAGTTGACTAATTTTCTTTCTAATTTATGTCTAGTCTCCTTGGGTTGCAATGGTGTTCTCTTTCAAGTATTTGAAATCTATTGATACAGGTATGTCGGTGTTGTTATACACCAACAACTTCGTCACGATAATAGAACTTTTCTTGCTTCTTGATATAATGCCTCATCAGTGATTTTTCTCTCTTTCTTCTCCCTAGTTGCACAGTAAATCTAGAATAGACTACAATGCTTATTTAGAGTAGAACAAAAAGATTGATAGTAGTTCGATCAAAGTATGTTATTACTTTGCATCTCTTGTTGTATATATATGATTTAAATGTCAATCTTTTAGGCGTGACAGATCCATAGATAGTGGGCAACCCAAGGGAATTGATCCTCAGAATCAATCAAGATTAATTTCTTCCAAGAATAAGATAGAACTTCCTTAACTTGGTATGTTGCTTTCGTGATTCACTTTCCTCTACAAGTCGTTTCTTCCTTGATAATGTGATTGATTATTCTCAATAAATATTCCATACATATTGATTGATAAGCCTTCCATAAATAGATGAAGTAAAATATTTTTTTTCAATGAAGCTCGCAATCACAACATAATTGATTCCTTGATTCTTGCTTCTAGATCTTCAGTAGAATCTTGACTTCTTCGTTATTGTCACCCTTCCATTTTTCCTTCTGGCTTCCTTCTTTGGAATTGTTCTCCTGCAAATAGAAGTGAGTTATTTTCTATCATTAAAATATATATCAAATAGTTTTCAGTATTTGCATTCAGTTTGGTGATTTGTGGTCATGAGTAGCTTCATACGGTATATTATGACTTACGTATATGGTCGGTTTTGGTTTTCGAGTTGTTCAGAATTGATTTGGAAGAATGGTTCTTATTTTAGAAGTTATAAGTTGGAAGAGTTGATCAAAATTAACTTTAGTGTATTTGACCTTAGATTGGAGTTTTGATGGTTCCGTTAGGTCCATATGGTTATTTTGGATATGGACGTATGCCTGGATTTACATTTGGATGTTTCTAGAAGGTTTTAGCACTATTTGGCAAAAGTTGGCAACTTAAAGGTTTGGAATGTTTATGAGTTTGACCGGGAGTTGACTTTGAGGATATTGAGTTCGGTTTGTTGATCGGGGAGTTGTAAAAGGTTCATTATGTCATTTGGAATTTTGAGGTGATTCCGAGTTGTTTAGACGTGTTCGACGCAAGTTTGGAAGTTGGAAATTCAAAATTGTTTAATAAGCTTGATTTGGGGTGCGATTCGTGATTTTAATGTTATTATGTGTGATTTGAGGCCTCGAGTAGGTCCGTGTTATGTTTTAGAAATTGTTGGTATGTTCAGACGGGATCTCGAGAGGCTCGGGTGAGTTTTAGACGTGTTTCAGATTATTTTGGAACATGTTGGTTAATACTGATTTTTGGCAGGATCTGGTTTGGTCGCACCTGCAGAACTATTGGTGCAGGTGTGGTGTCCACAGATGCGTACAAGTGGGCGCAGAGGTGAAATAAGTCTGGAAGAGGGTAGACCGCATAAGAGAAATGTTAGGCGCATCTGCGGGTCTGCGGGAGCGGATCTTGGATCGCAGAATCGGAATGGCAGATTGGAATGGAGTTTGTGCAGAAGCAAAGTTGCTCGCACCTGCGATGTCGTCGAAGCATAAAGGTGTTTGCAGTTACGGGAGGTCGAGGCTTCAGTGAATTTTGCATAAGCGGAGATCGTGTCGCATAAGCGGCTGATGGTACGCATATGCGAAAATGCTTGGGCAGAACATGATATATTTCAAGGGTTTTTTTATTTTATCACATTTGAAGATTTGGAGAGGATTTTTTCATCACATGGATTGGGGTAAGTATGTTTGATTCGGTTTTGATTATATTTCATGATTCTATCTTCGATTTTGGCATTTGATTGATGATTCCAAAAGAAAAATTGAGGGGTTTTGTCTAAAATCTTCTAAAGTGATTAATTGAGTTATGAACATCGATTCAGAGTCAGATTTGAGTGAAATTAGTATAGTTGGACTCGTATTCGAATGGATTGTCGGGATTTGTGATTTTTGTCGGGTTTTGTGGTGCGCCTGGGTTAATATTTTGGTTGACTTTGAGCATTTGATGTTTTTGAGTTGCTTTTGGGTCGTTCAAAGGTTGATTCGCTCGAGATGGAATTTCTACAGTATTCTTTGGCTTGCTTGGTATTTGATTTGGTTTGTTCGATGTAAGTAACATATCTAAACTTGAATATGTAGGTAGATACCCCTAAGAACTATGATATTTAAGATAGGTTGGAGGTGTTGCACGTGCTAGGTAACGGGCGCATGTGCATGTGCCGAGTTACAATCATGCTTATTTGATATCATGTTTTCTCTACTTGTATGACTACGTGAGTTATTATTCATGCTAGAAATCAAGCCTAGGCTATATGTTTCTTTGATTGGGACATGATAGGGCTGTGTCGCCATGTTGAGCTATGCCTTAGCCATACTATACAGTCATGATTGTTATATATGCATGTTATATATCTGTCTCTGTGAACTTTTGATATGATCTCTCACTTGTTATTGGTGTTCTTGTACTTGATATAAGTTTGAGCTAAATTTGTGGCACATTGTGAAATGTTGTATAATTGGATTATGTTTCTGTGAGATGTGAGCCATTGAGACTTGAGTTGATTGATGACTGATGTAAACCATAGAGTTGTGTTGTGAGTTATATTGGATCGGGTTGCACACGCAACAGATTGATATTTGGATCGGGTTGCACGCCACAACATGCCATATTGGCTTTTGATTAGCACTTGGGTAAGATCCTCCCCTCCGAAGTCTGACATGCCAGTAGTAGGCAAAGGCACAGTGATTTATACTCATGCTTTGGTGAGGGGATTTTGATCCAGGCATCCATACAGTGCTGAGTGATTGTGTGTATGATGAAGTGGGGCATTTGAGCCAGGCACCTTAAGTGTGCTGAGAGTGAGTGTACTTAATGATATTACGTGAAATTATTGACTTGACATGTATATTTGATATGTAGGCATAGAGATGTATTTTCCTCATGCTAGATGATAATATGACATTTGATGACTTGACATGTATATTTGACAAGTAGGCATAGCGATGTATTTTCCTCATGCTAGACGGTATATGGCATTTGATGACTTGATCTGTGCATTGACATGTAGGCATATAGGTGTACTTTCCTCATGCTAATTGTTAAACGTAAAGTGTTATCTCATGTTGGAAATTGAAAAAATACAGTTCTTTTGATAAACTCATGTTTAATTAATTTTAGTGGTAAGTTTTGGACATGGACTATTATACTTGAAAAGCAATGTCTACTTTTCCGTAAATGTGAACGAGCTGAGCATAATATCTCTTAATTTATTTAATTTTACTATCTCTATTATATTATTATGAATTGGTATTGGCTATTAGTGTTGGACTCTGACCATCTTCTAAGCTCATAACTTCAATCTGATGTTAGGTTTGTTACTTATTGAGTACATGGGGTCGGTTGAATTCGCACTACACTTCTGCACCTTGAATGCAAATCGTGGAGCTAATACTGATGTGCATGGAGGGAGTTGGTATTGAAGATGTACCTTCTTTTCGGATATAACTGCCACTTTTCCTTGGTAGATTTAGATGTGAATTCTGTTTATGTACCAAACAGATGTTGTACTTATGTTTCTTACTAGACTTGTAAATCTTGTCTTAGTAGCTCATGACTTGTACTACTAATCCTTGGATTTTGTATAGAAGTTGAGTTATTTTACTCATTGGCTCTTATTATTCTCATTTGAATTGTGTTGAATGCTATTTGGCTTACCTAGCGGGTTGGGTTAGGTGCCATCACGACTAGATAGATTTTGGGTCGGGACATGACACCAGTTTCTAGGTTATACTGGACAACGTGTATGAAGCTTATTATATATTTTTAAGATCTTCAGTGTTACCTTTATATTAATCTTCTCTTAAAATCTTTAAAATAAATATCTGAGTAGTTAATGTTGACATGCCAAGCAAACGGATGTTAGGCGCCATAATGGCCCCGTGGTTCAGATTTTGGGTCGTGACAGAGCCTTTATTCTCTTGTCTTTCTTTCCTCATTTATTTATTGAGAGTATTTTATGAGAAAGTTGAGTGTTGGGAAACACTTGTGTTAACCCTTTCTTTGGAGTAATCTTGTGAGCTTATTCTCTCGGGGGTATTTGGGATTGATTAGGGTATTTACTCTGGTTATAAACTCTCTTTTGTACTCTTGTTGATATAGTGTCACGACCCAATTTTCACCATTGGCCATGATGGCGCCTAATGTTGCCGTTAGGCAAGTCAATAATTTAATCAACACGTTAATCAGCTGTTCCGAAATTGTTTTTAAATTAATAGTGAAATAATTAAGAGAAGCAAAATTGCTCTATTTTTATAAAAAAGACCAATATTTTCTTCAAAATCAGAATATGACAAATTTAATACCGAATGTCGTAGCAAAAATACATCCAAGATTAATAGTCAAAGTTCCCAAAACCCAGTGTCACAAGTACATGAGTGTGATGACCCAATATGTCATCTTTAATTTTAAACATTCATTTCTGTGTTCTAAGACCTCGAATAGCACCTTTCAGCATTCATGCACTTGCATGCGCAGTCCGTATATTTTTTCGGAAAGCTTTTATGTGAAAAATTGATAAAATGAGAAATAGTGCCTTAAAACTCACTTAAGTTGATTTCGGTCAACATTTTGAGCAAACGGACCCGGATCAGTATTTTGATGGTCCCAGTGGAACCCTAACGTAATTTAGGACCTCGGAGTATGCCCATAATTTAATTTGGAGGTCCCTAACTAGAGTTATCGCCAATTATAAAAAATTAGAAGTTTGAAAGCTTAAAGATTCCAAACTTGACCGTAAATTTGACTTAATCGATATCAGAGCCGTATTGAGATTCCAAGAGTTGGAATAGCTCCGTTATGTCATTTATGACTTGTGCGCCAAATTTAAAATCATTCCGGATTCATTTAATACGTTTCGGCACGGGTTTTATAAAGTAAAATGTTTGAAACTTATAAGAGTGAATCGATATGTAAATTGTAATTTTCACGTTATTTGACCTGATTTGAGACCCCGAGTAAGTACGTATTATGTTACGGGACTTGTTGGAATATTTGGACGAGGTCCCGAGAGGCTCGGGTGAGTTTCAGATCATTTTTGTTCAAGAACACGGGTTTGGTTCTGGTGTGTCGCGCCTGCACAATTTTGGCCGCAGGTGCGTGATCGCTTCTGCGACTTTGAGACCAGGGAACGCAGGTGCGATGCCCGTTTCTGTGGTGCCATGATCAGATATGCAATCTTTCGCGCTTCTGCGGTTCCCTTCGCTCATCTGCTCAGTCGCTTCTGCGACGTGAAGGTTCGCAGATGCGGTCCTCTGCTTGGCTTCCATGTTTCGCAAATGCGAGCTTTGTCTCGCAAATGCGAGTCTATAGATGCGACACTTGTGTCTGCAGATGCAAAAATGCTGGACAGAATACATAAAATCGGGTGCTAGCCATTTTTTCTCATTTTTTAGTTTTAACTCTCGGATTTGGGCGATTTCCAAGGGACTTTTCACAAGTTCAAACTAGGTAAGTATTCATTATCCTATATTCATTATATTTCATAAATCCATGTCTATATTCATCATTTATTTCGAATTTAAATGGAAGAAAATGGATTTTTTGTAAAACTTTCCAAAAACGAAACTTTAGGATTTGAAAGACAATTCGATGTCGGAATTCGATAATTTTAGTATGGTTGAACTCATATCGGAACGGGTGTCTAGATTACGTAATTTTTCATCGGGTTCCAAAATGTGGGTCCCATGCTAACTTTTGGTTGACATTTTCGAAAATGACTTAAATTAAGTCTCTTTTGAATTGTGAATAATTTCTAAAGCTCAAATTGAATTGTTGGTAAATAAATTGCTTGGTTTGGTTGGTTTCGAGTATAATTCGAAAGGAAAAGTTGTGGTCGAGTGATCACTTGAAATTTGCAAAATAAGGTAAATGTCGTGGTTAACCTTGACTTGAGGGAATAAAACCTTTGAATTATTTGTTACGTGAATTTCATGTGTAGCAACGTATAGGCGAGGTGACGAGTGCCTATATGTCGCCAAATTTATTGTTTGCATATTTATCTGAAAATCATAAATTATTTTATATCATGAATTAATTATTGTATTAATTATTTCTCTCATATTCCTTGCCCAATATTATGTCTTGAATTTATGCCATAATTGCTACATGCTTATTTGACTTATGTGTCTTAATTGCTACTTGACATTTGGCATATTAAATATTAAATTGTCTATTTCTTCCTGATTTCTACAATTAATTGTTACTTGTCATTACTTGTCTCCTAAGTAAATCATAATTATTATATGCTTTGTTGCCACATGTTTACGTATTAATTGCTTAATTTATTGAAGTAATTTTACATGAGCGTTGTTAAATTATATTGGGTGAACGAGTTGCACGCCGCAACATAAATCATTTAAGTTTATATTGCTGGATTGGGTTGTACGCCGCAATTGAATTTAATTTATTATTATTATTATTATTATTATTATTATTATTATTATTATTATTATTATTATTATTATTATTATTATTATTATTATTATTATTATTATTATTATTATTATTATTATTATTATTATTATTATTATTATTATTATTATTATTATTATTATTATTATTATTATTATTATTATTATTATTATTATTATTATTATTATTATTATTATTATTATTATTATTATTATTATTATTATTATTATTATTATTATTATTATTATTATTATTATTATTATTATTATTATTATTATTATTATTATTATTATTATTATTATTATTATTATTATTATTATTATTATTATTATTATTATTATTATTATTATTATTATTATTATTATTATTATTGCGTACAGGTTAATGTAAGTGACCTGCCTTAGCCTCGTCACTATTTCATCGAGGTTAGGCTCGACACTTACAGAGTGCATGAGGTCGGTTGTACTCGTACTACATTCTGCACTTCTTGTGCAGATACCGGAGTTGGTTCCAGCGGCGTACTGTAGATTTGCTCTGATTCAGCTATCAGAGGAGACTTGAGGTATAGTTGCACGATATTCGCAGCTCTGAAGTCCCCTTCTACTTTATCTTAGATGTGTGCTTCCATTTAGACAACTTTATTTTTTATTCAGACCCTTGTTTGTATTATTCTAGAAGCTCGTGCACTTGTGACTCCAGTTCTGGGATGGTATTTAGACATCGTTATTATTTTGGTTTGTGCACTTTAATTCAGACATTATTCCAGTTTCTTGGTTTCTTTACTATTTAATTAAAATTAATTATTAAATATGGTTTAAATTATTCTAACGTTGGCTTTCCTAGAAAGTGAAATGTTAGGCGCCATCACGGTCCCGAAGGTGGGAATTTCGGGTTGTGACAAGTTGGTATCGGAGCACTAGGTTACTTAGGTCTGACGAGTCATGATCAAGCTTAGTAGAGTTTGAAGGATCGGTACGGAGACATCTGTACTTATCTTCCATAGTCTATGAAGTTTAGGAACAATATCACTTCTTCTTATTTTGTCGTGCGAATTTTATTCAATCATCGATGATTGAACCATTCTGTTCTTGTTCTCTCGCAGATGGAGAGAACATGTACTGCATCTACCACCGGACAGGAGCCAGAGCCCCCAGTGGAAACTATGACCAGGGGTAGAGGCCGAGGTCGTGCCAGAGGCCGAGGTAGGGGCAGAGGTAGAGCTCAATCTAGAGCTCAAGTAGCAACACCTGTTGTAGAACCTCATGTGGATTTGGAAGCGGAGATTCCAGCTCAGACAGTACCTGTTGGACCAGTCCAGGTCCCGGAAGGATTCATAGCTACTCCAGTACTTCAGGATGCTCTAGTCCATTTAGTGAACCTAATGGAGGGTGTGGCCCAGAATGGTACATTTCCAATGGAACCAGCCATCTCACAGGATGGGGGAGGAGCACAAATTCCCACTACTCCTGCTCCGGAGGAGATAGCTCCCCAGTATCAGGTTCCAGCAGTCTCGACAGTTAGGGTAGTTCAGCCAGTTGTTGCGACACAGGCCGGTGATAGGCCCACCATGTCTTCTGAGGCCTTGTTGATATTGGACAAGTTTACTAAGCTCTTTCCTGTTCACTTCAGTAGTACACCTTCTGACGACCCACAAGATTATCTTGACCGCTGCCATGAGGTGCTCCGGAACATGGGAATAGTTGAAAGCAACGGGGTTGATTTTGCCGTGTTTCAAATGACTGGTTCTGCCAATGGGTGGTAGAGAGATTATGTACTTGCTAGACCAGCGAATTCACCTGCACTTACCTGGGAGCAGTTCTCACAGCTATTTCTGGAGAAGTTTGTTCCTATTATACTGAGAGAGGAATACCGCAGGCAGTTTGAGCATCTCCAGTAGGGTAGTATGACTGGTACCCAGTATGAGACCCAATTTGTGGACTTAGCACGTGATGCCATCGTCTTACTTCGTACTGAAAAGGTGAGAGTGAGGAGATTCATTGATGGACTCACTTATACTATAACGCTTCAGATGGCCAAGAAGAAGAGGAGTGATATTTCCTTCCAGACAGCTGTGAATATTTCTAGGTGAATCGAGTTAGTTCGTGCTTAGGAGAGAGGGCCAGTGTCATATTAGCGGCCCCGTCATTCTGGTAATTTCAGAGGCGCCTCATTTGGAGGCAGGGTTACTTATGGTAGGGGTCATCTTCCTAGGCCATTTTTTCAGCACTTCAAGTATCTCACGGAGCTTCAGGGAGTCACAGTCCTATTATGCCATACTCTGGGCAACGAGCATTTAGTGCATATTCAGCTCCTATCAGTGGACCACCACTCCAGAGTCACAACAACGGCTATCCGGCCCCTTCGGGTCGGCTTTATGATTCAGCAGGCACAACATCAGAATGGGTGTTATGAGTGTGGGAACATTGGTCACATCAGGAGGTATTGTCCTAGGTTGTCGAGCAACAGATTTCAACAGGACTCTCGTGCCATCATACTGGTACCGGTTACTCCACCGCCTGCGCAGCCAACTAGGGGCAGGGGTCAGACAGCTGGAGGTGGAGGTCAGGTTGTTAGAGGTGGAGGCTAGCCACCTAGGGGCCATCCTATAGATATATCACCGAGTGGTGGGGCCCAGCCCCAATTTTATGATTTTCCATCTAAGCGTGAGGCCGAGTCGTCCGATGCCGTGATCACATGTATTATTCTAGTTTTCCATAGAGATGCTTCAGTTCTATTTGAATGCTTCTATGCACATGTCCACGTTGGTGGTGGATTCTATCGATGTAGATCATGTCTATTGTTCGTGTGTGGTTACTATTGGGGGTCTTGAGACTAGCGTGGATCTTCTATTTCTTGATATGGTAGATTTTGTTGTTATCTTTGGAATGGATTGACTGTCACTTTATCATGAAGTATTAGACTGTCACGTAAAAACGGTGACCTTAGCCATGTCGGGGTTACCTTGAGTAGAGTGTAAAGGGACTCCTGGCCATTCTACCAGCAAGGTTATATCTTACATGAAAGCTCGACGTATGGTCGAGAAGGGGTGTTTATCTTATTTGGCTTATATCTGCGATCCCAGTGCGGATGTTCCTTCTATGGATTTAGTCCTAGTTGTCCGTGAGTTTCCAGATGTATTTCCTGCAGATTTGTCAGGGATGCCACCCGACATAGATATTAATTTCTGTATTGATTTGGCTTTGGGCACCTAGCCAATTTCTGTTCCACCATACCATATGGCCCTGCCGGAGCTAAAGGAATTGAAGGAGCAGTTACAAAATTTGCTTGATCAAGGATTTATTAGACCTAGCGTCTCACCCTGGGGTGCACCAGTGTTATTTGTAAAGAAGAAAGATGGTTCAATGCGGATGTGTATAGATTATCGATAGTTGAACAAGGCCACTATCAAGAACAAGTATTCGTTTCCAAGAATCGATGACTTATTCGATAAGATTCAGGGTACTAAGGTGTTTTCAAAGATTGATTTGAGGTTTGGTTACCATCAATTGAAGATTAGGGCATCCGATGTACCTAAAACAGCTTTGCGGACTCGGTGTGGGCATTAAGATTTCCTAGTGATGTCATTTGGTCTGACAAATACCCCAACAACATTTATGAATTTGATGAACAAGGTATTCAAGACCTTTTTTATTTTTTTAAAGAAAATATACTACTAGGTTATTCCCCTTGTAGCCGTTACATATAATAAATCCCAATTTGGGTAAAACTTACAAAATGTTTAAGTAACCTACAAACAAACAATACAATAAAGAATTGCAATGGCTATTGCTACCAAATACAATGTAGCAGTAGCGATTCAAGACCTATTTGAATTTTTTTGTGGTTGTATTTATTGATGATATCTTGATTTACTCCAGCAGTCGGGGAGCATGAGAAACATATTCAAATTATGCTTCAGACTTTGAAGAATAATCAGTTATATGCTAAATTTTCAAAATGCGAATTTTGGTTAGACTCAGTTGCCTTTTTTGGGGCATGTTGTATTGGCATAAGGCATAAAAATGGATCCTAAGAAGATTGAGGCAGTTTAGAATTGTCCTAGATCTACTTCAGCTACAGAGATCCGGAGTTTACTGGGTTTGGAAGGTTATTATCGCCGATTCGTGGAGGGGTTTTCATCCATAGCAGCCCCACTGACCAAATTTACCCAGAAGGGTGCCCCATTCAGATGGTCAGACGAGTGTGAGTTGAGCTTTCAGAAGCTCAAGACTGATTTGACTACTACGCAGTGTTGGTATTGCCCATAGTTTCAAGATCTTATACGGTGTATTGTGATGCATCTCACATTAGGTTTGGTGTAATATTAATGCAAGATGGCTGAGTGATTGCATATGCGTCGCGACAGTTGAAGGTTCATGAAAAGAATTACCATGTTCATGGCTTAGAATTGGTAGGCATTGTTCATGTGCTAAAGATTTGGAGGCACTACCTTTACGGTGTCTCGTGTGAGGTATTCACTGATCATTGTAATCTACAGTATCTGTTCAAACAAAAAGATCTCAATTTGAGGCAGAGAAGATGGTTGGAGTTGTTGAAAGACTATGATATCACCATTTTCTATCACCCCGGAAAGGCCAATGTGATGGCTGATGCTTTGTGTAGAAATGTTGTGAGTGTGGGCAGCCTTGCGTATATTCCGGTTGGTGAGAGGCCATTATCTGTAGATGTTCAGACTTTGGCCAATAAGTTTGTGAAGTTAGATGTTTCAGAGTCCAGTCAGATTCTAGCTTGCACAGTCGCTCGGTCTTCCTTGTACGAGCGTATCAGAGAGCGATAGTATGATGATCCTCATTTGCTTGTCCTTAAGGACACGGTATGGCACAGCAGGTTGTTTTGAGGGAGGATGGAGTTCTGCGAATGCATGGTCGTATTTGTGTGCCTAATATGGATGGGCTTCGGGAATTAATTCTTGAGGAGGCCCACAGTTCTCGGTATTCTATTCATCCGGGTACTGCCAAAATGTATCAAGATTTGCGGCAACATTATTGGTGGAGAAGAATGAAAAAGGATATAGTTGCATATGTAGCTCGGTGTATAAATTGTCAACAAGTCAAGTACGAGCATCAGAGACCTGGTGGTTTGCTTCAGAAGTTAGAAATTCCTGAGTGGATGTGGGAGTGTATCACTCTGGATTTTGTTGTTGGGTTTCCACGAACTCAGAGAAGGTTTGACGCAGTATGGGTCATTATGGACAGGTTGACCAAGTCAACACATTTCATTCCAGTAGCAGTTACCTATTCTTCAGAGCGGTTAGCGGAGGTTTGCATCCACGAGATTGTCCGCCTTTACGGTGTGCCTATGTCTATTATTTCAGATCGAGATACGCAGTTCACCTCGCACTTCTGGAAGGTTGTACAGTGTGAGTTAGGCACGTGGGTTGTGTTGAGTACAACATTTTATCCACAGACAGATGGATAGTTAGAGCGCACTATTCATATATTGAAAGATATGCTTCGCGCTTGTGTTATAGACTTTGGAGATTCTTGGGATTAGGTCTTGCCACTTGAGGAGTTTGCCTATAATAACAACTACCAGTCGAGCATTCAGATGTCTCCGTAGAAGCATTATACGGGAGGCGATGTCGTTCACCAGTTGGCTAGTTTGAACCAAGAGATGCTCGGTTGTTGTGTACCGATTTGGTACAGGATTCCTTGGATAAGGTCAAGATTATTCAAGATCGACTTCGCACAGATCAGTCTAGGAAAAAGAGTTATGCCAACCGCAAAGTTCGTGATGTTGCATTCATGGCAGGAGAAAGAGTATTGCTCTGGGTTTCACCTATGAAAGGTGTAATGATATTCGGAAAGAAGGACAAGTTGAGCCCTAGGTATATCGGGCCCTTTGAAATTCTTGAAAGGGTGGGTGAAGTAGCCTACAGGCTTGTACTACCACCTAGTTTATAAGAAGTTCATCCAGTGTTCCATGTGTCTATGCTCTGGAAATATCATGGTGATCCGTCCCATGTATTAGATTTCAACTCAGTGCAATTGGATAAAGATTTGACTTATGAAGAGGAGTCGGTAGCTATTCTAGCACAACAGGTCCGACAATTGAGGTCTAAGAGTTATCCTTCAGTTCGGGTGAAATGGAGAGTTCAGTCGATTGAAACAGCTACCTGGGAGTCAGAATCGGACATGCGAAATAGATATCCACACCTTTTTACCAGCTCGGGTATTTTTCTAATTCCGTTCGAGGACGAACATTTGTTTTAGAGGTGGAGAATGTGATGACCCAATATGTCATATTTAATTTTAAACATTCATTTCTATGTTCTGAGACCTCTAATAGCACCTTTCAATATTCCTCGACTTGCGTGCACAGTCCGTATATGTTTTCAGAAATCTTTTATGAGAAAATTGATAAAAATGAGAAATAGTGCCTTAAAACTCACTTAAGTTGACTTCGGTCGACATTTTGAGCAAATGGACCCAAATTAGTATTTCGATGTCTCAATGGGTCCGTATCTTAATTTGGGACCTGGGCGTATGCCGTGAATATAATTTGGAGGTCCCTAGCTTGAGTTATCGCCAAATATTAAAAATTAGAAGTTTGAAAGCTTAAAGATTCCAAAGTTTGACCGTGAATTTGACTTTATCGATATCAGACTCGGATTGGGATTCCGAGAGATGAAATAGCTCTGTTATGTCATTTATGACTTGTGCGCCAAATTTCAAATCATTCCGGATTCATTTAATATGTTTCGACACAGGTTTTGTAAAGTGAAAAGTTTGAAACTCATAAGTTTGAATCGGTGTATAAATTTTAATTTCCACGTTATTTGGCATGATTTGAGACTCCGAGTAAGTCCGTATTATGTTATGGGACTCGTTGGAATATTCGGACGAGGTCCCGAGAGGCTCGGCTGAGTTTCAAACGAGTTTTGAACCATTTTTATTCAAGAACACAGGTCTGGTTCTGGTGTGTCGCATCTGCGCAATTTTGGACGCATGTGCGTGATCACTTCTGCGGAGGCAGTGTCGCTTCTGTGACTTTGTGGCCAGGGGAGAATCTTCGCTTTTTCTAAGCTTGAGACGCAGGTGCGATGCCCGCTTCTGCGGTGCCATGATCGCAGATGCGATCTTTTGCGCTTCTGTGGTTCCCTTCGCGCATCTGCGCAGTAGCTTCAGTGACGTGAAGGTTCGCAGATGCGGTCCTCTGCTTGGCTGCCCTGTTCTGCAAATGCGAGCTTTGTCTCGGAAATGCGAGTCCGTAAATGCAGAACTTGTGTTCGCAGATGCGAAAATGCTAGACAGAATACATAAAATCTGGTGTTAGCCATATTTACTTATTTTTGAGTTTTAAGTCTTGGATTTGGGCGATTACAAAGGGAATTTTCACAAGTTCGAACTAGGTAAGTGTTCCTTATCCTATATTGATTATATTTCATAAATCCATGTCTATATTCATTGTTTATTTCGTATTTATATGGAAGAAATTGGATTTTTTGTAAAACTTTCCAAAAATGGAAATTTAGGATTTCAAAGACAATCTGATGTCGGAATTCGATAATATTAGTATGGTTGAACTCGTATCGGAACGGGTGTCCGGATTCCGTGATTTTTCATCGGGTTCCGAAAAGTGGGCCCCATGTTGACTTTTGGTTGACTTTTCCGAAAATGACTTAAATTAAGTCTCTTTGAATTGTGAATAATTTCTAAAGCTCAAATTGAATTGTTGGTAAATAAATTTCTAACTTTGGTTGGTTTGGAGAATAATTCGAAAGGAAAAGTTGCGGTTGAGTGATCACTTGAAATTTGCAAAACAAGGTAAGTGTCGTGGTTAATCTTGACTTAAGGGAATATAACCCTTGATTTATTTCTCACATGAATTTCATGTGTAGCGATATATAGGCGAGGTGACGAGTGCCTATACGTCGTCAAATTTATTATTTGCATATTTATCTGAAAATTATGAATTATTTTAAATCATGAACTAATTATTGTATTAATTATTTCTCTCGTATTCCTTGCCCAATATTATGTCTTGAATTTATGCCATAATTACTACATGCTAATTTGACTTATGTGTCTTAATAGCTACTTGACATTTAACATATTAAATATTAAATTGCCTATTTCTCCCTGATTTCTATAATTAATTGTTACCTATCATTACTTGTCTCCTAAATAAATCATAATTATTGTATGCTTTGTTGCCACATATTTACGTATTAATTGCTGAATTTATTGAAGAAATTTTACATGAGTGTTGTTAAATTATATTGGGGGAATGGGTTGCACGCCGCAACGAAAATCATTTAAGTTTATATTGTTGGAGCGAGTTGCACGCCGCAACGGAATTTAATTGAAAGATTATATTGTTGGAGCGGGTTACACGCCGCAACGGAAATTAATTGAAGGATTATATTGGGGGAACGGGTTGCACGCCGCGACAGAATGATAAAAGAAATAATTGGTTATGACTGCCGAATTGACTTCAGTTATTGATATGATTTAACTGTCATACCTATATTCCTGTTATTATTATTATTATTGCGTACAAGTTAATGTAAGCGACCTGCCTTAGCCTCGTCACTACTTCATCGAGGTTAGGCTCGACACTTACATAGTACATGGGGTCGATTGTACTTATACTACACTCTACACTTCTTGTGCAGATACCGGAGTTGGTCCCAACGGCGTACTATAGATTTGCTCGGATTCAGCTATCAGAGGAGACTTGAGGTATAGTTGCACGACGTTCGCAACTCTGAAATCCCCTTCTACTTTATCTTAGTTGTGTGCTTCCTTTCAGACAACTTTCTTTTTTATTCAGACTCTTGTTTGTATTATTCTAGAAGCTCGTGCACTTGTAACTCCAGTTTTGGGATGGTATTTAGACATCATTATTATTTTGGTTTGTTCACTTTAATTCAAACATTATTCCAGTTGCTTGGTTTCTTTACTATTTAATTAAAATGAATTATTAAAAATGGTTTAAATTATTCTAACGTTGGCATGCCTAGCAAGTGAAATGTTAGGCGCCATCACGGTCCCAGAGGTGGGAATTTTGGGTCGTGACAATGAGCCTCTACTAGAATATACAATACTACTGCAATAACTGTCCAGAAAAGAAGTTAGACAGAATGCAATAATGAATAAGAAGGGGACTCTGTGTGTAGATTGTAATATGGAATGCAGCTCACCACAAAGTCTCCTCAACAGTTGCGCCTACGCGCCTGTGTGACCACCAAATGTACCCATCTTAGCACCTGCACAATTAGGGCAGAAGTATAGTATGAGTACGTAAATCAACGCGTACCCAGTAAATATCTAGCCTAACCCCGAAGAAGTAATGACGAGAGATCAGCATCGACACTTACTAGTGGTCCAATAATCAAGTATAATGAAAGTAGACAGGTATGAAGCATAGCAAGTAAAAACAACAAAGCAGATGTATGTGTATAACACGATCCTCACAGAAGAGTAAATACTAAGTCCTTAAATACTAGATATTACCTTGCATGTCTTACATAACAATGAATACCAAATAAAGTGTCACGTCCCAAGTCAGAAAGACTCATAAGTACGCTGACTCCTTATCAAATATTATGCACGATTCTGTCGAGGTTGTACGACCGGTCCCAAGTATAGTGTACACTGTGGAGGTCATATGCCCCATCCGTGGATGCATCGCATAATACTGTCGAGGTTGTACGACCCGATTCATAATAGTACTGCTGAGGCATTCAGTCTGATCCTATAGGAATAGTAAAAACTTTAACGGGTCACTGGCCCCACTCACGAATATATGTATGAGTTATGAAATTCAAGAAACTTTCGGAAAAATACGTACAATGTGGGAGAAATCCGTAAAAGTATAATTTCCACGACTAATCAAGTAGTGCGTCAAGTATCAAAAATAGAAGAGTTTGATATTCTACGGACACTCGTCACCTCATATATGCATACCTCCCATAACAAATATCATGTAACAAATATAACACATACGAGGTATTCCCTCTTACAAGGTTAGACATGAGACTTATATCACTCTGAAATTCGATAACCGGCTCCAACACCTCTCTAAAACCTCAGACCAATGCCAAAGATCTAAAATTAGTCAAAGAACGTGCAAACTAATCAAAATATACTCAAAGATAATTTAACAATTAGAAACAATTCCTAACTCCACACGAAGAGCTAACAAAGTCAATTCCCAGGCCCACTTGTTCAGATTCCAAAAATTCTCGAAGATAAATATTACAAATAGCACCACGAACTATAATATATAATTTATTCCCAATTCCATGTCCAATTTCGTGCTCAAAACTCAAAAATAACATTTTTAGGTTTTGTTCCAAAATTCCACAAATTTCACTAATTTTCATGTTTAAATCCATATTGTCACGACCTAAAATTCCACCTTAAGGATGATGGCACATAGTCTCAAAGACTAGGTAAGCCTAACACATGCTGAGAATTTAGCAGAATAACGACTAAGCTATTTTTTCAAACTGATAAATAACATTAGAAAGCCAAAATGGAACAATTGTTATACAAATCCCAAAAACTGGTAGTACATAGTCATAAGCTGTACTCAGTCACAAGCGCTACTGAGAGTAACTAATTAAAGTAAGCAGTAATGAAGTAAAGCTCCAGAAGGTGACTCCGAGGCTTACGAGCATAATGGAAGGTATACCTTGGAGTCTCCGTAGCAAACCTCCAACAGCTAGCTAACGGCTGACATGTTCAGAGGTACCTGGATCTGCACAAAAATTTGCAGAAGCATTACTCAGTACGTATCAAGACTAACCTCAGTGGAGTAGTGACGAAGTTCAAGTTCAAGCATATAAATATAAAGCTAACAGTAGAAAGAACATCAATATAAGACTAATAACAGAAGGAATATTAATATAAAACTAACAACGGGATAACAGAAACAACAAGCGGCCACAAGAAGTAAACAGGTGATAAAGCAGCAAAATAATCACAACACGGTTAAAACATGAATGAAACCAATTAAGGAAAACAAATGACAATTCAATTAATCAAGTCGTTCCACCGCATGATTTACAACAAGAAACTTTCCCGAGGCACCACACCTCATAATCACAAATCATAGCCATAATCATGTTTCTTACACACATGGCACCTCGTGCCCACATTACCATTCACCCTCGCACGGCAAAGTCCACGTGCCACCATGTACACCGAATCTGTGTCTATTACATATAAAATATTTCAGAGATTTATTTAAATAAAATAAGGCATATTAATAATTTTGAATAAAGTGAAGCGTCAAATGAAATAATGAGTTTATATTAGGAATCAAAATAAAGTAAAATAGAATACAATTTATACAAAGTAGAGTATCAAACGGGAAAATGAGTTTAATTTAGAAATCAAATAAGGTAAGGTAAAATAATATTTTTAAATAAAGTAAAATATCGAATAAGTTAACGAATTAAATGTAGAATCATTTAAAGTAAAGCGTGATAACAATTTAAATATAGTAAAGCACCGAGTGAGATGACGAGTTTTATCTTAAGAATCACATAAAGTAAAGCATATTAACAATTTCTTTATTTAAAACCATTATACTACCAACAATTCAACAGAATATGAGATGATGACTCCACGCAAGTAAATTCCTCTTGACAATCAATTCACCCAGTAACAACAGAGGCACAAATTGACACATTAAAGTAACACAGTAAATCACGTAGAATGCATGACTCACACAAGAAGTCACAATCGTTCCAACACAAAGATAACAACAAATAACAAAATACAATCAAATACAAGTGAAATGATTTAAGGGAAAAACAATAACCATTCAAATCAACAAGCCGTTCCAACATAGAATGTACAACAAGAATCACACTGAGGTATCGCATCTCATATCACATTTCACAAGTCACGATCACAATCTTCCTTTTATCGCCGCGTGAGCCTTGCACTTATTTTTAAAAATATCTTTTTCGAAATAGATTCACACGCTTTAGCCCATTTATCTTACCACGTGGCTTCAAGTAATTCCCTTACTAGCAACACGCGTTTAAATCCTATCTCGTCGCATGCGCATCAATATCACAATATAATAATCAACTCGCACCACATTTGCTCATATGCCACAATATTACCAAAATTAATAATACCAATGTCATCACAACACATAGCACATGGCTCAACCACAGTGTGTACAAGAATCACAATAACAACAAATGAATGATAAATAACTCAACAAGCAAAGGTATTCCAATAACCAACAATTTCAACCACAAACGTGTTAATAGATCTCAAAAACTACAATGTCAATAACTCAACGATGAAGGTATTTCCATGAAATGGAAACTTCAAATTCTAATGCATAGCATAAGCCTAACAATGAAAGAGATAGCATGAAATAGCAACTATGACTAAATGCATGAGAATAACTCAATAATAGAACATGTAACATCAACTACTAATAAATGCATAAAAGAGTGACCACGACAATAGGAACTAGAACATGTACTAACAACTTCAATTAAAGGATGTAAGAATAAACCTGACAAGGAACTATAGAAAAATTAGTAACAACTTCAATGAAATGCTTATAAGTAAACTAAGAGTCTAAACCAGTCAACTTTCATATATAAGCTCGTGTACACACTCATCACCTTATGTATACGTCTTCCCCATAGTTCAAATAGTACAATCAACCCAAATCCTAAGGGGTAGTTCTTCCACACAAAGTTAGGCTAGATACTTACCTCAATTAAGCCAAATCAACACTCAAAAAATAGCTTTTCTTTTTAATTTACCTTCGCACGGTCCAAATCTAACCAAAAATGACTTAATAATATTAAATAATGCAAGAGGAAACAATTTCAATAAATAAAGTCATGATCTTTAACTACAATAAAAAAAGTTAACCCAAAAGTCAACCCCGGGCCTGCACCTCGGAATAAAAAAGCCATCCAATTCTGACCTCAAACCAGTGTTCAAATCATCATTTTATGTTTTAGGAAAGTTTTTACTAAAATTCCCAATTTCCCCAATTCAAATCATTAATCAAACATTAAAATCGAAGTTGGAATCATGAAATATAAAGAAATCCGAGTGAAAAATACTTACCCCAATCCATGTGGTAAAAATCCTCTCCAAAATCGCCCAAAACCGAGCTCTAGATCCCAAAATGTGATGAAATAATCAAACATTCGATATATATAAAATATGCCCAGGAAATCCGCATCTGGGGACAAATAGTCGCACTTGCAACATCGCACTTGTGTTCCCATTTCGTACCTGCGCACAAGCTGACTCATACCATATATCGCATCTGCGAATCCTTAGCCATATTTGTGGCACCGCAGGTGCGATCCACATCTCGCAGAAGCGCGCCCGCATCTACACCAATACCTCCGCAAAAGTGAAAATCCCTTGGACACCTCCTCTTCGCAGAATTGATCACTCCATTGCATAAGCGAGTCCGCACCTGCGGCCAAAACTGCACAGGTGCGAAGAACCAGTACCAGAACTGCCCAACATGATAAATATTATCTGAAACTCATTAGAAACACACCCCAGCCCCTCGGAACCCCATACGAACATACCAACAAACCCTAAAACATAACACAAACCTACTCAAGGACTCAAATCACACATAACAACATCAAAACCACGAATCGTACCTCAAATCAAACGTAATGAAATTTTAAACTTTGACTTCCAAAACTCTTGCCGAACCACATCAAATCAACTCGAAATGACCTCGAATTTTGTACACAGGTTCAAAATGGAATAACGAACTTATTCCAACTCCCGGAACAATAATCCAAACTCGATATCATCAAATTCAACTCCCGGTCAGACTTATGAACCTTCCAAACCTTCAAATTTTTAACTTTCACCAATTATGGCCAAAACCTTCTAGAAGCATCCAAATAAAAATCCGGGCATACTCCCAAGTCCAAAATCATCATCCAGACCTAACATAACTATAAAGACACTGATCCGAGGTCAAATACGTAAAAGTCAAACTTAGTCAACTCTTTCAACTTTAAGCTTCCAAAATTCGAATCATTCTTCCAAATAAATTCCGAACCAATTGAAAACCAAAACCAACGATAAGCCATAATATACCATATGAATCTACTAAAGACCTAAAACCACCGAACGAAGTGCTAATGTCCAAAACCGTTAGTTGGATTGTTATACATATATAATCTGTGTATTTAGCTCACGATGAGTAGAGATCACTTATCTTGCAATAGATGATAAAAATGCCCTTCAAACTTTCCCCAAATCACCTCAACAAGAGAGAAATTGAATAAAATGAGATCAACCCCCGAGCTCACTATTATAAGATTCTGTATGCCCTTCATCGCGTTCGCAGGCCACTGGTCGCATTTGCGAAGGCCTACCTGCCCAACGCTTCACATTCGCGAGCTACCCCTGCGTTCGCGATGACCAAATTCCCTCATCCATGCCCTCCTTCGCGTTTGCAGTCGCCCTACCGTGTTCGTGAAAGGCAATTTGCCAGCCCCTATTCCTCGGGTTTACGTCTCCCATGTCATGTTCGCGTAGGGAAAAATCCCATGGCCCCGGTTCCTTCTCCCTATTCGTGGCTCCTCTATTGTGTTCGCTTAGCACAAACGTCCAGTATCCAAATCATTCATCGCGAACGAGTGGTCCCTAGTGCGTTCGCGAAGAACAACATAAGAACCAACAACTAGCAGTATCAAAACACACCATCATGATCTGAAACCACCCCGAAACATACCCGAGGCCCGTGGGACCCCGTCCAATGATTCAAACCAGTCAAAATACCTTATCCAAACATATCCAAAGGCTCAAAAATCCACGAATAACATCAAAAGCAAGAATCGACGATCAAAATGCATCTCTTAACTTTTAAACTTTCAAACTTTGCCGAACACGTTTGAATCACACTTAGACATTCCGGATTACAACCAAGCTTCACACACAATTTCCAATTAACTAAATAAACCTATCCAATATCCTGGAACACAGCTGGGGTCTGATAACACAAAAGTACACTCTAAGTCAAACTTAGCTAATTCCAAACCTTCAAAATGCAAGCTTCCAAAAATAAGTGTCGAATCACTCTTGGACCAACCGATGCTCAACCCGAATATACTCCCTAGTATGAAATCACCTTACGAACCTATAGGAAACTTCAAATCACGATTCCAAGGTTGCTTACTCAAAAGTTAAACCTTGATCAACTCATTCAACTTAAGGGTTCCGAATTGAGAATTATTTTTCCAAATCAACTCTGAACTTCTCAAAAGTCAAGACCCACTAAACGTGCAACTCATAATAAATATAGTAAAGCTACTCAGGGTCTCAAACCGCCGAACGACATGATAGAGCTCGAAATGACCGATCAGGTCATTATATTCTCCCCACCTTAAACATATGTTTGTCCTCGAACGTGCGAAGAACCGTTCCAAAGTTGCCAAGATCACGGTATAACTCCTCGTGCACCTACCCGTGCCACTACAATCCATATGAGCATATTAGCTCAACTCACACTGAAGATCCTTCTTGCTACCTTAACCCACAAGCCTTAGGACCAAATTCCAGCATCCCGAAATTTCCTATTAGGTCTGATTCTTGCATACATACAATGTATCAATCTCCATAAGATGTACCAAACATACATATACACCCAAGTCATAACCACACAATGTACTGCATCGCTGATATGCCTATAGTAATATCATCCAACTGCAATAGCTGTAAGTTTTTCCGATCCTGGTACCTGTAATATACCTCATGACACACAAAATTCTTTACCAAACCCCGCAATACTGAAATGATGAAAGAGATGTGTAGAAACTCATAACCACTCATCAAACCAACAAATCATGGAGTTTCTCCGCTCGACAAGAACCATTGATGCATTCTAAACTGATTAGCAACATTCCCCCTCCAAACATACATTATATAATCCCAATAGCACTAATTCCAGGTTAAAAATCTCTTCTCACCCAGTACAACATGCTTGGTCGATAAGCCATATCACACACCATCTAAAATATCATATGACGCCATCCATGTGCCAACAAACCACAACTCAAATATGATCAATATGGAATGGAATCCCAAGTACTATAACTTCCCAGCACACGTAAAAGATAGAACAACCAAACAAATACAACAAATTTATCCCTCAGAGAAGAAAAAAAACACATAAAATAAGTGTAAGGAATCGTACTCATCATCTCGCCATTGCGGCGTGCAACCCAATCCACACATGATACCATTACGGCGTATAACTCTATCCAAACATAACAATTTGAATGAGAATACCCATCGAGCCAAAATGCTCATACTCACTAGACACACGTATATCAACCACAAGCACGCCAATTGCATAAACATAACCTTGTGGAGATGGATAGAACCATGTGCTACAAGGGTCAAGCACGACTAAGATGCAATAAAATACCAGCATCTCGAGAGCCATCTCGCTCATATAACACCACTAACTTATGTAGGACCATAACACAAATGTGAATAATTAAGTCGCCTCACAACCCATATAGCATAAAAAGGTAACACATGGAATAGACAATGATAGTAATAGCATCCACCACGCCTGAAGACTCATCCATAGACAAATATTGTGCTAGTAAACTGTCACGACCCAAAACTAACCCCTGTCGTGATGGCGCCTATCGTGGAACTAGGCAAGCCGGCTCATTTCCAAAACAAACCGATATTTTCATTTTAAATATAATTTCAAGGTTATTTAACATAAAACCTCCATTAAAAGAGTTCAAATCAAAGAAAAACAGAAGTGCGAAAAAGAAAAGGCCGACATTGGGGTGTCATTAGTCATGAGCATCTACTACAATCTGTCTAACAATATCAAGGCTAACTCAGCCCGGAAAATAGATAAATACAACTAGAGGAAGATAAGAGGGAGAAGAGCAGGGCTGCGATCGCCAAACATCTACCTTGCTATCTCCAAGAAAATCTGCAACCAGAACACTCAATAACCGCTACCGTGTCCAGCTACACCTGAATTTGCACACAAGGTGCAGGGAGTAACGTGAGTACGCCAACTCAGTAAGTAATAACAATAAATAAAGACTGAGCAGTAGTGACGAGAAATAAAGCATATAACGTTCATATCAGGAAATCTCAGTAAAATACCACATGCTCTTAAAATCAAGATTTGAATCAAACATCTCGTTTAAACCCAGTTCTAGTAAAAAGCATTTAAAGACATTTTTCCAACAGTTTTTCAAACAAAGGCTCAATGCAAAGGTGAGCTAAAATGATGAAATAATAAACAACCCCTCGGGAAAAACATCACTCATATACAGCCCCTCGGGCAAACCTCACAGTCACTCGTGCCACTCGGGTATACCTCACAATCACTCTTGCCACTCGAGAATACCTTATAATCACTCATGCCTCCCAGTCACTCAATACTCGACACTCGATACTCGTCACTCGCACTCAGTAGGTACCTGCGCTCACTGGGGGTGTTTACAGACTCCGGAGGGGCTCCTTCAGCCCAAGCGCTATAATCTGCACAGACAACTCACGTGCTATAATAATAAAGTATGCTGCAGGCGGGCAGCCCCGATCCACACTCATCCTCACAAATCAGGCCCTCGGCTCACTCAGTCATAAATATGCTACAGACGGGCAACCCCAATCCACACTCATCCTCACAAATCAGGCCCTCGGCCTCACTCAGTCATAAACCTCTCAAGCCACTTGGGCATTTCAGTAAAATAGGGCAATCGGCCCAAAACATTTATATGCATCAAAATCGAGTCATAAAACTGAGTTATGTGGTAACAAGTATTAACATGAATGAGTATAGATTTTCAATCAAAAATAATGAGAGGATGGTAAGAAACAGCCCCTAAGGGTCCAAACAACTTTGGCGCAAGGCCCAAACATGGCATTCAGCCCAATTTACAGAAATTCATTCTAGAACATATAAGTATCAAATGGTTTCAACAAAGTATGCAACTTTATAGTTGCTACGGGACGGACCAATTCACAAATCCCCAACAATGCACGCCCACACGCCCGTCACCTAGCATGTGCGTCACTTCAAAATAGTAGAATGATACGAAATCCAGGGTTTTATACCTTCAGGACTAGATTTACAATCGTTACTTACCTCAAACCGGTCAAATTTCTAACCCGCAATGCTCTTGCCTCTGGACTCGACTTCCAAATGCTCTGAATCTATTCGCAATCAGTACAATACCATCAATACGTGATAATGGAATGAATTCCACAAGAAAACTACAAAATTAGACCAAAACCCGAAATTGGCTCAAACCCGGCCCCCGGGCCCATGTCTCGAAATTCGACAAAATTTACAAAATTAGAAAGATCGCTCACTCACGAGTCTAACCATACCAAATTCATCAAAATCCGACATCGTTTAATCCTTCAAATCCTTAAATTACTCTCCAAATATTTCAAGCCCTAACCCCTCATTTTCACTAATTACCATGATTAAAACAACGAAAAATCACCATATATACAAGTATTAGGGATCAAGTAACTTACCTCAATGAAATCCCATTGATTCCCTCTTCAAATCTCTCCCAAAAGCTCCAAAAACCGAGTTGAAATTGTGAAGAATGACCAAAATTCGCGAAGGGTTCTATTTATGGTTTCTTCCCAGGTTTTTCGCACCTGCGGCCATTTTCTCACACCCACGCGACTCACTTAATCACCCAGATTCCGCACCTGCGGACCCCTTCCTCGCAGCGGACTCGCATCTGCGGTCCCAGGTGCGCATCTGCGAAACCAGTCCAAACTTCTCATCTCCGCATCTACGCTCAAGGCCTCGCACCTGCGAGCTCGCAGATGTGGCAAATTCTTTGCACCTGCGTTCCCAGCCTTGGCCCAGCATCTCCCATACCTACGCATTCCCCACGCGCACCAGCGGCCTCGCACCTGCGACCCTTTTTTCCGCAGGTGCGGAAATAGCAGAAGCAGCAGCTCCAGCTACAATTTCCAACTTCAACAAATCCGTTAACCACCCGGAATCACCCCGAGGCCCTCGGGACCTCAACCAATAATACCAACAAGTCATATATCAACATAAAAACTTAGTCGAACCTTCAAATCACTCAAAACAATATCAAAATACCAAATTACCCTCGGATTCAAGCCTAAGAACTTCTAAATTTCCAAGATGCAAAAACCAACCAAACTACGTCCGAATAACCTCAAATTTTGCACACATGTCACAAATGACACTACGAACCTACTCCAACTTCCAGAATTCCATTCCGACCCCGATATCAAATTTTTCACTGCCGACCGAAATCGCCAAATTTCCAATTTCGCCAATTCAAGCCTAATTCTACCACGGACCTCTAACTCACATTCTGGACGCACTCCTAAGTCCAAAATCACCTAATGGAGATAACGGAACCATAAGAATTCAAATCCGAGATCGTTTACACATAGGTCAACATCTGGTTGACTTTTCCAACTTAAGTTTCTACTTAAGAGACTAAATATCTCAATTCACTCTGAAACCACTCCGGTCCCGAACTACTAACCCGATATAACATAATATAGCTGAATAACACAAAAAGAAGTAGAAATGGGGAAAACGGGGCTATAACTCTCGAAATGACCGTCCGGGTCGTTACATCCTCCCACTCTTAAACATATGTTTGTCCTCGAACGGGTCTAGAAACATACCTGGAGTATCGAATAGGCGTGGATATCTGCTCCGCATCTCCCGCTCGGTCTCCCAGGTAGCCTTCTCTACAGGCTGACCTCTCCATTGCACCTTCACTGAAACAATATCCTTTGACCTCAACCTTCGAACCTGCCGATCCAAAATAGCCACCGGCTCCACATCATAAGTCATATCACCCTCCAACTGAACCGTGCTGAAGTACAAAACATGGGACGGATCTCCAATATACTTTCGGAGTATGCAAACATGAAATACTGGATGCACACTCGACAAGCTGGGTGGCAAGGCAAGCTTATAAGCCACCTCTTTTATCCTCTGAAGCACCTCAAAATGCCCAATGAACCGGGGACTCAACTTGCCCCTCTTCCCAAACCTCATAACACCCTTCATGGGTGATACCTTCAACAAAACCTTCTCCCCAACTATAAAATACACATCACAGACCTTCCTATCCGTGTAGCTCTTCTGCCTAGACTACGCCTTGCGAAGCCACTCCTAAATCAATTTCACCTTATCTAATGCATCCTGGACCAAGTCTGTACCTAAGAGCCTAGCCTCACCCGAATCAAACCATCTAACCGGAGATCTACATCTCTTCCAATAAAAAGCCTCGTACGGAACCATCTGAATGCTCAACTGATAACTGTTGTTATATGCAAACTCCGCGAGTGGAAGAAACTGGTCCCATGAACCCCCAAAGTCAATGATACAAGCACGCAACATGTCCTCTAATATCTAAATAGTGCACTCGGACTGCCCGTCTGTCTGAGGGTGAAAAGTTATGCTCAACTCAACCTGAGTACCAAACTCTCGCTGCACGGCCCTCCAAAACTGCGATGTGAACTGAGTACCCCTATCTGAAATGATGGAAATTGGGACACCATGCAGGCGAACGATCTCTTGGATGTAAATTTCAGCCAACCGCTCTGAAGAGTAAGTAGTACCAACTAGAATGAAGTGTGCGGACTTGGTCAGTCGATCCACAATAACCCAAATAGCATTAACCCAACTACAAAGTCCATAGTGATCCGCTCCCACTTCCACTCTGGGATCTCCAATGTCTGAAGCAAGCCACCCGGTCTCTGATGCTCATACTTAACCTGCTGATAGTTTAGACATCGAGCCACAAACCCAACTATATCCTTCTTCATCCACCTCCACCAATAGTGCTGCCTCAAATCCTAGTACATCTTCGCGGCACCCGGATGGATGGAATACCGCGAGTTGTGGCCCTCCTCGAGAATCAACTCTCAAAGCCCATCTACATTAGGCACACATATCCAGCCCTGTATTCTCAGCACACCGTCATCACCAATAGTCACATCCCTAGCATCACCTCTCCGAACCCTATCCTAAAGAACGAGCAAGTGGGGGTCATCATACTGACGCTCCCTGATATGGTCATAAAGAGAGGACCTAGAGATCACACAAGCCAATACCCGACTATGCTCCGAAATATCCAATCTGACAAGCTGGCCTGCTAAGGTTTGAACATCTAATGCCAAAGGTCTCTCTGCTGCTGGAAGATATGCTAAACTCCCCAAACTCTCTGCCCGGCAACTCAAAGCATCGGCCACCACATTGGCCTTCCTCGGATGGTATAAAATAGTGATATCATAGTCCTTAAGAAGCTCCAACCATCTCCGCTGACGCAAATTAAGATCCTTCTGCTTTAACAAATACTGCAGACTCCGGTGATCAGTATAGATCTCACAATGAACCCCATACAAATAATGACGCCAAATCATCAAGGCATGAACAATGGCTGCTAACTTAAGATCATGGATAGGATAGTTCTTTTCATGGGTCTTCAACTGGCGCGAGGCATAGGCAATCACCCTACCCTCCTGCATCAAAACACAACCAATGCCTATCCTCGAGGCATCACAATACACAGTGTAAGAACCTGAAGCTTATGGCAGAACCAACACTGGAGTTGTGGTCAAAGCAGTCTTGAGCTTCTGAAAGCTCTCCTCACATTCATCTGACCACCTGAATGGAGCTAATCATCCTCAGGCATGGCAGGAACCACATAATCCTGAGCAACAGCAACCGGCTAGGCTGGTGGTGCCTCCGGTGTCTGAAGTCCCTGAATAACCTGCTCGGGTGTGCGAGCATCGGGAGTCTGAGTGCCTCTCCTGGCCTGAGAAGTAGTTGCGGCCATCGAAATAGAGACCGCCTGAGCAAGGCTAGTACACGCTGACAGAATCTAAGCTAGGGCCTCCTGAAGGCCTGGAATCACAATAGGCACAGGTGGTGCCTGAGCTGGTGCATCAACAACTGGAACTTGGTCCTGATTTGGGACAACCGGTGGATCTGTAGGTACTACCCCAACTGTAGTACGGTCTGCACCTCTGCCCCTACCACGGCCTCTACCGCGGCCTCGGCCTCTCGCGACCCTGGCTGGTGGTACTGGTGGCTGGCCTTCCTGACCGGTAGTACGAGTCCTCACCATCTGTGAGAGAAAGAAACAACAGATGTTTAGTTAATAGAATCAATAGATTCGCACGACAGGAATTCAAGAATGTGGAGTTTCATAAAGGTTCTGCAGCCTCTTGAAGATATGTACAGACGTCTCCATACCGATCCGCAAGACTCTACTAAACCCGCTCATGACTCGTCAGACCTATGTAACCTAGGCTCTGATACCAATCTGTCACGACCCAAAACTAAACCCTGTCGTGATGGCGCCTATCGTGGAACTAGGCAAGCCGACTCATTTCCAAAACAAACCGATATTTTCATTTTAAAGATAATTTCAAGGTTATTTAACATAAAACCTCCATTAAAAAGAGTTCAAATCAAAGAAAAGCAGAAGTGTGGAAAAGAAAAGCCCGACATCGGGGTGTCACTAGTCATGAGCATCTACTACAATCTGTCTAACAATATCAAGGCTAACTCAGCCCGAAAAATAGCTAAATACAACTAGAGGAAGATAAGAGGGAGAAGATCAGGGCTGCGATCGCCAAACAGCTACCTTGCTATCTCCAAGAAAATCTGCAACCAGAACACTCAATAACTACTACCGTGTCCAGCTACACCTGAATCTATACACAAGGTGCAGGGAGTAACATGAGTACGCCAACTCAGTAAGTAACAATAATAAATAAAGACTGAGCAGTAGTGAAGAGCAATAAAGCATATAACATTCATATCAGGAAATCTTAGTAAAATACCACATGCTCGTAAAAATCAGGATTTGAATCAAACTTCTCGTTTAAACCCAGTTCCAATAAAAATCATTTAAAGACATTTTTCCAACAATTTTTCAAACAAAGGCTCAATGCAAAGGTGAGCAAAAATGATGAAATCATAAACAGCCCCTCGGGCAAAACATCACTCATATACAGCCCCTCGGGTAAACCTCACAGTCACTCATGCCACTCGGGCATACCTCACAATCACTCTTACCACTCGAGCATACCTCACAATCACTCATGCCTCCCAGTCACTCAGCACTCGGCACTCGCACTCAGTAGGTTCCTGTGCTCACTAGGGGTGTGTACAGACTCCGGAGGGGCTCCTTCAGCCCAAGCGCTATAATCTGCACGGACAACTCACGTGCTATAATAATAAAGTATGCTACAGGCGGGGCAGCCCCGATCCACACTCATCCTTACAAATCAGGCCCTCGGCCTCACCCAGTCATAAATATGTTGCAGACGGGCAACCCCGATCCACACTCATCCTCACAAATCAGGCCCTCGGCCTCACTCAGTCATAAACCTCTCAAGCCACTCGGACATTTCAGTAAAACAGGGTATTCGGCCCAAAATATTTATATGCATCAAAATTGAGTCATAAAACTGAGTTATGCGGTAACAAGTATAAACATGACTGAGTATAGATTTTCAATCGAAAACAATGAGAGGATGGTAAGAAACAGCCCCTAAGGGTCCAAACAGCTTTGGCGCAAGGTCCAAACATGGCATTCAACCCAATTTACAGAAATTCTTTCTAGAACATATAAGTATCAAATGGTTTCAACAAAGTATGCAACTTTACAGTTGCTACGGGACGGACCAAGTCATAAATCCCCAACAATGCACGCCCACACGCCCGTCACCTAGCATGTGCGTCACTTCAAAATAGTAGAATGATACGAAATCAAGGGTTTTGTACCTTCAAGACTAGATTTACAATCGTTACTTACCTCAAACCGGTCAAATTTCTAACCCGCAATGCTCTTGCCTCTGGACTCGACGACAAAATGCTCCGAATCTATTCACAATCAGTACAATACCATCAATACGTGCTAATGGAATGAATTCCACAAGAAAACTACAAAATTAGACCAAAACCCGAAATTGGCTCAAACCCGGCCCCCGGGCCCACGTCTCAAAATTCGACAAAATTTACAAAACTAGAAAGTTAGTTCACTCACGAGTCTAACCATACCAAATTCATCAAAATCCAACATCGTTTGGTCCTTCAAATCCTTAAATTACTCTCCAAATATTTCAAGCCCTAACCCCTCATTTTCACTAATTACCATGATTAAAACAACGGAAAATTACCATATATACAAGTATTAGGGATCAAGTAACTTACCTCAACGAAATCCCATTGATTCCCTCTTCAAATCTCTCCCAAAAGCTCCAAAAACCGAGTTGAAATTTTGAAGAATGACCAAAATTCGCGAAGGGTTCTATTTATGGTTTCTTCCCAGGTTTTTCGCACCTGCAGCCATTTTCTCGCACCCGCGCGACCGCACTGTACTCCCAAATTCCGCACCTGCGGTCCCCTTCCTCGCACCTACGGACTCGCATCTGCGGTCCCAGGTGTGCATCTGCAAAACCAATCCAAACTTCTCATCTCCGCATCTGCGCTCAAGGCCTCGCACCTGCGAGCTCGCAGATGCGGCTAATTCTTTGCACCTGCGTTCCCAGCCTTGACCCAGCGTCTCCAGTACCTGCGCATTCCCCACGTGCACCAGCGGCCTCGCACCTGCGACCCTTTTTTCCTCAGGTGCGGAAATAGCAGAAGTAGCAGCTCCAGCTACAATTTCCAACTTCAACAAATCCGTTAACTACCCGGAATCACCCCGAGGCCCTCGGGACCTCAACCAATAATACCAACAAGTCATATATCAACATAAAAACTTAGTCGAACCTTTGAATCACTCAAAACAACATCAAAATACCAAATTACCCTCGGATTCAAGCCTAAGAACTTCTAAATTTCTAAATTCGGCAACCGATGCCAAAACTAACCAAACCACGTCCGAATAACCTCAAATTTTGCGCACACATCACAAATGACACTACGAACCTACTCCAACTTACAGAATTCCATTTCGACCCCGATATCAAATTTTTCACTGCCGACTAAAATCGCCAAATTTCCAATTTCGCCAATTCAAGCCTAATTCTACCACGGACCTCCAAATCATATTCCAGACACACTCCTAAGTCCAAAATCACCTAACGGAGCTAACAGAACCGTCATAATTCAAATCTGAGATCGTTTACACATAGGTCAACATCCGGTTGACTTTTCCAACTTAAGTTTCTACTTAAGAGACTAAGTATCTCAATTCACTCTGAAACCACTCCGGTCCCGAATCAACTAACCCGATATAACATAATATAGCTGAATAACTCAAAAAGAAGTAGAAATGGGGAAAATGGGGTTATAACTCTCGAAACGACCGTCTGGGTCGTTACATAAACATATTCGATCTGGTGTAAAATATACTTCACTGTTAAGCCCGCCAATGGACCTCTAAATTGGTTCTGAACATCTCCAAATAGGTAAGTATCCTTTCAAGATCCACAATGACCCTATTCATGACACATACAAATAATTGTCAAATCCTGAACTGACTCCCATTGTCCGCAACCATAGTAATAGTACATCTCTCAGACATAAACCCTCCAATCTGCGACAGTACCAGAATCTCCATACTTGACCTCAATCTCTACTACTTAAATGACTGACATGCCACACATACATAATCATACTCACACAACCTTCCGTGCTACATAACAAAATCTAAACATCAAGCATCTGCAAATCAATACACAACGCCTCTTCCACAAGATACACCATTCCTAGGCGACACTAATGTAGTTCCAGTATACTTTGAACATCTGAAATCTCCCTCGCTCCTTTGAGATTGTGGCATTCCTATCAAAACTAAATAGCAACATTGACCCCTTTAATTCTAATTCTACACCACTCACTGCACATGCTATTACGCGAGAGTATAAGAATTTCATCATAACTCCTGAACCACCAGTAGAATTTCACTTCGTTGATTAGAAACATTTCACTTAACTCATTTTAGAAGAAAAATCACAACATGCAACCAAATTCCCAAAACCACAGAAGACATACACCTCAAGTCAAGGCCAAAACCGTCATAACTCTTGGGGACCCATTTGTAAATGACTGAACAATTAAAACTAAGTCTTCTAAATCAAACGAATCACGTAGACTGCCAAGCCGACAAGTTCTTGCCACAACACCTACATAGCCTCAACATATCAAAGGAACCGATCAATTTATTTACCATGTTGATCCAAGCCACTACTAAACTGACCCAACTTCTTCAGATTTCCTCTTGACTTACCTTCAAAGTAACACCTCTATTTACCAGCACACTATGGATCCCAATTAACACTCATCCCGAGTGACCCTAAATCATAAGACCACATTGCCTCAATACCCATAAGTCATTTTATACTCTCATCATGAACTCAATAGTATCTCCAACTGATACACCCGTTCTAAAGTATAAAATCTAAGTCATCCTATAAATTACACATGAATCGATAAGGCAAAATGTAGCCTACATCCATCAAATTCCTTACTCGAATTACCCATGTTGTTTTCTTCCTCAGTCATCACTAAGCAACTAATGTAACAAAATCCAGAAACTGCAAAGATATATGACCATGTGACCCAATCACCGACGGTAGGCTCCCCCACTTGACTTTTAGCCACAATCACATAAACTAAAAACCCACAATGACTTCTCCTTCTCAGTTACCACAGTCTCGAACTGTTACCCAGTTGAATTTCTCGTAAGCTCATATTGCACAAATCGTAGCACAACATGAATTATCAACCCTAATGCACACTCAACTTCATGACGGATGCGCCATCTTCCTTAGGAGATCCAGAACCATATCGTAGTACATGCCTCCCATTGGATAGAAAGTAGAACTCTTCATAGAAACTTCATCCGAAATCATGCAACCTCTAACATTCTCACAGGAGATAGCCACACCTGTGTAACCTCATATCAACATCCCCCAACGATACTTCCATAATTATATCCACTATGAAATCAATTAATTCTCCTGGGTCCCTACTCATCCGCTAGTTGTAAAGATCCGTTCATTCGATTAACATTAACTGAAGGTCTAGAAATACGTTCAAAGCTCGATACTATATTGCATCCCCAAATGATAATCAAACATTCACATTCCCTCTGTATTCCAAACAACTCTTTTCGTCACATTTGAACTTTCTAAGTACGGAAACCACTAACTCAATAAAATAAACAAACTTGGTTACTTGTCCACCATGACCTAGATCACACTAAGCTTTCTCAAATCATGTGGCTATCCTACCACAAAATCCATACGATATGATATCACTCCTACTTCGGTTTAGCTATCTTTCAAAGCAAACCATTTGATCCAACCCCCCATGTCCTTTCTTATCCTTCACCACTAATAATGCCACCCAAATCACGATCCATCTCTGTAGCACCTGAATAAATAGAACACTATAAACTCTAAGCCTCATCAAGGATCATCTCCCTCGAACCATCAACACTGAAAATACCGATTCGACCCTGAAGTCACAATATACCGTCATCTTTGATGACCGCTGCTTAGGTACCACTTCACAATGCCATGCCCCTAAAGGAAAATAAAGTAAGACCATCATATTGACGAGCCTTAATATATTCAAACAAGGACAAAGACACCACAACACAAACCAAAATTCCACCATGCTCGGAGATATCAAATCTTGCTACTCCATTAACCAAAGCTTGAACATCTATAACCCAATTGCCTCTCCTGCACAGAAATTAAATACTGAATTTTCCAATCATAGACCGAATAATCCTCATGCTAAAGCATTCATTTCCACAACATATAAGTAAACAACCTACCGTTCACACCAATACTGTGCGATAACAATGAGAGAAACATCATAATACACCGTGTATAGCACTGAACTCGCGGGAAATACCCACACTGGATTGAAATGACCAAACACCCCTCCATCAGGCGATGATAATAGTCGGCCCACATACGTAGGGAAAAACATCATGCACCACATCTATAGCATCTCCATAAATCATCGATGCCTAATTGATTTCAAATGCTTGACATCACGTTTGAATGAGTAGGAAGGAACTGAAGACATAAGCTTCAACAAAATCAAATCGCATGACAAGGAATCAAGAAAGGGAATATCCTCTTGATTATGGCGTATCTCCGTTGATTTCTTCGTGAACAGGGCTTGTGGACGATTTGCCCTAAATCCGATTCCAACTAGGGTTTGAGATTTTGACCTCCTTTACTGATTTAGGTTTGCATGAGATGTATTCATTCCTTTATTGTGTTTGATCGACTGTTTTCCATGTTTGTTGACCTTAATCATTGTTATTCTCTCACTCTCACTTATTCTATACTATTCTGAAACTTAGGCTCTTGGCCAGCTGAAAGCCAAGGCCACCGGAATTCGATTGGTTGACCTTTTCTCAGTGCGAGCACTGCTCGGGGTTCATCTGAAACCCTTGGGAACTCTGACGCACTGAGTTCTTGGTGTATACTGCTCTCTTTGCCATTGAAGCACTACTGGGACTGTTCCTCTTGTTTTCTTGTTTGATTATTTGTGACTGGTAAGTCCTTTTGACCACAATAATTTTATTCTCCATCGTTGTATTATGTGTTCTATGTATTTATGTCCCTGAAACTTCTATGAAGCACAACTCTACTATGACACTTGCTTGTAACTTTGTCTGCTCTAAGGTTTTCTTGTGTCTTGATATTGAACCTGCCTAAACTCTAAGTGTGAGATTATTTATCAGATGTGCTCGGAGATATGATTCTTGATTCTTCTAAACTTGTTTGGGTCTGCTATTATGTTGATACTTGAGTCTAATCCTGAGTTTACCTCTCCGTCTTGTTATGGATTGTTGTGATAGCCTGGGAAGTATTCTTTTGTCCATTACAACCAATTCTCATGCAATTTATGTTTCCCTAATGTATTCATTTTATCAACTTTGTATTCTTCAATACTAGTTTAACCTTTAGCGTAAGATTTACAACTAGACTTTTCCCTATATTTGGTCAACTATTGATGGATTTGATGTTTGTTTGTCCCACTTCTGAAATTGAATTGTGACTAAACTCTAGCATGCTTCCCCTGTTAAGTATTTTCTTGACCATGAACTCTGGTATTGTTTTGAACCATCGTGATATGACCAATACCCATTGTATTAAGTCTCATGTTCAACTAAGTGATTGCTTGTCAACTATTGTAGACCATGTTACCAGCCTCTTTGTTATGGTGTTTGTGATCATATTTTCACTAGACTCTCATGCTAGAAACTCCTATGTGAAGATTGCCGTTTCACTTGTCCATCTCTATGATTCTGTTTAGATTCTTATGTTGAAATCTCATATTTAAAATCCTTTAGGCTAATTCTAGGCTATACTTTGCGATGGAACTTTACTTGAAGTAGTTTATTACCCTATGATAGCTACTCATATTAGTTTAACTTTACCTCTGAAAATACAAGCATGAACCTATCTTGTGTATACCCTGTGAATGCCTTATGTGATCTTGTCTATATGCCTTGGTGAAAACTGTTGTTAGTTACAGTTTTAAGAATTAAAGTATGTAGACTTCAAGGTCATTTAATCAACTCCATGTGAAGTTTGTCACTTGTGTGGGTAAAACTTGGCATCATTTGGGTATGTTAGTCATCATTTTGGGCTTGGTGTTGGGCCATACATGTTGTTGGGCTTGAGCATTGAATATAGGCTACTCTAATGCCTTGGTGATCTTGGACTTTGGGTCTACTGTTGCATGAAGAGTAAAACTATTGAAGGCCTGGAATATCCCTGGGTTACTTTGTATTGGGCCTGTAAATGCTTTAGTGGGCTTTTATTTGTTTCAGACTGTAATTCTTCGTCTTTGAGTCCGTATTATTTCATTTTAGGCTTGTAATAACTTGTAAAACAAACAGTTGGGGGATTAGTGGAAATAGGGGAACTTGGAAATTTTATCTCTTGTATGAATGGGTAGAGAACATGCCTATAGGATCTAGATTATTTTGTGTGCAACGCCTCATTCTTTGAAATTACCTGTGTACATGCTCTTCACTTAGAAAACATGACTTAGGGATAATATAATGACTTATAACATTAGAGAGCATGTCTATAAGATCTGAAATCAGACGTGTTGCACTTAGATGTTATGAATATAAGAGTTCAATACAAATAACTGAAAATGCATGCTTCAGATTACTTCTTTCAATTATGTGACTCACCTAGACGCCATAATTGTAGGCTCTCAACTTAAGTAATCAAAGTTGTTATTGCTGCTATTCTCTTCTTATAACACAGCCCGCCTAGAAAGTATGCCTATAGGGATAAATGAACAAATATGCGCTCTCAATGACTTCACCGCCAGATGCACATGGCTTAGAAATCATGTCTATAGTTATTCACTTAGAAAGCATGACTATAGGATCAGTTAATGGAACTATGTATTAAAAACAGCTACTTCGTCCAAGCTGATCTCCTAGAAATCCTGCCTATAGGACCTTGTGTTAACTGCTGAATTGTTTAATCACATAGAAACCATGCCTATAAGATTTGAACTACTTAGCACGTTACAATTCTAAGTCTACCAATTATGGTTCCCGTCTACCAAATTTTGAACTCAGTCATAACTATTCGCTTAATTGAGTGCATCTGAGTCTACATGAGGAGGTGAATTTGAGCCTTTTTTGTCTTGTCTATGTGAAGTCCTATTTGTTTTGATTGTGCGTCTAGTTTACTCATTTTTGAGCAGCTTAAGGAAGTCTAGAACTACCAAGATAGTACGTCCAAAAGCCTCCTGGACCATAGGCATGGGCAACCTAAGGAAGTCTAGAACTACCAAGATAGTTGGTCCAAAAGCCTCTTGGACCATAGGCATAGGACGGGTAAAGCACGCATAGGACGCGGTTTAGAATTGAACTAGAACGCTCTTAGGTAAACAACTTTAAGATAGTAATTGGGTAGCAAGAGATGATAGTTTGTGCACGTCTGAAGCGTAAGTAGCTCACGAGAAACAGAACCAGGATAAAAAGTAGGGCGATCCATAATGATGTATGTAAATTGAGTAAAATTAATTAAAATATTGTTCTCTTTACTCGTTCACGTCTCGAAATATCTTGCGATATTTTTATATTATTATTTAATTCATAAGTTTTTATATTATTAATTAGTTTGATATAAAGTATTTATTTATATGTTAGTTTTTAGAATTTTACCACTCAAATTCCGTAGAGTCTTATTTGTACTGACAACTTTTTATCATTTTTATTCATCATAAAAATAATACTAAATATTTAATTTGTTTAACTTATCGAAATAATTTTAAATATTTTAATTAATTATTGTTATATAAAGTATTATTAATTATTTATTTCTTTCGTAACGATTCATATGTTAATTTATTATCTTTTACGATAAAAATCCGGCATGGTCTCTTTTATACTGACAACTAATTATTTTATTCGTCAGTTAAAAAATATTAAATATTTAATTTATTTAACTTATCGTATTTTAATTGATTCTTATCAAATAATAATTTTACTATAATTCTTAATTTATTAGCATATGATTCATAATTGATTACTCTAACCGACTACGTTAATGGTGGTATGTATTTATTGTTCTACGGTAAAGGAAAGTAAAGAACACTAAAGGCACATATTTATTATTCTACAATTGTAAAATACTCAACAACTAATATAAAATATAATGTTTTTATTGTTCTACACTAAAGGACACTAAAGGCACATATTTATTGTTCTACAATTATAAAAATATTCAGCAACTAACATAAAATACTCAACAACTTTAAAACAATGGCATATTAAATAATTTTCAAAATAAATTGATACAAATAACATAAATTCGGCTAAAAAAAAGTAATAACACGCACAAAATCATGAACACACACACACACACACACACACAAATATATATATATATATATATATATATATATATATATATATATATATATATATATATATATATATATAAAATTAAATGAAAAGGGTGTTTCAAAAAATAAGCCGCTTTTACAACCAAATTGAGCACAAATCGCGTTCAACTCCACGAGGCAGCCTTGAATCGCGTCTTTTATCAATAATATAATAACAACAAGAGATTTTGGGGATAAAAAATGGGCTCCAATGGAGGTTTTTAAAAAAAGAATTTGAGGGGGGGGGGGGGGGAGGGAAGGGACCAAAGATAAAGTGTTCCGTCGGGAAGAGGGGGATTATTTATATAAATATAACACATATATTACATACGCTATATCTTAATGGGATAACTGACCGTTAAGATATAGTGTATTTAAAACATGCGTTATACATAGAATTGTACTCAAAATATTTTTCCGCCTATTTCAATCCGTTGAGTTAAAAAGGGCAACCTTTTGATTCCGTACAGAGCTGAAATACCTATGCTTTTCTAATGGAATGAGGAAAGCCCTTTCCAAAACATGAAAAGTGGAGCCCAATACATGCTTACATATTGGTCAAAGAAAAGCATCCTCTGGTAGGAATAAGTAAACTTCTATATCAATAACCATTTTGGCTTAGTGATAAGACATATTGGTTATTGATATAGGTGGTTGCTTAGCTTGTTCCCAACCCCAAAGGCTGCTTTTGTTTATTAAAAATAATAAAATTTCCTTAGACGACTGAAATGTAATCACATGGTATGTCTCCTTTTAATTACAAGATTATCCTAAAAACATTTAATAATTAAATCGACGTACGCTAAGATCCAAAATGTAGTGAGGCGTGTTAGGTTCATGTGCGTTGCTACTTTTTCTGTTATGGAGAAAAAGTACGATTAGTAGATTATATTATATGATAGTGGCAGGCTGTTAAGCAACTCTCTTGTCTGTATCTTAGTTTATCCATGACCTCATCTCGCACGTACTCATAAACCACTTTTGAATTATAGGGTTTCATCAAAACAAGCGGTTTTTTCATCCTTGTATTGCTCGCTCTGACCATAAATTTCTAACCAAGCAAGGCCATCTTGTGCAGCGCATCTCAAACAGTAAGCACCGTACCCCTTTGATCATTTTCTCGTAATTATGCAATTTTTCCATTTAACCAATAAACAATTAGCAATTAGTTCAGTTATCTCTCGTAAACAGTTGACATTGAAGCATTCGAAGCCAAATTAGTTTGGTTCGTGAGCAGAAGCTGGAAGCTGTAAAGCTGTACGTAGTAGCAGTGAAGGGTTAAATTATGGCAAGGGGAAAAATCGCGATCAGAAGAATTGACAATCCAGCAAGCAGGCAAGTGACTTTCTCAAAACGGAAAAGCGGATTAATTAAGAAAGCCAAGGAACTAGCCATCCTTTGCGACGCTCAAGTTGGAGTAACCATCTTTTCCAGTACTGGTCGGCTCTATGAATACTCAAGCTCCAGGTTCTTATTCTTTCCTTCTTATTAAACAAATTTCATTCCAAATTAACCATACAAAATATTTGCAGGACTGATCATTTGAATCTTAGTTATAAATAACATGTTCTTTAATTTGAGTGACAGCTGAGACATTATATGCTCAGTTAGAACACAAGTAATTATATACTAAAAATTAGGAGAATTAAATTAATTAATTTAACTCATTATCCACGGAGCTAGGTGAAAATAATACCCGTCGATCTTAATTAAGCAGCTTTCTAATTGGTCCTTCGGCCTGCAGGGTACGTACTAGACGAATTAATATAAACGATGTATGAATTAGGATGAGGGGTTTTTCACTTTTTACCATAGGGTTTACCTTTACTGGAATAGGTTATATTTCTTGAAATTTTGTATCGGGGACATGCCTTGATAAGATAAGATCTGCTAGCTTGCTAGTATGAGAATCAATATGAAAGTGTTGGAAATTTTGGGGAGACTTTATTAGAAGCAGATTAAATCACTCAAATTTTCTTGAAGAGAAGTGAAGGAAAGTGTTTTTACTTATTTTCTCAACTTGGCTTTAATAAAATGACCATTGGTACCTATTTACTTATCAACACGTACTGTACGTTCTAACGTGCACCTTTTTTTCCAAATACATGTATAGAATCATGTATGCATTCTTATATTAATATTCTAATACACGAACAAAGTAAATACAAATACTGGAAAGGAATCGAGGTAGTCATACCTTTTAAATAGCTTGGTGAAGATATACATAACTTGGCCTTATGACGTCACAAACTCGAGCTCAACTTCTTTCTTGAATCTTCCCTAACTCATCTTCTTTTTACATGGAAAATCTGTTACCTATCTACACAAGATTCCTCGTTGTACAGCTACTACATAAGCAGTGTTGAAACCTTTATTTGGCTTCTTGCCATCAATATAATCCTTCAAAAGCAGTTAACTTTTAAATTCTTGATAGCATTAATTACAGAAAATATGTTTCACATTCATTTCAATCTTAAGATTCATCTTTTTCAAATCTTCAAGAATTTCAGGTTTTCCATGGGGTTGGTCCCTCAAGACAATCAGCATTGATACTGTTATTTTGTGATTTGAATTATTTCATTGTATTTTTTATGAAACTCATAATCCCTATAGGTTTAGGAAAACTCGTTGTCCTAATAGATTTGAAAACGGAAAACCTATACAGGGGCGGCGCAATTACAATAGTGGCCTAAAGCCAAAAAATTTATGAGGCCCTTAAACCTTTTTTAATTAGATTTCATATATACTTTATCTGAAATATATTTTTCTTGCTTTTTGGGTCAAAATTCGAAATATCAAGAATATATTTTTCTTGGTTTTTGGGTCAAAATTCGAAATATCAAGAATATATTTTTCTTGGTTTTTGGGTCAAAATTCGAAATATCAAAAAACAAAATCTGATAATACTTTATTAATTGATAGTAAGGTTAATCCTTTTATATTTTTTTCTTTTTCTCCTTCTTGGATTCATTATCATTTAACTCAAATAAACAAGGACTTGTTCATTTTAAAAACACAGTCTATATTTTTTAATTTATCTTTTTATTGTTTGTTAAAAATTTACCAATAACACATTTGTGGTAATTAATCAAAGTTTCAATTTAATTATTTATTTTTGAGTTTTGAGGTGAACGTGATTCGGTTTTTCTTATTCACATATTTAAATTCTACTTTATTATATAAAAGAGTAATATATACCTATGAAATATACATACAGAAAATAAAAACTATCACATCAAAAGATAATATATAATAATAAAATTTTATTCTATAAACTGATAACTTTGATAAATGATAACAAATTAAGTTAATTTTACTTTGTTTACTTTGATATGCTTGCAAACTTTCAAAAGAATGAAATAGAATTGCAATTCTTGTTATTCAACGTGCTTTAAGTTTTCTGTTTGACAAAATATATAGCTCATATGAAAAGAAGAGAAAAAGCATAATTACAAAGAGAAACTAAGGAAAATATGACCTTAAAAAGGAAAACGAAATGTCATATATACGTATCTCCTTTTAAAACTTGTCCTTTTTGGCCACTTCTTTCCTTCTTATAAACATTTTGTACTTTTTTCACTACCAAATCCAATATTTCTATGAAAAGATTAAGCTAAAACATTAATTATTGGAGTATTTGCTTCGCACTTCAGCCGCTCTTGAACCTATAGTCCTTGTCAAATTGGAAAATCTTTCTTTTATAGGTTTGAGACTATTTGGGATCTATATATAGGGGTTGTAGTTGGGTATTTTATAGATTGTATTGTGCATTTCTTCTCATTCATAGTGAAAAACTCTCATTGCTTCTGCCTTGAGGATTAGGCTTAGCCGAACCTCGTTAAATCCCTGTGTTGATTTTTCTTCTCTATTTCCTTTGTGTGTGATTGTGTGTTAGTTAACTCACGATCTTCCGCAATAATTGGTATCAGAGCAAGGTTCGGGTTTCTACATATAATCTACAGTTAAGATGTCTTCATCATCTTCAACAAAGTACGAAGTAGAGAAATTTGACGGGAGTTCTAGTTTCAGTCTATGGAAGATTAGGATAAAATCGTCCCTGATGTTACAAGGGTTATGGAAGGCAATTGTTGAGGATTTTCCTGAAGAGATGACAAAGACAAAGAAGGCATACCTGAAGGAGAGGGATTTGAGTGCGATTTTTATGAGCGTTACAGATAGCGTTCTTCGGGAAATTGCTGAAGAAAATTCTGCAACAACAACATGGAAGAAGCTAGAAGATATGTATTCTAAGAAATTGCTAACAAACCGCATCTACTTGAAAAAGAGGTTATACAATCTCCGTATGAACGGAGGTACACATGTTAAAACTCACCTTGATGAGTTTAATTAAATTATAATGAACCTGAAGAATGTGGATATCAAAATTGAAAGTAAGGATCAGGCCTTGATTGTGTTATGTTCTTTACCACCGTCTTATGTTACTTTTGCCGATACGCTGCTATATGGAAAAGATAACATTTCACTGGAAGATGTTAGTAATGCACTAAAATCTAAAGAGTTGAAAAACAGCTTTCTAGATAGCAGAATTGAGGGCGAGTCTTGTTATTAGAGGAAGGACACAACAAAAGGACTTTAACAGGAAAAAGTCAACTGCCAGATCAAAGTCTAGAGCAAGGAAGCAAAACTGTTATGAGTGCGGGAAGCAAGGTCACTACAAGATAACTCTACAAAAGAGATTGTCCTAAGATGAAGGAGAAAAGAGGAAAGTAGAAAATAGATAATTCGGCAAATATTGTTGACACTGGCAATAATTCTGATGATAGTGACTATGTAGGGGAAGTCTGTGCTGTGAGTTCAAGTCATGGGAAGAATTCTTGAGTTCTTAATTCTGGTGCTACTTTCCATAGGTATACACACAAGAATTGGTTTACAACTTACAAGCAAATAAGTGGGACTGTCTATATGGAAGATGATAATCCATTACCAATAGAGGGGATTGGTAACATCAAATTGAGAATGTTCGATAGAATTATCATAAACATTGAGTGTTGGCATGTTCCTCACATAAAGAGAAATTTGATTTCTCTTTTGACTTTGGATGATCAAGGGTATAAATTTTACTCTGAGAATGGAATACTTAAAGTGTGTAAAGGCTCCATGGTACTCATGAAGGGTAAACTACATTCTAAATTGTATCATCTTCAGGCCAGTGTAGTTGAAGGGGAAGTTGTTGTAGCTTCTGAGAAAAGTGACCTTAATCAGTCTCAGTTATGGCACTTGCGACTTGGGCATATGAGTGATAAGGGATTGCCTTTGTTGAGTAAGCAGAATTTGCTAAATGGGAACAAAAATCAAGTTTTAAATTTTTGTGAGTATTATGTGTTTGGTAAAGAGACAAGGTAAATTTCAGCAAGAAGGCCAAGCACAAGAACAGAGATAAGTTAGATTATTTATATTCAGACTTGTGAGGTCCAAACAGAGTTCCCTCTAAGAGTGGTGTTAGGTATTTTATGACTTTGATTGATGATTACTCAAGGATGGTGTGGGTGTATTTTCTGAAAATAAAAGATGAGGCATTTCCGACATTTGTTAAATATAAGACGATGGTTGAGAGGCAAACGGAAAGAAAAGATAAGCGTCTTCGAACTAACAATGGGTTGAAATTTTGCAATTCTGAGTTCGATAATTTCTGCAGCAGAGAGGGCATAGTGAGACACCATACTTGTGTCGGAACACCACAACAAAATGGTATTGCAGAATGTATGAACATAACGCTTTGTGATAAGGAACGAAGAACACTTTCACACTCATGTGTTAGTAAGATTTTTTGGGCTGAAACAATCAATACAGCTTGTTATTTGATCAACAGATCTCTATCCACAGCTATTGAGTTCAAAAATCCCTTTGAGGTATGGTCTGCTTCGCCTACTAATTATTCAAATTTAAGAATATTTGGTTGTCCTGCTTATGCTCATGTGACGGATGGAAAACTTGAGCCGAGGGCAAAGAAGTGCATATTTCTAGGGTATGCAACTGGAGTGAAAGGTTATAGATTATGGTGCACAGATTAAAAGACTCCAGGGCTAATTATTAGTAGGGATGTAACATTCAATGAATCTGCCTCACTGGACAGTCAAGGGAGAAGGCAATAGCAGAAACAGACCGTGGTGTCAGTTATCGCATAGAGCTAGAAATTGAATCTCTACTAGCTCAACCCAGTAGTTTTAAATGAGAGGAAGTGGAGGAGGTGCAAAATATTGATCAAGATGATAATATTAATGTACCTGCGCAAGAAGAACCATATAGCATTGCAGCACAAAGAGAAGAGATTGACCAATCGACTACGAAAGTTTGCAAACGTAGTTAATGGGAATCTTCTTGGATATACTAATCCTATAAGATTTTTTTTGGCAGTTGCAGAGACCGTTGATGCATTTGAGTGTTATAGATATCCAGAAGCTATTCCGACTACAGAACCAAATCGACGGATTAGTGCTATGGTTGAAGATATTGAGTCTCTTAACAAGTTTAGGCGTTGTCTAGACTTGGTTGATATGTGCGGCAATGGGTAGAGCCCTCGTGAGGGATAAGGGCAAGGTAGAAAGACATTGTTCCTATTAATGAAGAGAATTCAAGCCAATGGGAATATTTGTTATTTTGCGGCTTGAATTATTTTCTTGTATTTTTAGGAAACCTATAATCCTTATAGGTTTAGGAAAACTCATTATCCTAATAGATTTGGGAAAGAAAAACCTATAGTCCTTGCCAAATTGGGAAACCTTTCTCTTATAGGTTTGTGACTATTTGGGATTTATATATAGGGGTTGTAGTTGGGGATTCTATAGATTGTATTGTGTTTTTCTTCTTATTCACAGTGAAAAACTCTCTCTGCTTCTGCACCGAGGATTAGGCTTAGTCGAACCTAGTTAAATCCTTGTGTTGATTTTTTTTCTCTATTTATTTTGTATGTGATTGTGTGCTAGTTAACCCACGATCTTCCGCAATAGATAAAAATGATAGAAATTCGAAGAGAAGAAGTATTCCTAATCGGTCGTTTTCTTTTGATGAAAAGTGGAGGAAATGATATTTATTTACTTCTCTTAACTTGGCTAGAACAAAATAATCATAGCACCACGCATTTATAGGCATTCTTGTATCATGCACCTAATATACCTATATCATAATTTACTTCTTGACTTTTTAAATTCCAAAGTACATGTTCAAAACCATGCAAGTATCCTTTGGAAATTTATTTTCGAAGTAAATTCATATACTTGGGATGAATCTAATACATGAATTTACTTAGTTCGTGTAATTATAAAATTAATGTAACAATACATGTATGTACGTTTTGCACATGTATTTGGGAAAGGAAAAAAGTCTAGATAAAATAGGTGCACGTACTGGACTAGATATATGTTAGAACATTCCTATAATTAAGTACCTTTTAGCCATTTTATTTAAGGAAAGTTGAGAGAAGTAAGAAGAGTACATTCCTCCGCTTGTGTTGAAGAGAAACCATGATTGAGAATCCTATTCGTTTCCAAAATTGTCAACATTTGGCATCAAAGTTAATTGTCTTGAGAAATATGCGGATGAAGATTTGAAAATGAATGATCTTCAGATTGAAATGAATGTGAATGAGATTAGCTAGATGATGGGACGGGGACACGAGGCTGAAGACATTATATTTTTAGGTAGAACTATATGGAGTAGCTTTTGAAAGATTTGAGGATAAGGAGCCCACCGAGGTTTTTAATCCTGATAAAGCAGTTGCCTATATGGAGTAGGGATGGGCATTGGTCAGTTCGGTTCGGTTGTGAATATTATCGGTTTAACATATCGGTTATCGATTTATATAAATATGCTAAACCGATAACTGAACCAATAAGATATCGAACGTTATAGTTCAATTATCGATAAGATAACTCAATATATAAAGGTAAGAAGCATAATGCATAACGCACATGGACTGAACTTCAATCACTGAAGTTTGCATACATACATAGCCATTTCGCCATTCCATTTTTCTTGTAAAATACATACTTTTGTTTGAGATGTGAGAAGAGAAACGGTCGTAGGTATAGGCTACACGAAATAAGCTCACAAAATAAAAAATCATAAAACATGAGCACAAAATAAAGAATTGAAAACAATAAAACATCCCATATTTTCATGGTAAAATCTACTGTAAGGTAAGAGAAAGGAATGAAAATTTTATTTTTCAGTTTGGGTTATCAATTTTTGTAAAAGCAGTAGCTTTTATGAAAATCATTGATCTTATTGCTGCTTAGAGTCTGAACAATAAAAATTCATTAAAAAGTAAATCTGAAAAATAAAATCATATTATTTGATTAGATTCAACAAATCTGCTTCTATTTCGGCCAGTGAGTAAAAGAAGATTATTACTGAATGTTAAGGAGGTTATATCCTACATCAAATATACTCTGTCTGCTTCAGTTTTTGAAAGTACAACACACTTTTGCAATTTAAACTGCCATGATATAGCTCCCCTGAAAAAGTAAATAGATATCCAGTAGTGGATTTTCTATTATCAGTATCACCGGCCATTTCAGCATCCGTGTAGCCCTTCAAGATTGGATCAGATATTCCAAAACACAAGCAATATCCTATAGTACCTCTTAGGTACCTAAGTATCCACTTGACTCCTTCCCAATGTTCCTTTCCAGGATTTTCAAGAAATTTGCTAACAACACTAACTGCATAGGTAATATCAGGTCTGGTGTATATCATTGATAAACTTGTCCTAACTTTTGCAAGTCCATGAAAAACCGAAATAAGAATCAGCCAGACAAGCTTTGCAAGCAAATGCTTGTTAAAGGAGAAATATGAAACATTTGATTCTCATGAAATAGGTTGTGAACAAGGTAGCGAGGAAGATCCAAGAAAGAAGTTGAACTCAAGGTTGTAATTTCACAAGAATAAGTTATGGATATCTTTATCAAGCCATTAACGATGGATGTGTCCCAAAATGCTATTGTAATGAATCAATTATTTTAACGGAAGATGCGGGATAATTAAATCAGATTCATCCAAATTAAATTACGTAGTTCATGTTTTAAGAAATTGTTGTAACAATGATAGTTTTGTACGTACATGTATTTGAGAAAGGGAGAAGTCTAGAGTTAAATAAGGTACATAGTGGCAGATCCATGATTTTAAGGTCGCGGATGCTCACTTCCTTTAACGTAAATTTGCTACCAATCACATAGTATAAGTGCACAAATATTTGTGACAGTAAAAATAGTTAATGACAAAACTACGGCTAATATTATCGTTATGAAAAAAGACTTCTAGATACAATAAACTCCTAATAATAATAATATCATTATTAAAAAATATTCTAGTCACAGATCACAATTGAGCTCGATGACTTTTCATATATTGAAAACGATATATAATAGCATTATTTCTTATAATTACAAGAGCTTTTCGTTTTTCTATTTTCCACTTTTATAGTACGAAACTTTTCCTTTTGAGCCACAAAAATTATTAAGCGAGCCACAAAAAATATTAAGAGAGACACATTCTTTTCTTTTTCAATTTCTCTAGCTTTAATCAAATCTTAGGTCTTACTTTTTCACTTTTATGTGCCACAATGAGACAAATAAATGAAAAAGGAAACATCAACAATTGAAAGAATAAGACTATATTTGGAATTGGGGAAAGAAGAGAAAGTCAATGTGTTGTGGAAAAGTAGCGAATGCTTTGCTTAAGAATCGTACTCATCCAAACACCTCAAGCGTTAACTCTCGCCCTTGATCGAAAGCACCAAGGGATCTTTTTATTTACTTACTAGGAATTGACTATTCTATTTTAGTTCTCTTACTATTTTCTATATAACTACCAGAACTCACGTTGGGTTAATGGGTGTTTGAGTACAATAAATTCATACGTAGATCCACCCCTACTAGTCTAGGTACAAGATCGAAGAAATTTTATAAATATCAAGGCACTATATATAGACATTTTTATTTAAGCCAAACTGAGAGACTTGAACAAGAATATTTCCTTCACTTGTCTTCCAGCCCTATAATTTTTCATCTTCCGTTGGTTACTTGGTTAAGAGGAAGGAAAAATACAAAACATGATGTTGTTTGTGCTTTGAATACATCCATAGCACCAAGGGATCTTTTTAGTTACTTACTAGGTATTGACTATTCTATTTTAGTTCTCTTACTATTTTTTATATAACTACCAGAACTCACGTTGGGGTTAATAGGTGCTTGAGCACAATAAATTCATACGTAGATCTACCCCTGCTGGTCTCACGTTGGGGTTAATAGGTGCTTGAGCACAATAAATTCATACGTAGATCCACCCCTACTGGTCTAGGTACAAGATCGAAGAAATTTTATAAATATCAAGGCACTATATATAGACATTTTTGTTTAAGGCGGGTTGAGAGACTTGAAGAAGAATATTTCTTCCACTTGTCTTCCAGCCCTATAGTTTTTCATCTTTCGTTGGTTACTTGGTTAAGAGGAAGGAAAAATACAAAACATGATGTTGTTTGTACTTTGGTTGCATCCATAACACCAAGGGATCTTTTTATTTAATTACTAGATATTGACTATTCTATTTTAGTTCTCTTACTATTTTCTATATAACTACCAGAACTCACGTTGGGATTAATAGGTGCTTGAGCACAATAAATTCATACGTAGATCCACCCCTGCTGGTCTAGGTACAAGATCGAAGAAATTTTATAAATATCAAGGCACTATATATAGACATTTTTGTTTAAGGCGGTCTGAGAGACTTGAAAAAGAATATTTCCTCCACTTGTCTTCCAGCCCTATAATTTTTCATCTTTCATTGGTTACTTGGTTAAGAGGAAGAAAAAATACAAAACATGATGTTGTTTGTGCTTTGGTTGCATCCATAGCACCAAGGGATCTTTTTATTTAATTACTAGATATTGACTATTCTATTTTAGTTCTCTTACTATTTTCTATATAACTACCAGAACTCACGTTGGGATTAATAGGTGCTTGAGCACAATAAATTCATACGTAGATCTACCCCTGCTGGTCTAGGTACAAGATCGAAGAAATTTTATAAATATCAAGGCACTATATATAGACATTTTTGTTTAAGGCGGTCTGAGAGACTTGAAAAAGAATATTTTCTCCACTTGTCTTCCAGCCCTATAATTTTTCATCTTTCATTGGTTACTTGGTTAAGAGGAAGGAAAAATACAAAACATGATGTTGTTTGTGCTTTGGTTGCATCCATAGCACCAAGGGATCTTTTTATTTAATTACTAGATATTGTCTATTCTATTTTAGTTCTCTTACTATTTTCTATATAACTACCAAAACTTACGTTGGGGTTAATAGGTGCTTGAGCACAATAAATTCATACGTAGATCCACCCTTGCTGGTCTAGGTACAAGATCGAAGAAATTTTATAAATATCAAGGCACTATATTTAAGGCAAGCTGAGAGACTTGAAGAAGAATATTTCCTCCACTTGTCATCTAGCCCTATAATTTTTCATCTTTCGTTGGTTAGTTGGTTAAGAGGAAGAAAAAATACAAAACATGATGTTGTTTGTTTTTTTGGTTGCATCATTACAAGTTAATAGCATGAACTCATGTAGGAATATCTTGACATTTTTATATCTCTTGATCGCCTTTCTTTCAGTTTTAGACTATTAAATATCCCATATGTATAAGATCTTCGTCTATCAGTGCAAAAGTATAGTAAATGTGGGGCTATCTGACGGGCAGTCACACTTAGGTCCACAACAAGAGTACAAAACTTAAGTGGCCCAGCACACTTATTTATATTGTGGCCAGCTATTACGCTAGGATACACTTTAATTTCTTTTGTAATTGTATAGTTAGCTATCTTTGTAATTAGAACACTGGGGTATAAATATAAGTGGGGGCCAAATGTCTAAGTGGCTCGATTCATTTTATTCCCTTACTTCTCTCATGTCTCTGTGAAAGAACATTCCAGAACCATAAAACTTCATTGACGATTTCTTCAAATCGATCTCATTCATGGATGTTAACATGGTATAAGAGCTGAAAAAACACATCTCCTCTTCGTCCTCTATCGAGCGATACTAACCGTGTTCAATTTTGTCCAGTTTTCGATATTCGACCAAAGTTTGCAATTTCGGTTTTTTTATGAAAGTAGTTGGAGCCTGTTTTTTTTTTTTTTAACATTCATCGCTGGAATTGAAGATATTTTCTAGTTTGAGGTGTTTATCTGTCAAAGAAGTTGAAGATCTAGAATCATGTATCAAACCTAGGGTTTCTATCGTGACCTAAGATTTTTTCTTTGAGTTGATTTTGGGGATTTTGTTAGCTATCATCTTCTCAAGGCCTTTGCTTCTTCAGGTTGCGAAGAAGTTCGGTATTTCTTTTATCTTGCTAATTTTTATTTTAGAATATAGTATATCTGTGACTTTGTGTGAAGTTATCGTTGATATGGGTAGTTCTGAACCTAGTGCGTCTACTTCTATGTGTACTTCCATATTGATCCTTCTCCTCCCCTATTCCTCTCATCTTCTGATATTCCTGGTATTTCCTTCACTGTACCATTCTCGGGGGTTGGATTTGGAGAATGGAAACGTAATATGATAGCCTCTTTATCTGCTAGAAATAAAATAGGATTCATTAATAGGTCATGCATCGAACCTCTTGAAAACTCTCCTCAATATAGGTAATGGGATCGTTGTAATAATATGGTCATTTCATGGTTGACTCATTCTTTGTCAACTGATATTGCTGAAAGTGTACAGTACTCAGAAACAACTGAAAGTATATGGAAACAACTTAATAATAGATATAGGGTAGTAAATGGGACCAATGTCTTCGAATTAAAAAGGTAGCTTGCCTCCACTTACCAAGGATCTTTTGATATTGCCTCATGTTTCAATCTGGGATGAACTGGGGGGTATGTACACCACTCATGCAAATTCATGTGTTTGTGCTGCAAAAGAAGGCCTTCAAAGGGAGAAAGAGGAGGACAAAGTCCATCAATTTCTCATGGGACTGAATGAGGTGTATGTATGGTTTAGGAGCAATCTGTTGATGATGCAACCCCTGCCCTCTCTTGACAGTGTATATAATATTCTTCTACAAGATGAAAAGCAGAGACAAGTGAACCCAAATCCTTCTTTTCAATCTGAGTCAGCCTCCTTCAATGTGAATTCCTCCTTCAATAAATCCATTCAATCTCACTTTCAGCAAAAACAGTTCAATCCTCAAGCCCAAAAATAATTTCATCAAAGAGTGAATTTTGATCAGTCTAGAAATGTTGTTTTCTGCAAGTATTGCAAGAAACCTCGGCATATGGTTGAAAATTGTTACAAACTTATTGGGTTTCCCTCCAATTTCAAGTTCACAAAAGGAAGAAAGGGAGAAGCTAATATGGTTGAGAATTCTGATCTTCCTCATTCTGTATGTGTTCCTTTACTCAACCCACACAACCTAGTGTTAGCCAACATGATTAGGGATCTAGGGTGCCTAGTCTGACCAAGCAACAATATGATCATCTCATCTCTTTACTTCAGCAAGCTCATACGTCTGATTCTGGATCTTCACTCAACATCATGGCTTCTGCTAACTTTGTTGGTATATACTTGCTTAAAAATGTAACATATAATTTTAATTCTGCCTTGCTGACTTAATCTGATTCCTTAACTTGGATAATTGATTCTGGTGTTTCTGACCATATGAGATCAAATAAAAATTTCCTTATTAACATCATGCCACTACCAATTCCTTTTTTAGTTTCCCTTCCAAATAGTTATAAGGTCAAAGTTACTTGTACAGGGTCATTTGTACTAACTGATTCTATCATCTTACAGAATGTGTTATATCTTCCTTCTTTCAAACATAACCTATTTTTTGTGCACAGACTTACTGAATAATTTGATTGCATAGTTTAGTTTCCCACAATTTTATGTATTCAACAGGGCCCTTCTCTGAAGAAGCTTCTAGATCTTGGTAAACTGGACAGTGGTCTATACAAGTTCATTTGGGAAAAACCTTCTCAATCTCAAAGTATTTTGTCTTCTGCTTACACCAGTAGCTTATCACCTTTGTGCACTTCTAGTTCTCCTTTCTCTCTTGTACAAACTGTCTCTTCCACATGTAATAAAGCTACTATAAATGACATGGATTGTGTTTGGCATAACAGGCTTGCACATGTTCCTTTTACTAAAATAAAATATATTTCTGAAATTTCACCTGTTATCTCATCTGTACAGTCTTTCCCTTGTGATATTTGTCCCATGGCAAGGCAGATTAGACTGTATTTTCCTTATAGCTCCATTTATACCTCTAAGCTTTTCCAATTGATTCATGTTGAAACTTGGGGACCTTATCACACTCTCACCTATTCTGATTCTAGGTATTTCCTTAAAATTGTTGATAATTTCTCTAAGAGTACTTGGACTCATCTTATGGGATCCAAGAGTCATGCCTTTTCTCTTTTAAAGGCATTTGTTGCAATGGTTAAGACTCAATTTCATATAACTGTACAAAACATAAGATCTGATAATGCACTTAAACTAGAATCTAGTCATGTTGTCATTTCTTTCTTTTCAGAAAAGGGTATTACTCATCAAACTACTTGTCCACACACACCCCAACAAAATGGTATAGTGGAAAGAAAACATAGGACCCTACTTGAAGCATCTAGAGCTCTATTTTTTCAATCTAAACTACCTATTAAGTTCTGGGGTGACTGCCTTCTAACAACCACATATATCATTAACAAACTCACTTCCAGATTACTGCACAACAAGTCACCCTATGAAATCCTTTATAACAAATCCCCACATTATTCATATCTAAGAACTTTTGGTTGTCTTTGTTATGCTACTGCCATAATACATCAAAGAGACAAACTTAAACTAAGGACATTACCTTGTGTATTTCTTGGTTACCCTTTTGCCAAAAAGGCTACAAATTATACAACTTACAATCCAAGCAATGTTTTATCTCAAGGGATGTCACATTTTATGAGAACTTGTTTTCTTTTGCTTCTGATTTTTTTTCCCTAACTCTGTTCATACCCAAATCCCCATCACTGCTGCTATTGTGGATGATGACTTTCTGCAAGCTTCCATTCCTCCTGTTGTTCCTCCTGCTCCTTCTCCTCATTCTTCTGTTGCTTCTCCTATTTCTTCTACTCCTTCTGTTTCTCCTCTCCTTACATCTCTTATGCCTTTCAATTCTAATGTCTTGCCCTCTACTCCTGTCATCTCTACTTTACCTATACCTAACCGTAGAAAGTCCATTAGGGTTCATAACCTTCCCTCTTACCTAAAAGATAATGTTCTGCAGTTTTCTCCTTCTTCTTTTTTATGTTCCAATGCTCAGCAGGTAGAATTTGAACCATATCACTACTCTCATGCTGCATCTGTTCTAGCATGGCAGGATGCCATAAGGAAAGAGTTTGAGGCCCTACAAGCAACTCATACCCGGGAAATTGTGGAATTACCTCAAGGTAAGAAACCCATAGGTTATAAGTGGGTGTATAAAATCAAATATAAGGCTGATGGTAATGTTGAAAGATATAAAGCTAGGTTGGTAATCAGGTGTAATACACAAGTAGAAGGTGTGGATTTTAATAAAACCTTCTCCCGTGTGGTTAGAATGTCTATTGTCAAGTGTCTTATTGCTGTAACTGTCAAAAGACATTGACCATTATTTCAACTTGATGTTAATAATGCATTCTTGCATGGTGATTTGGATGAGGATGTTTATATGAAATTGTCTCCTGGTCTTATTGTTTCTTCTTCTTCTTCTTCTTCTTCTTCTTCTTCTTCTTCTTCTTCTTCTTCTTCTTCTTCTTCTTCTTCTTCTTCTTCTGTAAGCTCAATAAATCACTCTATGGGTTGAGACAAGCTTCTAGGCAATGGTATGCCAAGCTGTCTCAAGCTCTCTACTCTAAAGATTACTCTCATTCCACGAATGATTATTCGTTATTCGTCAAAGGCACTCCTGGTAATCTAGTGGTATTGGTAGTCTATGTGGATGACATAATCCTCACAGGTAATGCATTAGATGAGATAAATGGATTAAAGCAGTTCCTAGATAGTGAGTTCAAAATAAAAGACTTGGGGTCTCTTCACTATTTCCTGGGAATTGAAGTCACTTCCCATTCTACTGGTGTTCTATTAAATCAGAAGAAATTTATTCATGATTTGTTGCAAGAATACAACTGTTTGGATGCAACTTCTGTCATTTCTCCATTAGAGTTGAATCACAAATTGCAAGCCAGTGTTGGTGAATTGCTTCCCTAACCTGATAAGTTCAGAAGCCTTTTTGGGAAACTATTATTTTTAACCCACACTAGGCCTGACATTTGCTTTGGAGTACAGCACCTCAGTCAATTTTTGAAGGCTCCCAGAGTTCCTCTCATGCATGCTGCTCTTCATATGTTGAGGTATCTTAAGGGTAAACTCGATCTTGGGTTATTCTACTCTAGCTCTCCTGATTTCTTTGTCCAGGCCTACTCTGACAGTGATTGGGCTGCCTGCCCTGCGCACATAGATCAGTCATTGGTTTTTGTATATTCTTGGGGGATAGCCTCATTGGGTGGAAATCAAAGAAGCAGCCAGTGGTTTCTCTGTCATCAACTGAGGCTGAATATCGAGCTTTGAGTAAAGTAGTCACTGAGTTAACTTGGGTATCCATGCTGCTTTATGATGTGTCTGTTCCTATTGTTTCTCCTATTTCTGTCTTTTGTGACAATGCAATTATTGTTCATATAGCCAAGAACCCAATTTTCCATGAGCGCACGAAGCATATCGAGGTGAATTGTCATTTCATATGCACCTAGTTGCATGAAGGCTTAATTCAATTGTCTCATGTATATACTTCAAACCAACTTGCTGACATTCTCACCAGGCCACAGTGTGGAGTTCTTCATCATTCTTCTCTCCAAGTTGAAGGTGTTATCCCCCTTCAACTTGAAGGGGGGTACTGGGCTATCTGACGGGCAGTCACTCTTAGGCCTACAACAAGAGCATAAAACTTAAGTGGCCCAGCACACTTATTTATATTGTGGCCAGTTATTACACTAGGATATACTTTAATTTCTTTTGTAATTGTATAGTTAGCTATCTTTGTAATTAGAACACTGAGGTATAAATACAAGTGGGGGCCAAATGTTTAAGTGGCTTGATTCGTTTTATTCCCTTTCTTCTCTCATGTCTCTGAAAGAACATTCCAGAACCACGCTAAAACTTCATTGTTCAAATCGAACTCATTCATGGGGGTAAACAGTAAAAGAAAGGTTACTCTCATTTTTTCTTATAGGATTAGAGGAGGCAAAGCTCCTTGATTTCCTCGTGTGTGTAATCACACGTTCGCATGCTATAATATTCTTAATCTCCTCATCACCAAATAGCATAATTTCCACCTTTAATATCTTGGCAACGTAGACCTTCCAATTGACTAATATCTTAGCTTTTCCTTATCAGCATGAAATCAATATTTGACAGATATAATGAAGAGAAGGAACACCATCAATTGTTGACACCCTCTTCAGCGGCCAAGGTAATCTTCTACTCATTTTACAGATCCACGACTTCACTATCATTAATAATCGTCTAAACAGAATTCAATCTAAATTTTAATCTAGCCATGAATGTTCAGTTGCATCGGACCTTCTGAAAAAATAAAACTATTGGCAGAAACAACAAGGTTTCAGAGTTAGAATATGCCTTTTGCGTTTTAATTAAAGCCGCATTTTGGTGGCGGGGGGATTGACCACTACCTTGTATGTTGAGAACCAAAAAGTGAATACACTTTGAATCTGATTTTCCTCTTCAGTATGTGAAAATGCCTAGAATTAGCAAGAAGGGATATGTATCTTGCGAAAGATATCTGGTAAACGTAAATGAAGTCTTTCTAATCAACCAAAAAACTGTAATAGAAATAAAAAAATTTCAAAGACCAAGCAATGCTTCACTCAACAATATTATTGCTGGTTTCCTTTTTAACATTATTAAAACGGCTACGTTTCTTAACTGCCAGTTGTGGCGGACAGAGGCAGAAAGGCTGAGACAACAAATGGAAGATCTGCAAGAGAACTACAGGTTCACATATTACTTTTTCCAAGAGCATGCATAATATCCCCTCCGTCTATATAGCCGATGCATATATTTTGTACAATTAAGCAATGTCTAGTGAAGGTATTCTAATGTAGATGCACATTAGCTTAAAAATAGCCGATGCATACACAACAAAATGCATTCTTATAAGCATTTGTAGTTATTATAGCATGACATTCTGGCTATTCCTTATATATATCAACATTGATTGTGGTAACAAATGTCAAAAACACTCCAAAGTAGAGGTGTATTTTAGTGTGAAAGATCCTGTTTACTGATGAAGGTTGTGTACTCTACTTGAACAGCTGTTGATGTTGAATCATATCGACCAAAACAAGAAGGCTACCTAAAGGGAAATAGAAAAGATAAAGCTATATATCTACCAGAGATTGAACTTCAATACAATGATTTTGTACTTTGCCTCAACTATAGACAAGGATTTGGTGAGATTCATTTGAAAATATAAGGCAGTTTGTAAATGTCAAAGTGTCCACATATATTTTGTAGGAGAGCTGAATAACTGTTGGGTTTTTTAAGCTTAAATGTAGCTTAAAAGAGGGTGAATGGGAAATGGAGGAAAATTAAAAATATTTGAGTTTTCCTCCTTGACAAAGGGATTGAAAATATTTGAGTTTCCCTCCTTGACAAAGGGATATTGTCCCATATTTGAGAAGGAAAAGATTTTGATGGGTATATATACAATTGCACTTCTTCTAGTTCTTAAAGAGTTAAGAAGAAGGCAAGCCTCGCGCCGTCGTCGCTCGCTCGGCTCGGCCTCGGCCTCGGCTTCGGCTTCGGCTTCGGTCAAATGATCGATTGATTAATTGATTAATTTTTTGGACCAAATTTATTTGTTAATAGTAAATATTAACAGAATTGTTATTAAATATCCGATTTTTTGTAAACAAAATATTAATATTAAATCCAAACGTAATAGTATATGCTCTTCGCTTTTTGTAAAAGACATTTACAAAACAGTTTGCACCTCTTCAAATCTGAAGAGTTAAAGAACAGTTTGCACCTCTTCAGATTTGAAGAAACAGTTGGCACCTCTTCGGATTTGAAGAGTTGCACCTCTTCAGTTTGAGCTCAACATTGGCTATAAATACCAGTCCATTCTCTCAGATTTTTCATATGAATTTCTGACTTCTCCTCCTTTCTTCTGCATTTATGTTATTTTATCTTCTCCATAATTACTTTACAAATACAGGTAAACAACAAGTTTATAGTCAGGTACATGTGAAAAATATTGCCAAAGCATCAAAGAAAAATGGACTACAACAAGTTTACATACTCCAAGAAAGCATCAAAATGACGAATGACAACGGGAACCAGACTGTTCATATGGTAACTGCCAATGCATCGACAAGCCGAACAACACCGACATTGGCACCGGCAGAAAAACCCGAAAATTTTTTCGGGATTGACTTCAAGCACTGGCAGCAGAAGATGCTCTTCTACTTGACGACTTTAAGTCTGCAGAAGTTCATTAAGAAAGATGTTCTTGTTCTGCCCGACGAAACTCCAGAAAATGAGAGCTTTCTCGTGACTGAGTCGTAGAAGCATTCTGATTTTCTATGCAAGAATTACATTCTTAGTGGACTAGAGGACAATCTATATAACGTCTATAGTAATATGGAGACGTCAAAATAACTATGGATAGCGCTTGAAAGGAAATACAAAACGGAAGATGCCGAGTTAAAGAAATTCGTTGCCGCTAAATTTTTGGACTATAAAATGGTAGATAGCAAGCCTGTTATTACCCAAGTCCAAGAATTTCAAGTGATTATTCATGATCTCCTTGTTGAAGGTATAAGTTAAATTAATACTAATGTTGAAAGTATTAATTATATTGTTTCTATTAACAGAATTTTCACTGAAGGTCTTGTCATCAATGAAGCGTTCCAAGTTACAGCAATGATTGAAAAGTTGCCTCCTTGGTGGAAGGACTTCAAAAATTACTTGAAACACAAACGAAAGGAGATGTCCCTTGAGAATCTAAGAGGACAATAAAGCTACTGAAAAGAAAGGACGTGGAAAATCAACAATAATGGGAGCAAACATTGTTGAGGATAGAAAGAGAAAGAAGGCTTATGGACCGAAAAGCAACCCAAGCAAGAAGTGATTCAACGAAAATTGCTACAATTGTGGAAAAGCTGGACACAGGTCTGCAGATTGTCGTGCTCCAAAGAAAGACAAGAAGAAGGTTCAAGCAAACATGGTTGAAAAGCACGAAGATATCGATGACTTATGTGCCATGCTTTCTGAATGCAACCTGGTAGGAAATCCTAAGGAGTGGTGGATTGATTCTGGAGCCACTCGCCATGTTTGTGCTGTTAGAGAAGCATTTGCTACATATGCTCTTGTTGGACCCGAAGAGACGCTTTCTATGGGAAATTCTGTAACGGCAAAAATTGAAGGATCTGGAAAGATATTTATGAAAATGACTTCTGGTAAGGTGGTGACCTTGAACAACGTCCTTCATGTTCCCGAGATTAGAAAGAACTTAGTCTCTGTTGGACTTCTTGTTAAGAATGGGTTTAAGTATGTCTTTGTATCTGATAAGGTTGTAATAAGTAAGAATGAAATATTTGTAGGAAAAGGTTACCTCACTGAGAGCCTTTTGAAGCTGAATATAATGGTTATTGAGAATAATAATAAAATTTCGGCTTCTTCTTACTTACTTGAGTCAAATGAATTATGGCATATACGTTTGGGTCATGTCAATTACAAAACCTTACGAAAAATGATTAATTTGGAAGTATTGCCCATGTTTGAATGCGACAAATCAAAATGTCAAATATGTGTGGAATTTAAGTATGTTAAACATCCTTATAAGTCAGTTGAAAGGAATTCAAATCCTTAAGACTTAATTCACACAGATATTTGCGACATGAAGTCAATGCCATCTCGCGGTGGAAAAAAGTATTTCATAACTTTTATTGACGACAATACTCGATATTGCTATGTTTACTTACTTAATAGTAAAGATGAAGCAATAGATGCATTCAGGCAATACAAAAATGAAGTTGAAACGCAACTTAACAAGAAAATTAAAATGATAAGAAGTGATAGGGGTGGCGAATATGAATCTCCTTTTGAAGAAATATGTCTAGAATATGGAATAATTCATCAAACAATTGCCCCTTACATGCCCCAATCCAATGGGATTGCGAAAAGAAAGAATCGTTCATTAAAGGAGATGATGAATGCATTGTTAATAAGTTCTGGTTTGCCACAAAACTTGTGGGGGAAAGCCGTTCTTATGGCTAACCGGACACTAAATCGAGTACCCCATAGCAAAACACAATCCATTCCATATGAAAAATGGAAAGGAAGGAAATCCAACTTGAATTATTTTAAAGTATGGGGGTGTTTGGCAAAAGTGCAAATTCCTAAACCCAAAAGAGTAAAAATAGGACCGAAAACCATCGATTGTGTTTTCATAGGACATGCGACCAATAGTAAAGCATATCGATTTCTGGTTCATAAATCAGAAAATCCCGACATTCATAATAATATGGTTATAGAATCAGATAATGCTGAATTCTTTAAAAATATATACACATATAACAAGGAATGTGAGTCGATTGGTGAAGGATCTAAACGACCTCGGGAAGAAACAAAAGAAAGTATATTTAATCAGGAGGATCCAAGACGTAGTAAACGTCAAAGAACGTCTACTTTATTTGGACCAGATTTTGTGACTTTCTTATTGGAAAATGAGCCTCGAACATTTAAAGAAGCTATGTCTTCTTCCGAATCATTATTTTGGAAAGAGGCAGTCAATAGTGAAATAGAATCCATATTGAATAACCATACATGGGAATTGGTTGATCTTCCTCCTGGAAATAAACCTTTGGGTTCTAAATGGATTTTTAAGAGGAAAATGAAAGATGATGGCACTATTGATAAATATAAGGCAAGACTTGTAGTCAAAGGGTATAGACAGCGAGAAGGTCTTGATTATTTTGATACATACTCTCCGGTTACAAGAATTACGTCCATACGAATGTTAGTAGCATTAGCTGTAGTTTATGGTCTTGAAATTCATCAAATGGACGTTAAGACGGCCTTCTTAAATGGAGACTTGGAGGAAGAAATCTACATGGAACAATCTGAAGGGTTTGTGGTTCCTGGTAAAGAAAAGAAGCTATGTAGACTTGTTAAGTCTCTTTACGGATTAAAACAAGCACCCAAATAATGGCATGCGAAATTTGACCAAACAATGTTGTCAAATGGTTTTAAGATAAATGAATGTGATAAATGTGTGTACATTAAAAATGTTCCAAATCACATAGTCATTGTTTGCTTATATGTGGATGATATGCTGATAATAAGTAATGACATTGCCAACATAAATGCGACTAAGCGTATGCTAACTAGCAAGTTTGATATGAAGGACTTGGGAGTTGCTAATTTAATTCTGGGGATTAAGATCAATAAGATTTCTCAAGGTCTGGCATTGTCACAATCTCATTATATTAAGACAGTACTTGGAAAATTCAAGCACTTAGGGTTTAAAGTTGCAAAGACTCCAATTAACGTGAATCTTGCATTAGCAAATAACAAAGGCCAAAGCATATCACAATTGGATTATGCTCGTGTGTTGGGATACTATCATGAATTGTACACGACCAGATATAGCTTGTGCTATAAGCAAATTGAGTCGATACACGAGCAATCCAGGTCAATCTCATTGGATGGCAATGAAACGAGTTTTGGGATATTTAGAACATACCCAGGACTTTGCTTTGCACTACAGTAAATATCCTGCGGTGATTGAGGGATATTGTGATGCAAATTGGATCACCGGTTCAACTGATTCTAAGCCCACAAGTGGATATGTATTCACTATTGGTGGAGGAGCGGTATCTTGGAAGTCGTCCAAGCAAACTTGTATTGCCCGCTCTACAATGGAAGCTAAATTCATAGCCTTAGATAAAGCCGGTGAAGAAGCTGAATGGCTCCGAAATTTCTTGGAAGACATTCCATTTTGGCCCAAACCGTTGGCACCAATATGCATACATTGCGATAGTCATGCTGCAATTGGAAGGGCTGGGAGCATGATGTATAACGGTAAATCTGGTCATATACGACGAAGACATAAAACCGTTAGGCAATTACTCTCTAGAGGAATTATCACGATTGACTATGTAAAGTCAAGCGATAATGTATCGGATCCACTTACAAAAGGCCTAACTAGAGAGGTAGTTGAGAAATCATCGAGGGGAATGGGACTATGGCCGAGAACAAGCCATTGTGGAGGTAACTCTACCTAGAAGACTGGAGATCCCAAGATCTAGGTTCAAGGAGATCAAACAAAGTCATCAATGACGGTTCAACATTGTCAACTAAAAGTTTGGTCCATTCTCATGATGAGATAATGTTCAGTACCAAGGATAAAGCATTAAGGCTTTTTAATGATTTCTAAATTTGATACGCGGTATATCAAATAGTGTATCTATGGTATGACACGTTTAGGAATCACCTATGTAAGTGTGAAGTGTTAGCCGCTTCAAGGAGAATTTTGTAAGGCCAATTCTCTACGCACTTATTAAACCAGGCGGTGTTCATGGCTGAAACGAACACAACAATGAGAGCCAAAGACGGTTAAGGGTTGGTTATGTGACTTATGGTTCTCTAGGTATACACCAAAGTTCGACTGTTCAAAGATATTAAATCTACCGATTGACCGAGTATATCTGACATAAGTTCACTACGGAAAGTTCAAAGGGAAACCTACTTATCCTAATACAATTAATCCTTGCTTGCGAATCACACAGTTTTTCATGCATATTTCCGTGATATAGCCATTCCCCATTCATGTGGGCGATTGTTGGGTTTTTTAAGCTTAAATGTAGCTTAAAAGAGGGTGAATGGGAAATGAAGGGAAATTGAAAATATTTGAGTTTTTCTCCTTGACAAAGGGATATTGTCCCATATTGGAAGAGGAAAAGATTTTGATGGGTATATATACAATCGCACTTCTTCTAGCTCTTAAAGAGTTAAGAAGAAGGCAAGCCTCGCGCCGTCGTCGTCGCTCGCTCGGCTCGGCTCTGCTACGGCTTCGGCTTCGGCTTCGAATTCGGATTCAGATTTGGATTGATTGATTAATTTTTTGGACCAAATTTATTTGTTAATAGTAAATATTAATAGAATTGTTATTAAATATCCAATTTTTTGTAAACGGAATATTAATATTAAATCCAAACGTAATAGTATATGCCCTTCGCTTTTTGTAAAAGACATTTACAAAACAGTTTGCACCTCTTCAGATTTGAAGAACAGTTTGCACCTCTTCAAATCTGAAGAGTTGAAGAATAGTTTGCACCTCTTCAGATTTGAAGAAATAGTTGGCACCTCTTCAGATTTAAAGAGTTGCACCTCTTCTGTTTGAGCTCAACATTGGCTATAAATACCAGTCCATTCTCTTAGATTTTCCATACGAATTTCTGACTTCTCCTCCTTTCTTCTGCATTGTTTTAACTACAAACAAAACATCAGTAAGTGTGATTTACTACCGATCTTTGTGTTCCCTGAAAAATTGGTGTTTGAAGTATCGCTACACCAGTGTGTTATTCGTTCTATCCTGGGAGGAAATAATCCACAACCTTGGGTACTAGGAGGGGATTAAATTCCTTAAGGAAACACTGTGAATTCAGTGGGCTCGGATTAAATTCTGTTTCTTTTACATTTATGTTATTTTATCTTCTCTATAATTATTTTACAAATACAGCTAAACAACAAGCTTCTTAACTCTTTAAGAGCTAGAATAAGTGCAATTGAATATATACCCATCAAAATCTTTTCCTCTTCTAATATAGAACAATATCCCTTTGTCAAGGAGGGAAACTCAAATATTTTCAATCCCTTTGTCAAGGAGGGAAACTCAAATATTTTCAATTTCCTTCCATTTTCCATTCACCCTCTTTTAAGCTATATTTAAGCTTAAAAAACCCAATAATTCAATATGGATTCTATTTCACTATTGACTGCCTCTTTCCAAAACAATGATTCCGAAGAAGACAAAGCTTCTTTAAATGTTCGAGGCTCATTTTCCAATAAGAAAGTTACAAAATCTGGTCCAAATGAAGTAGACGTTCTTTGACGTTTACTACGTCTTGGATCCTCCTGATTAAATATACTTTCTTTTGTTTCTTCCCGAGGTCGTTTAGATCCTTCACCAATCGACTCACATTCCTTGTTATACGGGTATATATTTTCAAAGAATTCAGCATTATCTGATTCTATAACCGTATTATTATGAATATTGGGATTTTCTGATTTATGAACCAGAAATCGATATGCTTTACTATTGGTCGCATATCCTATAAAAATACAATCAACTATTTTCAGTCCTATTTTTACTCTTTTGGGTTTAGGAATTTGTACTTTTTCCAAACACCCCCACACTTTAAAATAATTCAAGTTGGGTTTCCTTCCTTTCCATTTTTCATATGGAATGGATTGTGTTTTGCTATGGGGTACTCGATTTAGTGTCCGGTTAGCCGTAAGAACGGCTTCCCCCTACAAGTTCTGTGGAAAACCAGAACTTATCAACAATGTGTTCATCATCTCCTTTAATGAACGATTCTTTCTTTCCGCAATCCCATTGGATTGGGGAGCATAAGGGGCAGTTGTTTGATGAATTATTCTATATTCTAGACATATTTCTTCAAAAGGAGAATCATATTCGCCACCCCTATCACTTCTTATCATTTTAATTTTCTTGTTAAGTTGCGTTTCAACTTTATTTTTGTATTACCTGAATGCATCTATTGCTTCATCTTTACTATTAAGTAAGTAAACATAGCAATATCGAGTATTGTCGTCAATAAAAGTTATGAAATACTTCTTTCCACCGCGAGATGGTATTGACTTCATGTCGCAAATATCTGTGTGAATTAAGTCTAAAGGATTTGAATTCCTTTCAACTGACTTATAAGGATGTTTAACATACTTAGATTCCACACATATTTGATATTTTGATTTGTCGCATTCAAATATAGGCAATACTTCCATATTAATCATTTTTCGCAAGGTTTTATAATTGACATGACCCAAACGTATATGCCATAATTTATTTGACTCCAGTAAGTAAGAAGAAGCTGAAATTTTATTATTATTCTCAATAACCATTACATTCAGCTTGAAAAGGCCCTCAGTGAGGTAACCTTTTCCTACAAACATTTCATTCTTACTTATTACAACCTTATTGGATACAAAGACACACTCAAACCTATTCTTAACAAGAAGTCCAGTAGAGACTAAGTTCTTTCTAATCTCAGGAACATGAAGGGCGTTGTTCAAGGTCACCACCTTACCAGAAGTCATTTTCATAAATATCTTTCCAGATCGTTCAATTTTTGCCGTTGCAGAATTTTCTATAGAAAGCGTCTCTTCGGCTCCAACAAGAGCATATGTAGCAAATGCTTCTCTAACAGCACAAACATGGCGAGTGGCTCCAGAATCAATCCACCACTCTTTAGGATTTCCTACCAGGTTGCATTCAGAAAGCATGGCACACAAGTCATCGATATCTTCGTGCTTTTCAACCATGTTTGCTTGACCCTTCTTCTTGTCTTTCTTTGGAGTACGGCAATCTGCAGATCTGTGTCCAGCTTTTCCACAGTTATAGCAATTTCCGTTGAACCGCTTCTTGCTTGGGTTGCTTTTCGGTCCATAAGCCTTTTTTCTCTTTCTATCCTCAATAATGTTTGCTCCCATTATTGTTGAGTTTCCACGTCCTTTCTTTTCAGCAGCTTTATTGTCCTCTTCGATTCTCAACCGAATAATGAGATCTTCAAGGGACATCTCCTTTCATTTGTGTTTCAAGTAGTTTTTGAAGTCCTTCCACAAAGGAGGCAACTTTTCAATCATTCCTGCAACTTGGAACGCTTCATTGATGACAAGACCTTCAATGAAAATTTTGTTAATAGAAATAATATAATTAATACTTTCAACATTAGTATTAATTTGACTTATACCTTTAGCAAGGAGATCGTGAATAATCACTTGCAATTCTTGGACTTGGGTAATAACAGACTTGCTATCTACCATTTTATAGTCCAAAAATTTAGCGGCAACGAATTTCTTTAAGCCGACATCTTCCGTTTTGTATTTCCTTTCAAGCGCTATCCACAGTTGTTTTGACGTCTCCATATTACTATAGACGTTATACAGATTATTCTCTAGTCCACTAAGAATGTAATTCTTGTATAAAAAATCAGAATGCTTCCACGACTCAGTCACGAGAAAGCGTTCATTTTCTGGAGTTTCGTCGGGCAGAACATGAACATCTTCCTTAATGAACTTCTGCAGACTTAAAGTCGTCAAGTAGAAGAAAATCTTTTGCTGCCAGCGCTTGAAGTCAATCCCGAAAAATTTTCCGGATTTTTCTGTTGGTGCCAATGCCGGTGTTGTTCGGCTTGTCGATGCATTGGCAGTTACCATAGGAACAGTCTTGTTCCCGTTGTCATTCGTCATTTCTGTAAAAGAATGACACAAACAAATGTTAAAATCACGTAGATTTTAATTTCCACTGGAGTAGAAAACCACACAGGTTTTAGTCTCCAGAAACAGTGAATATAACACAAATACAGAAAATATTAAATTTCTTAAGCTTGTTGTTTAGCTGTATTTGTAAAATAATTATGGAGAAGATAAAATAACATAAATGTAAAAGAAACAGAATTTAATCCGAGCCCACTGAATTCACAGTGTTTCCTTAAGAAATTTAATCCCCTCCTAGTACCGAAGGTTGTGGATTATTTCCTCCCAGGATAGAACGAATTACACACTGGTGTAGCGATACTTCAAACACCAATGTTTCAGCGAACACAAAGATCGGTAGCAAATCAAACTTACTGATGTTTTGTTTGTAGTTAAAATAATGCAGAAGAAAGGAGGAGAAGTCAGAAATTCGTATGGAAAATCTGAGAGAATAGACTGGTATTTATAGCCAATGTTGAGCTCAAACTGAAGAGGTGCAACTCTTCAAATCCGAAGAGGTGCCAACTGTTTCTTCAAATCTAAAGAGGTACAGACTGTTCTTCAACTCTTCAGATTTGAAGAGGTGCAAACTGTTCTTCAAATCTGAAGAGGTGCAAACTGTTTTGTAAATGTCTTTTACAAAAAGCGAAGGGCATATACTATTACGTTTGGATTTAATATTAATACCGTTTACAAAAAATCGGATATTTAATAACAATTCTGTTAATATTTACTATTAACAAATAAATTTGGTCCAAAAAATTAATCAATCGATCGATCATTTGACAAAATCCAAATCCAAATCTGAAGCCGAAGCCGAAGCCGTAGCTGAAGCCGAGTCGAGCGAGCGAGCGACGACGACGGCGCGATTCCAAGAAAGCATCAATATCCGGTTATTTTATAATGGTTTATAGTCCATTGTAACCGGAGATTATGTAAATGCCAAAATGTCCCCATATATTTTGTAGTAGAGAGCTGAATAACTACATATGAAATTGTTTAATATAAATTTCCACGCTTATGCTTGATCTAAATCTGGACCGAGGATGCATGATCTTATTCTAATCACGTTTAAGAATGAAAAATTTATATCAAATATATCTACTATCATCAATTACTTACTAGGAAAACAAAAGCAAGACCAATCTGACAGGTATTATGCTGATGTCTTTGATTATCAGCAAAGTTATACTCACAGATATAGAATGTCACCAACTATCTATCAAAGTTTATAGTCAGGTACATGTGAAAAATATTGCAGGAGACTTAAGGGTGAAGAACTTTCAGGTATGAGAATCAGCGATCTCCACGCTCTGGAAAACCAACTGGAAATGAGATTGAACAATATCCGCACAAAAAAGGCAAGAAAATCTCTTCCTTATCCAATTTTTATATGGCATAACATATAATTTAACTAATGACATCAGTGTTCAATATTTCACGAGCTTTCACGTTTCTGCAGGAAAAAATGCTAACTGACGAGATAGAAGAATTAAATCAAAAGGTTTTTTAATCACAGTATATAAATTTGACTCTAATTAGGAGCTGATTTGCACTTGTTCTAATTACCTACCACCTCTAATTAATATCCTGCAGAGAGCTCTTATTCATCATGAAAATATAGAACTGTCTAAGAAGGTCACTCTCGTCCAACATGAAAATAGACAACTTCATAAGAAGGTACAGATTTCTGTTATAAACTCAGAAAACAGAGATAAATACTGAGTAGTTTTTTTTCTTTTCTCAGGGTTATGGAGCAATTGACATTAGAAAAGAAGAGGGAAGTTTCAGTGGACAAGCGAAATACACGAAATTAGATTGGGGTAATATTCTTTGAGATTCTTCAACTTGTACAGAAACCTTTGATATAGCAATCTCACAGAATAATTTAAATTTGTTGATTGAAACTTATCAGGTTACAACTGCAATAATTCTGATCAAGTCTAGCAGAAAGCATGGCCAAAGTTAAGGCCTTGCAAATACCACACTAGCGAGAGTAAGGATAGTTTAGTATCCAAAAAGTCGTGTAGCAGTTTCACCTCCATTTTGTCGCGTGAAAGCAAAGTGAAAATGTAAATTAGCTTATACGTGGCTTTTTGTTTCAGCAACTAATTCTCACATGCTTATATACAATGGCGTGTATTTTTTTTTTTTTTTTTTGGGGCTAAATACGTAAGTTACCCTTTAACTATGAACCAAATCTATGTTACTCACTTTTTGCGGACGAAAATTACCTTGCACGCTTAACCTTTTCAGAGTGTGCATAAGACACGCAACCTTTTTCTTGATCAGTTTTTAAATAAAGTTGTGATACGTGTCATTATTTTTATTGAAAAATAAACCACTATAAATTACAATTATACCCTTTAACTATCTTCTCCATTTCATCTCTTTCTCTTCTTTGCAAATTACCCCCTTTCATCTCATCTTCCCAAACACCTTATGAAACTACATATCTTCTCTCTCACCCTTCTCCATTTTCATCTATCTTCCATGTCCAACAAGCAGCGCATGATATAAATTTGATACATCTACAACAACATATAAACTAAAAACATATTTTATACAACTAATTATGTAGTATACAACTTATTTATAACTTATCTACAACTTTCATACATTATTTTTACTTAGTTAAATATAACTACAACATCATACATATTTTATATAATATATATTTTGTATATATTTTGTATATAATTTGTATATGATTTGTATATATTTTGTATGTGTTGTGTTCCTCCTTCTCTCTAAAATTTCAATCAAAACTTCTTATCTTAATACAATTTGATACATATCAACAACTTTATATAAAAAGATAGTATTTATAACTTAAATACAAATTTTATACAACGATTCATATATTATATAACTATTTTTTAACTTTTATACAACATTCAAATAAAAAAAGTATAACTATAACAGAATACAATTTATATACAACTATAATACAACTTTAATATAATTTTAATACAATTTTGTATGATATTATATGTCATGTGTTCTTCTTCTTGAAATTTCAATCTGAAATCCAGTCAAAATCAACTCTAAGATCTTCAGTAAACACCCTCAAAATTGAGATATAAACTCCAATGAATAATCACAATTGTTTGCAACAACACTCAATCCAAATAAATAATATTTTATGAAAATCCAAATTCAAATTCAAAGTTTTAAAGCTTTTTTTATGGCTGTCAATGGTGAAGAGTCAAACACCTTTAAAATTTATTGATTGATAATTTCAATTCGAATACCAATTATGCAACATGAAAGAAAACTGCTAAGTTAAAACTCTATAGTAAAATGATTAAAATCCAAGGATGAATTCCCTGAAAAAATAAGGACAAAGTAGATGAGAGAAGAGAGAAAAACAGAGAAAATTAAAGGAAAAAAATAAGGTTGGAGAAAGAACAGACAAGGTGTGTGTGAGAGAGAGAGAGAGAGAGAGAGAGAGAGAGATCGAAGAGAAAAAGAGAGCAAAGATAGAATAACTGATATTCTCTATTCAATTTCTATTATAAAGGGATACTCATTTAATACTAATTTGTATATAATTGGTAAATTGTATATCAACTTGTAATTAAGTTAAAACTTTAATAGTAAGGGTATGTAAGTTTCAAAAGTAATATATATAGATAAAATTCTCTTTATACATCTTCAAAAGTTAATCTTACTTCATTATCAATGAACAATTTTATTGACCAATTCCGCTGATAACTTAAAAATAAAATTCATTTCACAAATCAAATTACATGCTAATTGTATTAACAGAAATTTTAGTCATTGTTCATTACTTTGAGTATTCTGTTTAAACTTAGTTTTACTAATGAGCGTTCATAAATATTTGCTCTATTTGGTAATTTGACTTATAAGAAGTGCTAAGGGCGAATCAAGTCTAATTTAAGGACTTGATGTAACGATCCGACCGGTCGTTTTGTGTATTGTAGTCCCGTTTTCCTATTTGATGCTTCCCGTATATATATTTTGGTCGTGCGATGTAACGACCCAGCCGGTCGTTTTGAGCACTTGCATTCCATTCAGCTACTTGAAGTCCTGAGCAATATCGTATGATGTATTATGACTTGTGTGAATCGTCGATTTTGATTTTCATATTTTCGGAAGTGATTTGGAAGAATGAATTTTATTTTTGAAGCTTTAAGTTGGAAAAGGTTTACCGGATGTTGACTTGTGTGTAAATGGCCTCGGATTGGAGTTTTGATGGTTCCGTTGGGTCCGGATGGTGATTTTAGACTCGGGCATATGCCCGAATTTGCATTTGGCTATTTCTAGAAGGATTCGACCCTAATTGGCGACAAGTTGGAAATTTGAAGGTTTGGAAAGTTCATAAGTTTGACCGGAAGTTGACTTTGAGGATATCAAATTCGGATTTTAGTTCTGGGAGTTGGAGTAGTTTCGTTATATCATCTGAAACTTGTGCGTAAAATTTGAGAATATTTCGAGTTGATTCGATATGTTTCGGCTCGCGTTTTGGAAGTTGAAAGTTCAAAGTTTATTAATTTTGATTAAAGGTGTGATTTGTAGTTTCGATGTTGTTATGTGTGATTTTAGGCGGAAGAATGGACGCAGATGCGAGTCCGCAGATACTGACAATTGGGTCGCAGAAGCGCAAACATACTTGGCTGGAGAGCATCGAGGATGCGGAGGAATAGGCGCACATGCGTGTGCGCAGAAGCAAAATCCTTGGGCGCAAGAGCGGTCCTATGCGCAGATACGCGTTCTGCGGTCGCACATGCGATTTCGCAGGAGCGGATATTTTTCGCAGGTTCGAAGAGTCATTTTTCCAGCTTATACCATAGAAGCGGGCTTCACGTCGCAGAAGCGACGCCGCGGAAGTGCGTCATTGTTCGCAAAAGCGAATAGGACTAGGTAGAAGCTTAAGTTCGAGGGTTTGGTCATTTTTACATATTTGGAGCTATGGAGCTCGGATTGAGGCGATTCTTGAAGCAATTTTCACCATGTAGATTGGGTAAGTGTTCTCTACTCATTTTTGATTTTATATCATGAATGTATCTTCATTTTTGGCATTTGATCGAGGGTTTCAAAAGAGATATTGGTGGTTTTTATCTAAACTTTCCTAAATTACATTTTTGAGTTTTGAACATCGATTCAAATACGGATTTAAGTGAAATTAGTATGGTTGGAATTATAATTGAAGGGGTTATCGAATTTTATGAGTTTTATCGGGTTTCGAGGGACGAGCTCGGGTTTGACTTTTTAGTTGAGTTCAGGATTTTGACCAAAGATTCGACCTTCATCATTTGGAATTGTTATCTTAGGTATTATTTGATGCCTTTGAGCGCCTTTTGGCTAGTTTCGAGCCGTTCGGAGGATGATTTGAGCAGGATGGCGCTTCTAGGTGTATCGATTTGGCTCGTTTGAGGTAAGTGTCTTGTCTAACTTTGTTGAGGAAATTTTTTCTACTAATTATCATTGTTTGCTACATGCGGGGATGATGCATATATGAGGTGATGAGCATATATGCATGTACGAAGGTTAATCATGCTCGGGGGTAAATTATACGATTAATTGTGTCTTGTAAAATTTTGTGACCTTCTTGCTTCATGTCTTACTTGACTTCTAGCTTACTAAGAAATTGAAATTAAATGTTAGAAACCAAGATTTAGCTCATTATAACTTGATTAATATTTGACAGATTTTTGAAAAACCATTGATGTGTCTAATTCGGTCATCATTATGCGTAATCACTAATGCATCGTTACGTCCGTTATTCTTGAGATACTGGATTATATACTTGAGTTAAAAATCATTTTTTGATACTTGTCAAAATGCTTGAACGATAAAGTACTTGGGGTTTATTGATTGGTTATTGGCTTGAAAGTTGTGATTGATGTCATTTGGAATATTCACTTAAACACTTTCCTTGATGTTATTTATGCTTCCTACCTTGATTATCATAGATATACATATGCTTGGTGAATAAGAGTGTAAAGCACAAATGGTGATGTCGTGCCATTACCTGTATATTATCATGTGAGGGACAATGTAAAGCACGAAGGGTGATGTCGTGCCATATAATATATTTTATCATGTGAAGAAAAGTGTAAAGCACGAAGGCTGATGTCGTACCATTTCATTTGAGAGTAAAAGCACGAAGGGTGATGCCGTACCATTTTATTTTGAGAGTAAAAGTATGAAGGGTGATGCCGTGCCATTTCATTTACATTATCCGGAACTCATTTACATTATCATATGAGGATGAGAGTAAAAGCATGAAGGATAATGTCGTGCCAGTTCATTTATATTATCATGTTTTTATATTATCAAGAGCTCATGACACAAAGGGTGTTTCCGTGCAGACGAGGACGAGGGACATGCCTTATGTTGTGATATCTTCCTTGTGTGTACATTCATGCCTTTACCCGGAGTGACTTGTCGTTGTTGTTCTGTGTTTGTCCTCTATCTCGGTTGTTTTTGTGTTGGCTATGCCTTCTATCTGTTTAACTACAAATGCCATGCCTCTCTTCCTGTTGTTATATCCACATCCATGTCGTTTCTATTTTGTTACACTTTAGTATAAGCCTTCTACCATGTTAGTCATCCATGCATCTATTTGTTAGCTTATAAAGATCACACTTCCCTTCTTATTTGTTATATTTGCATTATGCCTTCTACCATGCTAGTTAGGTGAAATTATGTTCTTCTTTCCTAATTGATATCATCATTCTTATGCCCCTACCTAGTCTATTACTGTTGTCTATCTGTACTGCCTTGTTCATCATTACTACATGTGTATTTTCTACCTTGTCATTACTGCTATCGACATTTCTTTCACCAGGTTGGTACTGTTATACGTATAGTTGGTGAGGATGAGATAAATTCATGAAAGGTGTTTCCATGCCATTTGATTTGCTAGTTATCGCTCTAAGGAGAGGATTGGTCGTGATATTAAGGAATATTAATAGTGGTTCTTCTAGAAATCATCTACTGCTTCGCATTTTTGTTTCTTGTACCATATTTTGTTATGTTCTAGTATTGTTCTATTGCTAGTCTTTTGCACATGTTATATCAGTGAGTATCTTTTAACTAAAAAGCCTCGTCACTACTTCACCAAGGTTAGTCAAGATACTTACTGAGTACATGGGGTCGGTTGTACTTATATTACACTTCTGCACCTTGCATGCAGATTTTGGAGCGGAGCTGCGATGGATGACGGGAGTTGACTCTGAAGATGTTCGTGCCTTCCGGATGTAACTACCACTTGTTCCCGAGGTAATTCTAGAGTTGAATTCTGTTTACGTACATTTCAAATAGAAGTTGTATTTATTTCATATCCATTTTTGCAATAATCCAGTCTTAGTAGCTCATATCTTATATTACTAGTCCTTGGGTCATTGTTTGCAATCCAGATATATCAATTGTTGATCACATTTATTTTATTTGAATTGTGTTAAATGTTAATTGGTTGACCTAGCGGGTCGGGTTAGGTGCCATCACGACTTGTGGATTTTTTGACAGTTGGTATCAGAGCACTAGGTTCGTAGGTTTTACGAGTCATGAGCAAGTGTCTAGTAGAGTCTTGCGAATCGATATGATGGCGTCCATACCTATCTTCGAGAGGCTACATGGCATTTAGGAAAATTTCCCTTTCTTTTTTCCTTATCGTGCAGCCTTGTTTCAGCTTGAAACCTACGATTTTGATTCTTCCCATTCGTTCATATGAGATGTTGCGCACTCAGTAATTGCTATGCGCCGATGATCTGTGATGTCCCAGATGGATTACGAAGGGCTATGGATGCTTGATTATCATCACGATATGCTGTCTGGTCTCGGGAGCAGATACAGTGTTAATCCTTCAGTCGTTCATTTGTGGTACGAGGGGGGATCTTATATCTGGTTGGTAAGCGCAGACTTGGAAAAGTGGGCTAGTGGCCTAGTCATTTTGATTATGGTGGGGTCATGGTGAGTTACTGATTTGAGTACAGTCCGTGGGTTATCTCCTGCGTGATGAGTTTGGATCGTGTGTTTCGTATGGGGTTTCCATTCGGTGGGATGCATATATTATCATTTCAGAGCATTTGGGGAAGTTGTTTGACAATTGCAAGGATGGGTAAGCGCTTGGTAGAGTCTTCGGAGTGTTCTATGACCAGTATTGCATGAGTTTTTGAAGTATTCAGCTAAATAGTCGTGCGGGATCAGGGCATGCTATAAAGATATGGTACTTTGGATTACCAACGATGTGTTCTATGGCTTCGGGCTAAGTGGGGGAGTCTTCTAATGATGATCAGATTGTAGGATCATGTGTTGTATCAGTTTCCGGGTTGAAGGGTTGCTTGGTTGTTTCTTTGAATAGTCATGTGCTGGTGGAGCACGTGTTTTCTCGGTGCATATTAATTGTGTATTGAAGATCAGAGTAAGGTGAGTGGTTATCGAGAAGGTTCAGATGAGTTCCAGATCATATGTAGTATTTAAGGACTTTTGAATCTGTGTGTGGTAAGGCTTGAGATCGCTATCAAATGGTAATCGGATATGCGGTATTACTATGTCAAGAATGATTCTACATGGCAATATTGTAGGGACGCAAGAAACGGCTTTGGATTCCTAGAAGGTCCCTTCAGAGCGATGCATATCCGATTGGGTTGCTTCCGGGGTTCGCAGTCTGGGTGATTCGATTGAGTTAGAGTTGATCCGTTTTGATGACTCGATCATGTGTTAATGATTTTTGAAGAATTTACCATGGTTATGGCCACAGTCGGAGTTGTTGTTTGCTACAGGTATAGAATCTATATTGCGTGTGGTGATGTTCTCTTAGGTTTAGTTAAATGCAAGGTTCGCGATTGATGAGATGTTCAATGTGCTTGTGGTTTAGAGTTGATTATGAGATTTTCATATTTTGGCAAGTTAGCATGTTAGTGACGGTAAGTTGGTGGGGTTGAAAGCTGCGAGTTCAAGATTGCGGTTAAGTTTTGAAGGGAAGGATATGAGTTCTTGATGTCACAGACAATTTTGGGTGTTTAAGATTATGTTGGCACTATTTGTTTCGCCGGGGGTGAGAGTGCACGTTGGCAGGTGCATTGTGTTTTGACTTGTGGATATTTTTTGTAAAATGATGGAGTGTGAGTGACGTATTAGCTGTTTGAATAGCGATGTTGAGATCGAATATGAAGATTCTGGTATTCGTGAGGTTCAGAGGCTGGATGTTCTCGTTTGTGTTTCCTTGATTGCGAATTGTGAAGAAATGTCGTGGCTTGGATGACTGATGGTATGTGTTACGGAAATGTTGCTATGGATTTTGGAAGGTTAATTACCTGTTTTGGGAATGATCGGAATTTGGTTTGGGGATTATTTGTGAGCCTAATAAGAATGTATCGGGCGGAATGGATGTTATTCGCATCTTGGTCTATGTTATGTGTCTCTCTTATGTTATGACGAGTTATAAGGGTTACATGATTCTTTGCACGCATATTTTAATTCCGTTTAGGCCTTATGGTGTTATGGGAGAGATGGCCCTAGTGATATTGACTTGCTTAATGCACCATAGTTGTACTTGTATTTCTCAGCATTGTTTGTGCCTAATCATCTTCCCAAAGTTATATTTTGTGCACTTTATCGTGCTTGATGTTGAAGCACATGTGATCAGTGAGCCCGAGTATTATGGCTCGATGGGTACTCTATGTGGATTGATATGACGGGATCGGAATGCGCGCCGCAACGATACTGTGATGAAGTGTATCTCCGTATGCTTATTTCGTGTATTTTTCTTTCACCTTGTTGAAAATAGTTCATAGGAAAATGTTAAAATTACCATGCCTACTTAACTTGCTTAGTAACCTTCTTATTTAACTTTCTTACCATTATCTATTATGTCTGAATTATTACTTATTGGTGTATGGGACTGCGTTATGCGGAGCTTTATATGTTTTTTGGTGATACTTATCGGTTGGGCTGCTTGTATTGGTTGAGATGAGGTTTCTAGACCTGAGATTTGCACTATCGTTTTGGGATAAGGAATGTTTGGAAGAATAATACCATATTTCCGCTAAGGATTTGGGCAATGGCCCTGGTCGGGCGAGTGAGCTCCTTGGATTATTGATCAGACGAGTGGTTAAGAGATTCCACGTGTTTCCTTCATCATCGACAGTTTATAAAGGTTTTGAGTGAGGTTTTAATTGATATGAGGTTTACTACCGGTACCGAATTTGTTTTTGGATAGCCGTGGTGGTCAGTTATTACTGCTGTGAGTATCCGAGTGATGGGGTATTTTATGTGATTACATCTTGGGTTATGGTGATGACTTAATACATCTTGTTCAGACTTATACAATGTGTAGATGCGAGATTCGGGACTTGTAAGGAATTTCGGATGTTGGGAATTTGGGTTCTAAGGCTTATGGGCTAAAGTTGAATTAAGCATCTTCAGCTAGGTTGTGTCTTCAGGCTTACATGGAGCGGGGTGAAGTGGGATCACCCTCAATTATATACATGGTAAGGTTGCATCGTGATATGATGACATGATCGAGGACAGATGTATGTTTAAGTGGGGGAGAATGTAATGACCCAGCTGGTCGTTTTGAGCATTTGCATTCCGTTCAACTACTTGAAGTCTTGAGCAGCATCGTATAAAGTATTATGACTTGTGTGAATTGTCGGTTTTGATTTTCAAGTTTTCGGAAGTGATTTGGAAGAATGAATTTCATGGTTGAAGCTTTAAGTTGGAAAAGGTTGATCGGATTTTGACTTGTGTGTAAATGTCCTCGGATTGGAGTTTTGATGGTTTTGTTGCGTTCGGATTGTGATTTTGGACTCAAGCGTATGCCCGGATTTGTATTTGGATATTCTAGAAGGATTTGACCCTAATTGGCAAAAAGTTAGAAATTTGGAGGCTTGGAAAGTTCAGAGGTTTGACCGGAAGTTGACTTTGAGGATATCGAATTCAGATTTTAGTTCCGGGAATTGGAGTGGATTCGTTATGTCATCTGGAACTTGTGCGCAAAATTTGAGGTTATTCTGAGTTGATTCGATATGTTTCAGCGCGCGTTTTGGAAGTTAAAAGTTCAAAGTTCATTAATTTTGATTGGAGGTGTGATTTGTCTTTTCGATGTTGTTATGTGTGATTTGAGGCCCCGAGTAGGCCCGTGTTATGTTATGGGACTTGTTGGCATATTTGGACGGGGTCCCAAGTGGCCGGGTGAGTTTCGGACGAGGTTCAGATCATTTTCGTTTCTTATTGCATTGCTGAAGGTATGGTGGTTCTGGTGCTTCCGCAACTGCGGAAAAATGGATGCAGATGCGAGTTCGCAGATACAGACAATTGGGTCGCAGAAGTGCAAACAGGCTTGGCTAGAGATCATAGCGGATGCAGAGGAAGAGGTGCACCTGCGTGTGCGCAAAAGCGAAATCCTTGGGAGCAACAACGGTCCTATGCGCAGATGCGCGTTCTATGGTCGCGCCTGCGGTTGAGCAGGAGGGATGTTTTCCGTAGGTGTGAAGAGTCGTTTTTCCAGCTTATTCCGCAGAAGCGGGTCATTGTTCGCAAAAGTGAAGAGGACTGGGCAGAAGCTTTAAGTTCGAGGGTTTGGTCATTTTTACACATTTGGAGCTATAGAGCTCAGATTGAGGTGATTCTTGAAGCAATTTTCACCATGTGGATTGGGGTAAGTGTTGTCTACTCATTTCTGATTTTATATCATGAATCTATCTTCGTATTTGGCATTTGATCGAGGGTTTCAAAAGAGAAATTGGTTTTTTTTTGTCTAAACTTTCCTAAAGTGAATTATTGAGTTTTGAACATTGATTAAGAATCGGATTTTAGTGAAATTAGTATGGTTATACTTGTAATTGAATGGGTTGTCAGATTTTGTGAGTTTCATCGGGTTCCGAGGGGCGAGCTCGGGTTTGACTTTTTAGTTGACTTCGGGATTTTGATCAAAGATTCGACATTTATCATTTGGAATTTTTTTCATAGGTATTATTTGATGCCTTTGAGTTGCTTTTGGATAGTTTAGAGCCGTTCGGAGGATAATTTGAGCGGGATGGCGCTTCTAGGGTATCGATTTGGCTCGTTTGAGGTAAGTGTCTTGCCTAACTTTATTGAGGAAATTTTTCCTACTAATTTCCATTGTTTGCTACATGCGGGGGTGATGCATATATGAGGTGACGAGCGTATATGCATGTAATAGGGTTAATCATGCTCGGGGGTAAATTATACGATTAATTGTGTCTTGTAAAATTTCGTGACCTTCTTGCTACATGTCTTACTTGACTTATATCTTACTAAGTATATGAAATTAAATGTTAGAAATCAAGATTTAGCTCATTATAACTTGATTAAAATTTGACGGATTTCTGAAAAACAATTGATGTGTCTAATTCGGTCATCATTATGCGTAATCACTAATACATCATTACGACCGTTAGTCTTGAGATATTGGATTCTATACTTGAGTTAAAAATCATTTTTGTGACTTGTCGAAATACTTGAACAATAAAGTGCTTCAGGTTTATTGATTTGTTATTGGCTTGAAAGCTGTGATTTATGTCATTTGGAATATTCGCTAAAACACTCTCTTTGGTATTATTTATGCTTCCTACCTTGATTGTCATTAATATACATATGCTTGGTGAAGAAGAGTGTAAAGCACGAAGGGTGATTCCGTGCCATTGCATATATATTATCATGTGAGGGACAGTGTAAAGCACGAAGGGTGATGCCGTGCCATATCATATATTTTATCACTTGAAGAAAAGTATAAAGAACAAAGGGTGATGCTGTTCCATTTCATTTATATTATCTTGTTTTTATATTATCATGAGTTAATGGCACAAAGGGTGTTTTCGTGCAGGCGAGGACGAGGGATATGCCTTATGTTGTGATATCTTTCCTTGGGTGTACATTCATGCCTTTACCGGGAGTTATTATTGTTGCACCCATGTTATCTACGTGACTTGTCGTTGTTGTTCTGTGTTTGTCCTCTATCTCGGTTGTTGTTGTGTTGGCCATGCCTTCTATCTGTTTAACTGCGAATGATATGCCCTCCCTTCCTGCTGTTATATCCACATTCATATTATTTCTATTTTGTTGCACTTTAGTATAAGCCTTATACCATGTTAGTCATTCATGCATCTATTTGTTAGCTTATAAAGATCATGATTCCCTTATTATTTTATATCTGCATATATGCCTTCTACCATGCTAGTTAGGTGAAATTATGTTCTTCTTTCCTAATTGATATCATCATTCTTATGCCTCCTACCTAGTCTATTACTGTTGTCAATCTGTACTGCCTTGTTCATCATTGCTACCTGTGTATTTCCTACTATGAGTGTTCAAAACTGAACCGAAATCGAAAACCGAACCGAAACCGAAACCGAAATCGAAGCTTAATGGTTTATTTGTATCGGGTTAACGATTTAACGGATGGGGAACGGATTGAAAGTTTTTTATTAACGGCTTATCTTTTTGGGGGCGGATTATTCAATTTTCTTAACGAATAATCCGTTAACCCGTTAAGAATATATATATAAATTTAACAGATGCAGAAAGAAGGGGTGAAACTAGATACTTTTCTTCTTAACAACATGCTCAACTTGTATAGTCGTCTTGGTCAGTTTTCAAACATAGAAGAACTCTTAACTGTCATCGAAGCTGGACCTTATGTAGCCGATATCAACACCTACAATATCCTGATCAATGCATATGGACGATCAGGATTTATCTAAAAAATGGAAGAGATTTTCCAATCACTTCCTGCAAAGAACTTGAAGCCAAGTGTGGTTACTTGGACTTCCAGACTTGGAGCATACTCTAAAAAGAAACAGTACCAAAGATGCTTAGAAATATTCGAAGAAATGATCGATGAAGGTTGCTATCCAGATGGTGGAACAACAAAAGTGCTCATTTCGTCTTGTTCAAGTGAAGATCAGATTGAACAAGTTACAATTGTAATTAGATCAATGCATAAGAATGTGAAGACAGTACAGTTGGTTTGAAATGGCTCATTTAATTTCCAGCAATATGTATTCCCAACACTGTGTCAAAGTATGTTAAGTTTCAATCAACTGAAACTAAAACGATAACCGTCCGATAACCGCCTGATAATAGTTAAGCCGATACTAATCCGCCCGATATCTTATCGGATGGCTAGCGGATTAATACATTTAAAAACCGATAACCGATAAGCCAAACCGTTAAGAGTAAATAACCGCCCGATCCGCCCATTAAGCAGCCCTATTTCCTACCTTGTCATTACTGTTATTGGCATTTCTTTCACCAGGTTGGTACTGTTATACGTATTGTTGGTGAGGATGAGATAAATGCATTGTGATGACCCAAAAGGTCATCTTATGTTTTAGAACTCGATTATGTGCTCTTAAGCCTTAAAAATCTTATTTTTACCCTCCTCGATTTGCGTGCGTAGTCCAGCGTGTTTCCGGAAAGCTTTTATGTTGAACATTTATGAAAATAAAAAAATTTTCCTTAAAAGTTAATTTTAGTTGATTTCGGTCTACATTTTTGGTAAACAGGCTCGGATCCGTGTTTTGACGGTCCCAGTGGGTCCGTATCGAATTATAGGACCTGGGTATATGCCCAGAGTCGAATTCGGAGGTCCCTTACTCGAGTTATGAATTTTTGATGAAAATTAAAAGTCTAAAAATTATTTATTTTTAAGAATTGATTGATGTTTGGCATTGTTAGTACCGGGTCCGTATTTTGGTTCCAGAGCCCGGTACAGGTTCATTATAATATTTAAGACTTTCTGTGAAATTTGGTGAGAAACAGAATTGATTTGACGTGATTCAGATGTCCAGTTGAGAAAATAAAAATTTTAAAGTGTTCTTGAGAATTTCATTTGATTTGGTGCTAAATTCGTAGTTCTAGGTGTTATTTTGGCGATTTGATCGTGCGAGCAAGTTTGTATGATATTTTTAGATTTGTGTGCATGTTTGGTTTGGAGCCCCAAGGGCTCTGTGAGTTTCGGATAAGCCACGGGATGTTTTGGACTTGGGAAAATCTGGTATTTTGCTGCAGCAGGTGTTCTGGCATGTCCTTCTTCGCGTTCGCGAAGGAACTCCCGCGAACGCAAAGAGTAAACTGATGAGGCCGGAATTTTCTTCTTCACGAACGTGAAGGCTTGGTCGCGAACGTGAAGCGATTGGGGCGTTACCCTTCGTGAACGTGACAAGCTCATCGCGAACGCGTAGTGTTAGGCAGGAACTGGGGGGAGTCAGTCTTTCCTTCATCGCGAACGCGAGCGATGTCTCACGAACACGAAGGCTAGGGGAGGGTAGCCTACGCGAACGCGAACACAGTCTCGCGAACGCGAAGGCTTGGCAGCCAATGCTCCTTCGCGAACGCGATGAACACTGTCACCCAGCACTTAATAGAATCTAAAAACGGGAATTGGCCATTTATTTCATTTTCTCAAAAACCAAACGGACTAGAGGCGATTTTCAAGAGTTATTTTCTTCCCCTAAGTGTTGGTAAGTGATTCTAAACTATTTTATTTCAATTACCCATTACCTTTTTATGAATTATCAACCTAAAGTCTAGAGTTTCATGGTAGAATTAGGGTAGAAACTAGGGATTTCGGAAATTTGGGGATTTAGACCTCAATTTGAGGTCGGATTCCAAAACCAATTATATATCCGGGCTCGGGGGTGAATGGGTAAATGAATTTTGGTCCGAACCTCAGATTTTGACCAAGCGGGCCTGGGGTCGATTTTTCGACTTTTTGGAGAAAAATTTGGAAAATTTAATTTATGCAATATAATTGATTCTTTTAGCAATATTTGATATTATTGAGTCATTTTTGAATAGATACGAGTGTTTTGGAGGTGAATTCTAGAGAAAAAGCTGTGATTGGGAATTAAGTGGCCTTCGGAGCGAGGTAAGTGTTGTGTCTAACCCTGACTTGAGGGAATTAGGAACCCCAGACTATTTGTTATGTGAAATTCATGTGAGCGGCGTATATGTGAAGTGACGAGTACTTATGTGCCGCCAATTTACCCGTTTTCCCTGTTTCTCCCATTTTTCTTATATTGTCTCTTTTCTATGCCTAATTGCTACGTGTTTATACTAGAGTTGTTAAATTGATCGTTCTTATCATGTTTACGGATTTTCTGGTGATAATTGAGAAATTATTTCAAAGTTGAGATTGATATTGTGGAACCAAATGTTGAAGTAAGGCTTGTACTTGTTATTTTATCTCCCTATTGTTATTTATGCATTGCATTATGGTAAGGGAGAGTGTTAATGCACAAAGGGTGATGTCATACCATATTGTGAGTGTAAAAGCACGAAGGGTGATGTTGTGCCATGTTGTGAGTGTAAAAGCACGAAGGATGATGTCGTGCCATATTGTGAGTGTAAAAGAACGAAGGGTGATGTCGTGCCATATTGTGAATGTTAATGTACGAAGGGTGATGCCGTGCCATGATATGTTAGTTAATGCACGAAGGGTGATGTCGTGCCGTTTCTATTAATTTTATAGTGAGATTGAGAGTAAAAGCACGAAGGGTGATGCCGTGCATTTTTTCTTTATTGTATTCGTGTTCCTGTTGATTCATAATATATTGGTTGTTCCAGTTATCATTCTGATGTAGTTCTTTATCTCGTATTTCCCCCAGCATGTTTCCCCTTCCCAATATCTCCTGTCTAATTCTTCATTACTGTTATTTGTATATACATTGTTAAACTGTATAGGTTGATTTGTAGGTGCCTTGCCTTAGCCTCGTCACTACTTCATCGAGGTTAGGCTCGACACTTACCAGTACATGGAGTCGGTTGTACTGATACTGCACTCTGCACTTTCTATGCAGATATTTGGTACCGGCTCGGGTTGATCGAGATTTTGCTATTGGACTGTTGTCCGGAGACTCAAGGTAGATCTGTCGGCGTTTACTGACCTTGAAGTCCCCGTCTATCTTTTCTGTTCTACTGTTTCTTTCATTCAGACAGTTGTATTTCTTTCAGACTAGTACTTGTAGTAAATTCTAGAATACTCGTGAATTGTGACTCCAGATCCGGGTGGTAGTAGTTAAGGCACTTTTTATATTATTCCGCACTTATTATATTTCATCTTAGCTAGCTATTGTTATTTACTGAATGGAAATAAGGATTTGTTTTAATGATTCTCTAACGTTGGCTTGCCTAGCAAGTGAAATGTTAGGCGCCATCACGGTCCCGACGGTGCAAATTTCGGGTCGTGGCATGCACGAAGGGTGTTACCGTGCCATTTGATTTGCTGGTTATTGCTCTAAGGAGAGGATTGGTCATGATATTGAGGAATATTAATAGTGGTTCTTCTAGAAATCATCTACTGCTTCACATATTTGTTTCTTGTACCATATTCTGTTATGTTCTAGTATTGTTCTATTGCTAGTCTTCTGCACAAGTTATATGAGTGAGTATCTTTTAACTAAAAAGCCTCGTCACTACTTCACCGAGGTTAGTCAAGATACTTACTGAGTACATGGGGTCGGTTGTACTCATACTACACTTTTGCACCTTGCGTCCAGATTTTGGAGCGGAGCTGCAGTAGATGACGAGGGTTGACTCTGAAGATGTTTGTGCCTTCCGGATGTAACTACCACTTGTTCCCAGGGTAGTTCTAAAGTTGAATTCTTTTTACGTACATTTCAAACACAAGTTGTATTTATTTCATATCTGTTTTTGCAATAATTCAGTCTTAGTAGCTCATGTCTTGTATTACCAGTACTTGGGTTTGACGCGCTCGAAACACACACTTAAATTATGTTCGCTAATCAAATATAGTATAGTATAATATCGCATTCACATGGATTAGATTTAAACAGTATTCTCGTAGTTTCTAGCTTGATTGCTACTCAAGATGATCAACAATTGAGATTTATATAATTTCTAACTAAAATTTACTAAGAGTCTAAAGCTATTGACTAATGGCAACCGAAACAAGGAATAAGTAAAGAAAGTTATCAGTGGGAGAAAATAGGGTTTTGATAGGATAAGTGAAAGATAATTATTTGGGATCTAATATTTAAGTGAGTCTCTCAAATACACTCAATTATTAGTTCAAACGTTCAGTAAAAACTCCTCTCTCGATTAAGTCTTAACCTCACAAGATGAACCAATTTTAAGCACGTGAGGATATGCAAGAATGCGTAGTGGATTGGTCTTTAGGAAAACCTCTTTCGATTATTTTCCTAACTAGGTTTAATCAATGATTCAACTAACCTGTTTCGATTACTAAGAAGAATTAATGAACTCAACCAACAATATAATACAAAGATATCACAAGTTATGCCTCTCTCGATTACATGAACTGGTGAATATAGATGCAATAATTAAATCATCCAAAAACACTTCAATACATAAAACTAGAGTTATAATCCACAAACAATCATCAATACACCAAATCCATTAAATACTAAAGGGAACTATTCCATAATCATGGAGAAATTCATCACAAATAAAATTAAAGTATAGGAAAACATAAATTCAATCCAAACTCGGGTCTTCAGTGAGGAAGGAATGATGAAATCCTTGTGCTTTTGCTCCTCCAACTCCTCTTTGGCTTCCTTAGGTCTAAAGTATGTCAAAAGTCCAGAAAATAATATTTTCCCATGTATTTATACCAAGTAGGGTCGAGCCCAAACAAAATCACCCTTTCCTAGTCGAAATAGGAAAATTTGCAAACTTAATGCTTTTCATGCGTCGCACTATGCTACGCCCAGTGCGTCGCATTAGTGCAATTTTCTCAGAGTGTTGCTTCTTACTTGATTTTTGACGTCTAGAAGTAATCCTCGACCCTCGAACATGATCCACGCTTAATACCTTGGGCTTTTACTCAAACTTCAAAGCTCCAATTATTTGATTAGCTCCACAATATCAACATAACTCGGAATCATTCCTACAAGGCATAAGATATGCAATAAGTGCAAAATACTACCAATTAAAGGTCAAACACAAGTAAAGTGTAGTGAACTAGAGTGCAATAAGCGACTAAAACACTAGATAATAGCCTACCAGCAACACCCCACACTTAAACCATTTCCCGTTCTCGAGCAATCAAACTACACTTTATATAAACACGGCCTTTTTAAACAACTCTCCTAACTCATCATACCAAAAATAATTAAAACAAATTAAGCACAATACCGTAACATCCTCGCCTCAAGATTTGACTCACAAGCACCACACATTATTTATAAGCCGCTCACTTACTCCAACACAAAGGTCAAGCATTACCTTTCCTTCTTGAATTAAGTGCCTTCACACAATAATAGAGAGTAGTTCCACACACAATAGAAATTAAGAAAAATCAGGAACTCAAGATAAAAATAATTCACTCACTCTCAGAAACAACACTCATATGCCACAAAAAACGTACCGTAGGCTTGCCCGTAGTGTACTACTCTACTAATTGAGCTCATTCAGTCAAGGATCAAGTAGGACTTTAATTGGTTGTAATGTAGGCTGCGGGATGGGTAGGATACATTTAGATATAAGAGTGATTACACCTCCCTAAGTACTTAAATACATACAATTAACCATTCAAAACCCCACACTTATGTCAAACCATAACTCCACCTTCACATCAATATGCATTAACTCCCTACTTCTTTAAGCACAATTACATCAAGTTACCACTATCAAAGAACACTTTCACAATCATACACATATTATTTTCTTTCTTTTTCAATTCAAGTGGCTCTTACTTCTTCAAAACAATGCACCTTTCTCCTTATTTCAATAATTCCACTCAAAAGCCAAACCAACAACCCCACACTTTAACTTTTACAAAGTTCATAACAAATTCAAGTGCTCATGAGAGGTAAAAGGTTCAAATAGATGGTCAATTCAAACAAATGGGTAATGCTTGTAATGTGGTTGCAAAGAAATAGGATTACAGGCTCAAAGGGGTTAACTAAAATACATAACAATTAGGTGGGTAAAAGCATATAGCTGGCTCAACAAAGAAATGCTTATATCACTTCCAAGACTGAATACAACTACTATTTCGCTTTGCAAACACACAAGGAAAGTTCTAGACATCAAATGCAATGCACTGAATAACACAAAACCTCACACACACATGACACATAACTCACTCAAGATTGGATTATCAAGATACTCTAGTCAAAGCAGTTAAGTAAAGTTAAGATCATACAGTTTAAGGTACTTATACAAGAGTCAAAAACTGAGCCTAAGCGTCACAACTAAAGCACTCACTATTCTCACGGTATAATAAAGTCAAGATATATTGCTTTCAATTCAAATCATAGCACAAGGTTTCCTACTCCTAAAAAACTAACTACACCCGGTTCAAACAAAACCCTTGGAAAAGAACCGCGGCACAGAGAAATACCAAGGGGTAATTATTACACTACCTAAAAAAATAAAATCTTAAAGTCTTTTTCTTTCGACTTTAATCTCTCAAGAAACCTGTCGAATGATATCCATCGTCGGGAAAATCAAACTTTTTCAGTTTTTATGATTTTTTTCAATCTCTAACTACTACAACTAACAAAAAGAAACACATATACAAACATATATACATACATACATACAAATATCCCCCACCCCACACTTTAAGTTATGGCATGTCCCCATGACACACAATTAAAAAGCATAAGGTAAAGAAAACTTCCCTGAATATCTAGTCGGGGTCTGAATCGAAGTCGGGCTCCATTAGTCGCACCCGAACTAATGCACACATCCATGCGGACAGCTTCTACTCGGCCTTCTTGGGATACACCCCATACTTATCTTTCTCGCTCACTGCAACCTTCTATTTCGAGCCCTTCACTTTCCACTCAACACTCGCACTTGGTTTTCCTTTTTGCATCCCTTTTTTTATATTCATCTTGAAAGTCATAGTCTCCTCACCCACTCTAAGCATGAGTTTTCTCTCATGTATATCTAATATCTCTCTTCCCGTCGCTAAGAATGGTCTTCCTAAGATGAGGGGGACCTCCTTGTTTTCCTCCATATTTACCACTATAAAATCCACAGGAAATACAAACTTATCCACCCAAACTAATACATCTTCCACTATCCCCTCGGGTATTAAAGTAGTTTGGTCTGCTAGCTGCAAAGATATTGGTGCCGACCTTATCTCTCTTACCTCCTTCTGTAGTTTCCTGTAAATAGATAGATGCATTAAATTAATTGAGGCACCAGAATCACATAAAGATTTATCAAAATTGATAGTTCCTAATGAGCAAGGTATTGTAAAACTTCCTGCATCTCCTCACTTTGGTGGGAGTTTGTTTTGCAATATCACGCTACAATGCTCTATGAGCTTGACCACTGACGTCTCCTCTATCTTCCTCTTCTTTGTAAGGATCTCCTTCATAAATTTGGCATAAACAGGCATTTGTGAGAGCACTTCTGTAAATGGTAAGTTTACATGAACCTATTTTAGCACATCCAGAAATATCTCAAATTACTTGTCTAGTTTTTCTCTATATAGCTTTTAGGGAAAAGGTAAAACATGCATATGCTCGCTCTTCTCAGGTTCCTCCCTTCTCGATTTTTCTTCCTTCTTCGGGACTTTATTCTTTTTATCAACATCATTCTTCAGTTGCTCCCCACTTTTGTTTTTCAAGTATGACCTCTTTTTTTATCAGGGTGTGATCATTCAACACTTGCCCACTTCTCAGAGTTACATCATTCACTATTTCTTTGGGATTCTTTTCAGTGTCAGCGGGGAGAGTGCCTGGAACCCTCTCAGATAATATTGTTGCAATCTGTCCCACTTGTCTCTTCATGTTTCACAAACTAGTGCCCAAATCTTTGATAGCTGCTCCATTAGCGTCCAGCCTCTCATCTATCTTGATAATGAAATCTTTCATTAGATCCTCTAGACTAGGTTGAATGGGTTGTTGAGGCTGAAATTGCTGCCTCTGCTGATTTTGGTATGTTGGAGCTCCTTGTCCTTGTGGTCTAGAGTTATTTTGTTGCCAAGCATTCGCAGTACCTCCAGGTGAACTCCATGAAAAACCGTGGTGCCTCTGACCCATTGCATTGAAATTATAGTTTCCCATAGCATTTACTTCCTGAGTTGAGGCTTGACACTGATGAGTAGGGTGTCCTCTTCTGCATATATCACAGGTTGCATGAGGCTCACATTGTATCGAGGCTAATGTAAGCTTCCTTATTTCTTTGGCCATAGCATCAAGATGTATATGAACAGATGTATTAGCATCAACCTGGTGAACACCAGACGATCTTCTTCTTTCAGCACTCTAAGAGGGCCACTGATTTGCATCTTCAGATAACTCATCAAGAATTGTAACTATCTCCTCTAGAGTCTTCTTCATCAACGGCCTCCAGCTGCATTGCTCAATGTTCTATGCGAGGCCGGTGTCAATTCATCCCAAAAGTCCCGGAGTTACATCCAAAGTTCAATTCCGCTATGTTGACACTTTTGAACAATCTCCTTAAACCTCTCCCATAATTCTAAAATAGTTTTCGTATCTTCCTGGCAGAAGTTATGGATTTCTCTTCTAAACTTGCCCGTTTTAGCTTAGGAGAAATATTTATCAAGGCATTTTCTGGTCATCTACTCCCATGTTCTAATCGAACATGTGGGCAAACTTCAAAGCCACTGCTTTGCATCATCTTTAAGAGAAAAAGGGAATGCCCTTAAATACACAGCATCTTGTGACACACCATTGTATTGAAAGGTGTTCATAATCTCCTCGAAATCCATTAGATGCGTGTTTGGATCTTCGTTTGGATTCCCTTTGAAGAAACATCAATTCTGAAGGGTTTGAAGCAACCCTTGATTTAACTCAAAATGTTTTGCTGCAATTGGAGGTGGTCTCACACTTGATAATCCTTGATTGCAGACCGGTTTAGCATAATCTCCAAGTGGTCTCCCATGCCTGGGAGTTATATTTCCGAACTGATCTGCAGCCAGGGGTTTATTTTGAGCAGTTTTACGACATTTCTCTTCTTCGTAGATAATCTGTGCATCTCTAATAGCTGCTTCCTCAGCATCCCGTGTAGCTTGTTCTCTTCGTTGGGCTGCTTCTCTTGAAGCCAAATCTATATTATCCTCACTATTTCTAGCCATAAGTTCTTTGGTTGAGGATTGCCCAACCTTTTTTGATGTCTCGGCGATATCTTTTTCTTTCCTCAGCTGTCACAGTTGTTTTTCAATTTCTGGCTCATATGGTAGCACTTCCTTTGCAGAAGTACGAGTCATGCACCAAACTTAACCTGTAGCATGCGCACAGTCAAAGAACACCAACCGTAAAAAGAGAAAAATAAAATAAAATAAAAAGAAAAATTCCTGAATTATCACTATAAACTATTTCAAACACTATTGATTGTCAATCCTCGGCAACGGCACCAAAATTTGACGAGCTCGAAACACACACTTAAATTATGCTCACTAATCAAATATAGTATAGTATAATATCGTATCCACAGGGATTGGATTTAAACAATATTCTCGTAGTTTCTAGCTTGATTGCTTTCCAAGATGATCAACAATTGAGATTTATATGATTTCTAACTAAAATTAACTAAGAGTCTAAAGCTGTTGACTAATTACAATCGAAACAAGGAATAAGCAAAGAAAGTTGGGAGAAAATAGGGATTTGATACGATAGGTGATGTTTGGCATATTTCGATATGTGTTAATGTTACTTTACCCATGCTTTAACCACTTTTTGATGTTATTTAATCTTTAAAACACCCAACATGGTGTAATTATTGGTTTGATGACTAATTAAGTTATGTGTGACGATTTAAGGTGTTCGGAGTGCAAAATATGAAGAAAAGGTGGTTTAGCTAGAGGAAGAAGGGTTGGATGCATCGCATCCAACCTAGGAAAACATCATCCTGCATGCAACCTTAGCAGTGAAGTTGTGCCATCGCGTCCGCCATCGCGTGCGAAACTGGGAAGTAGAAGTGAAGCTGGATGCGTCGCGTCCACCATCGCATGCGAAGCTGAGAAATAGAGGACAAGGTGGATGCGTCGCATCCACCTTCGCAGGCAAAAAATTGAAATGGAGGATAAGGTGGATGCGTCGCATCCACCTTAGCATCAATCCCTGAAGCCGAATTGGACTAGGAAAGGGAGAGCTTTGGCCCACGACTTTTGTACGCAATATATAAGCTAAAAACGCCTCTTTTAGGGGATGGAACATATTGGGAAGAGGGAAAAAGCCAGGAAAAAGCTGTGGAGGCCGGAATTCATCAAGTTTCATCTGTCTCCCACCAAACTTAGTAATTTTTATGTTTCTTTATATGATTTGTTGTTTGGCTACCATGTCTATGTGGAGCTAAACTTCACGTTCTAGGGTTATGGTTCTTTCATGACTATTGTTATTCGGATATTGATTTTGACTTCTTGATTTATCATATTAGTTTATTTATTCAATCTTGCGCTTAATTATTTAATTGCTTGATCACCAATTGAATATTATCTACGAATCTAGAATTGAACTCGAAAGTGGGAATTCTATATTGCATATAGGATTGAGTAGGGCAAGTTCTTGAACTCGGGCATCGGGGAACGGATTCGTGGTTAGGATAGACATATACCTAATTGCCTTGCTTGGTTGATTTACAGGAATTATAAATGCGTTCTTGTTGATTCTAACTCCATAGACATATAGGCGTTAGGTTAGCTTGAATAGGCGAGTAAGAACTCGACAGATTCTTATGAGCAATATTAACCCTGTCAACCAATAAGCTAGATAAATTAGTCGGTCAATTCAATTGAAGAATACAATAGGATTGTTAGATAGACCATAACCCTAGATCGTTTTCATTACATTGATATCATTAAAATCTGCTCTTCCTCTGTTCAAAGTTTATTATTTATATTTTTCTTATTTAATTAGTTAGAATAAAATATTTTTAGATTTAATTCTTATTTAGATAATTAAGATAGGCTAATTTAGTTAATAGCTAATCATAAGTCCTCGTGGGTTCGACATCCGACTTTGAGTCACTTTATTACTTGACGACCGCGTATACTTGCGTGAGTGTGTTTGGTCGCAACAATAGGTGCAAGATAATTGTTTGGGATCTAACTCTAAATAATTCACTTCAAATGTTTAAGTGAGTCTCTCGAATTCACTCAATTATTAGTTCAAATGTTCAGTAAAAACTCCTCTCTCTATTAAGTCATAACCTCACAAGATGAACCAATTTTAAGCACGTGAAGATATGCAAGAATGCATGGTGGATTGGTCTTTAGGAAAACTTCTTTCGATTATTCTCCTAACTAGATTTAATCAATAATTCAACTATCCTCTTTCAATTACTAAGAAGAATTAATGAACTCAACCAACAATACAATGCAAAGATATCACAAGCTATGCCTCTCTCGATTACATAAACTAGAGAATATAGATGCAATAATTAAATCATCCAAAAATGCTTCAATACATAAAACTAAAGTTATAATCTACAAACAATCATCAATACACCAAATCCATCAAACCATAAAGTGAACTACTCTATAATCATGGAGAAATTCATCACAAATAAAATTAAAGTATAGGAAAACATAAATTCAATCCAAACTCGGGTCTTGAGTGAGGAAGGAATGATGAAATCCTTGTGCTTTTGCTCCTCCAACTCCTCCTTGGCTTCCTTAGGTCTAAAGTATGTCAAAAGTACATAAAATAATATTTTTCCATGTATTTATACCAAGTAGGGTCGGGCCCAAACGAAATCACCCTTTCCTAGCCGAAATAGGAAAACTTGCAAACTTAATGCTTTTCATGCGTCGCACTATGCTACGCCCAGTGCGTCGCATTAGTGCAATTTTCTTGGATTGTTTCTTCTTCCTTGATTTTTGACGTCCAGAAGTGATCCTCGAACCCCGAACACGATCCTAGCTTAATCCCTTGTTCTTTTACGCAGACTTCAAAGTTCCAATTATTTGATTTAGCTCAACAACATCTACATAACTCGAAATCATTCCTACAAGGAATAAAATATGCAATAAGTGAAAAATACTACCAATTAAAGCTCAAACACATGTAAAGTACAGTAAATTAGAGTGCAATAAGTGACAAAAATACGAGATTATAGCCTACCATCAAGGTCATTATTTGGAATCCAGATATATCAATTGTTGATCATATTTATTTTATTAGAATTGTATTAACTGCTAATTGGCTGACCTAATGGGTCGGGTTAGGTTCCATCACGACTTGTGGATTTTGGGTCGTGACACGTGACTTGCAAGGATGGTTGTTTTGGGTTCAGGAAGGTTTTGGAGTGAATTGGAACACTTAGTTCCATGGTTGGAAGCTTAAGTTGTATGAGTTAACCAATGTTTGGATTTTTTGTAGACAACCCCGGGATGGTGTTTTGATGATTTCATAAGGTTTATATGGTAATTTTGGACTTAGGCGTATGTCTGAATTTGGATTCGGAGGTTCCCAAGTTGTTTTGTCTTAAATTGACTAAAGTTGGAAATTTGATGGTTTAGAAAGTTCATAGATTTGACCGGGAGTTGACTTTGATGTTATCGGATTCAAATTTTAGTTCCGGAAGTTAGAATACGTTTATTTTGTCATATGAGACAAGTGTGCAAAATCAAGATTCATTCCGGATTAGTTAGCCTTGAATCGGACGCTTAGTTTGAAGTTTGAATGTTCTTGAACTTAAGAGAAGTTCTATATGCATTTTGGCATTTGATTCATTATTGTGGTGTTACTGTATGTGTTTGGAGGCTTCGGTTAGGTCCGTATAGTTTTTATAAACTTTTTGGTGTCATTGGACGGGGACCCGGGGGTCTCGGACCACCCAGAGCATTTTAGAAAATTGCAATTTTTGCTGGTGTGAGGTTCCTTCATCACATTCGCATAAGTAAGCTGACTCCTTATCGAATATTATGCAAGATTCTTTTAAGGTCGTACGACCGGTGCCAAGAATAGTGTACGTTATCGAGGTCGTATGCCCGATCCATGGATGCATCTCATAATACTGTCAAGGTCGTACGACCCGATCCATAACAGTACTGCTGAGGCATTCATCATGATCGCATAGGAATAATGAAAACTTTAACGGGTCACTGGCCCCACTCACGAATATATGTATGAGTTATGAAATTCAAGGAACTTTCGGACAAATACGTACAACGTGGGAGAAATCCGTAAAAGAAAGTATAATTTTCCCGACTAATCAAGTAGTGCATCAAGTATCAAAAATAGAAAAGTTCGATATTCTACGGACACTCGTTACCTCATATGTGCGTAGCTCCCATAAAAAATAGCATTTAATAAATATAACACCTACGGGGTATTCCCTCTTACAAGGTTAGACATAAGACTTACCTCGCTCTGAAATCTGATAACCGGCTCTGACGCCTCTCTAAAACCTCAAACCAATGCCAAACAATCTGAAATTAGTCAAAGAACGTGCAAACTAATCAAAATATACTCAAAGAATCGTAATTTATCAATTAAAAAAAATTCCTAACTCCACGAGAAGAGTTAACAAAGTCCACTCCCGGGCCTACTTGCCCGGCTTTCGAAAATTCTCGAAGATAAATATTACCCATAGCACCACGAACTATAATATATAATTTATTCTCATTTCCATGTCCAATTTGGTGGTCAAAACTCAAAAATAACATTTTTAGTTTTTGTTCCAAAATCCCATAATTTCCACTAATTTTCACACTTAAATTCATATTGTCACGACCTAAAATCCCACCTTAAGGATTGTGATGGAACCTAGTCTCTAAGACTAGGTAAGCCTAACACATGCTGAGAATATAGCAGAATAATGACTAAGCTATTTTTTCAAATTGATAAATAACATAAGACAACCAAAATGGAACAATTGTTATACAAATCCCAAAAATCGGTAGTACATAGTCATAAGAACTACTGAGAGTAACTAAGAATATCAAATACATCAGTATTTGGAATAAAAGTAAGAAGTAATGAAGTAAAGCTCCAGAAGGTGACTCCGAGGTCTGCAAGCATAATGGCAGGTATACCTTGAAGTCTCAGTAGCAAACCTCCAACAACTAGCTAACGATTGACATGTTCAGAGGTACCTGGATCTGCACAAAAATTTGCAGAAGCATAGCATGAGTACACCATAACTGTACTCAGTAAGTATCAAGACTAACCTCGGTGGAGTAGTGACGAGGTTCAAATCATGACACTTACTAGAAAATAACCTCTGCAAGCATATAAATAAAACTCTAACAGTGGAAAGAACATCAATATAAGGATAACAATAGAAGGAACATTAATATAAAACTTATAACGGGATAACAGAAACAACAAGTGGCAACAAAAAGTAAACGGGTGATAAAGCAGCGAAATAATCACAACACGATTAAAACATGAATGAAACCAATTAAGGAAAACAAATGACAATTCAATTAATCAAGTCGTTCCACCACATGATTTACAACAAGAAATTTTCCCGAGGCACCACACCTCATAATCACAAATCATAGCCACAATCATGTTTCTTACACACATGATACCTTGTGCCCACATTACCATTCACCCTCGCCCGGCAAAGTCCATGTGCCACCGTGTACACTGAATCTATGTCTATTACATATAAAATGTTTGAGAGATTTATTTAAATAAAATAAGGCATATTAATAATTTTGAATAAAGTAATGCATCAAATGAAATAATGAGTTTATTTTAGAAACCAAAATAAAGTAAAATAGAGTACAATTTATACAAAGTATTGTATCAAACGGGAAAATTAGTTTAGATTAGAAATCAAATAAGGTAATGTAAAATAATATTTTTAAATAAAGTAAAATATCGAATAAGTTAACGAATTAAATGTAGAATCATTTAAAGTAAAGCGTGATCAAAATTTAAATATAGTAAAACACCGAGTGAGATGACGAGTTTTATCTTAAGAGTCACATAAAGTAAAGCATATTAATAATTTCTTTATTTAAAATCGTTACACTACCAACAACTCAACAAAATATGATATGATGACTCCATGCAAGTAAATTCATCTTGACAATCAATTCATCCAGTAACAACAGAGGCACAAATTGACACATTAAAGTAACACAGTAAATCACGTAGAATGCATGGCTCACACAAGAAGTCATAATCGCTCCAACACAAAGATAACAACAAACAACCAAATACAATCAAATACAAGTGAAATGATTTATAGGAAAACAAATAACCATTCAAATCAACAAGTCGTTCCGACATAGAATGTACAACAAGAATCACACCGAGATACCACACCTCATAACCACATTTCACAAGTCACTATCACAATCTTCCTTATATCGCCATGTGAGCCTTGTATTTTTTTTAATTTTTTTAATTCCTAAATAGCTTCATGTGCTTTAGCCCCCTTATCTCACCGCGTGGCTTCAAGTAATTCACTTACTAGCAACACACATATAAATCCCATCTTATATCGTCGCATGCGTATCGATACCCACCATTAAACTTGTCACGACCCAAAACTAACCCCTGTCGTGATGGCGCCTATCGTGGAACTAGGCAAGCCGAATCATTTCCAAAATAAACCGATATTTTCATCTTAAAGATAATTTTAAGGTTATTTAACATAAACCTTCATTTAAAGAGTTCAAATCAAAGAAAAAAAATAGAAGTGCGGAAAAGAAAAGCCCGACATCGGGGTATCACTAGTCATGAACATATACTACAATCTGTCTAACAATATCAAGGCTAACTCAGCTCGAAAAATAGCTAAATATAACTAGAGGAAGATAAGAGGGAGAAGAGCAGGGGCTACGATCGCCAAACAGCTACCTTGCTATCTCCAAGAAAATCTGCAACCAGAACACTCAATAACCGCTAGATCTGCACACAAGGTGCAGGAAGTAACGTGAGTACGCCAACTCAGTAAGTAACAATAATAAATAAAGACTAAGAAGTAGTGACGAGTAATAAAGCATATAACGTTCATATCAGAAAATCTCAGTAAAATACCGCATGCTCTTAAAAAAAATCAGGATTTGAATCAAACATCTCGTTTAAACCCAGTTCCAGTAAAAATCATTTAAAGACATTTTTCCAACAGTTTTTTTCAAACAAAGGCTCAATGCAAAGGTGAGCAAAAAATGATGAAATCATAAACAGCCCCTCGGGCAAAACATCACTCATATACAGCCCCTCGGGAAAACCTCACAGTCACTCATGCCACTCGGGCATACCTCACAATCACTCCTGCCACTCGGGCATACCTCACAATCACTCTTGCCACTCGGGCATACCTCACAATCACTCTTGCCTCCCTGTCACTCTGCACTCGGCACTCGCACTCAGTAGGTACCTGCGCTCACTGGGGGTGTGTACAGACTCCGAAGGGGCTCCTTCAGCCCAAGCGCTATAATCTGCACGGACAACTCATGTGCCATAATAATAAAGTATGTTGCAGGCGGGCAGCCCCGATCCACACTCATCCTCACAAATCAGGCCCTCGGCCTCACTCAGTCATAAAGTATGTTGCAGGCGGGCAGCCCCGATCCACACTCATCCTCACAAATCAAGCTAGTCGGGCATTTCAGTAAAACAGGGCATTCGGCCCAAAACATTTATATGCATCAAAATAGAGTCACAAAACTGAGTTATGCGGTAAACAAGTATAAACATGACTGAGTATAGATTTTCAATCAAAAATAGTGAGAGGATGGTAAGAAACAGCCCCTAAGGGTCCAAACAACATTGGCGCAAGGCCCAAACATGGCATTCAACCCAATTTACAGAAATTCTTTCTAAAACATATAAGTATCAAATGGTTTCAACAAAGTATGCAACTTTACAGTTGCTACGGGACGGACCAAGTCACAAATCCCCAACAGTGCATGCCCACACGCCCGTCACCTAGCATGTGCGTCACCTCAAAATAGTAGAATGATACGAAATCCGGGGTTTCATACCCCCAGGACTAGATTTACAATCGTTACTTACCTCAAAACATGAAACTTTTTACTCTACTATGCCTTTGCCTCGCAAATCAGCTTCCGAATGCCTCAAATCTGGTCATAAATAATCCGTTTCAGTCAATAAAATTCATTGGAATTAATTCCACAAGATAATAATGATTTTTCCATAAATATCCAAAAATTAGCTCAAAAATTGCCTGTGGGGCCCATGTCTCGGAACTTGACAAAAATAACAAAATCCGAAAGCCCATTTAACCACGAGTCTACCCATACCAATTTTACCAAAATCCGACCTCAACTCGACCCTCAAATCTACAAATCTTATTTCCAAATTTCTAAGTTCCAATCTCCGATTTACACCTCAAACTCATGTAATCTAGTCGGATTATTCGATGATAATTCAATATTATGGAGTAGAAATGATCACAAGGGACTTACCTCAAGTTTTCCTTGAAAATATATCAAAAATCGCCTCTCCTCAAGCTCCAATTTGTCAAAAATGGCAAATGGGACAAAGTCCCTATTTTTATAATTCTGCCCAGACATCCTCGGTTCAGCCTCGATCTTGGCCTTCGATCGAGGTCCTCGATCCTGGCCCTCGGTCCTGGCCCTCGATCCTGGTTCTCGATCCTGGCCCTCGATTATGACTTTGACCCGGCCTTCGACCGTGACCCTCGACCCTAGGCTCGATCATGCCTTCGATCGTGGCCCTCGACTCTGGGCTCGATCATGGCTTCGATCGTGGCCCTCGACCCTAAGCTCGATCTGGGCTTCGGTCATGGCCCTCGACCCTGAGATCTATCTGGGCTCGATTTTTTGGCTCGAATCTGGCAGAAGCAATTTCCAACAGAAGGAAATTACATCAGTTGTTGTAGTTCAATTTTTAATCTGTTAACCATCCGAAACACACCCGAGGCCCTCGGGACCTCAACCAAATATACCAACAAGTCCTAAAACATCATACGAACTTAGTAGAATCCTCAAATCACCTCAAACAATGCTAAAACCCTGAATTACGCCCCAATTCAAGTCTAATGAACTTTGAAATTTCTAATTTCTACAAACAACTTCGGAACCTATCAAATCACGTCCGATTGACCTCAAATTTTGCACACAAGTCCTAAATGACATAACAGAGGTATTCCAATTTTCAAAATTGGATTCCAACCCCGATATCAAAAAGTCATCCCCCCGGTCAAACTTCTCAAAAATAAAACTTTCGGCATTTCAAGCCTAATTCCTCTACTGACTTCCAAATAATATTCCGGACATGCTCCTAAGCCCAAAATCACCATACGGAACTATTGGAATCATCAAAATTCAAATCTGAGGTCATTTACACATAGGTCCATATCCGATCCACTTTTCTAACTTAAAATTTTTAATTATGAGACTAAGTGTCTCATTTCACTCCGAGTTCCTTTCGGACTCGAACTAACTAACCCGATATAACATAATATAGCTGAATAATACAAAAACAAGTAGGCGTGCATCCGAATTTGGATTGGAGGTCCGTAGGGTAAATTGAAGCATTTTGGCGGAAATTGGAAAGTTGAAGTTTTGGAAGATTAAGAGGTTTGACCGAGAGTTGACTTTGGTGATATCGGGGTCAGAATGCAATTTCGAGAGTTGGAACAGCTCTGTTAGTCATTTGGGACTTGCCTGCAAAATTTGGTATCATTTGGAGTTGATTTGATATAGTTCAGGCGCTTGATTGCGATTCTATAAGTTCTTGAAGTTCATTGTGATTTTCATGTGTTTTGGCATCTGATTCATGATTCTAAAGGTTATTTTGGTGTTTCAATCGCGCGAGCGAGTTCGTGTTATGTTTTTAGACTTGTGTGGGTGTTTGGTTTAGAGCCTCGGGGCCTCGGGTGAGTTTCGGATTAGCTTCAGAGTGTTTTGTTAAGAATTTTGAGTGATGTTCTGGTTTCATCGCATTTGCGATGTTTTGGTCGCAAATGCAACTACTGCATTTTCTTGGTATTCTTTGTATTTGCGAACCTGGGCTGTTGGGGACTGGATAGCATTTCCGATGAAAGTGTCGCTTTTCCGAAGCCTGAAGAGTTTCGCATTTGCGAACTCTGTATCGCATTTGCAATGAAGGCCTGGTCTGTCAGGGGTCGCATTTGTGGAGGTCGCATTTGCGAACCCCCTGTCGCAAATGCGACATCTGCAGCCTGCTAAATGCTGGGCATTCCGAGTTTTAGCTTCATTTTTTGTCATATTTTGAACCCCTAGGTTCGATAGTGGGCGATTTTGAGAGAGGAATTTCATCTACAATCATTGGGTAAGTACCTCTAATCAATTTATTATATTTTGTAATTATACCTCAGATTTAACATCAAATTCATGAGAATCTAAAGGAAAATTTAGGGAAAATTTGTAAAATCTTTCAAAAATGAAAAATGATGATTTGAAAGACGAATTGGTATCGGAACTTGATAATTATGGTATGGTTTAACACGTATCAGAATGGGTGTTCGGGTTTGTAAATTTTATCGGATTCCGGGGTGCGAGCCCGGGGGGTTGACGTTTGTTGACTCTTTGCAAATTGTATAATGATCATAGCTTTGTTAATTGAAATTATTTTCTCTTGCATTGTTTGATATATTTAAGTCGTATTTGGCTAGATTGAGCCGAGCGGTGGTGAATAGGTAAAGGAAAAAGCTAAATTGAGTATTGAGTTGACCGAATTGAGGTAAGTGTCTTGTCTAACCTTGTGTGGGGGAACCTACCCCTTTGGAATTGAGTCGATTGTGCTATCTAGTTATGTGGAAGCCGTGTATGCAAGGTGACGAGTGGGTAAACAGTCTATATGTGGCATTAACCGGTTTAGATTGTCTAGTCTCTTCCCATTCCTTTGATTAAGTTGTCATAACATGTGGTATCTCGTTGTTAGGCTACCCTTACATGCTCTATATGATGTTGTTAGCACTTATTTACCTCTTGCTCATTATTTGGCCCTTATATGCCTTGGTTGAAGTTATTGACTTCCTTATTGTCTTGTTACCTCTTAATTGTTGAGTTCCTCTATGAATCTGTGCATATCTGCTACATGTCCAAATTGTTATAATTGCATGCTTAATTATCACGTGCCTTACATGTCTTGTCATTTTTGTAAAGGTTGTTGTATTCCTTTGATTTTTACGTTGTTCCTTTGTTGCTGTGTACTCATACCCTCGGTTGTAGAAAATTCTTGTAAATTAAGTTATTGAATTGTTGTTGTTGATTTAAATTATTGTACGGGGGATCGGGTTGCACGCCACAACAGGTGAAATAAGGGAGGATATTTATATTGTGACATTGTGATTGTACGATGGGATCGGGTTGCACGCCGTAACTGTGGAATAAGGGTGAATTGTTATGGTGAAATAAGGGTGAATTATGATATTTATATTATATGGTGAAATCGGGTTGCGCGCCGCAACATATTATATTTATTGTTATGATATTGATGTTGTACGGTGGGATCGGGTTGCACGTCGTAACATGTGAAATAAGGGTGAATTGATATGGTGGAATAAGGGTGAATTATGATATAGATATTATATGGTGGGATCGGGCTGCACGCCGCAACATATTTGCTTATTTTGTGTCCCCTGTTTTATGGTATTGGCTTCAGTTCCTTCGTACGAGATTCTGAGAATTTGTATTTCCGGTTTTCACTGCCTTCTGAGGATTGAGTTATTGTCATTGACTTACTACCTTGCCGTCATTTCCTGAACTCTTTTTCCTAGTACTATTATTTTGGTAAATTTATTTTTAAGGTGAATTTACTACATTGAGTCATTACCGCATGCCCTGCTGAGTTGTTAGTAATATAATGATTTAAAATAAACGAATTAATATCACGCTACCTTGCATGACTTCTTAGTTAAAACTCACTATATATTTTGGTATTTACTATTTCTAATAGTTGTTATATTTTATTTCAATTGATTTCTCAACTTAATCTCCTTAACCTGTCTGAGGTTTTTATCTTACTTAAAAAGGAATAGTTATTATGATTTAATTTAATGAATTCTATATTAAATTCAATAGCTTGTTCAATGTTGTAATTTTATTCGAAAAATGTTATTTTTCTTCACTCAAATGATTTCTAAAACAAAATCATCTTCCTGACGGATTTCCTACCTAGTCTAGAAACTGAAATTTTACCTTGTGATGTATAAATAAAATGTCTGGAACATCTTAATTAGCATTTGACACGGATATTATGTACCGAGTAGCACATGGGTTTTGCCGTGCAAAGTGAGATGGAGAGATGTGGGCACAAGGTGCCAAGCGTGTTAAAGGTTTGGAAGTTGTAGTTTATGATATGAGATTACGAGGATTGGAATTGTTGGAATCGTGTATTAGAAACGATTTGATTGGTTGAGTTGACATCATTTTCTCTATCTGAGCATATTTATACTTCATCCGTACCCCAACTATGTTGTTGTTTAATTACTTGGTTATTCCTCGTTGCCATTCGTGTACCCCTTATCGTTATTATTTATTGTAATTTGATTTCTTTCTGCTATTGGCATTACTCTAATATTCCTTCCTTGTTAGCTTTATGTCATATCCTGCCCAGGTTTATATTTTTGGTAGGTATCTTGACCTGGCCTTGTCACTACTCTACCGAGGTTAGGCTTGATACTTACTAGGTACCACCGTGGTGTACTCATGCTACGCTTCTGTACATTTCTTTGTGCAGAGCCAGGTACTTCGGATCGAGTAGTTTTTGAGACTCATTCTTGGTGTGGCTGGAGACTTCAAGGTACACATGTCGGGCGTTCGCAACCTCCGAAGTCACCCTCTAATGCATTTATTTCCATTATTTCTTCTATTCCGGAACAGTGATGTATTCATTATGTAAATATTCTCCTAGAAAGGCTTATGACTTGTGCTACCGGTTTTGGGATTGTAAATTTGTATAAAGATTTCTATTTTGAAATTGTTCGATGTTAGTTAAATATTGTTGTTATTTCAGTCAACGTTAGGCTTACCTAGTTTTAGAGACTAGGTACAATCACGACTCCTTTAGAGGGATTTTGGGTCGTGACAAGTTGGTATTAGAGCTATAGGTTCATAGGTGCTACGATTCATAAGCAGGTTTAGTAGAGTCTTGCGGATCGGTACGGAGTCGTCTGTACTTATCTTTGAGAGGCTATGAAAACTATTAGGAAATTCTACTTCTTTCATTCCTTGTCGTGCGACATTTATTCAGCTTGAAGCATATACCTTATGTTCCTTTGCATTCCCTCGTGCATGGTATCGCGCTCTTGGTATTAGCTATGTGCCAGCTATTCGTGATGTTGCAGATGGACTACGAGAGCCAGGGATGCTCAAACATTGTCTCAACGTGTCGTCCATACAGAGGATGCAGAGGTATTGGAAGACTATTTAGTTGATCACATGGAAGTGCAATGGGTCCCGACATCTGGTTAAAAAGTACGAGCTTGGGAAGGTTTAATTGGTTGACTAGTCATCGCGATCGTGGTGGGGTCACGAGGTGGATGTTGATTGAGGATAGTTGGTGGTCTTAAAGACTATGTGCTTTGTATGGGATTTCTACTCTGTGAAAGGTACATATTGTCGTTCATGGCACTAAAGGAAACGAGTTTGACTGTCACGAGAATGGATGTGCGCTTAGTAGATGACTTGGAGTACTTTGTAATTGGTATTGTACGAGTCGTGAAGGTTAGTTTTACGGATCATCAGATGTTGTTTTCTATGGCTTTGCGCCAAGTGGGGGAGGCCACTAGAGGCATTCAAATTGCAAAGTCAAGTGTTATATCAGTTTTGGCCTGAGATGTGTATATATATGGTATTGGAAGGTTCCCCAAAATTTATATTTGATTAAGACCTGAGATTTTGCATGGGATGATGTTGGGTCTTGCGGTGTTTCTGCGTCATTAATGGATCTACATTTTAGTATAAAAGGTAGTCGGAGAAACAACTTCAGATTCACAGAAAATCTATTCAGCGTGGGCATCTTGGTTGCGACATTATGGTTTGCTTCACACCCAAATACTTTGGTTTATGAGCTTCTGGGCTATGTGATTCGTGCTAGGATTCTCTGTGATGGACTTTGGTTGGGATCATTGTGTATCGACATGGAGGAGTGTTACCCTAGAGGAAAGACGAGGAGTATCCAAAGAAATGGGTCAGCTCTATGGTGTTGGGTCAGCATAGCAATGGAAGTAATTGCTCCTTTTTGAATGGGAATTCCCTATCGGCATTTGTGGTGGTACTTTTGGGTTGGATGGTTTGTGTGACTCGGTTGAGTTAGGGAGATGCGGTCCTGATGGCTTAGTTGCATGTGGGTGGGTCTCTGAGAGTTCTCGATGGTGTTGGCCATGGCTTGAGTCGATTGTCTGTTACGGGCATAAGGAATATGTTGTACATTATGGTTTTCTCCTGGATGGATATCAGAAGTTAATAGAATGTTGGCATTATTGGATATCATATGTGAAGAGCGTGCATTTTAGGAAGGAACCTTGTGTTTTGGTTCGTAGATGCGTGGCTAGTGACATGGTGATTACTGGGTTTTGAGGCTTCCGAGGTTCAGGTTTTGTTATGGGATAGAAAATCTATATGGGTGCTTCAGTAAGATGATGGGGTATGAGTGATGTATCAGCCATTCGAGTAGCGTAGTTGAGTTCGGGTATGAAATTTTGGTATTCCTGAGGTTTTGGGGCTGGATGTCCTCATAGGCGGACTATTTCTTGTTTGCGGATTGTGAAGAAATGTTGAGAATGGGATAACTAATAGCATACATTATCGACAGGTTGCTATGGGATTTTGGAAGGATATTTACCTGTTCGGGAGCTATTTGAAAGACTAAAGGGAATGTGTATTTTCTATCAGATCGAGTTTGGGTGCTCTTGTGAGATTATTATCACGGTTATGTTATCGGGCAAAATGGATATTATTTGTGACCTGACCTATGTTATGTGTCTTTCTCTTATGCGATGATGGGTTGTGAGGTATATAATTATTATCCACACATGTTGTGATTCCGTTCACGCCTTATGGTGATGTGGGCAAGATGGCCCCCATGATGTTGCTTTCCTTATTGCACCTTAGTTGTGCTTGTTTTCCACCATGTTGTTCTATTTCTATTCATTTCCTATAGTTATACTTATGCATTCTATTGTACTTGATATAAGCATTCATGTGATCAGTGAACCCAAGCACATTGGCTCGATGAGTATCCCTATGTGGATTGATACATTTGGGGTCGGGCTGCACGCCGTAGTGGATGTTATGTTCCTTGTGTTTATTTTGTGTCCATTTCCCCTCTGCGGGATAAGTTGATAAAACTGTACTTTGTCATTATATCTGTTGCACTTGTTAGATAATCCTCGTACCTTACTTTCCTTCTATTTTGCTGCATGCCTGGGTTATTGCCTGTTTGGTGTACGGGTCGTGTTATGTGAGGATTTGTGTGGTTCCGTGATGAGTTGTTAGCTGGACTGCTTGTATTGGCTGAGAAGAGGTTCTTAGATTTGAGATTCACACTATCGATTTGGGGTGAGGAGTGGTTAGAAGGATGATGATATTTCCGCTTAGATTTGGGTAATGGCTCTTGAGGGATGGGAGCACTTCTTGGCTTGTTGACTTCATGCGTGGTTGTGAGTTTGTGCATGTTTCTTGTATCTTGGTCAACGTCGTGGAGGTCTAAAACAAGGTTTTATTCAATGAGAGGCATATTGTCGGCATCCAGATTGTTATTGGGCAGCTATGATGGTCAAAAGATATTACTACGGGCATTTGAGTTGTTTGGAACATCATGTGATTGTGACCTGGGTTGAAATTGTGGCTCGATTCAGCTTGTTCAGGTTTGTACAACGTGATGATGCGAGATTCGGATCTTATGATGTGTTTCAGATATTGAGGGTTGGGTTCTGTCTTAAGTTATGGACTAAGGATGAAGTGAGGTCTTCAGTTAAGTTGCATTATCGGGCCTACATAGGTTTGGGTGATGGGGAATCACCCCCCGGTGTATGAATGGTGAGCTCATACAGTGATTTGATGGCTTTGGAACTACTCCGGGAACGTTCGAGGAAGAACGTATGTTTAAGTATGGGAAGATGTAACGACCCGACTTGTCATTTTGAGAAATTGCATCCGGTTCGGCAGTTTGAGGTCACGAGTAGCTTCACACAGTATAATATGACTTGCGTGCATCATCAATTCGGGTGTTTTAGGGGTTCGAAAAGGAATTTTAGAAGTGACTCTCATTTTGAGAAGCTCGAAGTTGAAAGAATTGACCAAGATTTGATTTTTTGAGAATTCGTCCTCAGATTGGAGTTTCGATGGTTCTAATAGTCTCGGGTGGTGATTTTGGACTTAGGCGTGCGTCCGGATTTGGATTTGGAGGTCCGTAGGGTAATTTGAAACATTTTGGCGGAAATTAGAAAGTTGAAGTTTTGGAAGAATGAGATGTTTGACCGAGAGTTGACTTTGGTGATATCGGGGTCGGAATGCGATTCCGAGATTCGGAACAGCTCTGTTATGTCATTTGGGACTTGATTTGATATGGTTCGGACGCTTGCTTTCGATTCTAGAAGTTCTTGAAGTTAATTGTGATTTTCATGTGTTTTGGCGTCCGATTCGTGATTCTAGAGGTTATTTTGGTGTTACGATCGCGCGAGCGAGTTCATGTTATGTTTTCAGACTTGTGTGGGTGTTTGGTTTGGAACCTCGGGGGATCGGGTGAGTTTTGGATTAGCTTCGGAGTGTTTTGTTAAGAATTTTGAGTGTTGTTCTGGTTTCATCGCATTTGCGATGTTTTGGTCACAAATGTGACTACCGCATTTGCGAGGTAGTCTTCGTATTTGCGAACCTGGGCTACTGGGGACTGGATCGCATTTGCAATGAAAGTGTCGCTTTTGAGAAGCCTGAAGAGTTTAGCATTTGCAAACTCTGTATCACATTTGCGATGAAGGCCTAGTCTGTCAGGGGTCGCATTAGTGATGTTTTGTCCGCATTTGCGAACCCCCTGTCGGAAATGCGACATCTGCAGCCTGCTAAATGCTGGCCATTCCGAGTTTTAGCTTCATTTTTTGTCATATTTTGAACCCTAGGTCCGAGAGTGGGCGATTTTGAGAGAGGTATTTCATCTACAATCATAGGGTAAGTACCTCTAATCAATTTTCAATTATATTTTGTGATTATACCTCTGATTTAACATAAAATTCATGAGAATCTAAAGGGAAATTTGGGAAAAATCTGTAAAATCTTTCAAAAATGAAAAATAATGATTTGAAAGACGAATTGGTATCGAAACTTGATAATTTTGGTATGGTTGAACTCGTATTGGAATGAGTGTTCGGGTTTTGTAAATATTATCGGGTTCCAGGGTGCGGGCCCGGGGGGTTGACGTTTGTTGACTTTTTGCAAATTATATAAAGATCATAGCTTTTGTTAATTGAAATCATTTTCTCTTGCATTGTTTGATGTATTTAAGTCGTATTTGGCTAGATTGAGCCGAGCGGTGGTGAATAGGTAAAGGAAAAAGCTAAAGTGAGTATTGAGTTGGCCGAATTGAGGTAAGTGTCTTGTCTAACCTAGTGTGGGGGAACCTACCCCTTTGGAATTGAGTCGATTATGCTATCTTGTTATGTGGAAGCCGTGTACGCAAGGTGACGAGTGGGTACACAGTCTATATGTGGCATTGACCGGTTTAGATTGTTTAGTCTCTTCCCATTCCTTTGATTAAGTTGTCATAACATGTGGTATCTCGTTGTTAGGCTACTCTTACATGCTCTATATGATGTTGTTAGCACTTATTTACCTCTTGCTTGTTATTTGGACCTTATATGCCTCGGTTGAAGTTATTGCCTTCCTTATTTTCTTGTTACCTCTTAATTGTTGAGTTCCTCTATGAATCTGTGCATATCTGCTACATGTCCAAATTGTTATAATTGCATGCTTAATTATCACGTGCCTTACATGTCTTGTCATTTTTGTAAAGGTTGTTGTATTCCTTTAATTTTTACGTGGTTCCTTTATTGCCGTGTACTCATACCCTCAGTTGTAGAAAACTCTTGTAAATTGAGTTATTGAATTGTTGTTGTTGATTCAAATTATTGTACGGGGAATCGGGTTGCACGCCGCTAGAGGTGAAATAAGGGAGGTGGTGAAATAAGGGAGGAATATTATATTGTGACATTGTGATTGTACGATGGGATCGGGTTGCACTCCGTAACAGGTGGAATAAGGGTGAATTATGATATTGATAATATATGGTGGGATCGGGTTGCACGCCATAACATATTTGTGTATTTTGTATCCCCTATTTTATTGTATTGGCTTCAGTTCCTTCGTACGAGATTCTGAGAATTTGTATTTACAGTTTTCACTGTCTTCTGAGGATTGAGTTATTGTCATTGACTTACTGCCTTGCCGTCATTTCCTAAACTATTTTTCCTTGTACTATTAATTTGATAAATTCATTTTCAAGGTGAATTTACTACGTTGAGTCATTACCGCCTGCCCTGATGAGTTGTTAGTAATATGGTGATTTAAAGTAAAAGAATTAATATCATGCTACCTTGCGTGACTTCTAAGTTAAAACTCGCCGTATATTTTGGTATTTACTATTTCTAATAGTTGTTATATTTTATTTCAATTGATTTCTCAACTTAATCTCCTTAACCTGTCTGAGGTTTTTATTTTACTTCAAAAGGAATTGTTATTATGATTTAATTTAATGAATTCTATATTAAATTCTATAGCTTGTTCGATGTTGTAATTTTATTCGAAAAATGTTATTTTTCTTCACTCAAATGATTTCTAAAATAAAATCATCTTTCTCACGGATTTCCTACTTGGTCTAGAAACTGAAATTTTACCTTGCGATGTATAAATAAAATCTCTGGAATATCTTAATTAGCATTTGACAGGGATATTATGTACCGAGTAGCACGTGAGTTTTTCCGTGCAAAGTGAGATGGAGAGATGTGGGCACAAAGTGCCATGTGTGTTAGAGGTTTGGAAGTTGTGGTTTATGATATGAGATTACGAGCATTGGAATTGTTGGAATTGTTTATTAGAAACGATTTGATTGGTTGAGTTGACATCATTTTCTCTACATGAGCACATTTATACTTTATCTGTACCCCAACTATGTTGTTGTTTAATTACTTGGTTATTCCTTGTTGCCATTCGTGTTCCCTTTATTGTTATTATTGATTATAACTTGATTTCTTTATGCTATTGGCATTACTCTGATATTCCTTCCTTGTTAGCTTTATGTCATATCCTGCATAGGTTTATATTTTCGGTAGGTGTCTTGACTTGGCCTCGTCACTACTCTACCGAGGTTAGGCTTGATACTTACTGGGTACCACCGTGGTGTACTCATGCTATGCTTCTGCACAATATTTTGTGCAGAGCCAGGTACTTCGGATCGAGTAGGGTTTGAGACTCATTCTTGGTGTGATTGGAGACTTCAAGGTACACCCGCCGGGCGTTCGCAGGCTCCGAAGTCACCCTCTAATGTATTTATCCATTTTTTCTTCTATTCTGGAACAGTGATGTATTCATTATGTAAAATGTCTCCTAGAAAGGCTTATGACTTGAGCTACCGGTTTTGGGATTGTAAATTTGTATAAATATTTCTATTTTGAAATTGTTCGATGTTAGTTAAATATTGTTGTTATTTCAGTCAACGTTAGGCTTACTTAGTTTTAGAGACTAGGTGCCATCGTGACTCCTTCGGATGGATTTTGGGTCGTGACAGCTCAACCCTCGAGCTCACTATTATAAGCTTATGTAGTCTCTTCATGGCGTTCGCAGGCCACTGGTCGTGTTCGCGAAGGCCTACCTGCCCAATGCTTCGCATTTGCGAGCTACCCCTGCATTCACGATGACCAAATTCCATCAGCCATGAACCCTTCCTTCGCGTTTGCGGTCGCCCTGCCGCGTTCGTGAAGGGCAATCTGCCAGCCCCTATTCCTCGGGTTTGCGTCTCCCGTGTCATGTTCGCATAGGGCAAAAATCCCCTGGCCCCAGTTCCTTCTTCGTGTATAGCCAACTGGTGCCTCAACCGAGTTTAAATACGATACTTACCTCAAGCAACTCGAATCACTTCGCTAGCAAGCCCTTGCCTCGCGAATCGGCCTCCGAGCTCCTCAAATCTAGTCATACAACATTTGATACAATCCACACAAGCTAAAGGAATCAATACCATAAGAAAATGCCAAGTTCTTAATCAAAAGTCAAAAAGTCACTCTAAAGCCGGCTCCCGGGCCCACGTCTCGAATTTTGATAAAAGTCACAAAAATCAGAAACCCATTCAACCACGAGTCTAACCATACCAAATTTACCAAAATCTAACACCAAATTGACCCCCAAATCGCCAAATTAAACTCTCCAAATCACTAGACTCAAACCCCCCTAATTACACCTTAAAACCACACAATCTAGGTGGGAAAATGAATAGGGAAACATAATTATTGAGAAAATTAAACCACAAGTGACTTACCTCAAGAATTCCTTTGAAATCCCTCTCAAAATCGCTTAATCCCGAGCTTGGAATGTTTAAGAATGAAGAAAATCTTAGAACCCTAGTTTTTAGTACATTGCCCAGTCTTTTCTGCACCTGTTGAGCCAGGGCTCGCACCTGCGCTCCCGCTTTTGCAGAGAAAAACTCGCTTCTGCGAAACTCACTTAACAGCCGACCAAGCGCACTTGCAGTCCCAGCTTCACACCTGCGGGACCGCATCTACAAACCATTCCTCGCTTCTGCGACTCCCAGCTGCCCGTCCAAATCTGCTTCGGCAATCGACCTCGCGCAGATGCGCATCCGCATATGCGAAAACCTTTTCGTGCCTGCGACCCCCAGTGATCTTTCTCCTCTTTGCAGTTGTGCAAGCTTAGCCACTTCTGCAGCTCCATACCTGTGGCTAATCCCAGTGCATGTGCGATGACACCAGATCTGCAGCACCTTAACATAACACTTAAGGAAAATTCGATCTGTTAACCATCTGAACTCCACCCAAGGCCCCCGAGACCTCAACCAATTATACCAAAAAGTCCTAAAACATGATACGAATTTAGACGAGCCTTGAAATCACATCAAACAACGCTAAAACCATGAATCGCACCCCAATTCAAGCCTATTGAAACTAAGGAATTCCAACTTCTACAAACGATGCCTAAACCTATCAAATCACGTCTAATTGACCTCAAAATTTGCACACAAGTCACATATGACACCACATGCCTACGCCAACTCCTGGAATCCCAATCAGAGCCTGGTAACCACAAAGTCCACTCTCGGTCAAACTTCTAAATTTTTAACTTTTACCATTTCAAACCTAATTCAACTATAGACCTCCAAATCACAATTTGGACACGCTCCTAAGTCCAAAATCACCCAACAGAGCAAACATAACCATCGAAACTCCATTCTGGAGTCGTTTACACATAAGTCAACATCCGGTCAACCTTTTCAACTTAAGCTTTCAACCTTGAGACTAAGTATCTCAACTCATTCTGAAACTTTTTCGGACCCGAACCAACGACCCTGGCAAGTCACATAGCAGCTATAAAGCGCAAAAGGAGAAGTAAATAGAGGAACGAGGCTACAACTCTCAAAATAACCGACCGGGATGTTACATGTGCGGTGTTACAAAGATGAAGGAAACAACTTCAAATTCGCAGAAGATATTTTCGGAAGGGGTGTATCAGTTGGAGATAATATTGAGTTAATGAGGGGAGTATAAAATGGCTATGTGTATTAAGGCGATGTGGTCTTACGATTTGGGGTCACTCGGGATGACTGTTAATTGGGATGCATCGTATGCTGGTATACAGAGGTGTTACTTTGAAGGCAAGTCAAGAGAAAATCTGAGGAAGTTGGGTCAATTTAGTAGTGTCTTGGATCAGCATGGTAAAGGAATTGATCGATTCCTTCGATATGTTGAGGCTATGCAGATGTTGTGGCAAGAACTTGTTGTCTTGGCAGTCTGCATGATTCGTTTGATTTAGAAGACTCAATTTAATGGTTTAGTTATTTGCAAGTGGGTCCCCAAGAGTTATGACAGTTTTGGCCACGACTTGAGGTGTCTTTCTTTTGTGGTTATGGGAAGTTGGTTGCATGTTGTGATTTTTCTTCTAAAATGAGTTAAGTGAAAGGTTTCTAATCGACGAAGTGTTATTCTACTAGTGGTTCAGGAGTTTATGACAAAATTCTTGTACTCTCGCGTAATAGCATGATAGGTGCAGTGAGTGGTGTGGAATTGGAATAGAAGGGATCAAGGTTGCGGTTAAGTTTTGATAGGAATTCCACGAGCTCGAAAGAGCACGGGAGATTTCAGATGTTCAAAGTATATTGGCGCTACATTAGTATCGCCTAGGAATGGTGTGTCCTATGGAAGAGGCGTTGTGTATTGATTCGTGGATGATTGATGTTTAGATTTTGTTATATGGTGCAGAAGGTTGTGGGAGGATGATTATGTAGGTATGGCATGTCAGTCATTTAAGTAGTAAAGATTGAGGTCAAATATAAAGATTCTGGTACAGTGGCAAATCAGAGGGTTTATGTCTGAGAGATGTACTATTACTATGGTTGCGGACAATGAGAGTATGTTCAGGATTTGTTAGTTGTTTGTATGTGTCATGAATAGGGTCATTGTGGATCTTGAAAGGATACTTACCTATTTTGAGATGTTCAGAATCTGTTTAGAGGTCCATTGGCGGGCCTAATTGTGAAGGTATATTTTACACCAGATCGGATATGTTTACTAGCACAATATTTGTCTATGGATAAGTCTTCGGGCATGGTGGATGCTATTCCTGTCGTCGTCTATTCCACATATTACCTTTTTATGCTATGTGGGTTGTGAGGCGGCTTGATCATTTACATGTGTGTTGTGGTCATGCGTAAGCTTGTGATGTTATATGAGTGAGATATCTCTCGAGATGCTGGTTTTTATTGCACCTTAGTCGTGCTTGGCCCTTGTAGCGCATGATTCTTTCCATCTTCCCAGGGTTATGTTTATGCAATTGGCGTGCTTGTGGTTGATATACCAGTGTCTAGTGAGTATGAGCATTTTGGCTCGATGGGTATTCTCATACAAATTGTTATGTTTGGATCAGGTTGCATGCCATAATGGTATCATGTGTGGATTGGGTTGCACGCCGCAATGGAGAGATGATGAGTACGATTCCTTATACTTATTTTATATGTTTTGTTTCTTCTATGAGGGATAGATTTGTAGCATTTGTTTGGTTGTTCTATCTTTTATGCATGCTGGGAAGTTATGGTACTTGGGATTCCATTCTATACTGGTCTTTGCAGTTTCTAGATTTCGGTACATTAGTTGATTAGTGATGACTGAGGAAGAAAACATCAGGGGTAATTCGAGTAAGGAATTTGATAGATGTATGCTACATTTTGCCTTATCGATTCATGTGTAATTTATAGGATGACTCAGATTTTATACTTCTTTGTGCATATGATGTGCAAGGAAATGATTCATTCGGTTGCTTTTTTGGAGTATTCATGTATTAACGGAGCACTAGTTATTTGGTTATATAATTGGGACTGTCTTAGAGTGGGTGACTCTCAATAATGGTTCTAGTGAATTCAAGAATTAAAGTGTGGTGCCTAAGGATTTTTAAGTTTGTTGTGTGTCTAAGGATTGAGTATTGTAGCCGAGTGTGAAAGAGACTTGGAGTATTTCTATGTTATCATTGGTCTAGGGTGTGGTGTTAGAAAGATGAAGGAAACAACTTCAAATTCGCAGAAGATATTTTCGGAATGGGTGTATCGATTGGAGATACTATTGAGTTCATGAGGAGAGTATAAAATGACTTATGGGTATTGAGGCGATGTGGTCTTATGATTTAGGGTCACTCGGAATGAGTGTTAATTGGGATCCATAGTGTGCTGGCAAACAGAGGTGTTACTTTGAAGGCAAGTCAAGAGGAAATCTGAAGAAGTTGGGTCAGTTTAGTAGTGGCTTGGATCAGCATGATAAATGAATTGATTGGTTCCTTTGATATGTTGAGGCTATGCAGGTGTTGTGGCAAGAACTTGTCGGCTTGGCAGTCTGCGTGATTTGTTGATTTAGAAGACTTAGTTTTAATTGTTCAGTCATTTACAAATGGGTCCCCAAGAGCTATGACGGTTTTGGCCTCAACTTGAGGTGTCTGCCTTCTGTGGTTTTGGGAATTTAGTTGCATGTTGTGATTTTTCTTCTAAAATGAATTAAGTGAAATTTTTCTAATCGACGAAGTGTTATTCTACTGGTGGTTCAGGAGTTATGACAAAATTCTTGTACTCTCGCGTAATAGCATGATAGGTTCAGTGAGTGGTGTATAATTTGAATTGAAGGGGTCAAGGTTGCTATTTAGTTTTGATAGGAATGCCACAATCTCGAAGGAGCAGGGGAGATTTCAGATGTTCAAAGTATACTGGAACTACATTAGTGTCGCCTAGGAATGATGTGTCTTGTGGAAGAGGCGTTGTTTATTGATTTGCAGATGCTTGATGTTTAGATTTTGTTATGTGGCGCAGAAGGTTGTGTGAGGATGATTATGTAGGTATGGCATGTCAGTCATTTAAGTAGTAGAGATTGAGGTCAAGTACGGAGATTCTGGTACTGTCGCAGTTTGGAGGGTTTATGTCTGAGAGATGTACTATTACTATGGTTGCGGACAATGAGAGTATGTTCAGGATTTGTTAGTTGTTTGTATGTGTCATGAATAGGGTCATTGTGGATCTTGAAAGGATACTTACCTATTTTGAGATATTCAGAACCAATTTAGAGGTCCATTGGCAGGCCTAACTGTGAAGGTATATTTTACACCAGATCGAATATGTTTACTAGCACAATATTTGTCTATGGATGATTCTTCGGGCGTGGTGGATGCTATTCCTATCATCGTCTATTCCATGTGTTACCTTTTTATGCTATGTGGGTTGTGAGGCGGTTTAATTATTCACATTTGTGTTATGTTCCTACACAAGCTTGTGGTGTTATATGAGCGAGATGGCTCTCGAGATGCTGGTTTTTATTGCATCTTAGTCGTGCTTGGCCCTTGTAGCGCATGGTTCTATCCATCTCCACAAGATTATGTTTATGCAATTGGCGTGCTTGTGGTTGATATACGTGTGTCTAGTCAGTATGAGCATTTTGGCTTGATGGGTATTCTCATACAATTTTTTATGTTTGGATTGAGTTGTACGCCGTAATGGTATCATGTGTGGATTGGGTTGCACGCCGCAATGGCGAGATGATGAGTACGATTCCTTATACTTATTTAATGTGTTTTTTTCTTCTCTGAGGGATAAATTTGTTGCATTTGTTTGGTTGTTCTATATTTTACGTGTGTTGGGAAGTTATAGTACTTGGGATTCCATTTCATATTGGTCATATTTAGTTGTGGTTCGTTGGCACATGGATGGCATCATATGATATTTTAGATGGTGTGTGATATGGCTTATCGACTGAGCATAATGTACTGGGTGAGAAGAGATTTTTAACCTGGAATCAGTGCAATTGGGATTATATAATGTATGTTTGGAGGGGGAATGTTGCTAATCAGTTCAGAATGCACCAATGGTTCTTATCGAGCGAGGAACTCCATGATTTTTTGGTTTGACAGGTGGTTATGAGTTTCGACACATCTTTTTCATCGTTTCAGTATTGCGAGGCTTGGAAAATAATTTTATGTGTCATGAGGTATATTATGGGTACCAAGATTGGAAAAACTTGCAGCTATTGCAGTTGGATGATATTACTATAGGCATATCAGCGATGCAGTACATTGTGTGGTTATGACTTGGGTGTATATGTATGTTTGGTACATCTTATGGAGATTGATACATTGTATGTATGAAAGAATCAGACCTAATAGGAAATTTCAGGATGTTGGAATTTAGTCCTTAGGCTTGTGGGCTAAGGTAGCAAGAAGGATCTCCAATGTGGGTTGATCTAATATGCTTATATGGATTGTAGTGGCACGGGTAGGTGCATGAGGAGTTATACAGTGATCTTGGTAACTTTGGAATGGTTCTTGGCACGTTCGAGGACGAACATATGTTTAAGGTGGGGAGAATGTAACGACCCGACTGGTCGTTTCAAGCTCTATCATGTCGTTCGACAGTTTGTGATGCTGAGTAGCTTCACTATATATATATTATGAGTTACACGTGTAGTGGGTCTTGAATTTCGAGAAGCTCGGAGTGGATTTGGAAGAATAATTCTCAATTCGGAAGCCTTAAGTAGAAAGAGTTGATCAAGGTTTAACTTTTGAGTAAGCGACCTCGAAATCACGATTTGTAGGTTCCTATAGGTTCGTAAGGTGATTTTGTACTTGGGCGTATGTTCGGGTTGAGCATCAGTTGGTCCGAGAGTGATTCGATACTTATTTTAGGAAATTTGCATTTTGAAGGTTTGGAATTAGCTAAGTTTGACCTAGAATGGACTTTTGTGTTATCAGACTCCGAGAAGTCTTCCGGGACCTTGGATAGGTTCATTTAGTTAATTGGAACTTGTGTGTGAAGCTTGGTCCACGTTCGAGGACTAACGTATGTTTAGGTGGGGTTGTGTAACGACTCGGTTGGTCGTTTTGAGTATTACAACCCCGCTTCCCCATTTACTGCTCAAATTGTACTTTACAATTGTTGTGTGACTTGCCGGGGTAATTGGTTCGGGTCCGGTGAGGTTTTGGAATGAATTGGAACACTTAGTTCCAAGGTTTAAAGCTTAAGTTAAAATAGTGACTGGATGTCGACTTATCTGTAAACGACCCCGGAATGGAGTTTAGATGATTCCAATAGCTCCGTATGGTGATTTTGTTGTGATAGCCATGTGCTTTTGGGTGCGCACATGTGTGGGGATGATCCCATGTGCGGGCTCCGGGGTTGTGTACTCATGTTTGGGTTGTGCTCGGGCTCCTAAAAGCCCAGAAATGACTGTTAAGCTTCTTGATATCTAACATATGGTAACCGTTTATGTGATCTAATTGAGCCATGATGAGTCTACTTAGAGGTTTAATCCCTGGACGAACTTGATAAATGCTTTTCATCGATGAAATTTCCGGATTGAGCTATGCTAGTACACTTTGGACATGCCTACACTTTAGCATGTTATTTACACCAATCCAGGGATAAGAGGAATCTTATTTCATTTATTATATACATGTACACTTGCTTTATTGCTTCTGTATGATATTTTGGATTGGGGCATGCGGCTATGACGGGTGGATTAGGTTATTGGCACATGTGTTGTCTGTGTAGCACGTGAGTTGTCCATGCGGATCCATATATTGATATTATTGACACGTGAGTTGTCCGTGCAGATTCTATTGTTAGCAAGTGAGTTGTCCGTGTAGTGTGTGAAACTTGTAGTTTCTTGATCATTTATCTAATGTACTTGTTTTCTTTCCCCTACACGCCATAATACAATTGAGCAGGGTATTTGAGAACCAGTGAACATGCACACACGGATATTCGTATCACAAAGCCTTATGAGCTAGCTTTAAATCTTATACTATGTTAATAAAAAAGGATAGAATTGTACTGATTTAATTAGTGACCTCAACAAATTAAGCTTCTCTTACCTTGCCTTGATTATTTGCGATACTTATTGAGTTGGTTGTACTCACACTATACCCTGCACCTCGTGTGCAGATTCAGGCATTTTCGGGAATGGCGGTTGTTGATCATGGAGTCCACCTATTCGGAGATCATCGAGGTAGCTGCTTGGTGTCCGCAAACCTTGATCCTTTTTTCCCTATCTTTCGGTTCTATGTATTTAGTCCTACTTTCCCGACAGTGTACCAGATTATGTTGTTATATATATAGATGCTCAGGTACTCGGTGACACCCAGGTTTTGGGGATTTTCCGTATTTAGTTTTTGATCTTCTCTAGTTTATTAGAGCTTAAATATTAAACCTATTTTAGCTCAACTTAAATTTAAAGTTGCTGGAAATAATTGAGTTGTCGGCTTGCCAAGTTCCATGTTAGGCGCCATCATGACAGGTTAGGTTTTGGGTCATGACAGCACCCCAGACCAGTGATAACATAGAAAAACTCCAAGTCTCTTTCACACTCCGCTGCGAAACTCAATCCTTAACCACACAACGAACTTAAAAATCCTTATGCACCATACGTTAATTCTTGAACACACTAAAACCATTATTGAGAGTCGCCCACTCTAAGCCAGTTCCAATTATATAACAAAACAACTAGTGCTCCGTTAACACATGAATACTCCAAAGAAGTAACTGGATGAATCCTTTCCCTTGCACATCACATGCACAAAGAAGTATAAAATCTGAGTCATCCTATAATCTTCACATGAATCGATGAGGCAAAATGTAGCATACATCCATCAAATTTCTTACTTTAATTACCCCTGATGTTTTCTTCCTCAGTCATAACTAATCCCACCAATGTACCGAAATCCAGAAACTGCAAATACATATGACCACGTGACCCAATCACCGATGGTAGGCTCCCCCATTTGACTTTAAGCCACAATCACATAAACTAAAAACCCACAATGACTTCTCCTTCTCAGTTACCACAATCTTGAACTGTTACCCAACTGAATTTCTCGTAAGTTCATATTGTAAAAATCATAGCACAACCCGAATTATCAGGCCTAATGCACACTCAACTTCATGATGGTCACGTCATCTTCCTCAGGAGATCCAGAACCACATCGCAGTACATGGCTCCCATTGGATAGAAAGTAGAATTTTTCATAGGGACTTCATCAGAAATCATGCAACCCCTAACCTTCTCACATGAGATAGCCACACATGTGTAACCTTGTATTAACATCCCCCACCGACATTTTCATAGTTACATCCACTATGAAATCAGTTAATTCTCCTAGGTCCACACTCTTCCGCTAGCCATAAGGATTCATTCATTCCATTAACATCAACTGAAGGTCCAACAATTCGTTCAAAGCTCGATACTATATTGCATCCCAAAGTGATAATCAAGCATTCACATTCCCTCTGCATTCCAAATAACTTCTTTCATCACATTCAAACTTTCTAAGTATATAAACCACTAACTCAATGAAATACATAAACTTGGCCATTTGTCCACCATGACCTAGATCACACTAAGCTTTCTCAAAGCATGTGGCTATCCTACCACAAAATCCATACGATAGAATGTCACTCCCACTTTGGTTTAGTCATCTTTCGAAGAAAACAAATCGATCCCTCTTGCTCATACTTGACCTGCTAACCATTCAACTACCGCGAGACTTATCCCCCCATGTCCTTTCTTATCCTTCACCATCAATAATGTCGCCAAAATAATGATCCATATCTGTAGCACCCGCATAAATATAACAATATAAACTCTAAGCCTCCTCAAGGATCATATCCCTCGAACCATCAACACTAGAAATATCGATTCGACCCTGAAGTCGCAACATACCGTCATCTCCGATAACCGCTGCTTAGGCACCACTTCACAATGCCATGCCCTTAAAGGAAAAAAAAAGGAAGACCATCATATTGACGAGCCTTAATGCATTCAAACAAGGATGAAGACACCACAACACAAAAAAGAATTCCACCATGCTTGGAGATATCAAATCTAGCTACTCCATCAACCAAAGCTTGAACATCTATAGCCTAATTGCCTCTCCTACACTAGAATTAAATACTGAATCTTCCAATCACAAACCGAAATAATGCTCATCCTGAAGCATTTATTGCCACAGCATATAAGCAAACACCTTACCGTTCACACCAACACTGTGTGATAACAATGAGAGAAATATCACAATACGCCGTGTATAGCACAGAACCCATGGGAAACACCCACACTGGACTTAAACGACCAAATACCCCTCTATCAGGCGACGATAATAGTCTACCCGCATACGCAGGGAAAAACATCATGCACCACACCTATAGCATCTCCATAACTCATTGGTGCCCAATTGATTTCAAATGCTTGACATCGCGTTCGAATGAGCAGGAAAGAACTGAAGACATAAGCTTCAACAAAGTCAAATTGCACGACAAGAAATAAAGGAAGGGAAGTTCTCCTAATAGTCATGTAGCCTCTTGAACATAAGTACAGACAAGTCTAGAATAGAAATTATACATAATGCAATAATGAATAGGATGGGGACTCCGTGTTCTGCAGATCATAAAATGGAACGTAACTCACCACAAAGTCTCCTCAGCAGCTGCACCTATTCACCTGTGTGTCCACCAAATGTACCTGTCTTAGTACCTACACAATTAATGCAAAAGTATAATATGAGTACGTAAATCAATGTGTACCAAGGAAGTATCTAGCCTAACCCTGAAGAGAGGGGTCAAAATCGACACTTACTACCGGATACTACCTTGCATTGAATACATAATGATCGATACTAAATAAAATGTCACATCCAAAGTCAGAAAGACTCATAATTACGCTGACTCCTTATTGAATATTACGCAAGATTCTGTCAAGGTCATATGGCTGAATCCCAAGAATAGTGTACACTACCGAGGTCGTACGGCCCGATCGATAATAGTACTACTGAGGCATTCAGCCTGAACCTATAGGAATAGTGAAAACTTTAATAGGTCACTGGACCTACTCACTAATATATGTGTGAGTTATGAAATTCAAGAAACTTTCGGACAAATACATACAACATGGGAGAAAATCGTAAAAGAAAGTATAATTTCCGCGACTAATCAAGTAGTGCATCAAGTATCAAAAATAGCAAAGTTCGATATTCTACGCAGCCTGTCTCCGGCTAAAATATAAATTAAAGTATGTAAACAAGCAAGAATAACTTAAGTAGTATAATTAAAATATGGTGTGAGTCTAAATCTACCCAGACATAATTAAGAATCTAGCATATGCACGGACACTCGTCACCTCATACGTGCGTAGCTCCCATAATACATAACACGTAACAAATATAATACCTACGGGGTAAATTCCCTCTTACAAGGTTAGACAGGAGACTTACCTCGCTCCGAAATTCGATAATCGGCTCCACGCCTCTCTAACACCTCAAAATAATGCCAAACAATCCGAAATTACTCAAAGAATGTGCAAACCAATCAAAAAATACTCAAAGACTCATAATTTAACAATTTAAAATAATTCCCAACTCCAACGAAGAGTCAACAAAGTCAACTCTCAGGCCCACGCCCGGATTCCGAAAATTCTGAAAGATAAATATTACCCATAGTGTAACGACCCAACTGGTCCTTTCTGGACCTCGTTCCCTTAAATAAGATTCCCCGTATGTGCTTTTACTATTTTATCACTTGCGGGGGTGGTTAGTTCGGCTTTGAAAGGGTTCAGGATGAAATCTGAACACTTAGTTCCTTAATATTGGCTTAAAAGGGTTGAGTTTGACTTGGGTCTACATTTGTAGTAAACGGCCTTAAAACCAGGATTTGACGGTCCTAATAGGTTTGTATGATAATTTTGGACTTGGGCGTATGTTCGGATGGGGTTTTAGATGACCCGGGAGAGTTTCGCCGCTTAATATTGGGAATTGGCACATTGAAGGTTCTTCAAGTTCTTTAAATTTTGTTTGGAGTAGGTTTGGTGTTATCGAGGTCCGTTTGGGATTTTGAGCATGGGAATAGTTTCGTATAGTGATTTAAGACTTTCACGCAAAATTTGGTGTCATTCTGAGTAATCTAAGTATGATTTGGCGCGTTCGGAGTAAGTTCAAAAAACAACTTGAAATTCATAAGTTGATTCGATTGGTTTTAGGGTGCAATTCTTAGTTTTGATGTTGTTTTACGCATTCCGAGGGTGCGAGTAAGTCCATTTTATGTTTACGAACTTGTTGGTATATTTGGTCGGTCGAGGCCCCCATATAGGATTTAGAGGGTCGACGAAGCTAGATTGCTCTTTGGAGAAGAGCTGGAAGGTGGCTGGCATCTCGTGTGTTCACAAAAAGTTCAAAAGGGAGGGAGTCAGCGAGGTCCACAAAATAAAAGGACTTCCATAGAAGCGAACTCGCTTCTGCGATGAAAGGGTTCACAGGTGCGGAGTAAGGCAGCCCGGCTATTATCGCGGGTGCGCGAGCCGAGCCGCAGATGTGAGATTTGGTCGCAAGTGCGGCTGGGCGTGGCTAGTGCGTGCTCTGCAGATGTAGACAATCGACCGCAGGAACGGTCCCGCAGCAGCGGAAATTCTTCCGCAGGTGCGGAAAACCGCTGGGCAGTGAGGTTCATTTAAGTCAAAGTCTTAGGCAATTTTGGCTCGTTTCTTTCATCTCTTGGGTGATTTTGGAGCTCTTTGAAGAGGGGTTTTCACCTAGCACTTTGAGGTAAGTAATTTCTATATGAGATGAGTTTAATACATGTATTTTGGGTAGATTCTTAGCACATAAAGTGTAGAAATTGTGAATTTAGTTTAAAAAACTAGGTTTTGATAAAAATGGGATTTAACCACGAAAAATGATTATGGAATTGGGTTAAATTTATATATTTGAGTTCGTGAGGTAATGGGTAACAATTATCTTCGAAAATTTCTGGAATCCGGACACGTGGGCCCGGGGTGAATTTGAGGAATCTTCCAATTTGGGTTGGGTAATTACTCTAATAGCTAAATTATTAACTTTTGAGTGTATATTGATTAATTTATATAACATTTTGCTAGCTTCGGATTTGTTCGGCACCAAGTTGAAGCTTTAGAGTGAATTTGCGGGCCAGAAAGTAAGCTTTGAGATGAGGTAAGTCTCTTGCCTAACCTTGTAAGAGGGAATTTACCCCATGGGTATTTTAATTTACTATTTGCTTCTAATTGTGGGGGCTACGCACGCACGAGATGACGAGAGCTCGTACGTAGCTACTAATTATGCTTAAGTACAAGTAGTTTTAGGACCCAAATCATGAAATACGTGTAATATTGAAATTTGATAAAGGATTCGTAAAGACCGAATTTCACTTACTTTGAGTTTTGGCAGGTTACTTGACCGTTAATAGAAACTGTGCTTCCGTGTGTATTAGTCTTATAATAGCTTTTAATCAGATGTTCATAGAGTATTCCCTCTTCTTGTGGAGCGGGACGAACACCTCGGCAGTATAATAGATGTATCTATGGTTCGTGTCACTTGACCCACGGCAGTGTACATATTATTTTGGATCAGGCCGTACGACCTCGGCATAAATCGTGTGTGTTAATGCTTGGAGCCTGAATACACTTGATATCATTTTCATGAATTAAGAGGTTATAATTTATTTATTTGCCCGAAATTTATTTGGAATTAGTATGTGGTAGTGGAAGACTTTTGGAATTTACTATTAGTTAAAGAATCATTTAATCATTGTTTGATATTGTGTTAATATTATTATTCACATATTTTATGCCTATTTAGCATTTCTGCATTTTATTGTTATCCCATAGTAAGTGTCGATGTCGACTCATCGTCACTACTTCTTCGAGGTTAGAATGGGTACTTACTGGATACATGTTGTTTATGTACTCACGCTACACTTCTACACTAATCGTGCAGGATCTGAGGCATGTACATCTGGCAGTCATTCCGGCGCGCACCCCCGTTGCCCCGAGGCTTAGTGGTGAGCTGCTTTCTGAGTCGTTATGCAGCACCCAGAATCTCTCTTTTGCATTTATTTTCTGTCTACTTTATTTATTTGAGACAATAGCTTAGAGTTTTGTATATTCTACTAGTTGCTCATACACTCATGACGCCAGGTCTTAGAAACATGCTAGTAGACTTTGTGGTTTTGAGCATTTATTTCACTACAATTGCTCTTTCATTAGCTTTCGCTTTACTTTATTAATTTTTTTCCCACTTCTTATTTTCTTTATAAATAAACTTTAGCTAATTTGAAATTATTAAAAAGAATAATACATGGTTAGTTCACCGTTGGCTTGTCTAGAGGCGACGTTGGGTGCCATCACGGTCTATAGGAGAAATTGGGTCTTGACACATATCACCATGAACAAAACTATATAATTTTTCCCAATTTCATGTCCAATTTCGTGGCCAAAACTCAAAAATATCATTTCTAGATTCTCCCCCCCCCCCCAAAATCCTGTAATTTCCACTAATTTCTACGTTTAAATCCATATATAATTCATGTATTTAGTTCACAGTGAGTAGAGATCACTTACCTTGTGATAGATGATGAAAATTCCCCTTCAAAAGCGCCCCAAATCACCTCAATAAGAGAGAAATTTAATAAAATGGGCTTAACCCCCAAGGCCACTGTTATAAGCTTCTGCCAAGCCCTTCATCGCGTTCGCGAGCCACTAGTCGCATTCGCAGGGGCCTACCTGCCTAATGCTTCGAGTTCGCGAGCTACCCATGCGTTCGCAATGACCAAATTCACTTAGCCATGAACACCTCCTTCGCATTCGGGGTTGCCCTACCGTGTTCATGAAGTGCAATCTGCCAGCCTTTATTCCTCGCATTCACGTCTCCCATGTTGCGTATGCGTAGGACAAAAGTTCCCTGGCCATAGTTCCTTCTCCGCATTTGAGACTCCTCTATGGTGTTCGCATAGCACAAATGTCCAACATCCAAATCCTTCATCCGGAACGCGTGCTCCCTACCGTGTTCGTGAAGGACAACACCAGAACTAGCAATAAGCAGTAGCAAAACACTCCGTCATGGTCCGAAACTATCCCGAAACACACCAGAGACCCCCGGGACCCCGTCCAATCATTCAAACCACTCCCAATACCTTATCAATACTTATCCAAGGCTCAAAATGCCACGAATAACATCAAAACCAAGAATCAACGATCAAAATCTTTCTCTTGACTTTCAAACTTTGTCGAACGCGTCCGAATCAAACTTAGACAATCTCGATTACGACCAAATTTCACACACAAGTTCCAATCAACTAAGTTAACCTATCCAAGGTACCAAAATGCCGACTGGTGTCTAATAACACCAAAGTCCACTCTAAGTCAAATTTAGCTAATTCAAAATCTTAAAAATGCAAATTCCGATTATAAGCGTTGAATCACTCCCGGACCACCCGATGCTCAACCCAAATATGTGCCCAAGTCTGAAATCACCTTACAACCCTATAGAAACCTTTAAATCCTGATTCTGAGGTCGTTTACACAATAGTCAAACCTTGGTCAACTCCTTCAACTTAAGGCTTCCGAATTGAGAATTATACTTCCAAATCAACTCTGAACTTCTCAAAAATCAAGACCGGCTACACTTACAAGTCATAATATATATATATATATATATATATATATATATATATATATATATATATATATATATACTTCCAAATCAACTCTGAACTTCTCAAAAATCAAGACCGGCTACACTTACAAGTCATAATATATATATATATATATATATATATATATATATATATATATATATATATATATATATTGAAGCTACTCAGGGTCTCAAACCGCCGAACGACATGCTAGAGCTCGAACGACCAGTCGGGTCATTATATATTTGTCCTGCTCTTCACTTGTGGACGTAGGTCACATTGACTGAACCACAGTTAATTTGTGTATTCTTTATATGCTTTAGTTACCATTATGATCAACTTGCACTATCTTTATTATTATCATTATAATATTGTTTGGCTAAATTCTGCACTACTCGGGTTCCCGATCCTAACAAAATTGGTATCAGAACTGGATCTAACCAGGTTTTGTTTTAGTAGTCGGTATGACTCTAACAAGAATATATGTTGAGAAATTTGACCAAAGTGAAAACTTCAGAATGTAGAAATTAAATATGGAAACTATCCTAATTCTGGATGGCTTAGATTTGGCACTACAAGGAAAGGAGAAGAAGCCGGATAAAATAACACACGAGAGTTTGTCGTCATAGACAAAAAGGCAAAAGCAGGTACAATATCTAAAATCTCTCAAATGAGGTTTTGTGTAAAGTTGTTGCAGAAAGCTCAGCAAAGGAATATGAGAAAAGCTTTAAACCTTGTATATAAAAAGGATAGTAGAAAACAGGCTTTATCTAAAGCAAAAACTCTACACATTTTGTATGGCTGAAGGTACCTCTATACTTACACAACTTGATTATTTCGATTCCCTTCTTATGGATTTGAGTAACATAAATGTTGAAATCAAAGATGAGGATCAAGACGTATTATTGCTTGTTTCCTTACCCCAGTCATTTCAACATTTAAGAGATACTATGCTTTATGGAAAAGATAATATCTCTTATAAAGATATCAAATCTATTTTGAAATCTTGTATATAAAAAGGATAGTAGAAAACAGGCTTTATCTAAAGCAAAAACTCTACACATTTTGTATGGCTGAAGGTACCTCTATACTTACACAACTTGATTATTTCGATTCCCTTCTTATAGATTTGAGTAACATAAATGTTGAAATCAAAGATGAGGATCAAGACGTATTATTGCTTGTTTCCTTACCCCAGTCGTTTAAACATTTAAGAGATACTATGCTTTATGGAAAAGATAATATCTCTTATAAAGATATCAAATCTATTTTGAAATCAAAAGAACAAATAAGTTGAGATATTACTGGGAAAACTAGTGGGAACCAAGGGCAAGGCTTGTTTATAAGAGCTATATCCAATAAGAAAGATTCAAGTAGTGAGAGGCCTAAATCAAGGTAAAAGTCCAGATACAGAAATGTAATGTGCAAATATTGTCATAAGAAAGGCCACATTATTTTTGAATGCTTTAAGTTAGAAAATAAAGAAAAGCAAACAGATAAGAAAATCGAGCGCAAAAATATTGTGTCACGACCCAAAATCTACCCAGTCGTGATGGAACCTAATGTCACGACCCGGAATTCCCACCGTCGGGAACGTGATGACGCCTAACATTTCACTTGCTAGGCAAGCCAACGTTAGAGAATTCATTAAACCAATTCTTATCCCATTTAGTAAATAACAGCAAATTAACAAAGGTGAAATATGATGAGTGCGGAATAATATAAAAACTGCATTAATTACTATCACCCGGATATGGAGTCACAATTCACGAGCATTCTAGAATTCACTACAAGTAATAGTCTGAGAGAAATACAACTGTTTGAATGAAAGAAATAGTAAAACAGAAAAGATAGACGGGGACTTCAAGGTCTATGAACGCCGACAGATCTACCTTGAGTCAACGGATAGCGGGCCCAACAGCTAAAATCTCGATCAACCCGAGCCGGTACCAGAATCTGCACAAAAAGTGCAGAGTACAGTATCAGTATAACCGACTGGTAAGTGTCGAGCCTAACCTCGACGAAGTAGTGACGAGGTTAAGGCAAGGCACCTACAAATTAACCTGTACAGTTTAACAATGTATATACAAATAACAATAATGAAGAATTAGACAGGATATATCGGGAGGGGGAAATATGCTGGGGGAAATACGAGATAAAGAACTACAGCAGAATGATAACTGGAACAACCAATATATTATGAATCAATAGGAACACGAATACAGTAAAGGAAAAATGCACGGCATCACCCTTCGAGCTTTTACTCTCAACCTCACCATAAAAATCAATAGAAATGGCACGGCATCACCCTTCGTGCATTAACTCTCATATCATGGCACAGCATCACCCTTCGTGAATTAATACTCACAATATAGCACGGCATCACCCTTCGTGCTTTTACACTCACAATATGGCACGGCATCACCCTTCGTACATTAACTCTCACAATATGGCACGGCATCACCCTTCGTGCATTAACATTCACAATATGGCACGGCATCACCCTTCATGCATTAACACTCTCCCTTACCATAATGCAATGCATAAATAATAACAGGGAGATAGAATAACAAGTACAAGCCTTACTTCAACATTTGGTTCCACAATATCAATCTCAACTTTGAAATAAATTCTCAATTATCACCCGAAAATCCGTAAACATGATAAGAACGATCAATTTAACAACACTAGTATAAACATGTAGTAATTAGGCATAGGAAAGAGACAATATAATAAAACGGGAGAAAGAGAGAAAACAGGTAAATTGGCGGCGCATACGTGCTCATCACCTCACATATACGCCGCTCACATGAATTTCACATAACAAATAGTCTGGGGTTCCTAATTCCCTCAAGTCAGGATTAGACACAACACTTACCTTGCTCCGAAGGCCACTTAATTCTCAATCACAGCTTTTCCTCTAGAATTCACCTCCAAACCACTCGTATCTATTCAAAAATGACTTAAGAATATCAAATATTTCTAAAGGAATCAATTACATTGCATAAATTAAAATTCTCAAATTTTCCTCCAAAAAGTCAAAAATCGACCTCGGGCCTGCTTGGTCAAAACTTGAGGTTCTGACCAAAATCCATTTACCCATTCACCCCCGAGCCCGGATATATAATTGATTTTTGAATCCGACCTCAAATTGAGGTCTAAATCCCCAAATTTCTGAAATCCCTGATTTCTACCCCAACCCCAAATTCAACCATGAAAACTCTAGATTTTTGGTTGAAAATTCATGAAATGTAATGGGTAATTGAAAGAAAATGGTTTAGAATCACTTACCAAAACTTTGGGGAAGATAGTATCTCTTGAAAATCGCCTCTAGCCCATTTGATTTTTAAAAAAATGAGTTAATGGCCAATTCCTATTTTTGAATTCTGTTAAATGCTGGGCGACAGTGTGCATTGCGTTCGCGAGGCCACTGTCGCATTCGCGAGGCCACTGTCGTGTTCGCGAGGCCACTGTCGCATTCGCGAAGCGTATCGGCTGCCAAGCGTTCGTGTTCGCGAGACCTTGCTCGCATTCGCGATGATTACTCCTCCCTGGCTTTCGTGTTTGCGAGACATGGCTCGCGTTCGCGATGAAGGAACGACCAACCCTCCCCTAGGTCCCCAAGTGCTTCGCGTTCGCGATGAGCCGGTCGCGTTCGCGGAGGGTAAATCCCAATCACTTCACGTTCGTGACCAGGCCTTCGCGTTCGCGAAGAAGAAATTTCAGCCTCACCAGTTTACTCTTTGCGTTCGCAAGAGTAACTTCGCGAACGCGAAGAAAGACATGCCAGAACACCAGAATCTGCAGTAAACCAGATTTTCCCAAGTCCAAAACATCTCGTGGCCTATCCGGATCTCACCCGAGCCCTCGGGGCTCCAAACCAAAAGTGCACACAAATCTAAAAACATCATACGAACTTGCTCGCGCGATCAAATTGCCAAAATAACACCTAAAACTACAAATTTAGTACCAAATCAAATGAAATTCTCGAGAACACTTTAAAATTCCTATCTTCTCAACTGGACGTCTGAATCACGTCAAATCAACTCCGTTTCTCACCAAATTTCATAGACAAGTCTTAAATATTATAATGAACCTGTACCGGGCTCCGGAACCAAAATACGGACCCGGTACTAACAATACCAAACATCAATCAATTCTTAAAAAAAATAATTTTTAGACTTTTAATCTTCATCACAAATTCATAACTCGAGCTGGGGACCTCTGAATTCGATTCCGGGCATACGCCTAGGTCCCATAATTTGATACGGACCCACCGGGATTGTCAAAATATGGATCCGGGCCTGTTTACCAAAAATGTTGACCGAAGTCAACTAAAATTAACTTTTAAGGTAAAAATTCTTTTTTTAATCAATTTTCAACATAAAAGTTTTCCAAAAACACGCCCGGACTGTGCACGAAAATCGAGAATGAGATTTTTAAGGCTTAAGAACACATATTCAAGTTCTAAAATATAAGATGACCTTTTGAGTCATCATATTCTCCACCTCTAAAATAATTGTTCGTCCTCGAACGGAAATAGAAAAGTACTTGAGCTGGTGAAAAGGTGGGGATGTCTACTCCGCATATCGGACTCGGACTCCCAAGTAGCTGCCTCAACAGGCTGACCTCTCCACTGCACTCGAACTGAGGGGTAACTCTTTGATCTCAACTGGCGAACTTATCGGGCTAGAATAGCCATCGGCTCCTCCTCGTAAGTTAAATCCGTGTCCAACTAGACAAAGCTAAAATCTAACACATGGGACGAATCGCCGTGATACTTTCGAAGCATGGACACATGGAATACCGGATGAACTGATGATAACCCTGGTGGCAATGCAAGCATGTAAGCTACCTCTCCCACTCTCTCTAGAATCTCAAAAGGTCTGATATACCTAGGGCTCAACTTGTCCTTCTTTCTGAACCTCATCACACCCTTCATGGGTGATACCCGAAGCAATACTCTTTCCCCGACCATGAATGCAACATCACGAACCTTGCGGTCGGCATAACTCTTCTGCCTGGACTGAGCTGTGCGAAGTCGATCCTGAATAATTTTGACCTTATCTAAGGCATCCTATATTAAGTCTGTACCCAACAACCGAGCCTCCCCCGGCTCGAACCACTTAACTGGCGACTGGTATCGCCTACCATATAATGCCTCATAGGAGCCATCTGAATGCTCGACTACTAGCTGTTGTTGTAGGCGAACTCTGTAAGTGGCAAGAACAGATCCCACGATCCTCCGAAGTCTATAACACATGCGTGGAGCATATCTATTAAAATATGAATAGTGCGATCGGACTGCTCGTCCGTCTGAGGATGAAATGATGTGCTCAACTCAACCCGCGTATCCAACTCACACTGTACTGCCCTCCAGAAGTGCGAGGTGAACTGTGTACCTCGGTCAGAAATGATAGACACAGGCACACCGTGAAGACGGTCAATCTCACGAATGTAAATCTCTACCAACTGCTCCAAAAAATAGGTAACTGCCACATAAATGAAATGTGTTGACTTAGTCAGCCTGTCCACAATGACCCAAACGGCATCGAACTTCCTATGAGTCCGTGGGAATCCAACAACAAAATCCATAGTGATACGCTCCCACTTCCACTCAGGAATCTCTATCATCTGAAGCAAACCACCAGGTCTTTGATGCTTACACTTTACCTGCTGGCAATTTAGACACTGAGCTACATATACAACTATGTCTTTCTTCATCCTCCTCCACCAATAATGCTGCCACAAGTCCTGATACATTTTGGCGGCGCCCGGATGAATAGAATACCGGGAACTATGGGCCTCCTCAAGAATCAACTCACAAAGTCCATCCACATTAGGCACACAAATACGACCATGCATCCTCAAAAGTCCATCATCTCCAAGAATAACCTGCTTGGCACCACCGTGCCACACTGTGTCTCTAAGGACAAGCAAATGAGGAACGTCATATTATCGTTCACTGATGTGCTCAAACAAAGAAGACCGAGTAACTGTACAAGCTAGAACACGGCTGGGCTCAAAAATATCCAACCTCACGAACTGATTGGCCAAGGCCTGAACATCTAATGCAAGCGGTCTCTCACCAATTGGAATATATGCAAGGCTACCCATACTAGCTGACTTTCTACTCAAAGAATCAGCCACCACATTGGCCTTCCCGGGATGATACAATATGGTGATATCATAGTCTTTCAATAGCTCCAACCACCCCCTCTGCCTCAAATTGAGCTCCTTTTGTTTGAACAAGTACTATAAACTCCGATGGTCCGTGAAAACCTCACATGACACGCTGTAAAGATAGTGCCTCCAAATCTTCAGCGCATGAACAATGGCTGCCAACCCTAAGTCATGGACATGGTAATTCTTCTCGTGAACCTTCAGCTGCCGCAAAGCATATGCAATAACCTTGCCACCCTGCATCAGTACCGCACCCATACCAATACGAGATGCATCATAATATACTGTATAAGATCCTGAACCTGTGGGTAACACCAATACCGGTGCCGTAGTCAAAGCTGTCTTGAGCTTCTGGAAGCTCGCCTCACACTAGTCTGATCCACCTGAACGAGGCACCCTTCTGGGTCAACCTGGTCAACGGGGCTTCTATGGATGAAAACCCCTCCATAAATCGACGGTAGTAGCCTGCCAAACCTAGGAAACTATAGATCTCTGTAGCTGATGTGGGTCTAGGCCAGTTCTGAACTGCCTCAATCTTCCTAGGATCCACCTGAATACACTTTGCTGATACAACGTGACCTAAGAAAGCAATTGAACGCAACCAAAACTAGCATTTTGAGAACTTAGCATATAATTGGCTCTCTCAGAGTCTGAAGAACGATCCGAAGGTGTTTCTCGTGCTCCTCTCGGCTGTGCGAGTAGACCAAGATATCATCAATAAACACAATCACAAAGGAATCCAAGTAGGGCTTGAACACCCGGTTCATTAAATCCATGAATGTTGCTGGGGCATTTGTCAGCCCAAATGACATAACTAGAAACTCATAATGCCCATACCGAGTCTGAAAAGCTGTCTTAGGGACATCGGATGCCCTAATACTCAACTGATGGTAGCCGTACCTTAGATTAATCTTCGAAAACACATAGGCACCCTGAAGCTGATCAAATAAATCATCAATCCTCGGCAATGGGTACTTGTTCTTGATGGTGACTTTGTTCAACTGCCGATAATCTATACACATCCTCATCGATCCATCTTTCTTCTTCACAAACAACACAGGTGCACCCCAGGGCGAGACACTAGGTCTAATGAAGCCCTTATCAAGCAAATCTTCTAACTATTCCTTCAATTCTTTCAACTCTGGCGGGGCCATGCGGTATGGTGGAATGGAAATGGGCTGAGTGCCCGGAGCCAAATCAATGCAGAAATCAATGTCCCTATCATGTGGCATCCCCGACAGGTCTGCAGGAAACACCTCTGGAAACTCACGAACAACTAGCACTGAATCCATGGAAGGAACCTCCGCACTAGAATTGCGGACATAAGCCAAATAAGCTAGACACCCCTTCTCGGCCATATGCCGAGCCTTCACATAAGAGATAACTCTACTGGTAGAATGGACAAGAATCCCTCTCTACTCTAATCGAGGCAACCCCTGCAAGGCTAAGGTCACCGTCTTGGCGTGACAATCTTATATAGCATGATAAGGTGACAGCCAATCCATACCCAGTATGATATCAAAATCAACCATATCAAGAAGTAGAATATCTACACGAGTCTCAAGACTCCCAATGGTGACCACACACGAACGATAAACACGATCTACAACAATAGCATCTCCCACTGGTGTGGACAAATACACAGGAGCACTCAAGGAATCACGGGGCACAACCAAATATGAAGAAAAATAAGATGACACATAGGAGTAAATAGACCCCAGACCAAATAGAACTGAAGCATCTCTACTACAAACTGTAACAGTACCTGTGATAACAGCATCAATTGACTCAGCGTCAATTGACTCAGCCTCAGGCCTGGCTAGGAAGGCATAACACCGGGGCTGGGCCCCACCACTCTGAACTACGTCTCAAGGATGGCCTCTAGCTGGCTGGCCTCCACCCATAACGGCCTGACCTCCACCTATAACAGTCTGGCCTCTACCTATGGCTTCCTGACCCCTGCCTCTGGTTGGCTAAGCAAGTGGTGCAGCAACTGGTGTCGGAACTATGGCACAAGAACTCTGATACTGCGAGCTTCCCGTTGCCCGAGGGCAAATTCTAGCAATGTGCCTCGGATCACCACAAGTATACCATAACCTCGGCTGCTGTGACTGCTGACCCTGAAACTGACCCTGTCGACCTGAGTAACCACCCTGATAACTCTGGAGTGGAGGTGCACTAATAGGAGCTGGTGGTTCACTATAAGCTAGCTGGTCGAAATAAGGCATATGAGGACCACGGCCACCTAAGGCACAATGGGATGCCTGGAGTGCTGAATGAAATGGCCTGGGAGGATGGCCTCTACCAAAAGTACCCCTACCTCTAGATGGGGCACCGCTGAACTCACCGGAATAACGAGGTCACTTGTCAGACCCCTGACCTCCCTGAGCAAGCACTATCTCGACTCGTCTGGCGACATTGGCAGCCTCCTAAAAAGCAATTTCACTCCCAGTCTCCTTAGCAATCTACAATCTGATAGGCTGAGCAAGTCCATCAATAAACATCCTCACCCTCTCTCTCTCTCGGTGGGAAGCAGAAGAATAGCATAACGGGCCAAATCGACAAAATGGGTCTCACATTGAGTAACAGTCATACTGCCCTGCTGGAGACGCTCAAACTGACGGCGACGCTGCTCTCTCAATGTGATAGGCAGAAACTTCTCTATGAATAGCTGAGAGAACGGGTCCCAAGTAAGAGCAGGAGACCCAGCTGGTCTAGTAAACAAATAATATCTCCACCATTTCTTGGCAGAATCAGTCATCTGAGATGCAGCAAAATTGACCCTATTGGTCTCCACTATACCCATGTTCCGTAGAATCTCGTGACAGCTGTCAAGATACTCCTGGGGATCCTCTGAAGGAGAACCACTGAAGTGAACTGGGAAGAGCTTGGTAAACCTATCCAACCTCCATAAAGCCTCAGAAGACATAGCTGACCCGTCACCGTCTGTGGCGCAACAACCGGCTGAACTACTCTGACTGGATGAGTTGCTGGAACCTAATACTGGGGAGTTATCTGCTCCTAAGAGGGGGTAGTGGGAGTCTGGGCTCCTCCCCCAGCCTGAGAGACGGCTGGTGCCATAGGAAATGCGCCAGTCTGGGCCACACTCTCCATAAGGCCCACCAAACGGACCATAGCGTCCTAAAGTACTAGAGTGGCAATGAACCCCTCTGGAACCTGAGCTGGCCCGACAGGAACAGTCTGGGCTAGAACCTCCTCGTCAAGCTCTATTTGAGGCTCCACAGTTGGGGCTGCTGCTCGGGCTTTGGGCTGAGCCCTTCCCCTAACTCGGCCTCTGGCACGGCCTCGGCCTCAACCTCTGCCTCGCGTAGGAGTTGCCACTGGAGGCTCTGGCTGCTGCTCAGCTGAGGAAGCAGTACGTGTTCTCGCCATCTACGAGAGAATAAGAGTAGAAGAGTTCAATCAGTATTGACAAAACAACATTACAAAATAGAGGAGAATATAAGTGAAATTTGTTCCTAAACTTCATAGCCTATGGAAGATAAGCACAGACGTATCGATCCTCCAGACTCCACTGAGCTTGCTCGTGAATCATGGGACCTAGGCAACCTAGTGCTCTGATACCAAATTATCACGACCCGAAATTCCCACCGTCGGGACCGTGATAGTGCCTAACATTTAACTTGCTAGGCAAGCCAACGTTAGAGAATTCATTAAACCAATTCTTATCCAATTCAGTAAATAACAGCAAATTAACTAAGGTGAAGTATGATGAGTGCAGAATAATATAAAAACAGCATTTATTACTACCACCCGGATCTGGAGTCACAATTCACGAGCATTCTAGAATTCACTACAAGTAATAGTCTGAGAGAAATACAACTGTTTGAATGAAATAAATAGTAAAACAGAAAAGATAGACAGGGACTTCAAGGTCTGTGAACGCCGACAGATCTACCTTGAGTCTCCGGATAGCGGGCCCAACAGCTAAAATCTCGATCAACCCGAGCAGGTACCAGAATCTGCACAGAAAGTGCAGAGTGCAATATCAGTACAACCGACCCCATGTACTGGTAAGTGTCGAGCCTAACCTCGATGAAGTAGTGACGAGGCTAAGGCAAGGCACTTACAAATCAACCTGTACAATTTAAGAGTGTATATACAATTAACAGTAATGAAGAATTAGACAGGAGATATCGGGAGGGGAAACATGCTGGGGGAAATACGAGATAAAGAACTACAGTAGAATGATAACAAGAACAACCAATATATTATGAATCAATAGGAACACAAATACAGTAAAGGAAAAATGCACGGCATCACCCTTCGTGCTTTTACTCTCAACCTCACCATAAAAATCAATAGAAACGGCACGACATCACCCTTCATGCATTAACTCTCATATCATGGCACAACATCACCCTTCGTGCATTAACACTCACAATATGGCACGGCATCACCCTTCATGCATTAACACTCACAATATGGCACGGCATCACCCTTCGTGCATTAACACTCACAATATGGCACGGTATCACCCTTCGTGCATTAACACTCTCCCTTACCATAATGCAATGCATAAACATCACCCTTCGTGCATTAAATCACATATCATGGCACGGCATCACCCTTCGTACATTAACATTCACAATATGGCACGACATCACCCTTCGTGCTTTTACACTCACAACATGGCACAGCATCACCCTTCGTGCTTTTACACTCACAATATGGTACGACATCACCCTTCGTGCATTAATACTCTCCCTTACCATAATGCAATGCATAAATAACAACAGGGAGATAAAATAACAAGTACAAGCCTTACTTCAACATTTGTTTCCACAATATCAATCTCAACTTTGAAATAATTTCTCAATTATCACCAGAAAATCCGTAAACATGATAAGAACGATCAATTTAACAACTCTAGTATAAACACGTAGCAATTAGGCATAGAAAAGAGACAATATAAGAAAAATGGGAGAAACAGGGAAAACGGGTAAATTGGCGGCGCATAAGTACTCGTCACTTCACATATACGCCGCTCACATGAATTTCACATAACAAATAGTCTGGGGTTCCTAATTCCCTCAAGTCAGGGTTAGACACAACACTTACCTCGCTCCGAAGGCCACTTAATTCCCAATCACAGCTTTTCCTCTAGAATTCACCTCCAAACCACTCGTATCTATTCAAAAATGACTCAATAATATCAAATATTGCTAAAGGAATCAATTATATTGCATAAATTAAATTTTCCAAATTTTTCTCCAAAAAGTCGAAAAATCGACCCCAGGCCCGCTTGGTCAAAATCTAAGGTTCGGACCAAAATTCATTTACCCATTCACCCCCGAGCCCGGATATATAATTGATTTTGGAATCCGACCTCAAATTGAGGTCTAAATCCCCAAATTTCCGAAATCCCTAGTTTCTACCCAAACTCCAAATTCTACCATGAAAACTCTAGATTTTTGGTTAAAAATTCATGAAATGTAATGGGTAATTGAAAGAAAATGGTTTAGAATCACTTACCAACACTTTGTGGAAGAAAATATCTCTTGAAAATCGTCTCTAGCCCGTTTGGTTTTTGAGAAAATGAGTTAATGGCCAATTCTCATTTTTGGATTCTGTTAAGTGCTGGGCGACAGTGTGTATCACGTTCGCGTTCGCGAAGAGTATCGGCTGCCAAGCCTTCACGTTTGTGAGACCTTGCTCACGTTCGCGATAATTACTCCTCCTTGGCCTTCACGTTCGTGAGATATGGCTCGCGTTCGCGATGAAGGAACGACCAACCCTCCCCCAGGTCCCCAAGTGCTTCGCGTTCGCGATGAGCCTGTCGCGTTCGCGAAGGGTAAATCCCCCATCACTTCGCGTTCGCGACCAGGCCTTCGCATTCGCGAAGAAGAGATTTTTAGGCTGCCCAGTTTACTCTTCACGTTCGCGAGAGTACCTTCGCGAACGTGAAGAAGGACATGCCAGAACACCAGAATCTGCAGAAAACCAGATTTTTCCTAGTCTAAAACATCCCGTGGCCTATTCGGAACTCACCCGAGCCCTCGGGGCTCCAAACCAAAAGTGCACACAAGTCTAAAAATAGCATACAAACTTGCTTGCGCGATCAAATCGCCAAAATAACACATAGAATTACTAATTTAGCACCAAATCAAATGAAATTCTCAAGAACACTTTAAATTCCTATCTTCTTAACTGGACGTCCGAATCAAGTCAAATCAACTCCGTTTCTCACCAAATTTCACAGACAAATCTTAAATATTATAATGAACCTGTACCGGGCTCCGAAACCAAAATACGGATTTGGTACTAACAATGCCAAACATCAATCAATTATTAAAAACAAATAATTTTCAGACTTTTAATCTTCATCAAAAATTCATAACTCGAGCTGGGGACCTCCGAATTCGATTCCGGGCATACGCCCAGGTCCCATAATTCGATACGGACCCACCAGGATCGTTAAAACACAGATCCGGGCCCGTTTACCAAAAATATTGACCAAAGTCAACTAAAATCAACTTTTAAGGTAAACATTCTTATTTTCATCAAGTTTCAACATAAACGTTTTCCGAAAACACGCCCGGACTGCGCACGTAAATCGAGAAGGGTAAAAATGATATTTTTAAGGCTTAAGAGTGCAGATTCAAGTTCTAAAACAAAAGATGACCTTTTAGGTCATCACACCTAACTCCACCTGTTAGGTAAACCAAATATCAACCAACACAACTTTAATGAAATAGTAAGAAATCAATAAGTCAAATGGTTGTATTTCAGTACAATAACCCAAGAATTGGTAGTACAAATCATGAGCCACTAAGATTCAAATTTACAAAGTTTATACAAAATAAATACAATATATGTTTGATTATACATAAACACAGTACGAGTACAAAACTACCAAGGACAAGTAGTAGTTATATCCGGAAAGTAGGTACATCTTTAATGCCAGCTCTCGACATCCACGGCAGCATCAACTCCAAGATTTGCACGCAGGGTGCAGAAGTATAGTATGAGTACAACCGACCCTATGTACTCAATAAGTAACAAACCTAACCTCGGACTAAAAGTAGTGACGAGCTAGAAAGAAGGGGTGTCCAACACCAGTAATCAATAACAACCCATGATATAATGATGATAGTAAACATAAATAACATAGAATATATCATATTCAACTCGTTCATACTAAAAATTAATAAAGCTTTCCAAGTATAACAGTCAAAGCCCAATCTCCCACCGAAATTACTATAATATGAGTTTATCAAGGAAACTCTAATTTTCCAAACTTTCAACAACAGATAGGACATTTTATTTACCAGCTAGCATAAGTAAAATACATCTCTATGGATACATATCAAATACACATGCAAGTCAATAACATCACAGTGAAACCATCAAGCACTCTCACACTCAGCACACTCACGATGCCTGGCACAAGTGCCCCTCGCCATCACACATAAAACTACATTCAGCACTGTATGGGTGCCTGGCACAAATGCCCCTTATCAAAGCACATATATAATCTTGTGCATGCGTCACTATAATATTAGACTCCGGAGGGGAGGATCCTGCCCATGTGCTAATCAAAAATTGATATAACTGTTGCGGCATACAACCTGGTCCAAATATCAATCCATTGTGGCGTGCAACCCCATTCAAATATCAATCTATTGTGGCATGCAACCGATCCAAATACCAATCACAATACAGCTCTATGGCCCATATCAGTCATCAACCGCTCAAATATCAATGGCTCACGTCTCACAAAACTCAACCCAAGCAGTATAGCATAATAAAGGCATCAACAACATGTGCTATGCCACATAGATAATATACAGAGATCGTGATATAACATGCGGATAAACAATTATGACCGAGAATATGACTACGACTGAAATATCAATTAACCACATCTCGCACTACTCAGTTCAATAGTGTTACACATATGAGGAATCAACATGTGAGAAATCATAATAAGAATGCACTGAGATAGAGATACCATAAATGGATATAGTATCATGACTGAGAGTATGTCTACAATTAAGGCAAATAGCTCATGTCTCGAACAGATAAGCTTGTAGCCTAGACATAATTTCTAACGTAAAACATAACTCAAATAGTCATACACATAGAGAAAACACCGATGTAACGAGGCATGAAAGCGAACTAGTCTCATAATAGCCTAAAGTCTACCCGGATCATGAATACCCTGATGTATACACACACGCCTGTCGCCTAGCATGTGCTCACCCCCTATTGATGGCCACTTTTGACCCTTCCTTTTAAAATTAATTTATTCACGCTTAACAATTTACAATAAATTCTTTAAAGGTATTTTTGTTTTTTTAGTAATGAATATCTATTTTTATAAATTAATTAAGTATTAGTTTCAAAATTAAATACATAGTACTAATATTATGTAATTACTAATATATTTACTATTATAAAATAACTTTTGTATGTACATTACATAGGTTTTATAATTTGATAAAATTACTCTCAAAATAAGTCCAAACACCCCATCCTCTTCCAACTTGGCAATCATTGCCATCACTTCTCAACCAATCACGACCTGACAGGTCACACGCTAATCCCATTCACAAAACAAACACAAGCGACCTGAACCGTTGATTCAAATCATCAACGGTCACAAATTATCCTTATTTTCTGTTTAAATCCCGAACCATTATCAGAAATTATCTCAGTCGTTGAATCACATAGATCCAACGGTCCCCATATTTTCCTAAAATCATTTTTCATAAATAAGTAACGCCCAAATTTATCAGAATCATTGATCAAGTGATCCAACAGCCCAGATCTCCCCCCCCCCCAACTAAAAGACCAACTGGTCTCATTCCCAAAACCCTAATTCATTTACACCTTACTCAGCCGCCTCACCTCCCCTTTTCCTCTTCTTCTCTCTTCTCACTCGAGCATACCAACCCGTCAATCACCTGAGCCTTGCACAAATTTGTGCAAGGTCATGAACCCATCAAGAAATCATCTCATATGTCTTTCCTTATCCGTGATTATCGCTTAACATTCCCTTTCCAATCACAAATTCAAACCGCCTAAATTTCAAAACCCTACCTTAGAGATGAAACTTCAAATCGTCACTGATTTTTCAGATCCATGGCATGCATGGCTATTCCTTTTGTTCCTGCACTCCCAGCCCCATCGTTCTTTCCATTTTTTCCTTTCGATTTCAAAACCCTAGTCGAAGAAATCAAACCCAAAAAGTGAAACTTCAAACTCGCATGTTCCTTTCTTCGTTCTTTCAAATCAAAGCAAGCAGGAAGTGTTAGTTGGCTTCATCATCAATATTCGACACTCAGAGGTCAAATGCAATGACCTTTGGGTATTAGGGTTTTGGCTGATGGTTTCTTGTGCCTCAACATTCAACAATTCACTTCACTCCAGCACACAGGTAAAATCATTACTGGATTCTCCCCCTCTGTCTTCTGATTTTCACTTGATTAGCTATCATCATCTACCATGCGTCACTCTCCACTATCGATTTTGAATTCGTAAATCCCTAGAGCATTGATTTCCACTATAAAAAGGGTCTTTAATGTTCTTACCAACATATAATCTAACATCAACAAAACAGAGCAACCTAAACTCTGAAAAATCATAAACACTAAGAAATTAGGGTTTCTGATAATTAGGTCTCTTACTATTTTTTCCTCTCTTTGACGAGTTCTTTGGTGGTTCAAGCTTGAAGGTTTTCTAGGATCTTTGAGCAACAAAGGGAATTCGTTTGGTTTGCTGCCCTTAAGAAGGTCAGCACCTTTCTTTCCCCTTTCTTTTATTCACCTCTCTAAATGCTTTAGATATGTTAATGTTGAGTTCTGTAGATCATAATTATGTTGTATGTGTTGGACATGTTTGATAGTCATGTTTTTGTTAGTATAATAATTCTTTACGAGTAGCCTATTCTGTTATGATTCCTTAAGTGACAATTGATTAGTTGAGTGATAACTATTAGTCTTTGTTCCGAGCTTTTACTATAGTCCCTATGCCTAAAGTCTTATATGTTTGTATTTAATGTAGACTTCATAGTTCTCAATGACTCATAAAGAGCTTATTCATGTTTTATTGCACTTCTGTAATTTTATGAGTTTTAAAAGCTAAGTGTGTTACTTGGTAGATATTGAAACTTGAATATGTTCAATACTTGTGTCCTTGTCCCTAAACCTTAAGTTTGAACTACAATGTTCAAGAACTTTCTTGTCTGCCTGTGTTTGTTAAAACTGCTTTTGAATTAGCACTATGGTCTTAATTATGCTTGATTGCTATCATTGATAAACCAATCATGTTCATGTTTCTATTTCACCAATAATACTGTTATAATGTCCACCTTTGCATATCATTTTCATGCATTCTATATGCTTGTAGTTAGGTTCATTATGTGGTAATCTTAACTGATATACCATATGTCTATGTCACTTAACTAAGTTAAGGGAATCTGAGTACCTAGATGCTTTCTTCTCTGTATATGTACCTGTTAATTCTAAGAGTGATATCTGAGTTGTCACTAGGACTTTCCCATGATCATGTTCAATTGTTGTATGCATAAGAAACTATCTTACTTACATCAAGCTTTTCCTTCCTCGTGAATCTTTGTTCCATATACATTCTGTAAGATTAACTATTTTCCTCTTTTACTGTAAGTCATGATTTGTTTAGACAAAGTCAACTAGTAATTGTTTCGTAACTAGGTTTGTCTGTTCCATAATCAATTGAGATCTTCATACACATGTGCATTACATCCTTGTCCTCAGTCTTTGATCCCCTGATGATCTTTGAAAAGTCTGCATGCATCTATAGCTAGCTTATCTCTCGTGAAGAAATGATCTAGGCCTATTGTTAAAACCAAATGATAGAACTGAAGCATCGTTACTTCATACCTATATGCTAAGCTAAATTCATGTTGAGTTCAAACTTGTTTGATACAATGTTTTCATCTACTTCTCCACTTGCCCGATCAGTTTGATTCTATAATGTGTAGAGTTCATATACCTGTTTGAAGTCACTACTTCATTTATTTTTCCCATATACAGTTGACTGAATTTTTCTACCCTTTGCTTAAATCTGCAACATCATACTCCGTTTTGAACCATGCCCAGTCATTCTTCCTACTATTGATCTAAAATTGGATTTGAATCTCAAACCTTATTGAAGTCCATTTGTTTATGTTGTTTGAACACGATAAATGGCTGATACTGTTAGAAGCAAGATCCTGTTGATACCTTAGGAATGCTATGTTTAAATCTGTGAGTGTGTAATCATGATAAGAATTCAGTCTCATGACCTTGATTGTATCTCTGAAACAATTGTTGACTATGACTGTTGGTTTGAATTTTCCTTGATGTCTTTAAGTTGCTAAGTAATATTATCAATGCCTGTTTGAATATGTTATGCTTTAGTGATTCATTCCTATAATGGTGTGATTATGGGACTGTGTACATTCTAAACTTAGCCCTATATCCCTTTAGTTTTGTTTGATATGTTTCCCTATTTAGTATCATAGTAGTATGTATTCTCTTGTATTATTTTATTAAGAGGAAAGTATATATATTGTGGTAGGTAATACTTTAGTATTTAGTTCTCATTGGAAGGGCCTCATTGGCACTTAAACCCATAAGGAAAATATGTCATTAGTGATTAAGGGTATTTGGGAGCGGAGTTCGACTTTAGGTTGGGATGCCCTCCTCGGCACAAGCATTGCCCTGGGCCTTGAGTCCCTTGGGAACTTTGAAGTGTCGAGGGATCCAAAGGGAGCTTCGACCTTGAGTGGGGTTCACTCATTTAGCTTTTAATTCATTGACACATTCGGTTCTTTAAGGGTTCAGTGTTTAATGACAATGAAAGGTTTTCAATGTGAATTATTTACTAAGTAAAGCCACCACATTAATATATAATTTTCCTCTACCTTGTTAATATTGCTCTTGCTTTAATTAACTGTTCATATATTTGTCATGTACATCGAAAATGTTCTGTAGTTGGAATATGTTAAATGTATCGGATATATATCTAACAACCTTCTTATTTTTCACATGTACATATGTTTGGGCCTCAGAGTTCTTGATGAACTCAAGCCCAATTCCAGCTCAATTGCACCGCGCCCAGGGGTCCAAAGCCAGTTGTGTTCGCTCTTTTTTACTGCTGGGTGGCCTATCTTCTTGAGACCCAATCCCAAAGTCCATTCCTCTTTCCCTTAACTTTTTATCATTATTACTACCTCGTTAATTTAGTTTACCGCCTCTACTAGTTTAATGTTTAGTTGTATTTGTTATGTCTTTATTGTTGTTTTACTTCTTATGTATATAACACTCATATATTACAATGCATGCTTTCCTTTTTACTTTATGCTTTAGTATCATATGAACTTAGGCAAGCCTTGAACAATACAGGATTTTAAAAGGGGGAAAATAGGCTAATAGTAAGTTTTTAGTTCGCAAGTTGTAATCTACTCACTAATTGCTATTACCATTCTCTTCTCTAAAAGATTTTGAAACACATAACTTCGTGAAAAGCAGCTCTATTTCTAAAAGGAAAATAAAATTTCAACTCTCATTTTCTCAAAGGAAATATCAGAACTTCAGAAAATCGTCGCTTTAAGGAATTTCCAGCAAATGACCTTCTCTTTCAAAATCCTTCTAATCTAAGGTAAATTTTAGATATGTTTTTTCTCAAACATCCTTTTATCAATATGTAAATAACCATCCCCCAAATCAAAGTATTTTCATAAATCAATCTCTTTATTTTAAAATTTAGACCACTTATGTGCCAATTTCAAATTCTTTTAACATCTCTTATGAACCCTTTCATAAATTCATATCCTTTTAAGACTCCACATTCTTTATCATCCTTAGGTGTATAGTAAGCAGCCTTCCTTATTATTAATCAAATCTTTTTACAAATAATTGATCCCAAACTTAGTCTAAATCCTATGGAGCTACCTCAGGTAGATTTTAAGGGGTGCCTAACACCTTCCCTTTAGAAGAACAAGAACCCTTACCCATAATCTCATCGGTTAGAAGACCCGTAAAGAATATGACTTAGTAATTAAATAGGTACCCTAATATACCTTTAAATATTATGTGGCGACTCTCTTTCATTAACAACAGAGAAATCACAAGTTAAATCATGTCTTGACTAGTACAAATTAGGGTGCAGCAACATGGCGACTCTGCGGGGGATATCACACTTAGGTTCTGACCTTAGCAGATTTAGACTAATTTGGCTTCTAAATTTATTTTTACTTTGCTTTGATTATGATCGAAATTGCAATTACATTCTTACATGCCTTATTTGCTCGTTACAATTATCTGCTCACTCTGCTATATTGCTGCTATACCCTTGTTTGTTACTACTTTATATAAACTGTCATCACATCTCTTCCAATCGAGTCTTGGTCGTACACTATCACACACAATGGCACGTGAGGGTTGTCTTTCACACCCCTCCGAACCTTCTTTTCAAAATTCTCTAGTTTCAAAGAATGGCTTTGTCGGGTCAACTGACATAATTTCTTGCAGTTGTCACTCCAATTCAAAAGTAGGAAACACTATACTCTAGTAAAATAGGTCATATTGCATAAACCCTAGGTGAGTTGGTCCCGGGCACCAACACACAATTAGGACAACCACCTTATGTCAATGGGCCATGCACCCAACGATAAAATCTCTGTGGAAAGACATACAAACATGACAAGAGACTTATGGATCCGAAGCAAACACTCACCCCAAATATATTTTCATCTAACCACATCAGAAAATGGAAATCAACCAGAACATCCATGAAATTAGCATGGTAATGGGAGCACCACATAAACTGAAACAGTGGTGGAAGAATATTCATCGGGAACACGGAGATGAAGTTCGGACGCACCTAGGGGCATTAACTGCATTGATGAACATCCGAGAAAACAATGTGCTCACTCGCCTGTTGATAGAATTATGGGATCCAGCTAAAATGGTATTCAAATTTGCCGACTGTGAGCTGGTACCGATATTGGAGGAAGTCACAAGTTTTACAGAGTTGCCATTCAATGGAAGAAAGCCAGTGTTGCCAGTTACTATGCTCGGCTATCGATTCTTGGATACTCTAGGTCTTACCTACAGCAAAAGTCCTGTAAGTATCGATGATGGATGGGTAAGCCTCGACCAGATGTTTGACAGGTTTGGGCACCGTGAAAGCTACGAGTGGTATTCAAGGGAGTTTCAATGCAACCAAGCGACATGGGAAAGCCTCGGGCCTATCACTTTCACAATGGCATTATTAGGATTATTGGTCTTCCCACAGTGAAGGGGTCGTATCAACATCAACTTGTTACTAGTGGTCCTGGAAACCTTCCGCGGTAATCTTCAAGCTACTTTAGTGCCAATGGTGTTAGCCGAAATGTTGAGAGCCTTATCCGCCTGTGCACAGGGATATGATTTTTTTCAAAGGATGCAACTTGCTGCTGCAAATTTGGGCTACTGAACACTTTTTTCCAACGGGGGGCTACTATCGACTACTCCGTAGGTGTCAGTAATATGATCCGCAACCACAATGAAAGAATGAGGCATTGGATTTCCCCACATGGGCAAGAAGAATGGAGGGAAACACTGACCAATCTGACAGGAGAATAATTCAACTCGAAACTCTCTTGGTTAGGCGGAAGAGCAATCTTGAGGACTCCCCAAAGGTACTTCATTGAGTTGATCGGATTAAAAGGCATTCAGTCGTACTCAACTCTGCGGGTCCTCAGACAATTTGGTATGATCCAAGATGTGTCGTTGTGGACAAGGTCGGCGTTGTACGAGGATGATTATAATGGCCATATCCTAATTCCCAGGATAAGGAAACTACAAGAAGAGTGGAATGACCTGGTACTAATGCCTATGGTCAAAATTCCTGGTGCACCCTTAAGTACTACGTCTCGATTAACGAAGAAGAAGAAGAAGAAGAAGAAGAAGAAGAAGAAGAAGAAGAAGAAGAAGAAGAAGAAGAAGAAGAAGAAGAAGAAGAAGAAGAAGAAGAAGAACTGGCTCGCCCGAGCAGAGAGGGTATAGCTTGGTTAGAGGATGCAGTGGTTGCTTTGCAGATTTACCATAAGATCCTACCACACTACCTTGTAACCACATTAATGCATCATCAGGTGGTCTCAGGATCCATTGACCATATGTTACCACCAGCTGAAGAGGATGATCGGGTGGTAGCATTCATCCAGATAGAGTCAAGCACAGAACAAGAAAAAGATCCAAGGGATGAGTCTGAATTCAATGATGATGAGTAAGAGTCTGAGGAAGACTAGAGGAAGATCCGGAAGAGGAGCCAAAAGAAGAGAAGGGCCCAGGAAGTGACTCAGGGGACGGTTATTAGAATTAGTTGGTTTCCCTTGCTTTTCCCTTCTTTGTACCTTTACCTCTAGTTCTCTCTTTTACTTTCCAAAAGGGAAACTATCTAAGCCCATGCAACTTCGTGATGTAATCCTTGTTCTCGCTTGTATCAGTCCAAATTATCAATGGAAACAAATCGCTTCGGATCTAAATGTGTCAAGTGTAAATGTTTGTCAAACATCCACAAATTAGGCCCAATGAGAGGTCCCTGCAAATTCTAGGAACGCACTAGTTGTAATGCACGAATTATCTTCTCTATGTGATTTTTTGCTCGCATAAATGAAGAAACTGACTCTTACTCTTTATTTTTTTCTTATTTTTTGTTTTGCTTTATTATTACCCCTTAAGAAGAAAAGAAAGTTGGTTTGCGTTGACTAAAACTGGCGGAGACACCATACAATCTAAGGTTTAAAGAAAAGATGTCAGCTACAGAAGACCCAACTGAACATGCTCTGGTCATAGCCAACAGCCCAGGGCGATCAGGGGAAAAGGACAGCACTAGGAATGATGAGCACGTGGCCAGGATGGCCCAAGAAATGAAATCCTTAAGAGAATAGGTACAACATATAAGAGAATTGGCACACCTGGCCGTGACAACACTTCCTCAACCATCCAGATTCCCTTATTTAGATTCACTTCCAGATCATTTTCCTTCAACATCACGCCAAAACAATAACACTCCAACCTCAACCCCCACTACCCAAGTTATACCTTCGGTAACACCTACTAACCCTCCAAATCCTCTTACTCACACCCCCTACATACCACAATATCCTCAAATATCACAAAACCCTCCTATTACCACTAATGAAACTATCCTTCCTCGTGATAGAGTCACTTTCACCACCAACCAGCACATACCTATGGCACATGTCGCTACTCATGAGCGGTACACTCCACTTGTATATGCCATTACCGAACCTACCTTTACAGCACCCATCACGGTCAGCATGCCACATGAGATCGATAAGTATGCCGAGATGGAGAGAGAGAGAGGCCATGCGTAAGGAAGAAGAGTCGGTATCGGAGCAGTTGTGGATGTTAAGAAGGCAAATGAAGAGTCTCCAAGTTGCCCGATGAAGTGAAAGCCTGGATTATGAGGACCTTTGCATTCACCCAGATATAGATATGCCAATAGGGTACAAACCCCCAAAGTTCGATACTTTTGACGGGACAGGGGACCCTTGATGACGTCTAAATCCACTACTAAAAAGTAAATGGACGCATTCGCATGTAATATAATTTATCCAACTATAAGTCGGAGTCGAATCCCACATAGAACAATATGTAGGCGATTAGGCGTGTAAGAGAATTATCACTTATTATGCTAAAACAAATACTTAAAAATATTTTGAAAAAATATTTATAACTAATTGCGAAAGTATAAACTAACCTAGAAAACAAATAAAATGATCAATGGCTACAAGCATGGATGCACGGGGAATTACAATCAAGTAACGATCCAATGTATTTCACAATTTTACAAATATGAGTGAGTTTATGTTAATTAGCCTCGAGTAATAATTCTATATTAACTTCTTCCAAAGACTAACAAGACTTCCTAATTGATTTGTCCCTTAAACAATTAAGCAATTTATCACACCCGATTATGGCTACAAATAGTTCAATCCTATCCCTAGGTAGAATCTATAAAGTGAGGGTTAAAGCCTCAAGTTCTTAATAATTAATATTTCCCAACCCCAAATTATCTTTCCCAAAATCAATTTGAAGTAAATGGGAAAAAAAAGGTCCCGAGCAGAGCTGTGCAAAGCTACTGTTTTTAGCCATTTTTGGGACTGCTAGGGATTGCTCTTCGCGTTCGCGTGAGGGCTACAGTGTTCGCGAAGAGCAAAATCTTTTTTTACCTAGGTTTAGACCTTCGCGTTCGCAAGAAGACCATCGCGTTCGCGAAGGTCATCTTCCTCGCCCAGAGCATGTTTTCTTTCAGACATTTTTTCAAACAGTTGGGGTGCCTTCTTTTCTTTGCTCATTGCTATTATAGCACAAATCTTGCCCAATTTTCTTCAATAGAAAGACACTTCACACTCAACCAACCTTACCCAGCAAGCACAACAAATTCCACACACAAATTTGACATTTCAGACTTCAATTTTTTGAACCCTAAGCACAAACAACCATGGATGTCCTTCTATTGTTTCACACCAAGAAAGGGAAGAAAGATTTAAGAGACAGGAGAGGAAATTACATATCTTGAGAATGGTGAGGGGGAATTGCATTGGACTTGAAAATTATGGAGAATTGATTTCTAAAGGTTAAGGAGTAGTGAGAACTGTTCTTGAGCCAAAAAGGGGGTAAATCGTTCGTTTCCAGTGTTTCCACAATTTTAAAACTTACCTCACTTCACGCGTTCGCGAGGACCGCTTCGCCTACGCGAAGAGTAAAAGTTGATCAAACAGTCGTGAACGCGTCCTCATCATTGTGAGCGTGAAGGCTTGAAATTTCATATACCATCGCGAACGCGAGAGTCAACCGCGAACGCGGAGCAGTGCTTCAGCAATTTCCTACAGCTACTGGTTTTTGGCTGCCCAGTCACCCCGACCTGCTTAAATCAACTCCAAAAATTGTGAAACTTGGCATATTAGTCTAAAATAATATTCTAAGCTATTCTAAAAAAGGAAATTTCAAAAATGACCAAACATTTTGAAAATGATGGGTTGCCTCCCACCAAGCGCCGCATTTAACGTCGTGGCACGACGCGGATCAACTTTACCACTTTTCTCGCCACTTGGACTATATGAATTGGGCACCTAACTTGGAATCAAGCTTGTGACCACGAGCGGTGGGGGTGGTAAGTAGATGATCAAGCCAAACTTTAATTTCTTCATTTTGTATTTCTTGGCTTTCATGTGAGGAATGTCATTTTTCCTTCTTGTTCCCTCAAATTGTAAGATGTATGGCCTTTGCCTTTCCTCCTCGCAATCCCTCATTGAATCGTGTAGTTCAATTCCTATATCACCACACAATTCCAATGTTGAAAAATGCTTGGAATGTGACATTAAACCTCCAAATTGCAATTCTTCCCGAATTTTGACATCCTCTTTTTTCCCCGGACTAGAGTCAATCTCAACCATATTTTCAATTACACCGGTTGACTCTAAATCCATATTTTTCTTGGCATCACTAACAAGCATGGAGTCGGTTGGAGGATGTTCAATTCTTGATTCCTCAAAATAAAGCTCACTTTCTTCCTCGATGTCGGATTCTTCTTGACTTCTCTCCGGACTCTCAAGTTGGTGGGCATAGTGAGTCTCAACCAATATTTTCATTCGTTCTTCCAAAGTGCGGATATTCTCATCATTTTGAGTCAAGACTTGTTTTAAGTCCTCGAGTGCCAAGTTGTGCTTCTCCTTATTTTCAAGAATGGCCTCCATCATGAGCATCATTTTCTCATTTTGAGCATTTGAGAGCTCTTCTCAATTTTGATCAAGTGCCAAAGAAGGATTTTCGGCTTCAGCCTCTAAGGAAGGTTCTTGGCTATCATTTACTTCCAAGGCTTTTTGGACCTCTAAAGCTTCAAGCATTTCTCCCATTTGTAAGTGCAGCCTTTCAAGCGCCAAATCATTTTGGAGGCTATTTTCCAAAAGCTCCTTTAAGGCATTTTGCTCTTTGTTTCCTCCTTCAAGTAGGCATTCTAACATGAGCTTGAACTCTCCATTTTGACCATGCTCAATTTCTTCTACTTCCATATCCCTATAATCTTCATCACAAAAAGTAGAATCATCATAGCGGAGGCTTGGGGAAGGGAAAGTCAAATAAGCACAATTATCCCAATGACCATTTTGACGACCACACTTATCACAAATACTCCACTCATGGGTTTGAGATTGTGTGCGCAATCCACCCCCGGGAGAATTTAAATAATCTTTCCATGAGTGTGGTCCTCCACAATAAGGACAAGGGTCATCAAAGTATGAACAACTACCATCCGACCAATTTTCATTACATGATGCCATTTTTGCAAAACTAAGAAATTAAACAAGAAACAAACAAGAAGATAAACAAAGATAAGAAAATAATTACAAAACTATTCATAAGTTTGGACCAATGCACGTACGCTTATTTCTCAAACAACCTAAATACGCTAAATTGGTCCCCGGCAACGGCGCCAATTATGATGACGTCCAAATCCACTACTAAAAAGTAAATGGACACGGTCGCATGCAATATAATTTACCCAACTATGAGTCGGGGTCGAATCTCATAGAGAATAATATGTAGGCGATTAGGCGTGTAAGAGAATTATCACTTATTATGCTAAGCCAAACACTTAGAAATATTTTGAGAAAATATTTATAACTAATTGCGAAAATGTAAACTAACCTAGAAAGCAAATAAAATGATCAATGGCTACAAGCATGGATACACGGGAAATTACGCTCAAGTAATAATTCAATGTATTTCACGATTTTACAAATATGAGTGAGTTTGTGTTAATTAGTCTCGGGTAATAATTCTATATTAGCTTCTTCCAAAGACTAACAAGACTTCCTAATTGATTTATCTCTAAAATAATTAAGAGATTAAACACACCCGATTATGACTACAAGTAATTCAATCTTATCCCTAGGTAGAATCTATAAAGTGAGGGTTAAAGCCTCAAGTTCTTGTTAGTTAATCTTTCCCAAAATCAATTCGAAGTAAATGGGCGAGTCCGAGGGTTAGCTAATCCCTTTGGAAACATTGAAGAACAAGAATAATTAAAGAAACAATAACTCACTTCATAATAAATAAAAATCGTTCAATACATAAGCACAACAAGATATTTAATTCACACTTTAAATATGAATATTCCCATAACTAAGATTCAAATGTTGGAGAAAATACTACACACTTAAATATACAATACAAAGCAAGGAAATGAAGAAATAAACATAAATGGGTAAGAAATTCTCAACCAAAAGCTTCAAATCTTCAAGACCCAAGTGTGTGTACAAGAACCCTAGCTCCAAAACTTGTCCTCTCTAGTCAAGAGACTGAAAAATAAGCCAAAGATCCTTTACAAATGAGCTAGATCGTGTATTAAATGGCTTGGGGGTCAAAAACGTGAAATTCCAGAACTGCCCAGTTTTTCCGCCCAGTTATTCTTCGCGTTCGCGACTATATTTTCGGGTTCGAGAAGGCTTGTTTCCTTCAACATCACGTTCGCGATTATACCTTCGCGTTCGCGAAGGTTTGCTTCCTCCAACATCGCGTTCGCGTATAGCTCTTCGCGTTCGAGAAGGTTTGTTGTCTGATGCTCCGCGTTCGCGAAGTGTAATTCACTAGGCAGTACTTTTGTTTGCATTTTAGCTCCTTTTTGACTCGTTTTCACATGGTTTCTTCACCATCACTCCTAAATCACTTGATACCTGAAATATGCCAATAAACCTCAATAAATGCCTTAGTTTTTCAACAAAATCATACAAAAGCCTAAGTATCAAAAGGAGATAAGTTGGCAAAATACCAACTTATCAACCCTTACGCACATTTAAGGGCTTATTGCGACAAGGTGGTCTGAGTAGGGAGAAATGACAAACTGAGGATGAAATTGTTTATAAGGAGTCTGATGGGAGAAGCACTTACCTGGTATACCTGACATGACCCGCGGAATTGGAGAACTTGGCAAGATATGGCAGAGGACTTTATGAACCATTTTCGATTCAATACGGAAATCACTCCTGATCGGTTCGTGCTGGCGAACCTGCAGAAAAAACCATCTAAGTCGTTTCAATAATATGCACGACATTGGAGGACGGAAGTTGCCAGATGCAACCTCCACTGGATGACAGTGAACGAACCAAATACTTCATTCGAGCCCAGGAGGGAATATACTTTGAAAAGATGATGGGAATGATCGGTCAAAAGTTCCCCGAGCTGGTTAAGATGGGAGATTTTCTACATAAGGGCATAAAATTTAGTATGGTGCAATCTATGGCAGCATTGCAAGCGGCCAGCAAGGCCATCTAGTCAGGATCGATCGGTAGCGGGAAGAAAAAGAAAGAGGAGGTCTCAGCAGTCATCCCCTACTATCAAACTAACCCATCTCCTGGAAGCATCTCGTACTCCCCAAACAACCACTCACCACCACCAACATATGCTCCAATCTATAATACCCAACCATACTACCACCCTCAACCCCAATACAACCCTCCTCGATCCAACAACAACCAAAACCCACAACGACCATATGCTTATGTCCAAATCACTACTCACCAAAACCGACCCGTGTATGCACCACGTCCTCATCCCAACTTTGCAGAGAGGGGTCCTAGAACCTATACCACGATTGCTGAGCCTCTGGCTCAATTGCTTGAAAGGTTGAGAAGAGAAGGATTGAAACACCCAATCGAGGGAAGGATTCCAGAACATCCCTCCAAATATTTTGATGCCACTAAGAGATGCGTGTATCATTCCAATGTGTTGGGGCACGATACTGAAGATTGTTTCAAGTTGAAAAATGAAATTGACACCCTGATCAAGAGCGGAGCCATCCAGTGCACTCCAACACCACCTAATGTGAATCACAACCCATTGCCAAATCATCGAAACTAGGGAGCCGACGTGATCACATTACATTAAGAATATGATCTGAAGGGAACAATTGTCACTATTGGAAATGCAGAAGCCGCAAGGATCCTTCCTCAGAAGGCTCCCATCATTACAGTACAACTAAAGCCTACAGTGACATTTCAGACTTATCCGCAGCAACCCGTCGATGCTACTTAGGGTGAAAAATATCGGGAATACAAAATCGTCCCATGGACCTATCAGTAAAAGTGAAAAGTCGAAATGACATACTCTGCCGCAGCCCATGGTATGACTATTTCTAGGAGATGCTACACCCCTGAAGAGGTCAATCGAGAAAATCCAGGGAGAGAACAAATTCCAAGGAGAAACATAACAGACTCGGAAGCCATAGAGTTTTGGAAAAGGATGTCGAGTAAAGTGTATTATGTGGAAGAATAGTTAAAGAAAATTCCAACACAGATATCCATCATGGATCTATTGATGAGCTCGGATAGCCATAAGGAAGCTTTGTTAAAAGTGCTAAGAGGGGTAAGTGTACCAAGTAACACCACCAGCGAGGCATTGGCCGTGACAATTAGGAAAATAGTAGAGGCAAACATGATCACTTTGAGATGAGATGAACTTCATGTCGAGGGCGCAAGTCACAACAAGGCTCTTCACATCACTGTCAAATATGGGGACAAAGTGATATCTCGAGTGATGGTCAACGGGGGATCAGGAGTCAACATTTGCCCGCTCTCCACCCTGCATAAGTTAGGAATTCATTTGAGGGAAGTCAAAGAAAGCCACGTAAGGGTAAGGGCCTTTGATGGTTCGCAAAATGATGTTATTGGGGAGATTTATCTAACCTTGCAAATCGGGTCGGCCGACTTTCCAATATTATTTCAAGTGATGGATATTTCTTTTTCTTATTATTTGCTGCTGGTCAGGACTTAGAAACATATGGTAGGGGTCGTGCCGTATACCTTACACCAATGCATAAAATTTGAGTGGGGATGCCAAGAGATCGTGGTCCACGATGAGTAGCGTCACTCTGCCTATTTGGAATATGTTGTCCCATTCATTGAGGGGCTAGACGGAGTCGCCTTCCACGCTGTAGAAATCATGCAGACTACCGAAGAGGAGAAGACTAAACAAAATTTAGGAATGCAATCGCCATACAGGTCCAAGATAGCCATGAGAAAGATGATGAAATATGGATAGAGGCCAAGAACGGGGTTGGGAGCCAAGTCAGATGAGATCATAGAACCAATTGAGCATAATGGGCAGAAAGGAAAGGTTGGCATAGGATATTATCCCCCAGAAAGGAAAACTCGCACCGTTAGCTCCGGGAAAAAGGTTTCTGTGCCAGAGCATATTTCAAGTTCGGGACAAAGTTCAACGCCTGAAGATGATATCATCGTCGGGATGGGAAAGCTATTCGTGAATATGACTGAAGAATGCTCTAGGGGAACTAACATCAAGACACCGACTATCAGGGATGCCGAACCAGGGGAAAAGCTGCAGAATTGGACAATCATTCCATTTTTGGTTTGCCGGGAGTCTTGGTAGTATGGAACTATAAAAGTTTTCTTTTGAAAGAACACGGTCAATTGAGGCATGTGTCGCGTTTGTACCTTTTTGTCATTTGCCTCTTGTGAATGCTTAAGACGTTCCCTTTTTTGATGAAATAAAAAGAATCTTTTTCTTAAGTATCGTAACTCTAATTTACTACTTTATTTATACCTAGCTTTTCTTTTCAGTAATCAAACCGATAAAAACTACATTCCACGATTATGACATATAACAAAATCGTTGAGTGCCACGATCCGGATTACGGGGAATATGATGAAAGTATAATTCCAGACAATCTCCCACGTGAGATCGAGCAGGTGGAGAGTCAGAAGAAGCCTAACCTCGAAGAAACGGAAGTAGTCAATCTTGGAAGTGAAGAAGACGTGAAAGAAACCAGAATCAGCATTCACCTAGAAGCTGAGTAGAAAGAAAAAATGAATGAGCTCCACCGACAGTACGTCGACGTGTTCGTGTGGTCCTATGATGACATTCCAGGATTAAGAACCGAAATTGTCTCGCATCGACTACCCACTAACCCCACCAGACCACCGGTCAAGCAGAAGCCCAGGAAATTCAAACCTGATTTAAGTCTGAGGATAAAAGAATAGGTGACCAAACAGATAGAGGCAAATGTAGTAAGGGTCACAAACTATCCAAGCTGGTTGGCAAACATCGTCCCAGTGCCCAAAAAAGACAAAAATATCAAAATATGTGTGGATTAACGGGATCTCAACAACTGTGCAAAGCAAGAACTGTAGTCATTTGTGGATTGTTTTGCTGGATACCGCCAAATTCTAATGCACGAGGAAGACGCAGAGAAGACAGCTTTCACCACTCCTTGGGGAGTCTACTGTTATAGAGTCATGCCATTCGGTTTCATGAACGTTGGTGCCACCTACATGAGGGCCATGATGACCCTTTTTCATGACATGATTCATAAGGAGATTGAAGTGTATGTGGATGATGTCATCATAAAATCTAGGAATAGTTCAGAGCATTTGGACGACTTGAGGAAATTTTTTGAATGCTTGCGAAGGTATGATTTGAAGCTGAATCCAGCAAAGTGTGCGTTCTGATTCCCGGCTGGAAAGCTATTGGGTTTTATTATAAGCAGGAAAGGGATATAACTGGATCCATCGAAAATCAAGGCCATCTAGGAATTACCACCACCAAAGAGCAAGAAAGATGTCATGGGTTTCTTGGGAAGATTGAATTACATCAGTCGCTTCATAGCCCATTCCATAGTAATCATCTTCAGACTGTTAAAGAAGGATGCTGCCATGAAATGGATGGATGAATGCCATAAATCTTTCAACAGAATCAAAGAGTATCTTTCAAACCCGCCACTGTTGGTTCCCCCTAAACCAAGGAAACCATTGTTGCTCTATTTGTCAGTCTTGGACAATGCCTTCGGTTGTGTGTTGGGGCAACACGACGAAACACTTCTCATGTATATAACACTCATATATTAGAACACATGCTTTCCTTTGTCTTTATGCATTAGTATCATATGAACTTAGGCAAGCCTTAAACAATATAGGATTTTTAAAAGGGGAAATCAGCTAATAGTAGGTTTTTTAGTTCGCAAGTTGTAATCTGCTCACTAATTGCTATGTTTTTCACGTACCCTTCTCTTATTTAAAAGATTTTGAAACATAGAACTTCATGAAAAGCAGCATTATTTCTAAAAGCAAAACCAGATTTCAACTCTCATTTTCTCAAAGGAAAAATCAGAACTTCAGAAAATCGTCGCTTTAAGGAATTTCCAGCAAATGACCTTTTCTTTGAAAATTCTTCGAATCCAAGGTAAATCTTAGATATGTTTTTTATCAAACATCCTTTTATCAATATGTAAATAACCATCCCTCAAATCAAAGTATTTTCATAACTCAATCTCTTCATTTTAAAATTTAGACCACTTATATGCCAATTTAAAATTCTTTTAACATCTCTTATGAACCCTTTCATAAATTCATATCCTTTTAAGATTCTGCATTCTTTATCATCCTTAGGTGTATAGTAAGCAGCCTTCTGTATTATTAATCAAAGCTTTTTACAAATAATTGATTCCAAAATTAGTCTAAATCCTATGGAGCTACTTCAGGTAGATTTTAAGGGATGCATAACACCTTCCCCTTAGAAGGTTAAGAACTCTTACCCATAATCTCATCGGTTAGAAGACCCGTGAAGAACATGACTTAGTAATTAAATAGGTACCATAATATATCTTTAAATATTAGGTGGCGACTCTCTTTCATCAACAATAGAGAAAACACAAGTGGAATCATGTCTTGACTGGTGCAAAATAGGGTGCAACACCCCCAACACATCTCAAGTATCATAGTGCACAAGGATAATTACCCTCAAACCAAGTTTAGATATGTTACTTATCTAAAACAAGCCAAATCCATACTCTAAAAATGCCTCCCAGCGCGAATCAACCACTAAATGGCTTGAATCTAGCCAAAAGCAACTCAAAAAACATCAAAAAATGCTATAGGAATCAAACCGAGACGATAAAGGTCGAATCTTTAATCAAATACTCAAAGTCAACCAAAACGTCAAACCGGTCCCATACCTTGAAACCCAACATAACCCACAAATTCAAATAACACATCCGAATACGAGTCCAACTGTCACGACCCAAACCGATGGGCCGCGAGGGGCACCCGGTACCTTACTCAATCGAGTACTAACATAACGTAACTTTTTGTATCATACTATCATAGATAACTTAGCCGAAGAGGCTACCGTGAGATAGGTAGAATACAACATGTAATACCAACTTATACATAAGACATATGGGCCTCTAAGACCAAAATAACCTTTTAAAGATAAGTTAGAGGCCCATATGTCTTATGTATAAGTTAGAGGCCGACAAGGCCATACAATCTTTTACGTACATGACATCTGTCTACAAGCCTCTAAGAATACATAATTATCATAAAGGTCGGGACAGAGCCCCTCCATACCAAATAATACACATCTAAATCATACTAACCAAATAAGAAACTCCAGAGCAAATGGAGTGCACCAACATCTTCCGGTGAGCTGATCGCCTACTTGGAGGACTCTCGACATGTCTATCGAGACTTGCGGGCATGAAACGTAGCGTCCCCAGGAAAAAGGGACATCAGTACAAATAATGTACCGAGTATGTAAGGAATGAAAATCAGTAAATAATAGATATGAGAGAAACATGGAGTAAAAGACTCGACATGTACGCCTGCATAGCTCTGTGAATCATTTTATTTTAATAACGACATGCATATGCGTATAAATGTCATACCATGCATAGGTATATGTGTTTATAACATCATCAAGCCTCTGAGGGCATCCCATCATATCATTTCGGCCATTGTGGGCAATTCATCAATGTATACCAGCTGATTAGGTGGTGGTGCGTATATAACACTATAACCTTTTTCCATATCCCATATACATATAATATATGCGTATATAACGCCATCTGATCATGGGTCAATGTATATGTATAAATGCATGAAAAGCATAAGAAATACGTTAATAAGATTTCTCGGAATATCATAAAAATAAAATTCTTGTCGGATAAACTTTATCAAATACGTATTTTTCTAAGACCCATGGACAGAAGATATAATAATAATTCACATGGGGAATCAAGAATATTTACACCCCTAGTATTTCTATGAATAGAGTCATTTATGAAAGTTGCGTATTTTTCTCGTTTCATTTGTATCATTTGGATCATGCCAAAAGGAAAAAAGGGATAGCCTTAACATACCTGAACCGATTCTCTTATAATTTGTAATTCAAGCTTTACAGAATCAACAACCAACGTTATCTAATTTTGGTATGGAATTGTTTTGCTCTTTGAAGAACTCATGGCCAGCCACTTTCTAAAGCGTGAATTGCACACATGAAGAACTCATTTGATTTATAATGTACACATGAATTCATTTGAAGAAACTCACGTTCTTAAGACTTAAAATTTGCTCTCTTTCATTAAATGAATATGTGACTCATGTCTTTAAGACTTGCCAAATATCACCTCTCTAATCTTGCCACATAACATAATAACTTAAGAGTCACAATTCCTTGGGGTGGCTTGTTGCCACGTGGGGGAGGTCTTATCATACCCAATTCTTTAATTAATTACCCAATGATTCCTTAATTAACTAGGTAATCTCCCATTACCCAATAATTAATCAATTACCTTAACTTACTTAAAATACTACTCACTTTTAACATACCTTATACATCTTACTATTATGGTTATATAGTACCTTGTATGGCACTAGTCCATAAATATCGAGTATTTTAGCTCAGGCCGTATTTTATCCCAACATGTTAAACTTTAACGAAAATTCATTTTCTTTGATTTTCTTACCCTCTCACCTTCACGAATTTACTCAACACTTGTTTGGAATAGCATAATGCTTATAATCTCAAAATAATCTCATTCTCGAACTTACGTCGATTAGCTTACGACGAAATTTTAACATACGAAAATGCAGGATGTACCATCTCATTTCCGAGCTTCTATCAATTTACTTATGGCGTACTTTCACGTATGAAAATATGGGGTGTAACACCAACCATAATAGTTTCATCCAAATCCCACTCCGAATAGATGTTCAAAACCCGATCATTCACTTTAGAAAAGCTTTGACAAAACCCCCCAATTTCTCTTTTAGATTCATCAATCAAATGCCAAAATCGAAGATAGAATCATGAATAATAATCAAAACCGAGTCAAGAAAACTTACCATACTCCAAGCGGTGAATATCCCTTTGAAAATCGTTCAAATGTAAGTTTCCAATCTCAAATTACAATAAAATGAACCAAACCCTCGATATATAAGAAGCGGCGATATCGCACCTGCGATCCCTCGCTCGCATCTGCGAACCAGATGAAACTTACCACTTCTCGCATCTGCGGATCAAAACCCGCATTTGTGGCTTCGCATGTGTGCACGTAACCTCGCAGAAGCGCCTCCGCATCTGCGCCAAAAACTCTCCTCGGCACATCCTCTTCGCAGAAGCGAGCCTTCCCTCGCATAAGCGGATCCGCACCTACGCCCAAATCTGTGAAGGTATAAAGAACCAGAACCAAAACTACCCATCATGATCAAAATAATCCGAAACTCAACTGAAACACACCCGAGTCCCTCGGGACTCCGTTCGAACATACCAACAAATCCCAAAATATAACACGAATCTACTCGAAGCCTCAAATCACACATAATAACATTAAAACTACGAACCGCACCTCAAATCAAGCTTAATGAAATATTTTATATTTCCAAACTTACGCCGAACATGTCTAAACAACTCGGAATCACCTCAAATTTTTCACACAAGTTCCAAATGACATAACGAACCTATTTCAAATGCGGAACAACGATCCGAACCCAATAACATCAAAGTCAACTCCCGGTCAAACCTAAGAACTTCCAAACCTTCAAATTGCCAAATTTCGCCAAATAGAGCCAACACCTTCTAGAAAACGTCCAAATGTAAATCCGGGCATACGCCCAAGTCCAAAATTATCATCCATGCCTAACAGAACTATCAAAACTCCGATCCTAGAACAAATACACAAAAGTCAAACATGATCAACTGTTCTAACTTAAAGATTCTCAAATGAGAATTATCTTCGAAATCAATCCTGACCCACTCGAAAATTAAAACCGACCATATACGCAAGTCATAATATATCATATGAAGCTACTCAAGACCTCAAACTACCGAACAGAATGCATATTCTCAAAACGACCGATCAGTCATTACATTCTCCCGTACTTAAACATGCATTTGCCCTCGAACATGTCAAGAGTTGGAACAAAGCCATCAATTCACTGTATAAACTCACCATACACAACCCATGGGTGATCCCACGTCACCCCAATCCATATAAGCCCGTCAACACCACCTAATCGTATATTCTTCCTTCAACCTTAGTTCACAAACCTTAGAACCCAATTTCTAACATCTGGAATAAATTATAAGACTTGATTCTCGCATCTGCACATCGTATAAGTCCGAACAAGATATATCAAACCATACCCATATTCCAAGATATTTTCACATGATGAACCACATAACTCAAATACTCCTAGCAATAACTTCCGACCACAATAGCTACTCAATAATAAACCTGGTACCGGCGACATACCTCAAATCAAACAAAACCTTGTTCTGAACCTTCATACATTGCCAAGGATGAAAGAAACACTAGGAACTCATAACCACTCATCATATCAACAAGTCATGGAGCTCTCTCGCCCGCTAAGAACCATAGCTAAATTCTAAGTTGACTAGTGAAATCATCTCATCTCCTAAACATACCATAATCAATTCTGATAGCACTCATTACAGGTCCATTAACATCATATAATATAGTACCAGTTGCTCTACCGACATGCCACACTAATACCACCTAGAGCCACATCCCATGATATTCGTGCACCAAACAAGCAATAACTCGAATATGAACAATGATGGAAGAAGAACCAAATGAGGGAACCACTTTGCAAGCTCAACAGATACCACCACTAAGCGCAAAGCTAAGGACCCATCTAACAGAGGAGAAACAAAACACATGAAATAGCACAAAGGATCATATTCCAACATAACTCCACTACGATGCGTGACCCAATCGAAACACACCGGTCCACGTGGAGTACGTTGAGTCATGATGCTCACAATTAACAACCATATGCATATAAACAACAAACAAGCGAAGCGCATGACCATAATCATGGAAAAATGAATAGCACAATATTCCACAAACAGAAGACCATAACCAAGGTGCAATCCATCATTTAACACCCCAAGAACCATCTCGCTCGAATTTTACCACAAAGCCTAAACAAAACCGCATCATGTGCATAAATAGTCTATCTCACAATCCATCGTAGTATAGGAGAGTAACACATGAAACATATAAGAACACTAATAAGATCAACTCTAGCTGATGGCACACCTATCAACCCTAGCTGTGCGGAGCAAACAAACCCGATCCTACATAGAACACACATTCTCATTAGGCCTAACAATGGGTCCCCAAATTAAATCCGATCATCCACAAATAGGTAAATAACTTTCAAAAAGTCCACAACAACCTAACCATAACACATACAATCAGCCATCAAACTCTTAACATATTTTCACCATCCGCAACCAAGGAATAATTTCACCGTCCGCAACCAAGAATCTCCACTTCCAAACCCAACTCCCTACTCAAATAACTGACACATCCATCATACACAATCATCTCACAAAAAACATTCCCATGAATCTTTCGCGCCGCATAGCATATTCTAAACATCGGTAGCCGACAACCCTACGATTACCGTAATACCAATCAAGCATTCACAAGTCAAAAACACAGTGCACCTTCAAAAATGCACACCCTTCCCATGTGATACCATATAGTTCCAGCATTCTTCTAAACATCTTAAACCGTCTATGTTGTCTAGACTCATGACCTCCCTTCGATACTGAATCTGCATTTTTGTACATGCAAATTTCAATCCCACAAGAAGCACATCATCTATCACACCATTATATGAAGAAACGAGAATCCCATTATCAATCTTAACCCATAAGTAGGATAGACACCCCATCAACCAGGAACCTTTCATCTTGACCCCATCTAGGAGAAAATCATAACACGCAACAAACTCCTCATGCCTGTAGAAAAACATTTGTATCAAGCCGTGGTCAACACTATCGAGAACTCTCCAAAACCAGTTTGTGCAAAACCAAGCCGTCAAAACTGAATCCTCTAACTTTAACCAAGTCATGCAGATCGCCCAACCCAAGAGCATTGACACAAAGACTCATAGAGTCTCACCATGAAATGAATCGATCATTTCTATTACTATGTTGATCCAAAGCACTACCCAGCTGACCTATTTCTTTAAGTCTCGCTCGCCTCGCCTTCAAGTTAACACTTCTCCTTGCCAATATACTACGATCCTTAACCCAAAGCTCACCACAAGAGATATTAGCATGAAACCATGTCATCTTAAGGCACATAAGCAACTATATTCCCTCTTAAGCACCCAGTAGTAGCAAAACCGGACTACCCACCCAAAGAGACTTTCTGTGAATTTGAAGTTGTTTCTTTAACCTCTCTAATACTAAAATGTAGAATCACTAATGATACAGAAATACCGCAACTCTCAACACCATCTAATGCAATCTTAGATCTTAGCTATATACAAATCCGAGAAATCCTCAAATACCATATATGAATCTCGAACTCATTAGAACTTTCTCGAAAAGCACACACTCCGCACTAATCTCTAATGCACTGCCAATACGAGCCAAATGACTTGTGCTCCACTAACACACAAACATCTAAAGATACTTATCACAATCTAAATCGCTAAAATCCCCTCCAAGATTGCCCAAATCCGAGCTCCCAACCTCAAAAATATTATAAAATAACTCAATCGTTGAAATATATATCAAGCTACTAGTAAATCTGCATTTGTGGTCAAACAGTCACATCTGCGACACCGCTTCTGCGGTACAAATCTCGCATCTGCGAGTATCCTTCAACGGGCCATCCATCGCATCTTTAACAAACTAGCCGCATCTGCAGCTCCGCAGGTGCGGTTCCTCAAGTGCAAATGTGAAATTCCTCAGTCTGACCAAGCCCCTCAGGTGCGCACCTGATCTCGTAGAAGCGCCTTCGTATCTGCGCCAAAATCTCTGCAAAAGAGAAACTCTTATGGGCACCTTCTCTTCGCATAAGCGAGCCTTCCCTCGCATAAGCGGATCCACACTTGTGACCATATCTGCAAATGTGCAAAGAACCATAACCAGAACTGCCCATCATGATCAAAATAATGTGAAACTCATCAGGAACACACCCGAGCCCTTCGGGACCCTGTTTGAACATATCAACAAGTCCTAAAATATAACACGGACCTACTCTAGGCCTCAAATCATACAATATAACATCAAAACCATGAATTGTCAATCAAGGCCAATCTCTTAAGTTCATAAACTTCAAACTTTGAACCAAGCGTCTGATTCAAGCCCAACTAATCTGAAATCCAATCAAACTTTGCACATAAGTTCCAAATGATATAATGAACTTATTCCAACTATCGGAAAAATAATCTAAACCCGGTAACATCGAAGTCAACTCCTAGTCAAATCTATGAATTTCTAAACCTTCAAATTAGGGGTGGACATAATACCAATCGAACCGGAAAAACCGACTGAACCGACAAGTTCGGTTTACTCGGTTTGATTTATTCGGTCGGTTCGTGGTTTGTACTTTTTAACGTTTGGTGTTCGGTTAGATGATCTGGTTTGGGGTTATAGTTTTTCGGTTAACCGAAAAATCGAAGTTTCTAAGAGTGTTGGTGGACTCTCCTCCCTTGACCCGCATACGATATATTAACTGAAATCCAATGCTAAAGTCCAATGCAATTTTCTTACTGAAATTTAAAACAAAATAGTCCAACCCATAATGATTAAACTAGTGTTCCAATTACATTATCTATTTTCCCATTCACTAGTCATAATAATTGCCCTTATTGGATATCATGTTGTTGCAAGCCCGTTAGGGTTCATCTGTTCTCCATGCGTTCTATTTCATTTGCCAGGCTTAGCATGTCCGTGAATGTTAAATTGAAATGAGAAAAAAAATCTTATTCAACAGACTATCCAACGCTTCCCCTATTCTTTTGCTTGACTAAAGATAAATAATGAGATCAATTATGTTTCATTTTGTTGGGTTTGCTCCAGTTGATGCATGTTGCTGCACTTTCTCTACATTTGCTCAAGCTTAAGTGCTTTAACTGATAAGATATGGATATTTTAGTGTAATATAAGTATTAATGCTACTAAATTCTTTGTTATGTGCTACATCTTTGATAATCTTTTGACATACCCAAACCGACCAAACCGAATTAGTAAAACCCAAAAAAACCGAACTAATTTCGGTTCGGATATTGGTGCAACAAATCAAAAATCAAAAAGACCGAACCGAATTTCATGAAAATTGAACCGACCGATGCCCACCCCTACTTCAAATTGTTAACTTTCGCCAATTAGAGACAAATCCTTCTAGAAATGTCCAAATGCAAATCTAGGCATATGCCCAAGTCCAAAACCACCATTCGGACCCAACAGAACTATCAAAGCTCTGATCCGAGGTCAAACACACAAAAGTAAAACTTCGTCAACTCTTCCAACTTAAAGATTCTAAAATGAGAAACTCAAATCCCGAACCACTCCAAAATCAAAATAGATGATATAAGCAAGTCATAATACACCATATGAATCTACTAATGGCCTCAAACCACCGAACAAAATATAAATGCTCAAAACGACCGATTGGCTCACTGCATTGTCCCCCACTTGAACATATGTTCGTCCTCGAATGTGCCAAGAGTCGTTCCAAAGGCATCACATCACTGTATAAGTCATCATACACATACCCATGGGTGATCCTACATCACCCCAATCCATACAAGCATGACAGCATAACCTAACTGAAGATCCTTACTTCAACCTTGGTCCATAAACCTTAGAACCCAATCTCCAACATCCGATGTTCAATATAAGACCCAATTCTCACATCCAAACATTGTAAAAGTATAAACAAGTTGCATCAAACCATAATAACCACACTCCAAGATATAATCACATGATATATCACATAACTCAGATACTCATAGCAGTAACTTCTGATCACAATAGCTGCTCATTACTAAATCTGGTATTGGCAGCAAACCACATACCAAATAAAGCCTTGTTCCAAACCTTCACAACACCGCTAATGATGTAAGAAATATATAGAAACTCATAACCACTCATCATATCAATAAGTCATGGGGCTCACTCGCCCGATAAGAACCATTGCCAAATTTTAAGTTGACTAATGCCATTATTCTTCAAACTTACCTTAACTAAAACCGATAGCACAAATTCCAAGTTCAAGAATCTTATTTCACCCAGGTAAGCTACTTGGCTGGCCGGTCACGACAATGACACCTAGAGCCACATACGATGCAATCCGTGCACCAAATAAGCAACAGCTCAAACGTAACCAATGATATAAATAGAACTAAATGAGAGAACCATCCCACAAGCTTAACAAATACCACCACAAAGTGCAATTCTATCAACACATCTCATAGAGAAGAAACAAAACACACAATATAAGCACAAAGGATCATATCCCAACACCACTCTGCTGCATCACATAGCTCGATCCAACATACCGGTCCACATGGAATACCCATCGAGTCGTAATGCTCATAATCAATAAACACTTGTGTACCAACAACAAACATGCCAAGATCATGCCCATCACCATGAAGAAGCGGATAGCACATTACACCACAGACAGGAAGACCATAACCAAGGCGAAATCCACTATATTACACCCCAAGAGCTATCTAGCTCGAAATCCACCGCAAGGCCCAAACAGAATTGCATCAAGTATGCAAATAGTCATAAATCTTATAACCCATTATAGCATATAAGAGTAACACGTGGAATATATCAGAACACGAGTAAGATCAACTCTAATCGATGTCACACCCCTCAACACTAGCTGTGTGGAGTAAACAAACTCGATCTGATGTAGAACACACATTCTCATTAGGCCTATCAATGGGCCCCCAAATTAACTTGAATCACCCACAAATAGGTCAATAGCTTTCCAAAAAGCCTCTAGTAACATGTCCATAACACATACCATCCGCCGTCTAACTCTGGACATATCTTCATCGTCTGCAACTAAGGAACAATCTACCTACGAGAACTCCCAGTCTACAAATCCCAAGAATACAAGAATCCCTATATTTGATCTCAACTCGACCACTCAAATAACTGACACATCCCTCATGCACAATCCTCTCGCGAGAAATACTCCCATAAATCTTCTGCGCCACGTAGCAGAATCTGAACATCAACAGTCAACAACCAGGCAATTACCGTAATACTAGTCTAATACCCGCAAGTCAAAACACAATGAGCAATTCTGAAATGCACATGCCTCCCAAGTGATACCAAATAGTGTCAGCATTCTTCTAAACATTTGAAACTACCCATGCTATCTAGAACCCATGACCTTCCCTTCAAAACTAACCCGCAAACTTATGCATACAAATCTCAATCCCACATGACGCACTACATCCATCATGCCATCATATGAAAACACGAGAATTCTATTATAAACTCTGTATCACAAGTGGATAGACACCCCCATCAACCAAGAACCTTCCACTTGACCTTATCTAGAAGAAAATCACAACACGCAATAAAATCCTCATACATGTAGGAAGCATCCATCCCAAGTCGAGGTCGACACCATCGAGAACTCTTTGAAACCCATTTACACCTAACCAAGTCATGCAGACTGTCAAGACCAATAGCATTTCCACAACACACCTACAAAGCCTCAATACACCAAAAGAACCAAAAGCACCAATCATTTATATTACCTTGCCGACCCGAACCACTACCAAGCAAACTTATTTCCTCGAGTCCCTCTCGACTTGCCTTCAATTTAACATTTCTTCTTGCCAGTAACACTATGGTCCTTAATCAAAACTCACCCCAAGAGATCCTACCATGAAACTGCATCGTCTTAAGGCCCAGAAGCCACTATACTCCATCTTAAACACCCAATAGTACCGCAATCAAGATACCCACTCTAAAGAGACCTTCTATGAATCTAAAGTTATTTATTTAACCTTTCTAATACTGAAATGTAGAGTAATTAATGATATAGAAATACTGCAAGTCTCGACACCATTGATGACGTACAAATCCACTACTAAAAAGTGAATGGACATGGTCTCACACAATAGAATATACCCAACTATGAGTCAGGGTCAAATCCCATAGAGAATAATATATAGGAGATTAGGCGTGTAAGAAAATTATCACTTATTATGCTAAGTCAAACACTTAGAAAGGTTTTGATAAAATATTTATAACTAATTACAAAAATATAAACTAACCTAGAAAGCAAGTAAAATGTTCAATAGCTACAAGCATGGATGCAATGGGAATTACACTCAAGTAACGATCCAATGTATTTCACGATTTTACAAATATGAGTGAGTTTATGTTAATTAGCCTCATATGTTAGTTCTACACTCAAGTAAAGACAAGAGTGGGTTACTCTAGTGGTGAGCACCCTCCACTTCCAACCAAGAGGTTGTGAGTTCGAGTCACCCCAAGAGCAAGGTGGGGAGTTCTTGGAGGGAGGGAGCCGAGGGTCTATTGGAAACAGCCTCCCTACCCCAGGGTGGGGGTAAGGTCTGCGTACACACTACTCTCCCCAGACCCCACTAGTGGGATTATACTGGGTTGTTGTTGTTGTTGTTGATTAGCTTCTTCCGAAGACTAACAAGACTTCCTAATTGAATTATCCCAAAAATAATTAAGAGATTAAGCATACCCGAATATGGCTAGAATTAGTTCAATCCTATCCCTAGGTAGAATCTATAAAGTGAGGGTTAACGCCTCAAGTTCATGTTAGTTAATCTTTTCCAACCCCAAATTATCTTTTCCAAAATTAATTCGAAGTTAATGGGCGAGTCCTAAGGTTAACTAATCCCTTTGGAAACATTAAAGAAGAAGAATAAAAGAAACAATAACTCACTTCAATATAAATGAAAAGCATTCAATACATAAGCACAACAAGATATTTAATCCACACTTTAAATATGAATATTCCCATAAAAAATATTCAAGTGTTGGAAAAAATACTATACACTTAGTGATATAAATCAAGAAGCTATATTAGCCTTTTGTTATTTAGCTCGCCAAAAACAAGTTCTTATATGCCCACGAATAGGTGTGTGGACGTGTCTTCAATTTCAAAAGGCCCAAGATTGATTTCAAGAAGCCAAGACTCTTTCCTTCTTAAAATAGTATTTAGTTTATTCCTTTTAGAATAAGGATTTTCCTTTTAGTAGGATTCTAGTTTCTTTTCCTTGTAGAATAAGGATTTTACTTTTCTTTTTTGTAGTTATTTTATTTTCTTATTAGAATAGAAATTGTAGTCATCAAAGAAGAGACTTTATGCCTATACAAAGGGTTCTCTTGCCCTGTAGAAGGCAATTCACATTTTTGAGGTTTGCCCTAGTTTTATAATAGAGTGTTTTTCTCTATGTTGTCTTCTTTATCCTTGTTTTTGGTTCCAAACAAGGTGGTGATAGTCTTTATCTTATTTTCAATTGCGTGTGGTATTTCTTTATCATGTTAATTAATTCCAAGTGGTGACTTTAGGAACTTGTTTAGTTCTTGATCTTTCAAGAACATGTTTCTTAATCTAAATTCGTTCTTTTTATATCATAGAATCATAACTTTCATTAAACTGGAGCATCATCAATATTTACTTGTTTTGAACGAGTAAATAGTCTTTCTTATAGTTTAGATCGTTATATTTCACCTCGTATTTGAATTATCAGATTCAAACTTGAGATATTTTATTTCTTGAAGTCGATCCATAAACCACGTTTTCGTTTCAAGATCTTGATCCTGGTCAATTGGTTATTTGTTAACTCGAAGAAACACATCAATTTGGTATCAGAGCAGTAGGTGGTGAACCTAATATGCAAGCAAGAAAAGGTCATTGGGTTCAAGAAAGTGAAAGAAGAGCAGTATATCGTGACATGGAGACGGAAGAGATGAGAAGGACAATAGAACAACTATAGAGGCAACTCCAACACTACGAAAGGAAAGAACGACATAGAAGGCCCAAGGAAGACGATAAAGGGGACTCTGATATTAACCCCTTTCATATGGCTGATAGAGATGACTCTAGTGAAAATTCGGATCCTCCTAGGAGACAATGAGACGATGACTCTGATCGTCCAAGGAGAAGAAGGAAGCATACTCGGGAGAAAAGGGATGATGTGAAGGTTGATGTTCCTGATTTTTATTGAAAAACACAAGGGGATGCGTTTATGGAGTGGTTATTGACCGTAGAATGAATCTTTGAGTTCGAGGATTATTCTGAGGAGAAAAAGATTAAGATCACCGCCATTAAGTTTAAGGGATATGCTTCACTTTGGTGAGACAATTTGAAGTGAGAAAGAGAAAGAGAAGGTCATGGTAAGATTCGAACTTGGGAGAAGATGAAGAGAGAACTTCGAAGACATTTTCTTCCTAATACGTACAAATAAGAGAATTATCTTAAAGTTCATATCTTTCTCCAACCAGACCGTGGAAGACTATAATCGGGAGTTTGAATATGTCATGATTAAGTGTGATACCTGAGAACCTGAGGAACAGATTATAGCAAGATATATTGGTGGCTTAAGGCGTTCCATCTCCGATGCTATTCGCCTACAACCTTATTGGACATTCAATGATGTACGAAATCTTGCCATCAGTATTGAACAACAACAAAAAGAGCCAAAGAAATTATACTCCAAGAAGAATTACACCAATCAGGGGAGTACTAGTAGTGGTAGTGGTGGAAATTCCAAGGCAATTTATTGAGCTAATTATTCTAATTCATCTTCAAAGGGTGCTGAAAAGAAACCTCAGGGGGATATTACTAGGAGAAGATGTTTTAAGTGCCAAGGTTGTGGGCATGTGCAAGCTGATTGTCCCAACCGAAAGATTGTTATGTTGGTTGATGAAGAAGATGATTCCAATCATGAAGACAACCAGCCAATTGAGGAAGTTAATGAGGAAGATGAGGATGCCTATGTAGAACCTGATGAAGGTGATATGTTTGTTATTCAGAGGATCTTACATGCTGAACATGAAGATGAAGAATTATCGCAATGAGAGGCCCTTTTCCACATGAGGTGTACATCACATGGCAAGGTATGTTTAGTGATTATCGATAGTGGAAGTTGCCCTAATGTTGTTTCGGAAGAGATGGTGACTAAATTGGGTTTGGAGACTGAGGTACACCCCAAACCTTACAAAGTCGGGTGGCTGCAATATGGTGGAGGTATGAAAGTCACTAAAAGATGTTTGGTCTCTTTTTCTAATGGTAAGATCTATAAAGACCAAATTTAGAGTGATGTGGTAAAGATGGATGCTTGCCATTTATTACTTGGAAGACCATGGCAATATGATAAGCGTACTTTTCATGATGGATATCATAACACCTATTCATTCATAATTAATGGACGTAAGATCGTTTTGATGCCATTGCACCCAAAAGAACTGTCAAAGAAAGCAAAGACTGTGTCTGATATGCTAATGACTAGATCACGGATTATTGGCCACGTCAATAAAGGAAGAAAACAATACACAGTTGATCACTTTTTAAAACATATTTAAGAAAATAATACTATTCTTTGTTTATTCCATAAATGGCAATTTGTTTTACACTAGTGGCAGATAGAGATTATGCACATAATTAATGAGCAGTCAAAATGCACAAATTATGGGATATTTATTTTTTCACACTCTCTCTCTTATTATAAATTAGGGATTTAATTATATTCTCATATTTTTCATTACATTTCTCTCTTCTTTAATCATTACACTCAATTTATTCACTTAATCATTATGAGACTAATACTACATATTGAATTATTCATTATATATATTTTGTATAACTTTTTAGAGGAATTCTGTGTATACTATTGTATTATTATAGGGGGAAAGGTAATAAACATGGTATAACTCAATTATATTATATTTTTATTGAAGTATAATATTATATATTTCTGGTATAATCATTTTTAGAGGTATACTAATGTATTATATACACAGTATAATTCAATATATGTTATAATGGTATTTAAGTAATATATATATATATATATATATATATATATATATATATATATATATATATATATATATATATATATATATATATATATATATATATATATATATATATATGGTATTTTGTTCCGTATACTTTCGCTAGATAATGTTGTATAAAAAGGTACATGTACTTTTTTCTAGTAAAAAGATCCATGTATGAAATGTAAAAAATCTGGTATGGAATAAATTAGTTTCCAACAAAAAAATACGAAAACATATTACCATTTAAATATGTTAGGGATTGGTTTCAAGAGAAAATATAAGAAAAAATATTAAAAGTACTAAGAACATTTTCACTTAAGAAAATAAATGCATTGGGTGCGTGATTATAGGTACATGGTTTAAAGGTATCTGCTAGAAATATAATTATTTAATTGTCATGTGTGTAAAATAGCTATTGCTGCTACGTTTCTGGAAATTTTTCTTAAATTATGCCTATTTATATTTTTTGCCAGTAGCCACGGAAGACTCACAAGATGAGGAGCATGAGTTAGATACACGAGCCAAGAAGTTACTTGCTAAGTTTGATGATGTGATCTCTGAAGATGTTCCGTTAGAACTTCCACCCATGCGCGATATTCAACATCAAATTGACCTTATATCAGGAGCATCATTTCCAAACAAAAAAGCTTATAGGATGAATTCTACACAACAAGCTGAACTCCAAAGGCAAGTCGAAGAACTATTGGAGAGGGGTTTAATAAGGGAGAGCCTTAGTCCTTGTGCTATACCTGCTTTGCTTGTTTCTAAGAAAAATGGTACTTGGAGGATGTGTGTTGACAGTCGAGCAATCAACAAGATCGCTATCAAATATTGCTTCCCAGTCCCAAGGTTAGATGATCTATTTGACCAATTACATGGTTCTAAGATCTTTTCAAAGATTAATTTGAAGAGTGGGTACCACCAGATTCGTATGAGAGAAGGTGATGAATGGAAGACTGCCTTCAAGACTAGACAAGGCTTATATGAATGGTTGGTAATGCATTTTGGTTTGTCAAATGCTCCTAGTACATTCATGAGGCTTATGACTCATGTGTTTAGACCTTTCATTAGTAAGTTTATTTTTGTCTACTTTGACGATATCCTAATTTATAGCAAAGAGGAAATTGAACATGGAAAGCATTTGGAGAAGGTTTTTGAAACCTTAAGGAGAGAGAAGCTATATGCACAACTCAAGAAGTTCATCTTTTATACTAAAAGTGTTTGCTTTCTTGGTTACTTAGTAACTAATGTTGGTATTCAAGCTGACCCAAGCAAGATTGAGGCAATCATAAGTTGGCCAATTCCTAGGTCAATTAAGGATATAAGGAGCTTTCATGGAATGGTGTCCTTCTATCGATGATTTATCAAATATTTCAGCACTTTGGTTGTCCCTATAACTGAGTGTTTGAAAGGAAGCATGTTCAAGTGGAATGGAGAAGCTCAAAAGAGTTTTGAATTGATAAAGAAGAAGATGGCACAAGCTCTTATCCTTCAGTTGCCTAACTTTGATATTTTATTTGAAGTAGAATGTGATGCTTTATGTGTTGGTGTTGGAGGAATTCTTAGCCAGGAAGGTAAACCTGTGGCTTATTTTAGCGAGAAGCTAAGTGGATTTAAATTGAAGTACTCCACCTATGAAAAAGAGTTATATGCTATTGTTCGTATGTTGCAACATTGGATTCATTATTTATTACCAAGATATTTTTGTTATATTCTGATCATGAGGCACTAAAGTATGTTAGTCACCAACAAAAGCTCAATGCAAGGCATGCAAAATGGGTAGAGTTCCTTCAGAATTTTCAGTTCGTAATCAAGCACAAAGCTGGAAACATCAATCAAGTGGCTAATGCTATTAGTAGAAGACCATGTTTAATTCTATGATGAAAACTAATATATTTGTATTCGGCCATATCAAGGAGCTTTATGAGGCTGATCCAGACTTTGGAGATGTTTGGAAGAAATGTTTGGAGGTCCATAAAGAATGTTTGTAATTCGAGATGGGTTTCTTTACTATGGAAAGCAACTTTGCATACCACAAAGCTCTTTAAGGGAGTCCATTGCGAGGGAAGCACATGAGGGTGGATTAGCTGGTTATTTTGGCCATTTTAAAATATTGAAGATGATTCAAGGAAACTTCTACTAGCCTAAATTGAACAAAGATGTGTTGAGGCTGATTAAGCATTGTGAAATATGTAGAAAAGCAAATGCATGGGAGCAATAAGGGATTATATGAGCCTTTGCCAATTTCTACAATACCGTGGGAACATATTAGCATGGACTTTGTGCTTGAATTGCCAAGGACTCAAGGAGATAAGGACGCTATCTTCGTTGTTGTTGACAGATTCTATAAGATGGCACACTTTATCCCATGTAACAAGACAACTGATGCAACTCATGTGGCTATTTTGTTCTTTAACAATTTGTCAAGTTACACAGCATTCCAAGAAGCATTGTTTCGGATCGTGACTCTAAGTTCCTCAGTCATTTTTGGCATACTTTATGGGCTAAGCTTGGTACGGAGTTGAAGTATAGCTCATCTTATCACCCTCAAACAAATGAAAAAACAGAGGTAGTCAATCGAAGTTTAGGTGCATTGCTAAGAAGTTTGATCAACAAAAACATAAGAGAATAGGAATCCTTGCTACTACATGCTGAGTTTGCTTTCAACAAGTCTGTGAATCGAACAACTGGAAAAAGTCCTTTTGAAGTGGTTTATGATAAGAATCCTCTTGTTCCATTAGACTTGTCTCCTATTCTTAAAATCCATTATTTTAGTGGAGATATTGATGAGAGGGTTAAGCAATTAAAAAGGTTGCATGAGAAAGTAGTACAAGAGATTGAGAGACAAACAAAGGCATATAAGAAACAAGTTGATAAGAAGAGAAAACAACAATTCTTTAACGTGGGAGACTTAGTCTAGGTATACTTGAGGAAAGAAAGATTTTCTAACCAAAAGTATCCAAAGTTGCAACCAAGAGCTGATGGTCCATTTCGAGTTGCTCAAAATTTAGTGACAATGCTTATAGATTGGATCTACCGGACGATTATGGGGTGTCACCAATATTTAATGTTGTTGACCTTGTACCATTTATAGAGCCTTTAGACTCGAGTACGAGTCCTTTTCAACCAGGGGAGAATGATGTAAATAAAGAAGCTATATTAGCCTTTTGTTATTTAGCTAGCCAAAAACAAGTTCTTATATGCCCATGAATAGGTGTGTGGACTTGTCTTCAAGTTCAAAAGGCCCAAGATTTATTTCAAGAAGCCAAGACCCTTTCCTTCTTAAAATAGGATTTAGTTTATTCCTTTTAGAATAAGAATTTTCCTTTAAGTAGGAATCTAGTTTCTTTTCCTTGTAGAATAGGAATTTTACTTTCTTTGTCTGTAGTTATTTTATTTTCTTATTATAATAGGAATTTTAGCCATCAAAGAAGAGACTCTAGGCCTATACAAAGGGTTCTCTTGCCTTGTAGAAGGCAATTCACGTTTTTGAGGTTTGCCCTAGTTTTACAATAGAGTATTTTTCTCTATTTTGTCTTCTTTATCCTTGATTTTGGTTCCAAGCAAGGTGGTGATAGTCTTTATCTTATTTTCAATTGTGTTTGGTGTTTCTATATCACGTTAATTCATTCCAAGTGGTGACTTTAGGAATTTGTTTAGTTCTTTATCTTTCTAGAACACGTTTCTTGATCTAAATTCGTTCTTTTGATATCATAAAATCATAATTTATTGAACTGGTGCAGCATTATTTTAATAATCTTTCAACTCGTTTTTGAATCATTAGATTACGAGTCCTAGAACTTGAGATACGTTGTGTAAGGCCCCAGAAAATATTTCTAACGATTTAATATTTTAAAGTACGCCAACGGTATTTGGGAATAACATGTTAGAGTATTAAAGGAGACACATGGGATAGAGCCACATTGTTTTAAAATGAAAAGTATATGTTTAAGGTGTGTTGAAACATAGTAAGGAGTTTTGTGAATGGAAAGAATTCGTGTGGAACAAGTAGGATACATTAAGTGGAAAGGATGTCTTAATTCGCACAAGATCCTACTTCAAACATATGTTGATACCAAACTATAACGACTTATGAGGTGATCTACCTATCAAATTAAAGCCCTTTGAGTCTAGTTTCTAACGCTTTAAATCGTTCATTATTCGGACATTTCTATAAGAAGTTATGACCAAATACCCAAAGGCTGGCCTGTAGCTCGCTACAGAGCTCGCAAGGCCAGGTGTAAGACCAAGCTTTAGCCTGGCGAGGCCAGGTGTTAGACCAGGCTTTAGCCTGGCGAGGCCAGCAAAAAGCCAGGCTTAACCAGGCTTTAGTCTGGGGAGGCCAGGTGTAATACCAGGCTTTAGCCTGGCGAGGCCAGGCCTGTCGCGTGCTAAGACCAGGCTTTAGCCTGGCGAGGCCAGGTCTGTAGCCTGGTCCGGAATATTTGGAGTATCCATTCTTCTATTGTTATAACCCGACCCAACTTCGATAAATAAGCCTTGAAGAACCTTTTGGAGCAAAAATATGATATTTTTAGAGAGAAGTGAGAGGGTTCTAGAGAGAGGAAGAAGCTCAAGTGCTTTGTTCATCAAGATCTTGTCCAAGACTTGAAATCTAACAAGAAATTCTTCAAGTTCTTCATCTAAGAGGTAAGGTTCCATACCCTAGTTTTCAATCTCGAATTTGGGTAGATGGTGGTTAATTAGGAGTGTGATTCATGGGTATGAGATTATTATTTATACATGCATATACCAATAAGAATTGTGGGAAGATTGTTGAGCTGAAATAAGTAAGGATTGGGTTGTGGAGTGAAGGAAATCTTGTAGAAGAATCTCGTGGTTAAATTTGCACACCTAGTGTCTGATAAAATGCTCAAATGAGCTGAGACCATGAATATTTTCCTAATTATGGTTCAATTTTATTATGTCTCAAAATAGATCGGGATTGCTAAGAATTCCGGATCATTCTAGAGTTAAGGAAGCTCGATTCAAGTATGATGGCTAAACTTTCTCTCTTGGAATTGAATTCCATAATGTTTCCGTAAGTTTCAAAGTATGGGTTACGTATTAAAGGGTTATGGCTTTGAGTCGTGTTTCAATGAAAGATAGTATGCCAAATTGTGTGAGAAAATCTCAATATTCTTAAGACTCTTAATTGATCTTATATGTACCTAAAGTCTTTATTTGGAAATGTCTTATTGTTGATAATCTATAAAGATGGTTGGAAGTGAAAGTTATACTTGTGGCCAATGGTGCCAATGAAATAAAATGATGTAAGAAAGGTTATGAAATGAGTCTCGACTCAAATGTTTTAAAAAAATGACTTCGGAGATAGAATTGTCTAAAAGCTTTGTACTAAATTCATGCCCATTAATGGTTTCTTTAACTAATGCTTTGACTTATAAATATATCCAGTGTGATTCGAGTTCTATATACTCATGTGTTGAAATTGTACATTGTCATTTCTGGGGAAGAGTATTGCAAGAGTAAGTGGTGTATTGACTGTTTATGATTTTTCATGTGTGTTTCTATTGTTGGTTGGTATGCCTCATTCTTTGGGAAGAAACCATTTGTGTTTGAAGTTTCCATTTCAAATAGATTTGGAGTATATGATTTTTGAAATATCCTATATGTTGATACTTGATGGTGAATTTTGAAATTGAAAGAGGTGAAAGTGTGGAATATGAAATACGGTCATCGTGCCAGGAATAAAGAATCTTGTGAATGGCCTAATGAGCCAAGGAAATATTGTCGTTGCGAATGACTGAAAATACTAATGAGAATTCATACAATGTGAAAGATGTTGAGGTGAGTACAATTGTATTTATGATATTTCTGTTTGCAAATCAAATCAAAACTATTTTTGGGAGCATCATTAGCAATACCGAGGAAGGGTGGGTCATAAGGCCCACACCTGAAACTACACGTGCTGGTGTAGGGGTGGATTGGGATTATTCCCTTATTTGGGATGAAATTGGAACCTTTGGAAATTGTGATAGTATTCCCCTTAATTGGGATGAAACTGGAACCTTAGTGGATTCGAAAAGCCAACCCACACGGCATATGTGGGAAGGCGGCCTAGCTGATCGGGTGGAGATCAGACGTCATATTGCGCATATGGTGGTACTACTCTTGATAACAACTTTCTTTCGCATCACATGTCAAACCACATTGTTCGTGGGGAGATGGCCTAGCCGATCGGGCGTGATCGGACTCCGTGCTAACAAAGACGATGGTATATCGGTGCTAATGATCTCCCAACCAAATTTATATATGAAGTTCATATTTTAAAAATTATTATGTTTTAACTGGACGTTTGGATATTGTTGATTGTGACTTGATGTTTCTATGTGTTGACTTTTCTTATATGGGCATTCTATTTTGAAAGAGGATTTTTAGCTATACATACTAGTGCTATTCGACAGTACTAACGTCCCTTTTGCCGGGGGCGCTGCATCTTTAATGGATGCAGGTGGTTCTTCAGCAGGCGGCATTGATCAGTGATAGCAGTACACTCTTTTCAGCTGATTTGGTGAGCCCCACTTTATTTCGGGGTCATGTATCTTTTGTTTCTCATGTACTGTGTTTTGAGGTATAGTCGGGATCTTGTTACCGGCATTTCCATATTACTCTTCTATTGTACTTAGAGGCTCCGTAGACAGGTTGTGTGTTATGGTTGATGTTGGGAATTGAACTATAAATGTTGGTACTTGGAAATTATAATTTTTTATTAATTCTATAAACTTGTAATGTTTTGGAAATTATGAATGAAGCTGCTAATGGGAATGAAAAGGAAGTTGTTAATAAAATCTTTTCAGTGATTTATTAATGGAGTACATCTCCTCTTTATTAATGGATGAGTTTGGGTAGAATGAAATCTAACACGCTTGCTCGGCCGGATTCACTCGGTTGAGCGCCGGTCGCGCTCCTCGGTTTTGAGGAGTGACAAACTTGGTATCAGAGCCTAAGGTTTTAAAGTGTCCTAGGATGTCTCGGAGCCGTGTCTAGTAGAGTCCTTCTTATCGGTGTGTTGTCGACCACATCTATAAGTTGGAGGCTACTTGGACATTTAGGAATAATACCCTTCTTTGATATTCTGAATCGTGCGATGAAACTGGTTGTGAAACTGTTCTTCTTCCAACTTGTGCGTTGAGGTTCAAGGTAAGTTTAAATGCTCTTTTGGTTTATTCCAAGTAATGTTGTCATGTGACATGACGAAAGGGTAAAGGCCTAAATATTAAACAGATGGCACATGTATCATATTGAATGAATGGTATGGCCATATAAGACAAGTATATAGTGCCATGAGCATACTTTATATGAGAAGAGTGCTAGAAGTGATTACCCACCTCCAAAGAGGCACCTACATGATAAATGAGACCTAAGCTTAAATAGTACATGTGGATAGTGTGAGAACTATGTATATGATTCTAAGATGTATACATGTTACATAGGCACGTGATATATGAAGGGCATGGCCTGGAGAGTAATGATAAATGTGTAGGTCTTTCACGGGAGACAAGAAGTTATGAAAGAAGAGTCAATTGAACCCACAGTGAGAAGACCCTAGCACTATGAATATTATAAAAATCCCAGGAATGTGCATGGTGTTACACTCCAAAAAGGATATTGACACGAGGGATTTGGATCCCAAGCCTATGTGGATGAATAAGAGTAGAAAACTTATGAGGTTAATACCATGGGAACTTAAATCTCCCTAATAGTCAATCATATACAGGAGAACTAGAGATGTGAAACATGTCTCCCTCAAATTGCTAAATTCAAGACTTGTGTAAAAATATGAATCATTCACCCCAAGTAGGGGAGGAAGGGCCATAGAGAGGCCACTTAAATACAATGAAACAAGAGTAAGACCACATAGCTATGATGTTTGAATATTCTGTTGAAGACATGTGTAGTATAGAAAAGTGGTAAGGGGTAACGTGATTCTCTAAGAGGGTATGCAAATGATAAACCACTAGTACGAAAATAATGTGGAAGGTTAGGAAATGTAAATTCTTCGTATGTGGAAATATGCATGACAAGGTCAACGATACTAGAAACTAAGAGTAAGGTTTTCAAAAGGGGTTTTATACTTGTTAGAAAGTCAGAGACAATGGAACCCAAGGAAGTACTACAGATCAAATGTGAAAGGCTTGCGAGTTCTTAGAATGAGTTAATCACGGATTTGCGATTTAGCTAAAATTTCCAAGTCTTTGAGAAAGACAGAACGAGTGGGAGAGATAAATATGATGTTATAATAACCCAAGAGTGCATCGGGACTTGATGGAGAGTCTCTTAAGAATCTTACAAGAAAGGAAGTGTTAGGTAATACACGGATGAACACACTTTCCCACGGATATCCCAACAAGTGTAGAGAGGCGAGCATGATGAATTCCCAACTAAGGGAAAAGACCACGTAATATATGGAAGAACGCATGGTTATTCACTAACTAGGAAGAATGTGGCGAGAAGAATTGGAAAAGAATGAACAAGATGGTTTTCGCAAAATAATTCGTATCAGAATGATGGACTCGCCTAGAGCACAAGTGTTAATGGAAGATATACATGATCAACTGTAATGCAGTCAACTTGAGTAACACTGAATATCAACTAAAAGATATAGAGGGAGTTCATGTCTACATATTACATTGGAAAGTGAGACTACTGGTGATGAAGTGGTAGTGTGATAAACTCAACAAACCAGGCGCAATGATACTACGAATTCATGGGAGGCAAACACGTGTGTGGCACAATAAGGTTGTCAACTATGAATCAAGGGCAAAATGGGATGGGATTGAATGCTCTAGTCACAAAGGAAATATAGTACCAACATATTGTCTAGACCAAAGGGAAAATGTTCGAAATAGATTAAAAGAGGATGAACACTTGTTACGAACCAAACATGTTTAACATGATAGCTCTTACGCTGCAATACCAGGAAATACTATTGGTGACTACAATACTGAGAATAAGGTGAGTTACTCATCGAGGATGGAATCAGGTGGACTAAGTCCTACACTTATAAGGAAAACAAGAAGGTGTCCTTGAAGAATTTAGGAGGATCTCAAGTTTTAGAAAAGGCCATGTTCGGGACAATGATTTTTGTTGAAGTAAATATATATATGAAGGGTGTTGATATGTGTTTTGGGAAGTATTTCGCAGTAAAGAGGGATAGTGAGAATGTTCACGAGGGAAGTAGAGTGGTTTCTTAAAATCCTATAAGACTTATAAAGAGAAAAGAGGGTGGCTAAGAAAGGTATGAGGACGATGTTACTTCACATATTGAGGAATTGCCATGCAGGTTGATGTTATCAGGGTGTGCGCGCAAGCTAGTAGATGTTATTCATTTGAAACAGATGGTTCCATAAGAAAAAAACTGACCTAGTAATGTCTTTTGTTGGAAAATTTGGAAAAAAAAAAAAAGACAAGTTGCAAGTACTAATAAGATTGTAACTGTATCAAGGAATATTTTGTAGAACTCAATTCCTATGTGGTCATATGAAAAAGAAATCTGATATAGATGTTCCACTAATGATGAAATATGTCAAGATGATCATTTATGCCTCTAGGCAACTCTATGCCTCATGTGTCGAATCAATGATGTCATCACAATGATTAACAATGTCAGCACTATTGGTAGTAACCTTCATGTTTCTTAGGATATAACCTCCTGAAATGCTGTGCTCAGTACATTGATGGATTTTGAATTATTTTTGCCAATCTTAAACCTCGTTGTTCATAATTATAGAAATCAGTGGGGGTTGAAGGCTCAAACATGTCAAAGAAGCATCATTACCCAGTGATCAAATGTAATGGATAGGAAGTTTTATGGTCATATTCAAGCTAGCACATCTTAGAGTGATTATTGGAGGTCTCCAAAGGTTTAGTTTGGGTGTTTGGCATAGGGATTTAGAGTTGAAGAAAGTGAACGGGCTATTCTAAAGATTTTCTCTATGAATATATTGGGTGAATTGTTAAGGAAGGTAAAGTATGTGTAGTCATATTAGGCCTTATGAAATCTTGAAGGAAATAGGCCAAACTAAGAGTATGATATATGTAATATTGAGATTAATGTTGTTGATATATATTGCTATGCTTTTTCGAGTTATGGAAGTGATGTTAGGGTGGTTTTGGTGTTACTTTGGCAGGTGGTTAGGCCCAAAAACAGGGAAGACTCTGCCGAAATTTCTGAAAAATAATTTGGGAGTTAGTCAATTTGGGGACTTGAGGTATGTGAGAAAAGAGATAAATTATGTTAAGTTTTTGGAACGGACACTACTCCTCATTCGAGGACGAATGATCCTAAGCGGGGGAGAATGTAAGGCCCCAAAATTTTTTTCTAACGATTTAATATTTTAAAGTACGCCAATGGTATTTGGGAATAACGTGTTAGAGTATTAAATGAGACCCATGGGATAGAACCACATTGTTTCAAAATGAAAAGTATATGTTTAAGGTGTGTTGAAACATACTAAGGAGTTTTGTGAATGGAAAGAATTCGTGCGGAATAAGTAAGATACATTAAGTGGAAAGGATATCTCAATTCGCACAAGATCCTATTTCAAACGTATAATTCTACCAAACTATAACGACTTATTAGGTGATATACATATCAAATTAAAGCTCTTTGAGTCTAGTTTCTAACGCTTCAAACCGTTCATCATTCGGACATTCCTACAAGAAGTTATGATCAAATACCCAAAGGCTGGCCTGTAGCTCGCTACAGAGCTCGCACGGCCAGGTGTAAGACCAGGCTTTAGCCTGGCGAGGCCAGGTGTAATACCAGGCTTTAGCCTGGCGAGGCCAGCAAAAATTCACTTGGTAAATTCCCCTTGTACGTCTACCCGGTTATAATCAAGAATCTAGTATACGCACGGACACTCGTAACTTCATACGTGCGTAGCTCTCATGACACATAGTACGTAATAAATATAGCATCTACAGAGTAAATTCCCTCTTACAAGGTTAGACACGAGATTACCTCGCATCAAAATTTGATAACCGGCTCCAACGCCTCAAACCAATGCCAAACGATCCAAAGCTAGTCAAAGAACGTGCAAATCAATCAAAATATACTCAAAGACTCGCAATTTAACAATTAAAAATAATTCCCAACTTCACACGAAAAGTCAACAAAGTCAATTCCTGGGGCCACGTGCCCCGATCACGAAAATTCTCAAAGATAGATATTACCCATAGAACCACGAACTCAAATATAAAAATTTATTTTTCATTCCATATCCAATTTCGTAGTCAAAATAAAAAAAAAATCATTTCTAGATTTTCTTCCAAAATTACCCAATTTTACTAATTTTATGTTAAAAGCCATATATAATCCATGTATATAACTTACAACAAATGGGAATTGCTTACCTTATGATAGATGATAAAAATGACTCCTCCAAATCACCCAAAATCGCCTTACACGAGAGAAATAAGCAAATTCCCGATTTGCTAACTTATATTCTGCCCAGGTCCTTCCTCTTCACAACCGCGGAAGCACCCTTGAGATCGCAAAGGCCAAACCAACCTCGCCCAGAACTTCTTCTTCGCGAACGCGAGGTCCCTCCCGCGATCACAAAGCTCAGCCTGTCAAGCCTACGCGAACATGAGCCCAGCTCCACAAACACGAAGGGAAAACCTTCCAGCCTCAGAAATTCGCCTTCCGCTATCGCAGACTCCATCACGCGATCACGATGAGCACCCCCAGCCCTATTAACACATCGCATTCGCGACCCTCACAACCTGATCATGCACTACGATCGCGAACCCCCAACCACGATCGCGAAGAATAAATTCTTCCTAGCTCCAAGCAACTCTCTGCGATTGCGAGTCCCTCTCCGCGATCACGATGCACATAATGACACCAGAAACCAGCAACTTCAAATCAAAAGGAATTGGTCCGAAATCATCCGGAACCCGAGGATCGATTCTTTGGGATCCTTCCTTTCTTCAAACGGAACGAAAAGAGATAGAATCAGGCCAATTCCCGAAATGCCTTTCTGGATATTCCTCATCGATCTTGATTCGCGTATAAATTCCGGAACTATGGGCCTAGCTGAACCGGAGAGTCCCGAAGTCCCATGGGTATCATAGAATTACGTTAGGTACCATATGAATAGGCCCGAAAAAACCCCTGTATAGCTTCTTCGATTTCTCGATAAAGAGCAATATGACCAACGTTGGTTCGAATGTATATAAAAAGGATTTATTTTTTTTAGACTTCTTACTATTAGGTAGTGTCCATAAATCACATAAAAAGTACCTAAAGATTCATAGTGAACTTCGATGGGAGTTTCCAATAACGCGTAAACCATGTCAAACAAAGACCAATCAATATCTGAACGGAACGGATTCAAACTTCTCCTAGAATAGTTTCCGGTGCGATCAATATATGAACTACAACTAAGAAAGAATAAGAATAAGAAGAATTGCTTAAGTATCCAATCATACCAACAAATCCTCACACCTTATCCAAACTTATCTAAAGGCTCAAAACACCATTAATAACATCAAAACCACTCATCTACGGTCAAAATCCTTCTTTTAACTTTCAAACCTTCAAACTTTGTCGAACGCATCCGAATCACACTTAGACATTTCGGATCACGACCAAACTTCACACACAAGTTTCAATCGACTAAATGAACTTATCCAAGGTCCCGGAATACTGCCCGGAGTCCGATAACACCAAAATCCACTCTAAGTCAAACTTAGGTAGTTCAAAACCTTGAGGAATCAAACTTTCGATAATAAGTGCTGAATCGCTCCCAGACTATCCGATACTCAACTCGAACATACGCTCAAGTCCGAAATTACCTTACAAACATATAGGAACCTTCAAATCCATATTTCGAGATCGTTTACTCAAAAGTCAAAGCTTGGTCAACTATTCCAACTTAAAGCTTCCGAATTGAGAATTTCTCTTCCAAATCAACTCCGAATTGCTCGAAAATCAAAACTGACTACACGCGCAAGTCATAATACATAAAGTAAAGCTACTCAAGGTCTCAAACTGCCGAACGACACGCTAGAGCTCAAAACGATCGGTCGAGTCGTTATAATTAACCTAGACGACAGAGTTTTAATTTCAACTTTTAAACACATAAATTTATCTCCTATTATGTCAATACATGCGATATAAATGAAAGTATATTAAACTATGTTAAGAATTTTTATTTTATGATACATAAATTTAGACGATCGTAAATATATATGTGCGATCTTAACATAACACTTAGGCAATCCAATATGCAAAATTTTTAGAATATCATAAATCTCATCTTTCTCGTTTTTACCCATCTAAACCAGAAAAATAAATTTACTAATCAAATGAACACTCACCTAAAATAGCAATCATGAGCCGCTCGTCCCAGCATAGTCATGTAAATATTGAACTTTCAGCTTTGGAGAACTTTGATCTCAGGCCTTTTTGTCATGTTGGAGTAGAGACCAGGTCCTTTTGCCTATCATTAAATCTAAAATCGGATATAAAAATCAACTAATAAGAAGAACAAATAGAGAGAAAAATAAAAGCTATGTAGCGATGGAATAGAGGCAATCTAAAAATCTGATTCTTCGTAAGTTTTTTGTGACAGTCCAAGAATCTCATTGTTCGTCCCTTTTACCTGTTCTTGAAATCGATTTTCTCCCAAAAATGACCGCAGAAAATAAAGAAAAAGGAGCAAACAACATACGTAACTTGTTAAGTTAATTTTTGATTTTGCAACATTATCTTCTTCTTTTTTAATTAATGTAAATAAGAAACATATTTAGAGCTGTAAGCTAATGGGACCCAAAGAGTCACCAGCTAATGTTTTTAATTTAACTTGTCATGGGCTTCTATTACTATTTGTGGAAGGCCATTTAATTAATTCAACCATATAATATTATTGATAAAATGTGGGATTACTAAATTTTATGTTTTGGTGTTTGATTGAATTTTTATTTTCAATATAAATAATTTAAGAATTAGTTATATCACAATTTCTATATTATTCTTATTACCCATCAATGTAAATAATAATTTGGTATAGTTAATCCTCGGATGTAATGTCATTATTCAAAGCTCTTCTTTCAGTATCCTTTTAGAGAAGGCCAAAGTTAAAACATATTCTATATTATACACTAGTACCGAATTACCGTACCGAAATCGAAAATTTTGGTATTCGGTATGCTATTTGGTTTAAGTTTTAAAAAAAAATGGTATTATGTATGGTATTTGGTATTTTAAAATAAAATACCAAAATACCGATACCGTACTGAAATATATATTATATTAGACAATACACATTTATTAATTATAACATAAATATAAGAATCTAAACTTTCACTTTCCTTTAATTATTCTCTAAATTCATCAATTAACTCTAAGCAAGTAACAAGATATTAATTACTCTAAGTTTTCTCTCTCTAGGTTGATATTTGCTAGTTTTGGACAAAACTTTTGCCAACAAACGTTTTTAGTTTTGTACTTTTGAGTACTTTAATTAAGATTATTACCGTCTATGACTCTATGCACTAGTTAGTATTCAAACCGAATAAATCGAAGTTACCGAACTGAATCAACCGAAAACGAAAGGAGAAAAGCCGAATCATACCGAATTTAATTAGGTACGGTATTGGTATAGTATTTTACGAAACCAAATACCGAAAATACCGAACCGAAATATCTAAATACCGTACCGTACCGACCGACGAACACCCCTATAATATACACCATATATTTCATTTTTAACCCGATAAACTAAATATTTATAATAAATTATACTCATTACTTCACTTTATAAACCCTATAACTTATATAATATACACCATATATTTCATTTTTAACCCGATAAACTAAATATTTATAATAAATTATACTCATTACTCCACTTTATAAACCCTATAACTTATTTATAATCCAAACGATCCAAAATAATTGCTTCATAAGTTTCCTAATCATAATCAATACCATCATCATCCAGACAGTAGTTTAAAATTAAATTAAATTAAATGCACCCTCCAAGATTTCAATTCGTACTTTGGGAAGTTGTTTTCAAAAGTCAAAATAAGGGCGGTTTGACACGATAGTTGGGGCGTTTGGGGGTGGGGGAGGTTATTTGTGTACAGAGGAATATGCTGCAGGTTCCATAATAAAAAAACAAAAAAAATACAGAAAAGGTTTCTTGCAGACATCCTCAGATAACATGCTGAGTCAGTTCCTTAATCCAAACATTATATACAACTACTAAATCATGTCCAATATATATGCATTACACAGACCCAGCTGCTTCTCTCTCTATCTCTATATTCGGTTGTCTTTCTTAATTGAGGTACAATTCTCTCCTTATTTCTATTTCTAGAATTTTGTCTATTTCTCAGTTTTAAATCTATATACAGTTTTTGATAGTTACGTTGATGTTAATGTGAAAGTTATGTATATATTATCAATATTCTTTTTCCAGCAAACCCTAGCTAGTTTTGGGCGTGGCATTTTTGTGAAAATAGGGGTTGGATTTGCTTTGAAATCTTTTCCTTTTTAAGTAAAGATTGAATCTTATTATGGGGTGCTAAACTTTCTTGATAAATTCTTAGAGGGGGCTACCTTATGACTAGTTCAATTAATGGTATATGGAGTAGTTATCTTCTCAATTCATGGAGCTTTTTAGTCCTCTTAGAAGATTTTGCATTTGGGGAAACCTGTAATTTTTAAGTTAAGTTAATTGTTGCTTATACATACACTTACATCTAGGTTCAGGTAGGATAAGTGCGAGTCTTAGAGACCCAGGGCTTAGTTCAAGTGGCAAAGGTTGAGGGATTTGTGCCTTATGTCACAGGCTCGAGCCCTGCACAATGCGAATTAAGCCTGGTATTTAAGTGGAGAAGGAAAGAGGGCATTTCTATTGTCCCCGAGTTTCAAACGCTGCGGTTGGTCCTAAGGGTTGGGCCCAGACGAATATCTTGGTCATAAAAGAACGTGAGTTTTAGAGTATTCTAGTTTTAGAGAATCCTGAAAATGCATTATAAGACAAGTTACTTACCAATATTGGAATAGATATAAACCCAGATAGAACTTAATATATAGAGGATTCATATCACCGATCTCAACTTGTATTCTGGGACAATGTATGAAATTGTAAGTTGAATACATGTTTTGGTCATAATTATTTGGATTTAAATTCAACATTCAAATATAGTTCTCTGTTTTGCAGCTGGTCCCTCAGAACTAAAATCTATTGTCAGGAACTTTTGTCAATAAAAGTGGCGTGAAATCGAGGCTGCTTGATGGGGTCTGATAAGCAGTCTAGTGGTCTTCTTGATACTCTGAACATGGAGACAGTCAGGACAATATTAACTCACTCATATCCTTATCCACACGAGCATTCACGGCATTTTGTGATTGCAGTGGTTGTGGGATGCTTGTTTTTTATATCATCAGATAACTTGCACTCACTTATTCAGAAGTTCGATATCAAGTGGTGGTCTATGTATGCCTGTTTGCTCGGATTCTTTTACTTCTTTTCGTCTCCATTTATAGGGAAAACAATTAAACCAAGTTATTCTAATTTCAGTCGCTGGTAAGTCGTCTAATTCTCTTTCTGTTGTAATAACTCATCTGTGAGTAAAATCTAGCTAACGAAAATTTGCTTTTGCAGGTACATAGCCTGGATATTATTGGCAGCTATATACCACCTTCCAAGTTTTCAATCTATGGGAGTAGATCTCAGGATGAACCTCTCTTTGTTTCTGACACTATATGTCTCATCCATTTTGTTTCTTCTTGTTTTCCATGTTATATTTCTCGGGCTTTGGTATCTTGGGCTCGTTGCTCGTGTGGCTGGAAAGAGGCCTGAAATTATGAAAATCTTTCAAAATTGTGCTGTAAGTTTTGAGAATGCATCTTAAGCTAACATAATTTTACTCTGGTCCTTATCTTATTGCTTCATCATCTTTTAGGTAATAAGTATAGCCTGCTGTGTTTTCTATAGCCACTGTGGGAACCTTGCCATAGTAACGGAAAAAACATTTGACTGGAGGAATTCTATATGGTTTTCGCTGTGGAATAAGGGAGAGAGGAACACATGGCTTGCGAAATTCATCCGCATGAATGAATTCAAAGATCAAGTTTGCAAATCTTGGTTTGCTCCAGTTGGGTCTGCTAGTGATTACCCATTCTTGTCCAAATGGGTCATTTATGGAGAGGTATTATCTCTCATAATTTAAGGGTTAATTTAAGGGTTTTCATACTTTCTTGTTGAGAGATGGAGGATCTTATGCCTGCTATTTTATTTTCACTTTTGAATTTCACCTTTCCAGTTGACTTGTGGCGGCTCATGTGCAGAATCATCAGATGAAATTTCTCCGATCTATTCATTGTGGGCCACTTTTATTGGCCTATATATGGCAAATTATGTGGTGGAAAGGTCATCTGGGTGAGTAGCTCAATTTTCCATTCACATGTTAGAGCTTGTTTTCTCTTTCTCTAAGGTGTGGCCTAGTGGTCAATGAAGTGGACTGAGAAAGTCTCAGGTTTAACTCTAGCGCCCGTGATTTCTTCCCATCTGTCCAAGCTTTAGTGGACAGAGTTACCCGGTACATGTGTTGGTGGGAGGTAGCATGTACCCCGTCGAATTCAGAGGCGGATCCAGGATTTAAACTCTATGGGTTCAACTTTTAAGATTTTTAACATTGAACCCATTATATTTTTAAAGTTATGGGTTCATATCCATTATTTTTGCAATTTTAATGAATTTTACATATAAATATCTACTCTGCGTCGAAAGTTATGGGTTCAATTGAACCCGCATCTACCACATTGCATCCGCCCCTGGTCGAATTAGTGGAGGTGTGTTGCAAGTTGGCCTGGACACCACGGTCATCAAAATTAAAAGGGGGGGGGGGGGGGGACGTCATGACCATAGATAAGGGGTTTAGATCTGATTATAAACCATTTAGGGGGTCTGATTCTGGAAAATATGCTTGTCTTTTGTGCTAGAATTACTTAGGTAATAGATTCCATGCTGGATTATATATGTAGTCAAAATCTACTTCTAGTCAATTAGTTGATGTTCCATAATGAAAAGGGATTAAGTTTGTCATCCACTAGGATTAGCTGCTCTCCCTTATGGGCTATTGTGGATATTCTATCGCTTATGGAGGAAAAACAGTTTTTCCTCGAGTCACTGGTAAATGCAATATGTTGTGCTTATGCAAAAGTGCAACTGACCTATCTTCCTAGTATAATTTATTAATTCCTGGCTAATCATCTATTTTTATGCTTTAAATATTATACCTGGTTGGTTTCTATAAAGCACAGAAGGTTTAACAGCATATTAAGTATTTTGAAGGCTTAATATAAGCAATTTCTGTAATTATGACTATGATTTTATCAGGTCTAAACTTTACTCAGTTAATCTGTCTGCATGGAGGAATTGTTAGCACCATTGCACTAGCAGCCCTATGTAATATTCCAAGGTTGGGTTTTTTCATTTCTACCAGACTAATGTGTAATTATCAACAGATGGGCTCTATCACGCCCTTTATCACTCAAGGAGTTTGAGAAATTGAAGAAAAAGCAGATGAAACCAGAGTTTTTGGATATGGTTCCTTGGTATTCAGGGTATGCTCTTTACTTGCATCTCTTTCTGACCCGTTCTTCAAGTAAGTCCATTAAACTTCCTTATATAATGTCATTGTTAACCGGAATTACAGGACATCTGCTGATTTATTCAAGACAGTGTTTGACCTCCTGGTCTCGGTAACTGTATTTGTTGGGCGTTTTGATATGCGCATGATGCAGGTACATTATGATGCTCTAACTTCCTGCTAAAACATTCAGCTTTCAGTGCGAGATTTCTCCTTGTAATACTTTTTTTAAGACACTTGAATGTGTTGTAAGAACCTCGAGTTGTCAAAGGATCAAGGATATGTGTTTCCTCCTACTTTTAGCAAAGCATTTTCTTACGTCTACATAGAATGGTAAGTATAGGGAGAGTTAAAAATGGATTTTATATTTTCCTATAATAAAATATGCAGGGAGAAGTGTAGATAATTATTCCTTGATTTTAATGATTGTATAAGAGGACATAAGTAGGTTCACCTTAACATCCTCATCTTTCCCATTCTCAGGCTGCTATGAGCAGGGTTGAAGATGGAACGAAGCAGGAGGATCTTTTGTATGATCAGTTTAGTGAAGAGGATGGTATCTGGTTTGATTTCATGGCTGATACTGGTGATGGCGGAAACTCTTCCTACACTGTGGCACGCCTTCTTGCTCAACCTTCAATCCAGGTCCAAAATGATGGTTCCATGCTTACACTGCCACGTGGACGCTTGCTTCTTATTGGGGGTGACCTTGCGTAAGCTCAGAGTTTTCTTTATAACATTAGTGGTTTGTGCACTCTACATGAGCAACTGCATGTAATTTGTTCACAATTTGGCTCATAATATCATCACCTTTTGAGTTGAAGCAGACTTACTACCAACAGTGACTATGCTTAATTGCCATATCATTTGGCTGGATATAATGTGTCCTGTCTTAGATATCTTCTTAATATCTAGGATTAAAATCTCGTGCATTTTTGTGGGTTCGACATATTCTTCTTCAACTAATACTTTCTGGAGTGTCTAGGATTAAAATCTCGTGCATTTCTGTGGTTTATATATATTCTTCTTCAGCTAATACTTTCTGGAGTGACTTCTGTTATTCACTTATTCTGTCCATTTACCAAGTTGCTGAAAGAACTTTCAACAATGAAGCTATTCAGACATGAAAAATAATTGCTGAAGCTTGTTGATCCACCTAATATTAGCATATGTGTGTGTGTGTGTGTGTGTGTGTGTGTGTGTGTGTGTGTGTGTGTGTGTGTGTGTGTGTGTCGATATGGTTATGCTTTCTTGTGTATCCTTGCGCTGATGGCCGCCTTGGGAGATTTGTGCTAAAATGTAGATATCATTTTCTATCTTGTGTGGTTGTTGTCTCTTGTCAGGTTGATGACTTCGGTGGTAATGATAAGGTGCTCTGTGTCTTTGATGATGTTATACAAGGCAAGGATTATTACATGCCTACTAATTGCCAGTCAAAGTAATTGAGTCAGTTCATTTCTTAACTTTAAACCACAATATAAGAATACACTTTTGTATGTGCAACAAATGCATTATTTACCTAGAATGGATTAACAGAATTACATTAACATGTCAATATGATGCTTGATATATAATTGTGAAGAAACGTCTGAAAATAAATAGGCACCATCCTCAATGTTGACACCAAGCCCAGGGCAACCTTTTGAGTGTATTGAGTGATTTAGTGTGAAAAGGAATTTCTTTCCTCTGCATTGAATGCATAAATGTGCTGTCAATCACGCTTCGGGGATATTATTAAGCAGGACTTTCTCTTTATAACATCAGTTCTTTTGCAGAGATATATTTGGTTCATCAAATTTCAGAGCTTAGAACTTTGGAGTATAATAGTTTTCTAATGTTAGATGATACACTTTTTTGGGCTTTCCTGTAGGTATCCAAACCCATCAGCTTTTACATATGAGAAGCGCCTTTTTCGTCCCTTTGAATATGCTCTTCAGCCTCCAATCTGGTATAGGGAAGACCATATTGCCGTTAACAAGCCCGAATTACCTTCCGGTGTGACTGAGCTCAGGCAATATGATGGACCTCAGTGTTTTGTCATCCCTGGAAATCATGGTTAGTGAAGTTTCTAGGCCTCTGGGCTTATACTTCTGTCTTTATAGGAGAGTTGTAGAGATCTCTTCATGTTCTATTTAAGTTTCAGTCGAGCAGTGTAGCTAATGTAGGGTTTTATTTCTTGTCTTAGCCAGTCCTTTTTGTGAACTTTTGTAGACTGGTTTGATGGACTTCAGACTTTCATGAGGTACATTTGTCACAAGAGCTGGTTGGGTGGGTGGTTTATGCCTCAAAAGAAAAGCTATTTTGCCTTGCAGCTTCCGAAAAGGTGGTGGATATTTGGTCTTGATCTTGCTCTCCATTCTGATATTGATGTATACCAGTTCAAGTTCTTCTCAGAATTAATAAGGGACAAGGTATCTTATTTTTACTTTCTAGCCATAGTTGTCGTGTTGCATTTTCTGAGTCATGTATGTCTCTGGATATGCCAAAATTTGCCCTACTTGTTCAATGTAGTTCTATTGTGCAATATTGACTGTTAATTGTTGCAAAACATCCTGAACCACTAGGTTAAAATGGTAGATGATAATGATTTTAGAAAAGTTCTTATGGTAGATAATGGTTTTCACATTGCTAAAATGAACAATGGTAGATGTTAATTACTCACATATATAAGTCAGCAGTTATACTGGTTATAGTTCTGCTTTATACTTGGTTAATCCTGTTGGGCGGCAAGCTATGTAAGGTTTAACCAATCGATAAACAGTTTTGAAATTCCATTAGACAGCTTTCTTCTCCTTTTCCAGTAAAACATTTAAGAATTGTATAAGGTGATTGTTTCTGAGTTTAAGTCTTGTTATGTCATATGTGCATGTCATGGAAGTTTTCCTTAGCTTTCACATTGAGTGATGACCGGCAAAAGTGATCAAATTCTTGTGCAAGTTTGTTGGAATGTAAATTTGTTGAAGATTGACTAAATCTCCAGCTCTTTCATGCTATCTTTCTAACATCTTGCCTAGGTTGAATTCCCCTGACATTTGCATTATGTTTGTTGGAGGAAAAAGTGGAGGACAGGAGGTGGTAAAAGCGGAAGTTGAAATGGAGGACATTTGCACAATCTGTTACCTTGTTTAGTTAAATATAAGGTAGATGTGACTATATGAGTAAGATCTAGCTTCTTATGGTACTGAAAAAGCTAGGACTTAAACAAGGAAGAAGCAAAAGTGGAACAATTTGATAACTCCATATAAGCATGTCATTCTTGTACTTTTTGGTGGATGTTAGGAAGTAGTAATGGAAAATGATATTGGCGTCCTTAAATGACATTGAGTTATGCGAGATCGGTAAACCACTATTCTCTTTCACCTGTCCTTCTACCTTTTAATGAATATGGAGGTGAAGCTAGTTTATTGCGCTTGTATGCGAATATCCTAAGTTCAGTTGCTACAAAAGGACCAGATATTGACCATATGGATCCACTTTCAACTTTTCGGAAGCCTGTCCTCCTGAAGGATATTCCTCCTGGTAAATTGTATTTGCTGATAAGAAGTAAAAATAGCGCTTGCTGGGGTGTCAGATGGTAGACTGTGAGTTGAATGATGTTATAGTTTTTCAGTAAACTGTTAATAAGACTTTGACTCTATTAACTTGGCATTTTCAGTTCCAACTTCACTTGTGTTTTTTCTGTTTTTTTTTAAAATTCAAGTTTCTAGTTAAACATAGAAAAGATCGTGGGGATTTTACAGTGAATTAATGATTGATAGATTTGATTTGAAATCCCGTGAATTGAAAAGTTTAACCCTAACGATTTCAGGTTGGTGAGAATGATTCTGTGATTATTATGACTCATGAACCTAGTTGGCTTCTCGATTGGTACTTTAATCAAGATACTGGAAAGAATGTCTCTCACTTGATACGCGACCATTTAAAAGGGAGATGTAGACTTCGAATTGCTGGGGATGTGCATCATTATTTGCGCCATAAATATGTTCCATCGGATAAACCAGCTTATGTCCAATATTTACTTGTTAATGGTTGTGGGGGTGCTTTTTTGCATCCGACACATGTCTTCAGGAATTTCAACAATTTATATGGAACATCCTATGAGAGCAAAGCTTCTTACCCATCTTTTGAAGATTCAAGCAGGGTATGGAATCAATCTCCTTTATGTTATATAGACTGATTTTGGTGCTTAAATGAGGCCTGTGTTATGCTTCATAATCAAAATGAGGCTTTAATATGCTTACAAATATCTGCAGATTGCTTTGGGAAATATATTGAAATTTAGGAAGAAAAATTGGCAATTTGATTTTATTGGCGGCATCATATACTTCGCATTGGCCTTTTCTATGTTCCCGCAGGTAACTTTCTGTTTGACTTTGAATGTATTTCTTATTAGGGTTAATTGGATCCCCTTGGTACCCCATTTAGGGCCGTTTGATAAAATTAGTAATCTGACAGCTTCAGTTGAATGTTGTATTGTATTTTCTAAATAATTCATATATCTCTTATTTTTGGGTAATGCAAATGTTGTGTTGCATTGTCTGATCATTATCATTGAAAAATCAGTTGTTTTCTTCTATATATAAAAAACTAAATTATAAAAATTATAAAGCTTTAATGTATTAGACACTTATTTTCATACAGTTCTGTGTAAATTTACAATACATTATTTTAAAACATTTACTAAATTAGCCATTTGAGTGTACAGAGTCATTGTTAGCTGAACATTTTGACTATTGCACAAGAACTTTTGGTTTTTTTAATATATATTTTCAGGTGTGAGATATAATTTTAAGGGTTGATGATTTTCAGTTGTATTTATTGTTTTCACTTAAAAAAAAACATTGTTAGTGCCATTTGATGTATCAAGTGATCTTCTATTCTATTGTCAAGCACATCAAATGTGTGATCATATAATACATTCAGTTTGGACATGTTCAAGTTACACATTCAGTTAAATGTTGGATTGAATTATTGAACAGACTCTTTGATTGAGACTTCACATTTCAAGTCTGATTGAGAGTGTCATGGAATCTTTAACTTTCCAACTAAGGTAGAAGTCTAGTGCCTGGATAGATATGACTGATCATTCTCCATTTGCTTCTAGTGTCAGCTAGATCACATTTTCAAGGATGATACATTTTCGGGTCACTTGAGAACCTTCTTCAGCACAGTGTGGGATACATTTATGTATATGTTCGGAAGCTCATCTGTCTCCTTGACTGGCGCAATGCTACTATTAATAATAGCAATAGCCTTTGTGCCATCCAAGGTGTCATGGAAAAAGAAAGTAGTAATTGGGATTCTTCATGTGTCTGCCCACCTGGCTGCAGCTGTGATTCTTATGCTCTTGCTGGAATTAGGCATTGAGACATGTATTCGGCATAAGCTACTTGCGACTTCCGGTAAGATTTTGCATTTTGTCTTCTATTGTGTGATTGTGTGTCTCAAACTAATTTACTTTTATTAGTATGTTCTTTATTCAGTTTTCTTTCTTTCCTTTAACTTCCAGTGACAGTTCTGAACTTAAAGTACAATATTAAATTTACATGAAATGCACCTATTGTGTTTAAATAATTATTCTCACCTAATTCTCTTAGAGGTCGTCTGGTCTGTGAACAAGTTGTGCTGGGATAATAATGTGGGGTGTTATAAAACAGGGATTAAATAATGACGGAATTATTTGTTGGATATACTTCTATTGCTAGACGTTTGGTTCATTCGATTAAAAAGGGAATGTACAGCGTAGAATACAAAGATATATTTGGTTTTACACTAGATATACCTTTATTTTCAATTTTAACCTTGGCTTCCTTGAAAATAAAGGACAGCCCGGTGTACTAAGCTCCCGCTATGCGCTGGGTCCAGGAAAAGGGCCGGACCACAAGGGTCTCTTGGCCTTGAAGACTTTGGAAAAAGAGCTCCAGAAAAGAGCATCTTTGTCATTTTGTTTTTTTTATCCCGGAATCCAGGGATTCTTATCCATATCGAGTGTGGTATAAAACAATACCACAATTGTGGTATAAATAATCCTGGGATTGCTTGTACCCGAATATAAAATTTCAACCAAACGTGGGATAAAATAATCCCACATTTTATCCCAGGACTATTATCTCGTATCTTTGTAATCAAACGGCCCCTTAAGTAATAAGAACTGCTCTTATGCCCTTTATGACTTTGTCAATTATGATCCATCTTTCCGACTCAGGGCATACCATGAGCTGAGGCTGAGAATTTTCGTCATTTTAGAATGATACGAGGATCTTGAATCCATCCACCCTTTGACTGAGATTACCTAACTTAGCCTCCTGTTTCATGTTTTTTTGCACTTATGTCCTTTGCTAACTACTTATTGTTGTAATTCAGGGTATCATACTTTATATGAATGGTACCGATATGTGGAGAGCGAGCATTTTCCAGACCCAACGGGCCTTAGGGCACGTATAGAACAATGGACATTTGGCCTTTACCCGGCATGTATTAAATATCTCATGTCTGCTTTTGATGTTCCTGAGGTAAGAATATGCCCCATGAGAGTATTGCTTTACTATGACTCAATTGCTTAATTATGTAATAACTGTGTTTAATCTGATGCATGTTTTCAGGTTATGGCAGTCACCAGGAATACTATCTGCAAGAAGGGGATGGATTTCCTATCTCGAGGGGGTGCTGTAATTTATTATTCATCCGTCTTCCTTTATTTTTGGGTCTTTTCAACACCCGTGGTTTCTTTGGTTTTCGGAAGCTACCTGTACATTTGCATTAATTGGCTTCATATACATTTCGACGAAGCCTTTTCATCACTCCGTATTGCTAACTACAAGGCATTTACACGGTTTCATATCAACAACAAAGGCGATCTTGAAGTTTTTACTCTTGCAGTTGATAAGGTATTTTGCCACTTTTCTGTATAAGGAGGATAATAAAGGTCAAGATCTCGCTGTCACTGTTTTACTTGGCTGTAGGAATTTGTGGCTGTTAAATTCACTTTCCTTTTGATAGTAGTTTCGGTGACTTCATGATGAACTGTTTCTGCAATGTGGCTGCAAACTGCCCGGTTTACTGAATATTCCAATGAGTTACTACCTTTTATCTGGCCCCTATCCCTGAATTATTCAGGAAAGAAAGAATAGATTCCCAGAGTTGAACTCGAGGTGTTTACACTTGGTGATTCATCTAATATCTGTCAATTTGTAGGTTCCGAAAGAGTGGAAACTGGATCCTAATTGGGACGGAGAGCCAAAGCAGCCGCAGGAGCCAAGTTACCTTCAGAAGTTCCCAAGCAAATGGAGAGCAGCTTCCCTTAATCAAGACCCTGTAAATACTGTGCGGATTATTGACCAATTTGTGATTGAACAGACTGAAAAACATGATTCAGAATTAACGAACGGGACAGTCAATCAATGACTCATTGATTACTAACTCATCTAGGGTCATTCTGTACATATAATGTAGGCTTAAGTGTTTAGATGGTAATTCATTTCAGAAGCTCTCTGGATAGAAACAGAATTTGTAAAGAGCTCTGACAAAGATTGATTGAAATCTTAGTTGAGAAAATCTTATCTTTGCTTTGTCATTAGGCACTTAAAATATACACAGTACTGTATATTAGGCGAATTGGACTAGTGTCTCATTTCATCTGTAGAAATTTATTTGTTGCTCCTGGCTGCTTGGAGATAAGAACCCAACATTGCATGACTTAATTGGAACATTCTCATGAAAATGAAATAGTATTTTGTCCAACTCGCTTTTGAGACTAGAAGTTAATTTTGATTATGTTGTGCATCAATTGCAAGATAGCTTTGGGAATGAAGAATCTGAGTCTTGAGCCTTGGGAATGAAGAACCTATTGGTGGTTAGAAAGCACTTTAGTCCTTTTGTGGGCTTACTCGGTTCAAATCCAGATTAGTAGTTTGTTTGGCCAAACTTTTAAAATTTGCTTATTTTGAGATTGTGTTTTTTTCAAGTATTTTTCAAAAAAAGTACTTTTGGTGAGAATCGATTTGTGTTTGGCTAATTAATCTGAAACACTTTTGAGCAGTAATTAGTGTTTGGCCAAGCTTTTGAAAATTGCTTCTAAGTGTATTTTTTTTTGAAAAGTGCTTTTGGAGACAGATTACATTTTTCTGCTTTTCAAAATCTGTTCTCCTTCTCCTCAAAAGCATTTTTTTTCTTTCTAAAAGTTTGGCCAAACACCTCAATTTTGCCAAAAGTACTTTTGGCTCAAAAACAAAAGCTTGGCCAAACAAGCTATAGGTCGGGCTAGTACCAAATAGTTAAACTGGGCCAAAAAAAAAATAAAAAAAATTGCAAGACATGTTGCATTAAGAAAGAACGTCGTTTTATCTGGGAATGGTCTTCTTAACTTACTGGGTAATCTCAACCAGGATTCAAGCTATGCAGAAGAGTTAGCATCTTGAACAAAATAAATCCTATTGAACCAAAGTAGTATCTTTCTTGTTTGCTTAATGTAAAGAAATAAATTCATTTTCTACATTGATCAAAAGCCATGCATTTTGGTGACCATTCATAGAAAATAAAATTTAAAAGTTCAAAGGAAAGAGAAATAATTCCATATCTGATTGTTGGAGATTCTTGTGATCTTCTTACCTAGTTTAACTTTCAAGATATTTCATATATCATGTATTGAATAACAAACAAAAATGTCCCACAAGCAATGTGACGAGTATTTCCTCCAAATTTGATAACTGAGGCTGTTATTTACAAGATGGAACTGGGCAGGAATTAGAAAAGAAATCAAAGTCTATATGTCCAACAAGATCCTGTCGTTCTTCTCTCTCTGATAGATGGTCAGAACTTCATCTAGATTCGAATTTTACTGAGACGTCTGCCAGAGATGAGAAATTGTCGAAGTCCTTTGCGTCTGTATTAATTTCTGACTGCGCGGAATCTTCATAGCCAATCTATTTTAATAGAAGGTGTTGTCATTGGTATTACTATGTATGGTAGTATAGTTAGTCTGCATTAAGAAATGTCTCATAGGGTGTTCCCTTGAGCTTTTTCTGCACATCATCCCAATTCTCTATTTGTTGGGACAGAGGTCCACTGTGTATCTTAACCTGACCACTTTTGAGTTCTCTTTGAGGCAGCCCCAGAAACTCTTGGACATCAGCTAGTTTCTGCACAGACAAATAGATAAAGTATTGCTGTTATTCATCAAACTTGTGTAATTTGCCAAGTTTAAGTTAATTAATCAAACGACGCCTCAGTTTCAAACTAGTAAGGAGCTTTACAGTGCGATTTTGGACAATGTCTTCGTAGAAAAGAACAATGTGTCGAGTGCTCTTAAAGCATTCCAAAGCTTTAGCAGCCTTCCTCTCTGCATGCCTTAAATTTGGTATTAGTAATGTCATATTCACCACTGGCTTGTATTTTGCCAATACTTCAGCCTGAAACAGGTTTAGAAACATCAAGTTAGAAACTTCATGAAGGCTTGTGTGTTTGCTACGACGAAGGTCATTTTTCATAGAAACAATTTTCTTGAAGAATGTTTTTTTCCATGGAAAATGTTTTCAGTGTTTGGTTGGTGAGCGAAAAATATTTTCTGGAGTAAAAATATGATAAAATTAGCAAATCGGAGAGTGTTCTAATGAAAATTTTGAGTACTAAAGATTATTATTTTTGTCTAAGTGTTAGTTGGAGTGTCATCATAAGTGAGAGAAGTCATTTTACCATTTTGATTCTGTTAATCAAACACCAGAAAATGACTTCCTCATCAAAACATTTTCATGAAAAATGACTTCCGTCATGCCAAATAGAGCGTTAGAGTAGGGGAGGGAGGGGAGTGAAGGACCTCATATGGAGAATGGACATGGGATTTGTGTGTTCCATTCAATGGTTTAGTATCTTTGTCATAGGAATTAGCAAGTTGAGAGATCAGCCTGCGTAGCAGATTTCTTCTGAATAGAAATATTGCAGAGACACCTCTTCTGTTGAAGTAATCCACTATCTCCTCATGATACTCCAAAGCTCCCTTCAAGTTTCATATACATTAAAAAAGTTGAGAAAATCTAGCAGTTTTGTAGTTATCAGCTAATGCACCTCTAGTAAAGAAAATACCACTAATATAGAGTTTATCAGTGTGATTTGTGAAAGTAATCATGTCTTTATTTCCATTATTGTATAAAAAAGGGCAATTCGGTGCACTAAGCTCCTGTTATACGTGGAGTCTGGGAAAGGGCCGAACCACAAGGATTTATTATATGCAGTGTTATCCTGCATTTTTGCAAAAGGCTGTTTCTACAGTTCCGAAAAAAGATTATGAGTCTCAAGTATCCAATTAATTAATCTCAGAAACCGGAGAAGCTTAATTGGAACCACAAGCAGACTAAGCCAACAGCCCCCTACTACCACAAGCAGAAGGTAGCTATTTCAGGGCTATCCCTACACCATGATTGTGATATAATTTCATTTAATCATGCATTGGGTTTCACCAAGATATTTCATTTGTTTTATACTTTTCTTCACTCTGTTGTGTTAGGATGTTGCCCTGAATTTCTAACCTATTAGGATTCTCTTTGAAGGGAAAAAGACTCCTAAAAGGAACCTTCATATGGCTTATCTTTTTCTCGGAGGAAAAGTCATGTACATCTATAAATTGAGGATATTTGTTTCTCACAACAACAACAATAGTATCACAATGTAGTCATTAAAGAGTCTTGTTTAGAGGGAGATTTTATTTTATACTAGTTTTTATATGTAGGTCAATTGACCAAACCCCATTATAGTATCATATTTTAGTATAATTCTTTTGTCGTCTGATTTATCATCCACTAAACTTTGTATTGTTAGCTTCCGCATGCACCATGTTATCTCGATCCCAACATGTCGAATGAGTGATTAACTCGTCTTAATTAAAAACTTAACTGTTAGAGAAAGGACATTGTGCGATCAACTTCTAAAAGCTTAAACTTTGTTTTTGATAATATGTGACGGTGAGACTTGTATCCAGGACCTCAACCTACTCTAATATCATATTAATGTATCCAACTCGTCTAAAAGCTTAAACTGCTAGAGAAAGTACAATGTTATCTACTTTTAGAATATCCAACTGCAGATTTGAAATAGTGCCAATTACCTGATTAAGCATCCATTTAAATCCAACAGCAGCAGAGCACTCATTCTTGGATGAGCTACTATACCAATCAAGATTAAAGACTTTATCCATAGTTTCCAATACTACTGAAGCATTACTCCTCCTTGAGTTAGCACCAAAGATTTCTCCATTAGAGCTCACATTTATATGACTATTTAGCAATGTCTCAAACCACCCACTCCCTGATCTCTGCATCGACAAAATCGTGAAAAATCGAACAGGATTGCACGCACATTCCTTCCTATAATTCAATCAAAAACATGTCACTTAATTTTATTCAATCATCTAAGTTGTACTTGAACCATAAGAAGGATTATTTATATATATTTGCAGCTACCTGTTAAATGTTTGAGGCTTTGGAAAATGCAAGTAATGGATATCTTCTTCTTGAAAAACAGGATAATGACAATTATGCCGATTAATCACATGGATGCTTAGTGAATTAGCTTGTGAAAGATAATTACTTGTTTGGTTTATACACATTGAGAAAATGTAAATTCCACAAACCACTGCAAAAACTACAAGGACCACCCTTAGTGATTGCTTAGGTGACTTTATGACAAATAAATCCTGAAAAAAAAAAACAAGGATCAACAAAAAGTTTTTTTTTTTTTTTTTTTGTAATAAATTGGATCAAACAACCTAATTGATGAAAAACTGCAGTTCTTGTAAAGAGAAGCTGACCTGAGGCTTCCATAATTTGAGAATCTCCATAAAAAGTAGAGGAAAGAAGTAGAAAAGTTTTGGGTTTTGCAGTTTGGTTTCTAAATATTGGTTATCTACCTTCTAAAGTATAGAGAAAAATAAGGAGAAAGAAATGGTCTGAACTTGGAAAGATTCAAATCTTGAAAAATCATAACATATGTAGTATAAAATAGTAACAATGGAGACGACAGTGAAAACTTTAATGTTAGATCACATTCATATATAAATATGGAATCTTTTTGTTGTCTCTCTCATGCTTTATTTTAATCTCTAAACTTTCTTGTTCTTCCCGATGATCAAAATATCGTTTTTCTTTGGAGGGGCCAAGGTGGCGGGGAATTGTTTTTCTTTTTTTCCTGACTGGTAGTTGTCACCCATTTTCAAAGGTGACAAAAGAAAAGCGTGTTTGTGTTATGACAGTTGTCGTAAGAAAATGTGTCAAAAGACAAAAGGTTAGAGATAATTAATTAGAAGTATGTGACTTGTTAAGTGTCGGTCGCGCTGCCTAAGAAAGGATAAATTAAGGCAAAACGTGATGGGGTTGAAAGGTAGTTCACTCGGTAAGGTTTCCACATTTTACTGTTGAGATCATGAAAGGTAGAGTTTAAAATTAAATCCAATTGGTAGTGTAGTATTTTCTAGACAAAATGATCCTTAACCCCTCAAAATTTTAATAATCCTGTATTTTTTCTCATTGACACGAAATGTCTCTTCGGCTCAAACATATTACATTTAATAAACCGAAATATCTATTTTGTATATTTTTTATATAATGACAGTATATTTTATATATTTTTTGTATAATGACAGTTTATTTTGTATAGTGATATTCTACTGTATATTTTTTTTTATAGTGACAGTCTATTATATATTTTTTGTATAGTGGCAGTCTATTTTATATATATTTTGTATAGTGACAGTCTATTTTGTATAGTGACGGTCTATTTTGTATTCCGAGCACTTTTATCTATCCAACGTGTATAGATTGTTGTATGATGTATAAAAGTGTATATATATTATTCTTTTACCTTAACCTTATCTATCCAATGTGTATAGACTATTTTGTATAAAATTTTATAATTAAAAAGCGGTTGACATTTCTATTAAAACAAAAATCAAAGAACGATAATGAACAAAAACAATAGGTTTACCTCACAAAAAGATTAAAGTAATTCTATTGAATCACAACTCACAAGACTCAATGTTACTCTAATTAATTTTTTTATTTATTTAAATGTTTTGCTACTTTTTAGATTCTATTAAACAAGCATAAATTTCTTTCTGCTAATAGTAAATATTAGTAAAATTAAGGAACTCATTATTCGTAATATGAAAAACTGGGTATCTCTCTGACGAATATTTAAAGGGTATTTTACACATTTTAATTTTTATCCATAAAACACGAGACTGATTCAAAATGGTCCAACTTGACCTTAAAAAGCAAAATGTGATACTTATTCAGATTAGAGGAATATAAAGACGAAGCCTTTAGAAGAAAAAAGAAGAGAGAGAGAACTTAAAACTTGCTCATTTCACCGTAAGTTGGTGCTTTTGGTTTTAGTTATATGAAATTTTCATTTCATTTATCCATTTCTTCAGTTATTAAAAAAGAAGTGATATCGACTTTGAAATAACTTTCAGTTGTCTACTAAATTCTGCAAATCAAATGGAGTTAAATAAGATAATTGATTTATTTTTAACAAATTAACAATTTATGGTGGAGAAATAATAAAGAGTAGTAGATCAGAAGAGATTAAAAACTCTACTTTACAACTTGAAGAGTTGATCAAATGGGTCAGCGCATTGTTTTGTGTGTAGCCAATATAATAAGTTTTTGGCTATAACTTTCAATCAAATTTAATAAGCTAGCGATTGTCTTAATTTAGCGTCGAAGGCCGAACGACCATAAATGAAATTTGCTCTATTTTCTTCCCTGCCACGTCCTTTGATGTAATTAAAGAAAAAGGTAAAACAAGATGGTTACTTTGTCAATATAACTTATTATTATTTTTGCTTTCTACTTTTTGGAATTACACTAAATTTATTATTATTGTTGTTGTACTTTCTACGGTCGCAAATGGTTTATCTTGCTTTAAATTACGAATTTCTACTTATATATGCTATATTTTGAACCTAATCATCATTATTGGAAAGAAAATGACATTGTATAGCCGCTATCAAAATATTAGCCAAAAAATATATATTTTTTGTATATGTACATTCTGTATGCTATATACAAAAGTTATACAAATTTTATATACCTTTTTGACTGCCGAATATAAATAGTTTCTTGCGCGAGCTAAAAGTGATAAATACCCCATTATTGGAGAGGTTATGATTTAACTACATACTCTATACATAATTATCAATTATATACAAAGTAATGGTTTAGCCTCCTATCTTTCCCATTTTCTTTTCATCTTTCCCATTTTCTCCACCCCTCTTTCTCTTTCTCAAGTTTCCCAAATTTTTACCACTCTAATACCTCATATCATTCTCATAATTCTCTAAATCCCTTCATATCTTTTCTTCGTATAGTTATATAACTCGAGAAGTCTTTATATTCTTTCTTAAATTTGTCTCGAGCCAAACTCCATCACATAAACTGAACTATAGGAAATATTATTTATTTGAAGTAGAAAAAAATTAACATATGCAATTGCAATCACCCGTTTCTCTGTTTTGGTCTCTTTATGGGGTGTGCATTGTTAGAAAAATAATGTGATGAAATAATCTGACTCTGATAGTGTAAACATTGTCCTTAAGAAATTTAAGCTTCTCACTTTGTTACTGTAGGGATAATAGCAGAATTCCTCCAGGATTTTACAAAGCCACTAAAATTCAAGTTTCAGCAATTAAGTCGAATTTCCCATAAGAATAGAATATTTGTTAGTTATAGAAAATAAGTAGATGAGAAAGAGATGAAATCTGAAGTTGTACATCATTTTGGAGGGGATATGGGTATTATGGCTGCTTATTGGCCGGATCATGCAGTTATTTACTCTTAACGGTTCGGCTTATCGGTTATCGGCTTTTAAATGTATTAATCTGCTAGCCACCCGATAAGATATCGGGCGGATTGGTATCGGTTTAGCTATTATCGGGCGGTTATCGGTTTAGATTGTGCTTTTTTAATTAGTAAATCGTGTAATAAACCGAAGTAAAAAATCTAAGACACGCAGAGAGATATCATTTCAGATTTGCACGAGTTCCAGCAACAGAACGTTTGAGACCTTTCTTCAATATAAAACTCGTTCTAGTGAACAAGCTTGATACCATTGAAACATGCTTAATACTTTTCATCAATAATATATCCAAATTTCTCTATTGAAATACACAAGAGAGGAATAACCAAATAAAAACAAAAATAGAGGGGGTAAACTTAAAAGAAACAACATCCAAGAATAAATAAAGCAGCAACTAGACACTCCATTAGCGGATATGAAGATACTTATAAGTAATGGCATTCAAATATCCTGTCAAACAAAGTAAAAAAAAAAAAAGGAATTAGATACTATTCTGCCTAAATACTAGTAATATATTGTATGAACTTTAGAATATCTTCTCAGCAAACTGATATAATCTTCAAGTTGTAATTAGATCTTAGTTGAATAAAGCTTGTACCCTATTGTCTTGAGAGTGAAGATAACTTCCACCAAAATAATTTTTGACAGTCTTCTAAGAAAATCAGGTATTCGAACTTGATAAACATAAACAATGTGATGTGAAGGCGGGCAATAGAGGTTCCAAGAACTAGAAGATACTATGTTTAAAATGTTACGACTCCTTTTAAATAGGAACAACATAACTGAAGATTGGCAATAGAAATTACTCAGAAAACCAAATATGCAGAGAACATAGCATGCTTCAGTTTGATACTATAACAGGAGGTCTATATTACACAGGACAATGTGAGAAAAAAAGTCTCAACCTATGCAGCTCCTTAAATTTTTTGGATGATGTAGATCATATTTTTGAATTTTCTCACCTCCTTAAACTCTGTAAAAGAGCTGTATCAAGTTTTTGGATTTTTGTAAACTTTGTAAATTAGATTTTTGGAGATACAATATCTTAACATAACACAATTAGCAGATTATAGAAAAGATGCACATCCATAATTCAAATTCTTACCAGATATATTAACACCACATGTCAATTACGGAAGAGTCTTTTCTATCGCTAGCTAAATCTGAAGAAAAAAATTAAAATAATGAGTCGTGCGATAAATATAAGCATATCCACAACACTTATATACAACAAATATAGTAACGATATTATTACCTTGTTCAAGCTGCTCGATTTTATCAAGATCTGCCTCAACACTAATAGGCTATTTTAATTTATTTCGAAGCTAATCTTGAAGATACACTAGAGTTTGCACCAATTTAGGAGTTAATGAACTCCTAAATGAATCAAGAAGACCTCTCCCGGTACTAAACGCACATTCAGATGCCACACTTGAAACCAGAACAACTAATACATCACGAGCCATCTCCGCAAGAACAGGAAATCTAACTGAGTTCAATTTCCACCAGAGAAGAACATCAAATTCTTTAGTGTCATCCTTAGTTTTTTCTCCAAAATATTTATTTAACTCTGTTCTAGTATCCACACCTCCACTCCCACTTTTATATATTTTTTATATCTTGCATGAGTGATTCTAAATGTCCTGTATTTTGGTTGCTTACTTGACTACCAGAAAGCCCGAAAGTAGAAGTGTCCAATGAAGATGTCATGACCCCAAATCCACTAGCCGTGATGATACCTAACCCAACCCGCTAGGTAAGCTAATTAACCACTAATCAGTTCCAATAATAATTAATAAAGCGATTAAGTAAAGAAATATCTGGATCTTATACATTCCCCAAGGACTGGTTGTACAAATCATGAGCTTCTAAGAATAGAATTTACAAGCTGAAATGAAATAAATACATAGTTTGTTTGAAAAGTACATAAATAGAATTTTATATATCTAAGGCTACCACGAACAAAAGGCAGCTACCACCGGGACGCATATACATCTTCAAATCCAGCTCCCGTCGGTCTCAGCAACGTCAGTAGCCAACATCTGCACGCGAGGTGAAGAAGTGTAGTATGAGTATAACTGACCCCATGTACTCAATAAGTAACAAACCTAACCATAGGTTGAAAGTAGTGACGAGATGGAACAAAGGTCAAAGTCCAACTTCCATAACAAACACAGTTCATAACAGCATAGTACAAGTAATAAACGAGGTATCTCAGAAATAAAACGCTCAGTTCGTTCACAGTTCCCGAAAAATAGGCATACTTTTCAAGTATCTCAGTAAAAACCCAAATCTTTTATCGAAAATACCAAAAAATACAAGTAAGTTTGAAAACTGTGATTTTTTCCAAAATTCCTTTCAACAATAAGTAAGATATTTCATTTTCAGATAGCATGGGGAAAATACGTCTCTATGCCTACATGTCAATATATAGGTAGAATCATAAATGTCCCCAAAATTGGGTAGTAGAAGGAAATGCACCTCTATGCATGTATCTCAAGTACGCATGTCAAATGCAATACATCTCGATGATGAGCTCATGTACTCACACTCTCAGAGTACCCAATTTCACTGTCTCGCAATCTCTCTCACTATGCTCAGCACACTCAATCACTCAGCATTGTACAATACCCGCTGCGGCGTGCAACCCGATCCATATTTATAGTCGACTATGCTCACTGGAGGTGTGCAGACTCCGGAGGGGCTCCTTTCAGCCCAAGCGCTATAATTCGCACGAACAACTCACGTGCTGCACGGACAACTCACGTGTTGCGCGGACAACTCACATGACATAATATCAATATCTGGATTCACACGGACAACTCACGTGCTGCACGGACAACTCATGTGCTATAGTATCAATATCTGGATCCGCACGGATAACTCACGTGCTGCACAGATAACTCACGTGCTATAGTAACAATATCCTCACAAACAGGCTCCCGGCCTCACTCGGTCATCAGTCTCTCCAGCCTCACTCACGAGCTCACAATGTCGTGAAACTAGCCCGACAACAATGATATGATGTATCAATAAATAGCAACTGAGACTGAGATATGATATGAATGCATGAATATGACTGAGAATGAAATATAAATGAGATCAGTGAAATAACAGCAAGAAACGACCACTATGGGTCCTGGCAATTTCGTCATAAAGCCTAAACATGGTATCTAACATGATTGACAACTCAATTACTTATCACATGGTGAAAACACGGGACATTAACAAAGTAGGACCACTATACGGTGCCATAGAAGCAACAAAGTCCCAATTCACATGGTGCACGCCCGTCACCTAGCATGTGCGCCACCTCAACACAAATCACATAACACGTATTTCAGGGTTTCATACCCTCAGCTCCAAGATTAGAAGAGTTACTTACCTCGAACAAGCCAATACCAATGCCGAGCAAGCCAAATGATGCTCCAAAGATTCCATCATGCGCGTTACGACCTCCAAACGGCTCGAAACTAACCAAAAATAACTCAAATACATCAAACAATGCTAAAGGAACCAATCCCCATCGAAAAAGATCAAATCTTGAATCAAAAGCCCAAAGGCCAAAACCCAACTTGGGCCCGTACCTCGAAACCCGACAAAACTTAAAAAATCCAACAACCCATTCAATTATGACTCCAACCATACTAGTTTCACTCAAATCCGACTCCAATTCGATGTTGAAAACTCAAAAATTCATATTATGAAACTTTAGGCCAAAACCCCCAATTTTCTCTATAGAATTCACAATCCGATTTCCAAAAACGAAGGTAGATTTGTGATATAAGATCAAAAATGAGTAGATAACACTTACCCCAAGTTGTGTGAAAAATCTCCTCTCCAAAGTCGCCCAATCCGAGATCCAAAATCCGAAAATGAAGATAGAAACCAAAGACCTCGAATTATAGGTTTTGCCCAGCGATTTTCGCATTTGAGGACAATTCGTCGCATCTATGAACACCGCTTTTGCGGTAAAAACTTTACGTTTGCGAAAATATCCTTGCCCGGTAACTCCCGCACCTGTGGATATCAAATTATGCTTCTGCGAAGATTTTTGCACCTGCGCTTCCAATCTCACATCTGCGCGCACGCATATGCGCTAAAATCCGCTTCTGCGGTCCTCCTCACCCAGCCTCTTCTCACTTCTGTGACTCCACTGACGCTTTTGTGACCATCACACCTGCGCAAAACCAGCCGCATGTGTGATCACACCAGAACCAACAGCCTTCAACAATGCACTATGCATCGAAAGTGATCCAAACCTCGTCCGAAAATCATCCGAGCCCCTCGGGACCCTGTCCGAATATAGAAACAAGTCCAATAACATAACACAGACCTACTCGAGGCCTCAAATCATGCATAACAACATCAAAATGATGAATCTCACCTCAAATCGAACTTAATGAACTTTGAACTTCAAACTTCCACAACTGATGCCGAAACCTATCAAATCACGTTCGATTGACCTCAAATTTTGCACACAAGTCCCAAATGACATAAAGAAACCATTCCAATTCCCGGAATCACAATCTGAATCCTATATCAAAAAGTTCAGTCCCGGTTAAATTTTTCAAAAATTTAATTTTTACCATTTTAAGCCAAATTCAACTACGGACCTCCGAATCTCAATCCGGACACGCTCCTAAGTCCAAAATTACCCAACGGAGCTAACAGAACCATCAAAACTCTATTCTGGGTTCAAATTCACAAAAGTCAAACTTGGTCAACTCTCCCATAAAGCGTCAATCCTGAAATCCATTCTTCTAATTCGATTCCGAATAACCTGAAAATCAAAAATCGATGATTCACATAAGTCATAGTACATCATACGAAGGTACTCATGCCCGTAAACTACCGAACGAAGTGCAAATGCTCAAAATGACCGATTGGGTTGTTACAGAAGAACAATCTAAAGATGAAGCAAGCACGACACCTTTTGAGTTGGACTTTACATACTCACTAAAAAGTGAAGTCATCTGCTTCTTCACTTCTGCTTGTATAGTTTCCCCCAGATCTTCCCCAAACATCTTTACAAGTTCATAGCCAACTGATTCGAGCTTTTAACGTGGATCCAAAATATATGAGATGATAATTATCTTGTTCATTTTTCCTGGATCACCCCAATACTTATCAAACTTTCTTTCATCTTCTTTGCCATTTCACTTAAAATTGTATCTTTATTTGTTATTAATTGCTTCAAATAAACAGCAACCACACAAATTTCAAGAAAATGAATATTCGATGAAACATAACGTGATCCAGATATTTTCAAAGTAAGAAGATAGAAGATGTCAAGAAACTTTGTAATTATTTTTACATTCTCCCAATCACTACTCAAAAGTTCACATGTAGGAATTCCAATTTCAACATAAGATGCTCAAGATAATGTCTCAAGCCAATTTCACTAGAAGCATAATGTGAAAATGCACTTTCAAATTCAACAGCCTTGTGCAACATCAAGTAGGTAGAATTCTACCTAGTTAGAACATCCAAGCATAAAGGTTTTACAATTTAGTTGCTCATCATCAAAACATTCTTGAAACTATTTCAACCCTGCAGGAGATTGCCTAACATATCTAACTGCATGCCTAACATGTACAATAGACATTGAAGATTCTTTTAAACCATCCTGGACCACAAGATTCATGATGTGAGCCATACATCTCACGTGAAGGTGATTACCGTTCATCAAATTAGTTTCCATTTTTGTTAATTGCTTAGACAATTCTTTTACTGTCACATCATTGGAGCTTGCATTATCAACTGTGACAGTGAAGATCTTATTTATCCCCCACTCACGTAAGCACCTACCAATACCATTTGCCATATCTTCGCCTTTATGACTAACAATAGGACAAAAATTAATTATAGGCCGTGATGGCACCCAACACCGTTGCTAGGTAAGCCAACAATGAACAATCTAGTGATTTCCATTTTTAATAAGTTTTTCAAACAGCTAAATTTCCTTAAATTTAAAGAATTTAACAAATAACGAAATTTAAAGTGAGCAAAACGAAACCAGCTAAATGAAATCATAATCGTAGAAATACAACCCAAAATCATAAATCTACTAGTGTGTGCCAAGACTCGGTATCACAAGTATATGGGCTACTAGTAGAATATACAAAAGAATTCTAATCTACTGTCTGAAATGGAATAGACAGAACAAATAAACAAAAGAAAGACCCTGGCTGCTGCAGAACGGCTCACAAGGGCAGCTCACCATGTAAACTCGTAGCGGGGATCAAGTATACGCACCAGACTGGTAACCAGATGTACCTGCCTCATATCTACTCAATCAAGTGCAGAAGTGTAGTGTGAATATAAAAACAGCATGTACCCAGTAAGTATCAAGTCTAACCTCGAAGAAATAGTGACGAGGGTCGACTTTGACACTTACTATGGGCCAACAATGATATATCAAATTTTATACTAAGCATGAATTTCATGAACAATACTAAAAGCTCAATGTCAGAAAATAGTAAATCCTTCTTTCGCAAATATTAAATCCCAAGTTTTGTTTAATTATTTAACAGCTTGTATTTCGAGGCATTTTAAGCAATATAAATCATGAATAGTTCCAAAGATTTCCATGCGCATATTATGCCGAGGTCGTACGGCCTGATCCAACATAATATTTAAACTATGCACTGCCGAGGGTCGAATGACACAAACCATAGATGCATCTATCTGCTACCGAGGCATTCGGCCAGCTCCACAAATAGAAAATATTTCAAATAACACACAAATCCTCATTTATAGCCAAGTGTTCCATTTGCAAATTTAAGTAAATGAATTTAACCTTTTACAATTCTTTTATCAACTTCCAATATGACTTAAGCAATTAACTCAACAAGTAGGAGTACAAACATTTCAAGTATAGCATGGTATAGGTCCTAGGCTACCCGGACAATAGCATAACTAGTAGCTACATACGGACTCTCGTCATCTCGTACATACGTATCCCCCACACGTAGGATCACATATTAGTTATAATTTACCTATGAGGTTAATTCCCTCTTACAAGGTTAGAAAAGAGACTTACCTCGTCTCAAGGCCTACTTTTCGGTCCAAGATTTGTGCCCAAACCCTCGATTTGGCGCCAAACGACTCGAAATTAGTCAAATGTTATATAAAATAATTAATACATGCATAAAAGTTCATGCCCTAACTATCAAAGTGATTTTCCAAGCCTATTTGCAAAAATCTTATAACTCACCCCAGCCCACGTGCCCGGATTAAAAAATTGTTTGAAAAAAGTTGTTACCAATAACCTTATGAACTCAAATACATGATTTTTACTAAATTACATAACTAATTTCGTGGTTAAATCTCATTTTATCAAAAATATTGATTTTCACCTAAACCCATGATTTTGTTTTCTAATTTACATGTTATTACCTACCCTAAATCTATGTATTTAACTCAAGATTGGTAGAAATCACTTACCTCCAAGTGCTAGGTGAAATCCCCTCCTTAAGAGCTCTCAAATTACCCAAGAGTGAAAGACAAATGTGATAAAAATGGCCTAAGTCCCGTATTATATGAACCCTCACTTCCCAGCGATTTTCGCACCTGCGGCAAATGCCTCGCAGGTGCATTTTCCCCTCACCTAGCCTTACTTCGCATCTGCGGACAGAAGGGGCCGCTTCTGCTAGCCTAGCCATACGTACGAGCACATCTCTTGCACCTGCGGTCACACAAGTGCGCCCAATCTTCCTCATTTGCGGTTCCTGGGTTGCCCTTGATTTTTCGCTTCTCCGGCTTGTGGCTCGCATCTGCGAGCCCTCACCTGCTGCTGGCCAAGCGCAGGTGCGATTATGACAGATCTAGGAGCTTCAGTTGTTGCTCCAAGCTCCCAACTTGGTCCAAGCCTCGTCCGATCGACACTCGGGATGCCCGGGCACTGCCCGAACATTCCAGCATGTTTGAAATCATAAAACGGACTCGCTCGAACTCTCGGAACACCCGAAACAATATTAAAACTAAGAATCACACCTCAAAATTCATTGAATCAAACTTATAAACTTCAAGTTCTTCAATTTACTCCAAATGTGCCGAAACGTACTTAAACTACCCGGATTGACACCAAAATTTGCGTGCAAGTCTTAAATGACATTACAGAACTATTCCCGATCTCAAAATTCTGTTTGGACCTCGATATCAGCAAAATCCACTCCAAAACAAATTTAAAGATGGACTCCCGATAGACTGGGAGGTAAAGCAAGCTCATAAGCAACCTCCCCAACTCGCCTCAACACATCAAATGGGCCTATAAACCTTGGGCTCAACTTGACCTTCTTTCCGAATCTCATAATCCCCTTTATCGGCGAGACTTTCAAAAGAACCTTCTTGCCTACCATAAACGATAAATCACGCGCCTTCTGATCCGCGTAACTCTTTTTTCGGTACTGAGCTGTGCGAAGCAGCTCCTGAATCAACCTTACCTTTTCCAAGGCATCCTTCACCAAATCAGTCCCATACAACCTAGCCTCGCGGGGCTCAAACCACCCAATGGGAGAACGACACCGTCGACCATATAAAGCCTCGAATGGAGCCATCTCGATGCTGGAATAATAACTGTTGTTGTAAGCAAACTCGGCCAAGGGCAAGAATCTATCCCACTACCCTCCAAAGTCAATCATACATTCTCTGAGCATGTCCTCCAATAACTGAATTGTCCGCTCCGACTAACCGTCGGTCTGCGGATGAAATGCTGTGCTGAGCTCTACGCGGGTCCCCAACTCACTCTGTACCGCTCTCCAAAAATGTGATGTAAACTGAGGACCTCTGCCTGAAATGATGGAAATGGGCACACCATGCAGCCGAACTAACTCTTGGATATAAATTTGGGTCAATCTCTCTAAAGTATATGTAGTCATCACAGGAATAAAGTGTGCCGACTTGGTCAATCTGTCTACAATGACCCAAACTGCATCAAACCTCCGCAAGGTCCATGGTAACCCAACTACAAAGTCCATAGTGATGCGCTCCCACTTCCACTCGGGTATAGTCATCTGCTGGAGTAGGCCTCCTGGCCTCTGGTGCTCATACTTAACCTGCTGGCAATTTAGGTATTTAGCTACATACTCAACTATGTCTTTCTTCATCCGCCGCCACCAAAAATGCTGCTTCAGGTCGCGATACATCTTCGTAGCACCTGGGTGAATGAAATATCGAGAACTGTGCGCCTCTTCTAGAATCCCCTCTCTCAGGTAATCGACATTAGGAACACATAGACAACCCTGGAGTCGCATAACACCATCCTCGCCAATAGAAACCTATTTGGAACTACAATGTAGTATCGTCTCTATGAGAACTAAAAGGTGCGGGTCATCAAACTGTCAAGCCTTGATCTGCTCCAATAGTGAATACTAGGCAACGACGTAAGCAAAAACTCGGTTAGCCAAAGACTGAATGTCCAAGTCTAGTGGCCTCTCCTCTGCTAAAATGAATTCCAAGCTACCCATACACTCTGCCTTTCTGCTCAAGGCATCTGCGACCACATTCGCCTTACCCGGATGATAAAGTTATGTCATAATCCTTCAGCAACTCAAGCCATCTGTGCTACCTCAAATTGAGATACTTTTAGTTGAACAAATGCTGCAAGCTGCGATGATCAGTATAAACCTCACATGACACCACATAAAGGTAATGCCTCCAGATCTTAAGAGCATGAAAAATCACGGCTAACTTTAGGTCATGCACAGGGTAATTCTTCTCATGAATCTTCAGCTGACGCGAAGCATATGGAATAACTCGCTCATCCGGCATCAGTACACAGCCCAAACCAACGTGTGAAGCATCACAATAAACTGTATACATCCCCGAACTGAAAGGCAACACTAGAATCGGTGCTACAGTCAAATCTGTCTTGAGATTCTGAAAGCTCGCCTCACAATCCTCGGACCAACGGAACAGAGCACCATTTTAGGTCAATCTAGTCAAAGGTGCTGCAATAGATGAAAATCCTGCCACAAACCGGCGATAATAACCTGTTATTCCCAAGAAACTCCTGATCTCAGTTGCCGAAGTGGGATGAGGCCAACTCTAAACTGCCTCAATCTTCTTGGTATCCACCCTAATACCATTGCCTGATACAACATGCCCCAAAAATGCCACGGAATCTAACCAAAATTCACACTTGGAGAACTTAGCATATAGTTTCTGTTCCCGCAAGGTCTGAAGCAGCACTTTCAAATGTTGCTCGTTCTCCTCCATGCTATGTGAGTAAATCAAGATGTCATCAATGAAGACAATAACAAAGGAATCAATATAAGGCCTGAACACCCTGTTCATCAAATCCATAAATGCCGCTGGGGCTTTGGTTAAGCCGAAGGACATCACTAGAAACTCATAATGGCCATATCTAGTACGGAAGGCAGTCTTTAGAACAACTGAGTCTCGAATATTCAACTGATGATATCACGATCTCAAGTCGATCTTAGAAAACACCCTAGCACCGTGCAATTGTTCAAACAAATCATCAATACGCGGCAACAGGTACTTGTTCTTAGTGGTGACTTTGTTCAACTAGCGGTAATCAATGCACATCCGCATAGTCCCATTTTTCTTCTTTACAAATAATACCGGTGCACCCCAAGGTGATACACTTGGCCTGACGAACCCCTTTGCTAGTAACTCCTCCAGTTGTTCCTTCAACTCCTTCAATTCTTTCGGAGCCATTCGGTACAGTGGGATAGATATAGGCTGAGTGCCTGGAGCCAAGTCAATACAGAAATCAATATCACGATCTGGTGGCATGCCTGGGAGGTCAGAGGGAAACATATGGCCAAACTCCCGAACTACTGGCACTAAATCAATCGTTAGAGACTCTATGGTAGTATCCCGAACATAGGCTAGATAATCCAGGCAACCCTTCCCGACCATGTGCCGAGCCTTCATAAAAGATATAACTCGACTAGATCTACTGACAGATGAACCCTTCCACTCCAACCTCTGTAACTCTGGCATCGCTAAGGTAACAGTCTTGGCAATGGCAGTCAAGGATGGCGTGATATGAAGATAGCCAATCCATGCCCAGGATGACCTTAAAATCGGTCATATCAAGCAACAGAAGATCTGCCCTAGTATCATATCCATAAAATGTAACCACACAAGACCGATAGATCCGATCCAGAATAATAGAATTGCCCGCATGAGTGGACACATAAACAGGAGTATCCAAGGACTCATGAGGAATATCCAGAAAATGAGCTAACAGGGATGACACATACAAATAGGTAGATCCTGGATCAAATAATACTGAAGCATCCCTACCGCAGACAGAGATAATACCTGTGATCACGGCATCTGAGGCCACTACATATGGTCTGGACGGAAAAGCATAAAATATGGCTGGAGTGCCACATGGCTGGCCTTTGCCTACTTGACCTCCACCTCTGGGACGAACTTTACCCACCTTCCTTCGCCATCTGGGTGGCCGGGCGGCTGGTACGGCTACTGGAGCTGAAATCATGGGCTGCTGGCCCTGATGCACTGCCTTGCCTTGAAGCCTAGGGCAAAATCTCTGCTCATGACTAAGATCCCCGCACTCAAAACAGCCTCTCGACGCGGTGATCTGCTGCCTTAAAGTCTGACCCTGATGGCCTGAATACCCACCGGAAGAACCCTGAATAGCATGTGGGCGATATAAACTCTTTGGCATGGCACTGAAGTAAGCACTAGAAGAACCCTGATGACCGGAGTACCCACTGGAAAGACCCTGAACAACTAGCGGTCGGTAAGAAATCTCTGGCATAGCGCTGCAATAGGGTTGCGCTGGAGCACCCCGTGGATACGACGGTGCTGGATATGGGGGCCTACTGGGCTGACCCCTCATGAACTGACCTTTGCTCCCAGTTGGTGCACCTCTGAACTCCCCAGAGTAACAGACTCTTTTTTTTTGTTGCATCTTCTCCCTACCTCAGCACTCACTACGCCTCAGTAGGAAGTATCATCAGTGCATGGCGAGACAACTCAGAGAATCTTGCCTCATAACCGGTCACAGACAACTGACCCTGCTGGAGCTGATCAAACTGAAACCGCAAATCTTCCCTCTAAGAGGGTGGAATATACCTGTCCAAGAATAGGTGTGTGAACTGGTCCCAAGTCATGTGAGGAGAATCTGCTGGTCTACCAAGAAGGCAAGACTGCCACTACCTACGTGCTCTGCCCTCCAACTAAAGGTAGTGAAATCCACCCTGTGAGACTCCAATATCCCCAGGTTGTGCAGTCTGTCCCTGCACCTATCAATAACGTCCTGAGGATTCTAGTGTTGCTCACCCCCAAATACCGGAGGGTGAAGCCTAGTCCATATATCTAAAAGCTTATGCGGCTCGCCGGTCGCAGTTAGTCTAGGCTCAGGTACAACTGCTGCGACTGGCTGGGCTCCGCCCATGGGGAGAGTTCCCGGGGTATGATATATAACGGCTGCATGCCCAGGAGCCTGAGCGGTAGGGGTCTGTGCTCCCCCTTCTACCTTAGAGGTGATAGCATCCGCTGGAAATAAATCAGCCTGAGTCATAGTGTCCATGAACCGCAGCATACGACCCATGAACTCCTGAAAGCCCGGTGTTGACATAAAATCTACCGGGACTGGCTCTGCAGCGGGCACCTCGCCTTGCTCCTCAATGATGGGATCCTCCACTAGATCCGCTGGTGATGTAACTGGGGCGGATCTAGGGTGGCTCTGAGACATCCTCGTCCCCTACCTCGGGCCGATGCCCTCCCCCGGCCTCTGCCTCGGCTTTTAGCAACTCCTCCCGGGTTTGGAACGTTCGTCGTACGTGTTCTCATCATCTGTCAGAGAATGAGAGAAAAGAACTTAGTATACCATCAACTGCACGATAGGAGATGAATAAAGAGTAGTTTCCTAACACCCTATAGCCTCTCAAAGATAAGTACGGACGTCTTCGCACCGATACGCAAGACTCTATTAAGTCTGCCCATAACTTGTGAGACCTACGTGAACCTAGTGCTCTGATACCATATTGTCACGACCCAATTCTGGTTTAGGCCATGATGGCTCCCAACACCGTTGCTAGGCAAGCCGACAGTGAACAATCTAGTGATTTCCATTTTTAATAAGTTTGTTAAACAACTAACTTTCCTTAAATTTAAAGAATTTAACAAATAACGGAGTTTAAAGTGAGAAAAACGAAAGCAGCTAAATGAAATCATAATCGTAGAAATACAACCCAAAATCATAAGTCTACTAGTGTGTGCCAAGACCCAGTGTCACAAGTATATTGGCTACTAGTAGAATATACAAAAGAATTCTAATCTACTGTCTGATATGAAATAGACAAAATAAATAAACAAAAGAAAGACTATGGCTGCAGAACCGCTCGGAAGGGTAGCTCACCGTGTAGTTTCGTAGCGGGGATCAAATATGTACATTGGACTGGTGACCAGATGTACCTACCTCAGATCTTGCACAATCAAGTGCAGAAGTGTAGCGTGAGTACATAAACAACATGTACCCAGTAAGTATCCAGTCTAACTTAGAAGAAGTAGTCACGAGGGGTCGACTTTGACACTTACTATGGTCCAACAATGATATATCAAATTTTATGCTAAGGATGAATTTCATGAACAATACTAAAAGCTCAATGTCAGTAAATAGTAAATCCTTCTTTCGCAAATATTAAATCCCAAGTTTTATTTCGTCATTTAACAGCTTGAATTTCGAGGTATTTTAAGCAATATAAATCATAAATAGTTTCAAAGATTTTCATGCGCATATTATGCCGAGGTCGTACAGACCGATCTAACATAATATTTAAACGGTGCACTGCCGAGGGTCAAACGGCACAAACCATATATGCATCTATCTTCTACCGAGGTGTTCGACCCGCTCCACAAATATAAAACATTTTAAATAACACACAAATCCTCATTTATAACCAAGTGTTCCATTTGCAACTTTAAGTAAATGAATTTAACCTTTTACAATTCTTTTATCAACTTCCAATATGACTTAATCAATTAACTCAACAAGTAGGAGTGCAAACATTTCAAGTATAGCATGGTATGGGTCCTAGGCTACCTGGACAATAGCATAATTAGTAGCTACGTACGGACTCTCGTCACCTAGTACGTACGTAGCCCCCACACGTAGGAGCACATATTAGTTATAATTGACCTATGGGGTTAATTCCCTCTTACAAGGTTAGAAAATAGACTTACCTCGTCTCAAGGCCTACTTTCCGGTCCAAGATTTTTGCCCAAACCCTCAATTTGGCGTTAAACGACTCGAAACTAGTCAAATGTTATATAAAATAATTAGTACATGCTTAAAAGTTTATGCCCTAACTATCAAAGTGATTTCCCAAGCCTATTTGCAAAAATCCTAAAACTCACCCACCCGACCCACGTGCTTGAATTCCGAAAATATTTGAAGAAAGTTGTTACTCATAACCTTATGAACTCAAATATATTATTTTTACTAAATTCCATAATTAATTTCGTGGTTAAATCTCATTTGATCAAAAACCTAGGTTTTCACCTAAACCCATTATTTTTTTCTAATTTACATGTTATTAGCTACCCTAAATTTATGTATTTAACTCAAGATTGGTAGAAATCACTTACCTCCAAGTACTAGGTGAAATCCCCTCCTTAAGAGCTCTCAAATCGCCCAAGAGTGAAAGACAAATGTGATAAAAATGGCCTAAGTCCCGTATTAAATGAACCCTCACTGCCAAGCAATTTTCGCACCTGCGAAAAATGCCTCGCAGGTGTGTTTTTCCCTCACCTAGCCTTACTCTACATCTGCGGACAGAAGGAGCCGCTTTTGCGAGCCTAGACGCACCTGCGACCACATCTCTCGCACCTGCGGGCACGCAGGTGCACCTAATCTTTCGCATATGCGGTTCCTAGGCTGCCCTCGATTTTTCGCTTCTGCGGCTCGTGGATCGCATCTGCAAGCCCGCACCTGCGGATGTCCAAGTGCAGGTGCGATTATGACAGATCTGGGAGCTTCGGTTGTTTCTCCAAGCTCCTAACTTGGTCCGAGCCTCGTCCGATCGACACTCGGGGACCCTGGGTCCCCGCCCGAACATACCAGTAAGTTTAAAAATCATAAAACAGACTCGCTCGAACTCTCGGAACACCCAAAACAACATTAAAACTAAGAATCGCTCCTCAAAACTCATTGAATCAAACTTATAAACTTCAAGTTCTTCAATGTACTCCAAACACGCCGAAACGTTATTAAACTACCCGGATTGACACCAAATTTTGCGTGCAAGTCTTATATGACATTACCAAACTATTCCCACTCTCGAAATTCTGTTTGGACCTCGATATCATCAAAACCCGCTCCAAACCAAATGTAAAGAACTTCTAAAACCTTCAAAGAACCAACCTTCACTATTAGGCGACAAAATGCACCCAGGTCATCCAAAATCCTATCCGAACATACAACCATGTCCGAAATCATCATAAAAACCTATTGGAACCGTCAAGTCCTGATTACGAGGTCGTTTACTCAAAATATTGACCGAAGTCAAATTTGACCTTTTTAGCCAACCTTCAGGAACCAAGTGTTCCAATTTCAACCCGAACTATTCTATATCCAAACTAACCATCTTGCAAGTCATAAAACAGTAAAAGCACGTACGAGAAGTCTTATTTAGGGAAACGGGATTCTAGAAAGTAAAATGACCGGTTGGGTCGTTACATGACTAACAATAGGACAAAAATTAATTATTCTCTTATGCATATTCCATTCACTATCAATCCAATAGGCAGTGGTGCACATGTAATTGATTTTTTTGTATAGATGTCTAGGTATCAATGGTAATACATACTCTTTATTTCGTTTCTATAAAAGACCTCTTCAACTTTTGCTTTTCTTCATTAAAACGATCAAAACAATTGCTAGTTACAGTACTACGGGAAGGGATCTGAAAATAAGGTTGCGTTATTTTCATAAGGGAGCTGAAAGAAAGCTCATAAACTATTACCATACGACATAACGTATTCATATACTCTTCTTGATCAAATTTTCAAGTAACAACAGCTACGTCACCCTGACTACCCCCCTCCCCCCCCAAAAAAAATAGATTGAAAGCCTAAATTTGATTATTTTTTATCAACAATAGCAGGGCGTTTAGGATACTTAAATATATGAGAAAGAAGTGTCGATGTACCGTCTTTGGTTTTAAAACAATACTCAATAAAGCAATAGTAATATTTTGCTTTTGTACTCCCTTCAGAAGTAATCATTTCTGTAAAATGATCTTACACAACATATCTTTGTTTTCTTTTTTGGTTATATTTGACTATGTTGTTTCAGCTTGACTTATTGCATTTGAATTAGAAGCCCCACTTTCACCCATCACCTTACCACTTTGTATATTTTCAGCCATGCTACGAGTCACTACAACAAGAAAAGAAAAGTAATGAAAACAACACAAGGCAGAGAAGACAACAATTGGAATGTCAATTTCAGAATAAATCTGAGTGATTGGAGATCCGTGAAATGACTGAATACTTTGAGATGCTCTATGATTTTAAAGGTGTAAACAACAGCGAGGATTGAATATTCTGAAGACATCAACAAGAAAAGAAACTTACCATTTGTTGCTTTGGGCTATGGCGAGAGGGAGAGGCAAGACGACGAGAAGGAGAGCCGAGACGACGAGTCGGGCAGTCGGCGAGACTCGAGAGTCGAGAGTCGAGAGGGAGATGCGAGAGGCTGGCCGTTGTGTTATGAATTGTTGTTGCTAAGAATTTTAGATGTTAGGACTTAGGGTTTCTAAAGTCTAAATGTCTAATAGAGTAATACTGAATTATTGATTACTGGTCCAGTACTGGAAATGGAAGTGTAGAAGGGCTTTTTATTATTTAATATATATATATATATATATATATATATATATTACATATATATTCTTAACGGGTTAACGGATTATCCGTTAACTAAATTAAATAATTCGTCCCCAAACCGATAAGCCGTTAATAAAAAAAATTCAATCCGTTCCCCATCCGTTAAACCGTTAACCTGATACCAATAAGCCATTAAGCCATTTTTGTGGTTCGATTTTCGATTTCGATTCGATTTTGAACACCCCTAATGGGTATTTATAATACCTAATAGACTCATCTCTTCATAAACCGTCACCTACTTTGAATTTTAAAAAATTGTTAAAAATATTTTTCTTGAAATTAATTTTAAAACATTTTTAATTAATTTATAAAATAATAAGTGACTTAAATATTAACTTCGGGCTACTTAATTGGCCCACAAGTGCTCAAGTGCTCAATCTTGACTATTAATAATATGGTCACATTATAATTTTCCTCCAAAATATCTTTTAAAATATTATAACTATACAAGGCAAAAATATGCTTTTAAATACTTCTTCCTTTCTTTATTTTTTCAACGAGGGACAAAACAACCTCTTAATTCTCAAATACTCCCATCAATCACCAAGTAATCTAACATGCATTATTATCAGGGTTTAACTTAAGCAACAAATCAAAAAAAATTAGAAATTCGTCTTTGTATTTTCGATTTTTGGATCAGTTTTAGTTATCAGTTCAATAATACAAGTTTATAGTGTCTTAATAATTACTTAATCTGAAGATACGTAATTAAGCTTGGATTAGTTTAAGCCAACAGTCAAACTCTAGGTAGCAATAATTAAATAAAAGTTCAGAATGTTTTAACAATGACTTATTAAATGAATGTAATTTAGTTTGTAGGAAGAAAATGAGAATGAAAGAGAGTTTCCGTGATGAAAAAAATGACCATGAAGAGATAGTAAAAAATATTCCAACCATTTATTTTTTGTAGCAGTATTTAATTAGGCACAAGGTTGTAGGAAAAACAAAAACTCTTAGAACTAATTACGGTCTTAAACATGCCACGCATGACATTTGACTATAAAAAAATATGTCGGAAAGATAAAATAAAAAGTTTAAAGTAAAAAATTACTTTTAAATATATAAAAGTGTCATTCTTTTTGGGATATACCGAAAAGTATGAAGGCAAAATAAAATGGAACAAAGAAATTACAAAATTAAAGAATAGAGTTATCGGTGAGATAGACATTATGAAATTAGCAAAACCAAAAAATGAAAAAGATAAAACACAAATTTCTATTAATGGGCACAAACGATATTGTTAGATTTAAAAAAACAAACAATGTGAAAAGATTATAGGTTAAGTGGAAAATGTCAAGAATTGTGAAAATACTGTGATTCATTTCGAACAATAACGCGTTTATACCGAATTATTTTATATTGTTCTACATAATATTTGGAGGGAAGATCGTGATTCATGCACTCCAGCCTATGTGTGTCTAGAGTTAAAAACGTGGATGCCAAACACTTGTTTTAGGGTGTGTTTGGTACGAAGGAAAATGCTTTCCATGGAAAATCTTTCATGGAAAATGCTTTCCTAGAAAATATTTCATGAAAAATGAGTAAATTTATTATTTATTTTCCCTTGTTTGGTTCGTGGGTGAACACCTTTTTCGGAAAATATTCTTTTTATTGTAATAGAGGGCAAGGGTCAAGGGATGGGACGGGGCCCATAGGGGTAAGTGGAACAAGGGTGCCTATAGGTTGAGAGTTGGACCGTAGAATATAGGGACATTGACGGGTAAGTCTATAGAGCTGGTGAAGATTCTCCAGAAAAGAAAGGTCAATATAGCTTGTGTTCAGGAGATTAGGTGGGTAGGATCGAAAACGAAGAATACCGACGGGTATAAGTTGTGGTGCACCGGAGGCGTGGAGGGCAAGAACGTAGAGGGTATTTTGGTGGGTAGGGAGCTTAGAGAGTCAGTGGTAGAGGTTAGGCATGTGAGTGACAGATTGATGGCGATTAAGTTAGTAGTTGGAAGGAGTACTTTGAATGTCATTAGTGCTTACGCGAATAGAGAAAGATATAAGGAAGCTAGGAGGGAGGCGAAAGTAGAGGTCACGGAGGCTAAGATGGTTGCGTTTGGGCGACTGAAAGAGCAATTGGGGGGGGGGGGGGGGTAAAGATGGGGACAAGAAGTTATTTCGACTGGCCAAAGAGAGAGAGAGGAAGGCTCGTGATTTGAAGCAAGTGAGGTGCATCAAAGACGAGGAAGGTCGTGTATTGATGGCAGTCGTACTTTCATAGACTTTTGAATGAAGAGGGAGATAGAAACATCGTGTTAGGGGAATTGGGGCACTCCGAGAGTCACCAAGACTTTAGGAACTGTGGGTGGAAGAGGTCGTGGGAGCAATGCGTAAGATGAACCAGGGCAAAGCGACTGAACCAGACGAGATTACAATAGGATTTTGGAGGTATGTGGGTAGAGCAGGTTGGGAGTGGCTGACTGAGCTATCTAATATTATTTTCAGGACGAAGAGGATGCCAGATGAGTGGAGGTGGAGTACGATGATCCCGTTGTACAATAACAAAGGGGAAATCCAGAATTGTAACAACTATAAAGGTATTAAGTTACTAAGTCATACCATGAAAGTTTGTGAGATGGTGGTGAAAGGGAGGGTAAAGAGGACGGTGTCAATAACTGAAAACCAGTTCGGGTTCATGCCGGGTCGTTCTACAACGGAAGCTATCCACCTTATCAGGAGGTTGGTGGAACAGTACAGAGATAAGAAGAGGAATTTGCACATGGTATTTATTGATCTAGAGAAGGCGTATGACAAGGTCCTAGGGACATTCTTTGGAGATGCCTGGAGGTGAAAGGTGTGCCAATATCTTATATTAGGGCGATAAAGGATTTGTATGATGGAGTTAAGACTCGGGTTAGGACTGTGGGAGGGGACTCAAAGCCTTTTCTGATGGTTATGGGGTTACACCAAAGATCTGCTCTTAGCCCGTTCTTATTTGCTCTGGTGATGGACGCACTGACACACCATATTCAAGGGAAGGTGCCATGGTGTAGGTTGTTCGCTGATGATATAGTTCTGATTGACGAGATGAGAGGTGGTGTGAATGAGAGACTGGAGGTATGAAGGCAGGCCCCGGAGTCTAAAGGTTTCAAGTTGAGTAGGACCAAGACGAAATATTTGGAGTGTAAGTTCAGCGAGGTGTCGGGGGAAATGGACATGGAGGTGACGCTTGACATGCAAGTCATCCCTAAGAGAGAGAGTTTCGAATACCTAGGGTCAATTATCCAGGGAGACGGGGAGATCGATAGGGATGTCACGCACCGTATCGGGGGGTGGATTAAATAAAGGTTAGCGTCTGGAGTCCTATGCGTCAAGAAGGTGCCACTGAAACTTAAAGGTAAGTTCTATAGAGCGGTGGTTAGACCGGCCATGTTGTATGGAGCTGAGTGTTGGCCAATCAAGAATTCTCATATCTAAAAGATGAAAGTAGCAAAAATAAGAATGTTGAAATGGATGTGTGGGCACACTAGGTTGGATAAGATTAGGAATGAAGATATTTGGGAGAGGGTGGGCGTGGCTCCCATGGATGTCAAGATGCGAGAAGCGAGGCTTAGATGGTACTGGAACGTGCGAAGGAAGAGCCTAGATGCCCTGGTTAGGAGGTGTGATGTCACGATCCAAAAATTCACTAGTCGTGATGACACCTAACCCAACCCATTAGGTAAGCCAATTTCCAACTATCCAATTCCAATGAAATTAATTAAAAGAAAATATCTAAAACCGATACATCTCCCCAAGAACTGGTAGTACAAATCATGAGCTTCTAAGAATATAGTATACAAAGCGGAAATGAAATAAATACATAGTCTGTTTGAATAATACATAAACAGAGCTTTTATAAATCTAAAGCTACCCTGAACAAGAAGCAACTACAACAGGAATGCAGGTACATCTTCAAATCCCGCAACCATCGAGCACAGCAACAACATCAGCCAACATCTGTACGCAATGTGCAGAAGTGTAGTATCAGTACAACCGACCCCATGTACTGAGTAAGTAACAAATCTAGCCATAGGTTGAAAGTAGTGACGAGCTTCTACCAAGGTCGGGTCCAAAACCAATAGTCCACAACAGTCCATAACAACAATAAGTAAATAATACCAGAAGTAACTCAAAGAATAAATGCTCAGCTAAATCATGACTTCTGATGTCTTTCAAGTACATCAATTAAAACCCAAATTGTTTACCGAAGTTATCAAAAATATGAATAAGTTTGAAAACAATAATTTTTCCCAAAATACTTTCAATAATAAATAATATGTTTTATTTTCTTTCCAGATAACCCGTGTAAAACAAATGCATCACTATGTCCATCTGTCAACATGTGTGAGAAATCATGAATAATGTGATACCGTACAACATGAGAAAAACACATCTCTATGCATATATGCCATGTGTGCATGTCAATGCAATGTATCTCAGAGATTGTACTCACACTCTCAGAGTACTCAATCTCACTGTCTCGCATTCTCTCCCACTATACTCAATCACTCAGCACTACACAATACTTGTTGCGGCGTGCAACCCGATCCCTGTTTATAGTCGACTGCGCTCACTGGGGGTGTACAGACTCATGAGGGGCTCCTACAACCTAAGCGCTATAAGCACGGACAACTCACGTGCTATAATATTATATTTGAATCCGCACGGACAACTCACGTGCTGCACGGCCAACTCACGTGCTATAGTAATATCTGGATCCGCACGGCCAATTCACGTGCTATAATAATATCTGGATCCGCACGGCCAACTCACGTGCTATAATAATATCTGGATCCGCACGTCCAACTCACGTGCAATAGTATAATATATAGATCCGCACGGCCAACTCACGTGCTATAGTATAATATATATAAAGCAAACATGGCATGTTGCGGCGTGTAGTCCGATCCCAAAAATATCCTCACAATCAGGCCCTCGGCTTCCCTCAGTCATCAATCTCTCTAGTCTCTCTTTCATGGGCTCACAATGTCATGAGAATAGCCCAAAAATAATGATATGATATATCAATAAATAACAACAGAGACTGAGATATGATATGCAACGAAATGAATATGACTGAGTATAAATTTTCATTTTAAAATAAATATTTCACCACAATATGACCTCTGTGGGTCCCAATAATACTAGCACATAGCCTCAACATGATTTTTAATATGCTTTTCAGTCCAATTTCTTTAACTCATAAAATCGCATGGAAAATTCCATAGTGCACGCCCACACGCCCGTCACCTATCATGTGCGTCACCTCCCAACAATTCACGAAATACATATATTCAGGGTTCATACCCTCAATTCCAAGATTAGAAGAGTTACTTACCTCAATCCAAGCAAATTCTTTATTTCAATAAACCTTTTCCTCATGATTCGGCCTCTGAACGTCTTGAATCTTAGTCAAAATAATTCGATACAATCAACACGAGGTATAGGAATCAATTCCATATGAAAATACTAATTTTTCATAAAAATTTAGAATTTAGCTCAAAAATTGCCTGTGGGGCCCACGTATCGAAACCTGACAAAAATTACAAAATTCGAACACCCGTTCCGATACGAGTCCAACCATACAAAAATTATAAAATTCCAACATCGGATTGACCTTCAAATCTTCATTTTATATTTTTGGAAAATTTTATAAAAATCTGATTTTTCTTTTATAAATTCACGGATTCATGATGTAAATGAATATGGAATCATGAAATATAATCAATATAGGATAAGGAACACTTATCCCCAATGTTTTCCCGTGAAAATCTCCCAATAATCGCCTACACCGAGCTCCATAAACTCAAAAATGAGTAAAAATGGCAAGAACCTCGTTTTATAGACCCTCAGCTGTTTCGGGCGTCACATGTAGCATGGCGCGCTGCCTGTGGCGCAGTTTCCAGCATCCCAAAATTCTCAGTACCAGGGCTAGCACCCCATGCTACCCTGGGCGCTCGCGGCGACGGAAAATCGGTCCTGACACGGAAATAGGCATAACTCTCTCATACGATGTCTGAATTCAACGATTCTTTTTGCTATGGTTCCGTAATTTCAATAAGGATCTAATAATTCAATAAAAACTGAAATTGAAACTTAATAAATTTTAAATCTTTCAACTTTCAAACTTCGCGCCGAAACATATCAAATTAATCTGGAATGAACTCAAATTTTGCGTACAAGTCATAAATGACATAACAAAGCTATTCCAATTTCCAGAATATGATTCTGACCCCGATATCAAAGTCAACTCCCCGGTCAAACTTTCAAACTTTAAATTTGTCATTTCAAGCCAAATTTAACTACTTACTTCAAAATAAATATCCGGGCACACTCCTAAATCCAAAATACCATACGGATCTATTGAAATTTTCAGAATTAAATTCCGAGGTCGTTTACATATAAGTCGATATTTGGTCACTATTTTCACTTAAGCTTTAAACCTTGGAACTAAGTGTTCCAATTCATTCCAAAAATTCACCAGACCCGAACCAATTGCCCCGGCAAGTCACACTATAACTGTAAAGTTCAATTTGAGCAGTAAATGGAGAAATGAGATTGTAATACTCAAAATGACCGATTGGGTCGTTACATGTGAACGGTTGACTTTGACAGGTACGAGAAGTGGTAGATGGCGGCCAAAGAAGTATTGGGGCGAGGTGATCAGGCAAGAGATGGCGCAACTTCAGATTTTTGAGGAAATGGCCCTAGATAGGGAGGTGTGGAGGTCGAGCGTTAGAGTTGTAGGTTAGGGATAGTTGAGCATTTTTCCAGCTAGTCTGATAGAATTTTGTCTAGGTCTGCTAGCGGTTGTTGTTCATCACACGAATTTTATTTCCAATATTTATTGTTTTTCAATTTTATTATTATTAACATACTCATTGTCCTTCCACTTATTTATTGTCTCTTACGGTGTTGATACAATTTGTCTGGTTTCTGTTGTTGTTACAATTCTTTTATCTCTGAGCCGAAGATCTCCCGAAAATAACCTCTCTACCCATGGGGTAGGGGTAAGGTCTGCGTATATTCTACCATCCCCAGACCCCACTAGTGGAATTACTACTGGGTTGATGTTGTTACTCTTTTGTTGTAATAAAAGAAAATACTTTTTACTACATTATTTTGTTGAAATGAAAGGAAATATTTCTTATATATCATAAAAAGAAAGTACTTTTTTTGTTAAAATAAAAAAAACATCGTGAAAAGAAAAATACTCATTTGTTCAAATAAAAAATATACTAGAAAAAAAGTACTATTAATAATATTTCTATTTAGGGTGGGACGGGGGCGGGGGCGGAGGTGGGCCGAGGGTGGGTTGGGGTTGGGGTGGGTGAGGGTGTAGGGGTGGGTTGCTAGGAGTTGGTGGGGATGGGGAATGCGGGAAGGTTGGAAAAGAGTTTTGGAAAATGTTTTCCCTTCTCTTGATAGGGAAAATATTTTCCTCCAATTAGAGAAAAATGATGAGTTCATGAGGAAAATGTCTTGCAGAGCATTTAAGCCAACCAAACATGGAAAAATTAAAAAATATTTTTCGGAAAATATTTTCTTTCGTACCAAACACACCCTAAAATTGATAAAATTCTGGATGTTATTAATAGGTATGCATCCATAAAAAAAAATTAAGTAATGATGTTAACACAACCTATATAATTTAAACATGATTTTATTGCTGAATTAGTGGATAAAACAAAAATAGATTTGACTTGATGAAGGTGTAACAGTGAGCAGTGTTTTAAAAGGCGTGGGCGTAAGGCGAGGCGTTTTACATATGCCTCAGCGAGGCGTAAGCCCCGAGGCATGGGGCGTAAGCCCCATAGGTATTTAATTTTTAATATTTTATAAAATAATATAATTACAGTAAATATTTATAAACATGTAAAATTGCATAAAAATTGAAGAAAACTATAAATATATAAAACTATATATATATATATATATATATATATATATATATATATATATATATATATATATATATAGATGTACTCCATCCCCATAAAAATCTAGTCAAAATAATCTATTATACGCTACTTAGAAGCACAAGTAACTTGAGTATAAAAGAATACAATTTTCTACATGGAGGAACAAAAAGAATGACTAATTTGCAAATTGAACTTTGAGCTTGCTGCTATGAAGGAGAATAGAGTTCTCTTTGTATTTGTAAATAACAAATTGAATATTCGTTGCTTTTGAGAAATATTAGCAGACAAGCGAACATGGTAAAGAATTGAGAAAAACCATGAATTAGGGCTTCAATCAATAAAAAATGTCTTGACTTTTAAATTTAATTAATTTCAGTTCCTTTTTAAAACTTTTGAGTAATTACCAAGCTGAATTTTGAGAATTTGGGTATTATATGAATGACTTATTCAACAAATTTTGTTTTAATTTAAAAAAGTCTCTGAGACTTACGTCTCACTAAAACAACACACCTCAAATGTCCGAGCGTACGTCCCGAATTGTTGGGCGTATGCCTCTTGAGACTTTCGCCCACATTATCGCCTCGGGGTATTTTGGTACACCTCGCCCTAGGACTCGCCCCAAAATGCCTTTTAAAATACTGATGCTACATCTAAGACTAAGCAGCTGATAGTTTTTGAGAGTGAAGATAGATAGATAGTTTCTTTTGCCATGTTCAAAATTATCCCTTTTCTTGTGAAAATAAGAAAGTATCTATAGAAGAAAAAACTAGGTTTAAGGCTTAAAGATTTAATGGGTTTGTACCAGCTATAGATTTCAAATCGAGGTTTTACCAAAATGGTGAGACTAATGTCTGCCATGCCATGGGAGAACAAAGAGAGAAAGATTATAGGAATTGGTAAGTTTCTGAAAAGGAAAAATGTCCAAATTTACCCTTTTACTTTCGGATATTGTCTACATCTAACATATGTTATATTATTCGGTCAAATTTACCCCTATCATTATACTATCCGATCAAATTTACCTCTACAATCAGCAAACTTTTAAAAATTACCCCTTAGTATGTCAGGTGACCCAGAATCTCCCAAGTCATTTTAATTAAGTCACTTATTCATCTTCTTGATTTACTATTTTCGAAATAATTGGCATTTACCTGCTTTCTTAATTGAAAAAATAAGAGAAAATAATTTTAACATAATATAACGGTTAGTAAACAAAGTATAATAAATTGAAGAATCTAAATTAGGTAGTTTGTCTAAATTCCAAAAGTATTTACAACATCTCAACTTTAATAAATTCGTTGCACCAAAGGTATGGAGACTTTTGCAAGTATTAGTGATAGAAGTTGAAGTTCTTTGGAGACTTTACATTGTCGAATTCAACTTTGCTTTAATCAAATTCCTACGCATTGTGCACTCTTAAGTTAGTCGATCGAACTCTATATTAACCAGACAATAACAAAGTATATTCGAATATATATGTATATACATGATGAGCAGATGGATATAATACAAAATAAATAGACCTACTGAATTATACGGTGTGTAATGGTTGAAAAATAAATAAAATTTTAAACTAATTCCAAACCCATTATCACAAGAAGAGAAGTGGGTGTAATGATAATTAAAAATATTCATGAATAATTTACATAGTTTAATAACTTTAACATTCATATCAATAGTAATTTCTGAAAATAGTGGAGCAAGAAAAATAACAAGTGATTTAAATAAAAGGAATTAGAGTGTGTATATATATATATATATTAGTGTGCTCCATCCCCATAAAACAACTAGTTTTCTATTATACGTTATTTACAAGTACAAGTAACTTGAGCCGAAAAGAATAAAGTTTTCTACATGCAGGAACAAAAAAGATGACTAACCTGCAATTTGAACTTTGAACTTGCTGCTATGAAAGAGAATGAAATTCTCTTTGTATTTTGTAAAAAAAAATTGAATATTCGTTACTTTTGGGAGATATTAGCAGACTAGTGGATACGATAAAGAATTGGGGAAGATCATAAATTAGGGCTTCAATCAATAAAAAAAAGTCTTGACTTTTAAATGTAATACATTTCAGTTCCTTTTTAAAACTTTTGAGAAATTAGAAGCTAACTTTTGAAAATTTGGGTATTATATGAAGGACTTATTCAACAAATTTTTTTTAATCTCTCGGGCTTACACCTCACAAGAAAAAACGCGCCTCAAACTCCCAGGCGTACGCCCCGAACACCCGACGTATGCCCGGAGTTGCTGGGTGTATGCCTCTTGAGATTTTTGCCCCACACCATCGTCTCAGGGCATTTTTGGTGCGCCTGTCCCAAGGCTCGCCCCGAAAACACCTTTTAAAACACCGAACTTAGCAAAACTCTCTAGTTATTTTTTACTGTTTAAAGGATGATGAATTAAAATAACATGAAAGATGACCAAAGTATAGATCCATCAACTATTCTACGGCAACGTAAATAAAGAAAATATAAATCACACGAATGAAAAGATATTAACCAAGCTGAGACTCAAGAATAAACTCTATAGAAGATTAAATATTCAAAAGAAAAAATCTAAATCATAAGAAAAGAAACATATTCAATACATTATAGTTTACTACACATAATCTGTAGAATACTTTGTGTCTTGCTAGTGAATATGATGGAAATAATTTAGTTTCAGTGGGAGTAGCATAATAGGTTTGAGAATTTGAATTTTGAGTTTAATTATTTGTTGGCTTGTAACCGTTTTCACAATTCCATGGCCCAGGGAAAATTTTAATACATTATTATTTTTAAACTTAATATATAAATATATTTTTCACATGTAAATTTATTCGATACTGTTCGGTATTTTTTCGGTTTATTTTTATAAAATAAAAATCCTACCCTAATTATTGGTACAATTATATATATATATATATATATATATATATATATATATATATATATATATATATAAAGCTATGATTTTATTAAAAGTAACCTAAAAACGATTTGGTACGGTACAATTTTTTAAATATCTATCTAGCACCCCTTTAATAGGTACAATTGAAGTGTCTAATAGAAAGATGAAAGATGCCCTAATTCAAAGTGGAAAACTACAAGAAGTAACCACTTACATTTGGCCTAATCGATAAAATTCCCCCATCAAACCTTTCAGACTAGACTATTCCATCTATGAGTGTTCGTCGATCGGTACAGTACGGTATTTAGACATTTCGGTTTGGTATTTTTGGTATTCGGTTTCTTAAAATGCTATACCAATACTGTACCGAATTAAATTCGGTATGATTCGATTTTTCTCCTTTCAGTTTCGATTTATTTGGTTTGGTAACTTCGGTTTATTCGATTTGAATACTAACAAGTGCATAAAGTCAGAGACTATAATATTCTTAATTAAAGTACTCAAAAGTACAAAACTAAAAACGCTTATTGACAAAAGTTTTGTCCAAAACCAGTAAATATCAACCTAGAGAGAGAAAACTGCACATAAAGGAATAAATTTGATCATTAGAAATGTCTTCGTATTTACTTAGAGTTAATTGATGAACTTAGAGAATAAAAGAGAGTAAAATTTTAGTTTTTTTTATATTTATATTATAATTAATAATATGTGTTTTGTGTAATATAATATATATTTCAGTACGGTATTGGTATTACAGTATCAGTACACATAGTCCCTAAATTTGAAGTTTAAGTTCTAAGTATTCACCGTAGTTTGAATTGTGTGAAGACGACTCCGGAATGGAGTTTGACGGTTCCAATAGTTCCGTAGGGTGATTTTGGTCTTAGGAGCGTGTCCGGACTGTGATTTGGAGGTTCGTAGTTGAATTAGGCTTGAAATGTCGAAAGTTGGATTTTTGAAAAGATTGAGCGGGAATGGATTTTTTGATATCAGGGTCGGATTCCGATTCCGAAAGTTGGAGTAGGTCCGTAATGTCAATTATGACTTGTGTTCAAAATTTGAGGTCAATCTGACTTGATTTGATAGGTTTCGGCATTAGATGTAGAAGTTTGAAAGTTTAAAGTTCATTATGCTTGAATCGATGCGCAATTCATATTTTTCGTGTTGTTTGATGTGATTTAAAGGCTCGACTAAGTTCATATTATGTTTTAGGACTAGTTTGTATAATTGGTTGAGGTTTCGGGGCCCTCGGGTGGATTCTGGGTAGTTAACGGATTGAATTTAGAGTAGAGTGAAATGTTGAAGTTGGGCATCTGCTGGTGTAATCGCACCTACGGAGCCCTTATTGCAGGTGAGAGCTCGCAGAAGCTAGCAATAGATCGCAGGTGCGACATGGAAGGGGCTTGGTCAATGGTCGTAGAAGTGGAAGTATTTCCGCAGATGCCAAGGCACATATGTGTGCGGGCCTCCGTAGAAGCGGAAAAGGGCAGGCTGAGTTGGAGTCGCAGAAGCCGGAGAGGGCTCGTAGAAGCGCACCCGCAGATGCGGGAGATTTGGCCAAAGGTGCGCGAGGGAGCGTAGCGTTTTCCACAGAAGCGGATGAGATACCGCAAAAGAGGTGCCACAGATGCGGCTAAGTGGACCGCAAAGCAAAACCCCTGGGCAGTGTTTAAAACCTAAGGGGTTCGAGATTTATTTCATTTTGGACTTTGCAAACTCGGTCTAGGGCGATTTTTGAGAGCATTTTCGAGGGATTTCTTGAGGTAAGCTACTTGTGAACATTTTTATTCAATATTATTCTTTCCCCACTGAATATTTCACCTAGTTTGTATGTATTTAAGGTGGAATTTGGGAGTTTGAGGCTAGAGATTTGAAGAGTTTAAATTAGGGATTTGAGTGGCGATTTGATGTCGGATTTTGATAAATTCGGTATGGTTGGACTCGTGGTCGAATGAGTGTTCGTAATTTGTGACTTTTACCGATTTCGAGACGTGGGCCCGGGTCGACATTTTGGGTTGAATCCTCAGTTCTTTGCTAAAGTCATAATTTCATTATTTAAATTTGTTTCTTGTAGTTATATTTATAGTATGAAATTATTTTAGCTAGATTCAAGCCGATCAGAGTTGAAAAATCGAGGGAAAGATATTCTTATTGACCGATTGAGCTTGGTTTGAGGTAAGTGACTTGTCTAACCTTGTGGGGGGGGGGGGGGAAATCCTCTTAAAATTTGGTACTGTTGTAATAATTTGTGGTGTGTGAGTGCCGTGTACACGAGGTGACGAGTGCGTACACGTGCTAAATATGAAAATTTCAGTTCTTGCTGAGTCCTTGGGAGTGACCTTGTTGTTAATCTCTATTTTCTATGTAGTAACCTTTTTGTAATTTCTCATTGTTAAATTTTTAGTCATTTCATTATATTATTATATCTTTTGCCTTGTTTCCTTTTTTATTCCAGTAGGGCCCTGACCTGACCTCGTCACTACTCTACTAAGGTTAGGCTTGGCACTTACTGGATACCGTTGTGGTGTACTCATGCTACTCTTCTGCACATCTTTTTGTGCAGATCCAGGTTGTTCTTACCAGGCCAGATACTAGTGAGATAGCATGTACGTGGAGACTTCAAAGTACATATGCCAATGTCCGCAGACCTCGGAGTCCCCATCTTTCCTTATTATGTTATTTTTCCTTTTTCTCTTTAAACTCTGATGTATAGAGACACTTAGTATTTCTCTTAGAAGCTTGTGACTTATTTTTACCAGGTTTTAGGAGTTGTAATTATTTAATTTGCAGTTCTTATTTATTTCAGCTGCTAATGATTGAGTTTCACATTTATATTTAGTTATTACACAAATTTTTAGGCCTGCATAGTCTTAGATACTAGGTTCCATCACGCCATCCTACGGAGGAAAATTAGAGTCGTGACATCTATCCAGCAAAATTTACCCCTACTATCAGTAAACATTTAAAAATTACCCATTGATCTGTATGGAGCACTTCATATTCTATTAAAATTTATATCCCGCAAGAGAATCCCAGATATTTCTAGACATTTTTTAAAGAAAATTCTATATAAAATCTTAAAAGTATATATAAAAATTATATATTTATATGGCGGGTTGGTTCGGATTTTTCTTACTCAATACCAAACCAAATCAAACCAAACCAAGTCGGGTTTTTTAATTGGTTTGGTTTGACTTTTCGATTTGGTGCGGTTTTTCGGTTCGGTTTGTACACCCCTACATATAAGTATTACATTCTACTTCTACTTGTGATTTTTAATTGACATTTAAAAAAATACCAAAAATTAACCGAATCGTATCGATACCGAAGAAAAACCGACATAACTAGAATGATTTCGAAAAGTTTATTTGGGAAAAAATTGATATGAATAAAGTTTTTACAAAATAATGGGCAGAACCTAACACTCCTATAAACACAAAATGGAGATATGGCAAAAAAAGTGTTCCTAACTTTTCTTAAGCGCGTGGATTGAGCGAAAATAATAATATTTGCTTATTTTTAAAAGAACCCGCATTTACTCTAGTTTCTTCTAGGCACATATTGCGTCCGTCGCGATTTCAATTTATCCGTCGTTCCTAGTTTACTCGGCCACCATCCTTTTCACAGATTATTTTTTTTCATTGTTACTTTTCACCTCAAGAGAAAGACAGAAAGAGTTTAACCTATATTCATTTTCTTAGTTTCTTTTTCATTCTTCTCGGTGCTATCTTAACTATTCATGGTGCCGACAAACCCAACGCAAGAAGGGTTCTGTTAATAAAGGATGCAAACCATCTTTAACAGCTAAAGCAAAGGTTACACTAGACTGAAAATGATGAAAAAGTGGGTAACAATTGCGAAAACCCCCCCATACAAGTCCAACAATTACGATGCATTGTGCTAGCTTTATATGATCATCATCCCTAAAGAGATGATTAAAAGCCAGCCAATCGAAAAAAAAAAAGTTTGTTTCTGTATCACAATAAAAAAAAGAAATGGTGAGCAGTGACCGATGATAGAATATCGAACAGAATCGAAACATGAGAACGATTTCTTAAAATAGAAAACCACGACTGAACCATTCTCAACTCTAATCCATTTTAGCCGGAACCTCTTGAAATCCCAAGATGAGAATTATGAATGGATTTTGGAATCCCTAACCCAAAAATTTTGAACACAAAAACAAAATGTGATAATGCTAGTTGGGAATTTTAGGAGGTTGTGTTGAGGATGGGTCAATGGAGAAAGATGGCTTGGTTGGCAATGATGGGTGACTAGGCAGCTGCATTTGGAGGTGAGGGAGTTTTTCCACATGACTATTTTGTTTGCTGACTATAATAGACACGCGTTGGATTGTCTTATGTAAAATTTGTGATAGTTAAATAGACCCCTTATTTTTACATTTTTCTTTTTGAAGTATATATTTCACTTTGCTTAAATGAAAAATAAAAAGGTTGTTAAACTTACAAGATCTTGGGTCATGTTTTGCTCATTATAGATGTTTACCGAAAAAATCGGATAACGTTAGATTTTGTGTATGGTTCTAAGGATATGCGATATAATTCGATATAAATCGTGTATAGAAAAAGAGATATGTGTATTCTTGACTATAAAAATACAAATAGTGGGCAACAAGAATGAATAAGATAAAGTAAAACAAGCATAAAGGGATATCTTTCAATATGAGAAACTGTTGTTTCTGTTACAGTGTGTTTTTTCTTTTCTGCTTCCATAGCTTACAAGGATTCCCCTTTTTATAGAAGAGGGTCATTACAAAAAATAATAAAATGAAGCATACAGTGGAAGGCCCATGATGACTTGCCTCTTCCTTGATTCCCGTCAAGATTCTCTCTCTTGGTGCGGTTGCAACGGCTCTTGTGTGTGAGCTCGATACTGGCTCGAACTCGTTACTGGGTCGGGTCCTTTGGCTCGAGTTCGACCTTCGAGATGGGCGTCGCGCATTTTCGACCTCGAAGCAGTGCCTTGCGGATCGATTCGGTCACGGGCTCGATAGGGTTATCGAGCTGACTCCTCGAGCGACCTTCGGGCTCGAGGCTCGTTAGTACCGACTTCGGAGTTCACTCCCAAAATCTCATTCCGACTTGTTAACACTTGAACTCGATCGAACGTAGGAAGGCCGAAATCTATTTCGACCGTATACAATAGATAATATGTCTATCCTATACCGTCAGCTTCTCAAATAATAAGATTGATTACATAGTAATATCACCGATTTAAAAGATAATAAGAGTGTTTTCATCAATTATTAGTTTAAGTTTCAACTTGGGCAAAAAAAGCTAAATTTCACGTGGTCATGGCATATTCGTAACACCTCAACATATGTATCCGAAATGAAAGAGTCCATGCTAGTTTTTAGAATTGACAAGTTTCAGAATTAGTTGGGCTAATAAGCACCACTTACAAAGAAGGCATTAAAGGGTAAATTTTATAACAATCACGACCCTCTAACAAAATTAGCCATGATATAATTTCCTGTATATTTAGTAGGAGTGTGCAATACCCACTGAAGCTTTGCTTACTTAATCTATGATTAAACCCAGTATAAAAAGTTAAAGCATGATAGTGATAGCACTTGCTCATTCTCACCTTCCTCCAAACGGAAAAGTAGCCATTGACTGACTAATCTCCGGAAAATACTCTGTACTAGAAGAAGATATTTTCAATAACTGTCTGCACTCTGCATAAAGTCAGTCAACTCTCTATACACAGTCCACATTAAAATTCTAACGTAGTTGACACCCTATTTCTGTGACCTGGTCCTTCCAACAAACATCTATTAAAGGATTATCAATGGGCTGGCGAATCCAAGTATCAAAAATCACCACACACATACATATCCACAGTATAGTTCTTTTAACATGGTTCCTAATTTAGCACTTGATCTTATCACATTAATGGTGCTAATTTGCTTTTCACTATCTTTTTCTGCTATGCTACCAAGAATTGCCAAAACTAACTGCAATGAAAGTTGTGGCAATGTCAGCATCCCTTTCCCATTTGGGATGACCCAAGATTGCTATCTAGACCCTCAGTTCCTTGTCACTTGTAATTACTCTTTTCAACCTCCCAAGCCTTTTTTAGGAAATAGCACTATTGAAATCGCAGACATATCTCTAGCTGGGCAACTTAAGGTCTTAAAGTTCATATCCCGAGATTGTTATCATGATGGGGTAAGTGCGAACAACAAGAAGCCAATTTTAACATTATCATCATTGTTATCTGTGAACTACACCGCGAATAAGTTCATCGCAGTTGGCTGTGACACATATGCTATTGTTCAGGGTTATTATAACATCAATGACTCCTACATAACAGGATGCATGTCCATGTGTAATAGTATTGAGGATGTTGCTAATGATGGTGAGTGTTCTGGTGTTGGTTGTTGCCAGACATCCATCCCTAAGGGAGCATGGAACGTCAAGATAACACTAAGCAGCTATTATAATTATACTCGTGTGAAAGGCAGGCCTAGTGATAGATGCAGCTTTGCTTTTATAGTTGAAGAAGCTGCTTTTAAATTTTCTAAGAATTACCTTAGCAGTTTGCAGAGAAAAAAGAAGCTTCCTCTTGTGCTAGATTGGGTAATTGGTAGACAAACATGCGAAATGGCTAAGAGAAACTCGACAACATATGCATGTAAGAGTAACAACAGTGAGTGTTATGATAATTCAAATGGATATCGTTGTTTCTGCATGCAAGGATATGATGGTAATCCAAACTTGGTAGATGGTTGCCAAGGTATGTATATGTGAACACTCTCATATTGCTAATTCATTCCCCACTCTACATAATTGTGAAGCTCCTAATTAAATTTCTACTGCTATGTTTTAATTTTATTTGTTTTTCCCTCTGGTTGGTGCAGACTAATTCTATGTTGTTGTTGTGACTTCCCTTAAAATAAATTTGCAGGACATAAATCTATTTAAAATAAATGAGAATCCATTCACAATTCGTTATACTGTATTAGTTTACTTTCTGCACTAATTGTAACACCTTATAACCTTAAAACTGCCCTCCGACCCTCCACCATTTACTTCTCTTTTTCTTCAGTTCAGCTGAATTTTCAAAGGAAATCAAAATAATTAGGAGTAAAGATACTCTATTTTCTGCAAATTAATAGTTTGTGTTATCTTATTTTTGTGCTCGACGAGTCTGCAGATATTGACGAATGTGTAGATCGAAAACCAGATTATAGGTGTGCCAAAGATGCCATTTGCAAGAATACAGAAGGGAACTATACATGCACGTGCCCTCCAAATTTCAGTGGCAATGGTACTGAATGCAATCGTGACAATCCTCTGAGAAAAGTTCATGATATTCTTGTTATAGGTACCGTTCTTAACTTATTCGATATTTTGCACGCAACAGGTTAATTGTAATCCTTCATTGTTGGAGAAGCCCGTCAAATACTACTTGTTGGATTATTTCTTGCACAACTAAACAAAAAAAGAAAAACACTACAAGAAAAACAGATTTGTGATGAGAATATTTATGACGGAGTTGTGACGGTTTTATCAATTGGTGACGGAATTTGGGGATTTCTGATGGTTTTGTTCTCCTGGCGCTCAAATTTGTGACCGATTCTTCCATCACAAATATTGATTTTTCTTGTAGTGAATTAAAGCAGTTAGCATAAGTTGGAATTCACGTCGTAATATAGTACATACTTCCTCCGTTTTTTACTTGACACAAAGTTTAAGGAAAAAAAGAAGACTTTTGAAACATGTGATCCTAAAAGCTTAAGAGGCAAGAGCTTTGTGTGGTTATAAAAGTTTATCATTAAGGGTAAAGTCGGTAAAATGACAAGTTTAAAGTTAAATTATATTGTTTCCAAATATATAAATATATCATTCTTTTTGGAACAGACTAATAAGGAAAGTGTATCATTTAAATTGAAACGGAGGGAGTAACATATTGCTTGTTCTAATTCAGGTGATAATTTTCCCGTATCAATTTAAGTTTCATGTCGAATTGGTTAGTTTGCAACTTAGTTTTAAACTTATAACATTTAAAAATGAAATTTACTAGTATGTCAATTAATGACTTCACTAGGTATTTTCTTCGGTTACCAGTATATAAAGCTTTAGTAATTTTTGGCAAACTGTAATGATGAGTAAAAGGACTTTTTGAACTTGAAAGTTGTTATTTCGCTGAATAACAGAAATTTGAAACGGGAAACCATTTTCTTTTCACGAAACACATATTGTATCGACCTAAAATGTCTTGATACTGAGAAAGAGTTGTGTCATGTTGAATCCACAAACACACGTGTATATATATTGGAGGATCTGAGATCTTTATTCTAATTTATCTTATATTACAGGTGTTACAGTAGGAGTTGCTTTTCTGGTTATTATAGTCTGTGGTTGGTCATACACTGGATTCCAAAGGAAAAAGATGTTAATGATGAAGAAGAAGTTTTTCCAAGAAAACGGTGGATTAATTCTACAGCAACGACTCACAGGGCAAGAGGGAGCAAGTAATACAGTAAAGATTTTCACAGCCGAAGAGCTAAAAAGGGCCACTAATGACTTTGACGGAGATAGAGTTATTGGTCAAGGAGGTTTTGGAACTGTATACAAAGGATATCTGAAAGATAATTGCATCATTGCTATCAAGAAATCTAAGGTAATAAATCGCGATCAGATTGAGCAATTCATAAATGAAGTCATTGTCCTCTCCCAAATCAATCATAGAAATGTGGTTAAGCTCTTAGGTTGTTGCCTAGAGACAGAAGTTCCGCTATTGGTGTATGAATTTATCAACAATGGAACACTTTCTGAACATTTACATGATAAAGTGAAGGCCTCTACTCTTTCTTTGGACATTCGTCTGAGAGTAGCTGCAGAAACCGCTGGAGTACTTTCATACTTGCACTCAGCTGCTTACCCTCCAATCATCCATAGAGATATCAAGTCTGTCAACATTCTTTTAGATAAAAACTACACGGCCAAAGTGTCCGATTTTGGAGCATCCAGGTTGGTTCCTGCTGATCAAACAGAGCTATCTACATTGGTTCAAGGAACTCTAGGATATCTAGATCCTGAATACTTGCAAACAAGTCAATTAACTGAAAAAAGTGATGTATACAGTTTCGGAGTAGTGCTTGTAGAACTCCTAACTGGTAGAAAGGCTCTATGTTTTGATAGACCAGAGGAAGAGAGGAGTCTAGCTCTATATTTCATATCTTCAGTGGAGAAGGGTCATTTGTTCGATATTCTAGACGACAATATAGTCTTTGATGAGAGAAATACAGCCACAGGGCAATTGAAAAAAGTTACTATGCTTGCAGAGAGGTGCTTAAATATTAAAGGGGAAGATAGACCTTCAATGAAGGAAGTCGCAGCAGAACTGGAAGCTGCATCAAGATTGAAGCAGCACTCGTGGCTTCAAACCGATCAAAATTCAGAGGAGATAGAGTCCTTACTGCAGGGTACTGAGGGAATGGGATTCGGCTACAAATACAGTGAACACAACAGTATCCATATTGATAGCATAATGAGCCATATAACTTTACCAGCACCTGGAGGAAGGTGAAATACTACAACATGAAATTCTGTTGTATGGTTATGACCTGTGATTTTATCATGATATTGTGTGTCCGGAGTGCCTCCCTGCACCCCTTCCCCGAACCCGATATAAAGAAATAAACCTCTGCCTTTCTCATATAAATATGTAAGGGGTCGTTTGATTCACATGCTAATTATGCAAGAATTATAATGCAGGAATTATCTAAGTGGTGGCATAAAAATAATACAATTGCAATCGGTTATGAAGTGTGATTTTTATGATACTCTGTCACTGTGTGTAGTGCCTCCCTGCGCCAAGCCTGGAGAAACCTTTGCCTGTCTCTTTGCTCTCACTCTTTCATATGAATGGATTTTGCATCTATTGAAACCTGTTTAACTCCAAACACTTCCTCTTTTTGTTCCATTTTATACGGGCTGAATACATATTCTTCCATATGAACTTGTAAATAATTATATTAATACATCACGTACTACACTTATAAATTTCGGAGGCAATAAACTAAGATATGAAAATTGTTGGAATTGAATAAAGATGGAAGTTTCCAATGGAAACACCACAGTCAAGAATATGTGAAAAAAGACGAAAATCGTTGGGAAAAAGTAGATTGATTGATACGGGCTGATTTAGTGCAAGTTGCGGGCACTCTTTGTAGTCAATCCCAATCAGTATACCTTTTAACTTCCTGCTTTTGTAAGACAACGAAAATGATTTTGAAGTGAGACTGTCACCGTATGCTGTGGGTAAACCAAAGGCCACGCCTTTTCCTTTTTTCTTTTGCGCGCGTTAAATTAGGAACTAAATTCGACAAGGTGTATTTTTTTTTCAGCGGGTAAATTTGGGTGGTCAATAGTTATTCAATTTTTTTTTTTGTTTTTTTATTTTTTAAAAGTCATTCAACTATGTGTTCATTAAAAAGTTATTTTTTTTCTTTTGTTACACAAAAAATATTTTACTATGCTCTAGTTATCACAATAGTTACTTTGACCAGATTTATAAAATTTATGTAATACCTTCTATATTATATATTATATAATATATTTTTACCTAGGTATTTTACTTATAATTAAAATACTTGAACATTATTTTATTTATTATTTTTATAATAGATTCCTAGATTTAATTTTCTCTTAACGTTAATTTTCAAGATACATAGGTAGCATTATTAAATTTGTCTCTAACATTACTGTGAACAAATCTAAAGTAACGTTCTTAACCATACCTAATGAAATATTTTTGATGAAAATTATAAAATCAAAACTCACAGATTTATCAGCCAATCCATATTCGTTAATTCAATAAATAAAATACCCAGAGTTAACACACCGACACATAAGATTAGCACTTTAAAATAAATAATATTGACAGATAAAGCTATAAAAAACTTAATATTAATAAAATATCTTTGAATTTTTTAAAGGTTTTACTGAATATAAAACTATTATTTGTTAAACAAATATATTTTTATTATTTCAAATAAATTTTAAAAAATAAATATTATTTTGTCATTTTTATATTTTAAATATGTTCATGTTTGAATATGATAAACAAATTGGCTGCCATGTAAAAATTAAATGTACGGATATACTATAAAATATAAAATAAAATAAAATAAAATATATTATATTATATACTAGTATATAATATAGAAAATATTACATAAATGAGAATTTATAATGTCAAAGACATAATAAACTTTTCAAGTAAAAGTATTGTAAAATCTGGCCAAGGTGACTTTTATGATAACTAGAACAAAATAAAATAATTTTGTATAACAAAAGAAAGAAAAGTGACTTTTGGATAATAAACACAAAGCTGAATGACTTTTGCGTAACAAAAATAAGAAAAATAATTATTCGATAATGAACACAAAATTGAATAATTACCCATAAAATTTACTCTCTATTTAAAGGTAGCAATAAATTTAATTTGAGTAACATATTAGTGTCAAGTGTTGTTACTTACGTATCCTGACAATTCGATATTTCTTACACTTGAATGGTTCAATTTGATTTTATTTGATGCTCAGAACTTATGCGTTGCATGTATTTTGGTGCAAGGCCGATAAAATTAAGAAAATTATTGAGCTCTTACGTGCAAAAAGATCGCAAAAGAATATGTCAAAGCAAGAAAATGGAAGTAAGTCTTTGGCACCGGAGCGGTGAACATTTGCTTGAGTATAAATGACTGAATTTTTTTTTATAAGTAAATCTAACTTAAGCCTCAAGGTATTGGTCTTACTGTTGGATATTGGGTTTGGGTTGCGGCATGGGGTTGTCCATATGGACTCACCCTACCAAACGCTAAAAGAGGTTACCTAGCGAAGTTAAAACACAGATAAATAAAAGAAAAAAATGTTGCACGTTAAAAAATAATGAGAACGTGCGATCAGTTTGTGTGAGCGATAGTTTTTTCTTGAAACCTCTCTCCTTTATATACTAGTATTAGAACCCGCGCGATGCGCAGATAATTTGACAGAATATTAATTTTATAGAATTATGATCTAATATATCATATTAGTTTAATAAATATTAGTTGTATTTTATTATTTAATATATTGTGCAAAAATATAACAAAATCTATACAAAATTAAAGGATACACATCATATAGTAATCAAATAAATTAGTTGTTCCTTTTTATTTTTATTATTGAATTGGCAAATACTTAGTACTATACATTTATTAATGTGAATTTTGAACAATAGTAATACTACTGTTCAAAATTGTTCAATTGTCTAAATTTATTGGTAATTTTGTTTGAGTGTTATTTATTTACATTTTAATTTTTAATTAATTCAAAATATAAGTATCATAAAATTATATTTATCCCCCTCTTTTCGTATATTCAATTACTATAATATTTGATTAGTTTTCTCAATTTTGTAGTTTATTGAAAATTTAAATAAAAACTTGTTTTTACTAAATTATTATTTTGAATTCATCAAAAGTATAACGAGATAAGCCTTTTATTATTACTACCAATATTTTAATAATTATTAATTTGTATTATATATATAATGTGTTTATCTTATGTATAATATCCTAATAGTATCTTTATATTTTTGTATTTTTCATTGTGAAATTATGAGTTCTATTTATTAACTAAAATTTCATGCCTGAGAAATTTAATTAGTATATACATTTTTAAGCTATCGCTTGATTTTTTATTTTTTTTAGTATTCTTTCTTTATAACTATTTGTTTATTATGATTTTAATTAAGTGTATATGTATGACTTTTCTCATCATAATTGTAATTAAAAGTGTTATATTTTTATATTTTCTCACATTTTTTAGTATCTTTATATTTTTGTATTTTTCATTATGAAATTATGAGTTCTATTTATTATCTAAAATCTTTTGCCTGAGAAATTTAATTAGTATATAAATTTTTAAGCTATCCCTTGAATTTTTATTTTTTTTAGTATTCTTCCTTTATAACTATTTGCTTATTATGCTTGTAGTTAAGTGTATATGTATGGCTTTTCTCATCATAATTGTAATTAGAAGTGTTATATTTTTATATTTTTCCACATTTATTTTTGTTCCTTGCTTATGTAATTGTATTATCCATTACTTAATATTATTAAATTATCATATGAATTATTAATAAATTATCAGTTTAATATAATAACATGAATGTAATTTTGTATTACTCTTGAAATTTAACTTGACTTTATCCTGTATGACTTTCTCATAATTATTTTGATATTTAAATTTATCAATAATATTTTCGAGCATTATTTATTTACTTAAATTTATCAAAATAAATTTAAAGTGCGGGATAGAATCACATTATATCTATTCTCCTCTTTATACATAGGTTTTGTTCTATAATATTTTGATTTTTTCGTTATGTTTATCTATAATACGAATATTATTGTATCATTTTTCTTATTAATGGTTATGCCATATGGCATCATATAAATATTTTACTTATCTTTTTATATATAGATAGATATTGATATAGATATATAGACTATCATATTAGGAAGATACCTACTCCCAAATTTGAATTGAAATTTTTTTATTTCTTTATTTTGATTTTTTTATTTTAAAACTCCAACTTGAAGCTACTCCCCAATTTGAATTGGCAATTATTTTTTCAATTTCGTTTTTTATTTTAAAATAATTTAAAAACTCCAACTTTGTTTTGTTAGAAAGGTAATTTATTTTTTAGTTAGAAATTAAAGGTAGTTTATTTTGTCTTAACAATGCCACTTAGCTTTTTGTGGTTATGCCACTTGTCTTAATATTGTGCTTTTGCCTCTACTTTTATTATATATAGATAGATGGTTATGCCACATGGCATCATATAAATATTTTACTTATCTTTTTCTATATGGATAGATATTGATATAGATATAGACTATCATATTAGGAAGAAACTACTCCCAAATTTAAATTGTAAATTTTTTATTTCTTTATTTTGGTTTTTTTTATTTTAAAATAATTTTAAAACTCCAACTTGAAACTACTCCCCAATTTGAATTGGCAATATATTTTTTTCAATTTCGTTTTTTATTTTAAAATAATTTTAAAACTCCAACTTTGTTTTGTTAGAAAGGTAATTTATTTTTTAGTTAGAAAGATAGTTTATTTTGTCCATTTGCCATTTTATGATTATGACACTTGTCTTAATATTATGTTTTGCCTCTCTTTTTATTATATATTTCTTTCTCAATAGAGAATGAGTCTAAGAAGTGATTCTCTCGAAAGTAAGAAACACACTGTCATAACCAAAAAATAAGGTATTTAGTTCGTGAACAAGAGTTTCGTTTCCAAGAGAGACGAAGTCGGATTTGAGCAATTGATTGGAACAGATTCTACAAAATATTCCGCTATTGTTAACAGGTAAACAAATTTGATGTCCATGTTACTCTATTTTAATCATTATTGACATCAGAGTTTACGTTGTTTGTTTTCCGGTCTGCATCTCTCCTTGTGAAGAGTCATACTTATTGTTACTGCAAAAATAATTTTGTTCCTTTTTTGGCATCTTGATTATGACGTCGTGCGAGTTTATGTTTCCCTATTTGCATCTCCCTTCCCGTAGTACAACTGTTTCATGTATTGTTTGTGGTGATTTGTGTATTAGTATATAATAATTATTTTCTAGAAAACGATTATTTCATCTACCAATGAAGACATACATGGAAAGATGATTGAGTTTCTTATTAGAAGGAAAAAGGGAGTCACGAAAGAGAAGTGACTAAAAAGTAATTGAAAGTTTTTGTGTAATTCCCGATTCCAGTAATTTTTGAATCATGGACTAAAGTTAAAAGTCTCATGAAAATATGTTTAGTTTCAAGGTTTTTTGGGAAGTCTGGAGATTCACAAACTCTAAAAAATTTACGGTGGCTTATAGAATATGGAGAGGGGGCGTGGTAAGCGAGAGAAGGGGAGGGGGCGGGGTTAGATGTGAGAGTAAGTGAAGTTTTTTGTAAAATATTTTTCTAACTTTTTCTAAGAAAGTCATTTTTCTCCGATTTTAGGAAAATGTGATATCTAAGAAAATATTTTTCAAACTATTTTGTACACCCAAACAGTGAAAAATGGGAAAATATTTTTCGAAAAATATTTTCCGTCGTACCAAACACACCCTTAGACTATATATAATTTGTTTTCTTTTTCAAAATTGGAAGTCATTTTCAACGATCCAAAAGCAGACAATATACCAAATCTCACCTTATCTAAGTACAATAGAATTCATCAAAACTTGTGGAGATAAAAAAATTTAGCTTAGGCAATATTAGCTTAACCGGACGAAGATAAAAGCAAACACCAACTGCACTCACTAGCCTCCTCCATAGTAACAAATTAATGTAGACATAACGTAAATATATAGTTTGAAAATAAAAAATCAACTATATAGTTCAAGGCGAAGGTAATGGCCGCGAGCAATGCAGAGCTGGATTACGAGTTCCTACCATATCTTCGAGTTTACAAAAATGGCCATGTTGAGAGACTTTTAGGCACTGATTCAATTCCAGCAGGTACTGATTATCAAACTGGAGTTTCATCCAAAGATATATCAAATATTATTCCTGATTCTGAAGTCTATGTTCGTATCTATGTCCCAAATATTTCCATTCTTGGCAACCAAAAACTCCCTCTTGTTATTTACTTCCATGGTGGAGGTTTTTGTATGTTCACTCCATCTTCATCCAACTACCATAACTACCTCAACACCCTTGTGTCCGAATCACGAATCATCGCTGTTTCTGTTCACTACAGAAGACCACCTGAACACCCTCTTCCTATTGCATATGAAGATTCATGGCAAGCACTTCAATGGGTTTTTTCTCATTGTAATGGCGATGGTCAAGAGCCGTGGTTGAACGAACACGCGAATTTCGGATCGTGTTTTCCTCTCCGGTGACAGTGCGGGTGCTAACATCGCTCATAATCTAGCAATGGCTGCTGGAAGTGTTGAGCCAGAGCTTGTGGTTGATATTCTTGGTGTTGCTTTAGTCCACCCGTATTTTTGGGGGTCGGGTCCAATAGGGTCGGAGGCCTCGTACCCGGATAAGAAGGCACATGTGGACCGGCTGTGGTCGTTTGTGTGTCCTTCGAATCCGGATAATGATGACCCAAGGGTTAATCCCGTAGTAGAAGGTGCACCAGGCTTAACGAGTCTAGGTTGTCAGAGAGTCTTGATTAATGTGGCGGAGAAGGATATTTTGAAGGATAGAGGTTGGGCTTACTATCAAGCATTGGGTCGGAGCGGGTGGATGGGTGTAGTTGAGATCCAAGAAACAGAAGGAGAGGATCATGTATTTCATTTGAATGACTTGCACTGTCAAAAGTCCAAAGATTTGATCAAGAATTTGGCTCATTTCTTCAACAGGAAAATGCCTCATTTTCTTTAGATGTATTAGGCTTTCTTCTATTATGGATTTATAAGCTTTCTTCTTTTATGGATTTATAAATTAAAGTATAATGCTTTTGCTCATTTATGTAATATTCTCTAGTTCGCTTGAACAATTTGAACATTATTTTTATATTATTTCAACGGTCTTTCTTCTTATTAATTGCGGAGTATATTTTATTTACTAAGTACATCAAATATTATAGCCAATTCAAACCTACAACAAAAAGTACTGTAGTTGACATATTTAAAACAGTAGAGTATGTATACGGCCGAAATCGGGCTCATCTATTGCATGACGGACCAGAACCGAAATGTGATGGATTGAAGATCGACCCTAGGTTCCATCGAACCAAAGAACGAAGTCAGAACGTACGTCTCCAAGATCTTCGAGCCCGTGACTCTGGAATCGATCCCGATTCCGAACAAGCTCGGGGAAACATTATCGGATCCAATAACGGAAGGCCGAAGTATCCGCAATCGGTCGGATATCACGGCGGGAATCTCGGCACGTATCAACAAGAGACCGACTAATTAGCAAATCACGAGATTTATTACCTTTTATAGAATTGTACCTAAAGCAGGACTCCTTTACTATATAAAGGGGGTCTGATTCTTTGTAATGGATGGTAACACGCATTCTAAAAGCATTATAATATTATTTTCTTTCTGCAAGCTTCTGTTCTTCTGTATTTGACATTATTTGGATCATATTCAGTTCGAGTGAGGTCTATTTCTCAAGGCTATAACGATTCAAATCACACGGTTTGAATTTACTTTATTATTGTTTGCTTTACTTATAGTTCAATCTATTATTTTGTGTCAAATTAATCCACGTATCCTTAAAACCACTTATAAATTTAATTATTATCCGATTTTGAGAGTAAACAGTTTGGCGTCCACCGTGGGGCTAAAGATAATAGTGGTTATTTGATACAAATTTCCATAACACACACTATTTTTCATTTGTTCTTTGAAGTGTCTTTGATTCCAGGCTAAAATACAAAAATGTCAAACTCTCAATCAGCACCTCTGCATGTTAACAATGAGTCCGGTCACCAAGGTGAAAATAACAACATAGGGCCCGGTAACGAGATACTGCCTGCTGATCCCGCTCGAATTCCGATCGCAAATCCGATCGACGCTAATTCGCATGTGGCTATCGATGCAAATTTGCCTACCGACCCCGAAAATAGCGTTCATGGTGGAGCCCGATCGGTAACTCGGAACACACAAAACATTGAAGGAGATGGGATCAACCTACGAATGATCTTCGAAATGTTGCAGGCTCAACAGGCGGCGATAGCTCAGTTACAGAACCAAAGCCGTGCACCAAGCAGGGCTGAGCCCGATCCTCCCCGGGAAGTTACCCGCAGGGATGAATCGATCGTAGAAAGGTGAAACGAATATGAATCTGGGGCTAGCTCCGAAATTATAAAGATGCTTGAGGAGCTGACAAAACGGATAGAATCAGAGGAGAAGAAGATCGAGGATAACGACAAAAAGGTAGAAACTTACAATTCCAGGGTAGACCAAATCCTAGGAGCACCTCCGATATTGAAGGGCCTACATTCCAGGAAGTTCGTACAAAAATCCTTTCCTCTGAATGCGGCTCTGAAGCCGATCCCCAAAAAATTCTGCATGCCTGAGATTCCTAAGTACAACGTAACGACTGACCCAAACGAGCACGTCACTTCATACACATGCGCCATCAAAGGAAATGACTCGGAGGATGATGAGATCGAGTCCGTCTTACTGAAGATATTCGGAGAAACCTTGTCAAAGGGAGCCATGATATGGTATCACAACTTACCCCCTAATTTTATTGACTCATTTTCTATGCTTGCAGACTCTTTTGTGAAAGCACACGCTGGGGCTATTAAGGTCGAAACCAGGAAATCAGACCTCTTCAAAGTGAGGCAAAAGGATAATGAAATGCTCAGAGAGTTCGTATCTCGATTTCAAATGGAATGGATGGACCTGCCACCGGTCGCTGATAATTGGGTTGTTCAAGCTTTTACTCAGGGACTTAATATTCGAAGCTCGGTGGCTTCACAACAGCTGAAGAGAACTTAATAGAATATCCGGCTGTTATATGGGCCAACGTGCATAACTGGTATCAATCAAAAATCGGAGTCGAAGATGATCAACTTGGGGTCCCTTCGGGATCTATTTATCCAGTCAGAAACTTCGACAGAGTCAAGAGAGAGAGAGATCGTGAACTGAGGCCAAATAGGGATAAGTATCAACCATATAACGGAGATCGGAGAAGCAGGGGGTCCGGGCGAAACCCCATGGGAAACGAAAGGAGGAACGATCGAGGTCAAAGCAGTCGGGGACTTATGACCAAAAATGGCCTCGACAGGTTTAAAGATGCACCAAGGCTATCGGAATACAACTTTAATGTCGATGTTGCCGTCATTGTATCGGCTATCGGACGCATCAAAGATACCAAATGGCCTCAACCCCTACAATCCAACCCAAAGGGATCCTAACTAGATGTGCAAATATCACGGCACTCATGGTCACAGAACGGAGGATTGTCGACAGATGAGAGAGGAAGTAGCTCGTCTATTCAACAATGGGCACCTTCGGGAGTTCTTGAGCGACCGAGCCAAGAATCATTTTAGGATCAGGGATTCTAACAAATAGGCAGAACAAGAAGAACCTCAACACGTTATTAACATGATTATCGGAGGAGCTGATATCCCACATGGGCCGATGTAGAAACACACCAAAGTATCCATCACTAGGGAAAAACAAATTCGGGACTACATACCGGAAGGAACTTTATCTTTCAACGATATGCAGAAGGGATCGTGCAACCACACAATGATGCACTGGTAATATCTGTACTCGTAAATAAAATTTGAGTTAAACGTGTGTTAATTGATCCAGGTAGCTCGACCAACATCATTCGATCGAGGGTCGTGGAACAGCTCGGTTTGCAAGACCAAGTTGTGCCTGTAGTTCGAGTTCTAAACGGATTCAACATGGCTTGTGAGACCACTAACGGCGAAATAACATTACCAGTAAACACCGCCAGGACCATCCAGGAGACCAAATTTTATGTGATCTAAGGGGACATGAGATACAACGCTCTATTGGGAAGGCCATAGATCCATAACATGAGGGTGGTGCCTTTGACGCTACACCAAACATTGAAATTCCCAACACCTGACGGAGTTAAAATAGTCTACGGGGAACAACCGGTTGCAAAAGAAATGTTCGCGGTTGAAGAGGTGACACCGGCATCTATAGTTTCAACATCGAAGGTCCCAAACCAGGTGGTCAAAAATGGGGCAAAATAGCAATCATTGATACCATCTTCGGTAGATTCGGACAAACAAGGGGAAGTCGAGGATGATGATTATGGGATTCCCAGATCTTTTATAGCCCCCGACGATTTCGACGCCACTAAATCGACGATCGAGGAATTGGAACAAGTCATATTGTAAGAAAACTTGCCCAATCGAAAGGTATACCTGGGCATGGGGCTAAGCTCCGAGCTCAAGGAAAAGCTTATTCAATTTCTTATAACTAACGAAGACTGTTTCGCTTGGTCCCACCTCGATATGACAGGTATCCCACCGGAGATAACCACTCACAAGCTGAGTCTGGACCCGGAGTTTCATCTGGTTAAACAAAAGAGGAGACCCCAGTCCGAGATCAAGCATACTTTCATCAAGGATGAGGTATCTAAACTTCTTAAAATAGGGTCTATTCGGGAGGTCAAATACCTGGATTGGTTAGCAAATGTAGTGGTAGTCCCTAAAAAAGGGAATAAATTAAGAATGTGTGTAGACTATAAAGATTTGAATAAAGCATTCCCCAAAGACTCTTTTCCTTTGCCCAACATCGATTGTATGATCGATGCCATGGCCGGCCACAAGACCCTCAGTTTTCTCGATGCCTATTCCGGGTACAACTAAATACGGATGGACCTGGGTGATCAGGATAAAACTTCCTTCATCACTAATTATGGCACGTACTGTTATAACATAATGCCGTTTGGATTAAAAAATGTTGGTTCCATATACCAACGCTTAGTAAATTGGATGTTCGAGAAAAAAATAGGAAAATCAATGGAGGTTTACATTGACGACATGTTAGTTAATTTCCTGTGATCAGAGGACCATTTAAGACATTTGCAGGAAACATCCAATATACTGAAGCAGTACAACATAAAGCTAAACCCAGAAAAATATGCGTTTGGAGTAGGGTCGGTAAGTTCGTAGGATTTATGGTATCCAATCGGTGAATCGAGATCAATCTTGATAAGATCAAAGCCATCAAAGATATCACGGTCGTGGACAACGTAAAGGCCGTGCAAAGGTTAACCGGGTGAATAGCCGCCCTGGGGCGATTTATTTCTAGGTCCGACAAAAGCCACCGATTCTTCACACTGTTGAAGAAGAAGAACGACTTTTTGTAGAACCCGAAATGCCAACAAGCTTTGGAGGAACTCAAAAGGTATTTATCGAGCCCGCCCTGCTTCACACAACGAAGGTGGACAAATAACTGTACTTGTACTTGGCGGTCTCGGAGATAGCGGTAAGTGGAGTCCTAGTTCGGAAAAAGCAAGGTATGCAATTTCCAATTTACTATGTTAGTAGAATCTTATGTGAGGCCGAAACTAGGTACCCTCACCTGGAAAAACTAGCGCTCGCTTTGTTAAGCGCCTCTAGGAAGCTAAAACCGTACTTCCAATATCATCCCATATGTGTCATAACTACTTACCCATTGAGGAAGGTTATGCATAAGCCCGAACTCTCGGGGCAACTGGCCAAATGGTCCATAGAAATAAGTGGATATGATATTGAGTATCGACCTCGGACTGCGATTAAGTCTCAAATTTTGGCAGACTCTGTGGCCGACTTTACACCGGCTCTGATACCCGAGGTCGAAAGAGAGTTGTTGATTAACTCAGGAACTTCCTCGGGAATCTGGAACCTCTTCACGAACGACACCTCAAACGCAAAAGGGTCCGGACTTGGCATCGTATTAAAGCCACCAACAGGTAATATAATTAGACAATCTATTAAGACTATGAAATTGACTAACAACGAGGCCGATTATGAGGCCATGATTGCAGGCCTTGAACTATCCAAGAGCTTGGGGGCAGAAGTGATCGAAGCCAAGTGCGACTCCCTCCTTGTGGTAAACCAAGTCAATGGAACATTCGAGGTCAGAGAGGAATGAATGCAAAGATACTTGGACAAATTATAGGTGACATTACATCGGTTCAAAGAATGGACTTTACAACACGTACCTCGGGATCAAAACAGCGAGGCCGATGCCCTCGCTAACTTGGGGTCATCTATCGAAGACGACGAGTTCAACTCTGGAGAAGTCGTACAACTTATGAGATCAGTAGTGGAAGAAGGCCACACCGAGATCAACTCGACAAGCCTAACTTGGGACTAGAGGAATAAGTACGTAGAATATCTCAGATCCGGTAAACTGCCCTCGAATCCAAACGAGTCAAGGGACCTGCGTACAAAGGCGGCCCGATTTAGCCTGTCCGAAGATGGAACCTTGTCCAGAAGAACATTTGATGGCCCACTTGAAATATGTCTAGGGCCGGGCGATACCAAGTATGTTTTGAGGGAAATCCACGAAAGTACCTGTGGAAATCATTCGGGCGCCGAATCGTTGGTTCGAAAAATAATCAGAGCTGGTTATTATTGGATCGACATGGAAAATGACGCAAATGAGTTCATTCGAAAATGTGATGAATGCCAAAGACACGCTCCGATGATCCATCAACCCGGGGAGCTGCTCGTCTCGATTTTATCACCATGTCCGTTCATGAAGTGGGGAATGGACATTGTTGGCCCTCTTCCATGGGCACCTGGTAAGGCTCAATTTATATTATTTATGACTGACTATTTTTCTAAGTGGGTTGAAGCACAGGCATACGAGAAGGTCAGGGAGAAGGAAGTCATCGACTTCATTTGGGACCACATCATATGTCGGTTCAGAATGCCATCCGAAATCGTATGTGACAATGGGAAACAATTTATCGGCAGCAAAGTGACCAAGTTTCTCGATGATCATAAGATCAAACGGATCTTGTCAACACCTTATCACCCTAGTGGGAACGGACAAGCCGAATCGACCAACAAAACCATAATCCAAAACCTCAAAAAGAGGTTAACCGGCGCCAAAGGAAAGTGGAAGGAAATCCTACCCGAAGTCCTTTGGGCATACCGTACGACCTCAAAGTCCAGTACCGGGGCCACCTCGTTCTCATTGGTTTACGGCGCCGAAGCTCTAATATCGGTCGAAGTCGGAGAGCCAAGTATCAGATTCTGATATGCAACAAATGAATCAAATGATGAGGCAATGAATACGAGCTTGGAACTGTTGGATGAAAGGCGCGAAGCCGGCCTTGTCCGGTTGACCGCCCAAAAGCAACGGATCGAGAGATATTACAACAGAAGGGACAACCTTCGATACTTCAATGTCGGGGACTTACTGCTAAGAAAGATCACACTGAACACCCTAAATCCGAGCAAGGAAAAGTTGGGACCGAACTGGGAAGGACTGTATCATATCGTCGAAATCACCGGAAAATGATCCTACAAGCTCGGAACGATGAACGGTGAACAACTGCCGAGCAACTAGAATATAACTCACCTAAAACGATATTACTGCTAAGGTACGACTCCATTCATTTTCTTTTTATTTATATTTCGAACTAACACTCGCAGGTGACCGACAAGGAGTAGTACAAAGTTTTAGGTCTGAAAGCACGCGTTGCACTCTTTTTCCCTTGAACCGGTTTTGTTCCAAATGGATTTTCTGGTAAGGTTTTTAACGAGGCAACAATGGATCGTTCTAACTTAAAATCAAAGACCAATCACGAATTGGTGTCGAAGATCACATTAACATTATCCGAAGCTTCTCTCTATGATCAACTTCGAATACTGGGGGGCATTACCCTCAGATATCGACTTTAGCAAGGAAATTACTTCGTGATGGAAGGGTCTCAAAAGGTAAGATTTATTGTAAGGGACAAATGGTCAAACGAACCATACCCGCATAGATTGCTCGAACCCTAACATAAAGCATGTACGCATGTATGATTATTTTACACAAGAATAAAGAGAAGTTTCTTCCTTGCAATCATCTTGTCTTTTAAAAATTTCTAATTTATATTTCTTAAGGAATTCCCTGCTTCCGATTCCCTAAAGGTAACGAGCCCAAGGACCGCTTTAACCTGAGATCGAACAATCACTCTCTCACTTGGGGATTGCCGTCCAAAAACAAACTCGAACGGTCCAAGCTATTATACCTCGAGGGCATAAGACCTATTAGGCAACCCCCGAATTTTAAAGGCCACGACCATCCCCACTCGGGGACTGTTATCTTAGGCAAGCCCGGATAACTCGAGAATAAGGGTGGCAAGTGGGCCAGTCCGGACCCGGGATCGGCCCGAGACCGCGGGCCAAATGGGCCAGGACCGGTAGGATCGGTATTCGTGGGCCTGGTTCGGGCTCCTGGGTCAGTTCTATAATTGGGACCGCTAGGACCGGGACCGGACCAGTCCCTGGCGGGCCAAACGGTCCCAACGGTCAAATTTTTTTAAAAAAATATATATGTCCGTTGGTCAATTAAAAATCTGGTCATTGGCTATCACAAAATAGTCGTTGTCTATTTACAAAATAGCCATTTAATCCCCCAAATTTCTTTTAACCCCAAACCTTTTATAATTATACTTTTTCCCTATTTTCAACTATAAATATCCCCTCATTCTTTTATTTTTCTTACAAAATCAACAATCTATCGCAATCTCACTCTAATTTTCTTCTATAATTACTACTATTGCTTACTTTATTGTTACAATTTGTGAAAAAATTGTGAAGTTGGTGAATTGAAGTCTTCAAGTCTTCAACGATAATCAATTTTCAACAAGTTGTTCATCAATTCGGTAAACTCATAATAACTCTTAAGTTTTAATATTATAGTTTTGTTTGTTTTATTTATTTTCTATTACTTGATTAATTAAGATGGCTTCCTTAAAAAAAATTTGGTAAAAATAAGGAAAAATCCAAGAGTGGCGAATCTAGTGCTCAATCTATTCCTCCTCCACTGCCCCGGGCTCCCCGAACCAAACCATATATCCGTCCTACACCTGCTATTCTTGATAGCGATAATAGTTTATTACAATTTACTGAGAGTCAATTTTTCCATAATATTAGAGCTGGTGAACAATTAGACCATGAATTAATGAATGCTCTTTATTCTAATCTAACTATTGATGAAAATGATGATGAGAAAATAGATTTTGATAAAACTCAACCGAATGATGATACACCCACTAGTCCTTGTAATGACCCAACCGGTCATTTTAATTTTTAGAACCCCATTCCCTAAAATAAAACTCCCCGAATGTGCTTTTAATGATTTATGACTTACGGGGATAATTGGTTCGGAATTTGAAAGTGTTTGGGTTGAAATCGGACACTACTAAAAAATCAGGTTTTAGCGATGGATAAATTCTGTAGCTAAATAGAAAAATCCATCGCTAATATCATTTAGCGACAGATTAGCAATGGATTATCGAGAAATTCTGTTAGCTACGCGCATTTTAGCGATAGATTAGTGACGACGTTTGTAGCTAATTCCAGTTTATTTTGTAGTGGGAACACTTGTTTCATTAAGTTGGCTTTAAAAGGCCAAGTTTAATTTCGGTCAACATTTTGAGAAAACGACCCCAGAATCGGGATCTGACGGTTCTAATAGGTTTGTATGATGATTTCGGACTTGGGCATATATTCGAATCGGGCTTTGGATAACCCGGGAGCATTTTGGCGCTTAATAATAAAATTTAACTATTTGAAGGTTTAAAGTTCTTTAAATTTTGTTTGGAATAGGTTTTGGAGTAATCGAAGTCTATTTTGAATTCCGATCTGGGAATAGCTCTGTTTAGTGATTTAAGATTTGCACGCAAAATTTGGTATCATTCCGAGTAGTATAAGTATATTTTGGCTCATTCGGAGCACGTTTGAAGAATTTGAAATTTCTAAGTTGAATCAGTTTGGTTTGAGGTGTGATTCTTAGTTTTGATGTTGTTTTACATATTTTGAGGGTTCGAGCGAGTCCGTTTCATGATTTCAAACTTGTTGGTATGTTCGGGCGGGGTCCCGAGGGCCCCGAGTGTCAATCAGACGAGGCTCGGACTAAGTTGGAAATTGGGAGCCAAAACTGAAGCTCCCAGCTACTGTCAGAATCGCACCTGCGCTTGGCCAGCCACAGGTGCGACACTCACAGGTGCGGCAGTAGCTCGCAGAAGTGGGTAATTTCCGCAGGTGCGAAGGATTGGGCGCATAAGCGGACGTGCAGGTGCGGTCCTTTGGGCGCAGGTGCGGAGCCAGTCTGAGAGGGGAATCTCGGACCTGCGAGGTCTTTTCCGCAGATGCGCAACCGCAGGTGCGGGTAAGCCTCTGCAGGTGCGGAAATTACTGTTGGGCAGAACCTTAAAACGGACGAAGCTCAGTCCATTTTTAGTCCGTTTTTCTTCAATTGTTGGGCAATTTCAGAGCTTTTGAGAGGGGATTTCAACTAGCAACTTGGAGGTAAGTTAATTCTACATACCTTGAGTTAAATACATAGATTATAGATAGATTATAACTAGTAAATATTAGAAATCAAAGGTTTAGATGAAAAACCTAGATTCTTATAAAAACGAGATTTTAACCACGAAAAATAGTTATGAAATTGGATAGAAATTATATATTTGAGTTCTTGAGATTATGGGTAACGTTTTCATCCGAGAATTTCCGGAATTCAGGCACGTGGGCCCGGGGTGAATTTTAGGAATTTTACCATTTTTGGGTTGGATAATTTATTTAATAGCCTAAATTCGAATTACTGAACATGTATTAATTATTTTGTATAACATTTGGATAGTTTTGGATTTTTTGGCATCAAATTGAGAATTTAACGCGACGTGGTAATCGGAAAGTAGATTTTGAGACAAGGTAAGTCTCTTGTCTAATCTTGTGAGAGGGAAATTAACCCATAGGTAATTAAAGTAATAATTGTTGCTAATTGTGGGGGCTACGTACATACGAGGTGACGAGAGTCTGTGCGTAGCTACTATTAATGCTAAAGTCTGGTAATTTAGGACTCACAGCATGAATTACTTGTGCAAAATTCATTCTTTGTTTAATTAGGGAATAATATTAAAGATGAAAATCTCATATGCTTAATTTTCTGCTTAAATTAATTAATTGTTAAAAAAAATTGTTCATCCTCTCGAATTGATCTTATAATAAATATACTCTCCTTCCAGAGGTACATAAAAAAGTGTCCTCCTTTCTTGCACAGCGGGTTAAACGCCTCGGCAGGATAGATGCATCTATGGATCGTGCCGCACGTCCCTCGGCAGTGTACACAACACTCTGGATCGGGCCGTACGGCCTCGGTAAAAATCGTACTTAATGATAATAATTACATGATACTTTGATAGTTTATTGCAGCTTGCGAAGCTAATTGATAAATTGGAAATCTTTGGAATTTAAAGAATTATTATCCCTGCTTGTTAAGGAATTATTGTTATTCATGTAAATGAGACTAATTAATAAATTAGAAATTTATTGGAATTGAAGGAATTTAACTGATATATTGGGAATTGTTGCATTTGAAGGAATTTAATTATGTCTGCTGGTTAAATAATGAATCATGTTGATTTAGATATTCTAGTTTTATTTCAATTATTATTATTGACCCATAGTGAGTGTCAAAGTTGGGCATCTCGTCTCTACTACTTCGAGATTTGGCTTGATACTTACTGGGTACACGTTATTTACGTACTCATACTACACTTGCTGCACTTTTTGTGCAGGACCTGAGGCAAGTACTAGTGGGGGACCTATTGTCTTACACCCACGTTATCCAGGGGCATAGTGGTGAGTTGCCTTCCTGAGCCGTTCTGCAGCTACTAGTGTCTCTCCTTATATTTTCATTCTGTCTATTTTTATTCCAGACAGTATTTGAGGTTATGTATAATCTACTAGATGCTCATGCACTTGTGACACCAGGTCTTGGCACACACCTTGGTAGAATTGGCAGTTGATTATTTATCTTGCCAAGAAAAAAATAGAATTACACGGAAAAATTTTAAAGAATGATTGATATACGTTTAATTTATTAGTTGTCTTGCCTAGCTGTAAATGTTGGGCGCCATCACGACCTATAGGTGAAATTGGGTCGTGACAACATGGTATCAGAGCACTAGGTTCACGTAGGTCTCACAAGTTATAAGCAGACCTAATAGAGTTTTGCGAATCGGTACGGAGAAGTCTGTACTTATCTTCGAGAGGCTATAGGGTATTAGGAAACTACCTTTCTTCATATTCCATCGTGCAACTAATGTAGTACTAAATATCCTTCTCTTATTCTCTTACAAATGGTGAAAGCGCGCTCTAATGAGGTTCCAGACCAGGGAAGAGCTACTTCCCCAGTTGCTAGAGGCCGAGGGAAGGCTCCAGCCCGTGGTAGAGGGCGAGGACGTCCCAGGACTGTTCCAGTTATGCCGCTAGTAGGTCCAGCAGAGAATCCCATTATTGAGGAACAGGGTGAGGTGCCTGTGGCAGAGCCAGCTCCGGTGGATTTCACATCTGCACCGGGATTCCAAGATATTATGGGTCGTATATTGCGGTTCATGGACACTATGACTCAGGCCGGTTTATTTATGGCAGACCCAGCCATATCTCAGGCAGGCGGGGGGAGCACAGACCCCTACCGCACAGGCTCATGGACAGATAGCTGCTATATATCAGACCTAGGGTTCACTATCCGTGGGTGGTTCCCAGCCAGTGGCAGTAGCTACACCTGAGCCCAGGCCAGCTGCCGCCGCTGATCCTCAGAAACTATTAGACAGATGGACTAGACTACATCCTCCTGTCTTTGGGGGTGAGTGACATGAGGACCCCCAAGACTTTATTGATTGGTGCAGGGACAGACTGCACAACATGAGGATATTGGAGTATCATGGGGTAGACTTTGCTACTTTTCAGCTAGAGGGCAGAGCCCGTAGATGGTAGCAGTATTATGTTCTTGGCAAACCAACAGATTCTCCTCCCATGACTTAGAACAGGTTCACATGTATCTTCCTGGATAGGTATATTCCACCCTCCCAGAGGGAAGAGTTGCGGTTTCAGTTTGAGCAGCTCCAGCTGGGTCAGATGTCAGTGACCGATTATGAGGCGAGATTTTCTGAGTTATCTCGCCATGCACTTATGATACTTCCTACTGAGGTGGAGAGAATGTGGAGGTTTATTGCGGGTTTACATACTGGCATTCAGGCCACTATGGCTCGAGAGGTTGAGTGTCACGACCCAAACCGATGGGCCGCGACGGGCACCCGGTACCTTACTCAACCGAGTACCAACGTAATGTATCTTTCGTATCATACTATCATAAGTAATTGAGCTGGAGAGGATGTTGTGAGATAAGTAGAATAAAACATGAGGAAATACTCAATATAGGGTGACCCAACTTGATATACCGACTTATACATATGATGTACTGGCCTATAAGGCCATACCAGTATCCGTATATATGAAATTTGTCTACAAGCCTCTAAGAGTACATAAATATCATAAAGGTCGGGATAGAGCCCCGCCATACCAAACAATACACGTCTAAATCATACTGACCAAACAAGCAACTCCGGAGCAAATGGAGCGCACCAACACCTTCTACTGAGCTGATAGCCTATTTGGAGGACTCTCGACCTGTCTATCGGGACCTACGGGCATGAAACGCAGTGTCCCCAAAAAAAAAGGGACGTCAGTACAAATAAAGTACCGAGTATGTAAGGAATAAAAATCAGTAAATCATAGACATGAGAGAAACATGGAGTAAAAGGCTCGACATATAAGTCTGAATATATCTGTGAATTATTTAATATTATAATATCATGCATATGCGTATAAATGTCATACCATGCATAGGTATATGCGTTCTTAACATCATCAAACCTCTGAGGGCATCCCATCATATCATCTCGGCCACTGTGGGCAAATCATCAACGTATATCAGCTGATCAGGTGGTGGTGTGTATATAACGCCATAACCTTTTCCCATATCCCATATACATATAATATACGTATATATAATGCCTTCTGGTCATGGGTCAATGTACATGTATAAATGCATGAAATGCATAATAAATACGTTAATAAGATTTCTCGAATATCATAAAATCCATATGCCTTTCAAATAAACTTTATCAAATATGTATTTTTCTGAGACCCATGAACAGAGGATATAATAATAATTCACATGGGGAATCAAGAATATAGACACCCCTAGTATTTCTATGAATAGAGTCATTTATGAAAGTTGCGTATTTTGCTCGTTTCGTTTGTATCATTTGGATCATGCCAAAAAGAAAGAAGGGATAGCCTTAACATACCTTAAATCCGTTGAGTCCTTAATACCTTCCAAGAAATTCGTCAAACAACTCAATTCAATCTACCACATCATAAGGAGATTCAAAATCAGTGCTGAGTAAAGACTAAGTCCGCAACTTAAACTATTAGTTCGTTTACGTAAATTTGGGCAGCATCTCCCCTGTAACAAGGCCCTCCTCCAATACTATATACTAACAACAACAACAACACAACAATAACAACATGTAAGCATCATTTTCCAGCCTTATCTCCATCACAATATACCACAAAACAGCCCACACCCTAATCACTTCATACATAAAACGACAACCAAAGTAGTGTCAAACAACTAAAAACAATGTAACGACGAACGACCAGCCTACCATTCCGTCATTATATGGTGTTTCTCCACACCATTTTTCCTCCAAAACTCCATTAAATAGTAGAAAAATATACAGCCCAAAGGCAACATGAAACATCCCACAAAACAGTCCACTACAAGTCAAATAACTCGAACTCACGACTTTTGATCACCGTCCCGTGAGTTCTAACTATTAGGAAACGAATTTATGAACCTTCCTTGATATTTAAGAACTTAAATACAGAAATTAGAAATTTTATTAACTATTAAATACATTCCAAAACTCAAACTACAAAGAAAAAGAGAGGCGATATAGCGATACTTACGTCGTAGGGATCATTCTGATGTTATCGCTTCTCGATTTCGTACCCGGGATGTTAGTATTATTTGAAGCACTATTGGAGAGCTCAAAGACATGTTTTATGGAGTTCTATGGTCAGGTTCTATGTAGAAATGAAGAGAGAGACGAGTTAATACATATATATCAACTTTTGAAAAGTCAAAAGGTGCTAGCTTGGCACCCTCTCATTCACCCATTTTTCGATGCTTATATCTTTTTATTCGGATGTCGTATGAATGAACGGTTAATTGCGTTGGAAACCACATTCTAAGACCTTAAATTTGGTATATAATATGTCCCAAAAAAATCTCATATAGCATCCGAAATATATTTCCCAAAAAGCTTTGTTACAGGGCAAATCCTTAGTCGGTGTTTCCGCAACTTTAATCCGATTTTTTCCAAACTTCATATTTTCTATCCAAACATCATATACAGCCATATTATGACTTTAAAATTATTTAAATTGTGATTAACAAGTCTCATATTCATTACGTCACCTTGGGACGCACAGGGTGTAACAATCTTGCCCCCTTAGAAACATTCGTCCTCGAATGTTAAACTCCCAGAAATCTATAAAAATTTTAGCAGAGTCTCCTCTATAACGGTAATACTACCAACCTGTCACACATCAAACCTAATAATACAAAGCCACACAGGGCTACAATCATCAATAACACCAATGGCCTCACACGACCAATAACAATAACTAACATAAGAGTTAAGTACCATATACGTAGGTTGTGATGTCTCAGTCTGATCCTCCTTCGTAAGTGGAAAAAAGTGAGGATACCTAGTCTTCATTTCTTCTTCAGCTTCCCAAGTCATCTCCTCCACATTATTATTAATCCAAAGTACTTTAATCGAAGCTACATCCTTAGTTCTTAATCTCCAAACTTATCTATCTAGTATAGCAATGAGAGATTCATCATATGATAGCTGCTCTGTAATCTGAACATCGTCAACTGGAATGACTTTAGAGGGATCTCCAATAAACCTACGGAGCATAGACATATGAAATGCTGGATGTACATACTCCAATTTGGAAGGCAAGTCTAACTCATATGCTACTAGGCCTACTCTACGTATAATCTTATAAGGTCCAATGTTTCGAGGGCTAAGCTTTCCTTTCTTACTGAATCTCATAACGCCTTTCACCGGTGATACCTTTAGGAATACCCAGTTATGTACCTGAAACTCCAAGTCTCGTCATCGATTATTTGCATAGGACTTCTGACGACTTTGAGTTGCTAATAGCATTTCCCGTATAAGCTTAATCTTCTCAACTGCCTGTTGTACCAACTCTGGTCCTACTAACTTAGTTTCCCCAACCTCGAACCATCCAATAGGTGACCTATACTTCCATCCGTAAAGAGCTTCGTATGGACCCATCTGAATGCTGGAATGATAAGTATTATTATATGTGAACTCAATAAGTGGAAGATGATCATCCCAAGCTACACCTGAATTCCATCACACAAGCCCGTTGCATATCCTCCAGTGTCTGAATAGTACGCTCAGCCTGACCGTCTCTCTAGGGATGAAATGGTGTACTAAGACTTACCTGAGTCCCCAATCCTTTTTGGAAGGACCTCCAGAAATTAATTGTAAACTGAGCACCTCTATCTGAGATAATAGATATAGGGACACCATGAAGTTGTACTATCTCCCTAATGTAAAGCCTTTCATAATCCTCTGCTGAGTAAAAAGTCCTGACAGACAGAAAATGGGCTACTTTTGTAAGTCTATCGATAATAACCCATATAGCATCAAACTTACGTTGGGTACAAGGTAAGCCTATGATGAAATCCATATTAATCACTTCCCATTTACAAGTTAGAATCTCTATAGCCTGTAATAATCCACAGGGTTTCTGATGCTTAATCTTAACCTATTGATAATTTGGGCACTGAACAACAAACTCTGCTATATCCTTCTTCATTTCGTCCCACCCGTATATTCCCCTGATATCATGATACATCTTCGTAGCTCCTAGATAAATAGAGTAACGAGAATAGTAAGCTTTTCCCATAACCTGCTGGCGCAGCAACCCTGCCACATTAAAACACATAATTGACCTCGATATCTGAGGGCTCCATCTCATGTAATTTCAAATGGTGTATTATCCTTTTGAGGGGATGTATCTCTATAATTAGCTAGCACATGATCCTCATACTGGCGTTCCTTCACTTCAGTTACTAAAGAGGATGTTGCCGTGTCCTGAATAGTAACTGGTATCACCTGAGTCCAGTAATCGAACTCCAAGACTAGCTAGCTGATGAATCTCATGGCCTATCCCACACTTCTCTGGCTGTAAATATGACAGGATACCCATAGATCTACGGTTGAGGGCCTCGGCTACTACATTCGCCTTTCCTGGATGGTATTAAATATCAACGCCATAGTCTTTCAGTAGCTCCAACCATCTCCTTTGGCGTAAATGTAATTCCTTTTGATTGAAGATATATTTAAGGCTCTTATGATCCGTATAGATATCAACATGAATGCCATACAAATAGTGCGTCCATATCTTTAGTGCACGAATCACCGCTAACTCTAAATCGTGGGTCGGATAATTCTTCCTGTGCTTTCTTAGTTCTCTTTAAACATAAGCGATTACTTTTCATGGTCGTTCTGCCACTTGTTGCATGAATACATGGCTTATCTCATTGCCCACAATTATTAGAATTTCCTGTAACTCATATGATCTCAAATATCATCTTTTGATTTATTTAGTTTTTTTGTTCATTAGCCACGATAGGTGCCACTTTCTTATGGAATGCATACAATATTGTTGTGAGACTGTTGTTACAAGACCATTTCTTCCTTATGTCACTATGCTTAAGTTGAAGCCTTCTTCCTTATTCCCTCAGTTAGTCTTTCTTTGTAGTACTTAAGAGAGATCCTTTGACTTCTGTAAAGCTGCGAGCTTATTACATCGTATACCCGAAAGAATTTTTGATATTCTTACTCGCCTATAATTATCCTTAATTACTTGCCTCCGCGCCCTTGTTCTCGTAAGATTGATTCTTAACTGAAATTTTTGACTGCCTTCTCAGTGGCACCATTTTTTTTAATTTTTGTAACACTTATACGGTACCTCTAACAATCCCAACTCCTATCTGAATATTTCCCAAGGATTACGATGTCATCATATTTGCGAGACTGAATTCCCTATGTTGGGTTTCACTATGTTTATCTTGCACAACCTGCTGATTTGTCTGTATCCTCTTGTTTAGCCATGGCTAGGCTCTTCCTGAATCAACTACTAACTACACGTTAGTCCATTCTCATATCTATATTCTGCGTAATCTCTCTTGGGTTATATCCTTTGTCTTAACTTATCCCGCACACTGGCTCCTTATGTATCCAGTGTTCATTTGCACTTATTTATCAATAACATCTAGTGATGGAACCCTTACTGCCTCTCCCCGTCGTCATGCTTACATAATGTTCTGGAGTCGTATCATATCCGTATGATCTAAATAAATGCAATGTCATTCCTTTCACCTTTCTACCACATTCTCATATCCGTAGGATCTGAATAAATGCAATCTCATTCCTTTCGCCTTTCTACCACATTCTTTCTTTACAATACCATAGTTACCTTAACCACATAACTCCGACTTAATACCATATCACACCATCGTCCCCCCTTTAGGGGAGTACTAACATTTATTGCTATGAAGATTTACCTATAAATGTTTCACCTCTTTATGTTTGGCATCTTTTTACATCTTCACAAACTCTTACTTGCCTTGCAGTAACCCTTCTGTACCAGGGATAATTTAATTTCTTACACATAAAGGTGACACCTAGTGTAACTGGCACACTTAGTCCCTTAAGCTTAACTTTGCTCACATTGCTTGTTTTAGGAAACCGTCTTCCTGAATGACCTTTAAAGGTTATTCTTCTATTGTCCATTCAATTATCGCCGGAATGCGATCTTTGAAATTCTCACGATGTCAACTATGATCAAATCCTTCGGTCACGAATTCATGTTTAGTTTATCGTATTCACTAGCCCATACTAATTTCTATTACTCCAGGGTCTAACTTTTCCTTTTGGTAATCATGTATGAGTCACCAATTCATTTCTCGAAATGGGGACATGACTTTTTGGCTTATACTCTTTTATTGTCTCAAGGCATGTAACTTATTGTCTTTTCCTTCACTTGACTATAGAATCTGTAGTCCTGTCATATTTTGATTTACCGTTATCATCCATTTTGTCACATCTTATGCTTCATTTACTTTCTTCTTATTCTCCTGCTAATATTTATGTCTATCACCTTATTATGAAAACTTCTTCAAAACATTCTTTCACTTTTAGCCCCCCCCTCCTGATTCAACTCACTGGCTCTTCAGGTCGCCTAAAACTCTCTCTTTACTAGGGACGGGAGCCATACAAAGGTAAATATTTATCCCTTCTAGGATTCCAATGCCAATCTTCTGAAGTTTCTAAACATTCTAGTATTCATATCTGATTATACTATTCTAGATTGCACCATCTGGGTGTCTTACAAGGAGAACCATTACCACGTTTGCAATATCCCTCGAAAATGTGAGCTAATGATAACAATCCGTCCACAATTTTGGGTTACTCTAACCCTAGCTGGATGCTGATATCCCATCCTTCTCTTAAATTATATTTGTTAGCTCCCACGGGGCATAACTGAAATGGGTGTTGTCAAGTGAATATATCTTTGTTATTGTTGAAAGTAACTCGGAATGCTTATATTTATCTGCCTGAATTGTAAATACGGATAATCTTCACTAACTGGGATCCTTCTTCACCTAGCTTCTTTTACTTGTTGAAACTTGTATCTACCTTCTGATTCTCTCGTTGCTTTTTACCATATTGGTAGATAGATATTCATGCCTTAGGGCTTCTTATCAAAAGGCTCACATGTCGTAGTACACACATATCTACTGAAGGCCTTACATTTACTCATCATAAGCATGACGCAAAATCGAGTTTCTCTAACTCAACTCTTCCATAGCCACATTCAATCTCTTACCAACTGTCTTTTTTTAGATGTAGATGTCGTTGTATAACGAATAAAATAGAATTTAGGAATTTGAATTTCTTACAACTAAACTCTACCACATGATCTAGATTAAGAAGAAAGAGTGACAGTCCTAAATGCCATGTAACCTCCTGCTTATAAGTGTGGTGCACAACACACCCATAAACAAGACTCTACTAGACACGGCTTGTAGACTCCCTAGGACATAAATGCTTTGATACCACTTCTGTCACGGCCCAAACTGATGGGCCGCGACGGGCACCCGGTACCTTACTCAACCGAGTACCAACGTAATGTATCTTTCGTACTATCATAAGTAATTGAGCCGGAGAGGATGTCGTGAGATAAGTAGAATAAAACATGATCAAATACGCAATATAGGGTGACCCAACTTGATATACCGACTTATACATATGACGTACTAGCCTATAAGGCCATATCAGTATACGTATATATGAAATTTGTCTACAAGCCTCTAAGAGTACATAAATATCATAAAGGTCGGGACAGAGCCCCGCCATACCAAACAATACACGTCTAAATCGTACTGACCAAACAAGCAACTCCGGAGCAAATGGAGCACACCAACACCTTCCGCTGAGCTGATAGCCTATTTGGAGGACTCTCGACCTGTCTATCGGGACTGGGCATGAAACGCAGCGTCCCCAAGAAAAAGGGATGTCAGTACAAATAAAGTACCGAGTATGTAAGGAATAAAAATCAGTAAATCATAGACATGAGAGAAACCCAGAGTAAAAGACTCGACATATAAGTCTGAATATATCTGTGAATCATTTAATATTATAATGTCATGCATATGCGTATAAATGTCATACCATGCATAGGTATATGCATTCATAATATCATCAAGCCTCTGAGGGCATCCTATCATATCATCTCGGCCACTGTGGGTAAATCATCAACGTATACCAGCTGATCAAGTGGTGGTGCATTTATAACGCCATAACCTTTTCCCATATCCCATATACATATAATATATGCATATATAACGCCTTCTGGTCATGGGTCAATATACATGTATAAATGCATGAAATGCATAAGAAATACATTAATAAGATTTCTCGAATATCAAAAAATCCATATGCCTTTCGGAAAAACTTGATCAAATACGTATTTTTCTGAGACCCATGAAGGATATAATAATAATTCACATGGGTAATCAAGAATATAGACACCCCTAGTATTTCTATGAATAGAGTCATTTATGAAAGTTGCGTATTTTGCTTGTTTCATTTGTATCATTTGGATCATGCCAAAAAGAAAGAAGGGATAGCCTTAACATACCTTAACTCCATTGAGTCCTTAATACCTTCCAAGAAATTCTTCAAACAACTCAATTCAATCTACCACATCATAAGAAGATTCAAAATCAGTGCTGAATAAAGGCTAAGTCCGCAACTTAAACTAGTAGTTCGTTTACGTAAATTTGGGCAGCATCTCCCATGTAACTAGGACCTCCTCCAATACCATATACTAACAACAACAACACAACAATAACAACATGTAAGCATCATTTTAAAACCTTATCTCCATCATAATATACCATAAAACAGCCCACACACCCTAATCACTTCATACATAAAACGACAACCAAAGTAGTGTCAAACAACTAAAAACAATGTAACGACGAATGACCAGCCCACCATTCCGTCATTATGTGGTGTTTCTCCATACCATTTGTCCTCCAAAACTCCATTAATCAGTATAAAAATATACAGCCCAAAGGCAACATGAAACAGTCCACAAAACAGTCCACTACAAGTCAAATAACTCGAACTCACGGTTTCCGATCACCGTCCCGTGAGTTCTAACTATTAGGAAACGAATTTATGAACCTTCCTTTATTAACTATTAAATTCATTCCAAAACTCAAACTACAAAGAAAAAGAGAGGCGATATAGCGATACTTACGTCGTAGGGATCGTTCTGATGTTATCGCTTCTCGATTTCGTACCCAGGATGTTAGTATTATTTGAAGCACTATTGGAGAGCTCAAAGACAGGTTTTATGGATTTCTCTGGTCAGGTTCTACGTAGAAATGAAGAGAGAGACGAGTTAATACATATATATCAACTTTTGAAAAGTCAAAAGGTGCTAGTTTGGCACCCTCTCATTCACCCATCTTCCGACGCTTGTATCTTTTTATCCGGATGTCGTATGAATGAATGGTTAAGTGAGTTAGAAACCACATTCCAAGACCTTCAATTTGGTATATAATATGTCCCAAAAAGACCTCATATAGCATCCTAAATATATTTCTCAAAAAACTTTATTACAGGGCAAATCCTTAGTCGGTGTTTCCGCAACTTTAATCTGATTTTTCCCAAACTTCATATATTCTATGCAAATATCATATATAGCCATATTATGAATTTAAAATCATTTAAATCATGATTAACGAGTCTCATATTCATTACGTCACCTTGGGACGCACAGGGTGTAACATTGAGATGGGTACTTCTTATGAGCTAGTCGTAGAGATAGCCCTCATGATTGAGGATGTACGTCAGCGTAACTGAGAGCAGGTTACTAGAGATAAGCGGTTTAGGTATTCTGGAGAGTTCAGAGGTGCTCCGTCTGGGGGCAGAGGTCAGTTCGTGAGAGGGCAGTCCAGCAGGCCCCCATATCCAGCACCACCGCCTCCTCGGGGTGCTCCAGTGCGACCTTATTTCAGTGCTATACCAGAGAGTTCTTATCGCCCACTAGCTATTCAAGGTCCTTCCAGTGGGTATTTAGGTCCCCCAGGGCCAGACACTTAGTCAGCAGGCCATCACACCGAAGAGTTGTTACGAGTGCGGGGATCCCAGTCACATACGGAGATTGTGCCCCAGGCTTCGGGGTAAATTAGTGCAACAGGGTTAGCAGCCTATGATTACTGGACCAGTTGCTCCACCAGTTTTCCGACCACCAAGAGGTGGAGGACAGATGGGTAGGGGTCGTCCTAGAGGTGGAGGTCAGCCAGGCAAAGGCCAGCCAATTGGCGCTCCAGCTCGGTTCTATGCTTTTCCGGCCAGACCAGATGTAGAGGCCTCAGTTGCTGTAATTACATGTATTATTTCTGTTTGCGGCAAAGATGCCTCAGTATTATTTGATTCATGATCTACGTATTCATATGTGTCATCTCTATTTGCTTCATTCCTGGGTGTTTCTCGTGAGTCCTTGAGTACTCCTGTTTTTGTGTCCACTCCCATGGGTGATTCTGTTATTGTGAACCGGATCTACCGGTCCTGTATTATTACATTTTGTGGTTATGAAACTAGAGCAGATCTCCTATTGCTTGAGATGACTGATTTTGAAATTATTCTGGGCATGGACTGGTTATCTCCATATCATGCTATTCTAGATTGTCATGCCAAGACTGTTACCTTGGCTATTCCAGCATTGCCTAAGCTGGAGTGGAAGGGTTCGTCTGTTAGTTCATTTAATCGAGTTATTTCTTTTATAAAGGCTCAACACATAGTTGAGAAGGGTTGTTTGTCTTATCTAGCCTATGTTCGGGATACTACTGGAGAGACTTCGGCTATTGATTCAGTGCCCGTAGTTTGGGAGTTCTCTGATGTATTTCCTTCAGATCTTCCAGGTATGCCACCTGATCGTGATATTGATTTTTGTATTGACTTGGCTCTAGATACCCAGCCTATATCTATCCCACCGTATCGTATGGCTCCGAAAGAATTGAAAGAATTGAAAGAACAGCTTGAAGAGTTACTAGCCAAAGGGTTTGTCAGACCGAGTGTATCGCCTTAGGGTGTACAGGTATTATTTGTGAAAAAGAAGGATGGAACGATGCGGATGTGTATTGATTATCTCCAACTGAACAAAGTCACTATTAAGAACTAGTACCCGTTGTCGCGTATTGATGATCTATTTGACCAGTTGCAGGGTGCTAGGGTGTTCTCTAAGATCGACTTGAGGTCGGGGTACCATCAGTTGAAGATTCGGGATCCGGATGTTTCAAAGACTGCTTTCCAGACTAGATATGGTCATTATGAGTTTCTGGTGATGATGAACGGGGTATTCAGGCCATATATTGATTCGTTTGTCATTGTCTTCATTAATGACATCTTGATCTACTTGCGCAGTAAGGAGGAACACGAGCAGCATATGAGAGTAGTGCTTCAGACGTTGCTGGAATAAAAGTTATATGCTAAGTTCTCCAAATGTGAGTTCTGGCTAGAGTCAGTAGCATTTTTGGGGCATATTGTATCGGGCGAAGGCATTAAGGTTGATCCCAAAAAGATTGAGGCAGTTCAGAATTGGCATCGTCCCACTTCGGTGACTGAGATCAGGGGATTTCTGGGTTTAGTAGGTTATTATCGTCGGTTTGTGGAAGGGTTTTCATCTATTATAGCACCTTTGACCAAATTAACCAAGAAGGGTGCTCCGTTCCGATGGTCCGATGATTCTGAGGTGAGCTTTCAGAAGCTCAAGACAACATTGACTATAGCACCAGTGTAAGTGTTGCCTTCCGGTTCGGGGATGTATATAGTGTATTGTGACGCTTCACGCGTTGGCTTGGGTTGTGTATTGATGCAGGAAGGGTGAGTTATTGCATATGCTTCACGTCAGCTGAAGCCCCATGAGAAGAATTATCCAGTACATGATTTGGAGTTAGTTGCGATTGTTCACGCTCTTAGGATTTGGAGGCATTATATTTATGGGGTGTCTTGTGAAGTTTACACTGATCATCGCAGTTTGCAACATTTGTTCAAGCAAAGGGACCTAAATCTGAGACAGCGCAGATGGCCTGAGTTACTAAAAGATTATGATATTACTATCTTATATCATCTGGGCAAATCAAATGTGGTTGCAGATGCCTTGAGTAGAAAGGCGGAGAGTATGGGTAGTTTGGCTTTCATTTCAGCAGAGGAGAGGCCATTAGCTTTGGATGTTCAGTTCTTGGCTAACAGGTTTGTGAGACTGGATATTTCAGAGCCCAGCCGAGTTCTTGCATGTGTTGTAGCTCAGTCTTCACTATTTGAACAGATCAAGGCTCGCCAATATGATGATCCACACTTAATGGTTCTTCGAGAAACGGTACTACGGGGTGGTGCCAAGGAAGTTACTATCGGAGTGGATGGTATTTTGCGACTCTAGGGTCGTCTATGTGTTCCTAATGTGGATGGATTGAGGAAAAAGATCCTAGAGGAAGCACACAACTCTCGGTATTCTATTAATCTAGGTGCTACAAAAATGTATCGTGATTTGAGGCAACATTATTGGTGGAGACGAATGAAAAAGTACATAGTTGAGTATGTGGCTAGGTGTCTAAATTGTCAGCAAGTTAAATATGAGCACCAGAGGCCGGTGGCCTACTTCACCAGATGACTATACCGGAGTAGAAATGGGAACGCATCACTATGGACTTTGTAGTTGGGTTTCCGCGGACCTTGAGGAAGTTCGATGCAGTTTGGGTCATTGTTGACAGGTTGACCAAGTCGGCACATTTTATTCTGGTTGTGAAACGTATACTTCAGAGAGGTTGGCCCAAATTTATATTCAGGAGATAGTTCGGTTGCACGGTGTTCCAATTTCCATCATATCAGATAGAGGTCCTCAGTTTACTTCACAATTCTGGAGAGCAGTACAGAGTGAGTTGGGGACCCGTACAGAGCTCAGCACAGCCTTTCATCCGCAGACCGACGGGCAGTCAGAGCGGATAATTCATATTTTGGAGGATATGCTCAGGGCATGTGTGATTGACTTTGGAGGTCAGTGGGATCGTTTCTTGCCTTTGGTCGAGTTTGCTTATAATAACAGTTACCAATCCAGCATCGAGATGGCTCCATTTGAGGCTTTATATGGTCGGCGATGTCGTTTCGCCCATCGGGTGGTTTGAGCCCGGTGAGGCTAAGTTATATGGAACTGATTTGGTGAAGGATGCCTTGGAAAAGGTAAGGTTGATTCAAGAGCGACTTCGTACATCGCAGTCCAGACATAAGAGTTACGCAGATAAGAAAGCACGTGATTTATCATTTATGATGGGTGAAAAAGTTCTCTTGAAAGTTTCGCCGATGAAGGGAATCATGAGATTCGGGAAGAAGGGCAAGTTGAGCCCAAGGTTTATAAGCCCATTTGAGGTGTTGAGACGAGTTGGGGAGGTTGCTTATGAGCTTGCTTTGCCTCCCAGTCTATCAGGAGTTCATCCGGTTTTCCATGTATCTATGCTCTGGAAGTATCATGCCGACCTATCGCATGTGTTAGACTTCAGCACGATTCAACTAGATAAGAGCTTGGGTTATGAAGAGGAGCCAGTTGTCATTGTTGATAAACAGGTTCTCCAGTTGAGGAGCAAATATTCACACTTATTTAGTATTCCAGGTATTATTCTAAACCCGTTCGAGGACGAACGTTTGTTTAAGAGGTGGAGAATGTAATGACCCAACCAGTCATTTTAATTTTTAGAACCCCATTCCCTAAAATAAAACTCTCTGAATGTACTTTTAATTTTTTATGACTTGCGGGGATAATTGGTTCGGGATTTGGAAGTGTTTGGATTGAAATCGGAACACTTATTTCCTTAAGTTGGCTTTAAAAGGCCAAGTTTGACTTCGGTCAACATTTTGAGAAAACAACCCCGGAATTGGGATTTGACGGTTCCAATAGGTTTGTATGATGATTTCAGACTTGGGCGTATGTTCGAATCGGGCTTTGGATAACCCGGGAGCATTTTGGCGCTTAATAGTAAAAATCAACTATTTGAAGGTTTAAAGTTCTTTAAATTTGGTTTGGAATAGGATTTGGAGTAATTAAGGTCCGTTTTGAATTTCGAGTCTGGGAATAGCTCCGTATAGTGATTTAAGACTTGCACGCAAAATTTGGTGTCATTCCGAGTAGTATAATTATATTTCGGCGCATTTGGAGCAAGTTTGAAGAATTTGAAATTTCTAAGTTGAATCAGTTTGCTTTGAGGTGTGATTCTTAGTTTTGATGTTGTTTTACACGTTTCGAGGGTTTGAGCGAGTCCGTTTCATGATTTTAAACTTGTTGGTATGTTCGGGTGGGGTCCCGAGGGCCCCGAGTGTCAATCAGACGAGGCTCGGACCAAGTTAGAAATTGGGAGCCAAAACTGAAGCTCCCAGCTACTGTCAGAATCGAACATGGCTGGTGAACAAGATAAACGTAGTGAACCCCAACATGGGGAATTCAGTCTCGTAGATATGACCTCGTGATCCTTGAGAAATATTCAGATAGGAGTTGAGATAGTTAAAGGTACCACATGACCATGATAGTAAGATGTATAAAGTTTACTTTATGGTATTTATCTACTCTTAGAGGCTTGTAGACTTATGTCATGTATGTAAAAGATTGTATGGCCTTGTCGGCCTATGTTCAGTATACGAGTGGTCATTTTGGTCTTATAGGCCCGTACGTTTTATGTATAAGTTGGTATTACATGTTTTATTCTAGTTATCTCACGGCAACCTTTCCGTCTCATTTACCTATGGTAGCATGATACGAAAAGATACGTTAAGTTGGTACTCGGTTGAGTAAGGTACTGGGTGCCCATCGTGGCCCATCGGTTTGGGTCGTGACAGCGCCCGAGCACTGGCGCTACCCTTAGGTTTACACACCGGACTTCTTTTGTTTTCTTCTTTTCCGAGCTCGGAGAACTCGGGGCCCTCTTCCTTTTCTTCTCATCACCCTGCCTTGGAGCAGGGGACTCGAGAGGCACATCCTCATCACCAAATGGAGGCCTCATAGAAACATATTTAGGAAGACCTGCAAAAGAAAACGGAACTAATAAGAACTCAACGGCATGAGGAAAAAATCAAATATTATTAAATCAGAAAAGGAAACTTACCATAGGAACGAGCCTCCCACCGGCCCTTCGACAGATTGCGCCACGCGCGCTCGGAATAGGGTTTTTGTGACACGAGGTCCTCGACCCACTCCTTGAGTCGAGGAACTGCATTCGGCATTCGAGCAACAGCTGCACCACAAAACGTCGATAAGAAGGGAGGAAAAAGAAAAAACAATAAACGAAATCTTTAAGGCATACTTACGTTTCATATTCTATTTCTCGGGAAATGGCATGTCCTTGATCTGGATTAAATCTGAGGTCCTCACCCGAAGGAATCGGCCCAACCAGCCTTGGCCTCGATCCTCGTCTATACTCGAGAATGGGGCCTGCCTTACCGGGGAGTTGCTGCATTCGATTTTGTCACCATGGCCGTTCATGAAGTAGGGAATAGACATCCCGGCTGAGTAAGCCTATTAGACTTACTTCTACCCAAACTCATCCATGAATAAAGAGGAGATGTACTCCATTAATCAATCACTGAAAAGATTTTATTAACAACTTCCTTTTCATTTCCATTAGTAGCCTCATTCATAATTTCCAAAAAATATTACGAGTTTATAGAATTAATGAAAAACATAATTTCCAAGTACCAACATTTCTAGTTCAATTCCCAACATCAACCATAACACACAACCTATCTACTGAGCCTCTAAGTACAATAGAAGAGTAATATGGAAATGCCGGCTAATCCCCCTCGATAGAGTTGGGGACTGTACAGGCGCATGAGATGATCGAGGGTGAAGGGACACCCCTCGATTTTGTTTACGAAGAAGCGGAGGAGAATTACTATCCTCCAGAAAGATGGATGGATTTGACCAAGGGTCACCTCGTACCTCTTACAGAAGGCGATGATGACTGGGTCCAAGGGGCCCAACGTGAAGGGATAAGTGTAAACACTTAAAAAACCCTTCATGTGGGTAGTAATCGCTTCCTCAGGCATGGGCACCACCACGTGTTTATCAACCCAGTTGGAATCCTCTTTGACTTTGGAGAGGAGACTATCGATGATCGAGCATATATATCTCGAGACTGGCTCGCATCGACCCGGTACCGAGGAAGTCTTTTCAACCTTGAAATCAGCACAGATCGAGCACCCACCAGGAACAAACACTTCAGGATGAGGTTCCGCTTTTGTTTCCTCGCTGGCCGACAGTGATGAAGAGGCGATTTCTTTTTGTGGAACTGTCTTAGAAGTTTTCGCCATTTTTTTCTGAATATAGATGAAGAAGAGGAAGTTAAAAGGTTATGCTAATGTTTTGGAACGAAGACAAGCGAAGATTCTTGCAAAAACCTCAAGAAATCCAGTACAAGTGTTAGAGAATGCAAAGATTTTTTAAAGAACAAGAGTATGAGAGGTTTAAACGTAAAGTTTGAATGGATGAAGGATGGAGTATATATAGTATTCAAACGACGGTTCAAAGTCTGTAGCGGCCGACCAGCGACTGGCGAACATTTAATGCCATTAAGATGTGACTGACGAGACGTTTCATCCATTTTTGTCATTTCTGAAGCGAAGTATCGAGATCAAGATCAGCATATCATTTCTTGTCATTTACACTCCGAAAAATGAGGGGACTATCTGTATACGGCCGAAACCGGGCTCATCTATTTCATGACGGATCGGAACCAAAACGTGATGGATTGAAGATCGACCCTAGGTTCCATCGAACCAAAGAACGAAGTCAGAACGTACGTCTCCAAGATCTTCGAGCTCGTGACTCCGGAATCGATCCCGATTCCGAACAAGCTCGAGAAAACATTATCGGATCCAATAACGGAAAGCCGAAGTATCCGCAACCGGTCAGATATCACGGCGGAAATCTCGGCACGTATCAACAAGAGACCGACTAATTAGCAACTCAGGAGATTTCTTACCTTTTATAGAATTGTACCTAAAGCAGGACTCCCCTACTATATAAAGGGGGTTTCATTCTTTGTAATGGATGGTAACACGCATCCTAAAAATATTATAATATTATTTTCTTTCTGCAAGCTACTGTTCTTCTGTATTTGATATTATTTGGATCATATTCAGTTCGAGTGAGGTCTATTTCTCAAGGCTATAACTGTTCAAGTCATAAGGTTTGAATTTACTTTATTATTGTTTGCTTTACTTATAGTTCAATCTATCGCTTTGTGTCAAAATTAATCCACGTATCCTTAAAACCACTTATAAATTCAATTGTTATCCGATCTTGAGGGTAAACAGAATATTAGAGTTTCATGTCGATGCTAGGCTTAAACAAAAAATCTTAAGCAGTAAAGTATTAATGTTAGTGCTTAAACCATAATCTTAAATATTTGACAGAGATCACTTCTGCAAATACAGAGGACCTTAAGTACTCATGAATATAGTTAAGAGACCATTTTGAATCTGCCTCCAAACAAAAGGGACTAGTTTTGTCATTTTGTCGAAGTTAGGTCATTGGGACTGCGAAATTTTCAATCTGGTCATCAAGCGACACTTACAAAAATCTCTAGCAGGGAAAACAAAAGGAAACCAAAGAAGAAAGGTAGCGAAAAAAAGATGCAGAAACTGATATTGATTCAATCGTTGTATCGTTCCATATGTCGCAGATCTTCAGCTTTCTCGGTTTCCGCCGCCGCAACTACCGCCGTCAACCACCACTCCCATCGACACCTTCATTTCTCATCCCCGAATTTTCCAGCTTCTCCTAAAAGCCCTTTTCACGGTACTAATAATTCCATCTTTTTACGTATTATATACTTCAATATCTGCTTAAATTCGCATTTCTTGCTCATACTCAATAAAAAGATCGTATTTTATTCTGCTCGAATACTGGTAATGTCTACGCTTTTTTAATCTTTTTTGCTGTAAGAAGTTGAATTTATAGTAGCCTTTTCGTGGTACTAGCATTTTCGTCTCTTTTTTGTATATGTAATTCAGTATCTGCTTATATTCCCCATGTTCTTCTACATACCCAATTTAAAGATCGTATTTTTATTATGCTCTAATTGGTAAAGGATATGTTTTTGAATTTTTTTTATTGTAAGAAGTTAAATTTATTGTCCAAATGGATGTTGAGTATTCATATAGCTAATCATGATTGTTTGAGATTGAGATATAGTTGTTGCTGTGGTAATAAGATGAATGTTTGATCCTTTTCTTAGTTGAAGAACTAATTGGAAAATAAAACAGCGAGTACAAAATTGTGTAATACCCCTTATTAGAAATTGGTACAGTTCGATCCAATATTTTGTTCGATAATCCCGTATAGAAAAGGAGGGTTGAGGTAGATTGATGCCCAGGTATAGACATAGTTGAACAAGGAATCATATAGTAGTAAATGCCAACTAGTTTGTGGTATTGGATACACAGTATTTATGGTAAGAAGTAAAATTCATGGTCCAAATGGAGAAGAGTGGATATGAGGATTCATATAGGCGACCCTAGCTTGTTTGAGATTAAGGGATAGTTGTTGCAGTAAGAAGTTGAATCGTTGTCTCCCTATGTGAGTTTCAGAAAATATAGTAGGTCTCAAGATCATATAGAAATAGGGTCGTGGTAGGCTGCAGAACTGCATAGAAATACTCAAATTGTGATTCATATAGTAACGTTTAGGATTGAGGCGCAATTGGTTGATTGATGATGTAGAATTAGTAGTTATATTTCGATATGATATCTGAATTGGAAGGGATTTTCTGACGAGATTATAGTGCATTGCTTATTGATTTGATTGTAATATAAATCTGAAGTTTGATTTTACTGATTATTAGCTTTTCTCTTGCTATGAGAGTTGAGACACATTAGTCATACGTTTGATTGGAAATATGAAAAAGGAATTTTAATGCTCTATCATTTCTTTGCTCTTATTTTCACTTAGATGTTTAATTCTGAATCTCAAGTTTATTTAATTTTCTTTTTTAGAGGAAAAATTTGGGGTGCGGTATGGCCCGTGAGTGAGAGAGGGGAATGTAGACAAGGGGAGCGAGGGGAGGTCCTTGCACCTAAATATGCAAGGTGTGACGTGCCAATTTTTGACTGCAACTTTGTTCCCATTCCTTTAAAGATAATTATAATAGCGCTGGTTACTTTTAGGGATTCTTCATTTCTCTTTTAGGTTTTGTGCTTCTGCTCTCTAATTTCTGATTTCAGCAGGCGTATTTTTTCCTAGTACGAATGCTAATTGAGCTAATATAATTTTGACAGTAGTTTTTGCTAGTTTATAGGACAAATGAATTTCTGAGCATGGTAGTATTCCACTGCAAAAAAACCGGCAAATGAATTTCTGACCATGACATTATCCCACAGCAAAAAGTTGGTCTTGGTGGGCTTGAGCATGGTTTTGGTAAATATTTGGCTCACTCACCCTGTGACTAGTCGGAGTATGTGAGTGCAAATAAATGTACAAGTGCTGGCTCCTTGGTTGGATTTTGGAGAACATAACTTAGAGTGAGGGTTATTACAATCTATTTAGGATTTAATTGGTAGAAAGGTCCTCGTACTATTAATTTTCCAAGGGTTTCAAAAGTGGAACTTATAATTTCTGCATCACATATCATGAAGCGGCTTATGATCATATGTGAGTAGTGCTTATAATTTCCTGGATCTTGCTCACTAAATTGAAACATAATGGATTTTGCTACACTCTAGAATTGCGGCATCCTTTGACAATAGCAATCGGAAGCACACGTTCTTTCTGTGAGGATTCAGCCCACATGCCTGACATAAAAGATCCAGAGGTCAAACGTGCTTTTAAGGACTTAATGGCTTCAAGCTGGGATGAGCTCCCAAATGCAGTTGTCGGTGATGCAGAGCATGCATTGACTAAAAATACTGATGACAAGGAAGGCCAAGAAGCTTTGATTAATGTTTTCCGTGCAGCAGAAGCAGTGGAGGACTTTACTGGGATTCTCACGTCTCTGAAAATGGAGCTTGATGATGCAATTGGCTTAAGTGGTGAGGTAAGACGAGTTTACTGAGCAATGGACATCATTCACATTTTCTTAAGTTCTTGCTCTTTAATTTTTTATATTGATGCAGAATGTTAAGCCTATGTCAAAAGAGTTTTCTGATGCATTTCACACAGTATACCACCGTTACATCACCTACTTGAGTGCTTTTGGGTCAGAGGAGGGATACTTGAAGAAGAAAGTTGAGATGGAACTGGGAACAAAGATGATACACTTGAAGATGAGATGCAGTGGCCTTGATTCTGAATGGGGAAAGGTACCGTCTAATTTTCTGCTAGTTGGTTCCCACTTATTTCAGTTTTTCTGTGAATAGGTTAGGACTTCTTCATAAGCAATATTTCTCTATTATTTCGATTAGTTTTCCTGACCATACTTTTTTCAAATGTTCCCTTCCAGATTTGTGTTGTATTTCACTAGTTTAACTATTTATGCATTTCCCTGACCAAAATCTTATTGTAAACATAATCAGATGCAGTGTTATCAAAGGCGCACTTAAAGCGCTCTTAAGCCCTAGAGCGAGGCGTAAAACATGTTGAGCGCTTCACATCGCTTAGCGGGCGCTTCAGTGTTGTCATCAAGGCTCTAAGGGATGCTTTTCCTAGGCAATACTAAACAATTGATATACACTTTATCGTAAATTTTCTTCAATCTCTTTGTCTATATATTTGGTATTTATGCTTAAAGATATTAGTTTTGGACTACACATTCATATTTGTAGTTTTTTTCCATTTGCGCCTTTCTTTATTGAAGCCCACGCTTTATTTGCGTTTAAAGCACCAACAGACCTTAAAGCTTGTTTGCACTTTTCGCCTTTGATAACACTGATCAGATGGTAGCTTTGTTATGTAAAAAAAGTCATATCATTTTGTTGTTATGCTAAATTTATCATACTAATGGAAGTAACCTATTTGGTTGTAAATCGTGATTTGTTTACTTTCTTGCGTGAAAGTAATAGACATTGATATGAGATCTCTTGAAGAATTTAGCTTTTACCATTATTTGTTTTCTCACAATGCTTTCTGGCTTTCTCACTCCAGGTGACAGTTCTTGGGACTTCGGGACTTGCTGGTTCCTATGTTGAGCAGAGAGCATAGACCTTCACTGATGGCTGAAAGTTGGGAGTGTTTCGTCTTTAAGTTATTTGTGTAACATTTTCCTGGGAAGAGAAAAAGAAATTTTTAGATAATACATGCTGCATCAGTTTGATCCATTAAACTGCACTGCTCTTTCGCAAGTTATTATGATGTGATAGCAGATTGGGGTGTTCAAACCGAACCGGAAAATCGCACCAAACCGAAAAGTCAAATCAAACCGATTAAAAAACTCGACTAGGTTTGGTTTGATATTGAGTAAAAAAAATCCGAACCAAACTGACATAAATATGTAATTTTTATATATACTTTTAAGACTAGAATTTTCTTTAAAAATGTCTAGAAATATTTGAGATCCTCTCATGAGATGTAATATTTAATAAAACTATGAAGTGCATTTATTTTTATTTACTTTAAATAATGAGTTGTATCACAAACTCCTTCCACCACTATAGCTTTAGTATCCTCTCCAGAGTAACTACTTCTGTCTAAGCTTCAGAATTCCACAAAAAATGCATTTGCAATGAGATTATTGATATCCATCCTTCCGTGAGAGATTAGAAAATGTAGATCTGTTGGTAGAAATTTCTCTACGGCACTTCCAAAAACCCTAGAGAGAGAAGATGAGTCTTTTCTCCAGATGGAGTCTTTCCTCCCACCCAATCTCTTCTTTTTGTAACCCTTCTTTTCTTCATTTATATTCGCGACCAACCCTCAAAAAACATCTCTGGCAGAAAAGGACCCACGCGCCATCGGAAGGAGTTTTTCGGCGGTCCACGCGCCGGCGCGTGACACTGTTTCCGGCCAGAATTTGGGAATATTTCTTCAGAACAGCCTCTTCTTCTCCCAAATCCGAGCCTACCCATCCAACTAAAATCAAATTCCGACCACTTTTATATTTTTCCAGTGTGAATAGTGTTTTCCAGCATCTGAGTACTGCAGAATCTGGCATCGTTCAGTACCGGAAAATACATCTTTCCTTCCTACACCCTGTTTTCACCCACTGTGATTACTGAGATACTATCCTTTCCTTTAAATTCTCTTAAACAAAAGTTATTTCTTATGGGGGAAAAGAAAATTTATTTTAACGTTGGTTTCAGATCTTTTGATATCACCCGATGGACCTCCAACAGTGATACATGGTTCGATTGGGTGGAGAGAAGTCGCAATATGATGAGACGCTAAGAAAAAAGACTATGGAATGGGTCTGTAATGTGCTCAAAGAAGCTTCTAATGACCAGAAGAATGTGGTACGGAAATGGAAGAATAAGGACAGACTAACTGAATATTTTTGTACTAGAAAGTACAATGACCATGGGAGATACATGAGTATATTGTCTTTGAAAAGAGACAACCGTGAAGTCATTATAATCCCTAAACTTGCTTTGAATGCAGGATGGAGAGACATTGCATTTAAGATAGAAAGGTTTATTAAATACTCCTCCCAACTCAATTTCACAGGGCCACCCAGACTTTCTGAAGCAAATTACCCTTATGCCAAAGCAGTACAAGAGAGTAAATAGCAATCAAACAACCTTCATGAAGCAGTTGTCAGCACTAATAAAGGAGGCATCACGATCCTGGAGACAAATGGGATGAAGGATAACAGGCTTCTGACAAGATGTATCATTGGGTACTTTGGGAAGGAAAGAACTGAGAGACCTACACTATCAGACATTCGAAGATGGGACTGTATAACGTGGAAAATAACATTTGGAGTGAACATATATGAGATCACTTAGAATCTTTTTCTATTTGAGTTCCCCAACAAAAACATGGCTGAGCAAATTCTCCAAGGAGAATGGAGGTGGAAGAAATTCAAGCTTTATCTCGAATGGTAGAACTCCATCTTTCCAACTCCATATCTGTCACAAGTACCTGGATCAGAGCCATGGGAGTCCCCCTACATCTGTGGTCACAGAACATTTTCAAAGAAATATGAGACCTTTGTGGTGGGTGGAAAGCTACGGAAGAAGAGACAGAACTCAAAAACTATCTCAAAGTGGGCAAGAATTCAAGTATCAGGAGATGGCCGGAATATACCAAACGAGGTAGTCTTTAAGAGAGAGGGGGTCAAATTTTTCATACCAATATGGGCTGAAAGAAAAACTCACTTTGAACTAGGGTCGGAGATTTCCAGGGAGATAACCGGAGATGACATAGGATCGAAGCCTCTGAAGAACCGTGGACAAAGATAACCTACGAGGTAGAAGGGGTACATGATAGCCTTTTAGCTGTAGATGGGATGGGTAAGTACCATGTGGGGTGTACTGAGTACATTGACAAAAATATGGGAAAGGCACGTGCAATGCAGGAGGATGGTTTGGGAGAAAAAACATTACTTTTTGGTCCAGCGTGCCCAGCAATGGGCCAGCTATTAAAAATACAATTGGTCCTGACTGTGCAGCCCAAGTCATCTTTAATGAATCATATCTGGAGCCCATAGAGATCACAAGGTTCGACTCTTTTTTAGAACAGACGAAAGCTGTTTTGCATTCACAACAAGAAGCCAACCAGAAGAGTCAACAGAGGTTCGTTGATGTAGTTGAAAACTTGGGGAGTTCACCACATGCGGAGATGATGATGCTAGAGGAGCCAAGAGAATAAGAACATAAAGGGTTACAAGAGATGAAGGTAGATGATGCTCTGCCATTAATCGTAACTGGGGAACATCATCTTATTTCTGAAATTGAGTGTGAGAACCAACTACATCTCAATTGTAGTGGGGAAAATTGGGAAGTCGAGTATGCTGAACCCTTTCTGGTTCAACATCATGAGTCTTTTCTGGAGAAATAGATGGATGCGACCTTATGTGTTCATTAACATTTGCTCAAACTGAGCAAAATGTTTAGGGTAGATTTTCAGGGACATGAAGAAGAAGCTTTGGAATTACTTATGCAAATAGATAGATATAGACAAACAAGAAGGATGGAGCCAACACTGGACATCAAGAAAACCAGATTCAAAGGGGCACACGAGCTGAAAGGTTTGGTTTCTTTTGATGTTAAATTCCAGAGAAACTGAAAAAGATTTAGGGGAAAAAGCCTGACACTAGTTGATCAATGAAGTTCAAACTAGTTTTATGGAATGTAATGGGACTTATGTCGCGCCCCTTTCTCTCGCGAAATCGGTCCTCGATGTTGTGACAACTCTTTTAAGGAAGGGTGTTAAAAGAGAGAGTCGCCACCTAACGGATTAAGGTGCATTAGGGCACCTATTTGCAGATAACTTTGGATTAACCAGTTGCGTTACCAAAGATCGGGTAAGGGCTCAAATTACCTTGAGGAGAATGTGTTAGGCACTCCTCGAGGTCCACAACAGTGGGTCCCGGCCGAACTCGAATTATATGAATTAGTCTAAACAAGGAGAAGAGATAAAAATTGGGCAAATAAAAATGATTGACTTTTAAACAAGGGGGGGGGGGTTCCTAAGTGTTTTAGCCTAAAGGATCATCCCGTGCAACATAAATAATACTTCATAACTCCCTCGAGGTGGGGTGTTACTCGTATTATTCAGCGGGCACAAACTATCATCTCCTGCTACACGATTACTATCTTTAAGTTATTTACCTAAAACGCACTAGTTGATTCTAAATCGTGCCCTATGCGTGCACTACCCGTCCCATGCCTATGGTCCATGAGGCATTTGGACCTCTATCTCGGAGTGGTTCTAGACTTTAACTTAGGTTGCTCAAAAGGAGAAAAGACTAGACGACATGCAAAATAATTTGGACTTTAACGTATAAGAAATTAAGGGCTCAAGTTAGCCTCCGCACTTAAACAACAAACGCACGCAAACTGATTCATATTAACAGTTGCAGATTTTAATAAGTTTGCAGAATCCTATAGGAAGGATCTCTATGTGATTCCGGATTTCATAAGCAAGCAGTATTACAAGACTTTTCCTTTTAATACAATTTTGCAGCCTAAGTAGTTGCCTACTGATTACAAGTATAAAAGATTAAAATCTATAGTCATAATGCCTAAGTGATTCTCGCAGCAACTGACAAGGACAATCACAAGAATATGTTCAGAACTGCTTAATCGAGTCCTATAGACATGGTATCTAATAGTGATGATTAGCACAGTGTTGAAGAGAGCGAGCAAGGCGGTAATTAAGACTGATTCAGACCCGATAGACATGATTTCTATAATTAAAACTAATTTTTAGATCCTATAGGCATGGCTTCTAAATCTATAGATTAAGCCGCATGTAAACAGAGTCCTATGCGCACATTGAGACATTCATCATTCAATATCCTATAGGCATGGTTTCTAGCAAGCAGAAGTAGAACACATTTGAACCAAATGAAGAACCTATAGGCAAGATTGCTAACACATAATAATAGAACATGTTTGAGCATAATAGGATACCTATAGGCAAGATTTCTATAATAACTGAAAATGACACGTTTTGAGCAAAATAGAATACCTATAGGCATGATTTCTAACACATGACAACTGAACATGTTTGAGCATAATAACACATTTTAGCTAAGTAACGAACCTATAGGCAGGATTTCTACCCGTTTTAATGCAAGTGTAAGATAAAACCCCTTTCCCACTTTTACTAATACCCCAAAATGTCATTACAAGAATTATTGAAGGCCCAGAATGAATAGAATAAATTACAAAGCAGAATAGTTATAGGGAGCCTACAACAGGTCCAAAGATACACCTGGCCAGGCCGGGCCTTCATTCTCATAGTTCATAACAACCCAAAATTACATCTTCATGGACATAAGGCAGCCGGGAATTGAGTGATTCACCTAGTGGGCACAAAACAGAGTTGAGCAAATAGAACCAAGGCCCTAGTGTGTTAGAGTTCCCAAGGGCTTCAAGAACTTAGGGCAGTGCTCAAACTAGGGAGTTTAATAGAGACAGTTCAGAGGAAAGATTAGGGACCAAATCCTAGTGTGTCAGAGTTCACAAGGGTCTCAAATGAACCTCGAGCAGTGCTCACACTATGAAGGTCAGTGGCAAGAGCCTTGATAGCCTTGGCTTTCAGCCGGTTAGGAATAAAGAGTTCGGAATAACATAAGTGATAATGAGGGAGAGTGGACAATAGCTGAGGGACAGAACTTAAGGGTACAAAAATAGTCAAGTTGGGCACATAAAGCAAATAATCAAACATGCTTTAGGTTTTAAGAACACATTTAGCAAAATTTAGAAGAACAAGTTCAACACCTAGTGCATAAGTAGTTACACATTAACAAACAAGTTTGCAGGATTGGAGTACAAAGACTCATAACCGGAAAAAAGGTCCAAATTATGTTAAGTACAGATGCTAGTGTCACAAGATAGCCATGTTAACTTCACATCAGGTAGTAGAACAACATTTAGACATAGTAGGAAAGCACAAATTATGACAACATACTGGTGGATCAAGTGAGCCAAAACATGCTAAGGGATATATTAACTGAGAACTAGTCATGATTGATAGAACAGGATCTTGACACAGAATTAAAACATACTACCTATGCAAGATTGCCATTATAGAGATTCAGAACAGAAAGGGAAGATAAACTCATGTCATACAGTAAGTGTAAGCATTCAAATCTGACCTAATAGACCAGTTAATCTAAAGGAAGTTCAAATTATGCATATAGAGCATATTCGAATAACAGAATGGACAACCTTAAGCAGGATTAAACACCAAAGAGATGTCAAGTAGTAACATATTGGCTAAACAAAATTAAGAGAATCTTGATTACTCGAATTAGGCTTAGGCATGTTTCAGATTACCAACATAATGAAGTGAAGATTAGAGACCAAAAATTAAAGTAAAGCAATCAGGATTGCATACAAGAATAGCCCAGAAAACACATTAAACTACAATCTTCAGAATTGAAAACATATGCAAATGACAGGTAAATAGGAATGAAGTGACAAAAGTTCAGCAACTCACCAGTTAAGAGAAAACCAAGAAAGAACAAAGTCCACAATAGCAAGAACCTAGAATTTCTGGCCTTGGCTTTCAGCCGGCCAGGAACCAGAATATAGAACAAGAGTATTTAGAGAACAAAGAGCAATAAATTCAGTCTTTTAGTAAACATTAACGATTCCAGTCCGTCTCAAAAGGGGAGTGGGGAGGGCTTTATATAGCAGTAAAAATTAAATACCTAAACAAGGAAAATCATCAATCAAACACTAGAAAGGAAAGCAATCGAAATCAGTAAGGAAAAGAGAAAAGTTCAAAACCCTAATTTTAGGTAAAGTACATAAATCGACAGAAATCTAAAATAAATAAAAGGTAAAAATCACAGGCTGTATAGAATAAGATGAACATAGATAGAAATACCTTTTAAAATCAAAGAATCGACCCAGATTTGGTTCGATTTAAAAGAATATGAAACCCTAATTTTAGGGTGAGTAGGAGTCACAGAAATACACAAAGATTCATACCATAAAAGAACAAGAACGAATATAGACGGAAAAGGTCAAGGAACTGAACCAGCTTTGGTTCGAAGTTGATGCGATCCGCTTGCCATGCTTAGGTAAGCGGTATAGAGAAAGGGTCCAGTACCAAGGGGGAGTCGAATATGGCAAGAAGTAACCGTATAATCCCATGTCCGGTGGGATTAGGAGAGAAATTTGGGGGGAGACGACTAGGGTTTGGGTAGAGAGAAGGGGGAGGTTTGAGAGCATTCAAAGGTGGTGGGTGGTGAAGAGTGGTTAGGGTTAGGGGAGTATTAGGTTAATTAAAAGGGACGAGGTAATATGGGTCGTTGATCTCGCAGATCAATGACCACGATTAGTTGGGGGTTCTGGGTCGGGTTGGTTAATTGGTTAGGTTGGAGGTTATTTGGTTTGGGCTCAGAGGTTATTGGACTGGGATTGGGTAGTTTAGGTCCGAAATTAAGGTAAATTGGGGGCCAGATTTTAAATACCCAATGTTTAAATAAATAAATAATTTATAAAAGTAATTAATAAATAAAACAAAATATCAGTTGTGTATGAAAATGATTAAAAACAATTATTTAACATTATAAAAATATTAAAAATTATTTTTTGCATAAATAATATAATTATACATGCATATGGTTATTGCAAAATGTGCAATTTAGCCCCGAAAAATACAAATGTAATTATAAGAAATGCCCTGAAAATATTTAAAATCTCATATTGGTATAAATGATAAGTTTAGATGATTAAATCTTCATAAAAATAATTTGGATGGTAATTATTAGATATTTATATAATAAAAATATAAAAATAAATTGATTTAACGTCTTTAAAAATTACGAACAATTATGAAAAATACTCGTGTATGCTTGTATCAAATGATGATGCATATGCACTATTTTGAAGGTTATATATATATATATATATATATATATATATATATATATATATATATATATATTTGGGAAAATATGAGAAAAAATTGGGTATCAACAACTTAATGATTTGGCTAAAAGAAGGATAGTAAAGAGTTTAGTTAAACTCTGGAACACAGATATTATCTGTTTTCAGGAGACTAAACTTGAGAAGGAAATACACTAGCTCGTTAAGCAGATTTGGGGAGGGTGATGGGTGATGATTGCTTGTCTGGAGTCTAGTGGTTCTAGAGGGGGCATTATGATGTTAAGGGATTGTAGAATCTGGAAAGCGGAAGTCGTTCAAATTGGAGCCTATACACTCGCATGCAAATTTGAGGCACTATTGCAGAACTTTGAATGTCACATAACAGGGGTGTATACCCCAAACTGTAATATTGAGAGGAGGAAAGATTGGTGGGAGATAGGAGCTGTGAGGGGTTTGGTGGAGGGCCCATGGGTTGTTTGTAGTAATTTTAACATTACCAGATTTCCTTCCGAGAAAAGGAACTGCCTTAGGAGATCCAGAGCTATGATGAAATTTTCAGATTTTATAGATGATATGAATCTGATCGATCTTCCACTAGAAGGAGGTGTCTATACCTGGTTCAAAGGGCATAATCAAATAATCTCCTCAAGAGTTGATAGAATCCTGATCTCTGAAGAATGGGATGACACTTTCAGGAACATCAAGCAATCCCTCCTCCAACGACTAATCTCTGACCATGTTCCCGTGTCTTTACAATGTGGTTCTTGGGAGCACACCAAGTCATACTTCAAGTGTGATAACTGGTGGCTGAACACATAAGGCTTCATAGATAGAATCAAAGAATGGTGGACATCTTTTGAATTTTCAGGGAGGCCAGATTTCATGTTAGTTTGTAAAATGAAAGCACTCAAAGGCAAGCTGAAGGAATGGAGTAGAAGTAGCCAGGAAAATTTGGGATTGCAAAGACCAACATGCTAAATAAATTAGCAATGTCGGACTCTACTATGGAATATAGAGCCCTAATAGAATAGGAATCAGTGAAGAAGGCCTCTCTTCTCATGGAATATGAGGAACACCTGAAAAATGAAGAAATTGCATTGAGGCAGAGATCCAGAGCTCTTTGGCTTAAGGAGGGGGACATGAATACAAGTTTCTTCCATAAAACTGCTAATGCACATAAGAGAAGCAATAACATTGATCAGTTAGTTATCCAGGAAGAAACAATTGTAGAGCCACAAAGAATCAAGGTTGAGATCATTGTCTTTTACAAAGAGTTATATACAGAGAATGAAGAATGGAGACCTGCTGTGCAACTATGATATATGTCCTAAAATATCTGAAGAAGAAAAGAAGTTCTTGCAAAGAAGCTTTGATGAACAAGAGGTGTTGGGGTGTTTGAAGATGTGTGCAGTGGACAAGGCTCCTGGACCTGATGGTTACACAATGGTTTTTTTTTATCAAGTGTTGGACTGTATTGAAGCAGGACATTATGGAGGTTTTCCACAATTTTCATCTTTGAATATTTTTTTAATGCATCATATATAGTCCTAATCCCCAAGAAGGTAGGTGCAAAGGAACTGGGTGATTCCAGGCCTATAAGCTTGATAGGCAGTGTATATAAGCTAATTTCAAAAGTTTTGATAGAAAGGCTTAAAGAAATTGGTGGATTCATAACAGATGGATTTCATCAAATGAAGGCAAATAACGGATGATGTTCTGATTGCCAATGAAGCTGTGGATTCAAGAACTAAATAGAAGAAGCCGGGAATTCTTTGTAAACTAGACATCGAAAAAGCATATGATCATGTAAACTGGAATTTCTTGTTAAATATGCTATACCAAATTGGTTTTGGGGTAAAATAGATCAACTGGGTAAAATATTGTATCTCCATTGTCAGTTTTCAATCATCATAAATGGATCTCCTGAGGGTTTTTCCCCTACCCATAGAGGTTTAAGGCAGGGTGATCCTTTATCTCCCTTTCTCTTCATAATAGTCATGGAATGTCTGAATAACATGGTTAAAAAAACAAAAAGCAATGGGTGGATCAAAGGTTTTGAGGTAGCTAGAAGTAAAAACAATAGTCTGGAAATCACACATCTTCAATATGCTGATGACACATTAATTTTCTGCGACGCAGAAAAGGAGCAGCTGAGGTTTCTAAGAGTTATTCTAGTACTGTTTGAAGGGATTTCAGGACTTCATGTTAATTGGAAAAAGAGTCATCTTTACCCAATAAATGAAGTACCTGATATGGAACAATTGGCACTAATCTTGGGAGGTGAAGTAGAAACTCTACCTACTGTCTATCTTGGTATGCCTTTGGGTGCCAAATCTAAATCCAAAGAGATATGGAACAATGTTATTAAAAAGGGTGAGAAGAAGCTGTCCAGATGAAAATCTCAGTACCTATCAATGGGAGGAAGACTCGCCTTCATCAACTCTGTTTTAGATGCACTCCCAACATATATTATGTCACTCTTCCATATTCCCGCAGGAGTTATAGCAAAGAAAAAAAGGGTTTTCACTTAGTAAAGTGGAAATCTCTTATAGTTGGCAAAGCTCATGATGGACTAGGCATCAGGAATTTGAAGGATCATAGCAAGGCTCTCAAGACGAAATAGCTATGGAGGTATTCTCAAGAACCCCAAACCTTATGGGGTAATGTGATCAAAGCCAAATATGGTGAGGAAGACAAGTGGATAACAAAAGAAGTAAATACAACATATGGAGTTAGCTTATGGAGATCCATCAGGTCACTCTGGTCTATTCTAAAGAACCACTCATCCATCAAAGTGCAAGATGGCAATAAAACTTCCTTCTGGAAAGATAACTGGTTGGGAGATGGATACTTAAAGGACCTCTACCCTGATATGTATGTTATGGCACAACATCAACACAACACAGTAGCTGAAATGTAGTCCCCACAAGGATGGACACTTATTTTTAGAAGAAGTTTGAATGATTGGGATGTGGCCAGAATGACTGACTTCTACAAACATCTGGAAAGATTCATAAGTTTACAGAGTGGGGTGGACACAATAAGGTGCCAGGGAAATAACAGTGGCATTTATAAGGAGAATACAACATACAAGATCCTGAATCAAGCTAACCAGCAGATTAATAACTGGCCTTGGAAGCATATATGTAAAATCAAGATTCCCTATAAGGTAGCATGTTTTTCTTGGTTACTAGCAAAGGAGGTTGTTCTGACACAAGATAATCTTATAAAGAGAGGGATTCAATTGTGCTCAAGATGCCACTTATGTTGAGAAGATATTGAGATAGTTAGCCATCTATTTTTATATTGCAAGATAACTGACCAGTTATGGAAGATCTTTATTAATCTCAGGGGCATAGCTTGGACAATGCATAGTAAGATTACTGAAGTTCTTTTCAGTTGGGATGAAGCTGGAACTGGAGCAAGAGACAGAAATAGATGGAGAACTATCCCAGCATGTATTTGGTGGACAATCTGGAAAGAAAGGAATTTCAAATGTTTTGAGGATAGAAGAAATTTTGTGCAGAAGATCAAGCTTAATTGTGTTTTGCTTTTTTGCTTTTGGTGTAAACAGATCTACGCAGAAGATACTGTTTCAATCCTAGATGTCCTAGAATCTTGTTAGGCCCGAGGTCCAAGTTTTTTTCTTTTGGCTACGCACTTGTAAATATGGTTTCAGTACAATCTATGTACTGATTTTATTATAATATACAATATGTTACCATCTTAAAAATAAATAATGAGTTGTATCACTTTCTTATCAAGTGTTGTTAAAATGGGTCAATTATCTCTTTATTCTTCCATATTCATATGTCAAGATTTCTTATATCTTTCGAATTTGAAATGATATTTCGATAATTTAAAATTAAATAGAACATATCACTATTTAGGTATCATATTGATTTTTATGTTTAATTATTAAATTCGATTAATTTTGAAAGCGTACATCACCGAAAAATTATTGTTAGACGATCAAGAAAATAACAATCATGTGTTACTAAAAAAAATTCTCCATAAGAATATTTTAATATGTCATATATTTGTCAATTTTTTTAATTTTTATAAACCCGAAAAATCCGACAAAACCGAACCAATCCAAACCGATATAGTTGGTTTTGATAAAATCCGAACCAACCCGGTTCATGTACACCCCTAATAGCAGGAATATGCAGAAGATACTATTCTTCAAGGAGATAGTTTCCGGAGCATTCATTATTCAAAAGTAGGGTTTTATGTCAATCGATTCCTGTTGACTGGTGAATCAGATCCACTGGTCTGGTTTTCCTTGATTGGTTATTGAACATGGCACTTTGTGGCACCCAGTTCACTTTTATCTCTTTGTGTTCAATTGAACAAACTGAATCTATGAACATCTTTGATTTTGACACTAGTGTGGATAATGATTCTACCTATGCCTGTTGAGATAAGTGAGAGACACAAAAAGGGACGCGTAACATGAAAATTTTGAACATCCAAATGATATTAAAAAGCTGTCCTCAATTATGCAAAAGATTGTACTATTAGTAAATAATATGATTCATGCATAAACATAAGATCAGCATCCTTTCTCCATGGAAAATGCAAAGTTGCTTTGCCTACTAGAGATAACTGACTTAAAATGCCAGCAATCAGTGCATCTTAACCATTATATTCCAGCACTCTTACGCCATGACCAAGAATCAGATGGTGATTTTGGCAAAGGTGGAAGCAACAAGGCTTTTTGGTATAGGCCAAATGGCCATCCTTCACAGTGAGAGAATTCCTGAATAACAGAATGCCTCCAGAGATCTTGGAAGTCAATCCTGTCTACGCTTGAAGAACGAGAAAAGATTGTTTTAGCTGTGACAAATGCCTCAAAACTTGTAGAACTTGAGCAGGGAGAAAGACGACTAGCAACAGAGTAAAAATCTTCCCTTTCTTCCTTTTCTTGATCTTCATTGTCCTCCTCCTTTTGTCTTAATCTTGCAGATATGAATAAATCTCCTGTTGTTGGAGAGAAAGCCCAGGTAAACTTATCAGTTGAGTTGTTTGTCTTTCTTCTGCATTTCAACTCCATGTATTTACTTATCACTGCTGATATAAATACCTGCTTATAAAACCGCAAAACAGCATTCAGAAAATATGAGTAAATCAGAAGTTAATAGCATTGAACTTAGAAGAATTACATGGCTGCTTTAAATAAGTACTTCATCTTCATTATCATAGTCGCAAATCGGATCATCCTCTTCTGGAGTTGAATGTGAACTTTTCCGAAAGGAATGACAGTTGGAAAATGCATCCTTGAGGGTTGAGGCAAGGAATTTGAATCTCTTGGAAGTATTTGGATAGTCTTGATTAAAAGAGAATCCCATGCTTTTAGAAGAGCTGCTGAAATTTCTTGATGAGAGTTGTAGCTGAAAAGTTACCCCAAACAGAAGTAAATTCTTTGTTAGTCCTCTAACTCATCTCTCTTCTGATTTCTCATTTGAAATTCGTTTATTGAAAGGGACCTTCCATCTTCTCTGAAAATATGAGGTTTTAATCTTTAAGGTGAAGACTTCAGCAGAGGAACCTGCAAGGTATTTCTGAAGCGAAAGCAATGGACATTGAATTTCTTATTGCATACAACTATACAAGTAACTTGGTGTTTCCTTGTCATGGGCAAGATGCTAAATTTGTGGTGAATTGCTTTCACTTCAGCCTGAAGTTAAGGGTGAAAAAGGACATGGTGCCAAACAATGACCACTTGCAGATACTTTCGTATTTCTTGACTGGAATAAGGTGCAAGAGAATTTTCGTTTATCATTGAACCAGATATGTCTACACAAAAGGGTTTATGCAACTTTGCAAAAATGTTGGTCTGGTTAAAAGACTATTTGACATGGATATTAGAGTCAATATGTCCTTTTGAAAAATTGCCGAATAGTTCAAGCTAAATCTTGAAGAAAGCTAAAAAGCGTCGTTTGATGAGCCGGTCCTAGTAGTCGTTGGTCAGGTAAAGGGACCAAGCCAATGGTGTTCAACTGGTTTCTTCGGATGTTCAGCCATGTTGGGACTGAGACACGACTCGACTCCATGGGGGCAGTAGTTGGAAATCTTGGGCAACATCAAAAGTTTCATTAGTTATTTTAGAATACAATTACTAGACACAACAATTGGGACCAGGAATTTTTGCAACTGGGAACTGTATGTTCTATGTTTTTCCGTTTGTAGCATTTCCTGTAAAAACTTAGCCCAGTTCCTACAACATATTACTTCAACAAATATGAAGAATAACGGATGCCCAAAGTTCCTGCTATGCACGGGATCCGGGGAAGGACTGGACCATATTATATCTTATGTGTACAGGTTTACCTTGCATTTGTGAAAGAGACTATTTTTGTGGCTTGAACAAATGACACAAGAAGTGAAGGAAGTGAATCAAATGCTTAAACTACCCACCTTTGCAAGGATAATGAGGAACATAAAGTAAACAGTGTTATTTTCTTAATTGACACTACTTTAAACTAAAACATTTTAATGTGAGAAGAGGGAAGACCGAGTCCTATTTCTTTAAAATCATGTGTCTTTAATTATGCGACTCATCCTTCTTAGAGACCCTTAATAAGTCAACTGTTTTAAGGACTCACATGCCATTAACTAAAGTAAGACGCATTAATCAGCTGACCTTCTTAGATACCTTAACTCAATTGCTCTAAGTACTAAAATGAATTGGATATAAATAACAGAATAGTGGCTCTGTCATGTAGCTTACCAACCATTTCAGAAGTAACCAAAAAAAAAAGCACAAGAAATTTTAGACTTCCCATTTTACCCTTTGTCATTTCAAATTTGCAAAAACATTGTAGAGAATAATGTTTTCCAACTAGTCACAATTACAAGTGAACATCTCTGTGAAGCCTAGTATCGCCATTAATCAGTAGGCGGACTTTAAGTGAGCAAGATCCACAAGGAAGCACAATAGATGCTGGCAAAGATTTAGATGTCAGCAAAGAGACTGTAAACCCATCTCTGGATATTGAACAACCCGTGTCAGCCAATTCAAAAGAATCAATAGAGTAGTAGTCACCACATCTACAAGGATAAGAAAGCTCTATAATATCACCAGAATCTTGAACTGTAAGGTCCTCTAAGCTAACATCTTCAGCAATTGCTACATCCTGTCTCAAAGCTAGCAATTCACCGTCATAAAGTGCACGTGACCTCGGGTTGCCAAGGGTTTCCCAAGCTCTCTGTATCTCCAAAAATTTGTTTTCTGTCAGACACTCAGAATTGGATGTTTCTGATGCCTTTTGCTGCTTGTCTGGATGAAAACAAAGTATGGCTGACCGATAGGCTTTACGGATTTCTTCAAAATCTGTATCGTCCTTCACACCTAGAATCTCATAGTGAGTCTTATGAATGAAGTTGCTGCTCGAAATCATGGCACCCTGTATCAAAAAATCTTTACAGCAAATCCACCCCCCTAAAAAAAAAGGAAAAAGAAAAGTAGGAGGGGAATTTTTGGTGAAGACCAACAATCTACTTTTTACAAGTATCAGTAAGATTGCATGCACAGAATTAGATCGCATACAAAGAATTTTGAACTTTATTCTAATAACCGCAAAATCTATTTTTTCCCAACTTCGAAACTGTGATGGATAATGTGTCCGCACTCTACCCTTCTCCACTTAAAAATCAAACTTGCTTCACTAGCTAAGATTCAAATTAATAATGCACACCTACCACATATCGCACACCGTATTACCTTTGTCATTGAACCAAAAAGCACTGGGGCAAGTTCAAAAACTATAAAAGACGACCTTTGGGATTTTTCCCAATTGAGCTGCAGGACTTAAACTCACATCCTTCAGTATGCCTCTCACTCAATTCACTCCCTACCCATGGAGAAGAAATAAAAAAGACGACCAGCAGGGAAGAACGTCAGTAGGATGCTTGACTGCTGACCATCAAACAGCCACACAAATTACTAGACTGTCTAGCTTGCTGTTACAATGTAAGTCCTAGGTCCTTATTGTTTCTATATAGAAGCCGCTGATAGAGAACAGCCCAGTTCATTCATCAGAAAGAGAGAATTTTAGCAGTGAACCAACGTGCAAACATCTAAAACAATTTAGCACCACAGAAGCATGAATAAACACTTAGCAGCCAGCAAAAGCATGATTACTGTAATGTGGTTTCCAATTATCTGAGGTTACAATAGAAATGAAATTAGACAGATAATTTGAGTGAGCAAGGCCTGGTATCCTAGCCTATAGCCAGAGACGGAGCCAGGATTTTAAGTGTATGGGTTCTGAATTTTTTAGCAAAATAATTTATTGAGTACCTCCACTTAATAGCTAAACTACTGTTCATGAGAATAAAGTTATCGGTATGAGTTTGATATACCTTATATACGAACGTATATTATATTCTCCCTCACAAATGGTTCAGGATCATGAACCAACTAATTTCATCTTATTATTATTGATGTGCGGTGTATATTTTGATTAACACCATAATGTACAAAATTGATGAAGCAAGTTAGTTTTTCTAACATGAGGGGGGCAGGATAAACAGTTGAGAAAAAGTTACGTAATGAATTATCATTTGTACATCTAGATCCTCGAATAAGATAATATGAATTTGAAGTTCATAAAAACATAATTCATCTGCAATATGTTGCAAAGCATGCCAGACGCATTTGCTGACCCAAAGAAAGTAACTATATTCCCACTACAAATGCTCCAATTAGAATAAGTCCTAGAAGGACAAAGTCTATGGTATGCTTAAAGCGTATAGACAAATCGGTTTCAAATAAAATTCTTGATAAAGAAGATGAGCAAATGATCAAAATGATCATAATAAGGAGGCAAGTGATTTAGAAGATCACATGATATAACATTTCATAAAATTTCAGAAAAGGTCCAGGTACCTGAAAATATGAATGAAGAGATCTCTATGTTATGTCTTTATGAAAAAATGAGGTTGGAATCGATATAAAATGTTCATCAACTACATTTATTATAACACTGAATATATATGAGAATCTTAAGTCTGGAGAAATAATTCAAGTAGAACTGGTTTCATATGAAAGACATGTAGTTTTTGACATGCAGATCAAACACCTGAAAGTATACAGTCAATGGTGTGTGCAATCACTTTTATCTATCTTATATGTCTAGCATGGCATGAAAATTTGATATGCATCTAAAGTCTATTTATATGGCTTATATGACTTAACTTATATGACAATCCCTGAAGGATTTAAATTGCTTAAAGCATATAGAATTCTTGGTCATGAAGTACTACATCCTAAGTGCAATTTGTGCACATTTGTATCTTGCTATAACTATAAGCATGATAATGTGATAGCGAGGATTTTCAAGGTGAACATATTCATTGGAGTTAATATGGTTGATTTATTCATCAAATCTCTACCGTCGCCAACCTTCAAGAAGCCAGTGCACAAGATTGGAAGCGAAGGCTCAAGGATGTGAATTGATGCTCTCATCAGGGGGAGTTAATACGCGTTGTGCTCTTTTTTCCTAACAAGATTTTGTCCCACCGGGTTTTCCTTGCAAGGATTTTAACGAGACAACTAAAAGGCATATTGTTAGATATGTGTACTCTTTTTCCTTCACTAGAATTTTTTCTCACTGGGTTTTATTTTAGTTAAGGTTTTAATGAGCACATTATCTGTTGAATAGACATTAAATGGGGAGTGTTATAAATAGAATTATATTTAAGGTGAATGTTTATATTTTAGAGAGATTTTAGGGTTTGTTACTTTGTGGCTAAATCATTTTTCCCCTATAAATAAAGGAGTTCTATTCCATTGTAATTGATCCAATATCAATAAGAATTCTCTCTCTCTACTTTTCTTAGCAATACTCTTCTTCGTCTTTTATTGTTTTGTAACAACTGTATGGGAAAAACGTGACATTCTCTTTCTTTTTTTGTAGATTTTCTTCTCTTTTTTTTTTGCAAGTAAAATTAATATTCCAAAAGTGTGTCGATTTTTTATAGTTTTCAATTTTATTAAATGAACCTACTAAAAAGTGAAATAAAGGCTAAAATATCAAGATTAAATTTAACGAATATTAAATACTAAAAAGGTGATAAAGTTTTTAGGTATGGTCAAAAATCAGGTGCTCGCATCAGGTAAATTGGAAATATTACTACTCCATATTTATTGCTACTTTAAAAATGTCATTTTTTCCGCATCAACTTTATTCATGTTACAGTTCACAAACTCAGCAGACAAATGAAACCCATTGGACAAACACAAAAAGAGAAAGGAGACCAACCCAACAGCTAAAATTATCATCTGAATAACAATACAATTCAATACATCTTTAAATTTTCATAAAGTAATCACCTTTACTGCAAAAAAGAACGAAAAAAACGCACCAAAAACCGGACTATGAAAATTTACCTAAAATGGGTATTCAGATTTCACGGCCGGATTCAGTGACGGAGACGGTGGTCCTTATTGCAGCGGCAGAAAATATCAGGTGAGACGGTAGAGAAATTGGGGTGCTGAAGAGTGGAGACAGAGTTAGGTCTTTTTTTTTTCTTTTGCACCACAGAGTTACGGGTGTTTTCCTATAATTAATAGCGAAAACCGGAAAAGGGTATATTTAAGCAAAACAACAACTCACCCTGTCGAAAATAAAAATCTATTTTGAAAACAGATTTGGTTTCTATTTTTGGAAAACAAAACTATTTGGTTTCATAAAAATCGATTCAGTTGGTTTGTTTATTTCTCTCAGAATTATTTTCGGACCAAACAAATTATTTGTTCCAAAACAAAAGTTAACAATAATAGCTTCTTCTTTTTTTATCTCTTGTTAAATAAATTTACATAGTGAAAAACTACATAAAATTATTACAAATTACAAACTTTTATAGTTAAAAATATTTATGGTTAAGAGAATATAGTCAAAGAAAATAAAGTGTTTGGTACTAGAATAGCAATAGTGTCATTCTTTTTTAAATAAGATTATAATTTTTTTTCTCTTACTATTAAAAAGTTTTTAATATTAGAATGGGACGAAGGGAAAGGGACGGTAAGGAATGAAATGACACTTGTAGGCATTTTTATATGAACTAGTGTCTCATTACGCACGGTTGCAGGTATCTCTTATGTAAGTGGATTAAACTTTATAAAAGATAAATATATATTAAAATAACGTATATATTATTTCCAAAGTAGTATTTAAACTATATATTAAAAGTTAAATATTGTTATGACCCGATTTCTAATCAAGTCGTAACCGACACTCGGTGCCTTAACTTGACCGAACGAACCATCTTGGCTTTTCTATTCTACTTCTATTTCTGTTGTGCAATGCATCTCAACACAATTCAATATAATTTAAAGCAAATTCTTTTCTGAATCTTTAAATAAAATAATATTCTGAAAAAAAATTCATTCTGTTATCTTAAATACATTGAAAAATAAATATAATGCAAAGTGGTCACTCATGACTCTATTCTGACTGTGTCTATGAAGCCTCTAAGAAATACAGAGTAATAAGACAAAATTCTGGAATCAATGAACTGCATGAACCAAAATGGAGCTCACGAAGTCTACTGATAATGGGAGGAGAATATCCCAGCTCGTAGCCTGCTTACCTGCAAAATATGTCCCTACATTGACATAGGTCAATGTAGGTTCTCATGAAGAGAACGTCAGTACACCACACACTAATATCCATATATAGCATGATTATGTAAGAATTGTTTCAGCAGTATTTGAGTTAATATTTCCATAAATTTCGATTCTACAAATGACATTTGATGTAAATATAAGTTTAGCATACTCGATTATCACTTTACTATTTCTCACCACAAACCTCACCTCTTTCGTATGAAATTAGAGTTGAATTTAAAGGCTCACATGAAAATTAAGCATTTGTCTCACTCGAATGGGGAAGGAGGTTAGACATGACAAATTACCAGTGCTTGTTGTAATAGCATAAGGGTGTGAACAAAATTTACATTTCCGAATTTTAGCAACTTTATTTGCCTCAAAATACTTGAGACACACTGATGTTGTGGACTTATGCATTGGTTTTGCTCTACGAGCAGCATTCCCTTTCTCTTTCTCTGAAGCTCCCAAACCGAGCTCGATGTCTACAGGTTCCATTTCTGCTCCCATGAAATAGAGAAAGAGAAAGAGATGAGATCATAAATGCATAGCAAATGCAGTAAGACCAACAAAGGTCAAACAGCTTTGTGAAAAGAATTGTATACAAATCTTTTTAATGAATCAATCAATTTAACTACACCTCAATCCCAAATTCAATTAGGGTCATCTAAGTGAATCTTCTACATCTATTCTGCTTTATTCAGTACTATATACAAACCTGATAAATAGGAGGGGGAAAAAAGCAAGTTCCTTTTTTCTTTTGTTTAAATAGATGCAAGGTCTTAAGTAGAAGAGTACCTCTTAAGGTCTTACAAGCACAATAAGAAGTGGAGTAAAAGGCTTATGTAAAGACTCGATTAGATAACCATGAATCAGAGAATACATATTGAAAAACATATAGAAGTAACCATTTAAATCCTACTAGTCTTGTACGTCACAATACAATGAACTTATTTAGGAATAGTATTCTCGTAAATGTTACTCCATCCATCCCAAATGAATGGTGTGATCCGAAGTATGAGAATTCTAAACGTAACTAATCAAATACTCCTTTCGTTCCATTTTATGTGAACCTATTTCCTTTTTGGTCCTTTCCGAAAAGAAAAAAGACCTATCACTTTAGTCCATTATCTTTTATTTATAGTTTCCTTTATTTACACATTGCACCCTTAATTTCCTTTTGTCTGTTATGTGAGAAGTCCAGACCAGTTAGTAAAGACTCGGTATGATATTTAACCATGAACCATAGAATACATAATGAAAAACATACAGAAGTAACCGAGATAATCCAACTTGTCTTGCACGTCACATTTAAATGAGCTTATTTAGGAATAGAAATATAGTAAATGATATTCCTTCCATCCCATAATGAACGGTGTGGTCCGCAGTACGATAATTCTAAAAGGATCTAATAATCAAATATACAAGTAACTTCCAGACATTGATTCATTCTTATAATCAAATATATACAAGTAACTTTCAGACATTGATTCATTCTTATAATCAAATATATACAAGTAACTTTCAGACATTGATTCATTCTTTCTCGGAAAATGGAGGTTCAATTTTAGAACTAAATAGATAATATCTTATACCATTTTTTTGATAAAGTAAGATTTTATTGATATTTGAAAAATACTTGATACCATGCTTTTAAATAATTGAAAATACTAAGAATGAGTTTGATCAAGTCTTGGTCAAACCAAGAATCGTTTGCTTCTTTAAAACAATACTCAAAATGGGATAGAGGGAAGTAAGAAGATAGACTTGTCAAAGCAAACATCAACTGTAAAGCAATATATATGGAAAGAAATGACAAAAAGACATAAAAGCCATCAATTTGGAAGAAAAAAAACCATGACATAAAAGTAAAATATATATGGGTCCGGGCCGCCGACCCAGATCGTCTAAAATTTTGTCGGACCATCAAATACTACCTAAGGAACAATAGTCACCGCCTCGCCATGATCGTTCCTCATTTTTTGGCTTTTTAGGGCCATAAAACTGGAATTTCGCCCGATTCCCAGATTTTTGTGTGCTATAGCCCACGCCTTCTACATGGGCCAAGACGCCGGACCCTAATCGCCTAAAGTTTTGCTGGACCATGAAAAATGACATAAGGAACCGCCTCACCATGATTGTTCCTCATTTTTTGGCGTTCTCGGGCCATTAAACTAGAATTCCGCCTCATTCCCAGATATTTATGTGTTATAGCCCACCCTCCTGCATGGGCCCAGGCCGTCGGACCCGGATCGCCTAAAATCTTGTCGGACCATCAAAATCGACCTAAGGAAATATAGGCGCCGCCTCGCCATGACAGTTCCCCATTTTTTGGTGTTCTAGGGCCAAAAAACTAGAATTCCATGCGATTCCCAGATTTTCATGTGCTATAGCCCACACCTTCTGTATGGGCTCTGGCCGCCGGACCCGGATCTCCTAAAATTTTGTCGGACCATCAAAAATCACCTAAGGAACAATACACGTCCTCGCCATGACTGTTCCCCGTTGTTTGGTATTTTAGGGTATAATACTAGAATTCCGCCCGATTTCAAGATTTTTCCATGCGATAGACCACACCTTCTGCATGGGCCCAGGCCGTCGAACACGGATCACCTAAACTTTTGCGGGACCATAAAAAATGACCTATGAAGCAATAGTCATCGCCTCGACTTGACCGTTCCTCATTTTTTGGCGTTTTAGGGCCATAAAACTAGAATTCCCCCCGATTCCCAGATATTTGTATGCTATAGCCCAAGCCTTTTGCATGGGCCCCGACCGCTAGACTCGTATCGCCTAAAATTTTGCCAAACCATCAAAAACCACCTAAGGAACAATAGTCACCACCTCGTCATGACCATTCCCCATTTTTGGCATTTTAGGGCCATAAAACAGGAATTCTGCTCGATTCCCAGATATTAGTGTGCGATAGCCCATGCCTTCTGCATAGACACAGGCTGCCGGACCAGGATCACATAAACTTTTGTCGGACCATCCAAAATTACCTAAGGAACTATAGTCACCGCCTCTCCATGATCATTCCTCATTTTTGGCGTTTACGGTCATAAAACTAGAATTCCACATGATTCTTTGATTTTCATGTGCACCCATGCCTTCTGCAAGGGCCTGAGCCGACAGACCTGGATCGCCTAAAATTTTGGCTGAATATAAAATACGACCTAAGTAACAATTTTCACTGCCTCGCGATGACCGTTCCTCTTTTTTGGCGTTTTAGGGCCATAAAAATAAAATTCTACCTTATTCCGAGATGTTCGTGTGCTAAAACCCACGCCTTCTGCATGAGGTCGGGCCACCGGACCCGGATAGCCTAAAATTTAGCTGAACCATCAAAAACGTCCTAAGGAACAATAGTCATTGAATCGCCAGGACCGTTCCTCGTTTATGGCATTTTAGGGCCATCAAGCTTGAAATTCTCCCCTAATTCCCAGTTTTTTGTGTGCTATAGCCCACGCCTTCTGCATGCATCGGGGTGTTTGATCATCATAAACGACCTAAGGAACTACAGTCACCACCTCGCCATGACCCTTCCTCATTTTTTGGCGTTTTAGGTCCATAAAACTGGAATTCCGACCGATTTCTAAATTTTCGTATGTTAGCCTACGCCTTTTGCATGGGCCCTAGCCGCCGGACATGGATCGCCTAAAAGTTTTTCTGACCATCATAAACGTACTAAGGAAAAATAGTCACCACCTCGCCATGACCGTTCCCCGTTTTTTTGGCATTTAGGGCCATAAAACTGTAATTCCGCCTGATTCCCATATTTTCGTATACTACAACTCACGCCTTCTGCATGGGCCAGGGCCGCCAGACATGGATTGCCTAACAGTTTGCCGGACAATAATAAACAACATAAGGAATAATAGTCACCGCCTCGCCATGACCGTTCCTCATTTTGTTGGTGTTTTAGGGCCATAAAACTGAAATTCTGCCCAATTTTAAAATTTAGTGGGCTAAATCCCACGCCTTCTGCATGGCCCGAGTAGACGGTCCCGGATCACCTATATTTTTGTCGTACCATCAGAAATGACATAAGGAACAATAGTCACCGCATCGCCATGACCATTACTCGTTTTTTGGCGTTTTAGGGCCATAAAACTGGAATTCGATCTATTCCTAGATTTTCGTGAATTGTTATGATGAACGACCAGCCCAATATCCTGCATTTATGTGGTGTTTCTCCAACCATTCCTCCTCCAAAACTCTCACAAAACAGTAGTAAAACATGCTGCCCAACAGCACCACAAAACAGTCCACAAAACAGTCCGCTACAAGTGAATAACTCAAACTCACCGTTTCCGATCACCGTCCCGTGAGTTCTTACAAATATAGAACGACTTACTATGCATATACAGCAGAAAAAAGTGGATGAAAGAGAGCAGTAAAATTACCTTATTTGTTGGATAACTCGGCTCCTATCTTGGTTCTTCAAACTCTAGGCTTTACCTCCAATTAGAACTTGAAAGGGAGAGAAAATCAATTGGGGTTTGGGGGACTCTAGCATGCTCGCATTCTTGTGCCTTGCCAGGGCACTTCTATTATAGTGCCCAAACCAATGGTACACTAATCTCCTACTCTGGTACGAGTAGTTTCGGGATAACATAAATCACTAGAGGTTATGAACCCTTCTCAGAGATCTATGAAAACTCTCAAAATATTCTTCTGAGTGATTCTTATATCACAAAATTTAAACAATAATATATCTTCATAGTTCTCATCAAAACAGTTCCATAAAAGCATGTAAAAGAAATTTCAATAGTCTATGCATTAAAGAAATATATGCAAGTCATGAATGCATGAGACATAATTTATGGAACAACATACCATTTTTGAGTTATTAACCATGCTGCACCTTATTTTGCACGAGTCAAAACAAGATTCAACTTGTGGTTCCCCTGTTGATGATAAAAGAGAGTCGCCACCTAATATTTAAAGGTATACTAGGGTACCTATTTAATTACTAAAGTCATTTTTTATTAGTCTGCTAACCGGTGAGATTTTGGGTAAGGATTCTTGTTCTCCTGAGGGGAAGGTGTTAGGCACCCCTTAAATCTACCTTAGGTAGCTCCATAAAACTTAGACTAGATTTAAAGGATTAGTTGTATATACTCTATATGCTTTTAAAATATCATTCCTGCATTATCACCAATTTACAAGAGTCATATAAGTGCTTTCTATAATTTTCCATAATGTTTAAAGCTTTAAAATTGATTTTCTTGCATTTACATTACTTGAATATGTATTAATTACCCCTTTAAATTATTTTATGATAACTTAATCATCCAAATTTATTCTTTTCATCCACATATATGTTTCATAATATTTTTACTTCATTTTATATAATTATATTGGTATTTTATAAGCTATTTATACAATTTTGCAATAATAGCCTATATGCTATGCATAATTACATTTATTACATTATTCATGCTAAAATAGCATTTTTATATTTTTTATAATATTAAGTTATTATTTTCAATCATTTTATTGCATAAATAATATCTTATTATTTATTAATTATTTTATTTAAACAATTTTGTGTATTTAATTCTTAGCCAAATTTTAGGCTAATTTTCGGACCAAAAACAGGCCCAAAACATTTGGCCCATCCCCAGTTCACTCTTCAACTGCCCAAGACCAAACAACCCTCTTCAAAAATCGGTCGCGACCCAACTTTAACCCGCCTAGCTCCCCTTTCAATCTTGGCTGTTGATCTCAAATGATCAACGAGCCGGCCAATTTCCTTATATCCCTCCCCACTAACCCTATAGACCCATTCCCCACTTCAGCTGCCTCTACTCTCTCTATTCCTCTCTTCTTCCTTACAAACCCTAACCGTCGTATCTCTAAACTCTCTCTGAATCCGGCCCCAATATGGAATCCTTTCGTGATTCTCTTGCCTTATTCTACTACTACTCACGCGTTCATGGTGTTACTTAGTATTTACCTAAATTTGGTAAATGCTACCTTTCAAGACGGGCCTGATTTGGCTATAATTTTATGAAGACCTAGCCGATGTTTCACCTATATGTACTCTACAATGAACGATTCTTGCTTTTCCGACCAGATTCATGGCTCAACCAGGATTTGAAATTTTGATTTTCCCTTTACCGGTTCTATTATTGATTGCATGAGGTATTTTCTTTCCTTATTCGAGATTGATTGATTGTTTTCCATGTTTGATTGTTCAATTTCTACCACTATATAACCCCTCCCCAATTTCCCTTTTGGACGGACCTCATTTTTTTTACTGCTATTACTCTCACCATTCTCTTCTTTCATTCATTCACTTACTCTGTTCCACTCGAATATTTTATAAAATTATTGAATTCTTGGCCGGCTGAAAGCCAAGGTCATAATACTATTAAACGACCTCCTCCGGTGCAAGCACTGCTCGGAGCCCTTCTAGATGCTCTTGTGAACTCTAAAGCACTGGGAATTTGAGGTTTCACTGTCTTCCTTCAATTGTTGTTGTTGAATCACTACTGATATTCTAAGTTCCTCACTCTTTTGCTCGTTTATCTTTGCAACTAGTTAGTGTTCTTTACCTTTACAATTCAAATTACTTCCCTCCTATATGATGATGCTTTTGTGAATTGTGTGTGCCACTATTTTTTTGGCTCAGTTTCCCTATTGTTTATGAAATTTATAATGTTGTATGATTATCACATGTTCTACTGACTGTCAGTCTCGATGAGGTTTCTTCTACCATTCTGTGTGTTCTAATATTATCTAAGTCCAAAGCTTCTAGATGGGTAGCTTGTTATTTTCTAGGTGCAATAAAGCTCTGGCCCTTTTAAATGTTACTTGAACTTCTGTGATCCTTCTATTGTGCTACCTTTGTTTTCAATCCTATTTGCCTTAATGTCTCTCTGTAGTTTTTATGCCCTAATTCTATTTAGGTTCTACTCTTAGAATCATGAGTAGTTAACTAAAGTAATTCCTGCTCTTTGTATGTTTGCCTGGTTCGAGTGTTAAACCTAATCAATGCCTCGTGTGAGTGTATCTTCATACTCTACTTTGGATTCTTGTATTAAAACTTACTAGTAATTCATATTTGCCCAGAAATGTATTACATTATTCATGCTAAAATAGCATTTTTATATTTTTATAATGTTAATTTATTATTTTAAATTATTTTATTACGTAAGTAATATTTTATTATTTATTAATTATTTTATTTAAATAATTTTGTGTATTTAATTCTTAGTCCAATTTTAGGCTAATTTTCGGACCAAACACATGCCCAAAACATTTGGCTCATCACCAATTCACTATCCAACTGCCCAAGACCAAACAACCCTCTTCAAAAATCGGTCGTGACCCGATTTAACCCGCCCCGCTCCCCTTTCAATCTTGGCCGTGGATCTCAAATGATCAACAACCCAAATTAAGCTGACCCCTTTCTATATATCCCTTCCCACTAACCTTAGAGACCCATTCCCCACTTCAGCTGCCTCTAGTCTCTCTATTCCTCTCTTCTTCTTTACAAACCCTAGCCGCCATATCTCTAAATTCTCTCTGAATCTGTCCCCAATATGGAATCCTTTCGTGATTCTTTTGCCTTATTCTGCTACTACTTACACGTTCATGGTGTTACTTAGTATTTACCTAACTTTGGTAAATGCTACCTTTCAAGATGGGCCTGATTTGGCTATAATTTTGTGAAGATCTGGCCGATGTTTCATCTATATATACTCTACAATGAACGATTCTTGCATTTCCGACTAGATTCATGGCCATTGGACTCAACTAGGATTTGAAATTTCAATTTCCCCTTTACTGGTTCTATTATTGATTGCATGTGATATTTTCTTTCCTTATTCGTTATTGATTGTTTGTTTTCCATGTTTGATTGTTCAATTTCTACTACTATATAACCCCTCCCCAATTTTTCCTTTGGACGGACCTCATTTGTTTTTACTGCTATTACTCTCACTATTCTCGTCTTTCACTCATTCACTTACCCTGTCACACTCGAATATTTTTTGAAATTGTTGAATTCTGGTCGGTTGAAAGCCAAGGCCATAATACTATTAAACGACCTCCTCTGGTGCAAGTACTGCTCGGAGCCCTTCTCGAGGCTCTTGTGAACTCTAAAGCACTGGGAATTTGAGGTTTCACTGTCTTCCTTCAATTGTTGTTGTTGAATTACTACTGATATTCTAAGTTCCTCACTCTTTTGCTCGTTTATCTTTGCAACTAGTTAGTGTTCTTTACCTTTACAATTCAAATTACTTCCCTCATATATGATGATGCTTTTGTGAATTGTGTGTGCCACTATTTTTTTGGCTCAGTTTCCCTGTTGTTTATGAAATTTATAATGTTGTATAATTATCACATGTTCTACTGACTGTCAGTCTCGATGAGGTTTCTTCTACCATTCTGTGTGTTCTGATATTATCTAAGTCCAAAGCTTCTAGATGGGTAGCTTGTTCTTTTCTAGGTGAAATAAAGCTCTGTCCCTCTTAAATGTTACTTGAACTTCTATGATCCTTCTATTGTGCTACCTTTTTTTTCAATCATGTTTGCCTTAATGTCTTTCTGTAGTTTTAATGCCCTAATTCTATTTAGGTTCTACTCTTAGAATCATGAGTAGTTAACTAAAGTAATTCCTGCTCTTTGTATGTTTGCATGGTTCGAGTGTTAAACCTGATCAATGACTGGTGTAAGTGTATCTTCATACTCTGCTTTGGATTCTTGTGTTAAAACTTACTAGTAATTCATATTTGCCTAGAAATTGTTCCAAATGTATTCTTCCCTCATCATGCTAAGTCACTCATACATACAACTTTCAACTTGCTCACTTTCTTAAAATGATCATGCCTATGTGAATCCTGAACCTTTCTGACTGTATATTTCTATGCTACTTGCAAGTCTCAACACTGTACTATAGTTACATGTCTTACTACCATTTTGATTGATACAATACTGTTCTATAGGCCATGCTTTCTAGTGCTAGTTTGCTCAGTTTCATGCATATTGTTATCCTTGGTATGTACAATGGAACTTGCTATAGACTTGCTTTCTCAGAATTAGATACCTGTCTGCTAATTAGCTGTTGTGCAGATTTTTCAATATTGTTGACCTTTAATTTCTTAATAGGTTTTCCAATAAATACTTTCTGCTTGTCACAAACCGACTTACAAATCTAAGTTATGGTTTTCCCTACATGCTTATGTTAAGATTTTCTTGTGAAGTTCACCGTTGGTCTTTGTCTCTTGAGCATGTCATTACTACTTGTTAACCTTCTAGAAATTAATTCATAACCTTGCTTTCTTTGAACTCTCATGCTTAACTCCTCTGTTTGTGGATTCTTGTATGCTAGAATCCTGCAATCAAATCATGTGTATCCCAAGAAACCTGTTACCTTGAACTTGTTTGTTAATCTGAAAACCCAAGTATATGTCCAATCTATGTGTTCTGCATACTCTCTATATCTTATGTGTGCTTATGTGATGATCAAGTGTGTGTCTTACCCCTAGGACGTGTAGAATTCTTGCTTTTGTTAGTTGTGGTATTAGGGTCCAAATGAGCATGTGGTCCACCTTAGAATTTGAGTTATCTTAATGATTCGGGGTTAGTATGAGTTGCCATTCATACTTTAATTATCTATAACTGGTAATGGATGGGCAAGAGAATTGTTTTATTCTTGGGCCTGGACTGTTGAATCTGGTTCTTGTTACTGTGGTTTCGAGCACACTATCCGCGCCTGGGATATGGGCATGTCCGAATTTTAAAGCCATTTGAAGGCCCAGATGCACTGTTGGGCTATTTTACATTTATGATTAGGCATGTAGTTATTCCATTTTAAGTTGTAATAATTTGTATAACGAATGATGGGCAGTTAATAAAAGGGGTTGGGATATTCTAATACTTGCACGAAAGGGTTGAAATCATTCCTATAGGCTCTACGTATTCTATTTACTAATACATCTAGCATGCCTTATTTGTTGCATACTAATAGGAACCATGCATATATGAATCATGCACACACTTCACTTAACTTATCAAATATGCTATACTTGTTTCCATGTCTACTATTCAACGCGTTTAGATAATATGCCTATAGGATAAAATAATGTAATATTTTCGCTAATCTAGATACCATGACTATGAGGTTTAATAATTGGTCAACTACTTCATATTACTTTTGTACTGTCCCACTTAGATGAAATGATTATAGGGTTGAAGTGTTATAAAATCAGGTCTAATTATCAAATGTTAGGAATCCTGCCTATAGGATACTCTCACTTTAGAGATCATGCCTATAGGGTTTAATTTGTAATATCTATAATCTACGAATTCAGAAAGAACAACGTTGTTTGCACGATGTTAGTATTCAGAATCACCTAGAGACCATGCCTATAGGACTTAATGAATCTAAGTGTTAATTCTGAAATTGTCTACTGCCTAATATAAGAATCTGATCGCGTGCTTTTGTGCTTACGTTTGGAGGTCGACTTCAACCTTTCATTGCAATTGTGTGCAGTCCTATCTGTTTTGTATGTCGCCTAGTTTTATCATTTGGAGCAACCTAAGTGAGGTCTAACCACCTAATAGTAGGTCCAAAGCCTCTTGGACCATAGGCATGGGACGAGTAGTGCACGCATAGGATACAATTTAGAATTAAATTAGAGCGCCTCTAAGTAATAACTTCAACATAGTATATGGGTAGCAAGAGATGATAGTCTGTGCCCACTGAATTATATGAGCAACCCCTACCTCAAGGGAGTTGCGAAGTATTATTTATGTTGCACGAGGTGATCCTTTAGGCTAAAAAACTTAGGACCCCCATCCTTTTATATACTTGTTGTTCACACTTAGTCATAGATCGACGCAATTGTACTCTTTGTGATTTTTTAAGACTTGTATCAATTAGTCATATAGTTAATTTTTATGTTATAATAGAGTTTTCAACTTCTACATATTTCTTTGCTTATTTGATCATCTAGCTTAATTATCTAATTCACATAGTATAATTTGATCCCTTACCCGATCTTTGATAGCGTTGACTAGTCAAACATCGTTATTTTCAAATAGGTGCGTTAAATGTATTAGGTGTCGACTCTTCTATTTTAATACCCATTTAAAAGAGTTGTCACACGTCGAAACCTGCTTTCGAGAGAAAATGGGGTGTGACAGCATGGCGACTCTGCTGGGGATATACTTAGGCTCTTAGCATAATGAATTTGACTTATATGAATTATTTTCCTTTATTTGTCTAAGTTACTATGACATGCACATCCCTTCCCTTATTTCCCTTTATTTGTCTAAATTACTATAACATGCACATCCCTTCCCTTATTTCCCTTTATTGCTATGACATGTACGCCCTCTCCCGCTCCTTTCATCTTGTCTTAAAACTTCTATATCATGACTCTCCTGTCCCTATTTCCCTATTTGCTTTATTACGTTCTCGCATATTTTTATGAGTTAAACTGACTCATTATCAACATAGCGGTGCTTGATAATTGTACGCGCTTTCCTGAATTCACCCTTTTAAATCGAAAAGGCTTATTTGCGGTAGACTAGTCGATCAGCAAGGCAGTCGACGGTCCCGTCCCTTTCCCTCTCAAGTTGTCCACTTGAGAGTACCAGTCTAGACTCTTCTAAAAACCCCACTCTAATTTGAAATGTACATGCATCATGCTAAACCTAGTACGGATTGAAGCGTCATTGACGTAACAACCCGCTTAGATAAACCTTGTCCAAAGTCCGACGGAATTTCCATAATCCCAAAAGACACTATCATGTTATGTGCATTACTTGGAGAAAATGTGCCAACATGTTGATCATTATTGTGTAAGTAGTCGAACCTGGAGGGGGAAAAGGCTAACCTTTGTTTGTTTGCAGAAAATGAAGCATGAAGTCCCCAGGTTCGGTATGCCCCAAAATATCCCGCCTTTGCTAATTGACTAGTGGAAAGACCTTATACCTTGTGATAAAAATAATGTGAGGAGAGTACTTGGTGACTTGCCACTTTGCTGAACATTCGACCAAATAGGGAACTGATAGAGGTCGCTACCATGTTCTGGGACGCGAAAAGAGCTATTTTTCGATTTGGGAATATAGAAATGACTCCTCTCCTAGAAGAAACAGGGGGTTTCACCAAGATACCATAGGATAGTCTGGGACTACTGGTGCCAGAAAATCACACTCCGCGTGGTTTTATGAAAATGTTGGGTTTTAAGAAGAATAATGAACTGCTCTGTCTAAAGAAATAATACCTGCCTTTTGAGTTTCTCTACGAGCGTTATGGACATAGCAAATTATATCACCTTCATCATGACAAACTATCCATTACCTCTTTGGGATGGGTGCACCACCGGGTTTATGTTTTCATTGTCTGTTTCTTGGGATTGTTGATCTTTCCTATGCAAGTAGGAAGGATTCATACCTGCTTAACCATGGTCGCTAGGACATTAATGGATGGCATCGAAGGACATACTTACACTATCATCCCCATGATCTTAGCTGAGATATACCGTGCTCTAGATTGGTGCAAGCAGGGGTTCAGACACTTTGATGGTTGTAATCTATTGCTACAAGTTTGGCTGTTGGAATACTTTCAGAAGGGAGAGTATCATCAAGAGCTTCTGCGAATGCCACAAAATGACTACATAGCCAACCATCACCCAAAGAAAATGACATTCATTCCATATAGATTTGTAAAGCCTGGACATGTTTTAGGCTGGGTGCGTTTCTTCAGCAATCTGACAGACGAGCAAGTGCATTGGATGTTTGAATGGTTTCATAGTAGTGAGTTCATCATCATATCAAAAGGAACTACTCACTTGGTACTGATCGTCCTGCGATGCATCTACCCTTACGCTCCTATAAGGGTAATGAGACAAGCTGGAAGAAAACAAGTCATACCTCGGGTTTCCAACATGGTTAAGTAAAAGGCAGATTTCAAGGGGGATGTCATCCCATTCAAGTTCGAAGTGCAACACATATGGAACCAAAAGATCATCGTGGAAGGAGAAACTATTGATCCAGACAGGTATCACGCCGGCCATATGTACTACTATCTATCATGGTTAGAAGATGATATAGCTGGGGACATCAAACTGGGAATCAGTTTGAAATATAGGACCATAGACAAAGTAGATTAGGCGCAGGTGAAATACAAGAGGCCACACAAAAGGGTGTTCGAATCTGAAGCTAAGCATCTGGAGCAACATAAAGTAAACATGGAGGCGTTAAGGGAATGGAAAGAGATTGCCACTAAGTCAATGGAGATATTAGAATACTTAGAGCAAGGACTGATGGAGCTGGAACGGAAGGTGAGAAAGAGACTTTGGGATTGTCAGGGCATGAACGACGATGAAGGAGGAAAGCTGGCAAAAACTTACTTATTACTCGATATGCGTGATCTGGGAAACATGATTGATGGGGTCAAGAGATCAAAGCATGGAGAAGGTCCTTCAGGGACCAAATAAATTAGGAGATGATGTTCTTTACTGCTTTTAGTTTTGATTAGATTTCGATGTAATAAGGCTTAATGCCATTAGTAACTTTATTATTATTACTGTCGATTTAGTGAAAGACTTTTTTGGCTTATTTTCGCACCAATGAGATAAAGCAAACATTGTCATCAATTTTCTCCAAGTCTATGTGTTGCTTAGGCCTACCTCAGGCACAATGAGGTCCCCCAATTAGGACGTGAATTATTGCATGACATTTTTGAAGCATATTTAAATATTGCAAACACTATTTTATTTCACCATACTGACATGGTTACCTTTTGTTTTTATTTCTTTATTTATTCCCATTCCCAAAGGTTGGTTCGTGCAAACTGGCATCATCAGCATACCACACTAGATCCAGAGGTCCTCCTCCATCTCCTCTACCTAGCGACTCAAAAAGCAAAGGCAAGGGCAAAGCGAAGATGGATGACATAAGCGGTATTCAGAAAGATAACGCTACCACGATAGAGAATGTTGAAACTTCAGTTGGTAGAAGCACCCTAGGGCAGAATGCCTTAGTCTTACATTAGGAGCAGAAAATCCTGAAGCTACAGGGTGAGCTTGAAGAAGTCCGCAATATGGCAAACCTTTCCTTTACTCTCAATGTTCCTGACATCAACCAACAAAACCCAACCACTCAAAACCAAACACCACCACAAAACACATAAAACCAAAATCCACCACCTATAGCTTCGAATCCTCATGCACCACACCAGTATCATAATCCCGCACCTCCCTAATACCTTAACCCACCACCAGTGCAAACCCCTCAACAACACTACCATCACCCAACTCAATACCCGCAAACCACTACTTATCACACTCCCCAAATGCACCACAACCTACTCTCGATCCCCAAAACCCAACCAACGATCATCAATATATCCAAGTTCCAGGAACTCATCAAAACAACCTGATATACGTGGAAACCTTACCCCATACCCCGCAGCAAACCCTATACATACCTGAGCCGACTAAGAAGGACCTGCTTATTTGAAACATGGCAGAGGAACTCAAGAAACCTACGAGAGAATTCAGAGTGTTGAAGGTGAGAAAGGTGTTGAAGGTTTAAACTATGAAAATTTGTGTATTCAGCAAGATGTAGAACTTCCAGAGGGTTACAAACCTCCCAAGTTCATAATGTTCGATGGCCCTGATGATCCAAAGGTGCATCTAAGAACCTACTGCGACAAACTTGTAGGAGTGGGTAAGAATGAACAAATCTGTAGGAAACTGTTCATGCAAAGTATTACAGGAGACGCCTTGTCTTGGTATATCAGTCAAAACCCGAAGAAGTGGGCAAATTGGGTAAGTATGGCCTTAGATTTCATGGACATATTCAGGTTCAACATAGAGAATGCGACAGATGATTCTAGATCAAAAACTCATGAAGAAGCTGACAAAAACCTTTCGCGAGTATGCTACTCGTTGGAGACCAGTGGCCACAAAGGTAAGGCCAACACTTGAAGAAGAACAAATGAACAAGTTATTTGTTAGAGCTCAAGATCTGCAGTTTTATAAAAGGTTGATGGTCATCGAGAATCACAACTTCTCAGACATTATCAAGTTAGGAGAGAGGATAGAAAAAGGAATCAGGAGTGGGATGATGACTAGTTTCAAGGCGCTGCAAGCCACAAACAAAGCCTTACAATCAGGAGGTATTTCAAAGAAGAAAGAAATGAGTACCGTGATGGTAGCCCATGGCCCTAAGTCTCCACTTACACACCAAACGCCTCCACCCACATATCAACCCTCACCCCCAAAATACCAATACCCTGCTACCACTTATCATACCTATAACACTCAGCCTGCATACTACCATTTACCTCCACCCGCCCGCCACATCTACCTAAAGCCACGCCCAAACTTCGACCACAGAAATCCCAGACAATACACCCCAATTGCTGAACCCATAGCCCAACTGTATGAGAGACTGAAGGTCGATGGTTACATCACCCCTATTCCTGTTGTTTCTGTCGAGAACCCTTCCCAGTGGATCAATCCCAACAAAACTTGTGCTTATCATTCAGGCATGAAGGGTCATACTATTGAGGAGTGTCGCATATTAAAAGAAAAAATCTAGACACTTATTGACACTAAGGTTATACAAGCAAAGAAAGCTACACCAAATGTCCGCAATAACCCTCTCCCGGATCATAGGGGTGAGGGGGTGAACGTGATAGAAACTGATGAGGAATGGGATCAGGAAGGGTCCATCGGGCTCATTTGGGTGGGAGATACTCCTAAAACATCTCCGGTCACCCTCACGCCAGTCGTGGTACAAACCTAGACACTGTTTGAGGTTGAGGTAACTACACCCTTCTCTGTAATGGTAGCTCCCACACCGTCTTACAAGTTTGATACCATCCCATGGGATTATGTTGCGAAGCGAGAATAAATGAAAAAGCCAATATGGAAGAAACGGAGCCGCGCAAGTTATGACTAGAACTGGCAGAGTTTACACCCCTGAGAATCTGTACCTAAGCCGCCTGTTGTCTTGCCATGCACTGATGATCTTTGGAGGAAGCTACAATCAAGGGAATAATCTGTTGTTGACCACCTGAACAAGACTCTAGTTCAGATATCCATATTATCACTGTTGCAAAACTCAGACGCACACAAGAATGCCTTGATGAAAGTATTAAGTGAAGCTTATGTACCCGCCGGCATCACTAGTGGAGAGATGGCTAACATGGTCGGACATGTACTGGAGAGTCACAAAATTACTTTCCATGAGGATGAGTTACCGCTATAAGTGTTGAGTCACAACAATGCATTGCACATCACAATGCAATTTAAGGACATATGCCCGCTAACCTGTAAGGCCCCGCTAAAATTTTCTAATGATTTAATATTTTAATGTGCGACAACGGTATTCGGGAATAACATATTCGAGTATCAAAGGAGATATATGGGGTGGAACCACATTATTTTGACATCAAAAGTGTTTCAACGACGTCGTTTGTTCGGGTATAAGTGGTATCACATTAAGAAAATGAGATCCAAATTCAGTTTTGATTGAAGCATTAGATCCGTATTGAAATTACGGAGCCATAGCTAAAAGAATCGTCAAATTCGGACATCGTGTGAGAGAGTTATGCACATTTTCGGGCAAGATAGAAACGATTTCCCATTGCCAGCGCCCAGGGTAGTGCGGGGCGCTATCCCTGGCGCTGGGATTTCTTTCAGGTACTGGAACCAGCGCCACAGGCAGCGCCCCCACGCCACATGTGGTGCCCAAAACGCTATATACTCATTCGGGGTTCATTTTAACCCATTTTTCTTGGCCGAACTTTTGGGTTTTCTTCCACTCTCTCAAGACCTCCAACTCCCCCCATCTTCAAGGTGAGTAATACCTACTAATTTGGTGTTTCATTCCATCAATTCCACCCTAAAACTAACTCAATCCTCCATAAGATACATAGATTTTCAAGAAATTTCTTCAAGAACTCAAATGCGGGTTTTGCAAGATTTCTTAATCCTACACCCTTAGACTTATATGTATGGATATAATATGGGAATATGACTATGAATTAAATATTGGAACTTATGGTATGGTGATTAGAAGCCATAAGTTCCCAATTTAAATACATAACCATTGTAGAGATTGAAAGGTGATTATTTGATGGAATTGTTTTGGTTGGGTGTGGATGGATGGTCATGTATGTGATGTTAGAAGTTAAGAATTGTTTAATAATGATGGTGAGATAAATTGTTGGTAAATGGTAGTAGTTGGATGAACTAATTCTATGGTTAAGAGGTGTAGAGATTCATGCCTACTAGGTGTTTGATAAAATGCCTAAATGGCCTAAATTATGAAATTTGTTACTAATATTGGTCCCATTGGATGTTGTTATTGTAGATTAAAGTTGCTTAGTGTAGTGGATCGTTATAGTATCATTAAGGGACGGATTTGAGGTATGTTGGCTAAACTACTCTTTTTGAAATGAATTCCATGATCTTTCCGAAAGTTTCAAGTGTGGTTGTCTCAAGTTCCTTATTCTATGTTCCGAGATGTTCCCAATAAATTCGATTCTTTCGAATAAGCAAAGTTTTGAGAATTCTATATTCAAATCATGTTACGAATGTTCCTATCACATTATGTTATCCTTTGGGAATGTGTTTAAGAATGATATGTGTATTAAAATTCTATGTCTTTGAGTCATGTTTCAAATAAAGGCTATAATGCCAAATTGTGTGAGAAAATCTGAATATGCTTAAGACTCTAAATTGCTCATATGTGTAGTACTTAAAGTCTTGATTGAAAATGTCTTATTGTTGATAATCTAAAAAGATGGTTGGAAGTGAAATAAGTGAATTGGGAGTATAAAGTGTGGCCAACGTGCCAAGAGTGAAAGTTATACTCGTGGCTAATAGTGCCAATGAAATGAGATGATGTGATAAAGATTATGAAATGAGCTTTGATTCAACTGTTTTGAAATTGACTTCAAAAATAGAATTGCCTAAAAGCTTATGATCTCAAGTTAGGCTCATATGTGGCTATTTTAACTAATGCTATGCTTTGTAAGTAGTTTCGATATGTTTTGCGTTCTTACATATTCGTGAGTTGAAATTGTGTATTGCCCATTTTGGGGAAAAGTATTTGAAGAATAAATGATGTGTTACTTATTTATGATTTTAACTTGTGCTTCGATTGCCAATTATTTTACTCTATTTTTTGGAAAGAAATCCATTGTGTTTAACGTCTTCATTACTAATGAACCTAAAGTTGTGGTCTCCGAAATATTATATATGTTGATATTTGTGATGATGATCCATGAAAAGAAAGAATGATGGTGTGGAATATGAAATACAGCCATTGTGCCATAAATGAAGAACCATATGTATGGCCAAGAGAGCCAATGAAATAATGATGTTGAAAATTATTGAAAGTTTCAATGAGGCTATATACGGTATGAAATGTTATGAGGTAAAGGCATTTGTATTGTTATTACCTTTGTGTGCAAAAACAAAAATAAAAATATTTTTGGGAGTATCGATAGCCACCGAGGAATGGTAGGTTGAAATAACCTAACCCCGAAACTACACGTGCCGGTGTAGGAATGGATTTTGATTATTCCCCCATTATTTGGGATGATATTTATGTGATAAAATTATTCCCCTTAATTGGGATGACATGATTGATAGAAAAGGATGATGTCGATCCACACCGCATTGTGGTGAGATGGCCTATCCGATCGGGTCGTGATCGGACACCATGCCACACATGTGGTGGTGATTGTGCTAGAAATTATAATTGAAATTGTGATTTGTGGTTGATGTCTCGGATGAGACGTCCTAGCCAATCGGGTCGTGATCGGACTCCGTGCTAAAAGTATGGTGGTATTGGTATTGTGAACAGTGGTATATCGGTGCTAAAGATCTCCCAACCAAATAATAATATTATCATCATATTTTGATTATCACTTCACAGTGTTATCTTCATATTTTGGGAATTATTATGTTTTAACTTGGCATTTGAATATCATTGATTGTTGATTGTTGTTTCCATGATTTTCCCTTTCTTACATCGGCATTCTATTTTCAAAGAGGAAAGTAAGCTTTACATATTAGTACTATTCCATATGTACTAACGTCCCTTTTGTCGGGGGTGCTGCATCTTTAATGGATGCAGGTGGTTCATCACCGGGCAACTTTGGTCCTCTTTAGTAGTCACTTTTTATTCAACAGGTTTTGGTTAGTCCTATTCTATTCGAGGCCTGATGTCATTTGAGTCGTACATTGTATTTTGAGGTATAGCCAAGGCCTTGTTGTCGGCACTTCCATACTATTCTTGTGTTGTACTTAGAGGCTCCGCAGACAAGTTATGGGTGGTAGTCGAATGATAGGAATTGAACTATAAATGTTGGTATTTGGCAAACATGAGTTTCATTATATCTATAAACTTGTAATATTTTTGAAATTATGAACGGAACTGCTAATGAAAATTAAAAAGGAGTTGATAATGAAATATTTTCAGTGTTTGATTAATGGAGTGCATCTTCTCTTTATTCATGGATGAGTTTTGGTAGATGGAAATTTAATAGGCTTGCTCGGCCGGGTTCACTCAGTTGAGCGCCGGTCGCGCACTCTGATTTATGGGCGTGACAAACTTGGTATCAAAGCCTAAAGTTTTAAAGTGTCCCAGGATATCTCAGTGCCGTGTCTAGTAGAGTCCTTCTTATCGGTGTGTTTTCGACCATATCTATAATGAGGAGGCTACATGGACATTTAGGAATTTCACACTTTTTGGATACTCCAGATCGTGCGATAGATCTCAAGATAGGAATCTAAATTCCTCGTCATGATTCATTTCTATATGAGTAACCCATGGGTTCGAGGCAGCAACGAGGGAATGAAACAACCAGTTGCTAGGGGAAGTGTCCTTGTTCCTATTAATGTTACCGCGACATCGGATTATGTGGTGAGAGCACCTAAGATATGAAAGAGGATTATTGGCATCAATAAGCCAGAATGTTTGATATGAAAGAATAGCCACTCAGGTTTATGTTGGGTGATTCTTAAAATATGTTATGGTTGTGGAAAGAGGTGGCACAAGAAGAACAAATTGGCCTTAGGTTGGATACACCCATCCCGGTCTGCCCGATATGCGAGCAAAATTCATTTGCGTCATATTGTAAGTATGCTCAAAAGTGTGTTAGGGGTGGTAGATTTGGGCAATTACAAAAGTCCATACAACGAGCTGTTGCAGAGATTGTTAATCCCATCATGGGGTCCTGGAGTAAGGATATGGGAAAGATTATGATGTATGAAAAAAGGGTAAATATCAGGTAAGTGGGGCGAGTCAGTTTAGCGAACCCCATCCTCGTTGTATGAAGTGTATGAGATGTCATTCGGGGTTATGTCTGTCACTATGGTACCAATGTATGTTACGGATGTGAAGTCAAGGGGCATCAGTTAAGGTACTGCCCCGTCAATCTAAAGTTACCAAGTAAGTCACTCGTTAGTATATCATTATGAACGCCACATGCTTTTCCTTGTTGTATATGTACATCTATATCGAGATCCTGCATAAGTATGGTCTTAATGTGAATATGAATCACCAAACATTGCATATACCTACTCTTTGAACGAGATGCAGTATTCGTGAAGCCTCCTGATCACAATTCTCTTATTTACGACCTCTTGAGGAATTGAGTTCTATAATTATGTCCTTGAATTGATTTATAACTCTAGGACTAATACTTCCCACTTGCTTTCCTAAATTCTCAACAAGGGACTATACCTGATGAATTTCTCATAGAATCTTCTGATTCGAATGGATAACATCTGTTCACTTATGCTTATGCATGCACCGTCATAAGGTTTACCTATGTGGTATAAAATCCAATGTATAGTGGCCTAGTATCGGGATCCTTCTTGAGCCACTCTTTTTCTCTCCGGTGTATGTGGCTCTTATGGTTAGAACAATCACTTCACTCCTTTGTAAATATTATCATGAATCCTTTTCACTGTCTAGTAACATGAGAGCATATCTCAGCACCTATCATATGTGTACCTGTCAATTGAAAGGGGTCACTTGTCCGCATAATGTTACTGGGAAATTTGAGATTTTCACAAATTTGTCACAGGAAGATCTTTTTGTTCACCCATCTCAATATGACTTTCATGTCCACCTAGCTCATGCCTCAGTGACTAACTCACTTTGTTCCTAATATTTTAGTTGCCCATGATGTGGCCTGATATTGCAGCTTGAGAGTTATTATGGCAGAAGCATGTCTAGCTTATAGCAAAGTGTTCATTTTCTCTAATCAATACATAATTTTATCCCAACATTAAGTTGTCCTAGCTACATGATTTCACTCTTATGTGGTTGAAGGTTAAACATCCTTACAACGACTTTCCTCCCCACTTCAGGTGGATGTTTCAGATTCTGGCACATATGGAGAGCATATTGATTTGAAAGACAAGTTTGTTGTATCTCTAGTCCTCTCATTTAGGATCAACTATTGTGAAGGGTTAAGCTGTTAGAATGATAATAATCTCACAAGTGTTCAACTTCATTTTTCATCCTCATGGGCTTGTGGCATATCTATCCCTTGTGTTAGTTAATGTTAAGAGCGTAATGCAACTACATGTGTTTTGAAACCCACATCACATTTAGGGTGCCAGAATATTCTCATTTCGAGTTAAACTGATTTTTTCCTACATTTTAAGAGGCGACTGGTGTCACGTACTTGGCTATTTCTCTTTGAGGCATACTATTGCCGAACAAGGCACATATGGAATGAAACAATTATTGATGTCCTTTTCATGGCTTATAGTTTTCCAAGAATAACTGACGCTAATGTCTTTATACTCCCGACCATGCCTCCCATATGTCACATGTCTAAAGTGACTCATTTATTTTAAATCTCAGAATCATGAACATGATCCCTACATTATCAATGCCTACTAGGCAACTCTATGCCTCATTTGTCGAATCAATGATGTCATCACAATGATTAACTATGTCATCATTATTGGTAGTAACCTTCATGTGTCTTAGGATATAACCTCCTGAAGTGCCCTGCTCAACACATTGATGGATTCTTGAAAAATTCCGGCCCAATCTCGGACCTAGTTATTCCTATTTATAGTAACCTATGGGTGTTGAAGTTTCAAACATGTCAAAGAAGAAGCATCATCCCATGATCAAATATATTGGATAGGAAGTTTTATGCTCATATTCAAGCTAGCACACCTTAGAGTAATTGTTGGACGTCGCTAAAGGTTTAGTTTGGGTGTTCGGCATAGGGATTTAGAGTTGAAGAAAGTGAACGGGTTATTCCCAAGATGTTCTCTATGAATATATTGGGTGAATTGTTAAGGAAGATAAAGTATGTATAGTCATATTAGGCCTTACGAAATCTTGAACGGAATAGGCCAAACTATGAGTATGATGTTTCCCTATTATTGTCCTTCAGGTACCCGGTGTTTCATGTGTCTATGTCTAAAGAGGTATTTGTAAATCCTCTGTCTATCATTCCAGTGAAAGCTAGTGAAGATCATGTTAATGGATAATTGGATTATGAGGGGTATCTACTTGCCATTCTTATTAGATAAGTCTGGAAGTTGAGATTTCCTCTGTCGTGTGTTATGGCGAAGTCTGTGAGTTGAGGAGGCCACCTCGAAGGCTGAATTATTAAGGGAATAAAATGTTCTCACTTGAGTGTATAGCCAAATGATTGTGGATCAAAAAGGTACTTTCTTTGTGTTACGATTTAAATATGTGCAACTCATGTTCAGGTGTCACTTTTGATAAGATAATGCCTGCAATGTTGAGATTAGTGCTGTTGATATATATATATATTGTGATGCTTTGTTGAGTTGTGGATGTGTTGTTAGGAGTGGTTTTGGTGATTCTCTGGCATGTGGATAGGCCTAGTTATAGGGGAAACTCTACCGAAATATTTGGAAATTTATGGAATTAGTAAAATTGGGAACTATTGGTGTGTGGATGAGGATTTAAGTCACATTGGGTGTCTATGGCGAATTCTAACCCTCATTCGAGGATGAATGATCTTAAGAGGGGGATAATGTAAGGCCCCGTTAAAATTTTCTAATGATTTAATATTTTAAAGTGCAACAACGGTATTCGGGAATAACGTATTTGAGTATCAAAGGAGACCTATGAGGTGGAACCACATTATTTTGACACCAAAAGTGTTTCAACGACATCATTTCTTCGAGTATAAGTGATATCACATTAAGCAAATGAGCTCCAAATTCAGTTTTGATTAAATCATTAGATCCGTATTGAAATTACGGATCCATAGCTAAAAGAATCGTTGAATTAAGACATCGTATGAGAGAGTTATGCCCATTTTCGGGCAAGATAGAAACGATTTCCCATTGCCAGCGCCCAGGGTAGCGCTGGGCGCTATCCCTGGCGCTGGGCTTTCTTTCAGGTACTAGAACCAGCGCCACAGGCAGCGCCCCCACGCCACATGTGGTTCCCAAAATGCTATATACTCATTCAGGGTTCATTTTAACCCATTTTTCTTGGCCGAACTTTTGGGTTTTCTTCCACTCTCTCAAGACCTCCAACTCCCCACATCTTCAAGGTGAGTAATACCTACTAATTTGGTGTTTCATTCCATCAATTCCACCCTAAAACTAACTCAATCCTCCATAAGATACATAGATTTTCAAGAAATTTCTTCAAGAACTCAAATGCGGGTTTTGCAAGATTTCTTAATCCTACACCCTTAGACTTATATGTATGGATATAATATGGGAATATGACTATGAATTAAATATTGGAACTTATGGTATGGTGATTAGAAGCCATAAGTTCCCAATTTAAATACATAACCATTGTAGAGATTGAAAGGTAATTATTTGATGAACATTTGTTGGTTGGGTGTGGATGGATGGTCATGTATGTGATGTTGGAAGTTATGAATTATTTAAGAATGATGGTGTGATAAATTGTTGGTAAATGGTAGTAGTTGGATGAACTAATTCTATGGTTAAGAGGTGTAGAGATTCATGCTTATTAGGTATTTGATAAAATGCCTAAATGGCCTAAATTATGGAATTTATTACTAATATTGGTCCCATTGGATGTTGTTATTGTAGATTGAAGTTGCTTAGTGTAGTGGATCATTGTAGTATCATTAAGGGACAGATTTGAGGTATGTTGGCTAAACTACTCTTTTAGAAATAAATTCCATGATCTTTCTGTAAGTCTCAAGTATGGTTGTCTCAAGTTCCTTATTCTATGTTCTGAGATATTCCCAATAAATTCGATTATTTCGAATAAGCAAAGTGTCGAGAATTCTGTATTCAAAACATGTTAGGAATGTTACTATCTCATTATATTATCCTTTGGGATTGTGTTCAAGAATGATATGCGTATTAAAATGCTATGTCTTTGAGTCATATTTCAAATGAAGGCTATAATGCCAAATTGTGTCATATGCTTATGACTCTAAATTGCTCATATGTGTACCTAAAGTCTTGATTGGAAATGTCTTATTGTTGATAATAAAGATGGTTGGAAGTAAAATAAGTGAATTGGGAGTATAAAGTGTGGCCAATGTGCCAAGAGTGAAAGTTATACTTGTGGTGGTGCCAATGAAATGAGATGATGTGATAAAGATTATGAAATGAGCTTTGATTCAACTGTTTTGAAATTGACTTCAAAAATAGAATTGCCTAAAAGCTTATGAACTCAAGTTAGGCTCATATGTGGCTATTTTAACTAATGCTATGCTTTGTAAGTAGTTTCGATGTGTTTTGCGTTCTTACATATTGGTGAGTTGAAATTGTGTATTGCTCATTTTGGGGAAAAGTATTTGAAGAATAAATGATGTGTTACTTATTTATGATTTTAACTTGTGCTTCGATTGCCAATCATTTTACTCTATTTTTTGGAAAGAAATCCATTGTGTTTAACGTCTTCATTACTAATGAACCTAAAGTTGTGGTCTCCGAAATATTATATATGTTGATATTTGTGATGATGATCCATAAAAAGAAAGAATGATGGTGTGGAATATGAAATACAGCCATTGTGCCATGAATGAAGAACCATATGTATGGCCAAGAGAGCCAATGAAATAATGATATTGAAAAAATTGTTGAAAGTTTCAATGAGGCTATATACGGTATGAAATGTTATGAGGTAAAGGCATTTGTATTGTTGTTACCTTTGTGTGCAAAAACAAAAACAAAAAATATTTTTGGGAGTATCGATAGCCACCGAGGAATGGTAGGTTGAAATAACCTAACCCCGAAACTACACGTGCCGGTGTAGGAATGGATTGTGATTATTCCCCCATTATTTGGGATGATATTTATGTGATAAAATTATTCCCCTTAATTGGGATGACATGATTGATAGAAAAGGATGATGTCGATCCACACCGCATTGTGGTGAGATGGCCTATCCGATCGGGCCGTGATCAGACACCATGCCATACATGTGGTGGTGATTGTGCTGGAAATTGTAATTGAAATTATGATTTGTGGTTGATGTCTCGGATGAGACGTCCTAGCCGATCGGGTCGTGATCGGACTCCGTGCTAAAAGTATGGTGGTATTGGTATTGTGAACAGTGGTATATCGGTGCTAAAGATCTCCCAACCAAATAATAATATTATCATCATATTTTGATTATCACTTCACAGTGTTATCTTCATATTTTGGGAATTATTATGTTTTAACTTGGCATTTGAATATCATTGATTGTTGATTGTTGTTTTCATGATTTTCCCTTTCTTACATCGGCATTCTATTTTGAAAGAGGAAAGTAAGCTTTACATATTAGTACTATTCCATATGTACTAACGTCCCTTTTGTCGGGGATGCTGCATCTTTAATGGATGCAGGTGGTTCATCAGCAGGCAACTTTGGTCCTCGTTAGTAGTCACTCTTTTTTCAACAGGTTTTGGTTAGTCCTATTCTATTCGAGGCCTGATGTCATTTGAGTCGTACATTGTGTTTTGAGGTATAGCCAAGGCCTTGTTGTCGGCACTTCCATACTATTCTTGTGTTGTACTTAGAGGCTTCGCAGACAAGTTGTGGGTGGTAGTCGAATGATAGGAATTGAACTATAAATGTTGGTATTTGGCAAACATGAGTTTCATTATATCTATAAACTTGTAACATTTTTGAAATTATGAACGGAACTGCTAATGGAAATTAAAAAGGAGTTGATAATGAAATATTTTCAGTGTTTGATTAATGGAGTGCATCTTCTCTTTATTCATGGATGAGTTTTGGTAGATGGAAATTTAATAGGTTTGCTCGGCCGGGTTCACTCAGTTGAGTGCCAGTCGCGCACTCCGATGTCTGGGCGTGAAAAACTTGGTATCAAAGGCAGTGAAAGTTATACTTGTGGCCAATGGTGCCAATAAAATGAGATGATGTGAGAAGGATTATGAAATAGGCTTTGATTCAACTGTTCTGAAATTGACTTCAAAAATAGAATTGCCTAAAAGCTGATGAACTCAAGTGATGCTCATATGTGGTTGTTTTAACTAATGCTATGCTTTGTAAGTAGTTTCGATGTGTTTTGTGTTCTTATATATTCGTGAATTGAAATTATGTATTGCCTATTTTAGGGAAAAGTATTTCAAGAATAAATAATGTGTTATTTGTTTATGATTTTAACTTGCGCTTCGATTGCCAATCATTCTACTCCATTTCTTGGAAAGAAATCCATTGTGTTTAAAGCCTTCATTACTAATGAACCTAAAGTTGTGGTTTTCGGAATATTATATATGTTGATATTTGTGATGATGATCCATGAAAGGAAAGAATGAAGGTGTGGAATATAAAATACGGCCATTGTTCCATGAATGAAGAACCATATGTATGACCAAGATAGCTAATGAAATAATGATGTTGAAAATTGTTGAAAGTTCAAATGAGGCTATATACGGTATGAAAGGTTATGAGGTAAAGGCATTTGTATTGTTGTTACCTTTGTATACAAAAACAAAAAAATAATATTTTTGGGAGTATCGATAGTCACCGAGGAAGGGTAGGTTTAAATAACCTAACCCCAAAACTACACGTGCCGTTGTAGGATTGGATTGTGATTATTCCCCTTATTTGGGATGAGATTGATGTGATAAAATTATTCCCCTTAATTGGGATGACATGATTGATAGAAAAGGATTATGGCGATCCACACGGCATTGTGGTGAGATGGCCTAGCTGATCGGGTCATGATCGGACGCCATCCCGCACACATGGTGGTGATTGTGCTGGAAATTATAATTGAAATTGTGATTTGTGGTTGATGTCTCGGATGAGACGACCTAGCCGATCGGGTCGTGATTGGACTCTGTGCTAAAACTCCGTGCTAAAAGTATGGTGGTATTGGTATTGTGAACAGTGGTATATCGGTGCTAAAGATCTCCCAACCAAATAATAATATTATCATCATATTTTGATTATCACTTCACAGTGTTATCTTCATATTTTGGGAATTATTATGTTTTAACTTGGCATTTGAATATCATTGATTGTTGATAGTTGTTTTCATGATTTTCCCTTTCTTACATCGGCATTCTATTTTGAAAGAGGAAAGTAAGCTTTACATACTAGTACTATTCCATATGTACTAACGTCCCTTTTGCCGGGGGCGCTGCATCTTTAATGGATGCAGGTGGTTCATCAGCGGGCAAATTTGGTCCTCGTTAGCAGTCACTCTCTATTCAGCAGGTTTTGGTTAGTCCTATTCTATTTCGGGCCTGATGTCATTTGAGTCGTACATTGTGTTTTGAGGTATAGCTAGGGCCTTGTTGCCGGCACTTCCATACTACTCTTGTATTGTACTTAGAGGCTCCGCAGACAAGTTGTGGGTGGTAGTCGAATGTTGGGAATTGAACTAGAAATGTTGGTATTTGGCAATCATGTATTTCATTTTATCTATAAACTTGTAATATTTTGGAAATTATGAACGAAACTGCTAATGGAGATAAAATTGGAGTTGATAATGAAATATTTTCAGTGTTTGATTAATGGAGTGCATGTCCTCTTTATTCATGGATGAGTTTGGGTTTAAGGAAATTTAATAGGCTTGCTCGTCCGGGTTCACTCGGTTGAGCGCCGGTCGTGCACCCTGAGGTCGGGGCGTGACAGACCACTTTGAAAAGATTATGTAAAGTCCTGCACGAGATACAGATGGGAAACATGAATGTGAAGGCATTCAACGGATCTCCGAGAGCCACTATCAGAGAAATCAACCTTGATCTACAAATGGGTCTGACTTGGTTTGATATCGAATTCCAAGTGCTATTTATATCTGCTACTTATAACCTGTTGTTGGGACGACCATGGATACATGCAGCGGGAGCAGTGGCTTCTACTCTAGACCAGGCGCTGAAGTTCGAGTGGAATCATCAGGAGGTGATCATTCATGGATACGAAAGCAACCCTATCTACACCAGCCCGACCGTTCCAGTCAACGAAAACAAGAGGAAATTGGGCGGAGAAACATGTCACCGCATTGAGCGGGTGAATGCAATTGAAAAGGATCGATGGTGGAGCACTAAGATAGAAAGAATATTGCTATGGATGAGATGTGAACTAGACAAATGTTTTGGCAAAAAGCTTCAGGGGATCACTAAATCCATACAACCACAATATCATGGCACGACCTTTGGACTCGGGTATGAATATACCGTACAAGAATATCAGGATTGGATACCGCCATGGCGTGCCCATTATTATCCACTGGAACAACCCATATGACCTCTGCACCAGACATTCCATCAGGCTGACATAATGTGGGGATCCTAGGAAGATGAGATTTTTGCCGGTATGAGGAAGCTACTTCTGGACGAAAAAGACATGGATTGCAGTGCAATTGTTGAGGAGGAGGAGGAGAAAGACCTTACCATTCAGAAAGTGAGAGAAAGAGCTATTCTCAAAACCTGGACCGCTACACCATCCCGGGCTCGCCGAGTACCTGGGTAGCCTGGCAAAATTGGCATGACTTGTTTTTAATAGTTTTGAGAATTTAAGACATATTTAGTATTCTGTTTTGAAATAATTACTCGAGCCATCGAGCCGTACTTTGTTGATAGTTTTAAGATTTACTAATGCATTATTGCTTTTCATATTTATTATTATCTTTTTACATTCTTTTTAGCATAATTATTACATACCCTGATGAATGTACGACTGTGACATGTAATGAGACAATGCAACATAAGATAGTGATTCAGAAGATTTAGAAGATGATATAATACCTGAGGAAATTGTCAAAGAAGTAGAAAAGTTTGAAAACAAACCGAAGTCTAATTTGGAGGAAACCGGGGCTGTTAACTTAGGGGATTCTGAAATAGTCAAAGAAACTCGCATAAGCATTCATCTATCACTGTAAGAGAAGGAAGAGTATATTAGGTTCCTACAGGAATATGAGGAAATTTTTGCATGGTCCTATGACGATTCATAGTAGCTCACAAGCTACCTACCAATCCCATGTGTCCACCAAAAGCAGAAGCTCAGAAAGTTCAAGCCAGATATGTGTCTGAAGATAAAAGAGAAGGTCACCAAACAAATCAAAGCCAAGGTTCTTCGAGTGGTCGAATACCCGACCGGGTTAGCCAACATTATGCCGGTTGTGAAGAAAGATGGAAAAGTTAGAGTATGTGTCGATTACCGAAATCTGAACAGAGAAAGTCCTAAGGATGATTTCCTATTGCCTAATATACACATACTGATCTACAACTGCACCAAGCATGAACTCCAATCCTTTGTGGATTTCTTCGCAGGATATCTATCATCAGATTTGGATAGACGAAGAGGATGCCTAAAAGACCGCCTTTATTAGACCATGGGGGATATATTGTTACAAAATGATGCCGTTTGGTTTGAAGAATGCTGGGGCCACCTACATGAGGGCCACGACGACTATCTTCCACAATATGATACACAAGGAAATAGACGTGTATGTGGATGATGTTATCATCAAATCCAAAAGGAGTTCAAATCATATAGCAGACCTGAAGAAGTTTTTTGACCTCAAAATGTGCCTTTAGAGTCCCTGGTGGGAAGTTGTTGGGTTTCATCGTCAGCCGCCGTGGTATTGAGTTAGACCCGTCAAAAATCAAAGCAATCCAAGACTTGCCACCGCCAAAGAATAAGAAGGATGTGATGAGTTTTATAGGACGCCTCAATTATATCAGTCGTTTTATAGTACAATCAACGGTGATATGTGAGTCAATCTTCAAAATGCCGAGGAAAGATGCTAAAACAAGTTGGACTGAAGAATGATAGAAAGCTTTCGACAAAATCAAGGAGTATTTATCTAAACTGCCCGTGTTGGTCCCGCTAGATCCAGAAAGACCTCTGCTACTTTACTTGTCCGTGTTGGATGGAGCCTTTGGCTGCATTCTGGGACAACATGACAAAACTAGGAAGATAGAGCAAGAGTTATATTATCTGAGCAAGAAGTTCATGCCTTACGAGGCCCAGTACTCTTTGTTGGAATGCATCTGCTGTGTTTTGACATGGATAGCCCAGAAGTTGAGACATTATTTCTGTGCATACACTACATATCTCATATAAAGGATGGATCCACTAAAATACATCTTTCAGAAACCCATGCCTACGGGTAAGTTAACAAAGTGGCAGATATTTCTAAGTGAGTTCGACATCATCTATGTAACTCAGAAGACAGTCAAAGGGCAAGCATTGGCTGATCACTTGGATTAGAATCCCATAGATGGAGAATACGAACCATTGAAGACGTATTTTCCCGACGAGGAGGTGTCGTTTGTAGGTGAAGAAATTACCGAGGCATACGATGGTTGGAGGATGTTCTTTGATGGAGCAGCAAACTTCAATTGTCTTAGTATCAGAAACCGGTCAACACTATCCAGTATCCGCAAAACTCAGGTTCCCATGCTCCAACAATATGGTAGAATATGAGGCCTATATATTGGGACTTAGGTTGGCCATCGACATGAACGTTTAGGAGTTGCTGGTAATTGGAGATTCTGACCTATTGGTACACCAAGTACTAGGAGAATGGGCTACTAAGAACACTAAAAAATGGCCATACTTGCATTGTGTACAAGAGTTGATCAAGAGGTTCACAAAGATAAAATTCAAACATGTTCTAAGGATTCAGAATGAGTTTGCAGATGCATTAGCCACCTTGTCTTCCATGATACAACATCCAAACAAGAATTTCATCGATACTATCCCAATAGGATTTCATAAGCAGCCAAATTATTGTGCTAATATTGAAGAAGATTTCAACGGAAATTCATGGTTCCACGATATCAAGGAATACTTGGAAAAAAAAGAATATCCAAAGAACACTACACACACTTAGATGCGCACGCTTCAAAGATTGGCCAACCATTTCTTTCAAAGCGGAGGAATTCTGTATAGAAGGACTCCTGATTTGGGATTGTTGCGATGTGTCGATGCCAAGGAGGCATCTAGATTGCTCGAAGAAATATATGCCGGAACTTGCGGACCTCACATGAATGGTTTCATTTTGGCCAAGAAAATATTATGAGTAGGGTATTTATGGATGACTATGGAAACAGACTGCATCAAATATGTTCAAAAGTGTCACCAATGCCAAATACATGCTGATATGATACGAGTGCCACCCAACAAACTTAATGCAACAAGTTCACCCTGGCCTTTCTCTGCTTGGGGCATGGATGTCATCAGACCCATTGAACCCGCTGCTTCAAATGGACACAAGTTCATTTTGGTGGCTATAGACTATTTCACAAAATGGGTTAAAGCCGCATCCTTTAAGGCTGTAACTAAGAAGGTCGTAGTAGATTTTATCCGGGACCACATTGTTTGTCAATTTGGAGTGCTTGAGTCAATCATCACTGACAAAGCATCTAATCTCAATAGTGACCTGATGAAAGCTATGGGTGAAACATTCAAGATCAAGAATCGGAACTCTACTGCATACATGCCGCAAATGAATGGAGCCGTAGAAGCCGCCAATAAGAATATAAAGAAGATATTGAGGAAAATGGTGGACAACTATAAACAATGGCATGAGAAGCTACCGTTTGCTTTGCTCGGGTATCGAACCACCATTCGTACGTCAATTGGGGCAACTCCTTATCTATTGATCTACGATACTGAAGCTGTTATTCCAGCTGAAGTGGAGATTCCTTTCTTAAGAATTATACAAGAATCCGAGCTTAGCAACAAAGAATGTGTACGGAACCGATATGAACATGGTAAAAGAATGAATGAAGCGTGTCACGGTCAACTCTACCGGAACAGAATGGCAAGGGCTTTCAACAAAAAGGTTAGACCAAGGAAATTCATACCAGGGCAATTGTTTTTGAAACGAATATTCCCATATGGGGATGAAGCAAAGGGGATATTCTCACCCAACTGGCAAGGCCCTTACATGGTTCATTGAGTACTAGCAGGAGGAGCACTTATACTTACAGAGATGGATGGAGAGATATGGTCAAAACCTATCAACTCAGACGTAGTGAAGAGATATTATGTTTAATATTATGTTTGCACTTTCTATTTGATGTAACCTGAACTACGCTTGAACTGATTCCTATTTAAGAGGGGATACATAGGCTTCCCTGTGGGTTCGGTCACATCATAATAAAATCTTTATTCCACCTACGGTCAGAAACGGGGCAAGATCTCGAGTTTGCCCGATCTTATCGTGTTTAGGATCACCAAAGAATATATCGCCAGAAGTATGCATCTAAACTAGGGCAGAATTTTGAGGAGGATCCTCAAAATTCCGAGTTAAGGAGGTTGCAATGTCTCGAAAGCATGTCACAGTCACCGATTCGACAAAATCGTTGCTTTCATGCATTATCACATATTTTGAACGAACTGCATTTTTATATAAAATTTATCACAAATGCATGTTTCTAGAAAATTTCATTTTTCTATAGTAGCCAGACGTTACCCCGGGTGACTCAAACAGGACCTCAAGACAGGAGCAAAGGCAAAGCAAGGAATCAAGAGAACGGGCCAACCTTCCCCCATCATGATTTTTCTTTGGATGCAGGCACGAGAGACATAACAAACACGTCCGCAAGCATACACAATCTTCACACCGACAAAGGTCGCCAAATGAAAATGCATCAAGCTAAGAAATACCTCTCCCTCTCGCATTTAATCAGTGCTTTTCTTGCATGAGGCTAAGCACTGCCTCCATTATTGCATAAGGCTAAACGTTGCCTTCCTTTACATGAGACTAAGCACTGTCTCTGCTATATTGCATGAGGCTAAGCACTGCTTCCATTATTGCAGGCTAAACGCTGCCTTCACCATTGCATAAGGCTAAGCATTGCCTTTCCTTGCACGAGACTAAGCACTGCCTCCATTATTGCATAAGGCTAAACGCTGCCTTTGCCATTGCATAAGGCTAAGCATTGCCTTTCCTTGCACGATACTAAGCACAGTCTCCATTATCTGCATGAGGCTATGAACTGCCTCCATACTGCATAAGGCTAAGCACTGCCTTTCCTCACATAAGACTAAGCATTGTCTCCTCTCTTTGCATCGAGCTAAGCACTGCTCTATCTCATACAAGACTAAGCCTTGTCTTGTCCCATTCTCGCATATGACTAAGCATTACCGGCTTCCTCTATCCAACGATCGATATCACCGCATATTTGCACTTTATGGGCTGAAATATCGCCATATTATCCAAAGACGTCAGAGTCTTAGGGAATCACCCTCATAGCCCGAAGACTTCATGCCATGGTTGGAGGATCTCTCGAAACTGCACATCATTATTCAAAGGCATCATAGTCGAAAGTCATCATCCTCATAGCCCAAGGACACCATTTTATAGCTTGCGAACCCCTTATCATATGTTTCATGGACCAGGACGTCATGGTATAAGGACACCATCCTCATCGTCCGAAGACAACTCTCCTGGTCCGAAGGGAATTTGCATCATGTTTAAAATTTCTCAATAAACCCGTATGTATATTCTCGTGCATCATGTTTTAAGTTTTGCAGGTAACCGGGGAGGTAACCATTCTACTAACAGGAGCAATTCTCGATCTAGTTTCCATTCACATCTTTCAATCATCTCAAACATAACCGATGATTAGCAGTTAATTACCCTTTGTCCCGTAATTGCTCAAATACTTGCCTTATACTTACGTATCATTCAAATTCATAGCTCCATCTACAATTATCAGTTACTCCTGATGCTACCACATCTAAAAGATCCGTGTCAAAACACACAACCACTCTTACAACAACTCCATCAGTTTCGTTCACCGTTGGATCTAGATATACACACGGCCTGATTCCCGTAATACCAGAGATATGTAGGAAAATCAAGAACCAAGGTTGGGCCCCCATTTTTTCAAAGCACATCACCCCCCCCCCACTCATTTCGGACAAAATTGGTCATCATTTTCTTTACCCGACAATTCTTTCTTCATTCCTAGGTAAAGAAGGGCAGCTGTTGATACCCAATATTGCCCTCATATTTTTATAAATGTCATATATGCTTTTAAAATATCATTATTGCATCATCAATAATTTACAAGAGTCATATAATTATTTTCTATAATTTTCCAGAATTTTTAAATCTTTAAAATTGATTTTCTTACTTTTAAATTACTCTATTATGTATTAATTACCCCTTTAAATTATTTTGTAATGAGTTAATCATCCAAATTTATTATTTTCATCCACATATATGTTTCATAATATTTTTAATTCATTTTATATAATTATATTGGTATTTTTAAGCTATTTACATAATTTTGCAATAATAGCCTATATGCTATGCACAATTACATTTATTACATTATTCATGTTAAAATAGTATTTTTATATTTTTATAATGTTAAGTTATTATTTATAATCATTTTTTTGCATAAGTAATAATTTATTATTTATTAATTATTTTATTTAAATAATTTTGTGTATTTAATTCTTAGCCCAATTTTAGCCTAATATTCGGACCAAAAACAGGCCCAAAACATTTGGCACATCCCTAGTTCACTCTTCAACAACCCAAGACCAAAGAACCCTCTTTAAAAATCAGTTGCGACCCGACTTTAACCCACCTCGCTCCCCTTTCAATCTTCGCCGTTGATCTCAAATGATCAATGATCCAAATTAAGCCGACCCCTTTCCATATGTCCCTCCCCACTAACCCTAGAGACCCATTCCCCACTTTAAACGCCTCTACTATCTCTATTCCTCTCTTCTTCTTTACAAACCCTAGCCGCCTTATCTCGAAATCCTCTCTGAATCCGGCCCCAATATAGAATCCTTTCGTGATTCTCTTGCCTTATTCTTCTACTACTCACGCGTTCATGGTGTTACTTAGTATTTACCTAACTTTGGTAAATTTTACGTTTCAAGACGAGCCTGATTTGGCTCTAATTTTGTGAAGACCTGGCTGATGTTTCATCTATATATACTCTACAATGAACGATTCTTACATTTCCGACCAGATACATGGCCATTGGACTCAACTAGGGTTTGAAATTTTGATTTCCCCTTTACTGGTTCTATTATTGATTGCATATGATATTTTATTTCCTTATTCGTGATTGGTTGATTGTTTTCCATGTTTGATTGTTCAATTTCTACCACTATATAACCCCTCCCCAACTTTCCCTTTGGACGGACCTCATTTATTTTACTGCTTTTACTCTCACTATTCTTCTCTTTCTCTCATTCACTTACTCTGTTAGACTCGAATATTTCCTGAAATTGTTGAATTCTTGGCCGACTGAAAGCCAAGGCCATAATACTATTAAACAACCTCCTCAGGTGCAAGCACTGCTCGGAGCCCTTCTCGAGGCTCTTGTGAACTCTGAAGCACTGGGGATTTGAGGTTTCACTGTCTTCCTTCAATTGCTGCTGCTGAATCACTACTGATATTCTAAATTCCTCACTTTTTTGCTCGTTTATCTTTGCAATTGGTTAGTGTTCTTTTCCTTTACAATTCAAATTACTTCCCTCCTCTATGATTATGCTTATGTGAATTGTGTGTGCCGTTATTGTTTGGATCAGTTTCACTGATGTTTATGAAATTTATAATGTTGTATGATTATCACATGTTCTACTGACTGTTAGCCTCGATGAGGTTTCTTCTATCATTCTGTGTGTTCTTATATTCCCTAAGTCTAAAGCTTCTAGATTGGTAGCTTGTTCTTTTCTAGGTGCAATAAAGCTCTTGCCCTCTTAAATGTTACTTGAACCTCTATGATCCTTCTATTGTGCTACCTTTTTTTTCAATCTTGTTTGCCTTAATGTCTCTATGTAGTTTTAATGCTCTAATTCTATTTTGGTTATACTCTTAGAATCGTGAGTAGTTAACTAAAGTAATTCCTCCTCTTTGTATGTTTGCCTGGTTCGAATGTTAAACCTGATCAATGCCTGGTGTGGGTGTATCTTCATACTATGCTTTGGATTCTTGTGTTAAAACTTACTAGTAATTCATATTTTCCCAGAAATTGTTCTAAATGTATTCTTCCCTCTTCATTCTAAGTCACTCATACATACAACTTTCAACTTGCTCACTTTCTTAAAATGATAATGCCTATGTGAATCCTGAACCTTTCAGACTGTATATTTCTATGCTACTTGCAAGCCTCAACATTGTACTATAGTTGCATGTCTTACTCCCATTTTGGTTGCCACAACACTGTTCTATAGGCCATGCTTGCTAGTGCTGGTTTGCTCAGTTTCATGCCTATTGCTATCCTTGGTACGTACAATGGAACTTGCTATAGACTTGCATTCTCAGAATTAGATACCTGCTTGCTAATTAGCTCTTGTGCAGAGTTTTCAATATTGTTGACCTTCAATTTCTTAATAGGTTTTCCTATAAATACTTTCTGCTTGTCACAAGTTGACTTACAAATCTAAGTTATGTTTTTCCCTACATTCTTATGTTAAGATTTTTTTGTGAAGTTCACCGTTGGTCTTTGTCTCGCGAGCATGTCATTGCTGCTTGTTAACCTTCTGGAAATTAATTTACGACCCTGCTTGCTTTGAACTCTCATGCTTAACTCCTTTGTTTGTGGATTCGTGTATGCTAGATTCCTGCAATCAAATCATGTGTATCCCAAGAAACCTGTTACCTTGAACTTGTTTGTTAATCTGAAAACCCCTATATATGTCCAGTCTAAGTGTTATGCATACTCTCTACATCTTATATGTGCATATGTGATGTTCAAGTGTGTGTCTTACCCCTGTGACGTGTAGAATGTTTGCTTTTGTTAGTTGTGGTATAAGGGTCCAATGAGCATGTGCTCCACCTTAGAATTTAAGTTATCTTAATGATTTGGGGTTTGTATGAGTTGCCATTCGTGCTTTAATTATCTATAACTGCTAAAGGATGGGCAAGATAATATTTCTTGTTGTTGGGCTTGGACTACTGAATCTAGTTCTTGGTACTGCGGTTTCGAGCACACTATCTGCGCCTGTGATATGGGCCTGTCCGAATTTTAAAGCCATTTGAAGGCCCAGATGCACCGTTGGGTTGTTTTAAATTTATGATTAGGCATGTAGTTATTCCATTTTGATATGTAATAATTTGTATAACGAATGATCAAGAGTTAACAAAAGGGGCTGAGGTATTCTAATACTTGCACGAAAGGGTAGAAAGCATGCCTATAGGGTCTATGTGTTCTATTTGCTATTTCATCTAGCATGCCCTATTTGTTGCACACTAATAGTAACCATGCCTATAGGAATCACACACACACTTCACTTAACTTGTCAAATATGCTATACTTGTTTCCATGTCTACTATTCAACGCTTTTAGATAATATGCCTATAGGATACAATAATGCAATATTTTCGCTAACCTAGATACTGTGACTATGAGGTTTAATAATTGGTCAACTACTTCATGTTACTTTTGTACTGTCCCACTTAGATGACATGCTTATAGGGTTGAAGTGTTATAAAATCAAGTCTAATTATCAAATGTTAGGAATCCTGCCTATAGGATACTCTCACTCGCCTAGAAAAGTCGTTTATGAAATAAACATTGTTAATGCAGGACTCTCAAAACCGTTTCACTGCCTAATTATGAAACTATTAGAAATCATGCCTATAGGACAGTGTCGCCTGCTTAAGACGCATATCTATAAAATCAACGCTATTAATTCTGAGCTTTCTAACAGTTTTACTGCCTCATTGCATAAACAATGTTGTTTGCACGATGCTGGAATTCAATACACTCTGTAATAATTTGCGAATTCAGAAATAACAACGATGTTTGGACGATGCTGAAATTCAATACAAGGTTGATTTCAAGGGGGATGTTATCCCATTCAACTTTGAAGTGCAAAACATGTGGAACCAAAAGATCATCGTGGAAGGAGAAACTATTGAGCCAGGCATGTATCACACCGGCCATATGTACTACTATATATCATGGTTAGAAGACGATATAGGTGGGGATGTCAAACCAGGAATCAATCTGAAGGGTAAGATCATAGACGAAGTGGCAGGCACAGGAGAAGTACAAGAGGCTACGCAAAAGAGTGTTCGAATTCGAAGCTAAGCATCTGCAGCAACATAAAGTAAATATGGAGGCGATAAGGGAATGGGAAGATATTGCCACTAAGTCAACGGAGAGATTAGAATACTTGGAGCAAGGACTGCTGGAGCTGGAATGGAATATGAGAAAGAGACTTTGGGATTGTCAGGGCATGAACGATGATGAGGAAGGAAAGTTGGCAAAAGCTTACTTATTACTGGACATGCGTGATCTGAGAAACATGATTGATGGGGTCAAGAGAGCTAAGCACGGAAAAGGTCCTTCAGGCACCAAATCAATTAGGAGATGATGTTCTTTACTACTTTTAGTTTAGATTAAATTTTGATTTAATAAGGCTTAATACCATTAGTAACTTCATTATTATTATTGTCGATTTAGTGAAAGATTGTTTTGGCTTATTTTCGCACTAATGAGATGAAGCAAATGTTGGCATCAATTTTCTCCAAGTCTATGTGTCGCTTAGGCCTACCTGAGGCACAATAAGGTCCCCTAAATTAGGACGCAAATTATTGCATGACTTTTTTGAAACATGTTTAAATATTGCAAACACTCTTTTATCTTACCTTACTCACTTGGTTACCTTTTGTTTTTATTTCTTTATTTATTCTCATTCCCAAAGGTTGGTTCATGCATACTGGCATCATCAGCATACCACACTAGATCCAGAGGTCCTCCACCTCCTCCTCCACCTAGAAACACAAAAAACAAAGGCAAGGGCAAAGCAAAGGTGGATGCCATAAGTGGTATTCGAAAAGATAAGGCTATCGTGGCAGAGAATTTTGAAACTTCAGATGGTAGAAGCACCCCAGGGCAGAATGAGTTGGTCTTACATTTGGAGCAGAAAATCCTGGAGCTACAGCGTGAGCTTGAACAAGTCCGAAATCTGGCATACCTTTCCCTTACTCTCAATCTTCCCGACATCAACCAGCAAAACCCAACCACTCAAAACCAAACACCACTATAAAACACACAAAAGAAGAATCCACCACCCATAACTCCGAATCATCCTGCACCGTACTAGTATCATAATCCCGCGCCTCCCCAAAACCTTAACCCACCTCCAGTGTAAACCCCTCAACAACACCACCATCACCCAAACCTTAGCCGTCGTATCTCTTTCTATTCCTCTCTTATTCTTTACAAACCCTAGCCACTGTATCTCTAAATCCTCTCTGAATCCGGCCCCAATATGGAATCCTTTTGTGATTCTCTTGCCTTATTCTGCTACTACTCACATGTTCATGGTGTTACTTAGTATTTACCTAACTTTATAAATGCTACCTTTCAAGACGGGCCTGATTTGGCTCTAAATTTTTGAAGACCTTGCCGATGTTTCATCTATATATACTCTACAATGAACGATTCTTGCATTTTCGACCAGATTCATGGCTATTAGACTCAACTAGGGTTTGAACCTTTGATTTCCCCTTTACCGGTTCTATTATTGATTGCATGTGATATCTTCTTTCCTTATTCGTATTTGATTGATTGTTTTCCATGTTTGATTGTTCAATTTCTACCACTATATAACCACTCCCCAATTTCCCTTTTGGATGGACCTCATTTCTTTTACTGCTATTATTCTCACTATTCTCTTCTTTCACTTGTCGTGCCCCTTTTCTCGCGAAAGTGGATTTCGACGTGTGACAACTCTTTTAAAGGAGGTATTAAAAGAGAAGAGTTGCCACTTTATGATTTTAAGGTGCGTTAGGGCACCTATTTGTAAAATAACTCTGTTTGATTAGTCTACATCACCGAAGATCGGGTAAGGGCTTAAATTACCTCAAAGAGAAGGTGTTAGGTACTCTTCGAGGTCCACAACTATGCGTCCCAGCCGAACTTTAGACTATGTGGATTATGTAGTTAAGCTAGGTGATCAAATAAATAGAAGGAAAACTCAGAAGTTGTAGAGTCTTATTAAAACATTGGAGAATCGGTACAAGTCTTAACAACGTAGTGCGTAGGCATACACTACGTTGATCTATGTTAAACATGAATAACATAAACAAAAAAGAGGGGGGGGGGTCCTATATTTTTTAGCCTAAAGTATCACCCCATGCAACATAAATAATATTTCGCAACTCCCTTAAGATAGAGGTTGCTTGTATTATTCAGCAAGCACAGACTATCATCTCCTGTTACCCAATTACTATATTGAAATTGTTTACTTAAAGGCGTTCTAATTCAATTCTAAATCGTACCCTATGCATACACTACCCGTCCTATGTCTATGGTCCAAGAGGCTTTAGATCTACTATTTGGTATTTTAGACTCAGCTCTGGTGCTCAAAATGATAAAACTAGGCTACAGTCAAAAATAGATAGGACTGCATATAATTGCAACAAAAGGCTCAAGTAACCTACACACATAAGTAGGAAAGCACACAAACAGATTTCTGGTTAGGCAGTAGACAGAATTAAGGCGCATTAGAATGACGAAGTACTATATACATGACTTCTATACGATTTCGGTATTATACAGGCAGTGCTATAATTTCTAGACTAACGTATAGGCAATTAGAGTGTTGCAAGTCCTATAGACATGATTTCTAATTGTTTTGCGTAATAAGGTAGTGAAAAAGAATCCCATAATTCTTGATTACTAATGCTAGTTCATAGATATGCGTCTTAGGCAGGTGACAGTCCCTATAGGCATGATCTCTAATAGCCGCATAATTAGGCAGTGAAGTCACTTGAAAACACAGGATTAGAAACGTTAATAAACATCCTATGGGCAGGATTCCTAACAATTGACAATTGAACTTGATTTTGTAACACTTGATCCCTATAGGCATGCTATCTAAGTGAAGCAATACAAAAACATCATAAAACAATTGATTAATTAGTTAAGACCCTATAGTCATGATATTTAGATAGGAAAAGGTATTGCATTGTTGTATCCTATAGGGATGTTATCCAAGTGCGTTGAATAGTAGACATGGAAACAATTGTAGCATATTTTGACAAGTGAAGCGAAGTGTGTGCGTGATTCCTATAGGCATGCTATCTATTAGTGTACAACACATATATAAGGCATGCTGAACGAAATATCAAATAGACCACACAGACCCTATAGGCATATTTTCTACCCTTTTATGCAAGCATTAGAATGTACCCATTTCCCCAATTTCACTAGCACCCTAATTATTTGTTATTACAAGTTATTACATGCCCAAGAATGAAATAATACAGACATTAAAATGACAAAATACAGGTTGAAACGAATACAAACCCACTAAAGCAATTATAGGCCCAATACAAAAGTAACACAGGGATATCCTAGGCCGTCAATAGTCTCACCCTCAGACAAACAGCAGGCCCAGACCACAGGCTCACAAGAAAATTAGAGTGCGCCTAAATCCAGTGCTCAGGACCAACAACACACATGGCTCATTTGCAGGCCCAATGAATAACTTACTTACCCAAATGGATGCTAAATATAGCTATGCAGGTGGCACAATACTCATAGAACAACTTAAACACTTAGTTCTTAGAGCTGTAACCATCAACAACTCTAGCCAAGACATATACAAAGGATCATGCTAAATGGAAAGGCACACAAGACACATATGAGGCAAGCTTATGCTGTGTAATTCTTATAACAGAGTTTGATAGTGACAAGAATGACCATCATAGGACAGTAAACTATTTCAATAAAGCATGATCTAGAAACAACCTAAAGACCTTTAGATGATAGTCTAACAGAATCATGAACAAGAAGCAGGTAGAGTACAGTCTTTATATGAAGGTTTTAACATGAGTACCTAATGGGAATGTGGTTGCAAACAGCATAACAACATGTTAGTGGGCACAATCACGTAGTTGATAATGAAACTTAACATGATGGATATTAACTATAGCACAAAGATTCTAAAGAACTCATAGTAGGTAAAAGAACATGTCAATTATAGCTAACAGGAGAAGCAAACATTAGGATTCATGTCAGTCGACCCCAAATGGGAGAAAAACTACACGTTGGTATTTATCCTTGAAGCAATGCTAAGAGTGCAGGATTGACATGTCAAGGAACACAATTGTCAGAGTTACAAATAGCAGACAAACATGCTTGGCTAAATTCTATAACATGGGAAAGTCAAGGATCAGTTTGCAGGAAATAGTAGATTACACCTAAATGAATCAATAGGAAGAGATTCATTAAAGAAGATTCTGAGCAAGCAATTTCAACAAAACATCCCTGACATCCAAGGCATGAATATGAACTCATAACAGGCAAAAGACACAACATTAAGGTTAACATGAGCATGACCAATCAGGAAAAACTTAAGAAGGCCAGAAACTACTTGAATCAGATACACAGAGTGAAGGTATACTACACATGTTGAAACCTATCAAGTTTGATACTAGAGAACATGGAACTGCAGAACATCATCGAGACAATAGAATTAAAGAAAGCATACAACAATACAATACTGGGAGTTCACAAATAACAAAAGAAACTTAGGGAATGCTTGTCTAAAAGTTCAAACAGTGTTGGCACATAGAATACACACACATGAATAAGTAGAGGAGTAATAATTAAGGTTGTAAAGGGTCAAGAATGCTAAATAGTTGCGAAGATAAACAAGCAAAAGAGTGAGTAACTCAGAATCTCGGCAGTGACAGCAAAAGAAAGACAACAGTGAGAACCCCAGATCCTAGTGCGTCAGAGTTCACAAGAGCTTCAGTGAACCCCGAACAGTGCTCGCACAAGGGAGGTTGATAGAGAAGATTCTGGTGGCCTTGACTTTTAACCGGCCACAATCAAGAGAGCAGAAATAATATAGAAGGTGTGAAATTGAGAGAATAACAGTCGTCTTGAGGTCCGTCTAGGGGAATTAGGGGAGGGGTTTATATAGTGTTGAAATTGAACAAACAAATATGGAAAACAACCAATTAAGTGCTAATAAGGAAAACAAATATCACGTGCAAATCAGAATCAGTAGAGGAGATGTAGAATCTCAAACCCTAGTTGGGTTCAATCTCTTGAAAATTGAATGAAAGGTGCAAATCGCTCCTTGTTGAGCGTATATAAACGGAATCATCATCCAAATTCCTAGAATCGAGTCTACCTGACCCGTTTTTGTAGATAATACTTTCCAAAATCAAGCAAGTACTTAGGTGATACCTAAAGAAACAACCAGTAGCGAAGGAACTCAAATATAGCAAGCAAATAATGGGTGAATCCTATTGTTAACGAGATTAGGAGAGGGATTGGAAAGGGCAACGATTAGGGTTCTTCAGAGAAGAGGGGAAGGTTCTAGGGATTTTTGGGGCGGCGTATGGATAAAAATGGGTTAGGGTTTGTGGGTGAGGGATATAAAGAGACAGGTAGGTTTATTATGGGTCGTTGATATCAAATGATCAACGGCCAGGACCAAAGGGGAAGCGGGACGGGTTATTTGAACGGGTATCGATCGGGTTAGAGAATTAGAGGGGATCTAGTTTGGTCTGGAGCATTTATTAGGCTAAGGTGGGGTGTCGGGCTGCCAAATTGGTCCGAAAAAATTGGTCTGGTTTGGGCCAGCTTTTAAAACAAGGAAATTAAAAGAAATAAAATTTTAAAAAAATCTAAATAAGAGTAAAAATGTTATTTAAACAAATAAGCATTTTAAAATAATAGCTGAAAGTTGTAAAGAAATTATTTTGACACTAATAAAATAATAAATTTAATTAATTGTAAAGTATAGGCTATTACCGCAAAATAAATGCGTAAAATAGTTAAAAATCCAAATGAAATTATTATAAAATGAAATAAAATATTGTAGAGCATATATGTGGTCGTAAATAATAAATTTGGGAGATTAAATCATCACAAAATAATTTAAATGGGTAATTAATACATATTCAAGTAATTTAAATGCAAGAAAAGTCAATTTTAAAGATTTAAAAATTATGAAAGATTATAAAAAAATACTTGTATGACTTTTTTTTGTAAATTAAATAATGATGCAAAATGGTATTTTAAAAGTATATATACTATTTAAAAATATGAGGGCAAAATTGGGTATCAACAGTTGCCCCTCTTTACCCGAAAATGATAAAAGAGTTGTCGGGTAAAGAAAGTAATGACCAATTTTGTCCGAAATGTGTGAGGAATGATGTGTTTTGAAACAATGGGGGCTGAACCCTGGTTTTTGAGTTACCTACATATCCCTGGTGTTACGGGAATCAGGCCGTGTGTAGTTCTGGATCCAATGGCGAACGAAACCGATGGAGTTGTTATAAGAGTGGTCGTACGTTTCAAAAAGGATCTTTTGGGTAGGATAGTGTCATAAGTAACATATAATTTTAGGTGGAGCCATGAATATGAAATTAACTTTACATATGCACGAGGCAGATATTTGAACGGTTATAGAACAAAAGGTAATCAATTACTGGTCATCGGTTACGTTTGAGGTGAATGAAGGATGTGAACGTTATGAACAGAAACTAGAGTGAGAATTGCTCTTGTTTGTAGAATGGCTTCCTCCCAAGTTACCTGCAAAACGTAAAATGCGGTGCATGCGAATATATGTGGGTTATTGCAAAAATTTAAACATGATGTAAATTCCCTTCGGACCATGAGAGTTGTCTTTGCACGATGAGGATAATGTCCTTAGACTATGATGTCCTGGTCTATGAAGTGTATGATAAGGGATTCGCCGACCATGGAATGGTGTCCTTGGGCTATGAGGATGATGCCTCTAGACTATGATGCCTTTGAATAATGATGTGCAGTTTCGAGAGATCCTCCGGCCATGGAATGTTGTCTTCAGGATATGAGTATGGTGCCTTCAGGCTATGATGCCTTCGGACAATGTGGCGATGTTTCAACCCATGAAATGCAAAGATGTGGCAATATCGATCGTTTGATAGAGGAAACAGGTGATGCTTAGTCATATGCGAGGACGAGACAAGACAAGGCTTAGTCTTGTATGAGATGAGGGCAATGGTTAGCCCTATGCGAAGAAATGAGACAGTGCTTAGTCCTATGCAGTGTAGCAGAGACAATGTTTAGTCTCATGCAAGGGAAGGCAATGCTTAGCCTCATGCAATAATGGAGGAAATACTTAGCCTCATGCAAAGTATGGAGACAATGCTTAGTCTCATGTAAGGAAGGCAGTGTTTGGCCATATGCAATAATGGAGGCAATGCTTAATCTCATGCGATATTGTGGAGACAGTGCTTAGTCTCATAAAAGGAAAGACAATGCTTAGCCTTATGCGGTGTGGAGGCAATTCTTAGCCTCGTGCAAGGAATGGAGACAATGCTTAGTCTCATGCAAAGAAAGGCAGTGCTTAGCCTTACGCAATAATGGAGGCATTGCTTAACCTCATGCAAGGTGAGGGCAGTGTTTAGCCCTATACAAGGAGTAGAGACAATGTTTAGTCTCATGTAAAGGAAGGCAGTGCTTAGCCTTATGCAATTATGAGGGCAGTGCTTAGCCCTATGCAAGAAAAACAATGACTAAATGCGAGAGGATAAAGCATTTCTTAGTTTGATGTGTTTGCGTTTGGCGACTTTTATTGTTACCAAGATAGTGATCTTGCTGTGTATATGTATTTGCGGACATTCCTGTTATGTTCATTGTGCCTACATCCAAAGAAAAATCGCGAGTTTTGGGGGGAGGGGGGAGGTTGGTTCGTGCTCTCGATTCCTTGCTTTGCCTTTGCTCTTGTCTGGAGGTCCTGCTTGAGTCACCTCGGGTAATGTCTGGCTGCTATAAAAATAAAATTTTTGAAAAACATGCATTTGTGATAAATTGTTTATATAAAAATATAGTTGTTTGAAATATGCGATGATGCATGAGAGCAAAATATTTGTTGAATTGATGACTGTGACACGCTTTTGAGACATTGCAACCTTCCTAACTCGGAATTTTGAGGATCCTCCTCAAAATTCTACCCCAGTTTAAACACATACTTATGGCGATACATTCATTGGCGGTTCCAAACATGATGAGATCGGGCAAACTCGAGATCTTGCCCCAATTTCTAACCATAGGGGAAATGAAGATTTTATAATGATGTGACAGAACCCACAAGGCTGCCTACGTATCCCCCCTTAAACGGGAATCAGGTCAAGCGTAGTTCAGTTACATCAAAAATAGAAAGTGCAAACATAGTCTTAAATATAATATCTTTTGACTGCGTCCGAATTGATAGGTTTTGGCTAAATCTCTCCATCCATCTCTGCAAGTATAAGTGCTCCTCCTGTTAATACTCAGTGAACCATATAAGGGCCTTGCGAGTTGGGTGGGAATTTCCTCTTTGCTTCATCCTGATGTGGGAAGATTCGTTTCAGTACCAATTGCCCCGTTGTGAATTGCCTCGACCTAACCTTTTTGTTAAAAGCTCTTGCCATTCTATTCTGGTAGAGTTTACTGTGACACACTATGCTCATTCTTTTCCCATCAATGAGAGCTAATTATTCATACCGGCTCCGTACCCAATATGCATCGCTGAGCTCGGCTTCTTGTATGATTCTTAAGGAAGGGATTTACACTTCGGCGGGAATAACAGCTTCAATACCGTAAACCAGTAGATAGGTAGTTTTCCCAGTTGATGTACGGACTATGGTACGATACCCGATCAAAGCAAACGGTAGCTTCTCGTGCCATTGTTTGTAATTATCTGCCGTTTTCTTCAATATCTTCTTGATGTTCTTGTTGGCTGCTTCTAAGACTCCGTTCATTTGCGGCGTGTAAGCTGTAGAATTTTGATGCTTGATCCTGAATGTTTCACACATGGCTTCCATCAAATCGCTGTTTAGATTGGCGGCATTGTCAGTAATAATTGACTCTGGTACTCCAAATCGACAAACGATGCGGTCCAGAACAAAATCTACTACAACCTTCTTAGTTAGAGCCTTATAAGATGCGACTTTAATCCACTGTGTGAAGTAGTCTATAGCCACCAGAATGAACCTATGTTCATTTGAAGCAGCGGGTTCGATTGGTCCGATGACATCCATACCCCAAGCGAAGAAGGGCCAGGGAAAACTTGTTGCATTAAGTTCGTTAGGTGGTACCCGTATCATGTCAGCATGTATTTGGCATTGGTGACACTTTTGAACATATTTGATGCCGTCTGTTGCCATAGTCATCCAGAAATTCCATGCTCTTACTATCTTCTTGGCCAGAACAAAACCATTCATGTGGGGTCCGCAAGTTGCGACATGTATTTCCTCGAGCAATCTAGACGCCTCCTTTGCATCGACGTATTGCAACAAACCCAAATCAGGAGTCCTTCTATACAAAATTCCTCCACTTTGAAATAAATGGTTGGCCAATCTTCGAAGCGTGCACTTGTAAGTATGGGTAGCGTGCTCTGGATATCCTCCTTTTTCCAAGTATTCCTTGATGTCGTGAAACCATGGATTTCCGTCAATCTCTTCTTCAACATGAGCATAATAAGCTGGCTGCTTATGAATTCCTATTGGGATAGGATCAATGAAATTCTTATCTGGGTGTTGTATCATGGAAGACAAAGTGTCTAATGCATCTGCAAACTCAATCTGAATCCTTAGAACTTGTTTGAATTCTATCTTTGTGAACCTCTTGATCAACTCTTGTACACGGTGCAAATATGGCAATATTTTGGTTTTCTTTGTGGCCCATTCTCCTAGAACCTGGTGCATCAAAAGGTATGAATCTCCGATTACCAGTAGCTCCTGAACGTTCATGTCAATGGCCAACCTGAGTCCCAGGATGCAGGCCTCATATTCTGCCATATTGTTGGTGCACGGAAACCTGAGTTTTGCGGATACCGAATAATGTTGACCGGTTTCTGATTCTAAGACGGATTCGATACCCACTCCTTTCAAGTTTGCTGCTCCGTCGAAGAATATCCTCCAACCATCGTACGCCTCGGTAATATCTTTTCCTATAAACGATACCTCCTCGTCGGGAAAATACATTTTCAATGGTTCGTATTCTCCATGTACGAGATTTCCTACCAAGTGATCCACAAATGCTTGCCCTTTGATTGCCTTCTGAGTTACATAGACGATGTGGAACTCACTCAGCAATATTTGCTACTTTGCTAACTTACCCGTAGGCATGGGTTTCTAAAAGATGTATTTTAGCGTATCCATCCTTGATATGAGAGATGTCAGGTGTGCACAGAAATAATGTCAACTTCTGGGATATCCATGTCAAAGCACAGCAAGTGTGTTCTAACAAAGAGTATCGGGCTTCATAAGGTGTAAACGTTTTGCTCAGATAATATATCACCTACTCATTCCTTCCAGTTTTATCATGTTGTCCTAGAACACAACCAAAAGCCTCATCTAACACTAACAAATAGAGTAGCAGAGGTCTTCCTGCATCTGGTGGTACCAGCACAGGCGGTTTAGATAAATACTCCTTGATTTTGTCGAAGGCTTTCTAGCATTCTTCAGTCCAACTTGTTGCAGCATCTTTCCTCAGCATTATGAAGATTGGCTCACATATCATTGTTGATTGTGCTATAAAGTGGCTGATGTAATTGAGGCGCCCTAGAAAATTTATCACATCTTTCTTATTATTTGGAGACGGCAAGTCCTGGATAACTTTGATTTTTGACAGTTCTAACTCAATACCTAGGCAACTGACGATAAAATCTAATAATTTTACAGTAGGGACTCCGAAGGCACATTTTGCAGGATTCAACTTCAAATTGTATTTTCGAAGCTGATCGAAGAATTTCTTCAGGTCTGTTATGTGATCCGAACTTCTTTTAGATTTGATGATAACATCATCCATGTACACTTCTATTTCCTTGTGTATCATGTCGTGAAAGATAGTCATCATGGCTCTCATGTAGGTGGCCCCAACATTCTTCATACCAAACGACATCATTTTGTAATATATATTCCCCATGGTGTGATAAAGGCGATGTTTTCGGCATCCTTTTCATCCATCTAGATCTGGTGGTATCCTGCGGCAATCCACACAGGATTGGAGTCATGCTTGACGCATTTGTCAATCAGTATGTGTATGTTGGGCAGCGGGAAATCATCCTTAGGACTTGCTCTGTTAAGATCTCGGTAATCGACACATACTCTAACTTCCCATCTTTCTTTGGAACTAGCACAATGTTGGCCTGCAAACATTTGGTGCAACTTCCTTTGCTTGTATAACTTTAGTGTCGATCAACGTCTGAATCTTGTCTTTCAACGTGCATCATTCCTCAGTGGTATGACCTTTCATGCTTGAATGATAAGCACATGTTTTATTGGGGTTAATCCATTGGGAAGGATTCTCCACAATAACGGTAGGAATAAGGGTAACATAACTAGCAGCCTTCAGTCTTTCATACAGTTAGTCTATGGGTTCAGCAATTGAGGTGTATTGTCTGGGAGGTATGCGGTCAAAATTTGTACATAGCTTCGGGTAGGTTTGGTGGGCGGGTGGAGGTGAATGGTAACATGCAGGTTGAGTGTTATGGGTATGGTAGGTGGTGGTAGGGTATTGGTATTTCGCGGGTGAGGGTTGATATGCGGATAGAGGTGTTTGGTATGTGAGGGGAAACTTAGGACCCTGGGCTACCATCACGGCACCCACTTCTTTCTTCTTTGAAATGCCTCCTGATTGCAAAGCTTTATTTGTGGCCTACAGTGCCTCGAAATTGGTTACCATCCCATTCATAATTCCTTCCTCTATTCTTTATCCTATCTTGATGATGTCAGAGAACTTGTGATTTTCAATGACCATCAACCTTTCGTAATACTGAGGATCTTGAGCTCTGACAAAGAACGTGTTCATTTGTTATTCTTCGAGTGCTGACCTTATCTTTGCGGCCTCTGATCTCCAATGAGTAGCATACTCACAGAAGGTTTCTGTCGGCTTCTTCTTGAGGTTTTGAATGTAGAAAGCATCTAGCATATTTTCCGTGTTGAACCTGAACCTATCCAAGAAATTTGATGCCATACTCACCTAATTAACCCACTTCTTTGGGTTTTGACTGATATACCAAGACAAAGCGTCTCCTGTAAGGCTTCACATGAACATTTTCATGCATATTTGTTCATTCCTACCCACTCTTAAAAGCTTGTCGCAGTATGTTCTTAGATGCACCTTCGGATCCCCAGTACCATCAAATATTTCGAACTTGGGAGGTTTGTAACCCTCTAGCAGTTCCACATCTGGTTGAATGCACATGTCCTTATAGTTTAGACCCTCAATGCCTTTCCCACCTTCAACACTCTAGACTCTACCTATGAGCTTCTTGAGTTCCTCTGCTATGTTCTTAATGAGCAGGTCCTTCTCAGTTGATTCGGGTATGTATAGGGTTTGCTGCAGGGTATGGGGTAAGGTTTCCACATATATCGGGTTGCTTTGATGAGTTCCCGGAACTTGGGTATACAGGTGGTCGTTGGTCGAGTTTTGGGGATCGGGAGTAGGTTATGGTGCATTTTGGGGAGTATGATAAGTAGTGGTTTGCAGGTATTGAGTTGGATGATGGTGTTGTTGTTGGGGGGTTAGCACTGGTGGCGGGTTAAGGTTCTGGGGAGGTGTGGGATTATGATACTGGTGTGGTGCAGGAGGATTTGGTGGCGGGTATTGGTTTTGTGGGGGTGTTTGGTTCTAGGTTGTAAGGCCCCGAAAAATTTGCTAAGTAATTTAAGGTTCCGTGGTGCCGAGGTTCTGTGTTTCATGTGTCTATGTCTAAGAAGGTAGGTGGAAATCCTTTGTCTATCATTCCGGTGAAGGCTAGTGAAGGTGAAGTTAATGGATAATTGGATTATGAGGAGTATCTATTTTCCATCCTTGTTAGATAAGTCCAGGAGTTGAGATTTTCTCCGTTAATGTTTAATGGCGAAATCTGTAAGTCGAGGAGGCCACCTTGAGAGTCAAAAGTGTTAAGGAAATAAAAAGTTCTCACTTGAGTGCATAATCAAATGATTGTGGATCGAAAGGTAATTTATTTGTGTTACTTGACTCTTCTCATTCAAGGACGAATGTTCCTAAGCAGGGGAGAATGTAAGGCTCAGGAAAATTCGCTAAGTAATTTAATGTTCTGTGGTGCCGAGGTAGACTTATGCGTTGATGATTTCAGAATTTTTGGGTTGAAGAATACACCGAGGAGTTGATGGAAACTTTTGGCAAGAGAAGGCAATTCTGTGGTCAAATTTGCGACCGCAGAACAGGTTTGTGGGCCGCATATCCATCGCATAGTTGAGCAGAGAGTTGTTGAATTTTGAAAGTTGTTTTGCGCCCATTCTGCGATTGCATAATTCATTATGCAGCCGCGTAAGTGGTCTGTGAATCGCAGAATGGTCATAGACCTAACTAGTCTAGCCCAGATTTTTGAGGACCATTTACCGCAGACGTGATCTGCGGTGCATTCTGCGATCGCAGAGTTGAGATCGGAGGGTCCATTTTCTAATTTTTATAACCCGATCCCATTTTGTTAAATAGCCTTTAGGGTTCGTTTTGAAGGCAAAAACCTGATATTTTTAGAGAGAAATGAAAGTGTTCTAGAGAGAGGAAGAAGCTCAAGTGCTTTATTCATCAAGATCTTGTCCAAGCTTTGAAATCCAACAAGGAAATCTCACGAGATCTTCACTCAAGAGGTAAGATTCTAACCTTAGCCTTCAATTTCGAGTTTGGGGTCAAAGATGGGTGATTGGGAGTATGATTCTTGGGTGTGAGAGTATTATGTATAAATGCATGTACCAATAAGGTTTGTGGGAAGATTGTTGAACCCAAATGGGTAAAGATTAGGTTGTGAAGTGAAAGAAATATTGTGGAAGAACCTTGTAATCAATTTGCACATCTAGTATTTAATAAAATGCTCAAATGAGCTAAGACCATGAATATCTTCCTAATTTGTGTTCAATTTTGTTATGTCTCAAAATAGATTGAAGTTGCTAGGATTTCCGGAATATTGTAGTAATTTAAGGAAAGTTCAAAGCGAGGTATGTTGGCTAAACTACTCTCCTAGAATTGAATTACATGATGTTCCCGTAAGTTTCAAGTATGGTTGGCTCAAGTTCCCAATTCCCATGTTTCGAGTTGTTCCTAATAAATTCGATTATCCCAAGTAAGCAAAGTGTTGAAAGATGTATGTATTCAAAGTGTGTTCCAATTACTCCTATCACATTATGTTATCCTTTGGGAATGTGTCCAAAAATGATATGTGTAATAAAATGTTATCGCTTTGAGTCGTGTTTCAAATGAAAGTTTTGATGCCAAATTATGTGAGAAAAACTCGATATGCTTAAGAATCTTAATTGCTCATATGTGTACCTAAGGTCTTGAATGAAAATGTCTTGTTGTTGATAACCTATAAAGATGCTTGAAAATGAAATAAGTGAATTGGAGATATAAAGTGTGGCCACCGTGCCAAGAATGAAAGTTATACTTGTGGCTACAGATGCCAATGAAATGAGATGATGTGAGAAAGATTAAGAAATGGGATTTGATTCAATTGTCCCAAAATTATTTCAAGAAAATAGAATAGCCTAAAAGCTTATGTACTCAAGTCATGCCCATATGTGGCTGTTTTAAATAATGCTATGTTTTGTAAGTATTTCCAATGTGTTTTAAGCCTTTAAATATTCGTGAGTGGAAATTGTGTATTGCCCTTTTTAGGGAAAAGTATTTCAAGAATAAATGGTGTGCTACTTGTTTATGATTTTAACTTGTGCTTCGATTGCTAATCATTTTACTCCATTTCTTGGAAAGAAATCTATTGTGTTTAAAGCCTTCATTATTAATGAATTTAAAGTTGTGATTTCTGGAATATTCTATATGTTGATATTTATGATGATGATTTATGAATGTAAAGAAAAGAAAGTGTGAAATATGAAATACAGCCACCGTGCCATGAATGATGAATCATTTGTATGGCCAAGAGAGCCAATAAAATGATGATGTTATAAGTAGCTGAAAGTACCAATGAAGCTATATACGGTATGAAAGGTTATGAGGTAAAATGCAATTTGTACTTCTATTTCCTTTTTCTGCAAATCAAAAATGTTTTTGGGAGTTTCGATAGCCACCGAGGAAGGGTAGGTTGAAATAACCTAACCCCGAAACTACACGTGCCGGTGTAGATGTGGATTGTGATTATTCCTCTTATTTGGGATGAGATTGATGTGATAAAATTATTCTCCTTAACCGAGATGAGATGATTGATAGAAAAGGATAATGTCGATCCACACGACATTGTGGTGAGATAGCCTAGCCGATCGGGTCGTGATCGGGCACCATGCCGCACACATGGTGGTGATTGTGCTGGAAATTATAATTGAAAGTGTGATCAAGATTGTGACTGTGGTTGATGTCTCGGATGAGACGGCCTAGCCGATCGGGTCGCGATCAGACTCCGTGCTAAAAGTACGGTGGTATTGTGAACAGTGGTATATCGGTGCTAAAGATCTCCCAACCAAAAATAATATTATTTTCGTATATTGAAATATTGTAATGTTTCAACTTGGCATTTGGATATCATTGGTTGTTACTTGTTTCTTCCATTGTGTTTCCCCTTTTTATATTGGCATTATATTTTGAAAGAGGATATTTAGCTTTACATACTAGTACTATTCCATATGTATTAACGTCTCTTTTGCCGGGGGCGCTGCATTTTCAATGGATGCATGTGATTCAGCAATGGGCATGTTTGATCCTCGTTAGCAGTTACTCCCTATTCAGCAGGTTTTGGTGAGCCCTAATCTATTTCGGGCCTGATGTCACTTGATGTTATACTTTGTGTTTTGAGGTATAACTGAGGCCTTGTTGCCGGCACTTCCATACTACTCTTCTGTTGTACTTAGAGGCTTCGTAGACAGGTTGTGGATGGTGTTTAATGTTGGGAATTGAACTAGATATGTTGGTATTTTTGACAAACATGTTTTTCATTATATCTATAAACTTGTAATAATTTGGAAATTATAAATGAAGCTGCTAATGAAAATTAAATGGGAGTTGTTAATGAAATCTTTTTTGTGTTTGATTAATGGAGTGCATATCCTCTTTATTCATGGATGAGTTTGGGTAGAAGAAAATCTAATAGACTTGCTCGACCGGGTTCACTCGGCTGAGGGCCGGTCGCGCTCCCCTAGTTCGGGGCGTGACATGGATAGTCGGGTTTTGTTGGTTGATGTCAGGAACATTGAGAGTGAGGGAGAGGTTTGCCAGATTTCTGACCTGCTCAAGCTCGCCCAGTAATTCCAAGATTTTCTATTCCAAACGTAAGACCAACTCATTCTGCCCCGGAGTGCTTCTGCCATCTCAAGTTTCAACGTTTTCTATTATAACAACATTGTCTTTCCTGATACTTAAATCATCCATCTTCCCTTTTCCCTTGCTTTTGCCTTTCGGGTCGCTAGGTGGAGGAGGAGGTGGAGGACCTCTGGATCTAGTGTGGTATGCTGATGATGCTAGTATGCACGAACCAACCTTTGGGAATGGGAATAATAAAAAAGAAAGAAAAATCCAAAGGTAACCAAGTCAGTAAGGTGAAATGAAAGAGTGTTCGCAATATTTAAACATGTTTCATAAAGTCATGCAATAATTCGCATCCTAATTTAGGGACCTCATTGTGCCTGAGGTAGGCCTAAGAGACACATAGACTTGGAGAAAATTGATGCCAACATTTGGTTCATTTCATTAATGCGAAAATGAGCCAAAACAAACTTTTACTAAATCTACAATAATATGATAAAGTTACTAATGGCTTTTAGCCTTATTACATCGAAATCTAAATTTAAGCTAGAAAGAAGTAAAGAACATCATCTCCTCATCTACTGGGTCCCTGAAGGACCTTCTCCATGCTTGGCTCTTTTGACCCCATCAGTCAGACTTCCCAGATCCCGCATATCCAACAGTAAGTAAGCTTTTGCCAGATTTCCTCCTTCTCCGCCATCCATGCCTTGACAATCCGAGAGTCTCTTTCTCATCTTCCCCTCTAGCTCCACCAGTCCTTGTTCCAAGTATTTTAATCTTTCTGTTGACTTAGTGGCAATCTCTTTCCATTCCCTTATCGCCTCCATGTTCACTTTGTGATGCTCCAGATGTTTAACTTCAGACTCGAATACCCTTTTGCATAGCCTCTTGTACTTAACCTATGCCTCAACCACTTCATCTATGATCTCGTCCTTCAGATTGACTCCTGGCTTGACGTCTCCCGGTACTTCGTCTTCTAGCCATGATAGATAGTAGTATATATGACCGGCGTGATACCTGTCTGGATCAATGGTTTCTCCTTCCACAATAATCTTTTGGTTCCACATGTGTTGCGCCTCAAACTTAAATGGAATGACATCTCCTTTGAAATCTACCTTGTACTGGATCATGTTGGAAACCCGAGGTATGGCCTGTTTTATTCCTGCTTACCTCATTACCCTTATGGGAGCGTAAGGATAGATGCCTCGCAACCCGATCAGTCTTTGACTTGATGATGAACTCACTACTAGGAAACCATTCAAACATTAAGTGTACCCGATCGTCTATCAAATTGCTAAAGAAACGCACCCAACTTACAGCATTTCCAGGTTGTGCAAACCTGTCCGGAATAAACATCATTTTCTTTGGGTGATGGTTGTTTATGTAGTCATTTAGTGGCCTTCGCAAAAGCTCTTGACGATACTCTCCTTTCTTAAAGTGTTCCAGCATCCAGACTTGTAGCAATAGATTACAACCCTCAAAGTGTCTGAATCCCTGCTTGCACCGATCTAGAGCGCAGTACATCTCAGCTAAGATCATAGGGATGGTGGTATAAGTTTGTCCCTCGATGCCATCCATCAAGGTCCTGGCGACCATGGCTAAGCGAGTATGAATCATTCCTCCTTTCATTAGAAATATCAACAACCCCAAGAAGCAGACGCCGAACACATAAACCCGGCAGTGCACCCAACCCAAGGAATTAATGGCGAGTTCATCATGGTGAAGACGATACGACTAGATATGCCCATAACACTCGTAAATAAATTCAAAAAGGGTGTATGATTTCTTTAGACAAAGCAGTTCATCATTCTTCTTAAAACCTAACATTTTCAGAAAACCGCGGGGGGTGTGATTCTCTGGTACCAGTAATCCCGGACTATCCCATGGCAACTTGGCGAAGCCTCCTATTTCTTCTAGGAGAGGAGTCATTTCTATATTTCCAAATCGGAAAATAACTCTTTTTTTATCCCAGAACATGGTAGCAGCCTCAATCAATTCCCTATTTGGTCGAATGTTTAGCAAGGATGGCAGGTCACCAAGTACTCTCCTCACATGATTTTTGTCGGAAGGTGCAAGGTCATTCCACCAGTCAAGTAGCAAAGGTGGGATGTTTTGGACCATACCAAACCTGGGGATTTCATGCTTCATTTTCTTCAAACAAACAAAGGTTATCCCTTTCCCCCTCCAGATATGACTACTTATGCAATAATGATCAATACGTTGGCACATTTTCTCCAAGTAATGCACATAATATGATAGTGTCTATTGGGATTGTGGAGATCCCGTCAGACTTTGGACAAGGTTCATCATAGCGGGTTGTTACATTAATAACGCTTCAACCCGTACTAGGTTTAGCATGATGCATGCACATTTTATATTAGAGTAGGGTTTCTAGAATGGTCTAGATTGATACTCCCAAGTGGACAACTTGAGAGGAAAAGGCACGGGACCATCAATTGCACCGCTGATCAACTAGTTTACCGCAAATAAGCCTTTCCGATTTAAAAGGGTAATTTTTAGGAAAGCGCGGGCACTCATCAAGTGCTGCTATGTTGATAATTAGCACGAGTGGAATATGGTGTGGAGCATGCCTTATGCAGAAATAATAACACATTGCCAATTATTTGCATGATAAAAGTACATAAAAGCGGTAAATAAAAGTGAATAAGAGAAGGGATGTACATGTCATAATAATTTAAAACAGACAAAGGTGATCAAGTAAAGGGAGGTGCATGTAATAGCAGTTTAAAACAAATAAAGGTGAATAAGGGAAGAGATGTGCATGTAATAGCAGTTTAAGACAAAGAAAGTAATCCACATAAGTCAAGTTCATTATGGTAAAAGCCTAAGTATATCCCCAGCAGAGTCGCCATGCTGTCGCGCACCGTTTTCTCGAGAAAGTGGGTTTAGACGTGTCACAACTCTTTTAAAGGAGGTATTAAAAGAGAAGAGACACCACCTAACAATGTTTAAGGTACGTTAGGGCTTAAATTACCTCAAGAGAAGGTGTTAGGCACTCTTCAAGGTCCACAACTGTGGGTCCCGACCAAACTTTAGACTATGTGGATTCTGTAGTTAAGTTAGGTGATCAAATAAATACAAGGGAAACTCAGAAGTTGTAGAGTCTTATTAAAACATGGGAGAATTGGTACAAGTCTTAACAACTGCGTAGGTACAAACTACGTTGATCTATGTTAATCATGAATAACATAAACAAAAAAGGAGGGGTCCTAAGTGTTTTAGCCTAAAGGATCACCCCATGCAATATAAATAATACTTCGCAACTCCCTTAAGATAGATGTTTCTCGTATTATTCAATGAGCGCATACTATCATCTCCTGCTACCCAATTACTATATTGAAGTTGTTTACTTAAAGGCATTGTAATTCCATTCTAAATCGTACCCTATGCGTGCACTACCCGTCATATGCCTATGGTCCAGGAGGCTTTGGACCTACTATTTGGTAGTTTTAGACTCAACTCTGGTGCTCAAAATGATAAAACTAGGCGACAGTAAAAAATAGACAGGACTGCATATAACTGCAATAAAAGGCTCAAGTAACCTGCACACATAAGTAGGAAAGCACACAAACAGATTTCTGGTTAGGCAGTAGACAGAATTAAGGCTCATTAGAAAGATGAAATCATATAGGCATGACTTCTATATGATTCCAGTATTATACATGCAATGCTGTAATTTCTGGACTAACGTATAGGCAAATTAGAGCATTGCAAGTCCTATAGACATGATATCTAATCATTTTACGTAATATGGTAGTGAAAGACAATCCCATAATTCTGGATTACTAATGCTGGTTCATAGATATGCATCTTAGGTAGGGGACAATCCCTATAGGCATGATCTCTAATAACTGCATAATTAGGTAGTGAAGTCATTTGAAAACACAGGATTAGCAGCGTTAATAAACATCCTATGGGCACGATTCCTAACAATTGACAATGGAACTTGATTTTATAACACTTGATCCCTATAGGCATGCTATCTAAGTGAAGCAATACAAAAAAAACATAAAGCAATTGATTAATTAGTTAAGACCCTATAGTCATGGTATTTAGATAGGCAAAGGTATTGCATTGTTGTATCCTATAGGCATGTTATCTAAGAGCATTGAATAGTATACATGAAAACAAGTGTAGAATATTTTGACAAGTGAAGCGAAGTATGTGCGTGATTCCTATAGGCATGCTATCTATTAGTTTACAACATATCATATAAGGCATGCTGAACAAAATATCAAATAGACCACACAGACCCTATAAGCATGTTTTCTACCCTTTTATGCAAGCATTAGAATGTACCCGTTTCCCCAATTTCACTAGCACCCAAATTGTTTGTTATTAAAAGTTATTACATGCCCAAGAATAAAATAATACAGACATGAAAATGACAAAATACAGGCTGAAATGAATACAAACCCACTAAAGCAATTATTGGCCCAATACAAAAGTAACCCAGGGATATCACAGGCCTTTAATAGTCTCTCCCTCCGGACAAACAGCAGGCCCAGACCATAGGATCACAAGATAACTAGAGTACAACTGAATCCAATGCTCAGGACCAACAACACACATGGCCCATTTCCAGGCCCAATAAATAACTTACTTATCCAAATGGATGCTAAATTTTGCTATGCAGGTGACACAATACTCATAGAACAACTTAAACACTTAGTACTTAGAGCTGTAACCATCAACATCTCTAGCCAAGACATGTAAATAGGATCGTGCTAAATAGAAAGGCACACAAGATACATATGAGGCAAGCTTATGCTTTGTAATTCCAGGAACAAAGTTTGATAGTGACAAGATTGACCATCATAGGACAGTAAACCATTTCAAAGAGTTTCAAATTAAATTATGATCCAGAAACAACCTAAAGACCTTTAGAGGATAGTCTAACAGAATTATGAACAAGAAGCAGGTAGAGTACAGTCTTTATATGAAGGTTTTAACATGAGAACCTAATGGGAATGTGGTTGCAAACAGCATAACATCATGCTAGTGGGCACAATTTGGCAAACATAGCACTTATTTGATCATGAAACTTAACATGATGGATATTAACTATAGCACAAAGATTCTAAAGAACTCATAGTAGGTAAAAGAACATGTCAATTATAGGCTAACAAGAGAAGCAGACATTAGGATTCATGTCAGTAGACCCTACATGGGAGAAAAACTACACGTTGGTATTTATCCTAGAAGCAAGGCTAAGAGTGAAGGATTTACAGGTCAAGGAACATAATTGTCAGAGTTACAAATCGCAGACAAACATGCTTGGCTAAATACTATAACATGGGAAAGTCAAGGATCAGTTTGCAGGAAATAGTAGATTACACCTAAAGGATTCAATAGGAAGAGATTCATTAAAGCAGATTCTGAGCAAGAAATTTCTACAAAAGATCCCTAAAATCCAAGGCATGAATGTGAACTCATAACAGGCAAACGACACGACATTAGGGTTAACATGAGCATGACCAATCAGGCAAAACCTTAGAAGGACAGAAACCACTTGAATCAGATACACAGAGTAAAGGTATACTACACATGTTGAAACCTATCAAGTTTGATACTAGAGATTTGTAAAGTATAGGCTATTAATTGTAAAGTATAGGCTATTACTGCAAACAAAATGCGTAAAATAGTTAAAAATGCATATGAAATTATTATAAAATAAAATAAAATATTGTAGAGCATATATATGGTCGTAAATAATAAATTTGGGTGATTACATCATCACATAATAATTTAAATGGGTAATTAATACCTATTCAAGTAATTTAAATGCAAGAAAATCAATTTTAAAGTTTTAAAAATTATGAAAGATTATAAAAATACTTGTATGACTTTTTTGTAAATTAAATAATAATGCAAAATGGTATTTTGAAAGTATATATACTATTTAAAAATATGAGGAAAAAATTGGGTATCAATATCACTCATTCACTTACTCTGTTACACTCGAATATTTTCTGAAATTGTTGAATTCTTGGCCGGTGCAAGCACTGTTCGGAGCCCTTCTCGAGGCTCTTGTGAACTCTGAAGCATTGGGGATTTGAGGTTTCACTGTCTTCCTTCAATTTCTACTGTTGAATCACTAATGTTTTGCCCTACATGCTTATGTTAAGATTTTCTTGTGAAGTTCACCGTTGGTCTTTGTCTCTCAAGCATGTCATTGCTACTTGTTAACCTTCTGAAAATTAATTCATGACCCTGCTTGCTTTGAACTCTCATGCTTAACTCCTCTGTTTGTGGATTCTTGTATGCTAGATTCTTACAATCAAATCATGTGTATCCCAAGAAACTTGTTACATTGAACTTGTTTGTTAATCTGAAAACCCCTGTATATGTCCAATCTGTGTGTTCTGCATACTCTCTACATCTTATGTGTGCTTATGTGATGATCAAGTGTATGTCTTACCCCTGGGATGTGTAGAATTCTTGCTTTTGTTAGTTGTGGTATTAAGGTCCAAATGAGCATGTGCTCCACCTTAGAATTTGAGTTATCTTAATGATTTGGGGTTTGTATGAGTTTCCATTCGTGCTTTAATTATCTATAACTAGTAAGGGATGGGCAAGAGAATTGTTTTGTTGTTGGGCCTGGACTACTGAATCTGGTTCATGGTACTGTGGTTTCGAGCACACTATCTGCGCCTGGGATATCAGTATGTCCGAAATTTAAAGCCATTTAAAGGCCCAGCTGCACCGCTGGTTTGTTTTACATTTATGATTAGGCATGTAGTTATTCCATTTTGAGCTGTCATAATTTGTATAACGAATGATGGGGAGTTAATAAAAGGGGTTGGGTTATTCTAATACTTGCACGAAAGGGTAGAAAGCATGCCTATAGGGTCTATGTGTTCTATTTGCTATTACATCTAGCATGCCCTATTTGTTGTACACTAATAGGAACTTGCCTATAGGAATCACACACACACTTCACTTAACTTGTCAAATATGCTATACTTGTTTCCATGTATACTATTCACCGCTTTTAGATAATATGCCTATATGATAGAATAATGCAATATATTTGCTAATCTAAATACCATGACTATGAGGTTTAATAATTGGTCAATTACTTCATGTTATTTTTGTACTGTCCCACTTAGATGACATGTTTATAGGGTTGAAGTGATATAAAATCAAGTCTAATTGTCAAATGTTAGGAATCTTGCCTATAGGATACTCTCACTTGCCTAGAAAAGCCGTTTATGAAATAAATGCTGTTAATGTTGGACTCTCAAAACTGTTTCACTGCCTAATTATGCAACTATTAGAAATCATGCCTATAGGACAATGTCGCCTTCTTAAGACGCATATCTATAAAATCAGTGCTATTAATTCTAAGCTTTCTAACAGTTTTACTCCCTCATTGCATAAAGAATTTAGAGATCATGCCTATAAGGTTTGTAATACCTATAATCTGCGAATTCAGAAATAACAACATTGTTTGCACGATGTTGGAATTCAGAATCACCTAGAGACCATGCCTATAGGACTTAATGACTCTAAGTCTTCATTCTGGAATTGTCTGCTGCCTAATATAAGAATCCGATCATGTGCTTTTGTTCTTACGTGTGGAGGTTAACTTGAACCTTTCATTGCAATTATGTGCAGTGCTATCTGTTTTGAATGTTGCCTAATTTTATCATTTTGAGCAACCTAAGTGAGGTCTAGAACCACCTAATAGTAGGTCCAAAGCCTCCTGGACTATAGGCATGGGACGGGTAGTGCACACATAGGATACAGTATAGAATTAAATTAGAGCGCCTCTAAGTAATAACTTCAACATAGTAAGTGGGTAGCAGGAGATGATAGTCTGTGCCCGCTGAATAATATGAGCAACCCCTACCTCAAGGGAGTTGCGAAGTGTTATTTATGTTGCATGGGGTGATCCTTTAGGATAAATAACTTAGGACCCCCCCCCCCAATCCTTTTATATACTTGCTGTACACACTTAGTCATAGATTGATGCAATTGTACTCTTTGTGATTTTTTAAGACTTGTATCAATTAGTTATATAGTATATTTTGTTTTGTTATAATAGAGTTTTCAACTCCTACATCTTTCTTTGCTTATTTGATCACCTAACTTAATTATCTAATCCACATAGTATAAATTTCGGTCGGGACCCAAAGTTGTGGACCTCGAAGAGTGCCTAACACCTTCTCTTTGAGGTAATTTGAGCCCTTACCTGATCTTTGGTAGCGTTGACTAGTCAAACACAATTATTTGCAAATAGGTACCCTAACGCATCTTAAAATCTTTAGGTGCCGACTCTTCTTTTTTAATACGTATTTAAAAGAATTGTCACACGTCGAAACCCATTTTCGAGAGAAAATGGGGCGCGACATGTGTTGTGATTTTGTTGGCGGAAAATTGAATTAGTGAAAGGTTTCGGTTGGTATGATGTGTATTCCACTTGTGATTCAGAGTTGAGTGTGATACCCCCATGATTTCATGTGATTTGATGTGTTTGAACCGGGCTGCGTGCCGCAGTGGAAGTTATATCAGGATGAGATCCTTGTGATTTGTTCATATACTTTGATTCTTCCTTGTTAAATTGATTTCGTCATATGGTACTGATAGGAGGTTGTGCATGTCGGGCTTGTTTGATAGTTCTCTTATTTGTTTCTCCTTAGTCATTCTCGTGATGTGCTCATTGAGTTTTAGCTTGCGAGGTATGTGCTCTGGTGGCGTTGGATGTGACTTGTTGATTCGGGTGAATAGTTATGAGGTCTTCATGTTTATTGAATCATTATCAGTGTTGTGAAGGTTTGAAACATGGTTCTAACGGATATGAGGCTAATTGCCGGTACTAGATTTGATTATAGGAAGCTACTATAGCTAGAGTTGTTGTTTAAGGCATGTGTGTAATGTGTTACGTCATGCAGTTGTACCTTGTGGGTGTAGGCATAAGTTGTTGCAGCTAGTTGAGGTTGAAATCATGTGTTGATGTGGGAATCAGGTTTTTTTGGAATGATTGGATGGTGAGAAATTTGGTTCTAAGGTTATCAGTGTGGTTGAAAGGAATAATTTTCGGTTGGGATGGTGTCATCAGGCCTATGTGGATTGGGGTGATATGGGATCACCCGCGGGTGTATGTATGGTAGTTCACTCAGTGATTTGATGACCTCAGAATGGTTCTCGAACGTTTGTTTAAGAGGGGAGGATGTAAGGACCCGACCGACCATTTTGAGAATTAGCGTCTCGTTCGGTGGCTTATGGTCTCGAGCAGCTTTGTATTATGTGTTATGACTTGCATGTGTGGTCAACATTGGCTTTCGGATAATTCAGGATCAATTTGGAAGAATGATTCTTGTTTTAGAAGCTTAAGCAATAAGAGTTGACCGGAATTTGACTTTTATGTAGAAGACTCTGAAATGGCATTTTGATGATTCCAATAGCTTCGTATGGTGATTTTGTACTTAGGCGTGCGTCCGGATTTGGATTTGGAGGTCCGTAGGGTAATTTGAAGCATTTCGGCAAAAATTGGAAAACAAATAAAGTTTTGGAAGGGTGAGAGGTTTAACTGAGAGTTGACTTTGGTGATATCAGGGTCGGAATGCAATTTCGAGAGTTGCATTAGCCCCTTTATGTCATTTGGAACTTGCATGCAAAATTTGCCGTCATTCCGGGTTGATTTGATATGTTTCAGCACGAGTTTTGAAAGTTGGAAGATTTGAATGTTTGTAAGTTCGATTTGTGGTGCGATTTATAGTTTTGATGTCGTTTGATATGATTTGAGGCCTCGAATAGGTTCGCGTTGTGTTATGGAACTTGTTGGTACTTTCGGACGGGGTCCTGGGGCCCCTGGTGTGTTTCGGACGGGTTTCAGATCATTTGGATCATGTAGAGAGAAGCTGGTTTGGGCAGGGAGCTGGTGTGGTCGCACCTGCGGACCCTGGGCGCAGGTGCGCTGATCACATATGTGAAGGATAAGGGGAGTAGATGCGGAACAAGTCTTGAAGGGGAGGATCGTATGTGCGGGATGTTGAGCGCAGAAGTGCATATGCTGTCGCAGAAGCGTCTTTGACTAAGGCAAGGCATTTCCGCATAAGCGGACGTTGAAGAAGCGACCTGCTGACCGCAGAAGCGGGATCCCTGGGCAGTATCATATATTTCGAAGGGTTTGAGGATTTTATCATTTTTAGAGTTGTAGACCTCGATTTTGGGAGATTATTCGTAGGGTTTTCAAGAACCTCATTGGGGTAAGTGTTCTCTACCCGAATCTTGTAATATTTCATGAATCCAATGCTATTTTCATCATTTTATTAGTGATTTGGGTTGAAACATTGGTGGAAAATGGAAGAACGTTCTTTAGCCGAATTTTAGGGAATTGAACGAGTTTTGGTATCGGATTTGTGTAATTCTTGTATGGTTGGACTCAATATCGAATGGGTGTTCGATTTTTTGTAATTTTGGTCGCGTTCTGAGACGCTGGCCCAAGTCAACGTTTTGGAGCGATTTTTCAATTCTTGGATAAGATCATTATTTCATTATTTTAATTAGTTTCCTATAGTTATATTTATAGTATGAAATTATTTTGGCTAGATTCGATCTGTTCGGAGTTGGAAAATCGAGGGAAAGGCCTTCTAATTGATTGATTAAGCGTGGTTTAAGCTAAGTATCTTGCCTAACTTTGTGTGGGGGAACTACCCCTTAGGATTTGAGTCATTTGTGCTAATTGTGTCATGTGAAGGTCGTGTACACGAGGTGACGAGTACGTGCTCGGGCTTATTTGTGGAAATTTGATTATTTAGGGCTCTTAGATTCTTATGTTCATTAGATATGAAGTTGTTTGTCATTTAAATCCCCCATTTACTAAATTCACCCTTACGTGTCTTAATTGGAATTAATAGCTTCATGTTCTATCCTTATTGCTGATTAAACTATTATGTGCCTAAACTGAAGTTGTTGCCTTTTTTATCGTCATGCTATCTTTCCGTAATTGCTTAACATTAATTGAAGTCATTGTTATCTTTCCGTAATTGCTTAACCTTAACTGAAATCATTATTATCTCTTTCGTAATTACTTAACCTTAATTAAAATCATTATTATCTCTTCCGTAATTGCTTAGCCCTAATGGAAGTTAGTTACCCCTTTCATTGTTGACGTATTCTTATTTGGGGTCATTGATTCATGCTATCTCTCTTGTTGTCGAATTGCACTTTCTTGGAATCATTGTTACACATTACCTCTCCCTTGTTGAGCTATGCTTGTTGAGACTATTATTTCCATGTTGTGTCTTTCTCTGTGAGTTCGTTCTTCCGTTTCTTTGTGTTCTAAAGTTCTTGTGTTGATTTACTTGCAGTATTTTCGTGTTATTATTGTTGTTGTTGTTGTATTCAGTGTTGTTGGGCCGAGGGCTATACTGGGTTGTGATATTGAAACTCTTTTGAGGAAATGTGTGGCGTGTGGGCAGATATTGTGAAAGTCATTTATTTGAGTTGTTATGTTTTTGGCATACGTGTTTTGTTGAGAAAATTGTTATGTGTTTGCATGAGGTTTTTGCCATGTGGTTGTTATTGTGTTGCACGAGGTTTCTGCCGTGTGGTTGTTATTGTGTTGCACGAGGTTTCTGCCCATGCAGTTGTTATTGTGTTGCACGAGGTTTCTGCCATGTTGTTGTTATTATTGATACGCATGCGATGGTATAATGTCCGGGTATTGAAATGCATGCGGTGAGATAAGGTGGGCTTGAAACGCGTGGCTAGTAGGGGAACTACTAGAATCCATGCTGTGTGATAAGGTGGGCTAAGACGCGGGATGCTATTTCGGGAAAAATGATTTTCAAAATCGCGGTGATATAAGGAAAGTTGTGATTTATTTTACGATTTGAGACTACGAGGCGGTATCTTGGGAGGGCTCTTGTTGTCATTTCCCCTTTTCTGTGCCCTTGTTTTTTATTGTTGTTTTCCTTAGCATACTATTAATTGTTTTCCTCCGTGTTGCACTCTTTGCTCAGTTCTATGTAGCTAATCTTGTTGTGCTAGTCGCTGCTTCAAACTTCATTGCTGCTTTTATTACACTGTACATTCGTGGTGATCGTTTCTTATGTTCCATTCATTGTCTCTACTCCTATTTGTTGACTGGAATTGTGGTAGAACACTAGCACAAGCATACACATAGTTAAATCACCCATATCGATTTCAAAAGGTGAATCCTGATGTCATTATCCATTATACATACTCTTGTCTACTTGCCTTCTGTGTGAGGAATGTTCTATTGGCATGTGAAACGTCCGTGCAAATATTTTTTGTAATGTGGGCACAAGATGCCAAGTGATTAGGGTTCAAGCATTGGGACCCATGAGTTGTGATTATGAAGTTCGGTACGTCATGGAAATGCTTGAACAAATCTAGTATGACAACGATTGTTCTTATTGAGTTGTTGCCTGTTTTCCTTTATTTTGATTTCACCTGACTTAGACTGTGTCCATCTTACTCTAAAACATTATTACATGACTGCTTCCTGTTAAATATTGTTGTTATTGGTGTCTTGTTGCAAGTATTGTTTAGTATTCCTTACCCTTCTTAGTTGTATATTAATATTTTTTTTCTCTGTTAGTTCACCTTCACACTTATTCAGCTTGTTTAGACCGGTAGGTGTCTTGACTGTCCCTCGTCACTAATCCACCGAAGTTAGTCTTGCTACTTACTGGGTACCGTTGTGGTGTACTCATACTACGTTTCTGCACAGTTTTTGTGCAGACCTAGGTGCCACAATTATGTTGATTATTAGTTGGTTGGTCGAGCATTGCTATGGAGACTCAAGGTAAACCTGCCGCGTTCGCAGGCCTTGGAGTCACCTTCTGATACTTTACTTGTACTGTTTAATTCTATTCCGAACATTTGTATTTAGGGATTTTCTAGCAAACTCAGAAGAGCTTATGACTTGTGCTACCAGTTTTGGAAATTATAATTGTGTATAAGATTTTTTTATCTCGTATTTATCATTCGATGGTTGAATCCTTCTATTTATTTAGTAAGTGTTAGGCTTACCTAGTTTAGAGACTAGGTGCCGTCACAACATCCTACAGAGGGAAATTAGGGTCGTGACAGAGACAAAGGCATTATCAGGTTACTGTTAGGAACCCAAACACTTGGATCATATGTCTTAAGGATATGTGAGTACATAGTTCAAATCTATAACAGTCTATGAGCACATATATATTTTTGTTAACAACTTTCAATTAGATTAGTCAAAGGTTTGTTATGACTAAGTCTTAAATTCTAACATACATACAGGTTAGCAATTTCAATTGAAACTCCTAAAGAGTGTTAGCAAAGATATAGACTAATAGTTTCAATTAAACTTCTAAGGAGCATTAGGAGAGTGCAGATTAACAACTAGATTTAGAACTTCTAAAGAGTATTAACAGAGATACAAAACAACAACCACAATTAGAACTTCTAAAAGGTATTAACAGGGTCACAGATTCACAACCTAAATTAGAACTTCTAAAGAGAATTAACAAAGTCTCAGGCTAACAATCATGTTTTACTCCAAAGACAATGGCATGATTACTAATTTCTAAAAGATTTTAACCTCATGCTAACCTCATTGGAGAACAAAACATACTATTATACCCAAATAGTAGCAAAAAAAGATTTACCGAAAGTTCATAAGCTAAGTCTAGTTCATTCAAGTGAGCTCAGTGAAGTTCTAAGACAACATGGACATGTTTATGATTAGGGGGGACAAGCAGAAGTATTTGAAGAACAAATAAGTGCAAAGTATACTAGGGAACACCTACATGATACATTTAGCAGGGATCATACTATTATACAGGTTTTAACATAACCAAATTAACAACAATACCTCATGAATTTCAGAAAAGGGGAGTGACAACATTGAGGATATTGTTAGGCAAAGCAAGTTAGGTATTTCAGATATACAACAACAACATACCCAATATTATTATCCCACACTGTGGGGTCTGGGGAGGATAGTATGTATTTAAGATATATTGATCTTAATGTCTGTAGTTCAGCACAATACATGAGGCATCAGAACATAAACACATCTTATCCACACCTCATAGGTTAAGTTAAGTGTATAGCAATCTTAGAATACACACAAGAATGGTACAAAAGTCTAGTTAGCTTAAAACATGCTTGCATAGTGTGATCAAATAATCATGATGCTTATCAGAGAGTCAATGACCTTTTAAGAGTTAACAAAATCAGAGAGGCATACCAGAAAGAGAAGATAGGTTCAAGTGTTTGCTAGAGTAGAGTGCTTCCTACTTTCGAATTGGACTGAATACTGCGAGAAGTTATGTCAGTTGACGTGTCAAAGCCATTCTCTGAAACTAAAGAATTTGAAAGAAGGTTCGAAGGGGTGTAAAAGACAATCCTTGTGTGTAATAGTGTACGTCCAAGACTCGATAAGAAAGAGTATGATGACAGTATATATAAAGCGGTAACAGATAGTGATGTTAGCAATAAAATTTTTTAAAATAAGCAGATAAGCATAATAATGAGCAAGTAAGGCAAGTAAGCATATAGTTGCAAATTAAATACAATTAAAGCAGTGTACAAACAATCCTAAGTTCCAAGTCTAGTCTAAGTTTGCTAAGGTCAAAACATAAGTTGGGTTTCCCCAACAGAGTCGCCATGTGGTTGCACCCTATTTTGCACGAGTCAAAACAAGATTCAACTTGTATTTTCCCTATTGATGATAAAAGAGAGTCGCCACCTAATATTTAAAGGTGTACTAGGGTACATATTTAATTACTAATGTCATTTATTATTAGTCTGCTAACCGGCGAGATTTTGGGTAAGGGTTATAGTTCTCCTAAGAGAAATATATTAGGCACCCCTTAAAATCTACATGAGGTAGTGATCCATGCCCAATCCAAATTCAATAATGAGTGGAAACAGTTGTTGGAAGAATAGTACCCAACAATGAGTCGTGGTCGATTTCCTCGAGTTAAATATGGGTGTTAGGGTGTACACTTGATGAGCGTAGATGAAATAGCTCAATTACACATCCAAACAAGAGGGTTTTGTAATTTACTTCTACAATTTATACTAGCAATGATTAACTAGAGATTGAGTAGTTTTTCAAATGGGTAAAAGGCCTAGGGATGTAACCCTCACCTAGGTGTTAGCCTAATGGGTTAATTATGTTAATACTTATTTTAGTGATCGAAGTATATTATAGCTCTCAACGCTAAGTTACCCACTCAATACCTCTTGGTTATAGAGTTATTTTGCCCAATATGGCTTTCTCAAGCCCAATTTGGGTATCAAGTCAAACAGTTGATAAGAGCTCAAGTTGGGTTTTCCCTATATCTAGTTTAAATACTTTAATTAGGCTAGCAAAAACCTTAACTAGCCCAATTTCATTTTAGCCAAGTTTTCCTAGACTAGGTCCCTTCAAAAAGTAATGAATCAATATTTGCAACCATTAATTCTATAAATAATACATGAAAAGGGCTAAATAACAAACACCCAATCATAAACAAGCATTAGATTAATTACCCATAAGGTTTACACACGAGGGTTGGGTCAAAACCCTAGAAAATGTCTAGCTACTCATAATAAAAATGGAAGAAAATAAAGAAGAAACACTAATTAGAGCCATAATACAAAATTAGAATGATAAACTAATGTGTTATTAACCCAAATTGGTCACAAATTACCAAAAGTGGTAAACTACAATGGCTACATCTCAAAACATTATAAAACTTGCCCTAAAAAGTGTTTCCCGCCCATTTATAGTGGCCCAAAATTTGCTGACAAAAATGCCCTTCAGGAGGTTTGGCATCCATACAATTCCATGTGCACTTCGCCGTTTACTTGGTTCTACAGGTTGTGGAATTCTACAGTGGCACAATTTGGTCTGCAGTTGCACTTCAGCTTCCGCGGCCGCACTTTTCCTTCTACGGCTGCACTTTTAGAAAAGTTTCACTCTTGGTCGTTTTGCATACTCTCTGAACTTTTTGAATTCTGATCATTGCGACCATGTTTTGAGGCAGCACAATTTGTGTGCATTCCGCACTTTGCTCCAATCAACATCTGAGCTTCAACACCAGATCTACAGCCCCGGCGAGAATTTTGCGGTCTGTGCTTTGTTCTGTGGCGGAAAAATTACTTCTGCGGACCGCATTTTGGCCGGAATGTTGTGCTCCTTCTTACCTTATGAGCCGGAACAATCCTTTTGAGTTAGATTTCTTTATTGAAGTCCAATTCTTCAAAATTCCTGCAATTTGCACAATTTCATTAGTTTTGGGAACAAAAATCAACACTTTTGGACTAAAACTAAAGCAAGAGGGTACTAATAAGTGGTTAAAATCCACACTAATCAACTCCCACAAACTTATGTCTTTGATTGTCCTCAAGCTAATAGATTAGTTTCCACATGCTCAGAGCGAAGTTCATTTCAGAGAGTCAATGATAAGCTATTCACACTCAGTTGGGACCAAGGATTACCCACAATACTCATGCATTTTCAACAAGGTGACAAATAACATATTATGCACATATAGTTCTAATGTGACATTTTAGCTTCAAGAATTGACTTTCCTCATCAAGGACTCTTGTTCTATCATGTAGATCACGGTGGACTACAAACTCTTCCTCCTCTACCTTCCATTTGTGTAACGACCCAGCCAGTCATTTTGAGTATTGTAGCATCGTTCCCTCATTTATTGATTATTCTATGCTTGGTTTTTGTTATGTAACTTTTCGGGGAGGTTGATTAGGTTCCGAAAATATTTTAGAATAAATTGGGACACTTAGTTCCATAGTTGGAAGTCTAAGTTGAAAAAGTTGATCGGATGTTGACTTATGTGTAAATGACTTTGGAATGGAGTTTCTATGGTTCCGATAGCTCTATATGGTTATTTTAGACTTAGGAGCGTGTTCGAATATTGATTTGGAGGTCCGTAGATGATTTTGGCTTGCATTGGAAAAAGTTGAAAAAATTGAAGTTTGGAGAGTTGAGAAGTTTGACCGAAAGTCGACTTTGTTGTTACCGGACTCTAAAGTTGAATTTTAGACTGGGGTACGTAGTTCACATTGTAATTTTGGAGGGCAGTGCAGCGAGAGTTAGGCACACGGGCTGAGTTGAGTACAACATTACACCCTCAGACAGACGGACAGTCCGAGCGTACCATTTAGATATTGGAGGATATGCTACGTATTTGTGTCATGGATTTCAGGGGTTCTTGGTATCCGTTTCTACCACTTGTAGAGTTTTCCTACAACAACAGCTACCAATCGAGTATTCAGGTGGCTCCGTATGAGGCCTTGTATGGGAGGCAATGTCGGTCTCTGGTCCGTTGGTTTGAGTCTGGTGAGGCTAGGTTATTAGGTACTGACTTGGTTCAAGATGCTTTGGATAAGGTTAAGTTGATTTAGGATCGATTTCACATGACACAGTCTAGACAGAAGAGTTACGTCGATCAGAAAGTTTGTGATGTCGTTTACATGGTGGGAGAGAAGGTATTACTCAGAGTTTCGCCCATGAAGGGTGCTATGATGTTCGGCAAGAAGGGCAAGTTGAGCTCGGTATATTAGCCCTCTTGAGGTGCTTGAGAAGATTGGAGAGGTGGCTTACAAGCTTGCATTGCCACCTAGTCTATCGAGTGTTCATCCAGTATTTCATGTATCCATACTCCGAAAGTATTTCGGTGATCCGTCTCATATTTTGGACTTCTGCACGGTTCAATTAGATGGGTATTTGACTTATGATGTGGAGCCGGTGGCCATTTTGGATCAGCATGTTTGAAAGTTGAGGTCCAAGAATATATCTTCAGTGAAAGTATAGTGAAGAGGTCAGCCAGTCGAGGAGGCTACTTTGGAGACCGAGCATGAGATGCAGAGCAGATATCCACACCTATTTGAGACTCCAAGTATGATTCTAGACCCGTTTAAGGACAAAAGTTTGTTTAAGAGGGTAGAATGTAACAACCCGACTGGTCGTTTTGGGTATTATAGCCTTGTTCCCCCATTTATTTCTTATTCTATGTTCATTTTTTGTTATGTAACTTGTGAAGGTGGTTGGTTTGGTTCCGGGAATGTTTCAGAATGAATTGGGACACTTAGTCCCAAGGTTGGAAGCCTAAGTTGAAAGAGTTAATTGGACGTTGACTTATGTGTAAATGACTCCAAAATGGAGTTTTAATGGTTCCTATAGATCTGTATGGTGATTTTGGACTTAGGAGTGTGTCCGGATATTGATTTGGAGGTTCGTAGATGATTTTGGTTCGAATTGGTAAAAGTTGGAAAATTGAAGTTTGGAGAGTTGAGAAGTTTGACTGAGAGTTGGCTTAGGTGTTACCGGACTCGTTTTTTGGTTCCGGAATTTAGAATAGGTCCATTGTGTCATTTATGACTTGTGTGCAGAATTTGAGGTCAATCGGAGTTGGTTTGATAGGTTTCGGCTTTGATTGTAGAAATTGGAAATCAATTAGTTTCATTAGGCTTGAATTGGGGTGCGATGTATGTTTTTGCTATTGTTTGATGTGATTTAAGGCTTTGACTAAGTTTGTATCGTATTTTAGGACATGGTGGTATGTTTGCATGAGGTCCCAGGGCCCTCGGGTGTGATTCAGATGCAATCAGATTAATGATGGACTTGAGGAAAATGCTGAAGAGTTTCAGGTCTGGTGTGATCGCACCTGCAAAGAATTGATCGCAGGTGCGCGACCGTAGAAGCGAGAATGGGGTCACAGTAGTGGTCCTGTGTGTGTTAGGCAGTGGTCGCAGGTGCGAGGAATTTTCTGCATCTGCGAGCCCGCAGATGCGACGAGTATCTGCATATGTAGATTTTGATAGGTGCGACTGGGCTCGCAGAAGCGGATTAGAATCCGCAAGCGCGGATGCGCATGAGCAAATCAAGGACTACAGAAGTGGTTTGAATGACTATTCATGGAATTGACTCTTATTCTTAAGATGATTGTGGATGCATGTTTCTGTGATAACCCAAAAGGTTATCTTATGTTTTAGAACTCGAATCTTCTCTCTTAAGCCTTAAAAATCTTATTTTTACCCTTCTCGATTTACGTGCGCAGTCTGGGCAGGTTTTCAAAAAGTTTTTAGGTTGAAAATAAGAATTTATGCCTTAAAAATTGATTTTTATTGATTTCGGTCAATATTTTTTAAACGGGCCTGGATCCGTACTTTGACGGTCCCGGTAGGTCCGTATCGAATTATGGGACCTGGGCGTATGCCCAGAATCGAATTTGGAGGTCCCTAGCTTGAGTTATGAATCTTTGATGAAAATTAAAAGTTTGGAAATTATTTATTTTTAAGAATTGATTAATATTTGGCATTGTTAGTATCGGGTCCGTATTTTGGTTCCGGATTCCGGTACAAGTTCATTATGATATTTAAGACATGTCTGTGAAATTTGGTGAGAAACGGAGTTGATTTGACGTGATTCGGACGTCCAGTTGAGAAAATAGAAATTTTAAAGTGTTCTTGAGAATTTCATTTTAATGGGTGCTAAATTTAGAGTTCTAGGTGTTATTTTGGCGATTTGATCACACGAGCAGGTCCGTATGATGTTTTTAGACTTGTGTGCATATTTGGTTTGGAGCCCCGAGGGCTCGGGTGAGTTTCGGATAGGCCACAGGATGTTTTGGACTTTGGAAATCTGTTTTTTCTGCAGAATCTGTGTTCTGGCATGTCCTTCTTCGCGTTCGTGAAGGCACTCTCGCAAACGCGAAGAGTAAACTGGGCAACTGAGAATTTTTTCTTCGCGAACGCGAAGGCTTGGTCGCGAACGCGAAGCGATGGGGGCGTTACCCTTTGCGAACGCGACAAGCCCATCGCGAACGCATAGTGTTAGGCATTGGGGAGGGGGAGTCAGTCGTTCCTTCATAGCGAACGCGAACAATGCCTCGTGAATGCGAAGGCCAGGGGAGAGTAACCATCGCGAACGCGAGCTGGGTCTCGCGAACGCGAAGGCTTGGCAGCCAGTACCCTTCGCGAACGCGACAGTGCTCTCGCGAACGCGATGAACATTGTCGCCCAGCACTTAACAGAATCCAAAAATGGGATTTTAGCCAAAAATTTATTTTTCTCAAAAACCAAACGGTGAGAGGCGATTTTTCAAGAGCCATTTCTTTCCCAAATTGTTGGTAAGTGATTTTAAACTATTTTCTTTCAATTACCCATTATATTTCTTGAAGTTTCAACCTAAAATCTAGAGTTTTCATGGTGGAATTAGGGATTAGGGTAGAAACTAGGAATTTCGGAAATTTGGGGATTTAGACCTCAATTTGAGGTCGAATTCCAAAACCAATTATATATTCGGGCTCGGGGATGAATGGGTAAAAGAATTTTGGTCCGAACCTCGGATTTTGACCAAGCGGGCCCGGGGTCAATTTTTTGACTTTTTGGAGGAAAATTTGAGAAATTTAATTTATGCAATATAATTGATTCCTTTAGCAATATTTGATATTATTGAGTCAATTTTGAATAGATACGAGTGGTTTGGAGGTGAATTCCAAAGGAAAAGCTGTGATTAAGAATTTAGTGGCCTTCGGAGCAAGGTAAGTGTTGTGTCTAACCCTGACTTGAGGGAATTAGGAACCTTAGATTATTTGCTATGTGAAATTCATGTGAGCGGCGTATATGTGAGGTGACGAGTATTTATGCGCTGCCAATTTACTTGTTTTCCATGTTTCTCTATTTTTCTTATATTGTCTTATTCCTATGCCAAATTGCTACGTGTTATACTGGTGCTGTTAATATTATCGTTCTTATCATGTTTACGGAATTTTCTAGTGATAATTGAGTTTTTATTTCAAATTTGAGATTTATATTATGGAACCAAATGTTGAAGTAAGATTTGTACTTGTTATTCTATCTCTCTGTTGTTATTCATGCATTGCATTATGGTAAGGGAGAGTGTCAATGCACGAAGGGTGATGCTGTGCCATATTATGAGTGTTAATACATGCCGTGCCAAATTGTGAGTGTTAATGCACGAAGGGTGATGCCGTGCCATATTGTGAGTGTTAATGCACGAAGGGTGATGTCGTGCCATATTGTGAGTGTTAATGCACGAAGGGTGATGCCGTGCCATGAGATAAGAGTAAAAGCACGAAGGGTGATGCAGTGCCGTTTCTATTAATTTTATGGTGAGATTGAGAGTAAAAGCACGAAGGGTAATGCCGTGCATTTTTCTTTACTATATTCATTCTTGTTGATTCATGGTATATTGACTGCTCCGGTGATCATTCTGTTGTAGTTCTTTATCTGTATTCCCCTTAGTATGTCTCCCCTCCCAACATTTTCTGTTTAGTTCTTCATTCCTGTTATTTGTGTATACACTGTTAAATTGTACAGGTTGATTGTAGGTGCCTTGCCTTAGCCTCGTCACTATTTCGTCGAGGTTAGGCTCGACACTTATCAGTACAATTAACATCGTTTGTAGAGACGAAATATTCTGCGTACAAAAATTGTATTCTGCTCTCAAATTATAAAATTGCTTACTCTCTTTTTTATTTTTAATCTTGTTTTAGTCATTGTTGTCGGAGAAGCTAAACACTTAGCCAGGCTTGAATTTCCTCTAATTCCATTTCATAATCTTACTTTTGTTCTTAGTTATTTACTATTTTTGGGTCAAATCGATTCGCTTGTCCATAAACCATGTTATAAATTCAACTGTACTATTTTGCGGGTAAAAAGTATTCTTGTATAAATAGGTATATTAAATGACATGGCAAATTATTTTAGTGAGAGAGTGTGAGTAGTGACCTTTTGAGATATATAAGCAAACATGAGTGATTTTATTGTCCTAAAAAAAGTGACTTTCTTGAGTAATTTACATAACAAGAATGACTATTCATGGAATTGACTCTTATTCTTAAGATGATTGTGGATGCATGTTTCTGTGATGACCCAAAAGGTTATCTTATGTTTTAGAACTCGAATCTTCTCTCTTAAGCCTTAAAAATCTTATTTTTACCCTTCTCGATTTACGTGCGCAGTCTGGGCAGGTTTTCAAAAAGTTTTTAGGTTGAAAATAAGAATTTATGCCTTAAAAATTGATTTTTATTGATTTCGGTCAATATTTTTAGTAAACGGGCCCGGATCCGTACTTTGACGGTCCCGGTAGGTCTGTATCGAATTATGGGACCAGGGCGTATGCCCGGAATCGAATTTGGAGGTCCCTAACTTGAGTTATGAATCTTTGATAAAAATTAAAAGTTTGGAAATTATTTATTTTTAAGAATTGATTAATATTTGGCATTGTTAGTATCGGGTCCGTATTTTGGTTCCGGATCCCGGTACAAGTTCATTATGATATTTAAGACACGTCTGTGAAATTTGGTGAGAAACGGAGTTGATTTGACGTGATTCGGACGTCCAGTTGAGAAAATAGAAATTTTAAAGTGTTCTTGAGAATTTCATTTGAATTGGTGCTAAATTTAGAGTTCTAGGTGTTATTTTGGCGATTTGATCGCACGAGCAGGTCCGTATGATATTTTTAGACTTGTGTGCATATTTGGTTTGGAGCCCCGAGGGCTCGGGTGAGTTTCGGATAGGCCACGGGATGTTTTGGACTTTGGAAATCTGTTTTTTCTGCAGAATCTGTGTTCTGGCATGTCCTTCTTCACGTTCGTGAAGGCACTCTCGCAAACGCGAAGAGTAAACTGGGCAGCTGAGGATTTTTTCTTCGCGAACGCGAAGCGATGGGGGCGTTACCCTTCGCGAACGCGACAAGCCCATCGCGAACGCGTAGTGTTAGGCATTGGGGAGGGGGAGTCAGTCGTTCCTTCATAGCGAACGCGAACAATGCCTCGTGAACGCGAAGGCCAGGGGAGAGTAACCATCGCGAATGCGAGCTGGGTCTCGCGAACGCGAAGGCTTGGCAGCCAGTACCCTTCGCGAACGCGACAGTGCTCTCGCGAACGCGATGAACATTGTCGCCCAGCACTTAACAGAATCCAAAAATGGGATTTTAGCCAAAAATTTATTTTTCTCAAAAACCAAACGGTGAGAGGCGATTTTTCAAGAGCCATTTCTTTCCCAAATTGTTGGTAAGTGATTTTAAACCATTTTCTTTCAATTACCCATTATATTTCTTGAAGTTTCAACCTAAAATCTAGAGTTTTCATGGTGGAATTAGGGATTAGGGTAGAAACTAGGAATTTCGAAAATTTGGGGATTTAGACCTCAATTTGAGGTCGAATTCCAAAATCAATTATATATTCGGGCTCGGGGATGAATGGGTAAAAGGATTTTGGTCCGAACCTCGGATTTTGACCAAGCGGGTCCGGGGTCGATTTTTTGACTTTTTGGAGGAAAATTTGAGAAATTTAATTTATGCAATATAATTGATTCCTTTAGCAATATTTGATATTATTGAGTCAATTTTGAATAGATACGAGTGGTTTGAGGTGAATTCCAAAGAAAAAGCTGTGATTAAGAATTAAGTGGCCTTCGGAGCAAGGTAAGTGTTGTGTCTAACCCTGACTTGAGGGAATTAGGAACCTTAGATTATTTGCTATGTGAAATTCATGTGAGCGGCGTATATGTGAGGTGACGAGTATTTATGCGCTGCCAATTTACTTGTTTTCCATGTTTCTCTATTTTTCTTTTATTGTCTTATTCCTATGCCAAATTGCTACGTGTTATACTGGTGCTGTTCAAATTATCGTTCTTATCATGTTTACGAAATTTTCTGGTGATAATTGAGTTTTAATTTCAAAGTTGAGATTGATATTATGGAACCAAATGTTGAAGTAAGATTTGTACTTGTTATTCTATCTCTCTGTTGTTATTCATGCATTGCATTATGGTAAGGGAGAGTGTCAATGCACGAAGGGTGATGTTGTGCCATATTATGAGTGTTAATGCATGCCGTGCCAAATTGTGAGTGTTAATGCACGAAGGGTGATGCCGTGCCATATTGTGAGTGTTAATGCACGAAGGGTGATGTCGTGCCATATTGTGAGTGTTAATGCACGAAGGGTGATGCCGTGCCATGATATGAGAGTAAAAGCACGAAGGGTGATGCCATGCCGTTTCTATTAATTTTATGGTGAGATTGAGAGTAAAAGCACGAAGGGTAATGCCGTGCATTTTTCTTTACTGTATTCATTCTTGTTGATTCATGGCATACTGACTGCTCCGGTGATCATTCTGTTGTAGTTCTTTATCTGTATTCCCCTTAGTATGTCTCCCCTCCCAACATTTTTTGTTTAGTTCTTCATTCCTGTTATTTGCGTATACACTGTTAAATTGTACAGGTTGATTGTAGGTGCCTTGCCTTAGCCTCGTCACTACTTCATCGAGGTTAGGCTCGACACTTACCAGTACAATTAGCATCGTTTGTAGAGACGAAATATTCTGCATACAAAAATTGTATTCTGCTCTCAAATTATAAAATTGCTTACTCTCTTTTTTATTTTTAATCTTGTTTTAGTCATTGTTGTCGGAGAAGCTAAACACTTTGCCAGGCTTGAATTTCCTCTAATTCCATTTCATAATCTTACTTTTGTTTTTAGTTATTTACTATTTTTGGGTCAAATCGATTCGCTTGTCCATAAACCATGTTATAAATTCAATTGTACTATTTTGCGGGTAAAAAGTATTCTTGTATAAATAGGTATATTAAATGACATGGCAAATTATTTTAGTGAGAGAGAGTGAGTAGTGACCTTTTGAGATATATAGGCAAACATGAGTGATTTTATTGTCCTAAAAAAAGTGACTTTCTTGAGTAATTTACATAACAAGAATGACTATTCAGGGAATTGACTCTTATTCTTAAGATGATTGTGGATGCATGTTTCTGTGATGACCCAAAAGGTCATCTTATGTTTTAGAACTCGAATTTTCGCTCTTAAGCCTTAAAAATCTCATTTTTACCCTTCTCGATTTGCGTGCGCAGTCCGGGCAGGTTTTAGAAAAGTTTTTAGGTTGAAAATAAGAATTTATGCCTTAAAAGTTAATTTTTGTTGACTTCGATCAATATTTTTGGTAAACGGGCCCGGATCCGTACTTTGACGGTCCCGGCAGGTCCGTATCGAATTATGGGACCTGGGCGTATGCCCGGAATCGAATTTGGAGGTCCCTAGCTTGAGTTATGAATCTTTGATGAAAATTAAAAGTTTGGAAATTATTTATTTTTAAGAATTGATTGATATTTGGCATTGTTAATATCGGGTCCGTATTTTAGTTTCGGATCGCGGTACAGGTTCATTATGATATTTAAGACATGTCTGTGAAATTTGGTGAGAAACGAAGTTGATTTGACGTGATTCGGACGTCTAGTTGAGAAAATAGAAATTTTAAAGTGTTCTTGAGAATTTCATTTGAATTGGTGCTAAATTTAGAGTTCTAGGTGTTATTTTGGCGATTTGATCGCACGAGCAGGTCCGTATGATATTTTTAGACTTGTGTGCATATTTGGTTTGGAGCCCCGAGGGCTCGGGTGAGTTTCGGATAGGCCACGGGATGTTTTGGACTTTGGAAATCTATTTTTTCTGCAGAATCTGTGTTCTGGCATGTCCTTCTTCGCGTTCGTGAAGGCACTCTCGCAAACGCGAAGAGTAAACTGGGCAGCTGAGGATTTCTTCTTTGCGAATGCGAAGGCTTGGTCGCGAACGCGAAGCGATGGGGGCGTTACCCTTCGCGAACGCGACAAGCCCATCGCGAACGCGTAGTGTTAGGCATTGGGGAGGGGGAGTCAGTCGTTCCTTCATAGCAAACGCGAACAATGCCTCGTGAACGCGAAGGCCAGGGGAGAGTAACCATCGCGAACGCGAGCTGGGTCTCGCGAACGCGAAGGCTTGGCAGCCAGTACCCTTCGCGAACGCGACAGTTCTCTCACGAACGCGATGAACATTGTCGCCCAGCACTTAACAGAATCCAAAAATGGGATTTTAGCCAAAAATTTATTTTTCTCAAAAACCAAACGGTGAGAGGTAATTTTTCAAGAGCCATTTCTTTCCCAAATTGTTGGTAAGTGATTTTAAACCATTTTCTTTCAATTACCCATTATATTTCTTGAAGTTTCAACCTAAAATCTAGAGTTTTCATGGTGGAATTAGGGATTAGGGTAGAAACTAGGAATTTCGGAAATTTGGGGATTTAAACCTCAATTTGAGGTCGGATTCCAAAACCAATTATATATTCCGGCTCGAGGATGAATAGGTAAAAGGATTTTGGTCCGAACCTCGGATTTTGATCAAGCGGGCCCGGGGTCGATTTTTTGACTTTTTGGAGGAAAATTTGAGAAATTTAATTTATGCAATATAATTGATTCCTTTAGCAATATTTGATATTATTGAGTCAATTTTGAATAGATACGAGTGGTTTGGAGGTGAATTCCAAAGGAAAAGTTGTGATTAAGAATTAAGTGGCCTTCGGAGCAAGGTAAGTGTTGTGTCTAACCCTGACTTGAGGGAATTAGGAACCTTAGATTATTTGCTATGTGAAATTCATGTGAGCGGCGTATATGTGAGGTGACGAGTATTTATGCGCTGCCAATTTACTTGTTTTCCATGTTTCTCTATTTTTCTTATATTGTCTTATTCCTATACCAAATTGCTACGTGTTATACTGGTGCTGTTCAAATTATCGTTCTTATCATGTTTACGGAATTTTCTGGTGATAATTGAGTTTTTATTTCAAAGTTGAGATTGATATTATGGAACCAAATGTTGAAGTAAGATTTGTACTTATTATTCTATCTTCCTGTTATTATTCATGCATTGCATTATGGTAAGGGAGAGTGTTAATGCACGAAGGGTGATGTTGTGCCATATTGTGAGTGTTAATGAACGACGGGTGATGCCGTGCCAAATTATGAGTGTTAATGCACGAAGGGTGATGCCGTGCCATATAATGAGTGTTAATGCACGAAGGGTGATGTCGTGCCATATTGTGAGTGTTAATGCACGAAGGGTGATGTCGTGCCATGATATGAGAGTAAAAGCACGAAGGGTGATGCCGTGCCGTTTCTATTAATTTTATGGTGAGATTGAGAGTAAAAGCATGAAGGGTAATGCCGTGCATTTTTCTTTACTGTATTCATTCTTGTTGATTCATGGTATATTGACTGCTCCGGTGATCATTCTGTTGTAGTTCTTTATCTGTATTCCCCTTAGTATGTCTCCCCTCCCAACATTTTCTGTTTAGTTCTTCATTCCTTTTATTTGCGTATACACTGTTAAATTGTACAGGTTGATTGTAGGTGTCTTGCCTTAGCCTCGTCACTACTTCGTCGAGGTTAGGCTCGACACTTACCAGTACATGGGGTCGGTTGTACTGATGCTGCACTCTGCACTACTTCACAGACCTTGAAGTCCTCGTCTATCTTTTTATGTCCTACTATTTTCTTTTATTTAGACAGTTGTATTTCTTTCAGACTATTACTTGTAGTAAATTTTAGAATGCTCGTGAATTGTGACTCCAGATCCGGGTGGTAGTAATTAATACAGTTTTATGATATTCCGCACTTATTATATTTCATCTTAGTTAATTATTATTAATTACTGAATGGAAATAAGGAATTGGTTTAATAATTCTCTAACGTTGATTTGCCTAGCAAGTGAAATGTTAGGCGCCATCACGATCCCGTCGGTAGAAAATTTCGGATCGTGACAGTTTCTCAATACCAATTTGGATTTAATTTTGTCGAGCTATGTTTCTGATGCAGAAACTCAGGTTTCGGATCATACAGTTGAAGTGATTTCTTGATACATAATATCCTCATAGATGTGTAGCTTGAAGATGACATTTTTCCTTTTACTTGTATCTATTTTTGCCTTTCTATCAATGTGTAATCTGCTTGAAACAATCAGAAGGAACGTCAAATAAAGTCCCAGCTAGTTGCCTGAACAATCCTCGTAAACTAGCAAGTTGCGAAATAGAATATTGATGGAGAGTGGAGACAACGACTAAGAAGAACTAAAACTCTTTCAATCTTAACTCGTTAAGCTAAACAGTTCTGTATGTAGCAGTAGGAAACACGAAAACATTATTCTTCTAGAAATTAGAGAATATGTAAATCGTGGTGTGCAGCCTCTAATATCCCCTAAATCCTAATTCCGTCATCCAGAATTTTAAATTAGTGGATTCAGAATCCCATTGTACTTAATTTCTTTGTAACAATAGGCATAGATTAATGTGTGTGTATTATAGATGTGTTTGGTACGATGAAAAATATATTCATAAAATGATTTTTCTAGAAAATTAGTCATTTCTTATGTTTGGTTGCAGAAAATATTGGGATTAAAAGATTGGTGAATGGGAAATGGAAGGAAGAAAGTGGAGGGAAAGTGGGCTCCCTTTTGTTTTGAAAAGAGCAAAGTGTCCCTCATTGGTGGTGGAAGAAAAAAGTGAATGTGCTTATATTGAGAAAACACTTCTCTTAGTGTTAAATAAGTTGTAAAGAAAGTAAGCCTCGCGCCGTCATCCTCGCTCGGCTTCGGATTGATAAATCTTTTTGGACAAATTTTTTTTTCAATTATTTAATTAATTAATTAAATTAATTAACATAACCCACGAACAGTGCCAGAAAATGGCTATAAATATGGCTCGATCCCATAATCTTTTCTTACGAAATTTTTTGATCTTCTTCTTCGGTCAAAGATTGATTGATTAATCTTTTTGAACAAAATTTCTTTCAATTATTTAATTAATTAATTAACATAATCCAGGAACAATGCCAGAAATTTTAGATTTGGTTAAAGATTGATTGATTAATCTTTTTGGACAAAATTTCTTTCAGTTATTTAATTAATTAATTAAATTAATTAACATAACCCAGGAACAATGCCAGAAAATGGCTATAAATATGGCTTGATCCCAGAATCTTTCTTTACGAAATTTTCTGATCTTCTTCTTCTTCTTCTGCACAAAATTTTCTAGTGTGTTCTACAACCATTGAGTGGTTCGCAGTTCATCAGAGTTTTTGGTACCAATATACTGGTGAGTTAAATCGTTTTATCCTGGGAGGATAATATTCAAGCACCTCGGGTACTTGAGGGGAATAATTTCCTTAAAGACACATTGTGCATTCAGTAGGCTCGATTTATTCCGAAATTATTTTCAGATATTATTTCAACATTCTGTTGCTGCTAATTTTCTGTTTCTATTTTCTGTTTCAGAAAGTTTACTGTTTCATTATTTATTATAGTAATACAGATTGGCTAACAATCTTAAGGAAATTATTTTTTTATATTATAATCTGTATTCTATTTTTGGAGATTAAAACCTTTGTGGTTTTCTACTCCTTTTGAATTTTTCTATTCTGATTTGAAGATATAAAAACTTCATTGGAGTATTAAAATTTAGAAACTATTTGAAGAACATAAAAACTTTATCGTTTTCTGTAAAACACTATATAAAAACTTCGGTTTTTATTTATTAAACATAATTTTTATCATTAATTATAGTACTGTTTACTATACTATTTTTTGCCATTAATTGAACTCTTCTGTTGTTGACAGTAAGAAATGCCAATTGATAATGGAAATCCTTCTGCGACTGTTGCGGCAACGACGATAGCCTCGTCAAGCCGAACTGATGTTCCACCGGCCGAGAAATCGGAAAAATTTTCTGGAGCCAACTTCAAAGGATGGTAGGAAAGGGTGTTTTTCTGGCTTACCACACTTGGTATGCAGAAGTTCATCAGTGAAGACCCTCTAGTGCCTGCCGTCGACATGCCGGACAATGAGAAGTTTATGATTATTGAGGCGTGGAAATAGACAGACTTTCTTTGCAAAGGCTACATCCTAAGTGCTTTAAATGATGACTTGTACAATTTCTACAATGCGATGAAAACTTCGAAAGGATTATGGGATGCACTTGAGAAGAAGTACAAGACTGAAGATGCATGCTTGAAAAAGTTTGTGGTTGCCAAGTTTCTAGACTATAAAATAATAGACAGCAAAACTGTTGGAACCCAAGTTCAAGAGCTTCAACTTATTTTTCACGACCTTATTGCTGAATGTATGGTAGTGAATGAAGCATTTCAAGTGGCTGCAATGATTAAAAAATTGCCTCCTTCGTGGAGAGATTTTAAAAACTATCTTAAGCACAAGCGCAAAGAAATGAAGTTGAAAGGTCTTGTGATTCGTCTCAAGATTGAGGAAGACAACAAAACAGTCGAGGAGAAGTCTCGTGGAAATTCAACGATTATGGGAGCTAATATCATTGAGGAGTCTGCTCCAAAAAGTAAGAAGAGGAAGAGGTCTTCTGAACAGACTAAGGAGCAGAACAAGAAGAAATTCAAGGGCAACTGCTACAATTGTGGAAAAGCTGGTCACAAAGCCCCTGATTGTCGTCTCCCGAAAAAGGATAAGAAAAAGGGACAAGCTAACATAGTGGAGAAAAATGATGACATTGATGATCTGTGCGCAATGCTTTCGGAATGCAACCTAGTTGGAAATCCGAAGGAGTGGTGGATTGACTCTGGAGCCACTCGACATGTTTGTGCTGTCAAAGAAGCATTTGCGACTTACTCTACTGCTGGTCCTGAAGAAGAGCTTTCTATGGGAAATACTGCAACAACCAAGATTGAGGGTTATGGGAAGATATCCCTGAAGATGACTTCCGGCAAGGTGTTAACGCTCAACAACGTTCTTCATGTTCCTACTATTAGGAAGAATTTAGTTTTAACTTCTTTACTTGTTAAGAATGGATTTAAATGTGTATTTGTATCTGACAAAGTTGTTGTAAGAAAGAATAAAATGTATGTTGGAAAGGGTTACCTCACAGAGAGCCTTTTCAAACTCAATGTAATGGTTGTTGACAGTATTAATAAAATTTCAGCTTCTTCTTATTTATTAGAGTCAAATGATTTATGACATATTCGTTTAGTACATGTCAATTATAAAATCTTGAGGAAGTTAATTAATTTAGAAGTATTACCTAAATTCGAGTGTAATAAATCAAAATGTCAAATATGTGTTGAATCTAAGTTTGTAAATGATCACCTCCAACTATGCCTTATAAAAAGGACTAAGCGGTCGTTGCAAATATAATCTGGTTTACAAGTCCGGAGTCGAATCCCACAGAGAACTAAGGCTTAGCTACAGATGTTCAATATTGCTAAGAAACACAAGTCCATATAATTTTCTAATTATAGAGATTATAATATTTATTTCTAACTAATTAACTAACAACTATTATAAACCAGTAAAATTATCAACTAACAAGAATGAAATTTGAGACAAGACTAAGGAGGTCTAAAATTATGATTTCCCCAATTGTTGGAATCCTTTCCGCTATGCCTTCTATAATTTTGCCTAAGTTTTCTCTACCAATCATGAGCGCTCTGAATGTCATAACTCTCTCCCAAGTAATTACCATAATTTATTAGACATATTCTCCCGAATTGCGCTAGCTGGCATTAAGTACAGCTCACTCGGATCGCACCAAGGTTTTGTTATCCCTAATCTCACCTTTAAACCCTTCATATTGATCCCCCATATACTTTAGGAGTGATGTTGTTCAACAACTACCTAATTATGCACTCTCTCCCGAGTAATACATACTAAATAGGTACAGTCGATTGAGAACTCTTCAACCAACTACAATATAAACGTAGTTGAACAAATAGAGAAATCCAACGGCTCAATTATATAAAACCATAACAAGAATTTATCCTACAAAAGGTTCTATCAAAACTCTAGATAACAAATTAGCTATTCATAATAGTATGCATAACTACAATACTATAATTCATAACCAATAATGGAAATAGGAAGAAGGAAGTGAAAAACTCGTAGAAGAATTCTCCGTCTTGCTCCTAGTGTGTTCTTGCTTCCTTAGATCGAATCTCCGGTATAATGTCGGTCTCTCGGTCTAAATATCTAATGTCGGTCTCTCTTTCTCAAAAATTGTGCTTTATGACTATTTATATGTGTAGGGAAAAGGCTTAGACGAAATAACCAAGTTCAAAATCAAGTAGGAGACAAAATAGGCTTTAAAAATCCGGAACATGCGTCGCCTCGCGCCAGACCATGCCTAGCCTGCTCAAACGCATGCTCCAGCTCGCCTCAGGCCTCGCCGCGCGAGCTCTAACGCGAGCAATGAGTCTAGCGTCGCCTGGAAGTCTGACTTTGATTTGATGCTTAACATTCCATTTCACGTTGTCCATCTTTTTCAACATTTCAATTCTTTCACGTTTTTGTCTTCCTTGTTTCTTTTTCAATACTTTAATCCATACATATCCACTAATCAAATAATCATAGTTCCATTCTTGTAGTGTATAAAATACACATAAAATCTCTACTTTGCTCTCAATTTTATCTTCGACGTACCTACACATAAAATAAACTCAATTAAGCACAAATATAGTATAGTTTAGCATTAAAACACCTAAATGTAAGGTAAATAATGTACTCAAATATGGAATTATAGCCAAATATCAATACCCCAGGCCTGGTCCTTCGTGAGGGTACCTCATACTTAGTTCCAACCATCTGGTTTGTTGTTGCATCCTTCCAATAGCTTTACTTTCCATGCTCCTAGAAAAATCAAAAAAACGACACTACAAATATAATACAATTAAAAAAATCAAAAAATAAAAGAAAGCAGTAAAGTTGGGTTGCCTCCCAATAAGCGCTTGATTTAACGTCGCGGCACGACGCGAATCACTTTCTGCCTCCACTTTGAACTTATGAATTGGACCCCAAGTTTTGATTCTGCTCTATGATCATGCTCCTGCGGTGGTGGAACGAATTTGACTGGCCCAATAAAACAATATAGTATTCTACACTTCTTGGCCTTTATATGAGGTGTGTAATTCCGACTTTCTGGCAAGAAGAATTTCAGAATGTAGGCACCTTGTTCCTCATTCCTTGACTCCTTAAGTGGCTCAGCTGACTCTACTTCTATATCATCATCCAATCACAATGTGGAAAAATACTTGGAGTGTGGACCAATGCGCTCAACTGCATGAACATTGGGACTGTCAACATCCTCAACACCAATGATACTAGAGTCAACCAAATATGTATTATCAATGTCCTTGGTTGACTCTAGTATATCTTTTATAACATCGGCATCCTCAAATTCGAGTTTGATTGATTGTTGGTGTTCTACTATGGACCCCTCTATTGGTACCTCGATTTTTACATCTAATGCATGCTCCTTTTGTCTACTATCCACAATATCAGCTTGTTGAGCATTAAATGCTTCAACTAATTGACTCACTTGTGCCTCCAGGTTATGAATAGTTGCATCTTGCCTTTGGATAGTATCACATAGCCTTTGTATTTGCAGTTGTTTCTCATTACTTTGTTCCATGAAATACTTTAACATATCTTTGATCACATTCAGGTCAGCTTCCCTAGGTTCTTTATTCCTATTAACTTTACCAAAAAAAATAGAACTATCATAGTAAGGGGTTGGGGGAGGATAAGAAATATAAGCACAACCATAAAAGTGACCATCTTGACCACCACACATATCACACATATTCTACACATAAGATTGAATTGGTGCACATAACTCGCTCTCGAAAATATTTTGATAATTTTTTCATGGGTGATTTCCTCCACAATATGCATAAGGATGATCAAAAGTAGAATTACCAACATCAAAACTCTCATAATTCCAAGATGCCATGTTTCTAAAATCAACAAGTAAAACAAAAATATAAAAAATCAAATACAAGAAAACAAAAATAAAAGTTCAAACTTGCAACCTAGCAATATGTACACCTACATTTACACCGTTAGTTCCCCGACAACAACGTCAAAATTTGATCACGTCCAATTATGCCTTATAAAAAGGACTAAGCGGTCGTTGCAAATATAATCTGGTTTACAAGTCCGGAGTCGAATCCTACAAAGAACTAAGGCTTAGCTACAGATGTTCAATATTGCTAAGAAACACAACACTACTATAAATAAGGTAAAAATCGACCAAAAAAACCGACCAATGTTGGTCGGTAATGGACAAAAACCGACCAAAACACGACCATTTACGTATGGACGGTATTTTTGTGGTCGGAAAGGTATACCGACTAAAGTTGGTTGGAAATTACCGACCAACTTTGGTCGGTCAATTAAATTCAAAAAAAAATATTGCAAAAAAACCCGACCAAAGTTGGTCGGATTTTTCCGACCAATGTTGGTCCGTATTTTAATTATGTAATAAAAAGATTCACCATCTGGGAATCAAATCGGGGTCTGTACTGTGGCATGATACTATTCTACCACTAGATCATTGGTACATTTTGTTTTAACACTGTCTTTTATTTGATTTATACTCTTTAATTATATTTTCGCACGAAAATAACCGATCAAAGTTGGTCGGTTTTATTAAAAAGTAAAATTACTGACCAAAGTTGGTCAATTTTTTTAAATGACCGGCCGAATTAACCGACCAATTTTGGTTGGTTTTTTTAATATTAATTTTTATTTATTTTAATTGAAAAACCGACCAAAGTTGGTCGGTTTCTTGAAAAATAATTTCGCGGGACTCAAAAATAGTTTCCTACATTTTTGCGCCAAAGAAAACTGACCAAAGTTGGTTGGTTTCGTAAAAAAAAATTAAAAAATAAAATATTTTGAAAAATCGACCAACTTTGGTCAATTTTTTGGTCGGTTTTTTGACCGACCAAAGTTGGTCAGTTTTTGCCGAATTTCTAGTAGTGCAAGTCCAAACAATTTTCTAATTATAGAGATTATAATATTTATTTCTAACTAATTAACTAACAACTATTATAAAGCAGTAAAATTATCAACTAACAAGGATGAAATTTGAGACAAGACTAAGGAGGTCTAGAGTTATGATTTTCCTAATTGTCAGAATCCTTCCCGCTATGCCTTCTATAATTTCGCCTAAGTTTTCTCTACCGATCATGAGCGCTCTGAGTGTCGTAACTCGCTCCCAAGTAATTACCACAATTTACTAGATATATTCTCCTGAATTACGCTAGCTAGCATTAAGTACGACTCACTCGGATTGCACCAATGTTTCGTTATCCCTAATACCACCTTTAAACCCTTCGTATCGATCCCTCATATACGTTAGGAGTGATATTGTTCAACTACTACCTAAATATGCACTCTCTCCCGAGTAATACATACTAAATAGGCACAGTCGATTGAGAGTTCTTCAACCAACCACAATATAAACGTAGTTGAATAAATAGAGAAATCTAACGGCTCAATTATATAAAACCATAATAAGAATTTATCCTACAAAAGGTTCTATAAAAACTCTAGATAACAAATTAGCTATTCATAATAGTATGCATAACTACAATACTAGAATTCATAACCAATAATGGAAATAGGAAGAAGGAAGTGAAAAACTCGTAGAAGAATTCTCCGCCTTGCTCCTAGTGTGTTCTTGCCTCCTTAGGTCGAATCTTCGGTCTAATGTCGATCTCTCAGTCTAAATATCTAATGTCGGCCTCTCTCTCTCTCAAAAATTGTGTTTTATGACTATTTATATGTATAGAGAAAAGGCTTAGACGAAATAACCAAGTCCAAAACTATGTAGGAGACAAAATTGGCTTTAAAAATCCGGAACACGCGTCACCTCACGCTAGACCATGCCTAGCCTGCTCAAATGCACGCTCCTGCTCGCCTCAGGCCTCGCGGCGTGAGCTCTAACACGAGCAATGAGTCTCGCGTCGCCTAGAAGGCTGACTTTGATTTATTGGCTAACATTCCATTTCACGTTGTCTTTCTTTTTCAACCTTTCAATTCTTTCACGTTTTTGTCTTCCTTGTTTCTTTTTCAATACTTTAGTCCATACATATCCACTAATCAAATCATCATAATTCCATTCTTGTAGTGTATAAAATACACATAAAATCTCTTACTTTGCTCCCAATTTCATCTTCGACGTACCTACACATAAAATAAACTCAATTAAGGACAAATATAGTATAGTTTAGCATTAAAGCACCTAAATGTAAGGTAAATAATATACTCAAATATGGAATTATAGCCAAACATCAGTAAAACATCCTTACAAGTCTGTTAAAATAAATTCAAATCCTTTAGACTTAATTCATACTGACATTTGTAATATGAAGTCAACACCATCTCGAGGTGGAATAAAGTATTTTATAACTTTTATTGACGATTGTACTCGATATTGTTATGTTTATTTGCTTAATAGTAAGGATGAAGCAATTGAAGCATTTAAGCAATACAAGAATGAAGTGGAGAATCAATTGAATAAAAAGATCAAAATGATTAGAAGTGATAGGGGTGGAGAATATGAATCTCCGTTTGCAGAAATATGTTCGGAATATGGAATTATCCATCAAACTACTGCACCTTACACACCTCAATCCAATGGAATTGCGGAAAGGAAAAATCGGACATTAAAGGTGTCATACCTCTTTTTCCCCACGCAATGCTATTGCGGGGTTGAGTTATCCTTACAGCTAACCGAATACTCAATAGAGTACCCCACAGCAAAACACAATCTATTCCATATGAAAAATGGAAATGAAGAAAACCTAACTTGAAATATTTCAAAGTGTGGGGGTGTTTAACAAAGGTACAAGTACCTTTACCCAAAAAGGGTAAAAATTAGAACAAAAACTGTGGATTGCATTTTCATTGGATATGCTACAAACAGTATAGCATGTCCGTTTTTGGTTCATAAATATGATAATCCCGAAATTCATGTTAATACGATAATTGAATCAGATAATGCTGAATTCTTTGAAAGCATCTATCCATATAAAACTGAATGTGAGTCGTTAAGTGAAAGACCTAAATGACCACGGGAAGAACCAAAGGAAAATACTCCAAGTAATGAAGATCCAAGGTGTAGTAAACATCAAAGAACATCTACTTCCTTTGGACCAGATTTTGTGACATTCTTGCTTGAAAATGAGCCTCAAATGTTCAAAGCAGCTATGTCATCTTCTGATTCAGCATTTTAGAAAGAGGTAGTCAATAGTGAGATTCAATCAATTTTGGATAACCATATATGTGAATTGGTTTATCTTCCTCCAGAAAATAAGTTTTTAGGTTCGAAATGGATCTTTAAACAGAAAATGAAAGTTGATGGTACTATTGACAAATATAAGACAACACTTGTTATCAAAGGTTATAGACAAAAGTAAGACCTTGATTACTTTGACACTTACTCGCCAGTAAAGAGGATAACATCTATTAGGGTGTTAGTGACACTGGTGGGCGTGCATGGTCTTGAAATCCATCAAATGGATGTTAAAACAACTTTATTAAATGGAGAATTGAAGGATGAGATTTACATGGAACAACCTGAGGGTTTTGTGATTCCGGGTAAAGAAAAATAAATGTGCAAACTGGTTAAGTCGCTTTATGGACTTAAACAAGCACCCAAACAATGGCATTCCAAATTTGACCAAACAATGCTGGCAAGTGGGTTTTAAATCAACGAGTGTGACAAATATGTTTATATTAAAAACACTCCAAGTCACGAAGTCATTGTTTGTTTATATGTTGATGACATGTTGATAATGAGCAAAAATATGGCAGATATAAATGCTACTAAGCGCATGTTGGCTAGCAAATTTAAAATGAAAAACTTAGGAGTTGCTGATGTGATCTTAGGAATCAGAATTCACAAGACTCCACAAGGTCTAGCATTATCACAGTCTCACTGCATTGAAAAAGTACTTGACAAGTTCAAGTATTTGGATTTCAAGATTGTCAAGACTCCAATTGACGTGAGTTATGTACTCCAAAAGAATGAAGGTAAATGTGACTCACAACTGGACTATGCAAGAGTATTGGGAAGTTTGATGTATATCATAAATTGTATGGGACCAGATATAGCATGTGCTATTAGCAAACTGAGTCGGTTTACAAGTAATCCCAATCAAATACATTGGATGGCAATGAAACGAGTTTTGGGGTATCTGAAACATACCCAAAATTATGATTTGCATTATAACAAATATCCCTCCGTGATCGAGGGATATAGTGATGCAAATTGGATCACCGGATCATTTGAAGTTAAATCCACGAGTGGATATATTTTCACCATTGGGGGTGGAGCAATGTCTTGGAAATCATCCAAGCAAACGTGCATCGCCGCTCGTTCTACAATGGAATTTGAATTCATAGCTTTAGACAAGGCCGGTGAAGAAGCTGAATGGCTCCGGAATTTCTTGAAAGATATTTCATTTTGGCCCAAACCTTTGGCACCTATATGTATATATTGTGATAGTCAAGCGAAAATAGGCAAGGCAAGGAGCGTTATGTATAACGGAAGATCTCGTCACATTCGACGGAGACACAATACCGTTAGACAACTACTCTCTAGTAGTGTTATCACAATTGACTACGTAAAGTCAAGAGATAACGTGTCAGATCCACTTACAAAAGGCCTATCTAGAGAGGCAGTAGAAAGATCATCGAAGGAAATGTGGTTAAGGCCTAGAACAAGTCATCATAGTGGTAACTCTACCTAGAAGACTGGAGATCCCAAGAGCTAGGTTCAAAGAGATCAAACAAAGTTATGAATGACGGTTCAACATTGTCAAATAACTCATCCCATTCTCGTGATGAAGACAATGTTCAGAAATCAGGGTAAAATATTAAGGCTTTTTGATGAGTCAATAAAGCTTAAAGCTTTTTAATGATTTGCTAAGTCTGGCAGGAAATATTCAGATAGTGTGTCTATATGATTACACGATTAGAAATCACCTATGTGAGTGTGAAGTGTAAGCCGCTTCAAGGAAAATGAAAGTAAAGGCCCATTCTCTAAGCACTCATGAAACCAGGCGGTGTTCATAGCTAAAATGAACACAACCATGAGAACCATAGATGGTTAAGGGTTGATTGTGTGACTTATGTTATCTAGGTATACGACAAAGCTCGACGGTTCAAAGATATCAATTCTACCAATTGACCGAGTATATCCGATATAAGTTCACTACGAAAAGTTCAAAGGAAAACCTACTTATCCAGATGTAATTAATCCTTGCATGTAAATCACACACTCGTCCGTGCATTACTTTGTCTTATAGCCATTCCCCATTCATGTGGGGGATTGTTGGAATTAAAGATTGGTGAATGAGAAATGGAGGGAAGAAAGAGCTCCCTCTTGCTTTGAAAAGAGCAAAGTGTTTCTCATTGGTGGTGAAAAAAAGTGAATGTGTGTATATTGAGAAATCACTTCTCTTGGTGTTAAATGAGTTGGAAAGAAAGTAAGCCTCGCGCCGTCGTCGTCGCTCGCTCTGCTCGGTTTCGGCTTCGGCTTCGACTTCAGATTTGGTCAAAGATCGATAGATTGATTAATATTTTTGGACAATTTTTTTTAAAATTAATTAATTAATTAATTAAATTAATTAACATAACCCAGGACCCGCGACCCGACCAAGTCGAGTTCTTTCCCGGATTATTTAAATCTTTTTTTAATCTTTCCTTACGAAATTTTCTGATCTTCTTCTTCTTTTTCTGTACAAAATTTTCCAGTGTGTTCTACAACCATTGAGTGATTCGCAGTTCATCATAGTTTTTGGTACCAATACACTGGTGAGTTAAATCGTTCTATCTTGGGAGGATAATATTCCAACACCTCGGGTACTTGAGGGGAATAATTTTCTTAAGGACACACTGTGCATTTAGTGGGCTCGATTTATTCCGAAATTGCTAACATTCTGTTTCTGTTTTCTATTTCAGAAAGTTTACTGTTTCATTATTTATTAAAGTAATACAGATTGGCTAACAGAAAATTTCACTAAAAGAGAAAAATAAGGATATTCTCTATGAAAGTTTTTCCTTTCTTAAACTCAAACCAATTTTTTTTAATTGATTGTGGAGGGTTCTATTCATCAAACCACACCATATTTTTTGGTGGTCCAATATTTATGAGTTACTCTCGTTATAGGTCATTCTCTCTTTTTTCTCTTTCATTGTTAATGATCAACAAAGGAGCACTTACTAAAGGTGTGTTTGGTACGAAGGAAAATATTTTTCGCAAAATATTTTTTAATTTTTCCATGTTTGGTTGGTTTAAATATTTTGGAAAATATTTTCCTTATTTACTCATTTTCCTCCAATTGGAGGAAAATATTTTCCTTATCAAGAGAAGGGAAAATATTTTTCAAAACTCCTTCTCAACCTTCCCCACCCTCACTAACCCACCCCACACCCACCCACCTAAACCCACACCATACCTACCCACCCCACCCCCTCTCTTAGAAAAGGCTTTTATTTTTTAAAATTTCAGTTTTTTTTCGTCACCACCCACCCTACTACCCCCTCCCCGCAATTGTTTTTTTTACTTTTTCTTTTGGAAGTTTGCGCGTACCAAACACCGAAAAATGAAGAAGATTACTACTTATTTTCCAAGAAGGAAAATATTTTCCGTTATACCAAACACACCCTAAAACTAAAATTACCCACAGAGTTTTGACAAGTAAAATAGATTACTATATAAATATGACAAGTAAAATAGATTACTATGTAAATAATATGAATAAACACTTTAACTTGATGGTATGAAAAGTTGAAAAGAGTAGTAGGTTTCTCCAATTGGTGCTTGTAACTCAAAATAAAAACTCTGCGGTGATCGAATCGAAATACACTCAAAATCAAAGCCCTTCACTGCAAAAGTCATGCATAAAAACTCAAAAGCCTGGTCCCGGTCTAAATGTCTCATGGTTGACTAAGAACTTGAAAAATACACAGGAAATGAAGAAGAAAGTCGTACTGGTGACCGGCGCTTCCGGTTACCTAGGTGGACGGCTATGCAACCAGTTATTCAACGGCGGCCACCATGTTAAAGCCTTCGTCCGCCGTACGAGCGACCTTTCTTCTCTACCTCCGCCTATTGACGGCGGAAGCAGCGGCGGAACTCTAGAGCTTGTGTTCGGAGATGTTACAGATTATCAGTCACTCCTTCTGGCTTGCTCCGGTTGCCACGTCATATTTCACGCTGCCGCTTTAGTCGAGCCTTGGCTTCCGGATCCTTCTAGATTCAGCTCCGTGAGCACAAATTCCTAATGTGATTGGCGTGGAGGAAAATGTTTTTCGTAGATATTGTTTTATTTTTTAGAAAAATATATTTCAGTGTTTAGGTATAAAAGAAGGTGACATGTGGTATTTAGATCGGATTTAGGTTATTTACTCTGACAATCTAATGATTTTGTTACACCACTTGTGTAATTTAACCTGTTTTAGTAAGTTATTTACCATTTATTTTAGGTCACCTATCTATGATATTAAATAGAGTTATTTGCAATTTCTTTCAAGGGACCTAATTGAATAAGTATTTTTTACTGTGTAAGTTTAAAACTTAAACTTAGATAGATTTAAATGTATGTTATAAGAATAGTGTTTTATGATATTCCTGAGTATTAATTGATGATGGAATGATAGCCTATAAGAATAGTCTTTTTCTGATATTATTGTGTATATACTAAACGATGGTGGAATGGTTAGGTTTTTGTGATACTTTAGGTACTCCTACAGGTTTGACCATAATGTCTATTGAAGTTAGCGATGAGGAGGAACAGTTGGAAATAAGAAAATGACTTCCATTCATAATATTCTCTTTGGACAAACATGTTACAAACACTGATGATTTCATCTAAGAAAATATCTTTCACAAAACATACTAAGTATACTCTTTATTGCTACTTTTAAGTATCCATTATAGCTGCTTTTAGAATTTACAATGTTATTTCACTGCATCTATAGGTCAATGTTGGAGGGTTGAAGAATGTGTTGCAAGCTTCTAAAGAAACGGGAGCTATTGAGAAAATTGTGTACACGTCATCTTTTTTTGCCTTAGGATCAACTGACGGATATGTTGCTGATGAAACTCAGGTATGAGAGCTGATTAACTGTGTTGCTGATGTAAAATAAATAAATGTTTCTTTTTTAACAATGTAAGCTTTGGATGAGACGGTTCACGCAACATAGCAAGCAAAAGTCTTGTGTTTGCATTTCATCGTCACCTATAAACACTAATATTGGTCCAAGAAAAAGAACGAGGCCTGCACGTTCAGTAGGGAAGCTACATACAACAACAACTACAACAACTACAACATACCCAGTGAAATCACATAAGTGGGGTCTTAGGGAAGCTACATACCTATACCTATAATAATTAAATGTTCTCATCTTTTGACAATTTTAGCTTTTAGATTAGGCAGTTCACGTAAGTGGCGAATTTAATATGTCTAGATGTGCTCTTTTCATAAGAGTTTGACTAGATATTATTGAATACAGACTCATAGTGGAAAATCCTTCTGTACGGAGTATGAGAAATCGAAAGCTGTTGCTGATAAAGTTGCATTAGATGCTGCGTCTGAAGGAATGCGGATTGTGCCTGTTTATCCAGGAGTTATATATGGTCCTGGAAAGGTCACAGCTGGAAATGTCGTTGCGCGTATGGTAAATATTTCATCCTTCTTTCTCCCTTTCATTGATTCCACAAATCCACCCATATCTCCTCATTACTTCTTTTAGCGCTCATTTCACAATTAAAGTACTCTAAGAGGTAAAAGCTACACTGGCAATGTTTTTTTTTAGTTGATTAAAAACTTTTAATTGTTCCATCATTGCATGCAAAATGACTGCTTTACCCAAGACTAAAACGTGTTCAATGATGCCGAACTTCTCATTCTGTAAGAGGGGTGGTTTTTATTTAATTCAGTTTCCTCCTTTTCCCTAGAATTAGCAACTAATCATTTAAAATTCTTTTACCTATTTTGGTTGTAAGTGAAAGAAGGAAGATACAAAGTAGAAAATAGAAGTAAGTGGCTGGAAAGTAGCAGAAGGGTAGAAGAGGTGCATCATTAGACTTGTCTGGACTCTGCATGATTGGAGATGGGTGGAGGAAGAAGATGAAGAGGTATAGAAGGAAAATGAAAATGGAGAATCCTTTGGAGAAAAAGAAAAAAAAAACAAAAGTAAGGGGAAAGAGCAGAGAAGGAGAAAGGAGTAGGAAAAAGGAAGTTGTGAAGAAAAGATGAAGAGGAGAAATGAAGCATGAAGTTTGCCAATACGGCTCCGATAGAAAAGAAATTTGAGTAAGAAGGAAGAAGACTAGGAGAAGTGGTAAAAAAGGAGATAAACAGGAATTTTTTATTTGTAGGTGAATCAAATAAATTCTAACCGAAGGGAAAACTTCCTCAATGTGTAAATTTGAAGGGTATTAACCAACTGAAAAAGGTTAAAATTAAGTTGCAACAAACAAAAATTTTGAGGTCGATGCTCATCTTGCAATTGTAGCATCTAGCAATTTTACTAATTAGATGCTGTAATATTATTTGTCAAACATATGAAATTTGTGTGATATCGAGTTGTCGGATATTTCTTTGTCAGATAATTGAACGCTTTAATGGGCGTTTACCTGGTTACATTGGCCAAGCAAATGACAGGTTTTCTTTTAGCCATGTTGATGATGTGGTTGACGGGCATATTGCAGCTATGGACAAAGGCAAACCAGGTGAAAGATATCTTCTTACTGGGGAGAATGCATCTTTTAAGGAAGTTTTTGACATAGCTGCCATGATCACTCGGACAAAGAAGCCTTTGTTTGGCATTCCCCTACTTATTATTGAAGCTTACGGCTGGATATCAGTTCTTTTCTCCAAATTAACCGGAAAGCTTCCTCTAATCAGTCCTCCGGTAAGAAACAGATTGCTACTTAAAGTTTTTAGTTATACTGGTTTTTCTTAGTGGAGTATATCTTAAGTTGTTTGAGAATCGATACCCAACAGTCAGCAAAAGAGAGAATTGGTTTAATGCAGCAATATCACAATGACAGATACATAGGGCTTAGCTTTCCCTTCAAGGTACTTGCCAAATTAATTCTTGAAGATCAACTTCGAATGGCTGCATTGCTACTTGTCTCCACTTTACCTGCTTAAATTGCTGCAGATCTGTTACTCTGACGTGGATAGCAGTGCGTTCGCATTTGGCTCTATTTGTGACACATTGTTTCTTAGCATATCTAGTAGACCTTTTTCATTGTTGTAACTTATAGTTCGGGATAATTACTTATCAAAAAATGTATAGGACTAATATTATGTATCTAATTTATATGTATGACCACCATCCTTATGTTGCTTATTTCCCAAACGAAACCTCAACTTCTGGACTCTGCATTTGCATAACTAGGGCAGTATGTGTGCCTCTTTGCTCGGTCTTCTTTCTTTGAAAACATTTGCTACTTAACAAGCTGCTAAAAGATTTAGTATTTGCTGCAAAAACAAAAGTAGACAATGATATCAGCACATAAGCAGGCCTAATGTTTTCACCCATCAAAAAATCAGATGATGACATTGAAGGGATTTTACATGTTCCGTGCATTGTGGTTTGGCTGATCTAGATTCCATTTCTTTTTTAATAAGTCATTAGCTTGCATTGGACCTTAATTCTTATTACCTCTTTATATGTCATCTTGAACAGACTGTTTCCGTGCTTAGACATCAGTGGGTTTACTCTTGTGATAAGGCGAAGGCACAACTGGATTACCACCCTAGAAGTTTGAAAGAAGGTTTGTCTGAGGTGCTTCCCTGGTTGAAGAGCTTGGGATTGATTAAATACTGACATGTAATATTTTGTGAAGAAAGTCTAGTGTTTCATTATGTGTACATTATCCTTAAGATGACTGTGAATACACGTTACTCAATACCCAGTTTTAATTTCATTTTGTCGAGCTATTGTTCTGATGCTAAAATTCAGGTTTGGGGCCTTATAGATGAAGTGATTTCTTGAAAATTTCACCTAAATTGCCACACAAATGAAAGAACATAGACAATCACTCTTCATTTTAGTTACAGCTAATTTACAAATGAACCTCTTTTGCAGACAAACTTCACTTGATTTGAGTATGCAGTTCTGCTTAGTATTATTTGGTTGAAGTTTGAAATAAATGAGTATTTGAATTTGAAGTTGAAAAGCAGTATTTGGAAGTACAACGTCCCTTGTGATATTTCTGTTCTCTCCTTGCAAGAGTGAATGGCTGGTCCATTCTAAAATTTCATTACAAGGAACGCTCTGAAGTACTTAAAATTTGATGATTCTTGCTACATATAGTCTTAATACTTATGATTTGAAACTTTCTCGATATATATGTGGACTAGTTGAAGTATTATACTTTTGTCCTTTCTTTTTAGGTTTATGTTACAGGGGAAAACAATTTGCAAAGAGGGTGACAGTACTGATTACTGAAGCCTCCACAAATAAGGGTTATTAGTTATACAGGGTTCAAGCAATGGAGCCTTCATGTTCAGGTTGGAGGACTAAATTGCTCAAATAAACTATTTTTGGCTTAACTATACATGCTTAAAAACAGCTTGACTTAGAACTTTAACGTATTCTGACCTATACCCTAGCAAACAGTTTCACATTTAGTAGTACTAGTAGTAGTACATAAATTTGACATGTATATTTGTGTTGTACTTGTTTTGGTTTAATCGTCCGGTATTCGGAACCAACAGGCCCGACTAATATGAATTCTCGCTGGATAAGTCCATTAAGGGGGTGCACTAAAGGTTTTCTATTTTCTCAAATCCGAACCTCTAATTATTGAGGGATTTTAGTCATCCCAACAAACCTCTCAGCGGTTATAAGTTCGCACTGCTTTTGTTATTCGAGAGATAAAATCCTTACAAGAAATTTTACATGTTTGGTGATAGATTCCGGCATATGGATTATGACATCTTCTGGAAAGAAGCCATTCTGGGACTTCAAGAACATAAATTTAGTCCCTGCGCCTCTTTAGTCCTTATATTAGACTTATAAACTTCTAAAACAAACCCCTTAAATTTTAAAAAATTGTCAATTGTGTGGGTAGTAAAAATGAACTTCTGTAAGTTGCTCTCCGGCATCAGGTATAATGGCCATCCCCAAGAAAGTTTTTCGGGTAGAGTTGAAGCTAGAATTAAGGTGAGGAGGACTCATGTATTACAGAATAGTTTAGCAAACTTATTATTGATTTTTTTTTTTATTTCTTCACTAATATTTCATCTTCTGAAAAATGAATCTTCAATCTGTTAATCATGCTAATGATATAAAAAAGAGTCGGGTTAGAGTCTGACATCACAAAGAAATGGTATTTTTGCGTGACAATTTCCAGGGAGAAATTCAAAAATAGCCAGATTTACAAGTGGTAATTGAAAAATAGCTACAGTTTCAAAAGTAATCGAAATTTAGCCACTTTTCATGTAAAGATAAATCTAAACGAAAATACTGTTCAAAATCCGGAAAATATTCCAACATAATATACTGGAGTTCCAGTATAATATACCGGTCCAACATAATAACTGGAAGTTCATACACAGGTGCACCAATCTCCAGTATATTATGCTGGACCGATATGTGTTGCAGCAAAATAGTGGCTATTTTTTAATGACTTTGCAAACACTGACTATTTTTGAATTACAGTTCGAAAATTGGCTAGCCCGCGCTATTTTTACCATTATCTATGAACAATGCTTGTAAAGTAGCAAATTGTGCAATAGAGTATTGATGAGCCAAAGTCCAAGAAGAGTTAAAAATTGTGGTGTGCAGCCCGCTAACATTGGCGATTAATGTGTGTATATATCATCATATTATACTGGTATCTATGAACGCACGTTACACGTTAATAATAACACGTGATAATTTAAATATTTATTTATATGAAGGAACAACAAAATTAATGAGAAATTTTATGCATAATAATACAACAATCATCTTAATGCCGAAAAATACTATTAGATTGCATAATACGTGAATTCAAAATAAAAGGACATCATCAGAACTTACACAAATGGTCAATCTTGTCATGTTAATTAGATAATTATGTATTATAATTTAAAAGTATTTAATGTGATGGTATCTTACCGAACACTTCTTTGTAGATATTATTTTTTTGTGTATTCTAATGCTTTGGTCGCTCTGTCATAACCAGAACTCTTGTTGTGGATATTGATATCCCTCTTGAAAGTGCAATATATATAATTATTCATGCAAGAAAATATATTGTTATAAATATAGTCAAATATTTAGAATGTTTGTCTTTTTGCTTTATTTATTATATAACTATAAAATATAAACATACTGAAAATTATTTTTCCACAAAGTTAAAAAGATATTATTTAGTTTCGGAAGATGAAAGTTGAATTCGGGGATAAACATATACTTGAAAGCACATTTACCAGTATCATAATTTTTGTATGTATGACGTTATTGTCAAAACTTCTATATACTATCTGTGTACTATTACATAAGCTATTCGAGGGATCTCAGTTTTTTAGTAGCATGACAGACATATTTTTCTTCAAAATAAACCTATATGAAATGCAAGATCAATTTTAACATAGTCTATTATATATACGATAACACTAACATATGTAAGAAATAATGAACTTGACAACAAACTTGTATGGTAGAAGGTCATTTGGTATTAAAGTATTCTTCTTAGTAGTAATTATTGGTATCATCTTCTGCTGAGTCAAAAACTGAAAAATATTTTATTTTTACCATAAAACTTAGCAATCAACATTTTATTTAGTCGATCAACATATTCATTTATGCTAGCTAAGACAACTCTTTAATTTCTATTATGTAATTTACACAAATTGCGTTTTAATCTAATGATGGAAATATTTTCCTTATTAAATGTACTACTATTACCATTTGGCTTGATAGCTACGCGTTCTCGAAGAACCATATTATCTTTTATTGGATGCTCTTCTTCGTTTCCGACACGAAGAAAGAAGTCACTGAATGCTGGACCTGTTCTTACTTTTATATTTTTTGTCATTTCAATCTTTTTCATTTGAGGCCATAAGTATATTTTTGGCAAGCTAGTTTTTACAGTCTCTGCTTTCATCGATTTTGGAACTACTGATAGTACTTGACGGAAATCACCTCCAAACCAATTACTTTTCCACCAAACGGTTTATTGATATCTAATATATCTCTAAAACTCTGAGCAATTGTTTCGATCCTTTGACTCTTAGCCATAAGCGCTTCATCCCATATTATAAATTTTGCTTTCCTTGTAAATTTAGCACCATTGCTCTGCTTTGATATATTTGTGATGGTTATTTCAGTTGTTTGAAAAGGTATATCATATCTAAAGTGAATTGTACGATCTCATAATAAAATCATTGCTAATACACCACTTATTATTTGTCACGGCCCAAAATTCAACCCGTCATGATGGCACCTAACCCAACCCGCCAGGTAAGACAAATAATAATAAAACACAATATAGTGATAATGATAAGAGTCAAAAATAAAATAGCTGAATTTTTATACGACTTCCCAAGGATAGTATAAGTAATGAGCCACTAAGACTTAGATGTTTATAAAACTAAATTGAAATAATTACAACATCTGTTTGAAATGTAAGTGAATAGAATCTGAATCTAAAGCTACCAAGGACAAGTGATAGCCAAAACTGAAACGCATGTACATCTTCAATGCCAGCTCATGCCGTACACAGCAACATCAAATTCAAGATATGCACGTAAGGTGCAGAAGTGCAGTATGAGTACAATCGATCCCATGTACTCAATAAGTATCCTAACTAACATCGGCGAGGTAAAAGATGCAATAACTATAGATGATACTCACTAACACCTGTGCAGTTCATAATTTCAACAAGTATAAAATAAATATATGATCAAATCAGGAAATCTCAGGTAAAACCACTTTGATACTCACAAATTCTTTGTTTTAAAGTATTATGCACAGTCAACAATCCAGCATAGAAGAAAGATATGCAAGTAAATAAGGTAAACAGGCAAGGAAATTGCAATTAAAGATTAAATGCCATAACCAAATATCAGTCCGTTGCGGTGCGCAACCCAATCCAAATATAATAACCAGCTCTCCCAGAGTTCACATCAATACATCAATCAGAAATTCATCGATTTCTCACAATCCACGTGTACACTATCAAGAGAGAAACATGAGGGGGTGACCCTAGGGGATGGATCCGTATCCACACGTTGGACGGAAAACTCACGTGCTACACGGACAACTCACATGCTAATAATATCAACCGCACAGACAACTCACGTGCTATAATATCAATATCTGGATTCGCACAGACAACTAACGTGCTGCACGGATAACTCACGTGCTAATAATATCAATATTTGGATCCTCACTGACAACTCTCATGCTGCACGGATAACTCATGTGCTAATAATATCAATATCTGGATCCGCAATGACAACTCTCGTGCTGCACAGACAACTCACATACTAATAATACAAATCCGTCTGGCGTGGTCACATGCACAATATTATAATCCCGACATGGTCATATGCATAACAACACAATCCGTCTGGCATGGTCACAGGCACCCAGTCCAAATCATATCACACAGAAGCAAGAATACAAGAACATATGTAAAATGATGGATAAATATCAGATTTCATGCTCCTGGAATGGTATAATAACTTGCTAAAGTGTAGGCATGTGCAATGTGTGCTATCATAGCTCAAACCGAAAATTCATCACAGAAATAATAATTATCAAGTTTATTAAGGGAATTAGCATCTTCGTAACCTCAAGTATGGCTCAAATAGTTCACAACAATGGTACAAATATGAGAAACATTATATCTTTAAGCTTAACAGTTAAATCTAGGCATATCATAACCTAAGCACTATCCCGAGCATGAATAAATACCCCGACGCTCGCACATGGGCTCAAACCCCACACATATACGCACCCATAGCACGTAGCTATCACAAATAATTCAGGCAACTAGTGCCTCATCCAAGTTTAGATAAGATACTTACCTCAAACAAGTCAAATTAAATACTGAGCAAGTGAAACAATACTCTAGAAATGCCATCCTGCGTGTACCGACCTCCGAACGGCTCGAAACTAGCCAAAAGTAACTCAAGAACATCAAATAATGCTGAAGGAACAAACTCAATCGATAAAGGTTGAATCTTTAAATCAAAGCCCAAAGTCAACCAAAAAGTCTAACCTGGGCCCGTACCTCGAAACCCGACAAAACTCACAAAATTCGACAACCCATTCAATTACGAGTCCAACCATACTAATTTTATCCAATTTCGACTCTGAATCGATGTTCAAAACTCAATTATTCACTTTAGAAAAGTTTTAGATAAAACCCCCAGTTCGAATCAAAATATGGATTAATTCAAAAATGAACTTCTGTGATCATATTAAAATACAAATATTGTAGTTAGATACTGAACCCTATGAAAAGACGAGAAGAATGCCGCAAAATTACCTCAATTGGAGCTCTAGATCTCAAGATATGCTCAAAATACTAAAAGAAAGATGTCTGATTATTTTATACACAAGGATTTTTGCTTTTGCGACAAAAACTCTGCACCTGCGCATTTTCAGCTGTCATTTCCGCTTTTGCGGACCATTTTTCGCACCTGCGGGGTCGCACCCGTTTTCTTCACTAAAATAAGCATCACTCCCTCATACGATGTCCAAATTCGGCGATTCTTTTTGCTATGGATCCGTAATTACGATACGGATCTAATGCTTCAATCAAAACAGAATTGGAGCTCATTTTATTAATGTGGTACCATTTATGCTTGAAGAAACGACGTCGAAATATCAAAAACGAGCGCAACACAACCCAAACCTATTCGAAACTCACCCGGGCCCCTCAGGACCCCGTCCGAATATACCAACAAGTCCCATATCATAACAAGGATTTACTCGAGGCCTCACATCACGCATAAGAATATCAAAATCACGAATCGCACCTCAAATCGAACTTAATGAACTTTCAACTTCCAAAACTCGTGCTGAACCATATCAAATCAACTCGGAATGATCTCAAATTTTTCACACAAGTCCCAAATGACATAACGAAGCTATTTCAATTCCCGAAAACCATAATCCGAACCCGATATTATCAAATTCAAATCCTGATCAAACTTATGAACATTCCAAACCTTCAAATTTTCAACTTTCGCCAAATAGTGCCGAAACCTTATAGAAATATCCAAATGTAAATCCGGGCATATGACCAAATCCAAAATCACCATTCGGACCTAACGGAACCATTAAAACTGCGATCCAAGGTCAAATACTCAAAATTCAAACTTGGTCAACTCTTCCAAGTTAAAGCTTCAAACATGAAATTCATTCTTCCAAACTAATTTTGAATCACCCGAAAATCTAAACCGACGATGCACATAAGTTATAATACATCATACGGAGCTACTCATGCCCTCAAATCACCGAGAAAAGTTTAAATACTCAAAACGACCGATCAGGTCGTTACGTTATTATTGTTAACAATATCATGCCTCTTGATTTGACGTTTGCAAGTAATGTATTACATAAGAATATGATTTTGATTTCGGAGGCATCTACAAAGGATATTCCCGCTATACCAGAGTCGACTCTTTATAATATAGTCTTGAAAACTTGTTCTTATTTAGAATTTAGTTTTAACTGTGTTTCCTCATACACTTGTACGACCTTTTGATTCTTAATACTACACTAATCTCTTTTTACTTTGGGATCTAATTTTTTAATATCTAAGGCTTTTTTATGGAATAAATTTATGTACCTTAAAATAATATTTTACTTGAAAAATAATTTTACTCATATGATGAATTTAAAAAATAATTGAATTGGATTCACTTGCTAAATAATTAATTAAAATATTTAATTATTTGATCTTAACATAAGAAATAATTTATTTTATGTTGATTTAGATTCTTAATATTAGTACATCTCTTGTTTTTATAACCTTATCCACCATAAATTTTATTTTTAAAGAGTAAAAAATTTGATCTAACATTCCATTTTTATATCTTTATGTTTCCACAATAATTAGTGGTATTAACTCTTACCAATCATTTTTATTTTTTCTTTTCACACTTTTATATTCTTAAATTATTTTTTAGTTTTTCGTAATAATGGGGTATATTTTTCAATATTACACAAAAAATTAATAATAAAAAAAATATTATTTGAGTAGGAAAGTAGTTCAACTTCAATAATATAAAATATATTATCGTGGGAATTTTATTTTTCAATTTTAATGCTTTATGCAATCCATCTAAGATTAATTTTATTTTTTTTGGTATTAGACATTATGGAGTGGTAATGTATTGCCAATACGGAGGATTCTTTATGAAATTGATTTTATTAAATCTTCCTACATATTTTTAATAAGAGTTTAATAGACAAAATTTTATTAATTTTAAAATCTTAAATATTAAAAAAATTAACATATAAGTTATTATAGTTCAAAAAATAGGTTATTATAGTTATGTCATTTTCCTATGAATTCATCTGTTTAATATTTTGGGATTATTTTGATCTATCAATATTGTATTCGTGCTTTTATAATAATACATGCTATCCTTTTTCTAAATGGATTTCGACAACATAATACATTCTCAAATTAAATTAGTAGTAGGATAATATAATAAGTTTTTAAATTAAATTAGTAATAAAGTTTTTTAATAAATATATCCTAAAAGTAATAGGATTACATATCCCAAAATATGTCTTAGCCCCGAAAGTAATTATATAAATAGAAACCTAACGTGTTCCTAAAGGTATTAGGTTCACATGCTAACATGTATATGCCCGAAAGTACGTAATTATACTAATAGGATTCCTAATGTGTAGTATTATGTCCTAAAACTATTCAGATTATAAGGCTAATGTTTAGAATTCCGGTTATGTCCTTTTATTGTGAGTTATTATGCTTAATATTATAAGGTTATTTTTATAAACCAACATTGTATTCATACTTTTATAATAATATAGACTAGTTCCTCGGCACGTGCGTTGCACATGTATGTCAAAACTTTCAGTGTACGACATTGTAAAATATTAATGTTATTAAAACAAAACTTTAAATATATAATTACACATGAAAAAATAAAATACAAGTTTCTGTTAATGTATGATTAATGATGACCGTCATACGATAATGTATTTGTAATGACCCGCCAGGTCGTTTTGAGAGCTGTAGCCCTGTTCCCCCATTTACTATTCATTTTATGCTTAATAGTTACTATGTGACTTTCTGAGGTAGTTGGTTCGGTTCCGGGGATGTCTCGGAATGAGTTGATACACTTAGTCTCAAGGTTAGAAGCTTAAGTTGAAAATGTTGATCGAATGTTGACTTATGTGTAAATGGCTCAGGAATGGCGTTTTGATAGTTTCGATAGCTCTGTTGGATGATTTTGGACATAGGAGAATGTTCAGATAGTGATTTAAAGGTCCATAGTTGAATTAGGCTTGAAATGGCGAAAGTTGGATAATTAGAAGCTTTGGAAGTTTAGAAGTTTGACTGAGAGTTGACTTTGTGGTTATCGGGCTCAGATATGGTTTTGGGAGTTGGAATAGGTCAATTGTGTCATTTGTGACTTGTGTGCAAAATTTTAGGTCAATCCGATGTGATTTGATAGGTTTTCGCATCGAATGTAGAAGTTAGAAGTTCAAAAGTTCATTAGGCTTGAATCGATGCGCGATTCGTGGTTTCAGCATTATTTGATGTGATTTGGATGCTCGACTAAGTTCATATCGTGTTTTATGACTTGTTGGTATATTTGGTTGAGGACCCGGGGGCCTAGGGTGGAGTTCGGATGGTTAACAGATAAATTTTGGAATTTGAAAGACTGCTGACGCTCACCAGGTCTGGTGCAATCGCACTTGCAGAGTTTTGATCGCAAATGCTAGTAGGTCCTGGGGGCTTCGGGTGGAGTTCGGATGGTTAAAGAGCAAGTTTGGAATTTGAAAGATTGCTGAAGCTCACCAGGCCTGGTGCAATCGTACCTACAGAGTTTTGATCGCAGGTGCGAGCAGGGGAGCACAGATGCGGCCTGGAGAGGAGTGTGCAGTGGTCGCAGGTGCGAGGTAGTTTCTGCACCTGCGTGGTCGCAGATGTGGAGTAAGGGGCGCAAAATCGGGCTTAGAGAGGAAACTGTGGAGCGTAGATACAGAGGGAGTTCCGCAGATGCGGACTCGCACTTGCACGTGTGGGATCACAAAAGTGAAGGCAGAGATCCCAAGCTTGGTCGCAGAAGCAGATAAATGTCCGCAGCTGCAGTTAAGTGAGTCGCAGGTGCGAAAGCACTGGCAGTGTTATATCCATAGGGTTTCATGATTTTTCTCATTTTGGACTTTGCAAAATCAAATTGGGGCGAATTTTGAGAGGGATTTCGAGGGGTTTCTTGAGGTAAGTCATTTGTGATCATTTTTATTCAATAATTTTGGTTTCCTATTGAATTTCCCATCTAGTTTGTGTGTTTTTTAGGTGTAGTTTTGGGACTTGAGGCTAGAGATTTGGAGAGTTTAATTTGGGGATTTGGGTGGTGATATCGGAATTTGGTAAATTTGGTATGGTTGGCCTCATGGTTGAATGAGCTTCCGGATTTTGTGACTTTTATTGGATTCCGAGACGTGGTCTCGGGGGTCGACTTTTGAGTTGTCTTTTTGACTTTTGATTAAGAACTTAGTATTTTCTTATGGAATTGGTTCCTTTAGCTCGTGTTGATTGTATCGAATTGTTTGTGGCTAGATTTGAGGCATTCAGAGGTCGTTTCGCGAGGCAAGGGCTTGTTGGAGTAGAGATTTTCACGGTTTGAGGTAAGTAACACTTTTAAACTTGGTTATGAGGATATGAAACCCCGATTTACGTGTTATGTGATTGGTGTTGAGGTGACGCACATGCAAGGTGACGAGCGTGTGGGAGTGCACCGTAGAAATTTTGATCTAGTCATTTCGTTGAACTGTGTAGCTATCTTATCTGAACATTATTACTGTACTTTATGTGACAAAGCACTTGAGCTGTTATTTATGCTAAAAAACATGTATAGGCTATAAGTTGGTACTATTGAGACCCACAATGGTCGATCTTTGCTGTTGAGTTAATTGCTTAATTGCTATCACGTACTCAGTCGCATTCATCATTGCATATCATATCTTAGTCTCCGTTACAGTATATAGTCGCATCTTGTATCATTGATTTGGGCTGCATAGCATGCATGTTGTGAGCCCGAGAGACAGGAGAGATTGATGACTAAGTGAGGCCGAGGCCTTGTTTGTGAGTGACACTTATGGGATCGCACTGCACGCCGCATCAGACTTTATTGATTCATGCCTGGATTTGGCTTATTATAGCGCTTGGGCTGGATTTGCCCCTCCGGAGTCTGTACACCCACAGTGAGCGCAGATGCTATTGATTCATTTGTATTGGGTTGGGTCTGCCCTTGATTTATTTGCATTTGGGCTGGATCTGCCCTGGACTTATTTGCATTTGGGCTGGATCTGCCCCGTACAATGCCGAGTGATTGAGTGTGATAAGTGAGAATTGAGGTAGTCAGGTTGAATACTTCAAGAGTGTGAGTACGCGAGGCTTTTGTTGTATTGCATCACATATGATATGCATATTGGCTTGTAGATATAGAGATGTCATATCCTTCATATCATTTAGACTTGACACATATTTTATCTGTTCTGAGTTTAATTGTTAAACCTGGAAGCATGTCTAAATTCATGTACCGAACCTATAGATTATGAATTTATGAGATATCACTATTATACTTTCGGTGAATTTTTGTATTGTTAATTTTATGGGTGGGCTGTAATGTTCGAGCCCATCACTACTTTCAGTCCAAAGGTTAGATTTGTTATTTATTGAGTTGGTTGTATTCACACTACACCCTGCACTTCATGTGCAGATCGAGGTATTTTCGGTCACGACCATTGTTGATTCACAGAGTTCAGACAGTCGGAGATCATTGAGGTAGCTGCTTTGGCATCCACAGACCTTGACTCTCCTCCCCTATCCTTCAGTTTTATTTATTCAGTTCTACTTTCTAGATAGTGTACCAGACTATGTCATTATGTAGATGCTCATGCACTCAGTGACGCACCAGTTTTGGAAAAACCTATGTATCGAGTCATGATATTCTCTCCTGTTTTATGAGATTTCTATTTATTTAAACTGTTTTAGTATATTCAAAGTTGAAAGTGCTGGAAATGTTTGAGTAGTCGGCTTTCCTAGTATCATGATAGGCAGCATAACGACAGGTTGAGTTTGGGTCGTAACAAGTTGGTATCATAGCTTAGGTTACATAGGTCTCACGAGTCATGAGCAGGTTTAGTAGAGTCTTGCAGATCGGTACAGAGACGTCTGTACTTATCTTCAAGAGGCTGCCGAACCCTTAGGAAAAACTTCACATTCTTGTATTCTTGTCGTGCGAATTTGTTGATTTCAGGAACTAAACTTCTGTTATACTATTCTCTTCTCACAGATGGTGAGGACACGTGCTACCAGAGTGGACGGACAACCACTAGTATCACCTACTAGGGCCATGTGAGGCCGGGGTCGCGGTAGGGGCAGAGGTGCAGCTCGTACAACAGCTAAATCAGCACATGCAGATCCACCAATCGCTCCAAGAGGCCAAGAGGTGTCAAATGAAGTAAAATTGACACCTTTGTTTATTCACGAACAGAGTATACGATGAGTTTAGTTTAGAAATCATTAAAATTGAGTAAAAGTATCATTTTTAGACAAAGCAAAACATAAGTTAAATTAATGAATTAAATAAAAAAAATTGTTAAAGATAAACATGATAACAATTTTAAGTAAGGCAAACATCTAATAAGGTGATGAGTAAAGTTTGAGAATCCAATTATAGTGAAAGTGCGATAACCATTTAGAATAATAAGGCACCAAGTGAGATAACGAGTTCTATCTTAAGAGGCACATAGAATAAAACATGCTAATAATTCTTTTATTTAAACAGTTATGTTATCAACAACTCAACAGAATATGATATAGTGACTCCACATAATTAAATTCACATTGACAATCAATTCACCAAGTTATAACGGAGGTACAATTTAGCATGTTAAAGCAACACAACAAATCACGTAGAATGCATGACTCACATAAGAAACCACAATTGTTCCAATACCAAGATAACAATGAATAACCAAATACAATCAAAATGCAGATGAATGATTGAAGAAAGAACAATGACCGTTCAAATCAACAAGTTGTTCCAACATGGAATGTACAATTAAAATCACAACCGAGGTACCGCCTCGTATTTACATTTCACAATTTCAATCACAATCTTTTCTTATATCACCGCATGAGCCTTGCATTTAGTTTTGAAAATTATTTTTTCCGAAATAGCTACACGCGTTTTAGCCCACCTTATCTCACAGTGTGGCTTTAAGTAGTTTCCCCTACTAGCAACATGCATATCAAGTCCACCTTATCTCACCGCATGCGTATCAACCTCTAGCCTTATACCACCTCATGCGTATCAATATCACAATACAATCAAACTTGCACCACAAGTGCCCATATGTCACAACTTGCCACAAAGTCAATAACACCAATATTTTCATAACAAATAGCCCATGGCTCAACCACAATGTATACAAGAATTTCAACAATAATAGAATGAATGAGAATGCTCAATAAGGAAAGAACAATTAACAACTTCTTCTCAATATGATAACGACTATTACAACTTCAACACCAATAACTCAACAAGATAATATTCCACGAAATAACAACTTCAATTAAAAGTGATTCAACAATTAAGAGGTAGCAAGACAATAAGAAAGGCAATAACTTCAACTAAAGTATATAAGAGAAAAATAACAAGTAAGAGGTAGAACAAGTACTAACAACGTCAAATAGAGCATGTAAGAGTAGATTAACAATGAGAAACATAACATGCTATGACAATTCAATTAAAGGCATGGAAATAGTCTAGATAATCTAAATCGGTCTTCTCAATATGATAACGACTATTACAACTTCAACACCAATAACTCAACAAGATAATATTCCACGAAATAACAACTTCAATTAAAAGTGATTCAACAATTAAGAGGTAGCAAGACAATAAGAAATGCAATAACTTCAACTAAAGCATATAAGAGCAAAATAACAAGTAAGAGATAGAACAAGTACTAACAACGTCAAATAGAGCATGTAAGAGTAGATTAACAATGAGAAACATAACATGTTATGACAATTCAATTAAAGGCATAGAAAGAGTCTAGATAATCTAAATCGGTCAAATACCACATATAGCGTACCCACTCGTCACCTTGCGTACACGGCCTTCAAATAACACGAATAGCACAATCAACCCAAATCCTAAAGGGCCAGTTTCCCCCACATAAAGTTAGGCAAGATACTTACCTCAAACAAGCCCAAATCAATACAGTAGAGGAGCCATCCCGCTCAAATCATCCTCCGAACGGCTTGAAACTAGTCAAAAGCAACTCAAAATTATCATAATGCCATAGGAAGCAAACCCAATCGATAAAAGTCGAATCATTATACATTTATCCAAAGTCAACCAAAAAGACAAACCGGGGCCTGCACCTCAGAACCCGACAAAACTCACAAAATCTGACAAACCATTCAATTACGAGTCCAACCATACTAATTTCACTCAATTACGACTCCGAATCGATATTCAAAACTCAAAAATTTACTTTAGGAAAGTTTAGACAATCCCTCCCCCCCTCCCCATTTCTCTTTTGAAATCATCAATCAAATGCTAAAAACGAAGATGGAATTATGAAATATAATTAAAACCGAGAAGAAAACAATTACCTTATGAAAGAAACTTGAAGAACATCCTTGAATTCTCCCAATCCCAAACTTTCAAGATGAGAAAAACTCCAACAACATTAAGAGCCAAAAATGCCCAGCTGTTCTGCCTCATTTCTTGTGCCAAATGATTCTGAAACTCACTTTTGATGCCTCTAATAGATTCCTCGTAAAATTTCACTCAAGTTAGGCTTTTGAATCACTCCATTTGGCCTTGTAATTAAGGAGATATGTTGGTTTCAATATATGAAAATATTGCAGATTTTTAAATATGAATTTAGTGACAATTTTGTAATTAATCTGAAAAAATCTGGCAACCCAATTCTTAGTAAAATTAACATAAATTCCTTATACGATGTCGAAACTTGATGATTTCAATTGCTATGGTTCCAAAATTACGATACGGATATAATGATTTAGTCAAAACAAGAATCAAAGGCTGTTTGCTGAATATAGTAACCTTTATGCTCAAATTAATGTCGAAACCGAAAACAATCACCGTACAACCCAAATTTATCCAAAATTTATCGGAATTTACCCAAACTTTGTGGACATGTCTAAAATCATCATACAAACTTATTGGAATAATTAAAACCCGATTCCGAGTCCGTTTACCCAAAAGTAAAACCTTGATCAACTCTTCCAACTTAAAGCTTACGAGAATCATTCTTCCAAATCAATCCCGAACTGCTCGAAAACCGAAATTAACCATACACGCAAGTCATAATACATAATACGAAATTATCCAAAATCTCAAACCACTGAATGAAATGCTAAAGTTCAAAATGACCGGTCGGGTCGTTACAATAAATAAATTTATAAAAGTAGATTTATGCATAAGGAAGGCGTCAATTACTTTTGAGGAACATAGAAATCCATGTCTTTTTCTTTTATGAGATAGGATACCATTGCAAAGAGAACATGGAAGAAAGATTATAAAGATACAACTTAGACATTGATTTAAGTATATGGTTTCATGCAAAATTTAGTAGAAGCATACTGTGTAATTAACACTGTTTTATTTGCTGATTGTGAGAATCACTGCTGATTGAAAACCCAAATATCAAACCCTATTTATTTCATAATTGCATGTACTTGATGCTAATAGATTGGAAAGCTATAATTACTCACTTGTACAACAAAGTAAACCACTTTACGATGGAACGGAGTTTAAGGTATGTTACACTATCATGCCATTGCATTTGTCTTTTGTCTATTCACTCTAGAAAGGAAACTTATTATGAAAAATAAGTAACTAATGTGAAAGGTTACGTCCCTTCGAACAAAAGCGGTGTTTTTATTAATTTTTATAATAGGGTATTTAAGTTATTTAAAAGGACATTAATATAATTTAACTTTTTAGTTTAAGGTAAGCACGAAGCTCCAAAATTAAATATATTGATGGACTTTTTTTAAAAAAAAAGATTTTATATTGAACAGGAGTGAGTTGACTAACAAGATTAGGATCTGAAGTAAGTCTCTATCATAGTTAAAATCATGGAAAAGTTACTAAAATAGATGGAGTACTCTAGGGGACCTCTGCTTTAATAGTTCTTTTTCTTGTGATTTAATTTTCTTTCCTCTGCAACTCGGATACTTGTGCAGAAGGTCATGAGTCTCATGAACTATATCTTCAATAAATTATTCTTTTTCTAATTATGATTAAAAACACATAGATACATGAATTCCATGCCACAAAATCTTTCCAAATTTTTGGAGTTGTATTGTAATACGTGTCATGTCCTTAGTCGTTAACTAAGTACACGTGCGGCACGACAATTTGCTCACGATGTTGCAAAATTTGTTCACGTTCTTGCTATGCCAAGTCAGCCTTACTACACTCAAGATCGCTAAGAGAATGGTAGAAAAAAAATGAGAATTCACTACTAGAAATCCGGTAAAAACCGACCAAATTTGGTCGGTAATGGCCAATAACCGTCCAAAACGTGACCATTTACGCGTGGACGGTATTTTAGAGGTCGGAAAGGCATACCGACCAAAGTTGGTCGAAAATTACCGACGAATTTTGGTCGGTCAATTAAATTCAAAAAATAAAATATTGCAAAACAAAACCGACCAAAGTTGGTTGGTATTTTAATTATGTAATTAAAAGATTCACCATCTGGGAATCGAACCGGGGACTGTACTGTGGCAGGATACTATTCTACCACTAGACCATTGGTGCATTTTGTTTTAAGACTGTCTTTTATTTGATTTATACTCTTTAATTGTATTTTCGTACGAAAATAACCGACCAAAGTTGGTCGGTTTTATTAAAACATAAAATAACCGATCAAAGTTGGTCGGTTTTTTAAAATGACCGGCCGAAATTGGTCGGTTTTTTTAATATTAATTTTTATTTATTTTAATTGAAAAACCGACCAAAGTTGGTCGGTTTCTTGAAAAATAAATTTCGCGGGACTCAAAAATAGTTTTTCGCATTTTTGCGCCAAAGAAAACTGACAAAAGTTGGTCGGTTTCGTAAAAAAAATTTAAAAAAAAATATTTTGATCGGTTTTTTGGCCAGTTTTTTGACCGACCAAAGTTGGTCAGTCGACCTTGGTCGATTTTTGCCGAATTTCTAGTAGTGATTGTTAAGCTTTGCATTAGAGAGAACTTGAATTGTTTGCTTGATGAATTATAAATGAATGACCCCCTTTATATACTAGTCTCCTAGAGGCTAGTGTGCAAATATTAATTGTTACACAAGTCCTTAATATTTACAAGAAAAAGGCTTTCTCTAGAATTCTCTACAAGCCTAGAAGATTCCAAAGACTTTCCTAGAAAATTCATAGAGATCTAGGATCTTCCAAAGGAAATGTTCATACTTCTCTAGAATCTTCTCATAAATGCTAGCCTTCTTCCTATGTAAGCTTATACATGGTATTAATATATGCCAAATGGTGCCTATGTGGCATGATGACATGAAGGGTCATCACATTCTCGCCCACCTAATATTGCGACGACCGCGGCGCAATGCTGCTGCATAAACTCTTGGATCTTATTATTGAATTTTCACAAGTCTTCATATCATTCCCACGCAGCCTCCTCCGGTGATTGAACCTTCCAATGGACGAGGAACATAGCGGTGGATGTTTGCCCTTGTTTTCGCCCGTCCTGGTAATCTATGATAGCCTCAATCTCCCGATCATGCGAGACAATGATAGTAATAGGCGCTCGACTTGATTGGCCCCTACTCGGATCATCCTTATCTTCATGATATGGCTTAAGCATGTTGGCATGGAAGACATGGTAGATCTTAAGATACGATGGAATGTCAAGCTTGTATGAGATCTTGCCTACCTTAGCGACGATCTTAAATGGCCCCTCATACTTGCGAATCAGATTATGATGCATGCCCCGTAGTTACTTGAACTGTCTTGGGTTAAACTTTACCATGACCATGTCCCCAAATCTATAGTCCGTGGGACGCAGCTTACGGTCCGCAAACTTTTTCATCTTCTTAGCTGCCTTATCCAAGTAAGACTTAGCATTGTTAAGTTGTTCCTCCCATCCTTTGGCCTTATGATGTCACGACCCAAAATCTAACTAGCCGTGATGACACTTAACCTCACCCGCTAGGTAAGCCAAATAAAATAACAATCCGATTCAATTAATATTTAACTGACTCTAATATACTCCCTAAGAACTGGTAGAACAAATCATGAGCTTCTAAGATTCAGAATTTACAAAGCTGGTATGAAATAAAAATACGTCATCTGTCTGTAATACACATGAACAGATTAAAAATTCTAAAGCTACCATGAACAAGAGGTAGCAATGACTGGAACACAGGTAGATCTTTAGATCCAGCTTCCATCGTACGCAGCAACATCAACATCCGAAATCTGCACACAAGTTGTAGGAGTATAGTATGAGTACAGCCGACCCCATGTACTCAATAAGTAACAAATCTAACCTTAGGTTGAAAATAGTGACGAGCTTGTACCAAGGTCAGAGTCCACACCAATAACCAATAACATCTCATAATAATACAATTTAAAGCATCATAAGTAATAACTTAATAATAACATGCGCAACTCGTATACAGTTCTGGAAAATAAATATTTTCTTTTCAAGTATAATAGTAAAACTCAAATCTTTTGCCGAAAGTCACCGAAATATGAGTAAGTCTGATACCTGTGATTTTTCTCAAAACTTTAACGACAGATAAGAAATTCCATTGTCAGATGGCATGAGGAAAAATACTTCTCTATGCCTACATATTATGTATGCATATCTAATGCAATGTAGCACAACTATGAGCTCATGTACTCACACTCTTAGAGTGCTCAATCACTTAGTATTGTATATGGCCAATCCAGCCCAGGGAAGATTCATCCCAAATATATATACATAATAACTAGAATTCAGTCACTTAGTACCGTACATTGCCAATCTAGCCCAGGGAACTCCATCTCAAATATAAATAAATAAGGCAACTCCATGCCTAGTGAACTCCATCCCAAATATTAATAAATGAGGCAACTCCACGCCGAGAGAATTCCATCCCAAATATAAATAAATAAGGCAACTCCATGCCCAGGGAACTCCATCCCAAATATAAATAAATAAGGTAACTCCATGCCTAGGGAATTCCACCCCAAATATAAATAAATAAGGCAACTCCATGCTTAGAGAACTCCATCCCAAATATAAATAAATAAGGCAACTCCATGCCTAGGGAACTCCATCCCAGAATTTAATATATATGACAACTCCATGCCTAGGGAACTCCATCCCAAATATAATATCCACTGCGCTTACTGTGGGGGGTGCAAACTCCGGAGGGGCTCTTTCAGCTCAAGCGCTATAATAAGACAATCTGGCCTGCTGCGGCGTGTAACCCGACCCCATAATAATAAAGTATATAAAGTCAATATGCCCCTGCTGCAGCGTGTAACCCGATCCCATAAATATTCTTACAATCAGGCCCTCAGCCTCAATCAGTCGTCAATCTTTCCAGTCTCTCGGGCTCAAAATGTCATGAAAATCAGCCCAAAAATAATAATATGATATATCAATAATTAGCAACAGATACTGAGATATGATATGAAATGAATGAACATGACTGAGTACGAAATTATAATTTAAATAAATAATTCAACAATAATATGACCTCTGTTGGTCTCAATAATAACGACATATAGCCTCATATATCATGATTTTTAACATGATTCTTAGCTCAATTTCTTTAACACATGAAAGTACATGGATAATGCCAAAAATATTTGATTATAAAATTCTATGGAATCAATTACGTCACAAATTTCTACGGTGCACGCCCACATGCCTGTCAACTAGCATGTGCGTCACCTCCAAACAATTCATATAACACGTAATTCAGGTATTCATACCCTCAGCTCCAAGTTTAGAAATGTTACTTACCTCAAACCGTGAAATTCTTTATTCCAATAAGACTTTTCCTCGCAATTCGGCATCCGAACGCCTCGAATCTAGTCACAAATAATTCGATACAATCAACACGAGGTGTAGGAATCAATTTCATATAAAAATGCTAAATTTCACAATAAATCCAAAAAAGTCAACAAAAAGTTAACAATGGGACTCACGTCTCGGAACCCGACAAAAAATTACAAAATATGAACGCTCATTCAACCACGAGTCAAACCATACCAAATTTACCAAATTCCGACATCAACTCGAACTTCAAATCCTCAAATCTAATTTTCAAATTCCTAGGCCCAAATTCTCGAATTACACGTCAAAAACACGTAATCTAGTCGGAATATTCGATGATAATTTAATATTATTGACTAACAATGATCACAAGTAACTTACCTAAAGATTTTTCGTGAAATTTCTCTGAAAGTCACCCCAAGCCGTGTTCTTTCTCCCAAAAATGTTGAAATGTGCTAAACAAACAAAACTGCTCAATAAAAACACTAATCTGGTCGCTAAAACTCCATTTCCCGTCACTAAAAGTCCTTTTTCTGTCACTAAAGGTCCGCACCAGAACTGCTTGTACCATCAATTGTTTTTCACTAAAAAGGCTCTAATTCCATCATACGAACTCGGAATTTAATGATTCCTATTCCTATGAGTCACATATAATAATACGAACCAAGTCGTTCAATCGAAACTCAATTTGAAGCTCTTTTGCTCAATGCGATACCAATTTTGCTGGTTAAATAAGTAACTCATGTTTCACGCTAAAAACCCAATCGCGACTTGATGAAATTAGGCGAAATTTTCCAGATCATTCCTATAATTCATTATCAAACTCCCGAAAGTCTCGAAATCGAATTTTGATCTCTAGAACAAAAAATAGACCTTTGGATCATTACATGCTTATGCTCAAAATACCAAACTCTTCCAAAAGCTCTTTCAAAACTCATCTGAGCCCCATAGGACCCCAACCAAGTATACTAACAAGTCCCATAACATGACACGAACTTAGTCGATGCCTCAAATTATATTAAACAACACTAAAACATGAATCACACCCCAATTCAAACTTAATAAAAATTAACGAATTCCAAATTTTACATTTGATGCCGAAACCTATCAAATCAAGTCCGATTGACCTCAAATTTTGCACACAAGTCATACATTACATAATGGACCTATCAAAATTTCCAAAATTATATTCCGACCCCGATATCAATAAAGTCAACTGTAACACCTCACAAAATTTTGAAGTACTTAAGTGTAAAGCCCGGTAAAATTTGCAAAGGAAAATAATATTTTATGGTGCCGGACTAGGCTCACGTATTTGGGTTGAACAATGCACCGGAAAATATTTGGCAATGAAATGCATTTCTGCGGTCCATTATGCGACCGCAGAATCACTATGCGGACCGCATAATGGCCGCCAAGTGAAGTAGTTAATTGGGCCAGTGGGAAGCAATTATGAGGTCGACTATGCGACCGGATAACTGTTATGCGGTACACTATGCGACGATAGAACAGTTATGCGGACCGCATACACATGCAGATTTTGGTCGTTTTGGACACCAATTATGCGACCGATATGCGGTCCGCATAACCATTATGCGGTCACATATGCGACCGCAGAACCTGTTCTGGAGCTTCATTTTTGGGGTTTTAAAACCCGACCCTACTTCGTTAAATATACATTTTGAGTCATTTTTCAGCTATAATATGATATTTTAGAGTGAGAGAGAGTGCCCTAGAGTGAGAAGGTGTTCCTCAATAATCGATTCTTTAATTCTTGCTCAAGTTTTGGAAGATTAAGAAGGGAAACTCACTAAGTCTTTATCCTAGAGGTAAGATCCTGCACCCTAACCCCTAATTTTGAAATTATCTGAAAATGGGTAATTAGCAAGATAATTATTTTGGGCATGAGAGTTGTTTATTTCACATGCATGTGATATCAAGGGGTGTAGGAAGATTGTTGAACTAAGCATCGTAAATATAGGGTTGTGGGATGTTGAAATCCTCCATAAAAGGACCTTGAAACCTTATGCACACCTTGTGTTTGATAAAATGCTCAAATGAGCTAGAACCATGATCATCTTCCTAATTTTGGTTCAATTTGTTATATTTCTAAAATAGATTGAAGTTTCTAAGAATTTCGGAACATTTAGAGCGCAAGGAAGCTCAAGTGAGGTATGTTGGCTAAACTCTTCTTTAAGAATTGGAATTCCCAATATATTCATGTAAAATATGAAAGTCCCGAGTGATTCATTATAAAATTGGCTATTTCGAGTAAGATTGGGTTGAAAGATATATGTTCAACAAGTATCCATTCATGTTATGTTATCAATTAAGGATGTGTTAAAATATGGGTAGTGCATTAATAATGTTTCGACTTCAAGTCAAATTCAAACGAAGGCTATTATGCCAAATTTTGTGAAATATCTCTATGTGCCTTAGACTCTAAATTGCTCACATGTGTACTACACACCTTGAATTGAATTGTATTTGTTGTTGATGATGATGATGATAATGATATTTGAAATTGAAAAGATGAGCATGAAATACTAAATATAGCCAACGTGCCACGAATGATCTTATAATTATGGCCATTAATGCCAATGAAATGAAAAGATGTGAAAGTAATATGAAATGCGATGATTGATATAAAAAGGTTGATGTCTTGAATAAGACAGCCTAGCCGGTCGGGTCGTGATCGAACACCATGTCGCACACATGGTGGTGATTGTGCTGGAAATTATAATTAAAATTTTGATTGTGGTCGATGTCCCTAATGGATAGCCTAGCCGATCGGGTCGTGATCGGACTCCGTGTTAAAGACAGTGGTATTGATATTGAGAGTAATTGTGGTTGATATCTCTAATAAGATAGCCTAGCCGATCGGGTCGTGATCAGACTCCGTGCTGAGAGTACGGTGGTACTGGTATTGTGAATAATGGTATATCGATACTAAGAATCTCCCAATTTGAGATATGAAAATTAATTTGAACACTGTCTTGATCCTAAATTGAGGTTTCATGTTGATTAAGGCTTTCATTGATATTATGATCATCTTATTTGTATTATTTATCATTCTATTGAGAGGGTGTTTAGTTATACATACTAGTGCTATTTGACAGTACTAACGTCCCTTTTTTCGGGGGCGCTGCATCTTTAAATGGATGCAGGTGCTTTCACAACATGAGATATTGATTAGTGAAAGCAGTACACCTTCTTCCCAGTTGACTTGGTGAGCCCCACTTCATCCCGGGGTCATGAATCTTTTGTACTTTGTGTATTCTATTTGAGGTATAGCCGGGGACTTGTTGCCGGCATTATCATTGTACTCTTCTTTATATATAGAGGCTTTGTAGACATAGTGTGGTTTATGTATTGGTGTTAGGAAAGACAAACTATGTTATGTTGTGGTTGTATTACTTGTCCCATTTGAGACTTTAAAAATGATGAAAACTATTGGTAATGAATTGGTATTGTAGATATGAACACATTTTTGTCGAATTAATGAAAATATGTATTATCTCCATTCGTGGATGAGTTTGGGTAGAAGAAAATCTAACAGGCTTGATCGGTCGGGTTTACTCGATTGAGCGCCGGTCGCGCTCCTTGGTTTTGGAGCGTGACATCAACTCACGGTCAAACCTCCAAACCTTCCATTTCCAACTTTTGCCATTTTAAAGCCAAAATCAACTACGGACTTCTAAATAAATATTCGGACATACTCATATGTCCAAAATCACCATACGGAACTATTGGAACCATCAAAACTCCATTCCAGAGTCGTTTGTATAGAAGTCAAACTTCAGTCAACTCTTTTTATTTAAGCTTCTAAACAAGAATTGTTATTTTAATTTAATCCCGAATCATCCGAAAACCAAAATCGACAATTCACACAAGTCATAATACACATTACGAAGCTGCTCAAGACTTTAAATTGTTGAACGGGTTGTAAATACTCAAAATGACAAGTAGGGTCGTTACATATGATATGCCCCCAAACTCTTTCCCTCGAACGCAACTGGTAATGAATGTGGAGTTTGTAGGTGTTGGCCCGTGACTAGCTCAAATGGTGTCCACCACATGGACTCACTCCGCTGCAAGTTATAGGAAAATTGGGCGATGTCCAGGAGCCTTGCCTAGTCTTTCTGATGCGCACTTATATAATGCCTCAAGTAGCATTCCAGTAAGGCATTGATTTGTTCCATCTGTCCATCCGTTTGTGGGTGGAAACTAGTGGAAAAGTGTAGTTCAATGCGAAGTATGTCAAATAACTCTCTCCAAAAGTTTCCAGTAAAAAGGGGGTCTCGATCACTGATAATATGCCTTGGTAAGCCCCAATACTTCTCCGCGTTCTTAAAGAATAGTTTGGCGGCTTGCTTGGCAGTGCAGCCTGGTGAGGTGGGCATGAAGGTGGCATATTTCAAAAATCTATCCACGACTACCATAATAGTACCATAACTATCGGACTTTGGTAGATAAGTGATAAAGTCCATAGTCACGCTCTCAAATGGATGCTCTATGACTGGTAGCGGTTCCAAAAGTCCTCAGAGTTATTTTTGCTCAACCTTGTCCTGTTGACAGACAAGACAAGTCTGCACATAACATTCTATGTCATCTCACATGTATGGCTAATAGTAGAGAGACTCAACCAAGGCCCTAGTGCGACGTTGGCCTGGATGACCAGCCCACATTATGTCATGACTCTCCCTTATGATCCACCGCCTAATGTCTCCAAACTTAGGAACATAGATCCACCGACCCGTGGTAAGCAATATGTCATCTTCTACCCAAAAATGTCTTGTTTTGCCCTGGTTGGCTAACTCGATAAGCTGTTTGGCTGCTGGATCATGCTCCATGCCTTCTTTTATAGCCTTCTATAATATCGCCATGTACGAAGGCAATGCACAATGACAGTCATTTCCTTCTCTAGCACCGTGTAACGCCACTTTGTCTAATTTAACTTACGACTCGCAAATGCTATGGGATGTTTATCCCTCATCAGGACACCCCCATGGAAAAGTATGAGGTATTTGTTTGCACCTCAAATGTCTTGGCAAAGTCTGGTAGCGCCAAGACTAGCTCCTCTGTTACAGTTGCCTTAAGGCCTTCAAACGCCTTTTGATAATGCTCCGTCCAAACCCATGGCTTGTTCTACTTTAGCAACTTCAGTCAATGGTGCGGCCTTTGCTGAGTATCCACTTATGAACCGACGATAGTAGTTAACAAGGCCAAGGAAGGATCTCAACTCAGTTACTTTTATAGGTGCCTCCCACTCATGGATAGCACGTACTTTAATCTCGTCCATGCGTAGATCGCCATTGCTAATGACATGGCCTAAAAAGTGTACCTTGGATTGGGCAAATTCACATTTCTCCCTCTTGATGTATAGCTCGTTCTCCAGCAATACTTCCTTAAGTGCTCCATGTGCTCCTCCAAGGTGTTGCTGTAGATGACTATGACATTTAGGTAGACTACCACGAACTGATCAAGGTAGGGATGACAAATCTTGTTCAGAAGGGTGCAAAATATGGTCGGTGCATTGGTTAAGCCGAAGGGCATCACCAACCACTCAAAGGCTCCATATCTCGTCACACATGTTGTCTTGGGCTCATCCCCTTCTGCAATGTGAATCTGGTAGTAGCCCTTGCGAAGATCCACCTTGGTAAAATACTTGGCTTGCCCATGTCTATCGAACAAATCAGCAATGAGCAGGATCGGGTACTTATTCTTCACGGTGACCTTATTAAGTGCTCGGTAGTCTATGCACAAGCGCAACAATCCATCCTTCTTCTTATGAAACAATACTGGTGTGCCGAAAGGTGCCTTTGATAGGCTAATATGACCAGCATCTAACAGCTCTTTCAATTATTTCCTGAGCTCCTCTAGCTCGGGCGGTGCCATACCATATGGGGAAAATGCGGGTGGCTTATCCCCTGGCTCTAACTCAATCTTGTGATCCACATCTCTACTACGCGGCAAGTGCTTAGGTAACTTCTCGGGCATGCCGTCTTTGTTTTCCTCAAGAAACTTCTCTATGCAAGGCGACCATGTCTCTTGAAAACTCTTATCTTCCTCCAGACTTGCAATGGTTGCCACGAATGTCGGCTCCCCCTTCTTGATCCCCTTGACAACCTACATAGCAGAGAGTTGTGCTTGGATCTGTCCGTGTGGCATAGTCACTATAGGTACCATGAAAGTTCCTTCTCACTCCATAACCAAGAGATATTGAAGGTAGGGGTCGATGAAAGTATGACAATGTCTAAAGAACTCTTGCCCCAATATGATATCAAAGATATCCATAGCAGTTACGGTAAAGTTTGTCATACCTTTCCAAGTTCCCAATTTGACACCAACTCCATTAGCTACCCCACGAGCATTCTGTACCTCGACATTCACAGTCTTAACGCGAGATGGTTGGAGCAAGCTTCAATTCTAGTCTCTTTGAGGCAACCTCAGTCACGAAATTATGAGTTGCTCCAGTATCGACCATTGCACGAGCATGCTTGTTGTTGATGGTGATATCCACGTACTGATTGCCATTCTCGGTAGGATGGATAGATTGCTTCGTGACAGCACCACATAATCCGATCATACCCAACTGTGCTGTTCCTGAACTCTCTCTTTGAGACTTCTCCTTCTGTTCATGGACCATGACGTTGAGGCTCTTTAGGTCAGGACAATTCCTGAAGCTGTGCGACCCTCCACATATGTAACATCCCTTCTTCTCGGCCTGCACCTTCTTCTCGGCGTAGCCCTGACGGCTACTCGACTTTTTGGAATCTTGAGTCTTATGGTATTATTGTTGTATCTCCTTGACTTTGCCAATGTCTCCCCCACCTTTGACATTGTTAAACATTGATTCTTTGCCTTTGCCTTTGTCGTGATTGTCATGCCTGAAATCCGTCAATGATTCGGCCTCCACTATGGCTTGGTCTATATATGTGACTTGTCGGTGTTGCAACTCCTACTTAGCCCAATTTTGCAACCCGTCCATGAAGTGGAACAATAAGTCATCATTGGTCAGGTTGGGGATTTGAAGCATAAGGGTAGTGAACTCCTTGACATAGAAACGTATGCTCTATGTTTGCTTCAACTTCCTAAGCTTGCGCCTCGCCTCATAGAAGACATGGTTTGGAAAGAACTGTCGCTTGAACTCGGCTTTGAACTGATCCCACATGCTAATAGTATATAGACCTTTATGCATGTCGGCCATCTTCCTTCTCCACCATATCATGGCAGTCTCTGATAGGTACAATACTGTAGTGTTGATCATGGCCTCGTCGTTCCTCACTTTGCCGTGCCAGAAGTAGTTCTCCAAGAAGTTTTCCACTTCTTGTGCATTGCCAAAATCTTTGAACACCGGAGGTTTGGGAGCCTCAATCTTGGCCTCCCTCGTCAGCACAACATTGTTGGCTGCCTCGGTCACACCAGCACTAACATGCTCCTCGAGTGACTCTATCTTTGCCTTCATTGCATCGATAGTACTCAAAGCCTTCATGAATCTGCACTCTAAGGCAATGATAGTTTGCCTTAGTTCCATCTCGGTCTATGTACGTCCCTCCAAGTCATTTTGGATTCTCTCAATCTCTTCAAGAGTGTTCTCCTCAAGAACGCTAAGGGTGACTTCCATCTTCCCCAAGCGTTGTCCAAAGCTCGCCATGGTGTCTATCCATGCGTTCATCTTCATCACCTCTTTGCCGAGCGATACATTCTCGGGCAGGACCTCCACTTCATGCTCGCTTGCCTCAGTGGCAGATGGTTCTTGGGATGTAAGCCCTTCATTTGACACAACCTCGGGTGGCACCTCCTGGCTCTTGTTGGTGGCATTCCTTTTTTTTTTTTACAGCCACTCTTGCCAGCAGCATTTTGGATGACGTTGACTTGGGTGTTGGCAGTGTTAATTTCTCCGTCGTTCGCCATTCCCTTAGTTGCAACCTTTGCTCTGGTACCACGTTGTCACGTCCTTAGTCATTAACTAAGTACACGTGTGACACTTGACAATTTGTTCATGATCTTGCACAACTTGCTCATATTCTTGCTATGCCAAGTCAGCCTTACTACTCTCAAGATTGCTAAGAGAATGATAGAAAGAATACAAGCGAATTGTTAAAGGAAGCTTTGTATTAGAGAGAACTTGAATTATTTTCTTGGTGAATTACAAATGAATGGCCCCCTTTATATACTACTATCCTAGGGGATAGTGTGTAAATACTAATTGTTACACAAGTCCTTAATATTTACAAGAAAAAGGCTTTTTCTAGAATTCTCTACAATCCTAGAAGATTCCAAAGACTTTCCTAGAAAATTCATAGAGATCTATGATCTTCCATAGGAAATGTCCATACTTCTCTAGAATCTTCTCACAAATGCTAGCCTTCTTCCTATGTAAACTTTCACATGGCATTAATATATGCCAAATGGTGCCTATGTAGCATGATGACATGGCGGGTCATCACACTTGTACTATGACCAGATAATGGATAGATAATCAAAGTAATGTATTAATATCGAGAACAACTAGCAGATTCTTTAAATGCAAATAGAAAAGCGAGATTGTAAACTACCTTTGTAACTCTTACAATCTCGAATACTATGGTTAAGGATACTTTTATGTCTTGACTTCTAATAGGGGTAGATGTCATCCGTTCAAAGGATTCTCTGGCAATCGATCATTGCAAAAAAAAAAAAAGAAAAAAAAAAGGGAGTCTGTGGGCATAAAGTTCCCATTACAAAAACAATCTTTCAACTGCATTTCATTACAAAAATTGGTAAATGAATCTTAGTTATGGCCCCACATTTTCCTTTCCTTCTTAAATGTTCTTCATTCAGAATCAAATAAGAATGAAGAATCGGGGCCGGAATAGTAAGATCACTTTATGGAGAAAATTCAACGTGACTGATAGACTTTGTGCCTGGTGAGTGGTCAAAGTGCTTTGAGAGGGACTTGGTAACTACTTAAGTCTTCATATAATTCTAAGCGTTCTAAACTGAAATACACTTAATACGTGTTGTTTCAAATTCTGTTTTATTTCTAAACTGAAATATACTTAATACTTAATGTTCCAGTAAACAAAAAGGTACTGTAACAACCCGATCAGTCATTTTAAGCTCTAGCACGTCGTTAGACAATTTGGAAACTTGAGTAGCTTTACTTCATGTTTTATGACTTGTACGCGTAGTCGTAATCGAATTTTGGAAAGTTCAGAGTTGGTTCAGATGAAAAATTCTCAACTCGAAAGCTTTAAGTTAGAAGAGTTGACCAAGGTTTAACTTTTGGATAAATGACCTCGGAATTGAGATTTTAAAGTTGCAATATGTTCGTATGATGATTTCGGACATTAGCGTATGTTCGAGTTGAGTATCGGGTGGTCCAAGAGCATTTCAGTGCCTATTATGTAAGGTTGGCTTTTTTGAAGGCTTAAGAATTTCTTAAGTTGGATTTGAAGTGAAATTTGGTGTAATCAATGTCCATTTGGGGGTTCGAGCCTTAGAATAGGTTGGTATTATTATTTATGACTTGTGCATAAAGTTTGGCATCATTCCGGAATATTTTGATATGATTGTAACGCGTTCGTCGAAGTTTAAAAGGTTAAAAGTTTAAAGAAAGGTTTCGATCATCGATTCATAGTTTTGATATTGTTTGATGTGATTTAAGGCTTCAACTAAGTTTGTATCATGTTTTTGGATGCGTTGGTATGGTTGGACGGGGGTCCCGGAGGCCTTGGGTGCAAATAGAAGTGGAATCAGATTGAATACTGGACTTAAGAAATTGCTGAAGCTTGAGGCTTCTGGTGTGATCGCACTTGCGAGGTTATGGCTGCAGGTGCGAGACAGCAAAAGCAGCCCAGGGGTCGCAAAAGAGGATGGGAGGGAGGTTGACTGGATTCACAGGTGCAGGGGATTTACCGCTTCTGCGGGCTCGCAGAAGTGGGCTCTTATCGCAAAAGTGGGGAAAGGCTGGGTGGTGAAGGTTCGCAAAAGAGACATTTTGAACACATCTAAGATGGCGCAAATGTGGATTCATGGAGCGCATAAGTGAAGGGGAGCGCATATACGGGGGTTGATGGTCGCACCTGCGAAGTCGCAGGAGCGGGACCTTGTCCGCAAGTGCGAAGGGACGAACCTTCAGTGCTTTCCGTAGAAGTGGGCATGTTGTCGTAGAAGCGACGCTGCAGAAGAGGCCATTTGCTTCGCAGATGCGATGATCACTCGGCAGAGAGGTTCTTTTAAATTAAGACTTAGATCTCATTTCTCTCATTTTTCAATTGGATGGCCGAATTTGGGGAGCTATTTTGAGGAGTTATTAATCAAGCAACATGAGGTAAGTGATTTTCCACTTGTTACGAGTTAAATAGATGAGTTATATACGGATTTATGCATGAAAATTATGGGAATTATGGGATTTTTAAGAGAAAATCTAGAAATTGGTATTTTGGATTTTAACCATGAAATTGGACGTGGAGTTTGGAATAAATTATATATTTGAGTTCGTAACATTATGAGTAAAGTTTATCTTTAAAAAGTTTCAGAATCTGAGCACGTGGGCCTGAGGGTTGATCTTGTTGACTTTTTGAGCGGAGTTGGAGATTGTTATAAATTAACTAATTATGATATTGGAATGTATTTGTATTGGTTTTCATGAATTTCTGGCTAGTTTTGGATTGATGGGCATTGGTTTGAGGTGCTAGAGAGGCGTGGGAGCCGGTTATGGAACTTCGGAGCGAGGTACATCTCCTGGCTAACCTTGTGAGGGGGAATTTACCCCGTAGGTGTTATATCTATTATGTGCTACATATTGTGGTAGTTGCGCGCGTATGAGGTGACGAGTGTCCGTGCATATGTTAGGATTCCTGATTATGTCCGGGTAGACTTAGGTTCACGCCATATTTTAATTGTACTATTTGAGTTATCCTTGCCTGTTTAATTCTTTTATTTTGCATTACGACCTGAGACTAGACCTGTGTGGAGTGATAGACTCGCTATTGTAGAGAGTTGATGAGCTACTTGATTAGCCCCAGAATAATTGTGCTTCTATTACAAATTTCTCCTGCGTTGTACGTTTTCATCGAAAAGTTTCCGTAAATTTCATAGCTTACATGTATATTCGTAAGTGGGGGTCAAGGACCTATTAAAGCTTCATATTCTAATGGGATGGGGCCGTTCGCCTCGGCAGGATTATGTACCACATTCTTATAGGATTGTGCTGTTCGCCTCGACAGTATCATATTCTTATGGGATCGGGCCGTTCGCCTCGACAGTATCATATTCTTATGGGATCGGGTTGTTCACCTCGGTAGTATCATATTCTTATGGGATCAAGCCGTTCGCCTCGACAGTATCATACTCTTATGGGATCGGGCCGTTCACCTTGACATATCTATAAAATACTCTTATGGGATCAGGTCGTTCGCTTCGGCAGAATCATGCATAACATTTGATAAGAATCCAGCATATCCGCGAGTTTTCCTGATTTGAGTTGTGACGACCTATCTGGTGGGGATCATTTTATATATACTCCGGTTGAGGAGGTGACCGATACTTGAGAGCTTGTGTGTACTGTTCAACGGAGGATTGTACCACATACTTATATTTGTTTATACTGTTTATTTACCATGCCTCGTACTTGCTTTACTTTCTTCTGGATTTGATTTATTGGACCACTAGTAAGTGTCGATGTCGACCCCTCGTCACTACTTCTCCGAGGTTAGGCTAGATATTTACTGGATACGTATTAATTTACGTACACATACTACACTTCTGCACTTATTGTGCATGTATATATTTTTGGTGGTCTTTTGGGTGCAAACTGCTATTGCGTGGACTTTACGGTGAGCTGCATCTTTTATTACGATTCACTACAAACATAGTCTCTATCGGAATTATTTACGTTTTCTTGGCTAACTTGTATTCCAGACAGATGTTGTATTGTTACTGTACATTATATGAGATGCTCATGCACTTGTGCCACCAGGTTTTGGGGGCGTTCTAGAATTATTATGGGTTGTTTTACATTGATATACTTCTACATATTATTTTTAATTAAATTGTAAGTAACTACAATTTATTTAATGCACTGATCTCTCTATCTAAATAAAATTAATGATTTTAAAAATAATAAAATGAATAATTAAGTGTTGACTTGCCTAGCGGTGACGTTGGGCGCCATCACGACCTATAATGAATTTTGGATCGTGACAGGTACTTAGCCGCTTTGTGTCTTCTTTTTTATTTGATTAACTAACTAATATGTATCATTATGAGAATAAAATTGAATTTACAAGGCAAAAAATGTCCATCAGCCTTATAAGGTTATTTTGGTCGACATTTAATTTTCTTTTTTTACAATATGAAATATGAAGGGGTAGAATGCTAATAATTGAGTCATTTATTCCTAGAATAAGTCATTTACAATAAGGAATAGGAATGAGTGAAGTTGTAATATTTGGATCATTTATTCTTACAGTAAGATAAAATAAATATAATGTAGAAAAAAAGCCAAAAAACAATATTTAGAATATAGAGAAGATCAAAGGGTGTAAAAGCTGGCCATATAAAGAGGTATTAAGTTCGTCTTTCTTCTAATTAATCTTTTTAATTATTCTTATTAAAATGTGTATTTATATTTTTGTACAAAAATATTTTTGGAATAATATTTGACTGAAGGACAAGTAGTTGTTTATGGGTAAATTAGTAAATCAACTTTTGACTTGGGGGTGTTCTCACTTTTAATATAGTACGATGATATGATGATGTGTATATGTTTCGAGTTGAAAGCAATAATCGTGCCCCTGATTCCTATTTCATCTTCTTAATTAATTCTCCGTCTACTATGGGGAACCACCCGACTGTTCATTAATAGGGTATACATATTATGGATGGATCAATAAACTATGGTGAAAAGAAATAGCCAATTCAGAGAAAATGAGTTAAAATTAGAAAGTAAAATCATTAGAAACATAAAAAACATGAGTGTACATAGAGGAGAAAAAAAAATAAATTTGAGAACGTTCATCATTTAATTAAATGAAAGACAAATTTATCGTTATTTATCACTCAACTGTATAGTTTTAATTAAAATTTTTAAAATATTTTATTAATAATAATTATATAAAATATATATGATAGTACTTAAAATTGGGCCCTTAATATTTTGGGGCGTAAGGCAATGGCTTCATTTGCCTTACCCTTAGGCCGCCCCATAATGGCATTCTCAAATCAGTACCATCAATTATGCTTTGATGGTTGTCATGGCCAAGGTTGTCGCTCTAATAAATGACTGGTACTTTCACAAGAGAAGAGGGTTGATAAAATGTCAGTGAAATATTTGTCTGACTTTTTTAGTTCATAAACTGGACAAGGGTTGACCGAAGCAAGGAGAAAAGTCATTCATATTTAAAGTTAGTAGGAATAGCACATAAATGTAGGAGCTAAATAAGTGCATGCCTACTTGTGTCATATTAGTTGGTTGTGTCTAGGCGAGTTAAAATGTGTTTGAGTAAATGAATAGGTGATGATTAAACTCGTGTAAAACCTCTTATTAAAATAATAATATTTACATAATTAGTTATGAAAAAAAGGGATATAAAGCAACCAAAAAAAGTTTTATTCACTTTTAGCCTGCGTAAAAAACTATTTATATTCAGTAGCCAAATAAATATATAAAATTTATATATTTTTTGTATATAACATACATAATATATATATATATATATATCGACTATTATTTTGAGAGCGGGCGTCATTTTTCACAATAAAAAAAAAGAATACAAATGAGCCTTGGCCCATCATAAACGTAAATAGGGAAGGAAAGGATAATAAACTAAGGAGATTTTGGTGAAGGCTTTGTCAGCCACTTTTGAGAACAAAAGAAAGCGCGAGTTTGCCCTTCTCTTTCCTGTGAAGAGCACGAGAAGAATTCAATACAGAGGAAACTAACTAAATAGAGAAGAAGAAAAGGAAGGTAAGTTTCTACGCTTAATTCATAGATTTGATTCATAAATTACATTGCTATAGAGTTGGGTTGAGAGTTAGTTGAAAAACTAATATTAAGGAAATAGGGGAGCCCATGAAATTTTTCATGAATTGATGAATATACTATTATGTTTGGGTTATAAACTTATATATTTCTGTATATATGTTTACCCGAAAAATGGATAGAGTTGAATTTATACGTAGTTCCGAGGATATGTGGCGTAACTTAACACAAAATGTAAGGATAAATAGAAATGTAAATATAGATTGCAGAGAATTCGAAGTAGATAAGATTGTCAGGAACAATGAATCTTAGGATTCAACAAATAGAATAAATCTAAGAAATCTGAAAGAACGATTCTTTACTGTAGAAGAATATAGCACTTTTATTACAATGTAAGCCTCAGAAAAATTTATTTTTCAGAAATGGTAGCCAAGCCCTTTTATAGTGTAGGGATTTGGCTCTAAGCATAATAAAATAAACATTCAGTGGGAGACCCATAATAAGTCAGCTTTTCCACAATTTCTGCCAAGATTCTTTCTAGTGGGATTGCAACGACTTTTGTTTGTGAGCTCGATCTTGCTTAGAACCCTCGATTTTGGTTTGAGCTTGATTTTAACTCGAGCTCTTGATCTTGGCTCGAGCCCGATCCTGGATCGAGCCCTCGAATTGATTCGAGGTCAATGTTGGTTGGTTTCTGGATTATCAGCATGATAGATCTACTCTGCATCATGGTTCGATTTCGATTTGAACTTGATAATGATATCGAACTCGACACGGATCGGCCTCCCCAGGTTCGAGATTAATTTGTCCCACCTTCGGGATCTTACTTCGATAGATCATCGTTCGAACTCAATCAGATGTGCTAAGGTCGAGATCTATTTCGACCGTATATAGATAGTCCCCTCGTTTCTCAGAAAGAATGTGGTGAGAAACGATATGACTTTTTAACGGCTCGATCGGATTATAACCTGACGTTTCCATCGGGTTCGACCATGACACATCTGGTAGCTGTCCTATCGGTTTAGTCTTTCAAGACATTTAATGCATGCCAGGCGGTGGTCGGCCACCGCTGATACTGAACCGCCATCGCTTGAACCTATAAATAACCCTTTATTTTATCTTTTACCACTTTTACATATTCTATCTTCCAAATTTCCCAAGTTCTTCTTCGTACTCTCCAACTTACCAGTAAATCTGTCATTTCTTTCTGCAAAAGTCCCTCCTCAATTTTATCAAATCTTTGTCATTTTTCTCTATTCCTTGCTTCTGAACTCGAAAATGGCGAAAACGTCACAAACCATCCCTCAGAAAGAGAAAACTTCATCTTCACAGTGTGCCGCTGATGACACGCCGGTTGAACCACGGCCTGAGGAGTGCGTTCCTGGGGCGTGCGTCCTTACTTATGATTTTAAGGTCGATAAAGGATCATCGGTACCTGGTCGTTGTGAACCGGTATCGAGGTATATATGTTCGATAACCGAGAAGCACCTCCAACAGCTAAAGAAAGATTGCAATTGGGATAAGAAAGAACTAATGATTCCTTAAGATATCACTTCGCACGTGAGAGGGTTTTTGAATATGTATTCTTATCCTTTCACATTGGGTCCCTTCGATTCCATTGTCATTAATTTTTGTCGTCAATACCAAATAACCCTAGGACAGGTCCACCCTTCTTTTTGGCGGATCGTTATCCTGATCCGATATTTCGTAAGCAAAATCGAGGGGATGCCATTCACCCTCGACCATCTTATACGATTATGCGGTCCTAGACTTTTTCGAGGAGGTTTAATAAAACTCCAGCGTCGGGCTACCAAGGCTCTGTTCTCGAGTATTGACGAGGACATGGACCGGAGTTGGATGGGCAGGTTCATTCGAGTAAGGACTTCGGACCTGATTCCGACCGAAAAGATACCCTTTCACGAGGAGTGGAATATGAAACGTAAGTGTGATCTTGCTGTTACTTCTACTTTGTTATTTCATTTATTCTCTCATCGACGCTCCTCTTTTTATGATGTAGCGGTTCCTTGGATGCCCAGAGCAGTTCCCGATCTCAAGAACTGGGTACGAGCCCTTGTTTTGACCTCCACATACGCAGAGCGCTCATGGCGTGATTTGTCAAAAGGGTCGGTGGGAGGCTAAAAATCACGGTAAGCTCATTTCTCGTACTCTTTGATGATCCGAACGAGGTGATTTTCAAAAATATTTTATTAAGATTTTCCATATGCAGGTTTGGGTAAAGACGCGATTTTGAGGCCCTTGTCCAATGAGGAGGAAATTTCGGCCTCTGTCCCAAAGCTGGTGAAGAAAAATAAAAGGAAAAGAGCCTCCGTTCCCGAAAAACCAAAGAAGAGGATGGCTCATAAGCCGAACAAGAATGTCATTCCTTTGACTGTGGAATTCATTTTGCGTCTAAGGGATGAAGAAGAAGAAGAAGAAGAAGAAGAAGAATAAAAAGATGAGTCCGCGCTGGCGGTTCGAATGAAGAGAACCACCGATGCCTCATCGGCGGCTGGATCGATGATGCTCTATGAGGCTTCGCCTCAAACTGAGGATATGCCGGAGAAATATTCGGGTAGAGTCCCCGAACTATTGGATATCAAAGACGCATCTCATCGGAGTCAACGGGCAGGGGATATGACCGAAGGGGCCCTCAAACCCCTTCGAACCGAGGAGAATGCTCCAGGCGATTCATTTGGGGCGGCAGCAATCGAGGATTCACCTACCTTTCCCGCTTTTTCCGTAGGGGTGATTCGAGAAGCTCAAGCTCTGGGAACCCTCGATCTAGATAGGCCTCACGATGAAGAAGACCCCTTTCGTGACCTGTTTACTAGCATTGAGGACGTTGCCGGTGCTGGTGATGAATCGGATCTTTTTCACGGATTGCGGCAGGCTTTGAATCAGGTGATCTTTTAAAATTATTTTGTCGGTACTATCCTTATGTTCATTTTTCGTTAACTTCGCTTCTTGTTTCATTATAGGCAGCGGCAGTTCATCGAGAACAATGTTCTCGATCCCAAAATGAGCTGCATCAATATGAGGTCGACCTACAACGGGCTACCGATGAGAGGAACTCCCTTAGACTTTCCTTAGGGTAGAGAGAAGAGGAAATAAAAGACCTCCGATCTGAGATGGCCAAGGCTTATCGAGATCAGACCGATTTGTCTGAGCAGGTAATGATGATTTTGAAAACCTATGGGCTTGATATCGGAACGATAGCTAACATTTCGGTCTCACAGCTGCAGCAAAAAATCGAGATGATCGGGAAGTATCGTGAGGAGGTCGACGTGATAAGAACTGAGTCTTTGCGGTGGAAAGAAGGTATGGACCACTTTGCTGCAGAAAAAGAGACTGCTCGAGCCCAGTTATCATCGTCCGAAAACCAACTTCAGAAAATGAAGGAAAAAGGCTTGGTTCAAGCAAGAAGAATTGAGGAGCTTGAAGCTCGGTTGGCCTCTGTACTTGCCAAGGCCGAATCTGATGCCGAAAAGGCAAAGGCCGATGCGGATGCGCTCGTGGCTGTCTATCGGGCCGATGCTGAAGCTGCCCAAGTCCAGGCAAGAGAGGCAACCGAGTCTGCCGATACTCGAGCACATTGGGTCGCCGATCTTGCTATGTGTCGATCCCGAAGGGAAACTCTCGAGGAGATTCATGCTCGTGGTTTCGATCTCGCTGAATAGATAAAAAGGGCCAAAGAATTCGAAGCCGATGCTGAAGCTCTAGTTTCTGACGGTGATGATGATGACAATGATGATGATGATGGGAGTAAGAGCATATCCGAGAACGGGGGGGAGCCCGATAGAGATGAGGCCGATCCTGAGGATGACCAGGAAGCTTAGTTTTTAATTTTTTACGTTGTAATCAATCATGTAGATAATTTTGTATATAGCCGACTTGCTTCTGTTTTTGTTTCCTATCTTGTGAGGACTTTATTCATACCTTATGAATGTTTTCACAATGATTAAAACAACTTAACCAAATTTGGACTTCGTAGCCTCTGTAACCGAGCGAGCGCTTACTCAAAATTGGAGCGATGTAGCCCTTAGGCTTATTAGTTAAGTCAATGATTCGAGCTTGAAGAAATATAGCTCATAGGCATAATGGTCGAGTGCTTGCTTGCTTAACTCGAAATAAAAGTAGCCCGTAGGCTTAGTAGTCGAGTGAATGATTCAAACTCGAAGTAATGTAGCCCGTAGGCGTAATGGTCAAGTAAGTGTTTGCTCAAACTCAAAATAAAAATAGCTCGTAGGCTTAGTCGAGTGAATGATTCGAACTCGAAATAATGTAGCCCGTAGGCGTAATGGTCGAGTGACTGTTTGCTCGAACTCGAAATAAAAGTAGCTTGTAGGCTTAGTCGAGTGAATGATTCGAACTCGAATAAATGTAGCCCGTAGGCGCAATGGTCGAGTGAGTGTTTGCTCGAACTCGAAATAAAAGTAGCCCATAGGCTTAGTCGAGTGAATGATTCGAACTCGAAGTAATGTAGCCCGTAGGCATAATGGTCGAGTGAGTGTTTGCTCGAACTCTAAATAAAAGTAGCCCGTAGGCTTAGTCGAGAATGATTTGAACTTGAATAAATATATCCCGTAGGCGCAATAGTCGAGTGAGTGTTTGCTCGAACTCGAAATAAAAGTAGCCCGTTGGCTTAGTCAAGTGAATGATTCGAACTCGAAGTAATGTAGCTGGTAGGCGTAATGGTCGAGTGAGTGTTTGCTCGAACTCGAAATAAAAGTAGCCCGTAGGCTTAGTCGAGTGAATGATTCGAACTCGAAGTAATGTAGCCCATAGGCGCAATGGTCGAGTGAATGTTTGCTCGAACTCGAAATAAAAGTAGCCCGTAGGCTTAGTCGAGTGAATGATTCGAACTCGAAATAATATAGCCCGTAGGCGCAATGGTCGAGTGAATGTTTGCTCGAACTCGAAATAAAAGTAGCCCGTAGGCTTAGTCGAGTGAATGATTCAAACTCGAAGTAATGTAGCCCGTAGGCGCAATGGTCGAGTGAGTGTTTGCTCGAACTCGAAAATAAAAGTAGCCCGTAGGCTCAGTGGTTGAGTTTATCTTAATTCTGATTGCATAATAAATCTTAAAGTAGAGGAATTTTCCTTGGATATAAGATGCCGATAAAGAAGAGAACTTTCTTCGCACATTATTACACGCCTGGGTTCGGGCCAATCTATATGAGCATGGTTCGCTTCGACCATTTGGCTCTTACAATTTTTTCTATTGGAACCCTGTTGTTGTGAAATAACTCTCTTGCGAGGCCTCGAATATTGTTGTAAATGCTGCACGATCAATGGTTGCCTCATTAAAAACCTTGCCGAAAAACCCATTTGGGATAAAATCGGTCTAAGGGAAAAAGAGTGCAACGCATGCCTTCAAGCGAGAGATCCATCTTAGCCCTTGTTCGGACTTCTGCAGGGGTCAGTTTTGAAATATAAATGAATATGGAAAGGTTGTACCTTAACAGTAGTACCGTTTTAGATATGATACATTCCAGCTGTGTGATAGCTGTTTGCCGTTTATAATGCCGAGCATGTACGATCTCTTTCCAATGTTCTCGAGCACCTGATATGGTCCTTCCCAATTCGGTCCTAGTTTTCCTTCGTTCAGATTTCGGGTATTGATAGTAATTTTTCTTAACACTAAGTCCCCAGGCTTGAAATGGCGGAGCTTGGTTTTTTTATTATAATATCTTTCGATTCGCTGCTTTTGGGCGGCCAATTGGACGAGAGCAGCTTCTCGTCTTTCGTCCGATAGTTCGAGGCCGGTATTCATAGCCTCGTTATTTGATTCTTCCATCGCGAATCAAAATCTGGTACTGGGTTCACCAACTTCGACTGGTATCAATGCTTCGGACCCATATACTAAGGAGAATGGGGTCGCCCCCGTAGTGGATTTTGACGCCGTCCGATATGCCCAAAGGACTTCGGGAAGGATTTCTCTCCATTTCCCTTTAGCGTTGTTCAACCTCTTCTTTAAGTTTTGAATGACAGTTTTGTTCGTTGATTCGGCATGTCCATTCCCACTGGGGTGGTATGGCATCGATAGTATCCTTCTTATCTTGTGGTCTTCGAGGAAGCTTGTTACTTTGCTGCCAACGAATTATTTTCCATTGTCACACACTATTTCGGCGGGTATCCCGAATCGGCATATGATATGATCCCAAATAAAGTCTATAACTTCTTTCTCTCTTATTTTCTCGAACGCCTGGGCTTCAACCCATTTAGAAAAATAATCAGTCATAAATAAAATGAATTTGGATTTACCTGGGGCCGATAGAAGAGGGCCGACGATATCCATTCCCCACTTCATGAACGGCCATGGGGATAAGACTGAGTAGAGTTGCTCTTCGGGTTGGTGGATCATTGGTGCAAACCTTTGACATTTGTCACATTTATGAACAAATTCCTTCGCATATTTTCCCATATCGATCCAATAATACCCTGCTCTGATTATTTTTCGAACTAATGTATCGGCTCCAGAGTGATTCCCGCAAGTACCCTCGTGCACTTCTCATAGGATGTAATCGGTATCTCCCGGACCCAAGCATACTGCCAACGGTCTATCGAATGTTCTTCGGTACAGCGTTCCGACCGAATCCAATGTGAATCGAGCAGCTTTAGTCCGTAGGGTTCTGGAATCTTTAGGGTCCGATGGGAGTTTCCCGCTCTTCAAGTATTCAATATACTTGTTTCTCCAATCCCAGGTTAAGCTTGCAGAATTTATTTAGGCATGACCTTCTTCGATTACCGATCTAGAAAGTTGAACAACATTCTTCGAGCCCGAGTCATCTACATCGACCGACGACCCCAAATTCGCAAGCGCATCGGCCTCTTTATTTTGTTCCCGTGGTACATGCCGTAAAGTCCATTGTTTGAAATGGTGTAAAGTGACAAGCAGTTTATCTAAATACCTTTGCATTCTACCTTCTCAAACTTTGAAGGTTTTATTTACTTGACTCACCACCAGTAAGGAGTCACAATTGGCTTCAATGACTTTTGCTCCCAAGTTTCTAGCTAGATCGAGACCTGCAATCATGGCTTCATACTCGGCCTTGTTGTTAGTCAACCTGATAGTTTTAATAGATTGCCTAATAGTGTTACCCGTGGGTGGTTTCAAAACTATGCCCAACCCGGACCCTTTCACGTTCGAAATCCCGTCCGTAAAAAGGATCCATATCCCCGATGGTGTACCTGATTTCAACAGGAGTTCTTTTTTGACTTCGGGTACGAGGGTTGAAATGAAATCGGCCACGAAGTCTGCTAAAATTTGAGACTTGATGGCCGTATGGGGTTGATATTCGATATCGTACCCACTGAGTTCGACGGCCCATTTGGCCAGTCGGCCTGATAACTCGGCTTTGTGCAAAATATAATGAAGCGGGTAAGTGGTGAACACACATATGGGATGGCATTGAAAGTATGACCTTAACTTTCTTGAGGTGCTTATCAGTGCAAGTGCCAATTTTTCTAGGAGCGGATATCTAGTTTCCGTTTCTCCTAAGGTTCGACCCGTATAATAAACGGGGAATTGCGTACCTTGCTCTTCTCAAACTAGGACACCGCTTACGGCGACTTCCGATACTGCTAAGTACAAACAAAGTTTTTTGTCTGTTTTTGGAATGTGAAGTAGTGGTGGTCTTGATAGATATCGCTTTAGTTCCTCTAATGCTTGTTGGCACTCCGGTGTCCAAACAAAATCGTTCTTCTTTTTGAGTAGAGAGAAAAATTTATGACTTCGGTCAAATGATCTTGAAATAAACCGGCCTAAGGCTGCAATCCGACCCGTTAGCCTTTGTACGGCCTTCACGCTGTCAACAACGACGATGTCTTCGATGGCCTTGATTTTATCGGGGTTAATCTCTATTACCTGATGTGACACCATGAAGCTGAGGAACTTGCCCGAACCGACCCCGAAAGCACATTTTTTGGGATTGAGCTTCAAATCCTTATAGTCCACACACATTCTAAGTTTATCCCCTTTTTTAGGCACTACAACTACGTTGGCTAACCATTCGGGATATTTTACTTCCCGAATGGACCCTACTTTGAGAAGCTTGGTTACCTCGTCTTTTATGAATGCGTGCTTTCCCTCAGACTGGGGTCTTCTCTTTTGCTTCACCGGTCTAAACCTGGGGTCCAAGCTTAGCCGATGCGTTGTTATGTCCGGCGGGATCCCTGTTATATCAAAATGGGACCAGACAAAACAATCGATATTATCGATAAGAAATTGAATGAGTTTCTTCCTGAGTTTGGGGCTCAACCCCGTTCCTAAGATTCCTTTCGCTTGGGCTAGTGCTCGATTAATATGACTTGCTCTAGCTCCTCGATTATTGATTTGGTGGTGTCGGAGTCATCGGGAATCATGAAAGATCGAGGAACCCTTTGATCATCATCCTCTTCGATCTTCTGGTTATCTGGCTGGGTCGAAGCCAATATCTGTGATTGCTATTTGGTGTCCCGTTCTCCTTCTGAGCCCGATCCCTTTATCGGTGAAGGTGAGGATATTGGTTTAGCTTCCTCGACGGCGAACATTTCCTTCGCAGCTGGTTGCTCCCCGTACACCATTTTGACACCTCCTGATGTCAGGAATTTGAGGGCCTGGTGTAGGGTCGAAGGTACAACTCACATGTTGTGGATCCATGGCCTTCCGAAAAGGGTGTTGTATCTCATATCGCCTTCGATCACATGAAACTTTGTTTCCTGAATGGTTTCGGCCACGTTTATTGGTAGGATTATCTCGCCTTTGGTGGTTTCACATGCCATATTGAACCCGTTTAGAACCAGGGTTGCGAGTACGATCCGGTCCTGCAGGACGAGCTGTTCTACGACCTTCAATCGGATGATGTTGGCCGAGCTACCTGGATCGATTAACAAAAGCTAAATTTTAATTTTATTCGTGAGTACGGATATTACCAGTGCGTCGTTATGAGGTTGGATGAGGGCCCCTTCTGCATCTTCATCATTGAAGGACAATGTCCCCGTGGGTGCGTAATCTTGAGTCCGTGATCGCTTTTCCCTCATAACCGATGTTTTAGTGCATTTAAGCACTGGTCCCTAAGGGGTATAGATACCGCCGATGATCATGTGAATGACATGTTGTGGTTCTTCTTATTCATTTTGCTTGCTGGAATCCCTATTTTTAAGATGATTCTTTGCCCTTTCACTCAGAAATTCCCGAAGGTGCCCTTTGTTAAATAAGTGGGCTATTTCCTCTCTTAGTTTCCTGCAATCTTCCGTTATGTGACCATGGGTACCATGATATTCGCACGTTTGGTTGGGATTTCTTTGGGCAGGATCGGTTTGCATGGGTCGAGGCCATTTAGTATCTTTGATGCGTCCGATAGCGGATGTACCAACGCTGAAGTTATATTCTGATAGTCGAGGTGCTTCTATAAGATAGACATATTTATCAAAGCCTTTCTTACTCATAAGTCCCCGAGAATTTTGCCCTCGATCAATCCTTCGATTGTTCCAAACTATATCTCGTACTGAACCGTTGTTCACCCGATCTGCGACGTACGGTCGATATCGATCTCTATTCGACCTTTGTTCTTTGTCGATCTCCTTTTGGCTTTTAGTAACTGTCATGTTCTGATGAACGGGTCCGTACGGAGCTCCCAACTGATCATCCTCCACCCTAATTTTTGATTGGTATCGGTTGTGTACATCTGCCTAAGTTATTGCTGGATACTCGATCAAATTTTGTTTCAGTCGATGCGATGCTGTCGAACTTAGCTTGTTCAACCCTTGGGTGAAAGCTTGTACGGCCCAATCGTCTGTGACTGGGGGTAATTCCATGCGTTCTATTTGAAATCGGGATACGAATTCCCTCAGCATTTCATTCTCCCTTTGCTTTACCTTGAAGAGGTCTAATTTCCTTGTTGCAACATTTATGGCACCAGCATGTGCCTTTATGAACAAATCTGCTAACATGGCAAAAGAATCGATAGAATTCGGCGGTAAATTGTGGTACCAGATCATCGCTCCCTTCGAGAAGGTCTCCCCGAACTTTTTCAACAACACAGAATCAATCTCATCGTCCTCCAAATCGTTGCCTTTTATGACACATGTGTAAGAGGTGACATGTTCGTTAGGATCGATCGTACCGTTATATTTGGGAATTTCGGGCATACAAAATTTTTTGGGGATTGGCTTCAGCGCCGCACTCGACGGAAAAGGCTTTTGTATGAATATTTTCGAATCAAGCCCCTTTATCATTGGTGGAGCCCCCGGGATTTGATCGACCCTGGCATTGCACGTTTCCATCCTCTTGTCGTTGGCTTTGACTCGTTTTGTGAGTTCTTCGAGCAATTTAGTACTTCCGGGAGTAGTCCCCGATTCTTGCTCGTTAGATTTCACTATGGCGGGCTCTATTCTGGGGGTGACTTCCCGAAGTGGATTGGAATCCGGCCTGCTTTGTGCGCGAGTTTAGCTCTGTAACTGAGCTATCGCTACTTGTTTGGCTTGTAGCATCTCTAAGATCATACGTAAGGTGGCCCCGATTTCCCCCGCGTTTTGGGTGTCTCGGGCGACGGATCGAGTACCATCCTGAATGCTTCTTTCTGGTTTGGAATGCTGTTACACCTCCAAAGCTATTTGTGAATTGACATCCAATGGTATTTCGGCCCGAATTTCGGGTACTTCGATTCGAGCCTCGGTGCCATCGTTAATTGGCCTTCCGGCCCCGGGTGCCAAGTTGTTGGTTTCATCTTGAAGGTCGACTTCGTTATCGATCGGTGAAGCCATTTGATTGGTGGTTATTCGTAGCTGATCCGGAATTCTAGATGCTTTCGGAAATAAGCGCAAAGCACAATGGCGTATTTTTTCAGATTTGTATCAAATAGCCACTGTTATCCTCGGCCCCACGGTGGGCGCCAATCTGTTTACCCAAAAAATGGATAGAGTTGAATTTATACGTAGTTCCGAGGATATGTGGCGTAACTTAACACAATATGTAAGGATAAATAGAAATGTAAATATAGATTGCAGAGAATTCGAAGTAGATAAGGTTGTCAGGAACAATGAATCTTAGGATTCAACAAATAGAATCAATTTAAGAAATCTGAAAGAACGATTTTTTACTGTAGAAGAATATAGCGCTTTTATTACAATGTAATCCTCAGAAAAACTTGTTTTTCAGAAATGGTAATCAAGCTCTTTTATAGTAGAGGGATTTGGCTCTAAGCATAATAAAATAAACATTCAGTGGGAGGCCCATAATAAGTTAGATTTTCCACAATTTCTGCTAAGATTCTCTCTAGTGGGATTGCAACAGCTTTTATCTGTGAGCTCGATCTTGCTTAGAACCCTCGATTTTGGTTTGAGCTTGATTTCAACTCGAGCTCTTGATCTTGGCTCGAGCCCGATCCTGGCTCGAGCCCTCGAATTGATTCAAGTTCAATGTTGGTTGGTCTATAGATTATCAGCATGATAAATCTACTCTGCATCATGGTTCGATTTCAATTCGAACTTGGTAATGATATCGAACTCGACACGGATCGGCCTCCCCGGGTTCGAGGTTAGTTTGTCCCACCTTCGGGATCTTACTTCGATAGATCATTGTTCGAACTCGATCAGATGTGCTAAGGCCAAGATCTATTTCGACCGTATACAATACACCAATAATAAAGTATTCCTACAGAAACTTTTCCTTTTCGTTAGTGATTGGTAACCGAATATGATTGCTAGTAATATTGGTGATAGTGAAAAACCTATAATGGAAATTTGATAGTTGCGAGTAGAGATACTGAAATGACTAATGAGTCTTGATATTTCAAGTAGAAGAAGAGTGAATTGTTGGAAAAATATAATTCGATGACTTAAGAGCCAAACATGAAACCCTGAGGGTTGGGCATTCTAAATTAGCTATGAATTAGCCTAAACAAATAAATTAACACGAGATTGATGTTGATATGATTATAGATTGATTGAACAAAGTCGTACAAGTCGCACAATGTGACGAGTTTGGTATTTCGACACGAGTACTATGAGTAGTAACCTTATCGCAATTTGTGTTTTCATAACTTACATGATTTGCACATGATTTTTAATATGAACATATTATCGATTATTTTGAATTTGCATGTGGGACAAGTCCTTTACTCGATATGATACCGAAATAATTATTTGAGATGATTACAGTTGTTATAAATATTTTCGTTGTTACTAGATTTGTTTTACCGTTATGATTACTATTACCGAATGAAATTACATGATTTGATAAGAACTGAAGTGCCCTGTACTATTTTAAAAATATTTTCATATGAGTATTGATGGATTATAAAGACAAGCATAATGGGAGGAGACTTTGAAAGATCACGTAGTTAACAGTGGGTTCATTAGACCTGGTGCACCTTATATTTATAGATTACCAATTACAGTTATAGTCCTCGATAGTGGGAAGGTAGAACTAGCATATAGTTACAGTTTCTCTCGAGTAGGGACCTACAGTTATATTTGACTCCTTTCACGAAGGGGTCCAGAAAGTGATACAGATTACATGATCCTTTCTTGGAAACCTCCCAAACATAAAGATTTGATATGACACAGTGCTTACCGAGTTTATTACCAAATTGTTAAATTGATTTCTATTACAGAAAACACATCATGAGACTGATTATTATTACCTTTTTTGAAAGGGCATTTTATTTTTATTATATTTTATGATTATTATTATACATGCATATTTTTTGATTTGTCCGCAATTAATAAATGGTTGTGGTTAAGTGTTGTTACTCACTGAGCTAGCGACTCACCCACAGCTATTTTTTTTTACAGATACAACAATTGACACATGCGAGAATTTTGTTAATTAGAGCGCACGAGTTGATCGTTCTTGGTGAGTCCTGTATTCGTTCGCGTGGGCGAAGAGTTTTATTTATTTGCTATAGTCTTTTCCTTTGAACTCTTAGAGTTTCTCCTGTAGTTATTTTATTAGTATCCTGAGTATTCATTTGTTAAGATGGACTAGTTACTAGTATTACATTTTCTTTCCGCATTTTTGAGATGGATTTAGTTTTATCAAGTTGAAAAAGTTGGTAATATTGGTGGAAACTCATTTTTGGTTAGTTAATGATGATTATGACATATTTATGTGAATATTGGTTGGTTGTTGTTTATTTATAAGGCATGAAATATTTTCGGATAGTCCTAAAATAGGGGAAACTCTGTTCAATTTTCTGTAAAATACCGATGAGGCTCACTTGGGGGCACTTGCTCCTAGATGTCGGTCGTGATCGTAAATTAGGTCATGACAATGTGGGTATCAGAGCTTAGATTTTATGTCCTGAATCATGGATCAATGTTTAGTAGAGTCTAGTTCATGGGTATGTAGGTGCCCATACTTATGATCTTGAGGCTACTGAACATTTAGGAATTTTTTCTCTTCTTTCATTCCCTGATCGTGCGTTGGGATAACTTGAGATTGACTTTGGAGTATTTCTTTTGCAGATGGCTAGGACATGCATACCCTTATCTACTGGACGCGGTGCTAGACGTGGTACACCCTATGTGGCGGCCAAGTTAGAGCTCAACAGACTAGAAGGCAGGCCACTCCTCAACCTGAAATTGTGAACATGGGTCAACCCTAAGCTTCTATGCCAGATCAAGTACAAGAACATGGAGTTCAGGATGCTCCTCCACCAGCGCCAACTGTTGTACCTGCTGTTACCTTACTTGCAGACGCAGTGGTAAGGTTATTGAATGTGTTAGAGGCCTTGGTGCCTACTCAGAGCGGAAGTTTAGCTCCTCAGGCTACTTTACAAACATAAGCACTTGCATAGACTCAAACTTTCAAGAATAAGGAGGTATCCCTACAAGAGTTCCTGAAATTGAAATCCCCAAAATTCACAGGTTCTGATAATTCAGCAGATCCTCAAAGCTTCTTAGAAGGGACACTCAAGGCATTACATGCCCTAGGTTGTTCTAGTGAGAGGGCCGTGGAGCTCGCAGCAAACAAACTAGCGGATATGGAAAATACATTGTATGAAATCGTATTGCTAGGAAGGCCAGCATGAGCAGTACCACTGAAATGGGACCAATGTAATGACCCAATCGGTCATTTTGACTTTTAGAACCCCATTCCCCTAAATAAAACCCTACATATATATATTTATTAATTTATGACTTGCGGGGATGGTTGGTTTGGTATTTGAAAATGTTCGGGTTGAAATCGGAACACTTGGTTCCTTAAGTTGACCTTAAAGTGCTAAGTTTGACTTCAGTCAACATTTTGAAAAAACGACCTCGAAATCTGGATTTGACGGTTCCAATAGGTTCGTATGATGATTTTTGACTTGGGCGTATGTTCAAAATGCATTTTGGACAACCCGGGAGCGTTTTACAGCTTAATAGTGAAAATCAATTATTTGAAGGTTTAATGTTCTTTAAATTTGGTTTGGGGTAGGTTTTGGAGTAGTTGAAGTCTGTTTTGAATTCCGAGCCTGAGAATAGTTTTGTATGGTAATTTAAGACTTGCACGCAAAATTTGATGTCATTCCGAGTAGTATAAGTATATTTTGGCGCGTTCGGAGGAATTTAGAAACTTGAAGTTCATATTTTGATCTAATTCGATTTTGGGGTGCGATTCTTAGTTTCGTTGTTGATTTACGTGTTTTGAGAGTTCGAACAAGTCCGTGTTATGTTTACAGACTTGTTGGCACATTTGGATGGGTTTCCGGGGGGATCGGGTGAGTTTTGAACCACTAGGAGCTAAGTTGGAAAAACCAGAAATTCTAGTTCTGGTTTCCTTCTTCGCGAACGCGGAAGGACCCTCGCGTTCGCGATGAAAGAAATATGGGAGCTGGGAAATTGCCCTTCGCGTTCGTGTGGAGGGCGACGTGTTCGCGAATCATTTGGACTTCAGGCCTACGCGTTCGCTAATGTCCACTCGCGTTCGCGAATGTCCACTCACGTTCGCGAAGGAGGACTGGGACCGGGGTGAAATTTCCCCTACGCGTTCGCGATAATACATACTAGGCAGAATGTCTTAAAAACGGGATTTCACCATTTTTAACCTCATTTCTTCCATTCTTGGGCGATTTTAGAGCTTTTTGAGAGGGAATTTTCACTAGCAACTTGAAGGTAAGTTAATTCTACACACTTTGAGTTAAATACATAGATTATAGGTAGATTATAACCTGTAAATTTTAAAAATCAAGGGTTTAGATGAAAAACCTAGATTTTTATAAAAATGAGATTTTAACCACGAAAATGGTTATGGAATTGGGTGAAAATTGTATATTTAAGTTCTTGAGATCGTGGGTAACGTTTTTCTCCGAAAACTTTCGGAATCGGGCACGTGGGCCCGGGTGAATTTTAGGACTTTTATCATTTTGGATATGGTAATTTATTTAATAGTCTAATTTTGAATTATTGAGCATGTATTAATTATTTTATATAAATTTTGGATAGTTTCAAATTTTTTGGCACTAAATTGCGATTTTACGCGACATTGTGATCGGGAAGTGGGATTTGAGACAAGGTAAGTCTCTTGCCTAACCTTGTAAGAGGGAATTTACCCCATAGGTGATTTACATTAATAATTGTTGCTAATTGTGGGGGCTACGTACGCACGAGGTGACGATAGTCCGTGCGTATCTACTAATTATGCTATGTCCGGGTAGTTTAGGACTCAAATCATGAATTACTTGTGATAATTGCTCCTTTTCTTTAATTAAATTACTGGAATTATATTGTAATTGTTAGAGGAAATAGTAAAATATCGAAACTACATTTACTGGAATTTTGTGTAAATTATTTAATTGTTAATAGAAATTGAACATCCTATGTGTTAATTCTTTTATAATAACTTCTCATTCCGGAGGTTCATAAGTAAATGTCCTCCTTTCTTGTGGAGCGGGCCGAACGCCTCGGCAGTATAGATGCATCTATGGATCATGTCGCACGTCCCTCGGCAGTGTACACAACACTCTGGATCAGGTCGTATGACCTCGACAGAAATCGTGCCTAATAATAATAATTACACGATACCATGATATTTTAATTGCTGCTTGTGAAGTTAATTGATAAATTGGAAATTATTGAAATGTAAGGAATTAATTATTTCTTCTGTTAAAAAATTATTGTTGTTCATCTAAAATTCATGTTTAATTAAATATATTCTATTGTAATATTATTGGCCCATAGTGAGTGTCAAAGTCGACCTCTCATCACTACTTCTTTGAGATTAGGATTGATACTTACTGGGTACACATTATCTATGTACTCATGCTACGCTTGCTGCACTTTTTGTGCAGGACCTGAGATTAGGTACTATCGGAGGACCTATCGGCGCGCACCCGCGTTATCCAGAGGCTTAGTGGTGAGCTGCCTTTCTTAGCCATTCTGCAGGAACTAGTGCCTCTCCTTGTATTTGTTTTCTGTCTATTTTATTTCAAATAGTATTTAGAATTTTGTATAATCTACTAGATGCTCATACACTTGTGACACCAGGTCTGGGCACACACACTAGTAGAATTTTGGATTTAATTATTTCTCTTGGTTTTTAATTTAGCAAACCTTTCATATTTTTCTTAATTCTTGCAAGTAAGAAGATTTTAATTACTCGGTTAATTTTTAAAGAATTGAATGTGTGTTTAAATCACTAGTTGGCTTACCTAGCTGTGATGTTGGGTGCCATCACGACCTATAGGTGAAATAGGGTCGTGACAAGTTCAGTAAGTTATTCATGGATCATTTTTTTCCAAACAACCTGAGGTAAAAATATGTTAGAGACTTTGAGAGATTGACTTAGACTCTAGATATGGATGTGTCAAAATATAACACCAAATTTTGTAATCTGGCTAGATATGCTCCTTACTTAGTGCCTACCCAAGAAGCTCGAGTTCAGAAGTTTGTTGATGGGTTAGTTGGTCGTCTATACACTGCATTAGCCCCACAGATGAAGGCTTTGTCCTACTCTGATGCAGTCGACCTCGCTAGAAAGATTGAAAACAAGGGACGTGTTGAGTGTGCAACCAGTGATTTACATAAGAAGGCCAAGACAAGAGGATCTTTTAGTGGCGTTTTTAATTAAAATAGTAGAGCAGGAAATCAGGGACAACAACAACAAGGTTCTCAGATAGGGACACACTTGTCTTCACAGTTCGCATACAGACCACATTACAGACAGAGTACTAGGGGACCATCATCATCTGGACATCATAATTCTGGGTAGTTATATGCTACTACTCCAGTCTGCCAAACCTATGGGAGATCACATTTGGGCCAGTGCCATGTTCTGACTGGAGAGCGCTTTCGATGTGGCCAGTTGGGACATCACTTGAGGGATTGCCCTCAGTCTTCGAGGAATTTCAGCCAAATTTTTATTCAGTCAGCTACACCTACTTAGACTACTCATAATACTTCAGGTGTTGCAGGTACAGGAAACAGAGGTCGAGGACTTGGAGATCTTGCTACTGTGAATCAAGGACAATGGAATGCTGGTAGAGGTCAAGCGAGAGTTTTTGCAATTACTAGATAGGATGCTCAGGCCTCGAATGTTGTGGTTACAAGTATTCTTTCTGTTTGTACATTTGACGCACTTGCATTGATTGATCCGAGATCTACTCACTCCTATGTGTACTCATAGTTTGCTTTGAGGTTTGGTAGACAACCCGAACTATTGAATGATCCTTTTATAGTTTCTACTCATATTGGATAGTCTCTATTAGTTGAATACGTGTATCGTGCTTCTCAGATTCGGGTTGAGGGTAGAGATACTCTAGCTGACCTTATTGTACTTGATATGATTGACTTTAACATGTTGATAGAAATGGATTGTTTATCTTATTTTTATGCTATCATCGATTATTATGCAAAGATAATTAAGTTCCAGATACCGAACAAACCAGTTTTGTCCTAAAAGGGGGACAGGTTCCAGAGATTTGCAAAGTTGTATCTTTTATGAAGGCTCAACGATTACTGAAGTGTAACGATTCGACTTGTCATTTTGAGAATTAACGTCCCGTTTAGAGACTTAAGGTCCCGAGCAGCTTCGTAATGTGTATTATGACTTGTGTGTGTGGTTGAGATTGGTTTTCAGGTGATTCGGGATTAAATAGAAAGAACAATTCTTATTTTTAAATCTTAAATGAAAATAGTTGACCAGAGTTTGACCTTTGAGAAAACGAATATGAAATGGAATTTTTATGGTTTCAATAGCTACGTATGGTAGTTTCGGACTTAGGCGTATGTCCGAATTTGGATTTGGAAGTCCGCATGGCAATTCGACGCATTTTGGCAAATATTGGAAAAGTTGGAGATTTAAAATAATGATAAGTTTGGCCGAAGGTTGACTTGATTAATATTGGGTTTGGATTTCGATTTAGGTAATTGGAACAACTCCATTATGTCAATTATGACTCATGTACTAAATTTGAAGTCATTCCGGATTGATTTGATACATTTCGACACGAGATATAGAATTTGGAAAATTGAAAATTCATAAGTGCGATTCATGGTACAATTTGTAATTTTGGCATTGTTTGATATAATTTGAAACCACAAGTAGGTCTGTGTTATGTTGCGGGACTTATTGGTATATTCGGATGAGGTCCCGAGTGGCTCGGATGAGTTTCGGACAGAGTGCAGATCGTTTGGCGCCTTGTTGAAGCTGCTGGAATTTCTATTGCTGGTTTGATCGCTTCTGCGGAAGCTTGGTCGCATAAGTGACCTTATAGAAGTGTGGCAGTGTCATGCAAAAGCGGAGGTTGGAAGCTGGGCAGAATGTTTGCGCAGAAGCGAGGGTTGTCTCACACCTGCGTTTGTGCAGTAACAGAGAGGGTTAGCACATGTGTGAGTATTGGGCAGTTGAGTGAAGTACGCAGGAGCGAGACCACAGATGCGAAAAATCTTTATGCAGGTACGAAACTAGGCAGAAACATAAGGATCGAATTTGGTCATTTCTCTAATTTCATTTTGGATTGTTGGAGCTCGGTTTTGGGCGATTTTGGAGTTCTTCACAAGTTCGTCTTAGGTAGTTGTTCTATATCCGAAAGTGATTATATTTCATAAATCCATGGTTATATTCATCATTTATTTCGATTTTAATTGAAGAAATTGAGAAATAAATTTCGAAAACTTTCGAAAATGTAAAATGAAGATTTGGAGGTCAAATTATTATGGGAATTTGGTCATTTTTGTATGGTTGAACTCGTATCGAAATAGGTGTTCGGGTTTTGTAAATTTTAACTAGTTTCGAGGTGCTGGTCGGGGTTTTGACTTTTGGCTTGACTTTTTAATTTTAATTAATAATCGAATTTTTATTATCCAGAATAGTTTCCTATGACTTTTATTTATGATTTGAAGTTATTTTGGCTAGATTTAAGGCGTCCGGAGGTTGTTTCACTCGAGAAGGTTGTTTTAGAGTATCACTCTAGCTTATTCAAGGTAAGTATCTTGCCTAACATTTTATGGGGGAACTACCCCTTAGGATTCGAGTTATTTGTGCAAATTGTATCATGTGAAGGTCGTGTACGCGAGGTGACGAGTACGTGCTCGAGCTGTTTTGTGGAATCATTGATTCATGTTATCCCTCTTACCATTGAATTGTACTATTGTGGAATTATTGCTACACATTAACTCTTCCTTGTTGAGCTATTGCTATGTTGTACCATTATTTCCTGTTTTGTCTTTCTTTGTGAGCTCGTTCTTCTGTTTGTTTTGTATTCTGAAGTTACTAAGTTGATTTACTTGTTGTATTCTCGTGTTATTGTCATTGTTGTTGTTGTTGTATTCAGTGTTGTTGAGCCAAGGGCTATGTGTGGTTGTGATATTGGAACTGTTTTGAGGAAATGTTGTGGCATGTAGGCACATATTATGAAAGTCATTTATTGAGTTGTTATATTTTTGGCATACGTGTTTTGTTGAGAAAATTGTTATGTTTGTTGCACGAGGTTTTTGCCGTGCGGTTGTTATTGTGTTTGCACGAGGTCTCTACAGTGTGGCTGTTATTGTGTTGCACAATGTTTCTGCCATGCTGTTGTTATTATTTATACGCTTGCGGTGGTATAAAGTCTAGGTGTTAAAACGCATGCAGTGAGATAAGGTGGGCTTAAAATGTATGGCTAGTAGGGGAACTACTAGAAGCCATGCGGTGTGATAAGGTGGGCTAAGACACGGGATGTTGTTTCGGGAAAAATGATTATCAAAACTAAATATAAAGGTTCCCGCGGTGATGTAAGGAAAGTTGTGATTCATTTTACCATTTGAGACTACGAGGCGGTACCTCTGGAGGGCTCTTGTTGTCATTTCCCCTTTTCTGTGTACTTGTCTTTGATTGTTGTTTTCCTTTGCATACTATTAATTGTTTTCCTCCGTGTTGCACTATTTGCTCAGTTCTATGTAGTTAATCTTGTTGTGTTGGTCGCTGCTTCAAACTTCATTACTGCTCTTATTACATTGTACCTTTTGTGGTGATCATTTTTTATGTGCCATTCATTGTCTCTACTCTTATTTGTTGACTGAAATTATGTTAGAACACTTGCACAAGCATACACGTAGTTAAATCACCCATATCGATTTTAAAAGGTGAATCCTGACGTTATTAAACATTATACCTATTCTTGTGTTCTTGCCTTCTATATGGGGATTTTTTTATTGGCACGTGAGTCATCCGTGGGGTTATGAGTTGTAATGTGGGCACAAGATTCCAAGTGATTAGGGTTCATAAATTGGGACCCGTGAGTTGTGATTATGAGGTTCGATACCTCGTGGAAATACTTGATCAGATCTAGTATGAAAGCGGCTGTTCTTATTGAGTTGTTATTGGTTTTCCCTTTATTTGGTTTCCCCGGACTTTGAATGTGATCAGTTACTCTATAGCATTATTACTTGACTATTTCCTATAGAATATTGTCGTTACTAGCGTATCATTGCAAGTATTGTTTTGTATTCCTTATCCTGCTTAGCTTTATATTAATATTGTTTATCTGTTAGTTTAGCTACACACTTGTTCAGGTTGTTTAGTCTGGTAGATTTCTTGATTGTCCCTCGTCACTACTCCATCGAGGTTAGTCTTGATACTTACATGGTACTGCTGTGATGTACTCATACTACGCTTTTGTACATTTTTGTGCAGATCCAGGTGCCACAATTGTTGTTGATTATTAGCTGGTTGGTCGAGCTGTGGATACTTAAGGTAATCCTGTCGTCGCGTTCGCAGTCCTCGGAGTCACCTTCTGATATTTTCATTGTGATGTCAAAACTTTTCCTAATTTTGTGAAACTCGTCTATTTATACAAGGCTGGAAATTTCGGACAAAAATGCCCTTCGGAAGGTTCTGCGGCTGCACAATTCTGAATTGCAGCCGCGAGGCAATATTTCTGCGGTCTGCAGATTTAGCACTACAGCCTCAAGGCACTTTTATGCGGTCCATAATAGTATGATTGCAGCCGCAGAAATCTTGTGGAGACCGCAATTCGAGGAAGCTCTTGACTTGGCTTTTTATCATCTCTCTGATCTTGGATCCTAGCCTAGCTTTTACGGCCGCACAATTCATGTGCGGTCCATAATTTGATCAAATGTCTGCTGAGTTTTCCTTCTTTGATTGCGGCCATAAATGTAATTCTGCGGACCGTACATTGTAAGGTTTTGTGCCTTTTATTGCCTTGTGTTTAGACTACTCTTTTTTCAGTCAGATTTCATCTCGGGAGTCCAACATCTAGCATTCCTGCAATTTTGCACATTTAATTAGTTTTGGGAACACAATTCAATGCTTTTAGACTAAAACAAAAGCTAAAATGCGCTAATAAGTAGTCAAAATCCCCACTTATCAACTCCCCTAAACTTAAGTCTTTGCTTTTCCTCAAGCAAACAAAAAAGTTCTCACCTCCACAAGTTAAGGGTCATTTCAGCCCGTCAAAGGTGAGCCATTCACACATTAGTTGGGACTAACAATTACCTACACTACTTATGTATTATCAACAAGGCGATAAGTTAAACATTCACGTACATATACTTCTAATGTGACACTTAAGCACCAAGAGTTGACTTTATTCATTAAGGAAGCTTGCTCTCTCATGTAGGTCATTGTGTATCCCAAACTCCTCCTCTCTATTCCCCATTTGCATAGCTCACTTAAGAATTTTAGCACTCAATCAAAGATTTATGAAAGGTTCACTCATCTCTCTCAAGAGAATGTCGCAAGTACAACTTCAACTACCATAGGCTTGACCCTCGTGTAGATCGCTACTAATGTAAGCTCACTCAACTTGAAATTAAGTAGGGATTCTTTCGGGATGCAATGAAGGCTTTTGGATTAGGGTTGGATACACTATGGTTGAGTGGGTTCACCTTTCCTGAAGCACTCCATTTTTTATTTTCGGATCTCACTTTGCCAATTCTTTTAGGCACTTTCTTTTCCTTGGGGAACTAGAGAGACTTAACATCACTCTTTCTTGATCATGACATTCATTTTCTCCCTCTTTGATTTCTCCATGTTTTGGATAATTACCTCTCTTTGAATCCATTCAACTCTTCCACTTATTCATTTTTTTGCATTTTTTTTCTTTTCTTGTCTTTACTTCTTATCATTTCGTTTTTCTCTTTTTGTGCCTTGATACGCCTTTCAAGTTCCTCGTCTCTCCCCCAAACTTACATTTTTATTCAATTGTTTCATAAGAGTGTTAAGGAAAGCTCGGGTGCCAAGAGAGGGTCACGACAAAACGGGTAAAGGCTTGTAGCATAGTTATCAAATGAGAATGGCTCGAGGCTTGAATGGGTTGACTAGAGATAATAACATTGGTAAGCAATGGAAAATTCAAACGGGCCAAGGAAATCCTACAATCACTTCTCAAGCCAAGCTAAACTTAATATTTCGCCTTCAAACACATTCAGAGCAAGTTCTAGACCTTTAGCACGTGTACTTGGACTAGCAACAAAGCATCTCATCCCTCACGCAACTGGATTGTTAAATAGGATAGAGCCTAGGGCCCACAAGGACCACATTCAAGATTAAAAATCACTATGGTTCGATTAAACCACTCGATGATTGCCTAAGTCAACACAAGAGTCACAAAGTCACTAACTAGAGCTATTTCTTTCAAAAACCTTGTTTCTAACCAAAAGCACGTAGTTAAGTGTGTTGGTACCAAGTGAAGCATATTTCACTCTTCGAGCATGACTTAATTAGGTCTTTTTATTCATTACTACTGCTATTATTACCTAAATACCAAAAACGGACTCAGTCCCTAAAGAAGGTTGTCACGCCATCCATCATTGGGAAGAGTCACCCGGTTCACACAAAAACTACCTTTGGAAAGAACCGTGGCATTAAGAAAACCAAAGGCTTGTTATCTACTAAAACCTAAAAAAAATCTACTAAATGAAAAATAAGCTACTAAACTAAACACTAACCAATTAGATAATAAACATAAAGAAGCTACAAAGAAAAAGCTAGCGAAAGCATAACAGATATACATAATGAGAGAGAAGGAGAAGATATATACATAATGATAGAAGAAGAAGAAAATAATATCAAGTTATTACAAGCCAAATATCTCAGAATCAACAAATAAGATCAAATAAACTCCACCCCTAAATAAAAATAAGCATTGTCCCCAATACTTAACAAAATAAGAGTAAAGGAAGGGTAAGAGTGAAGAAGAACTCCCTATGGCTCCTTGGACATCTCTGTGTCCCCAACAATGTCACCACCCCCAGTCTCTTCCAATTGGATCTCATCATCCTCGATTCTGGGAGTGACTGGTTAGTGAACATGTGACGCACTGCCTCGACAGTGTCGGCAACAGAGTCTAGCTCCTCAGACTGGCCAGCTGGTGCCACCGGTGCTGTTGCTGCTATAGGATCTGGAACTGGATGGTAAGGGTCAATCAGCACATCAAATGGAATATCTCCGGTTGCAAAAAGCTTGGTAACCTGTATCAAGAGCTTGTCCACTAACTTGTTGGAGGCCTGGGAATTTCTCATTTTCTTTACTTCTTTGCCTAGCTCTTCGATCCCTGACCCGCCAAAGGAGCCATGATTGTGTTCTGGTTCTTCAGAAGCTTCTACAATGTCTCTTCAATTGATGGGGGAATTTGAGGTGTCGGAATAGAAGACTGTGTTACAATAGTACTGAATAGGCCATACAGCTTTGCAGTGGCTATCTGAATCCAGTTGTTGAGGCTCGCCAATGTCTGGGATACTCGCAACGTAGAAAGTAGAGTAGTAGGCATGGGCACCGGCTTCAAAGCTGAGGTAGAACCTGTAACGAGAACTCGTGTGGGAACTAAGGATGGTGGTGGAGGCATAACTATGGCAATAGATAAAGGCTCGGCCGAGGTGGATGGAACATCAATGGCCTCTGCAACTATCACTGATGGCTCATCAGATTGGCCTGTAGTGGTAGATGGCTGACCCTTTTTCTTAGGGTTGTGTGCATCCATAATTGAGTACCATGAGAAAGGATTCTTCGGACGCACCTTTGTATCAAAGTCCCTCGGTTGTACCCTCGCATCCATGAGATACTCTGTAATGGTGTTGGGATACAGGCAAGACGTGTCAGCTTGCCAAGCGACCATAGAGATCTTTGGCGACATCACGACACCCACATTTATTAGGTACCCAGCCATAATGGAAGCAACTAGAGCTCTCCGAGGGATCGAAAGATATGTCTCATTCTAGCACGGGTCTAGTCTGATGCATACGAAGGTTTGCCAAACCTTTTTCCTCAAAACTCAGAGTGCTCCTGTGAATAGAAACCCCTGTTATGATCTATGGTGGTGGTGGCGGCTCAGGAGATGCTAGAATCTCTTCTAGCCAAGGACGAGCTTCATCCCCAATAGCACACTTCTCTAAGTACTATATGGGCTCGACATCATCAAATCCCAAGTAGGTGTTCAATGTGTGCTGATCAAATCACACCTTGAGGTTTCTCACTTTCGTCACCTTTGTCCCTTTCTTGATATGCGCCATATTGGCGTAGAATTCCCGAACAAGGTACTCCTTAGCTTCCACCACATTCTAGGTAAACCACATATACCCTTTGCGTTCTCTAAACTGTTTCAACACTAACGGGTTATGCCTCTCAAGATCTTTCAACTGAAACTACCGCTCAAGAGAGAGCGACCCCACTGGACACCACTCTAGGAAGCTGGTGAAGGCGGCCATATTGACAAAATAGTCCTCCTATATCTCTTTCTTCTTTGACCTCTTGAGGCCGGTAACAGTAGCATCCCTCCCTGCCATCATCGGGGATGTGCTGAACTGATGTCTCTGGTGCCTCAGGTACCTGTGTAGTGGAAGGCTCAGAAGCCTGACTAGTACTTTCTGAGCCTTCGGAAGTGCTATGGGATGTGGATGACTCGTCCCTGAGCTGATACCTCTCTGGCGGCCTTGACTGGACAGCCGTGAAGATATCCATCATACACCTTTGAAAAGTCGCTGGTGCATTACATAACCCAAATGGCATCCTCTTGAAGGCGAAAGTACCATAGGGACATGTAAAGGTTATTTTCTCTTGATCCTCCGGACTAAAAAGGATTTGGTTGTAACCCGAATATTCATATAGAAAGCAATAGAAATCCTGGCCGGCCAACCTATCAAGCATTTGGTCAAGGAAAGGAAGTGGAAAATGATCCTTTCTTGTGACTTTGTTGAGCTTACGATAGTCCATACACATTCTCCATCCGGTAACTGTTCTTGTAGGAATCAACTCTTTCTTGTCATTGGTGACCATCGCCATGCCCCTCTTCTTTGGGACACATTGAACCGGAGAAGTCTACGAACGATCGGAAATGGCGTAGATAACCCCGGCATCCAACCACTTGATGATCTTATTTTTGACAACCTCTTGCATAGCCTCATTGAGTCTCCTTTGATGTTCAATAGATGGTTTGGCGTCTTCCTCCAAGTTGATCTTGTGCATGCAAAATGTGGGGCTTATTCCCCGAATATCCGCCATTGTCCACCCAATGGACTTCTTCCTTTTATGTAGCACCGCCAATATAGAATCTACATGCATGTTAGTCAAACAAGAGGAAATAACAACCGAAAAAGTAGAACAAGGGCCAAGAAACTCATATCGAAGATGTGGAGGCAATGTATTCAATTCCAAGGTAGGAGGCTCTTCAATAGAAGGCTTTATAGGAGGAGTTATCCTATTTTTAAAATCCAAGGATAGTTTCCGGGGTGCATAATTGTACGACTCTATTCCTTGCAAAGATTTCACACATTCCATGAAGCCATCCATCTCGTCACCATCAAAGTTGAGCAAGACGGCCTTCAACATATCACCAACATTGATCGTGGCACTTGTATCATCAACAATAACATCGGTCACCAAGTCCACAAAAGAACACACCTCGTTGTTATTTGGTTGCCGCGTAGATTTGCGCACATGGAATACCACCTTTTCATCATAAATAGCCTTCCCCGTAGCAAGGAAATGTCGTCCAAGTATAATCGGCACCTTATAATCCACTTCAAAATCAAGAATGACAAAATCCTCTAGAATAATGAATTTATCAACACGAACCAATACATCTTCAATCACTCCTAACAGTCTCTTCATGGTACGATTGGCCATTTGTAATCTCATGGAGGTGGGTATTGGTTGCCCAATTCCCAACGTCTTGAAAATCGAATAGGGCATTAAATTGATACTTTCCCCAAGATCATAAAGAGGTTTAGCAAACTCGGTACTTCCAATTGTGCAAGGAATTGTGAAAGCGTCAGGATTTTCCAATTTAGGAGCCATTGAATGCACAATTGCACTCACTTGATGAGTGACCTTGATAGTTTCAAAATTCATCGACCGCTTCTTTATCACAAGATCCTTCATAAACTTTGCATAACCGGACATTTGTTCCAAAGCTTCAACTAATGGTATATTGATTGAGAGACTCTTTATCATTTCGATAACTTCTTGAATTGATTCTATCCATTTTGCTTGGCGAGCCTTTGAGGATATGGAGGTGGAGGCTTAGGCAATGGTGCCTTAGCCTTTTTCACTACTGGTTCCGGTATGTCAATAACGTGATGCCTAGATGGGTTCATATCCTCTTGGGTCTCTTCCACATTATCATTAATATCAATCCGAACCTCATCATTTGTTTGCACCACATCGTTCGGGGACTTTTCTTCTTGTACCACTTACTCATCATCCACAAGTTGCCTTTGACTTGATGTGGGTGCATTCCCACCTCTTCCGCTTCTTGTAGTAACGGCCATGGCATGCCCCGTGTTGTTACCACCCTTTGGGTTCACCACCGTGTCACTTGGTAGTGCCCTCTTAGGACGAGAATTTAGAGCTTAGGAGATTTTCCCCATTTAAATTTCTAAGTTGCGGATAGATGTGTTGTGTGAGGCAAGTTGGGCATCGGAATCGGCATTCTTTTACATCATTTGCTTTAACATGCTCTTAATATGTCCCATTTCATTGTTGGAAGAACTAGGACCATGGGAAGAATAAAGAGGCGGGTTGCTCGGTTGTTGATACATCGGGGGCCTTTGAAAACCCGACCCACGATTTCCTTGATTATTGTTCCATCTACCTTGATTGTTACCTCCCCAATTACCTTGATTATTGCTATTCCAATATCCTTGATTGTTGTTGTTATGCCAATTCCCTTGATTGTTTCCACCACTCTAATTACCTTGGTTGTTAGAATTCCAATTGCCTTGATTGTTTTAAGGTCGCCATTGTTGTTGATTTGGGCCTTGGAAATTGTTTCTTTGCCCTTGAAATTTGTTCACATATTGCACCTCTTCTTCTTAGTCATTGTAAGAATTATCTTGATCAAACCCACTATCTTCTTGCACAAAATTGTCCACTCGTTGTTGCACTTGTGGACCCTTGGTTTTCAGTTTTTTTACCATCATGTTTACTCCCTCCATGACATTGATTTGCCTAGGATTTTGCACTTGTTGAAGTTGATCCTTTTCTAGTTAATTTATGGTGGTAGTCAATTCGGCTATGGCTTACCTATGGTCATGCAACTATTTATGTAGGTGGATAACGTTAGGATCCCCTTGTGTAACATTAGCCTAGGATTGCCACGCCCATGAAGTTTCTGCCATTTCATTTAAAATCTCACATGCCTCCGCATAAGGCGTAGTCATAAAATTTGCACTGGCAATTTGATTCACCACACATTGGTTGGTCATGTTGATCCCACGATAGAAGGTTTGTTGAATCATGTTTTCCGTCATATCGTTGTTGGGACATTCCTTGAGGATTGTTCTATACTGCTCCCATATCTCGTGTAGTGGTTCATTGGGCTCTTTCTTGAATTCTAGAATCTCATCCCGAAGTGTAGCCATATGACCCGAAGAGAAGCATATTGAAATAAGCTTTTCTGCCAATTCATTCCAACTATGAATGGAATGATTTGGCAAACGTTCCAACAATCTAAAGCTTTCCCCCATAGAGAGAAGGGAAAAAGCCTTTGCCTCAAAGTATCCTCAGAGACATTTGTTTGCTTTCTCCCCCAACAAGTGTCCAGAAACCCCTTCAAATGTTTGTATGCATTTTAACTTGGAGAACCGGTGAAGAACCCTCGTTGCTCTAACAAAGTGAGCATCACATTGGTTATTTGAAAGTTGTCCGCCCTAATACGAGGAGGGACTATTGCACTTGTATATCCTTTACTGGGTAACACCCTATGTGGAGCCGCTCATGGTGGAGGTGGGGGTGGGACGGGCACATTGTCATGAGGCACTCTACCTGTTCTATTGGCCTGAGGTTCAAGAGGAACCTCATCCACTTGTTCATCCTCAATGTCCACATCCACCAAAGTAATATTTCTGAGCTAGTTGTTTTCCATGGTTGCACCTACAGTTTCTCAAACAAGTTAGTAACACAGAAGGAAAAGAAAATACTTCAAAAACATACCTAAATATATAGCTAACACCATTTTCAACTCCCCGACAACGACGCCAAAAATTGATCGCGTCCAAATGCACACCTCTAAACAAGGAATAAAACGGTCAATTGCAATTATAGTAACCCAATGAAGAGTCGGGGTCGAATCCACATGGAGCTAGATGGGAGTTAGGGGTATATATTCTAATGCGTGAAATTAAATTATCTTAATTTGCACTTCCACAAAAAAGGTTTTGTTTCTATTTCTAATTTTACATTTGCAGAATGAAGAAATAAGACTAGGATAGTTGTTTTTGATGTTTTTCAAATTGGTAAAAAGCCTAGGGTTGTGACCATTACCTATGTGTTGGCCTAATGGGATAAATACCTTAATGCTTGATTTGTTGATCGGGGTGTATTATAGCTATCAATTCTTAATTACCCACTTAATAAATCTCGGTCAGATAGTGATTTTGCCCTATTTGGCTTTCTTAAGATCAAATGGGTATCACACAAAACAGTTGATAAAAGCTCAAGTCGGGTTATTACCATCTCTAGGTTGAACCCTTTAATTGGGTTAATCAATCTCTCGATTGACCCAATTCTTTATTAGTCAAGTTTTTCTAAACTAAGTCTCTCTTTCTCAAGAAGAGACTAAGTCAAATAGGCACGAACTAATGTTTGTAACCATTAATTTCACAAATTAAAACATAAATTAGGCTAAATAATAAACACTCAATCGTAAATAAGCACTAAATTAGATACCCATAAGGTTTACACACTAGGGTTAGGTCACAACCCTAGTAAACATCTAGCTACTCATGTTTGGGTTTGAAGAAAAAGAAGAGGGCTACTAATTAAACTCATAATGTAAGCTTAAAATAATAAAATCTGTTGTAAAATACACAAAAATATAGTAAACTTCCAAAAGAGGCAAACAAAAATAGCTACAAAACTTGCTGATGTCAAAACTTGACCTAATTTTGTGAAACTCGTCTATTTATACAAGGCTAAAAATTTCGGACAAAAATGCCCTTCGGGAGGTTCTGCGCTCACACAATTCCATGTGCGGTCCATATAATTCTTCATTTGGTAGGAGCTGGGATTCTACGGCTGTACAATTCTGAACTGCGGCCGCAAGGCAATATTTCTGCAGTCCACAGATTTAGCACTGCGGCCGCAAGGCACTCTTTTGTGGTCCGCAATGGTATGATTGCGGCCGCACAAGTCTTCTGCGGACCGCAATTCAAGGAAGCTCTGGACTTGGATTTTTTGTCACTCTCTAATCTTGGATCTTAGACTAGCTTTTGCGGCCGCACAATTCATGTGCGGTCCTCAATTTGCGCAAAAGTCTGCTGAGTTTTCCTTCTTTGACTGCGGCCACTGATGTAATTCTGCGGACCGCACATTGTAAGATTTTGTGACCTTTATTGCCTTGTGTTTAGACTACTCTTTTTGAGTTGGATTTCATCTTGGGAGTCCAACATCCAGTATTCCTGCAATTTTGTACATTTCATTAGTTTCGGGAACACAATTCAATGCTTGTAAACTAAAACAAAAGCTAAAAGGCGTTAATAAGTAGTCAAAATCCCCACTAATCATAGCTCAACAATTGATGGTGAGTCTTCTAGAAGCAATAATTGTTTGTGGAAGAGGCTTACACGTATGCCTAGGAACAAACTTCTCATCATAATTGTAGCAGAGACCTTTTTCTCGTCGGTGTTGGAGTTCGGAGGGTGTGAGGCATTTGCGAGGTATTTTAGGTATAATGGATATTGAGGTCTTATTAGTTGGAGCGAGGCATTTGCGAGGTATTTTAGGTATAATGGATATTGAGGTCTTATTAGTTGGAGCGGTCATGGTTGTATTTGGAGTAGGTAAAAGTGAAGGTTGGGTCCTAAATAAATCTGGTCGGGCAGGCCCCTTTTCTAACCTAATGCGCTGCATATGTAAATGGGCTAGTTCCACTGTGTCTAACATTGTAATGGGCTTATGTATTAAAATTGTAGTCTTAATGTCCAACCCGAGGCCCGAAAGGCCAACCAGGACTCAGAATTATCCTCAATCTCATTAGAGATGGCCTCAAAGTGAGCCTGGCATTCAGCTACTGTCGAATGTTGTCAGCATTTGGCTAGACGACGCTTAGGTCCCTCCAGAGTTTTCTTATAAAAACGTTGGCACAATTTCTCGGCAAAGTGATGCCAGTTAACTAGTTGCTTATTACGAACAAGCCATCGGTACCATTCAAGTACCTCTTACATCCAAGTAAAAAGAGGCCAATGATAGTTGATGAGCAGAGGAAATAGAGTAAAAATCAAAGTACCTCTCTACTTGAAACACCCAGGCTTCGGGGTTTAGACCATTAAAACAGGGTAGTTCAACCGTAGTTGGCTTGGGTCTCATCGTCACCGATGCCGCTGCGAGACTGTGTTAATGAAGTCTTGTAACAGTTTCTACTGGTTATCAAAAGTAGAACACAAATTTGCAATTGTGGAAGATATGCAAACGCCTGTTGAGAAACACCATTATCAGTAGATTTGAGTTTTGAATCACCCATAGAGTCCGCTGGATAAAAGCACCAATGTAACAAATAAATAGACTGGAAGCCAACTTCTTTATTGAATATTCAAATGCAACTATTACAGATTAGAAACTTTTTCTAGAACAAGGAAACTACAAAATAGAAATAGTAAACTGACTGAAATTAGAAATAAGAAGGGGAGATGGAAAACATGGAGACCAAGTAGGAGGAGAATACATAGATAATACTGATAAATAGCTGCTTACCCATTTCTCCCATGTTCTTTGTTATTTGCAACCACTCTGAACCCTCTTCCCGATCATTCTTGTTCTGAGTCACCCTTCCAAATGAAATCAATTAATCTTCTATTGGGTTGTTTAATTCTATTACTTCATCTTAGATTAGCTCCAGACTCAATATTCTCTTCAAATGACTCTACCCCATGCCTACACACTTCTTCAGCTTATTCAAGGCTCAATTTTTAAGTTGGATTCATAACATTTGAAAACCTCTATATTCGTCTCACATCATTTAGACTTCGCTTTCCTGTCATATCCCTTGTGAATTTACCTATTTATTGCATCCCTTTCTTTTATTGAGTTCAAGGAGGAAAAGTTACTAATTTAGCTTGGGAATTTAACTTTAGTGGGTAACTATTTTTATTTTGAGTCCGACACGCAATTGCACCATGTGAGATTTCGTGGATCTATGGGGCTAAAGGGAGTAATTAGAAAAGGATTAGTAGTGGATGACTTATTAGTGCAGAGGTGATTTTTAAAGTTTATAGAGCACTGTGTCTGTAATTATCTTTAGCTTAAACAATTTATATGCAGTTAAAACATATATTTATAATATAGAAAAGGCAAGTGTGGTCGACCAAGGGTAAAATTATGAATATTCTCTCCATCTAGAATTGCCTTTTCGATTTCCTTCATCTTTTCAATCTGTCAGTCCTTTTTAGCTTCATTTTCCATAAACACAGTACTCCTACTCAGCCGGCGACAGCAAGCCCAAGGTAAATATGACAGAGGTTTTCATGTATGTTTCTCTTAGCTCTTTCCTTCTCTTTTTCGGTCTCTTCTTTCCTAAGTTTCAAGACCATACTGATGTAATTTGGGTCTACTTCTGAATTTGATCCTAATTAATTAGTTACCTTTTGAATATATGTGCATTCCACTTTTATATCCCAGATTTGCACTCCGTATACTATGTTTCTTTTGTTATACTTTCAAGCCTTATTTTTTGAGTTCACTTTCAAATTTCTCTAATTTTCCTTTAGTGTGTGCTATATTTCGTTCGGAGGTTTGCAGAATTTTTCTTCGGTCTTTCTTTGTTTATTGCACCCATGTGTTGGTAATGGATATTTGGTGGGTATCTCTTATTCACTACTCTCTGCGGTAATTTCTTCCATTGTATACGTCTGATTTGCACATCTTTGTTGGAAATTTTTCTGCATAGGTTTAAACACGATTTGGGCATAATGAATTTCCATCTAGGACAAAAATGGTAAAGACACAAACAAGATCTCTCATGCAACCAAGGTATTTGATAATATATCTTAAATAGAAGAACTGTGTTGTTTACTTGAGAGCTGAATTCGGCATTTTAGGTATGTATTTGTAGTGGGTGCTCAGTTTTTGGGTTTCTTTTAAAAAACTATTGTTTGACTTTTCTGTAGGTTATGAGGTGTTTTGTATATGATAAGGCTTGACAGTATTATAATTGCTGAAAATACAATTGAATCAAGATACAAAATCTTGGTATGATAAGGCTTGACAGTATTATAATTGCTGAAAATACAATTGAATCAAGACACAAAATCTTGGTATTACAAATAATTTATCTTATAATCAGCAAAGAATATCGATCAATGTAATGGATCTAGAATTAGAAAAAGAGGAAAAAACAAAGGTATTGTATGCGACATCGTTGTCATTAATGAAGTCTTGACAAATGAATGATGTGGCATGCGTAGCTAAAACCATAATTCATCATTCTCTTCTAACATTTGTTGTTGATGCTATATAAAATGGGAAAGATGTTGTTTCAGTATCTTGTTACTCCTACTTAATAATTTCAGTGAATGAGAGGCAAATATAGAAGGCTTTTAAGGTGAAATGCATCAAATTACAAATTCAGCCAAAGAACACACAAAAAGATAATCTACACAAAACAACTAATTGAGGAACTTATTGAGTCTATGTTATATAAGTATAGGAGTTTGAATCTCAATATATGTTAGTGTTATTAATAGTATGACTTTAGCGCAAAAGGTATACAATATCGGATGTTAAACTCTTCCATCACTATAAACAGGTCCATAAGATAGAAAAGTCTTGTCTAAGGCAGCACATCCTTGAAAAGTATATTACCTTTGCAATAACAGCTTTTTCCTTCATTCGACCAAGCAGAATCCCAATATTTTAGTTTTCCTTTTAACTGCAATATGCTAGCAATATATATCATTTAACACATTACTATAATTTTAGAGAGTTGCACTTCTCAAAACATCAACCTAGTCATTTTGCATCCTATTTGAATTGCTATTTTTTCTTATTTTCTTCCTTTTAATATTTCTTGGTCTATTGCTAATTTCACACTTTGTTCGCCTTTAGGGAAAGAAGAAAGAAAGTGCTTTTGTGTAATAACGTATAGAACCATTATTCCCTGTATTGTTATTTATCTTTTGCGTAATGTATATCTTAATTTTTCTGAAATCGTATTATTATATCAATCACTTTGTAATACTTGTCGAAATTTGACACTTCATTATGCAAAAATTATACATACTTCAACTACAATTTAGAGTATTCTATATAGTTCCTACACTATTTTATTTAAAAAATGGTTTTGTCATATGACTTTACTTTTTTATTCACAATTGCAGTTCACCAATAAATAGATAAATTTACAAAAGATAAAATACCTTTAAATAGATCAATTCAATTACTCATTAAAGTACCCCCTCCCCCCTTCCCCAAAACTGATCCCTTAGGTTTGATTAAAGAAACACTATAAACAAAGCAGTAGCAAATATGCACAAATTCGTGAATACTGTTGAACAAATCTTTTCTTTTGAGCTCGCAAAGATCTTTTCTTTACCCGAGCAAACCCAACATTAGGATCAGCCTTGTTCATCTTCCAGAAGGAAAGCTCCAGTATGAGGGCTTCCTTTTTCCTGCTATGTACTGATGCAATTATTAGTTCGAGGGCCTGCATCCAAAGTTACATAGTCTAAAGAAAACAAATCATAATTTGAGGAATACTAATTGGCCGTATAAACATCAAGAAAAGCGCGAATTAGCATTAGAACCATTAGTTAACAAAATCTCCAGCACAATTATTGAAACCTCCATTTCAAACTTTTAGCCTTTATTGCCATGTTGCATATGCAAATTTCAAATTTAACACCTTATGGTAAAGTTTCGTACTAAGATTTTTTCTTGTTGATTTTTCAAGTGCATTTTCTCAAGTTAAATCTTTCAAATGCAAAAATCAAAGAGTAAATAATATACGTAAATCATTGTGTGTCAAGAAAGAGTAAAAGATCTTGTTAATATGTGATTAAAGGGAACAGGCTCACCGCTTAAAAATGTGAATGTTGGGCCCGTACTTGCACGGGCCATATCCATCTAGTATATTTATAAAAACATAAAATGAGCTTTAGTGTAACGACAAAAATTGGTGGAAACAGCCAAGATAAAGTTTCACATAATGGACTCAAAATGATATACCATTTTTCGGACTTCATACATAGCAGGTGTCACGACCCTAATTTTCCGCCTTAGGATGTCGTGATGACACCTAGTCCCTAAGAGTAGGTAAGCCTAACACATACTGATTTAATAACATAATTGAACTATTTAATCATTTATCATGAGCCATTCAATAACATACATAGCCACAAGCGACCAATAATTATACATTTCTCAAAACCGGTAGTAGGAGTCATAAGCACTACTAAAACATACTAGAATTTCTAAACACAATACTAGTTTGAATTACAATTTAACAATAGCATAATAAAATAAGATGGTAACTCTAATGCATGCGTATGTCAAGCAGGTATACCTTGAAGTCTCCCGCCGCGCAGACACAACTCTCAACAACATAATCAGAATACCTGGATCTGCACAAAACTGTGCAGAAGCGTAGCATGAGTAAACCACAACGGTACCCAGTAAGTATCAAGCCTAACCTCGGTTGAGTAGTGACGAGGCCAGGTCAAGATACCTACTTGACATAGAAACATATTCAAGAAATACATATGCTAACAATGGACAGAATATCAATGTAAGACCAACGGCGGAAAAATAATTGATTTCCAACCAACAATGAAGTAATAGAAACATAAATGGCAGTAAGTAATAAACGAGTAATATAGAACAACATAGTCATAACACTGATGATATGTAAATGAACTCAAATAAGGAAAAACGAATGACAACTCAAATAATCAAATCGCTTCCAACATGGACTTGCAACAAGAATTACCCCAAGACATCACACCTCATAAACCACACGTCATGGACCACAATTTCCAAATCTTACAGATATGGCACCTCGTGCCCACAATAACAATCACCTTCGTACAGCAATGCCCACGTGCTACCATGTACTTGCAACTGTGATAAATATTAATTTAGTTGAATGAAAGATATATCTAAACACCATAAAATATAATAACAATCTTGAATAAAATAAGGTGTCAAATAAAATAATGTGTTTATTTTAGAAATCAAGTAACGTAAAATAATATACAATTTGTACGAAACAGAGTATAAGATGAGTTTAGATTAGAAATCAATAAAATTGAGTAAGAAGTATCATTTTTAAGCAAAATAAAACATAAGTTAAATTAATAAATTAACTATAGAATTTGTTAAAAAAAAAATACGATAACAATTTTAAGTAAGGTAAACATTTAACAGGGTTATGAGTATAATTTGAGAACCTAATTACAGTGAAAGTGCGATAACCATTTAGAATAATAAGGTACTGAGTGAGATAACGAGTTATATCTTAAGAGGCACATAAAATAAAGCATGTTAATAATTCTTTTAGTTAAACCATTATGTTACCAACAACTCAACAGAATATAATATAGTGACTCCACGCAATAAAATTTACATTGACAATCAGTTAAACAAGTTATAACATAGGCACAGATTGACATGTTAAAGCAACATAACAAATCACGTAAAATGCATGACTCACACAAGAAATCACAATCGTTCCAACACCAAGATAACAACGAATAACCAAACACAATCAAAATACGGATGAATGATTGAAGACCGAACAATGACCGTTCAAATCAACAAGTTGTTCCAATGTGGAATGTACAATGAAAATCACAACCGAGGTACCGCCTTGTATTCACATTTCACAATTTCAATCACAATCTTTCCTTATATCACCGCGTAAGCCTTACATTTAGTTTTGAAAATTATTTTTTTCTGAAATAGCTACACGCGTTTTAGCCCACCTTATCTTACCACGTGGCTTCAAGTAGTTCCCCCACTAGCAACACGCGTATCAAGCCTACCTTATCTCACCGCATACATATCAACCCATAGCCTTATACCACCGCATGCATATCAATATCACAACACAATCACAAATCGCACCACAAGTACCCATATGCCACAACTTTCCACAAACTCAGCAACACTAATATTTTCATAATAAATAGCCCAGGGCTCAAAGAGAATGTGTACAAGAATTTCAATAATAACAATATGAATAAGAATTCTCAACAAGAAAAAGGTATCTCAACAATTAATAACTCCGCCTCAATGTGATAACGGCTATTACAACTTCAACACCAATAACTCAACAAGATGATACTCCACGAAATAAAAACTTCAATTAAAACTGATTCAACAATTAATAGGTAACAAGACAATAAGGAAGGGAATAACTTCAACTAAAGCATATAAGAGAAAAATAACAAGTAAGAGGTAGAAAAGTGCTAAAAACGTCAAATAGAGCATGTAATAGTAGATTAACAATGAAAGATATAACATGTTATGACAATTCAATTAAAGGCATGGAAAGAGTCTAGATAATCTAAACTGGTCAAACACATATATAGCCCGTGTACCCACTCGTTACCTTGCGTACACGACCTTCACATAACACAAATAGCACAATCAACCCAAATCCTAAGGGGTAGTTTCCCCCGCACAAAGTTAGGCAAGATACTTACCTCAAACAAGCCCAATCGCTACTCTAGAATCGCCATCCCGCTCAAGTCATCCTCTGAACGCCTCGAAACTTGCCAAAAGCAACTCAAAATTATCAAATAATGCCATAGGAAGCAAACCCAATCGATAAAGTTCGAATCTTCACACATTTACCCAAAGTCAACCAAAAAGTCAAACACGGGCTTGCACTTCAGAACCCGATAAAACTCAAAAACTCCAACAACCCATTCAATTACGTGTCCAACCATACTAATTTTACTCAATTCTGACTCTGAATCGGTGTTCAAATACTTACCACATGGAAGAAACTTGAAGAACATCCTTGAATTATCCAAATTCCAAAGTTTCAAGATGAGAAAAAATCCAACAACATTAATAGCCAAAAATGCTTAGTTGTTCTGCCTCGTTTCTTATGCCAAACAAACTCATAACTCACCTTTGATGCCTCCAATGGTTTTCTCATGAAATTCCAGTGATGTTAGGCTTTTGAATCACTCCATTTGACCTTATAATGAAGGAGATATGTTGGTTTCAATATTTAGAAATAGTGCAGATTTTTAAATACGAATTCAGTGGTAATTGCATAATTAATCTGAAAAATATGACAACCCAATTTATAGTAAAATGACCATAAATTCCTCATACAATGTCGAAACTTGATGATTTCAGTTGTTATGATTCCAAAATTACGATACGGATATAATGGTTTAGTCGAAACACGAATCAAAGATCGTGTGCTCAATATGGTAACTTTATGCTCAAATCGACGCCGAAACCGAAAACAATCACCATACAACCCAAACTTATCTAAAATTCATCAGAATTTAATCAAACTATGTGGACATGTCCAAAATCATCATACAAACGTATTGGAATAATAAAAACCTGATTCCGAGTCCGTTTACCTAACAGTCAAACCTTAGTCAACTCTTCCAACTTAAATCTTCTAAAACGAGAATCATTCTTCCAAATCAATCCCGAACCGCTAGAAAACCAAAACCAACCATCCACGCAAGTCATAATACATAATATGAAGCTACTCAAAGTATCAACCCACCAAATGGAGCGCTAAAGCTCAAAATTACCGATCGGGTCGTTACATTTTCCCCCACTTAAACATATGTTCGTCCTCGAACGTGCCAAGAGTCACTCCAAAGCCATCCAATCGCCATATACCCTCACCATATACATAACCATCGGTGATCCCACGTCACTCCAATCAATATAAGGCCGAAAACACCACCTAACAAAGGATCCTTACTTCAACCTTAGTCCGTAAACCTTAAAGCCTAAATCCCCAACATCCAGAACTCATTATATGACCTGATTCTTACATCTATGCACTGTATAACTCTGAACAAGTTGTATCAATCCATAAACATATCTCAAGACATAATCACATGATATACCACATAACTCAAATACTCATAGCAATAACTTTCGACCGCAATAGTTGCTCGATAACCAACCCTACACCGATAACAAACCTCATATCAACTAAAACCTTGTTCTAAACCTTACACTGCCAGTGATGAATGAAACTACAGAAACTCATAACCATCCATCAAATTAACAAGTTGTGGATCTCTCTTGCCCGATAAGAACCATAGACAAAATCTAAGCCGACTAGTGACACAATTCTTGCAAACATACCATAATCAAATGCAATGACACTCATTTCAGGCCCAATAACCTTACCTCATCCAGTACAAGCTACTCGACCGACCTGTCACACAAATCCTACTTAGAGCCACATACATGCAATCCGTGCACCAACGAACAATAACTCAAATATATCCAATGATGGAAATAGAATGGAAATGAAGAAACCATTTCGCCAGCTCAACAGATACCACCACGAAGCGCAATGCTATAAATCCACCACACGAGGGAAAACATAATACACGAAATAAGCACAAAGGATCATATCTGTCACGACCCGAAATTTTCACCTTCGGACCATGACAGCGCCTAACATTTCACTTGCTAGGCAAGCCAACGTTAGATTAATATTAACTAATTTTTAAACAAATTTTAAATTATTAATAATCCAAGAACAAATGCGAAAGCAAGTTTGAAATATAGTGAATAATCCATAAAAATAACGGTGTCTAAATACCATCCCAAAATTAGTGTCACAAGTGCATGAGCTTCTAGAATAAATACATATAAGGTCTGAATAAAGTAAAATTGTCTGAAAATAAACACACAGCTAAAGTAAAATAGACGGGGACTCCAGAACTGCGGACGTCATGCAGTTATACCTCAAGTCTCCTCTGGTAGCTGAAATCCGAGCAAGTCTACGGTATGCCGCTGGGACCAACTCTAAAATTTGTACAAGAAGTGCAGAGTGTAGTATCAGTACAACCGACCCCATGTACTGGTAAGTGTTGAGCCTAACCTCGACGAAGTAGTGCCGATGCTAAGGCAGGTCACTTACATTACATGTACGCAATATTAGTAATAGCAACAATAATAGAAATAAATCAGGTAACTCATTTATAATAATTGAAGCCAACATAGCAGTCATAACCAATTATCACTTCCATCAATTCTGTTGCAGCGTGCAACCTGCTCTCACAATATATTCACATTCAATTCTGTTGCAGCGTGCAACCCTCTCTCAAAATATATTCACATTCGATTCTATTGCAACGTGCAAACCGCTCTCACAATATATTCACATTTGATTCTGTTGCAGCGTGCAACCCGCTCTCACAATATATTTATTTTTAATCAAGTCTGTTGCGGCGTACAACCCGATCCCCCAATATATATATATATGTATGTTGACTTTTAAATAAGTCTGTTGCGGCGTGCAACCCGATCCTCCAATATGGACTTTTAATAAGTCTGTTGCGGCGTGCAACCCGATCCTCCAATATATTCATTATAATCAATCATGTTGCGGCATGCAACCCGCTCCTCCAACATATTCATTTACCAATTCTTATAGAAGAAATTTTTCCAATAAATGTAACAATTAATATAAAATTATAAGACAACAAGCATATAATAATTATGGTTTAATTATGAAGCAAACAATGACAAATAGCAAATTATTATGGAAATCAGGGAGCAAATAGGCAGTTTAATATTTAATATGCTAAATGTCAAATAACAATTAAGGCACATAATTCAAATAACATGTAACAGTTAATGCAGGAATTCAAGAATTAATATTTGACAAAGAATAAGAGAGAAATAATTATTATAATAATTAATTTATGATTAAAAATAATTTATGATTTTTCAAGTAAGCAGGCAAACAATTAATTTGACGACGTATAGACACTCATCACCTCGCCTATACGTCGTTCACATGCAATTCACATAACGATAATTTAAGGGTTCTATTCCCTCAAGTCAAGGTTAACTACGACACTTGCCTCGCTTTGCCAATTTAAATCAATTACTCAACCACAACTTTTCCTTTTAAATTTGCCTCCGAAAGCTTCAAATCTATTCACAAACAATTCAATATATTCAATACTAATCATAGGAATTAATTCCATATGAATTTACATATTTTCCGGATAAAAAATCCGAAATTCATTAAAATATTCGACAGTGGGACTCATGTCTCAAATCTCAGAAAAACTCGCGAAATATGAACACCCGTTCCGATACGAGTTCAACCATACAAAATTTGTCCAATTCCGATATCAAATGGACCTTCAAATCTTAAATTTTTGTTTTTGGAAGATTTTTGAAAAATCTGATTTTTCCCCCATAAATTCACGGATTCATGATATAAACGAGTATGGAATCATGAAATATAATCAATATAGGATAAGGAACACTTACCCCCAATGTTTTTCCGTAAAAATTGCCCAAAAATCGTCTTACCCGAGCTCAAAAATGGGTCGAAACCCCTTTTCCAGAACTTAAGTTCTGTTTCTAGGATTTTTACCCTTCGCGTTCGCGAAGGTACTCTCGAGAACGCGAAGCACAACTTTGTGCTGTCCAACTTTTACTCTTCGCGAACGCGAGGGGCACTTCGCGAATGCGAAGCTTGCCTGGCTTGGCCTTCGCGAACGCGATATGCCCTTCGCGAACGCGAAGGCAATTGACCTGGCCAGTCTCTTTCCCTTCGCGAACGTGAGGTTTCGATCGCAAACGCGAAGCTTCGTATCCCAACCCTTCACGAACGTGTTCTTTCTATCGCGAACGGGAAGCACAAAATGTGCCAGCCCCAACTTAGTCTTCGCGAATGCGAGACTCCCCCCGCGAACGCGAAGAAGGAAACCAGAAGCAGGTTTCTGCAGTTTCCTCAAGTCCAAAAATGATCCGTTAACTACCCGAAACCAACCCGAGCCCTCGCGGATCCAAACCAAACATGCATCCAAGTCCAAAAATATCATATGAACTTGCTCGCGCGATCAAATTGCCAAACTAATACCTAGAACTACGAATCGGATACCAAATCAAAGGAAGTTTTCAAGAAAACTTTAAAACTTATATTTTTACAACCGGAGGTCCGGCTCACGTCAAATCAACTCCAATTCTTACCAAATTCGGCAAAAAAGTCATAAATATTATAGTGGAGCTACATCAGGATCCGGAACCAAAATACTGACCCGAGGTCAATAAATCCAATATCAGTAATTTCTTAAAAATTATTAAGCTTTCAAGCTTTTAATTTTTCTTCAAAATTCCATATCTCAAGCTAGGGACCTCGGAATTCGATTCCGGGCATACGCCCAAGTCCCAAATCACGATACGGACCTACCGGAATTGTCAAAATACTTATCCGGGTCCGTTTACTCAAAATGTTGACCAAAGTCAACTAAGTTAAGTTTTTAAAAGCTCTATTTCATACTTTAATCCATTTTTCACATAAAAACTTTCCGAAAAATTGTACGGACTGCGCAAGCAAGTCGAGGAATGATAAATGATATTTTTCGAGGTCTTAGAATACATAATTACTTATTAAATTTAAAGATGATATTTTGGGTCATCACATTCTCCACCTCTAAAACAAACGTTCATCCTCGAACGGAGTTAGAAAAAGTACCTGAGCTGGAGAAAAGGTGTGGATATTTAATCTGCATGTCCGACTCGGACTCCCAGGTAGATGCCTCTACCGGCTGATCTCTCCATTGCACCCGAACTGAAGGATAACTCTTAGACCTCAACTGTCGGACCTGCCGGGCTAGAATAGCCACCGGCTCCTCCTCATAAGTCAAATCTCTGTCCAATTGAACTGAGCTGAAATCTAACACATGGGACGGATCACCATGATATTTTCGGAGCATAGACACATGGAACACCGGATGAACCGCTGATAAACTAGGTGGTAATGCAAGCCTGTAGGCTACTTCACCCACCCTTTCAAGAATTTCAAAGGGTCCGATATACCTAGGGCTCAACTTGCCCTTCTTTCCGAACCTCATTACACCTTTCATAGGTGAAACCCGGAGCAATATTCTTTCTCCAACCATGAATGCAATATCACGAACTTTACGATCGACATAACTCTTTTGCCTAGACTGAGCTGTGCAAAGTCGATCCTGAATAATCTTGACCTTCTCCAAGGCATCTTGTACCAAATCGGTACCCAATAACCGAGCCTCTCCCGGTTCAAACCAACCAACTGGCGATCGGCATCGCCTTCCATATAATGCCTCATATGGAGCCATCTGAATGCTCGAATGGTAGCTATTATTATAAGCAAACTCCGTAAGTGGCAAGAAATGATCCCAAGAACCTCCAAAGTCTATAACACAAGCGCGAAGCATATCTTCCAATATCTGAATAGTGCGCTCTGACTGTCCGTATGTCTATGGATGAAATGTTGTACCCAACTCCACCCGCGTGCCTCACTCACGCTGTACAGCCCTCTAGAAATGTGAGGTAAACTGCGTACCTCGATCTGAAATAATAGACACGGGCACACCGTGAAGGCGCACAATCTCACGAATGTAAATTTCAGCTAACCTCTCTGAAGAATAGGTAACTGCTACTGGAATGAAATGTGCTAACTTGGTCAACGTGTCCACAATGACCCAAATTGCGTCAAATCTTCTCTGAGTCCGTAGGAGCCCAACAACAAAATCCATAGTGATACACTCCCACTTCTACTCAGGAATTTCTAACTTCTGAAGCAAACCACCAGGTCCCTGATGCTCGTACTTAACTTGCTGACAATTCAGACACCGAGCTACATATGCAACAATATCCTTTTTCATTCTCTTCCACCAATAATATTGCCGCAAATATTGATACATTTTGGCGGTACCTGGATGAATAGACTACCTGGAACTGTGTGCTTCTTCAAGAATTAATTCACGAAGCCCATCCACATTAGGCACACAAATACGACCCTGCATTCGCAGAATCCCATCTTCCCCCACAACAACCTGTGTGGCATCACCGTGCCGCACCATTTCCTTAAGGACAAGTAAGTGAGGATCATCATACGGCCTCTCTCTGATTTGCTCATATAAAAAAGACCAAGCGATTATACAAGCTAGAACCCGACTGGGTTCTGAAACATCTAACCTCATGAAGTGATTATCCAAAGTCTGAACATCTGCAGCTAATGGCCTCTCACCAACCGAAATATACGCAAGACTGCCCATACTCACAGTCTTTTTACTCAAAGCATCGGTGACCTCATTGGCCTTTACGGGGTGATACAAAATGGTGATATCATAGTCTTTCAACAACTCCAACCATCTTCTCTGCCTCAAATTAAAATCTTTTTGTTTGAACAGATACTGAAGGCTGCGATGATCCATAAATACCTCACATGAGACACCGTAGAGGTAATGCCTCCAAATCTTCAGCGCATGAACAATGGCTGCCAATTCTAAGTCATGAACAGGATAATTCATCTCGTGAACTTTCAACGGCTGCGACGCATATGCAATTACCTTGCCATATTGCATTAATACTGCACCAAGTCCAATGTGAGATGCGTCACAATATACCGTATACGATCCTGAACCTGTGGGTAATACCAACACTTGCGCCATAGTCAAAGTGGTCTTGAGCTTATGAAAGCTCATCTCACACTCGTCTGACCATCTGAATGGGACACCTTTCTGGGTCAATCTGGTCAATGGGCTTGCTATAGATGAAAACCCTTCCACGAACCGACGATAATAACCTGCTAAACCCAGGAAACTCCGGATCTCTATAACTGAAGTAGGTCTAGGCCAATTCTGAACAACCTCAATCTTCTTAGGATCCACCTTTATGCCTTTTGTCGATGCAACATGCCCCAAAAAAGGCAACTGAGTCTAACCAAAACTCACATTTTGAAAACTTGGCATATAACTGATTATTCTTCAAGGTGTGAAGCACACTTCGAAGATGCTGCTCATGTTCCTCTCGACTGCTGGAGTAAATCAAGATATCATCAATGAATACAACCACAAAAGAATCCAAATAAGGCTTGAACACCCGATTCATCAAATCCATAAATGCTGCTGGGGAATTTGTCAACCCAAATGACATCACTAAGGACTCGTAATGCCCATACCGAGTTCGAAAAGCTGTTTTAGGGACATCAGATGCCCTAATCTTCAACTGATGGTAGCCAGACCTTAAATCGATCTTTGAAAATACCTTAGCACCTTGAAGCTGATCAAATAAGTCATCAATTCTTGGTAGCGGATATTTGTTTTTGATAGTGGCCTTGTTCAACTGCCGATAGTCTATACACATCCGTATAGAGCCATCTTTCTTCTTTACAAATAATACTGGTGCACCCTAGGGCGAGACACTGGGTCTAATGAATCCCTGATCAAGCAAGTCTTATAACTGCTCTTTCAATTCTTTCAACTCTGGCGGGGCCATACGGTATGGTGGAATAGAAATGGGTTGAGTGCCTGGAGCCAAATCAATACAGAAATCAATATCTCTGTCGGGTGGCATCCTCGACAAATCTCCAGGAAATACTTCTGAAAATTTACGAACAACTGGTACTGAGTCCATAGAAGGAACATCCGTACTGGGATCGCGAATATATGCCAAATAGGCTAGACACCCTTTCTCTACCATACGCCGAGCTTTCATATAAGAAATAACCCTGTTGGCAGAATGACCAGGAGTTCCTTTCCACTCTAACTGAGGTAACCCTGGCATAGCTAGGGTCACTGTCTTGGCATGACATCACAATATAGCATGATAAGGAGACAGCCAATCCATACCCAAGATGACATCAAAATCTACCATATCAAGAAGTAGAAGATTCACACTAGTCTCAAGATTATCAGTAGTAACCACACACGAACGATAGACATGATCTACTACAACAGAGTCTCCCACCGGTGTAGATACATACACAGAAGCACTCAGAGACTCACAAGGCACAACCAAATATGAAGCAAAGTAGGAGGACACATAGGAATAAGTAAATCCTGGATCAAATAGGACTGAAGCATCTCTATGGAAAACTGGAATAATACCTGTGATCACATCATCAGATGACTCGGCCTCAAGCCTAGCAGGAAAAGCATAAAATTGGGGTTGGGCCCCACCACTCTGAACTGCGTCCCTGGGATGGCCTCTGACTGGCTGGCCTCCACCTCTAGCGGTCTGACCTCCACCTCTAATAGCCTGACCTTCACCTCTAGCAGCCTAACCCCTACCTCTAGCTGGCTGAGCAGGTGGTGAAGCAACCGGTACCGGTATGATGGCACGAGAATCTTGCCGAGATCTGTTACTCACCAATCTAAGGCAATACCTCCTGATGTGATCAATGTTTCCATACTCATAACACCCATCATGATGGCGTGGCTGCTGAAGCTGAAGCTGACCCAAATGGTCCGGATAACCGCAGTAATAACTCTGGAGTGGTGGTGCACTGATAGGAGCTGAATCTGCACTAAATACTGGTTGTCCAGAGTAAGGCATAATAGGACCGTGACTCCCTGAAGCACCGGGAGATGCATGAAGTGCTAAATGAAACGGCCTGGGAGGATGACCCCTACCAAAATTACCTCTGCCTCCAGACGAGGCACCACTGTAACCACTGAACTGATGAGGCCTCTTATCATACCTCTACCCTCTCTCATGTGCAAGAACCATCTCGATCCTTCTTGCGACATTAGCAATCGCCTAAAAAGAAATCTCACTTTCGGTCTCCTTGGCCATCTAAAGTCTAATAGGGTGAGTGAGTCCCTCAATAAACCTCCTCACTATCTCTCCCTCTGTATGTAGTAAAAGGAGAGCATGACGGGACAAATCCACAAAACGGGACTCATACTGAGTAACAATCATACTGCCCTGCTGTAGACGCTCAAATTGCTTGCAGAATTCCTCTCTCAGTGTGATAGGGAGGAACTTCTCCAGAAATAGCTGAGAGAACTGCTCCCAGGTAAGTGTAGGTGATCCAACTGGTCGGGTCAATGTGTAATCTCTCCACCACCTCTTGGCGGAATCCGTCATATGAAATACAGTAAAATCAACCCCATTGGTCTCAACTATACCCATATTCTGCAGCACCTCGTGGCAGCGTTCAAGATAATCCTGTGGGTCCCTAGAAGGTGTACCACTAAAGTGAACTGGAAAGAGATTGGTAAACTTATCCAGTCTCAATAAGGCCTCAAAAGACATGGCGGGCCTATCACCGATCTGTGCCGCAATAATTGGCTGAACTACCCCAACTGGCGGGGCTGCTGGAGCCTGATTCTGGGGAGCCATATGCTCCGGAGCAGGAGTAGTGGGAGTTTGTGCTCCTCCCCCAGCCTGTGAGATGGCTGGTGCAACTGGAAATGAACCATTTTGGTCTATGCCCTCCATAAGACTTACCAAACGGACTAGAGCGCCCTGAAGTACTAGAGTGGCTATAAATCCTTCCGGGACCTGAACTGGTCTAACTGGTACATTCTGAACTGGAGCCTCCTCCTGAAGGTCCACCTGAGGTTCTACAAAAGGTGCACCTGCTCGAGCTCTAGACTGAGCTCTACCTCGGCCTTTGCCTCGTCCTCTAGCATGACCTCGACCTTGACCTCTACCCCTGGCCATAGTTGCTACCGGGAATTTTGGTCCCTGTCCATCGGTAGAGGTATTACGTGTTCTCACCATCTGCGAGAGAATACGAGTAGAATGATTCAATCATTGATGATAGAATAAAATTGCACGACATAATAAGAAAGAAATGATATTGTTCCTAAATTTCATAGCCTCTTAGAGATAAGTGCAGACGTCTCCGTACCGATCCTTCAGACTCTACTAAGCTTGCTCGTGACTCGTGAGACCTATGTAACCTAATGCTCTGATACCAACTGTCACGACCCGAAATTCATACCTTCGGATCGTGATGACGCCTAACATTTTACTTGCTAGGCAAGCCAAAGTTAGAATAATATTAACCAATTTTTAAACAATTTTTAAATTATTAATAATCCAAGAACAAATGCAGAAGCAAGTTTGAAATATAGTGAATAATCTATAAAAATAACGGTGTCTAAATACCATCCCAGAATTGGTGTCACAAGTGCACGAGCTTCTAGAATAAATACATATAAGGTCTGAATAAAGTAAAACTGTCTGGAAATAAATATACAGCTAAAGTAAAATAGACGGGGACTCCAGAACTGCGGACGCCATGCAGTTATACCTCAAGTCTCCTCTGATAGCTGAAATTCGAGCAAGTCTACGGTACGCCACTGGGACCAACTCCAAAATCTGTTCAAGAAGTGCAGAGTGTAGTATCAGTACAACCGACCCCATGTACTGGTAAGTGTTGAGCCTAACCTCGACGAAGTAGTGCCGATGCTAAGGCAGGTCACTTACATTACATGTACGCAATATTAGTAATAGCAACAATAATAGAAATAAATCAGGTAACTCATTTATAATAATTGAAGCCAACACATCAGTCATAACCAATTATCACTTCCATCAATTCTATTGCAGCGTGCAACCCGCTCTCACAATATATTCACATTCAATTCTGTTGCAGCGTGCAACCTGCTCTCACAATATATTCACATTCGATTCTGTTACAGCGTGCAACCCGCTCTCACAATATATTCATTTTTAATCAAGTCTGTTGCGGCGTGCAACCCGATCCCCCAATATATATATGTGTATGTCGACTTTTAAATAAGTCTGTTGCAGCGTACAACCCGATCCTCCAATATGGAATTTTAATAAGTCTGTTGCGGCGTGCAACCCGATCCTCCAATATAGACTTTTAATAAGTTTGTTGCGGCGTGCAACCCGATCTCCAATATAAACTTTTAATAAGTCTGTTGCGGCGTGCAACCCGATCCTCCAATATATTCATTATAATCAATCTTGTTGCGGCGTGCAACCCGCTCCTCCAACATATTCATTTACCAAATTACGGACCCGAGGTCAATAAATCCAATATCAGTAATTTCTTAAAAATCATTAAGCTTTCAAGCTTTTAATTTTTCTTCAAAATTCCATATCTTAAGCTAGGGACCTCGGAATTCGATTCTGGGCATACGCCCAAGTCCCAAATCACGATACGGACCTACCGGAATTGTCAAAATACTGATTCGGGTCCGTTTGCTCAAAATGTTAACCAAAGTCAACTCAGTTGAGTTTTATAAAGCTCTATTTCACATTTAATCCATTTTTTACATTAAAACTTTCCGGAAAATTGTACGGCCTACGCATGCAAGTCGAGGAATGATAAATGGTTCTTTTCGAGGGCTTAGAACACAGAATTACTTATTAAATTTAAAGATGACATTTTGGGTCATCACAATATCCTAGCATAACGTCGTTGCGATGCATGACCCAATTTGACACCGGTCCACCTCGAATATGTCGAGCCATGATACTCACAATCAACAACCATAAGCATATCAACATCAAACACACGAAGCACGTGACCATAACTATGGAGATATGGATATCACTATATATCATAAACAGGGAGACCATAACCAAGGCACAATCAACCATTCAACACCCCAAGAGCAATCTCTCTCGAATTTTGCTACAAAGCACAAACATAACCGCATCGGTGTGCATATAACCAATAGATCACAACCCATCACAACATAGGAAAGTAACACATGAGACATATCAAAATACGAATGTGATGTACCCTAGCCGATAACATACTCTCCACAATAAATGTGTTGAGTAGATAAATCTGATCTGATTTAGGACACACATCCTTATTAAACCTACTAGTAGCCTCCAAATCAATTTTGATCCTTTCAAAGTAGGTAGATAGCCTCAGAAAATCCCACAATAACCTATCTATAGTACATACCATCAGTTGCCAACCTCTTAACATACCTTCACCATTCATAACCACGGAACAATCTGCCTCGAGAACCTCTTAGTTTTCAAATCCCTAGAATACTAGAATCCTCATATCCGATCACAAATACACTACTCAAATAACTAACATATTCCTCACATACGGTTAGCCTACTAGAAGTACTTCTATATGTCTTTCGTGCCACGAAGCAAAATCTGGACATCAGCAGTTGATCAACAAGGCGATTACTGTAATACCAGTCAGACATCTGCAAGTCGAAACATAGTGCGCCTTCTAAAGTACGCACCCTTCTTAGTTGGTATCAAATAACGCTAGCATTCTTCTAAGCATCTGAAATTGCCTATGCTGTCTAGAACTTGCGACCCCATCCATGCGAAAATCATAACACGCAACACGTTCCTTATGTCTGTAGCAGACATTTAGCTCAAGTTGTGGTCGACATTGTCAAGAACTCTTCGAGGCCAGTCCGCACATCACCAAGCCATCAGAACTGAACTTTCCCAACTCAACCAACTTATGCATGCCATCAAACCCAAGAGTATTGCCACAGAACGCTGGTAAAGCATTACCACACCAAAAGACCAGTTATTTTTGTTGCTATAGGTCACCGAGCTAAACTATTTCTTCTAATCCTGCTCAAATTTTCTCCGGGTCAACACCTTCCCTTATCGGTACACAATGATCATAAGTCAAAGATCGCTGCGGAAGACCGTAGCACGAACCACATCGTCCAAAAATCCATAAACCGTTGTATTTCCTCTAGAGCACCCAACAATGCTTCAACCGAGATACCCACTCTGAAGAGACCTTGTGTGAATCTGAAGATGTTTCTCTAATCTCTCTGATAGTGAAATATAGATTTAGCAATGATCTAAATATATCGAAAGTTCCAGCACCATCCCATGAAAATCTCAGATCATAGCCATGTACAATTCCGGGAAACCCCTCAACACCGTATATATACCTTAGACCCAAGACTGATATGACACTTGCCCATGCAATCTGATCGTTGATAGTAGACTCCCCCACTTGGCGCGGAGTCATAGGGAACAACATCCTATGATCCACATTATCAACCTTCATAAGCTCGTACAACACAAACCAGATACACGAACCAGTTACATTCCACACTTGAACAACTGAAGATCTACCAACATGTCTGCGTCCTTAGTCTGGACAATACCTCGAGACAATGATTGAGCATCTATGGCCCCCTCATAGTCCATCCGCATAATTACAACCAATCAGAGCATAGTTGATACTGAGCGCGCAACATCACATATGAGTGGATATAAAGGGATATACGATATATGCTTTAAGATGAATTAATCACACACGATAAGGAACGAAATGAGTGATTCCTAATAGTTTCGTAGCCTCTCGTAGATAAGTATAAACGTCTCTGTACCGATCCGCAATACTCTACTAAACTTGCTTATGACTCGTAACACCTATGAACCTAGGGCTCTGATACTAATTTGTCACGACCCTAATTTTCTGCCTTAAGATGTCGTGATGACACCTAGTCCTTAAGACTAGGTAGGCCTAACACATGCTGATTTAATAACATAATTTAACTATTTAATCATTTATCATGAACCATTAAACGACATACATAGCCGCAAGAGGCCAATAGTTATACATTTCATAAAATCGGTAGTACGGAGTCATAAGCACTACTACAACACACTAGAATTTCTAAACACAACACTGATTTGAATTACAATTTAACAGTAGCATAATGAAGTAAGATGGTGACTCCGAGGCTGCGAACGTCAAGCAGGTATAACTTGAAGTCTCCTGCCGTGCAGATGTAACACTCAACAACACAATCAGAATACCTGGATCTTCACAAAAATATGCAGAAGCATAGCATGAGTACACTACAACAGTACCTAGTAAGTATCAAGCCTAACCTCTGTAGAGTAATGATGAGGTTTGGTCAAGACACCTACTAGACATAAAAACCTGTTCAAGATATACATAAGCTAACAATGGACAGAACATCAATGTAAGACCAACGGTGGAAAAATTATTGATTTACAACCAACAATGAAGTAATAGAAACATAAATGGCAGCAAGTAGTAATCGAGTAATACAGAAACAACATAGCCATAACACCGATGAGATGTAAATGAACTCAAATAATTAAAAATAGATGACAACTCAAATAATCAAATCTCTTCCAACACGGACTTACAACAATAATTACCCCAAGATACCACACCTCATAAATCACAAGTCATGGACCGCAATTTCCAAAGCTTACACATATGGAACCTCGTGCCCACAATAACAATTACCTTCGTACGGCAAAACCCACGTGCAACCATGTACTTGCAACCGTGATAAATATTAATTTAGATGAACGAAATATATATCTAAATACCATAAAATATAATAACTCTCTTGAATAAAGTAATGTATCAAATGAAATAATGAGTTTATTTTAGAAATCAAGTAAATTAAAATAATATATAATTTGTACGAAACAGAGTATAAGATGAGTTTAGTTTATAAATCAATAAAATTGAGTAAGAAGTATCATTTTTAAGTAAACACAAAACATAAGTTAATTTAACGAATTAAATATAGAATTTGTTAAGAAAAAATATAAAAATAATTTTAAGGTAAACACCTAACAGGGTTATGAGTATAATTTGAGAACCCAATTATAGTGAAAGTATGATAACCATTTAGAATAATAAGGCACCGAGTGAGATAACGAGTTCTATCTTAAGAGGCACATAGAATAAAGAATATTAATAATTCTTTTATTTAAACCATTATGTTACCAACAACTCAACAGAATATAATATAGTGACTCCACACAATTAAATTCATATTGACAATACATTCACCAAGTTATAACGGAGGCACATATTGGCATGTTAAAGCAACACAACAAATCATGTAGAATGCATGACTCACACAAAAAATTACAATAGTTCTACCACCAAGATAACAACGAATAACCAAACACAATCAAAATGCGTATGGATGATTGAAGGAAGAACAATGACCGTTCAAATCAACAAGTTGTTCTAACATGGAATGTACAATGAAAATCACAACCGAGGTACCACCTCGTATTCACATTTTACAATTTCAATCACAATCTTTCTTTATATCACAGCGTGAGCCTTACATTTAATTTTGAAAATCATTTTTTTCGAAATAGCTATACGCGATTTAGCCCACCTTATATCACCGTGTTGCTTCAAGTAGTTCCCCTACTAGAATTACGTGTATGAAGTCCACCTTATATTATCGCATGTGTATCAACCTCTAGCCTTATATCATCATAAGGGTTTCAATATCACAACACAATCACAACTCGCACCACAAGTGTCCATATGCCACAACTTGCCACAAAGTCAACAATACCAATATTTCCACAACAAATAGCTCATAACTCAACCAGATGCTATTCCACAAAATTACAACTTCAACTAAAAGTGATCCAACAATTAAGAGATAACATGACAATAAGGAAGGCAATAACTTCAACTAAAGCATATAAGAAGAAAATAACAAGTAAGAAGTAGAACAAGTGCTAACAACGTCAAATAGAGCATGTAAGAGTAGATTAACTATGAGAGATATAACATGTTATGACAATTCAACTAAAGGCATGGAAAGAGTCTAGATAATCTAAACCGGTCAAATAGCATATATAGCCCGTGTACCCACTCGTCACCTTGCGTACATGGACTTCACATAACACAAAGAGAACAATTAACCTAAATCCTAAGGGGTAGTTTTTCCCGCATAAATTTAGGCAAGATACTTACCTCAAACAAGCTCAATCGATACACTAGAATCGTCATCCTGCTCAAACCATCCTCTGAACGGCTAGAAACTAGCCAAAAGCAACTCAAAATCATCAAATAATGCCATAGGAAGCAAACCCAATCGATAAAGTTTGATCTTTACATATTTACCCAAAGCCAACCAAAAGGTCAAACCCGGGCTTGCACCTCAGATCCCAAAAAACTCAAAAAATCTGACAACCCATTCAATTACGAGTCCAACCATACTAATTTTACTCAATTCCGACTCCGAATCGGTGTTTAAAACACAAAAAATCACTTTAGAAAAGTTTAGACAAAAACCCTCAATTTCTCTTTTGAAATCATCAATCAAATGCAAAAAACGAAGATGAAATCACGGAATATAATAAAAACCGAGTAGAAAATACTTACCACATAGAAGAAACTTGAAAAACATCCTTGAATTCTCCAAATCCCAAACTTTCAAGATGAGAAAAACTCCAACAACATTAATAGCCAAAAACTCTCAGTTGTTCTGCCTAGTTTCTTGTGCCAAACGAACACGAAACTCAATGTGATGCCTCCAATGGATTCCTCGTGAAATTCCAGTGAAGTTAATCTTTTGAATCACTCCATTTGACCTTATAATGAAGGAGATATGTTGGTTTCAATATTTGAAAATAGTGTAGATTTTTAAATACGAATTCAGTAGCAATTTCGTAATTAATCTGAAAAATCCGGCAACCCAATTCTTAGTAAAATGACCATAAATTCCTCATACAATGTCGAAACTTGATAATTTCAGTTGCTATGATTCCAAAATTATGGCACGGATATAATCGTTTAGTCAAAACACGAATCAAAGACCGTTTGCTCAATATGATATCCTTTATGCTCCAATTGACGTCAAAATCGAAAACAATCACCACACAACTCAAACTTATCCAAAACTCATCGGAATTTAATCAAACTTTGTGGAGATGTCCAAAATCATCATACAAACTTATTGGAATAATTAAAATCTGATTCCGGGTTCGTTTACCCAAAAGTCAAACCTTGGTCAACTCTTTCAACTTAAAACTTCTAAAACGAGAATCACTCTTCCAAATCAATCTCGAACAGCTCGAAAACCGAAACCAATTATACACACAAATCATAATACATAATACGAAGCAACTCAAAGTTTCAATCCACCGAATGAACGCTAAAGTTCAAAACAATCGGTCGGGTCGTTACAGCGAGAATTTAATTTGTGCCGTCCTTTTATATATTTAGGATAAGATGATATTCATTTAGGGGAAATAATATTATAAGTAAGCAATGAGCGTTGTATACATATCTATACACGTGTGTGGAATGAACGTGTAATTTTCAAGAGAGAATGGATGAGTAACACGTAAAAACTTGACCTTGAAAGGCAAATGACAGTTGAAAATAATTGCTAATATCCCATTTGCCAAGCAACATAAGGAGTAATCCGCTCGAGGAGAGGGCTCACATTTGATTAAGTAGGTGGTGAGGCAATAGCTTACTAACACAAAGATTGAAATTTTTATCCAATTGAGTACGTCTAGTATATTTTCTAACAAATACGGTTAACTATATGCATATCATACATGTATTGGGGATAAGAAGGACATCATAGACAAGGCTTTTGTTTGATAGATATACTTCTGTCTTTAGAAAAGCATTGGGAGAGAACAAAAAAACATTGGAACACCATTTATTATACAGTCAAATAATTGGTTACGTATCAAATGGCAGCCACGTGATCTGGCGAGGATGACAGGAAGGGGGAATCTATTCAGTCCCGAGGGGTGGTACGCCACCTGTAAGTTTCGGTATCATTTATAGTCATTCGGGCCAAATCTATAATATTCGGTAGTCCAAAATTACAATACACAATTTATAGTCCAAAAGTAATTTTAGTGGCTAGCCCAAAAGTACTGCTTTCTGCTTCTTTCTTCAGCAATTCGGATTTTACGTTCTGAGATTTCTCGATTTAGCTCTTCAGTTTCTCGATTCTCTATTTGATCACATCGTTCTCGTGAAGAAGCTGGGATTTCTCTTGCTCCAGTGCCGCTATCTTCTGTTTCAGTGCAGAGGTTTTCGACGCAGCATCAGATGTTTCGTCGACGGCGATCTCCACCGGCGCATCGTCATAAACCTCGCTGTTGGTTATGTTTTCATCCGCCATAGTCAAACCTGAAAATAGTAAGCAAAAATGCTGAAAATGGAGAATAAATAGAATTGCAGTTTACTTCAGCAGCCAAAAACTGCATGAAAAAATCAAACAACAAAGAAGAAGAACCTTTGTAATAAGGATTAGGGTTTTTGGTAGTAGAAAGAGAATAATCAGAAAAGATATCTTTTTTAATATATATAAAATAGACTGTCACTATACAAAATATATATTAAAACGACTGTTACTATACAAAAATATACAAAATAGACTGTCATTATACAAAATAGACTGTAAATATACAAAAGATATACAAAACAGACTGTCACTATACAAACAATATACAAAATAGATATTTCAGGCTATTAGATGCAATAAGTTTGGACCGAAAGGTCATTTCTTGTCAGTGAAAAAAAATATGGGCTATTAAAATTTTGAGGGAATATAGATAGTTTTCTCAACTTTATATATGTATGTGTATATATACTTAAGAAATAATATAAATGATTAAAACCGGCACTAACAGAATTATACAAGGTGCCAGTGGCAAAATATTGCATTTTCCTCCTACAAGATGAAATGTCGAACCCCGCTAATGACAGTACAAAACTTTTTGTTTTTTGTTTTTACTTGCTGAAGTCTAAAGAGTAAAGACAGACACGCACAAGTCTCACAGAAGGCACACTATATTCTCGTTTACCGTGAGTTAACTCTCTTCTTTTTTAATTCATCATTGACCTTTCTTTTATTTATTTAAGTATAAAACTAGAATAAAATACCTCTTAATTTTTCTCTTTCTCTAAAACAAAACCCCTCCCCAACAGAAGTAACCAATTACCTCGTCTCTCTCGTCCATTGTGGCCTCTGCTTTCCCATCCGCTTCTCTACTTCTATTCTTTCACCGGAGTTCAGACTATCGCCTCTGTCTTCCAACACCCAACCATTGTAAGGCACTACAAGTTGATTCTTGTTTTGTAACGGCTCAACCGGTCATTTTGACTGTTATAATCTCGTTCTCCTAAATAAGACTCCGCGTATGTGCTTTTATTAATTTATGACTTGCGTGAGATGGTTGGTTCGGAATTTGGAAGTGTTTGGGTTGAAATCAGAACACTTGGTTTCTTAAGTTGGCTTTAAAAGGCCAAGTTTGGCTTCGGTCAATATTTTGAGAAAAACGACCCCAGAATAGAATTTTGACGATTCCAACAGCTCCATACGGTGATTTTGAACTTAGGAGCGTGTTCGGAATTTTATTTGGAAGTCTGTACTTAAAGTAGGCTTGAAATGACTAAAATAGGAATTTAAGTTTGGAAGTTGACCGCGAAGTTGACTTTTTTATATCGGAGTTGGAATCTAGTTCTGAAAATTTTCATAGCTCCGTTATGTCATTTATGACTTGTGTGTAAAATTTGAGGTCAATCGGACTTGATTCGATATGTTTCGACATCGAATGTAGAAGTTAGAAATTTTAAGTTTCATTAAGCTTGAATTGGAGCACGATTCGTGGTTTTAGCGTCGTTTTATGTGATTTGAGATTTCAAATAAGTTCGTATGACGTTTTAGGACTTGTTGGTATATTTGGTTGAGATCCCGAGGGCCTTGGGTGAGTTTCGGATGGTTAATGGATCAAAAGTTGGACTTAAAATAGCTGCTGTAATTTTTCATTTATGCAGGAAATTCTGGACTGTGATCGAGCCCAAGATCGAGGCCCAGGATCGAGACCCAAGATCGAGGCCATGATCGAGGGTCATGATCGAAGGCCATTGCTCGAGAGCCATGATCGAAGCCACAATCGAGGCCGAGGATCGAGGCCGAGAATCGAGGCCGAGGATCGAGGCCATGATCGAGGCCGAGGATCGACGCCATGATCGAACCACGATCGAGGCTAAGGATCGAGGTCATGTTCGAAAGCTGCCTGGGCAGAATTATAAAGGAGGGCATTCGTCCCATTCGCCATTTTTAACAAATTGGAGCTTGAGCAGAGGCGATTTTTGATAGATTTTCAAGGAAAAGACATTGGAGTAAGTGATTCTAACTCAGATTTGGTCAATATACACGAATATATCATTATTTTCGCCATTTAATTAGTATTTTGAGATTGAAATTTAGGAAATTTTTAGAAATCTCATAGAAATGAATTTTGAGATTTCGGTATCGATTCGGAGTCGGATTTGAGTGAAACTGGTATGGTTGGACTCGTAATTGAATGAGTTGTCAGATTTTGTGAGTTTCGCCGGATTTCCAAGACATGGGCCCCACGGGCGATTTTTGAGCTAATTTCGGATTTTTATTTAAAAATGTAGTATTTCTTATGAAATTCATTCCTATAATTTTTATTGACTATATCAAATTATTTTGGTTAAATTCAAGCCATTCAGAGTTGGATAGTCGAGGAAAAGGCCTACTATTGGATTAAATCGGAGCAAGTTGAGGTAAGTCTCCTGTCTAATCTTGTGAGAGGGAAATTACCCCATAGGTAATTAAAGTAATAATTGTTACTAATTGTGGGGGCTACGTACGCACGAGGTGACGAGAGTCCGTGCGTAGCTACTATTAATGCTAAAGTCCGGGTAGTTTAGGACTCAAAGTATGAATTACTTGTGTAAATTGTATTCTTTGTTTAATTAATATTAAATTAATATATATTACTTGTGTAAATTGTATTCTTTGTTTAATTAATATTATATGATATATATATATTGTGAATTGTTAGATAAAAATATTAAAGGATGAAAATCTCATATACTTGATTTTCTGTTTAAATTAATTAATTGTTAAGCGAAATTGTTCCTCATCCTGAATTTATCTTATAATAAATATACTCTCTTTCTCGAGTTGCATAAGAAAATGTCATCCTTTCTTGTGGAGCGGGCTCGGCAGGATAGATGCATCTATGGATCGCGTCGCACATCCCTCGGCAGTGTACACGATACTCTGGATCGGGCCGTACGACCTCGGCAGAAATCGTGCCTAATAATAACAATTACACGATACTCAGATAGTTTATTACAGCTTGTGAAGCTAATTGATAAATTAAAAATCTTTTAAATTTAAAGAATTAATTATCTCTGCTTGTTAAGGAATTATTGTTATTCCTATAAATGAGGCTAATAGATAAATTAGAAATTTATTGGAATTGAAGGAATTTAATTAATATATTGAGAATTGTTGCATTTGAAGGAATTTAATTATTTCTGCTGGTTAAAGAAAATTATTGTAAATTCTATAAATCATGTTGATCTAGATATTGCTATTTTTATTTCATTTATTATTATTGACTCTTAGTGAGTGTCAAAGTCGGTCATCTCATCTCTACTTCTTCGAGATTAGACTTGATACTTACTGGGTACACGTTATTTTTCGTACTCAAGATGCACTTGCTGCACATTTTATTGTGCAGGTACATATATGTCTAGCGGCCTTGTGGGCGCAGAGGTGTGGTTAAAATTGTGGGGACATAGGTGAGCTGCATTCTGTATTACGATTCGCAGCAAACAGAGTCTCCTTCAAAGTTATTATATTTTCCTGTCTAATTTATATTCTGGACAGATGTTGTATTTTATTTTTAATTCCCTAGTAAATACTCATGCACTTGTGACACCGTATTTTTGGAATGGTTGTGAATTTTTTAGAAATTTAGTTGCTAAAAGTATTTATCATTTACTCTATGAGTTTTATCTTTATTATTTCATTGAAGAAATTTTGATTTTAAAAATACTAAAATGGGTAATTAAGCTAAGTATGTATTGTTGGCTTGCCTGACAGCGGTGTCCGGCGCCATCACGACCTTTAATGGATTTTGGGTCATGACAACATGGTATCAGAGCACTAGGTTCACGTAGGTCTCACGAGTCATGAGCAAGTGTAGTAGAGTCTTGCGGATCAGTAAAGAGACATTTGTGCTTATCTTCGAGGGGCTACATGGCTGTTAGGAATACTTTCATTTTTGATTCCTCATCGTTTGATTTGATTCCTTTCAGGCTTATGCCTTCATTTTCTTCTTATTCAATCTTATGGGACGTGAAGCGCTCATTATAAATTGGGGATCGAGGAAATATTTAATGGTACTACATATGTAGTGCATGATATTTCTCTCTGTGTAATTAATTGGGCTATTGTCTTCATCTTGCGGAAGGCCGCTCTATCGTTTCAAGTTAAGTGTCATTACTACCTAAGGTTTTTGAGATTTGGCATTGATTGTTATGACGATTTGTGCGTTGTTATCGCACAGTGTTTATGTAATGGTAGAATGCCTGCCTATGTGTCAAGGCAGTAAACGACTTGAAAGAAGGTTTTTCTCATTACATGGTTCGGAGGTTCCATGTTTTATTTCCAGCGGAGAAAAGGCAATCGGACTATGAATATCCAGGTTTGGGGTTGATGGAGTAACGAACCCTGATATCTTCGAGAGTGGTAGAGTTCTCAATTTTGATGTGGTGTCATCGCCTTGTTAAATGCATTAAGGTTTGCCGGTGTTATATTTTTCTTCAACTCTCCTTTACAGCGGGGTGTTAGGAATTGGTATAGGGGAAGCAGTTGTTAGAGATCGCAGTGTACAATGGTTCAGGGTAGAAGCAGTGTTCCTAGTATTGATGGCTCGAGAAGGATGATCCTCGGAAAGGTTTAAAGCTGGTAACGACCTATTGGTACAAATGCTACAGAGACAGATTTTTAATTAAGGCAACAACTGGACAACGAAGGATGAGGAAGGACATGTGGAAGGTGTCTTGTTGTGGTTAAGTTCCTAGGAGGCCAAGTGTGAGAAATAGAAGTCGAGTAGTTGCTTAAAGGAGAGTGGCAAGGTAGCATATGAATTACGTGGTAGGATAACTACACGGCTTGAGGAAAGTTTAAAGTGATTTGGGATTTAGGATGGACAGTGACTAGGTCTTAGGACTTAAGTTGAAATATTAGTTTCTATATTGAGGAACATTGGATACAACAGGAGGGAGTTGCTTGATATGAAGAAGGATACAACATGATTTTGGATTGGAATGTATTGTCGCACCTCTAGTTGACGTCCATGAGGAGTGAATGGACTGGTGCAGCTGGTGAATGAGCTCGGATTCAAGATGATCTACTGATTTCGTAGTAATTATACCCATTGCAGCGACGTTGGAATATGTCGGCATGTAATTTCTACAGGTGGGTTATCTCCTGTGAGCAGGTTAGCGGTCGCATGGTGTTGACGAAGCTTCTGCGAAGAATTCTTCTGGCTACCCAGTAAGAGATTTAATATGTAAATCTGGCTAGTGGTTCGGAGTGTTTATTAAAGGTTAATAGAAGGATTTTGAGAAATTTGGCAAGTTGCGTGTGCAGGATCATGTCAACGATGAAGAAAGAATCTCGGTGGATTCCAGAGTTATGTAATTGTAGCTTTAAGCTAAGTGGGAGAGCCCCACCATCTACAATTGGATTGCATGGTTGTCTATTTGTGAGGTTCCAGGTTATCGGTTGTATTGGTGGGTCATTGCAACTAAGGGAAGAAAATATCAGTGGTAATTTGAGCAAAGGATTTGGGGAATGTGTGCCATATTTGGCCTTATCGATTCATATTAAGGTTTTTGGAAGACTCAGAGTTTATACTTCGTGTAGATGTAATGCACAGGGAAAGTGAGACAGTCGGGTGTTTCCTTGAGAAAGTGTCCATGTGCTAGTAGGGCCTTGGAGTTGATCATGTTTGGGAACAAGTCAGAGAAAGTGACTCTCGATAACGGTCTTAGAGGGTTCAAAAATTTAAACTGCGGTGCCTAAGGATCTCGAGTTCGTAGTATGGTTGAGTATCGAGCTTTTGCAGCAGATTATGAAACGGGGTTCGGAGTACTCTGCGTTATCTTTAGATTGTGGTGTAGCATTTGAGAAACGGAAGAAAATAACTTTGGATTCATAAAAGAAGCATCAAAATGGGTGTACCAGTTGAAGATGTAAAAGTGCGCACAAGGAGGGGTATGAGATGATTTGTGGGTTTTGAAACAGCGTGGTCTCGTGAAATAAGGTCACTCGAGATGAGTGCGGATTTGAGTTCGTGATGTAATGAATGGAGCTATTATTATTTCTAAGGCAAGTTGAGAATAAATTGAGAAAAGACGGGTAGGCTAACAATGGTTGAATTGGCATGATGGTGGCAATGATCAGTTCCTTCAGCGCATTGAATTATGCATGTGATTTGTGGCGGTATGTGCGAGGCTTGACGGCCGCCGTAATTGATTTTATTTGGAGGAATTCAAGTATTATGGCATGTTATGTGTAGAGGGATCCCAGTAGATTTATGGTGGTTTAGACCACTACTTGAAGCCGGTATTTTCTGTGGATATGGGAATTCAGTCACGTGTTGCAATGGTTCTTTTGAAATGAGTTAAGTAGAAGGTTTCTATATGATGAAGTGTTTACCCTATTAGTGGTTCGGAAGTTACGATGGAATTCTTGTACTCCTGCGTATTTGCAGGATTAAGTGCACTAAGTAGCATGGAATTTGAAAGTTGAGGATTCAAGATTTCGGTTTGGTGTTGACAAGGATGTCATGAGCTCGGATGAGCAGGAAAAGGATTGAGATGTTTAAAGTAAGATGGTATTGTCTTCGGCATCACCTAAGGTCGATATCAGGTGTAAGAGACCTTGTGTATTGATTTGTGGATTCTTGATATGCTTTACAACATTAGTGTAACCGGTAGCATGGATGTGCAGACTTGCTACCTGGTGCGAAAGGTCGTGGGAGCGTGTCTCACGGAAATATTATGTAAGAGTGGCATGTAGTCACTTGATTGAGTGAAGAATGAAACCAAGTATGAAGATTGTGGTAATATCACTGATTCGAGAATTTATGCCTGGAGGGCGCTCAGTTTATTTGGTTGTGGACTGTGGAAGTTTGTTCCGGCTATGATGGTTGTTCTTGTATGTTATGGGGAAAAGGGTTATTATCGATCCTTGAAAGGTTATTAGCCTAGTATGTTGCGATCAGAATCGGCTTGAGGTCTGTGGATGGATTTAAATATGAATATGGGCTCTATATCAGGCCGGATGTGTTCATTTCAGCATAAGCGCTCCTTATGGAGGAGTATTCGGACGTTAGATGTCGTTTCGTCATCGATTATTTCATGTAATACTATATTGTACCGTGTGAGTTGTGAAACGACTTAATAAATTTCTTATGTGTTGAGGTTCCGCATAGCGATGGTGTTATGTGAGCAAGATGGCTCTCGAGATTCGGATCATATATCGCACCTTAGTTGTGCTTGCGTTTTGTAGCGTATGGCGTTGTCGATCCTTCCTGGGATGGTATTATGCACTTAGCGTGCTTGTGTCCAATGTTCGAATATTTTGTAGTAATGAGCATTCTAGCTCGGTAAGTATTTCCTTATAGATTCTTTTTGTGTGGATCGGGTGGCACGCCGCCACGGATATGTTATTTGGATCGGGTTGCACACCGCAATAGTGTGATGTTGAGTACAGTCCCTTATATTCTATTTTGTGTTTTTGTGTCCTATTTTTATTGAGGAAGGTTCATGACACCTTTTCAGTTGTCTAATTAGTCACGTGGGTTGAGAAATCCTTTCCAGAGTTCGTTTTCCTGATGTATCGCAATCGAGTCTGTAGCTTATAAGCTCATCGTGGCGTCATATGAGGCTTTTTGCCGTGTCTGAGATGGCTTATTGCTTGGACAGCTTGTACTGGGGTGAGACGAGATTATTGGACCTGGGATCAGTGCAATCAAATTTATATAAGGTATAGTAAAGAATAAATATCGTCGTTCAGTTCAGAATGAGGTAATGGTCCTTATCAAAAGGAGAAACTCAATAATTTGCTGACTCGGTAGTTGGTTATGAATTTATACACATTTATTCCCTCGTGGAAGCATTGCAAGAGTTGGAACAAGACTTATATGTATTATGAGATGTGTTGTGGACATCATATTCGTGGAAATCTCGACTATTGTTATCGGGGATGTTATTATGGGCATGTGAATGGTGCGGTGCATGGTCTAAATTCAACCAAGGTATGCAATCCTGTATTGGTGTATCGTGTAGTGATTGATACGGTGTTCATAGGTTGGAAACAGGCATAGGTGGAGAATTCTGGATGTTAGAATTGGGCTCTAAGGCTTATTTGCCTAAATAAAAGGGAGAATCTTCAGATTGGCTCGAGCTAATGTGCTCAACTGGGTGTGGTAGCACGGGTAGGTGCACGAGGTGTTAAACAGTGATTTGGATAACTCCGGAACAGTCCTTAGCACGTTCGAGGACGAACGTATAATTAAATGGGAGAGAATGTAACGACCCAATCGGTCGTTTTGACTGTTAGAATCTTGTTCCCCTAAATAAGACTCCCCGTATGTGATTTTACTAATTTATGACTTGCGGGGATGGTTGGTTCGGGATTTGGAAGTGTTTGGGATGAAATCAAAATACTTGGTTTCTTACGTTGGCTTTAAAAGGTCAAGTTTTACTTCGGTTAACATTTTGAGAAAAACGACCCCGGAATAGAATTTTGACGATTCCAACAGCTCCGTATGGTGATTTTGGACTTAGGAATGTGTTCGAAATTTTATTTGGAAGTCCGTATTTAAATTAGGCTTGAAATGGCTAAAATAAAAATTTAAGTTTGGAAGTTTGACCGGGGAGTTGACTTTTTGATATCGGAGTCGGAATCCAGTTTTAAATTTTTTTATAGCTCTATTATGTCATTTATGACTTGTGTGCAAAATTTGAGGTCAATCGAACTTGATTTGATAGGTTTCGACATCGAATGTAGAAGTTGGAAATTTTAAGTTTCATTAAGCTTGAATTGGAGCATGATTCGTGGTTTTATCATCATTTTATGTGATTTGAGTTTTTAAATATGTTCGTATGATGTTTTAGGACTTGTTGGTATATTTGATTGAGGTCCCGAGGGCCTCGGGTGAGTTTCAGATGATTAACGGATCAAAAGTTGGACTTAAAACAGCTGCTGCAATATTTCTCTTCTACTGAAAATTCTGGGCTGTGATCGAGCCCAAGATTGAGCCCAATATCGAGGCCCAGGATCGAGAGCCATGATCGAAGACAAAGGCTCGAGGGCCATGATCGAAGCCACGATTGAGGCCGAGAATCGAGGCCATGATCGAGGCGTAGGATCGAGGCCATGATCGAACCACGATCGAGGCTGAGGATCGAGGTCATGATCGAGGGCTGCCTGGGCAGAAATATAAAGGAGGGCATTCGTCCCATTCACCATTTTTAACAAATTGGAGCTTGAGCAGAGGCGATTTTTGATAGATTTTCAAGGAAAAGACATTGGGGTAAGTGATTCTAACTTGAATTTGGTCAATATACACGAATATATCATTGTTTTCACCATTTAATTAGTGTTTTGAGATTGAAATTTGGGAAATTTTTAGAAATCTCATAGAAACGAATTTTTGAGATTTCGGTATCGATTCGGAGTCGGATTTGAGTAAAACTTGTATGGTTGGACTCGTAATTGAATGGGTTGTCGGATTTTGTGAGTTTCGCCAGATTTCTGAGATATGGTCCCCACGGGCGTTTTTGAGTTAATTTCGGATTTTTATTTAAAAATATAGTATTTCTTATGAAATTAATTCTTATAATTTTTGATGACTGTATCGAATTATTTTGGTTAGATTCAAGCCATTCAGAGTTGGATAGTCGAGGAAAAGGCCTACTATTGGATTAAATTGGAGCAAGTTAAGGTAAGTCTCTTGTCTAATCTTGTGAGGGGGAAATAACCCCATAGGTAATTAAAGTAATAATTGTTGCTAATTGTGGGAGCTACGTATGCACGAGGTGACGAGAGTCCGTGCGTAGCTACTATTAATGCTAAAGTCCGAGTAGTTTAGGACTCAAAGCATGAATTACTTGTGTAAATTGTATTCTTTATTTAATTAATATTATTTGATATATATATATATATATATATTCTGAATTGTTAGATAAAAATATTAAAGGATGGAAATCTCATATACTTGATTTTCTTATTAAAGGATAGAAATCTCATATGCTTGATTTTCTGTTTAAATTAATTAATTGTTAAGATAAATTGTTCTTCCTCCCGAATTTATCTTATAATAAATATACTCTCATTCTCGAGGTACATAAGAAAATGTCCTCATTTCTTGTGGAGCGGGCCGAACGCCTCGGCAGGATAGATGCATCTATGGATCGCACCGCACGTCCCTCGGCAGTGTACACGATACTCTGGATTGGGCCGTACGACCTCAGCAGAAATCGTGCCTAATAACAACAATTACATGATACTCTGATAGTTTATTGCAGCTTGTGAAGCTAATTGATAAATTGAAAATCTTTTGAATTTAAAGAATTAATTATCTCTGCTTGTTAAGGAATTATTGTTATTCCTGTAAATGAGGCTAATTGATAAATTAAAAATTTATTGGAATAGAAGGAATTTAATTAATATATTGAGAATTGTTGCATTTGAAGGAATTTAATTATTTCTGCTGGTTAAAGAAAATCAATGCAAATTCTATAAATCATGTTGATCTAGATATTGCTATTTTTATTTCATTTATTATCATTAACTCTTACTGAGTGTCAAAGTCGGTCATCTCGTCTCTACTTTTTCGAGATTAGGCTTGATACTTACTCGGTGCACGTTGTTTTTCGTACTAATACTGCACTTGCTGCATATTTTATTGTGCAGGTACATATATGTCTAGCGGCCTTGTGGGCGCAAATGTGTGGTTAAAATTGTGGGGACATAGGTGAGCTGCATTCTGTATTACGATCCGCAGCCAACAGAGTCTCTTTCAGAGTTATTATATTTTTCCTGTCTAATTTGTATTCCGGATATATACTGTATTTTATTTTAACTTCCTAGTAAATGCTCATGCACTTATGACACCGGGTATTGAGAATGATTGTGAATTGTTTAGAAATTTAGTTGCTAAAAATATTTATCATTTACTCTCTGAGTTTTATCTTTATTATTTTATTGAAGAAATTTTGATTTCAAAAATACTAAAATAGGTAATTAAGCTAAGTATGTATTGTTGGCTTGCCTGGCAGCGGTGTACGGCGTCATCACGACCTTTAATGAATTTTGGGTCGTGACATATTTATTTCCTAGCCCTATTTTCCATTTGTTTTTCCATCAAATATCTGTTCAATTTTTGTTTTTTTCTGTTCTATTTAGTTAATCAAATATTTGTTCCATCTTGTTCTATCTGGTTGTGTATCACAATATTGTTGAATTTTAGACTTTGAATCTATGATGTCTAATTGAAGAAAAGCAACGGTTTAGACTTTAGACCCCTCAAGGTTTGATGGAACTTAAAGCAACAAAAGTTAGTTAATCAAATATCTATTTCGTCTTATTCAAATCCTATTTTGGTGCCTGCCGTAAGTTTATTTTATTTTGCTTGGCAGTAGATAGGTAGAAGTGTAGAAACCAAACTTCTAAATAATTTGAATCGAAGTCCAAAATTAATCAAATGGACCAACTTGGCACCTGGAACCTTCGAATTCTGAATTTGCCTTGCCCACGACGACAGGCAATTAAAGTTGACGGGTGTTGTTAATATACACTTGAATCTCTTTGAAAGAATAAGACAATTATTTGATTAGTTTGATTACCTTAAGCAATAAATGAAGAAAATTAAAACGAAGGAGGTTTCCTTAAAATATAATCCCACCTTCAGTTTTCTTTTTGATAGTTAATTTGACTAATTTTTGAAACTAAGTAAATTATGTTATCTCAATATTTTTTAAAAGTTATATATTCACAAACTATATAATATACTTCATAACTCTTCTCATATCAACATAGTAAAGAGAATATATGTTAAAAAATTGGTGAAGTTCATGTACTTTAACTCTCAGAAGAAAACGTGACAACTAAATGAGAATAGAGAAAATGTGGAGGTTTGCACAAAGTTATACCCCTTTCTAATTAGTTTATGTGACACTATTTATTTATTAATTTGTTTAGAAAAGAATGACTATATTTTTATTTTGAAAATAATTAACTATATACATAAATATTATACTCCATAGATAAGGTCACAAATTTTTAAAAATTTATAACCACAGAAATAATTAATGCATATTTAAATTTAATCTGTGTGCTGATTCAAACTACGACGAATAATGAAGGTTGAAAGTGCAAAATGTGATTGACGCCGTGGATTTCGGGGGACTATTTGGAAGTCAAAGCATTTTGGAACTTGGAAGACAACCTCAGAAAACAATAACACTGCTCACCATGCATGGAACTCATTAATTTATTATAGTTAAGAATAAATTTGAGTAAAAATACTAGTAGTAGTATATTATTAATAATAATCAAATGATAAAATTTACTCGTACTTTAATAAAAATACATATCGTGTATTTATTACTTTTATACATACGCTAAATGAAGGTAATTCTTTTTCTTCCTTTGCCAAGACCCAAGTTGATTAGTTGATGCATATGGAGTAAACAATTATCCGAGCCCCAGTATTTATACTAAATTACTGGTAATATAATATGTGTCTTTTGCATACTCTTTTATGATTTAACCGGGATTAACTTGTGCAATTGCACCTTATTTATCATGGTTTGTAATTTGGATTAAAATGCAACTGCACCAAACTGTTGCATACTAAAAGTTTAATTAAACATTATACAAATTAATATACACCTATGTATGTGTGTGCGTGCTGAGGTATTAAGGGTTAAATGATTTTGTGGCCTATTATAAACTTATTTTTAATTTTATGACTCAATTTGTTTTTTACAAGGAGATTTTATTTTACAAGTAAAAAATCCATTTCCTCTGGTATTAACCGTATTGGTTCAGACCGAAAAAGCTGCAAACCATACTTTTATCAGTTGAAGTGGTTTCCAACCAAATTCAGACAACCAAACCCCCTAAAAATAAATGGTTTAATATTTGATTATAAATTTAAGTATGTTAACAACATCCTCAATTAGATGAGGTTAGACTCCCAAAAAGCAATATACTATCATTAATTTAACAATGTCCTCGGTAGAGCGTCATTTGACTGATTTCCTAAAGTAAATTAAAGAAAAAATATTAGTCCATTTACTTTTTAAAATATTAATATGACCTCATCTCTATGTATACGGCCGAAACCGGGTTCATTTATTACATGAAGGATCGGAACCGAATCGTGATGGAGTGAAGATCGACCTCAGGTTCCATCGAACCAAAGAACGAAGTGAGAACATACATCTCTAAGATCTTCGACGTGACTCCGGAATCAATCCTGACTCCGACCAAGCTCGAGGAAACAATATCGGACCCAATAACGAAAGGCCGAAGTATCCGCAATCGGTCGGATATCACGGCGGAAATCTCGACACGTATCAACAAGAGACCTACTAATTAGCAAAACACGTGATTTCTTACCTTTTATAGAATTTTACCTAAAGTATGACCCCCTACTATATAAATGGGGTTAATTCTTTGTAATAGGGGTAACACGCATCCCAAAAGTATTATAATATTATTTTCTTTCTGCAAGCTACTGTTCTTCTGTATTTGACATTATTTGGATCATATTCAGTTCGAGTGAGGTCTATTTCTCAAGGCTATAACTGTTCAAGTCACACGGTTTGAATTTACTTTATTATTGTTTGCTTTACTTATAGTTCAATCTTTCGCTTTGTGTTAAGTTAAATCATGTATCCTAATCACGTATAAATTCAATTGTTATCCATTTTTTAGGGTAAACACTCTAGAAAACATTGTACCTTATAGAAAGAGTAAAAGGCTACGACCATATTAATACGGCTCGAAGACGTCCAAGACCCGTAATAAAAATAAGGCCTTTGAAAAGAAATTTTTCATAATCGATTCTAAAGGCTACCCTCGGCGAACTATAATCCCAACTACTTACTTTGGGAGAAAGTTTCCGGTAACACCAAAATCCCAAAATGCCTTAAAATAGAATAATGTAAAGGCAAGGTTTGTTTGAATCTTCGAACATAACCTAATTATTTCGTGCTAAGGCATTTTGATCTTAATATAAATAATAAAGCAAAGGAAAAAATTCAAAAGCCTTGAAAGGGAAAGAAAGTCTTATATGTTTATACAATATTCTTTTTACAAGGGCCAAATAGCCCGATGAAAATTTTTACAGAGGCCGAACGACCTCAACAAAAATGCAAAAAATAAAAACATCTAAAGGCCTAAGTGGCCTGGTCCTCATCGGAGGCAGCGTCTTTACCCTCAGGATCTTCCCCGCCTTCGGACTTGCTTAAACCTTCAGAGTCATTATCATCCTCGGGATAAGCCAATTTCTTAGCCTCAGCTTCGAGCTCCTTGGCGTTCTTGATCTCAGATGATAGGTTGAAACCCTGAGCATGGATTTCCTCGAGGGCCTCCCTTAGAGATTGTCATTTAGCATGATCGGTGATGTCTTTTGCTAGATCTTGAGCAGCCTCGGCATCGGCCTTATAAACGGCCACCATCTCATCGGCATTGGGCTTAGCTACTTTGGCCTCCGACTTGGCCGCTTCGAGATCCATGGCCAGATTTTCTCGATCAGAGATAGCTGAATTCAACTGGGACTGGAGCTCCTCGATCTTCTTGGCCTGCACCAAGGACTTCTCTTTTATACCTCGGAGCTAGACTTCAACCGAAGCCAGTTGGGCCCGGGCGGTCTCCTTTTGTGAGGCCAGGCAGTCCGTCCATGTTCTTTTTTTATTCTTCGGCCTTAGCCTTTACCACATCTACCTATTTCCAAAGCTGTCCGATCTTATCGATATTTTGCTTGACCTGCGGGTTCAGACTGTTCATGATCGATTCATCATCACTAACTTCAAAAATTATTCTTACCTACTCAGCCAGGTCGGAATGCTCTTTCCAAGCCACCTCTAACTCAACCCGGAGGCCCTTAGCCTCCCCTTCTCTTTGCTTACTGAGAAGTTTGTAAGAAGCTCTTTTCTCAATGAGCCCTCGGATCTTGACCTCGTACTTGTTCAGTTCTTCCCAGTATCGTAGGAACATTTCACGGTAGAGTACCGAAGCCTACAAACACATAAGGAGGAGTTACGATCATCTACAAAATAATCTAAGAACACACTAGAAATTAATAGGAGGTATTTGAGGTTACCCGATTTAATGCTTGTTGGGCTTCGTTGAATAAATAATGCACTTCCACCTCGTTCATCTTGGCCTGATCCTCCTTGGTCACTAAGCACCGAAGGTAACTGGCCACCCTCACGGAGGCAGAAAAAACCCGGGCATCCTCTAGAATAGACATAACGATTGAGCTTATCTGGTTAGGATTCGAACTCGGGGATGGGAACTGATAGAATATTTTCGGGCTCGAGGCAGGACCACTTGTCCCCATTGATGGACTCTTCTTCAGCACCAATATATCACCCAACCTGGTGATTCCCTTCGTAGCGGTAGAGTCTACGCCATCAAAGAAGTTTTGAAAGGAGTCTACCGCCCCTTGTGGCTCTTCGTTGGGTCGTTCTTTCAGAACCTGAGCTTTGGCGATCATAGACTCAGTAAATAATGGTGAACCGGAGAGGTCTATCACTCCGGGTATGCCTTTTGAAGCACTATCCGCTGTTCGGGAAGAACCGGCTACGATCTCGTTATCGGCCTCCCTATCTTGAGGCAAAGCAGCCTCGCCTCTTTCCGGGTTGGAAGCTTCGGCTAAAGCTCCCTCATCAACCTCCCCTAGTCGAGGTAATTTAGTTTCAGCTCACACCTGTTCGGGCCCCCCTCGTACCTCGAGCCCTGACCGTACACGGGCCACCAGTTCGGAGTTCTCTTCTTCTGACTCATCCCTAAGCCGGTGGAGTGAGTACGAAGAGGGCGCTCGAGCATTGGTGCTACCCTTAGGTTTACGCACCAGACTTTTTTTGTTTTCTTCTTTTCCGAGCTCGTAGAACTCGGGGACCTCTTCCTTTTCTTCTCATCACCCTGCTCGGAGCAGGGGACTCGAGAGGCACATCCTCGTCACCTGATGGAGGCCTCATAGCAACATCCTTAGGAAGACCTGCAAAAGAAAACGAAAATAATAAGAACTCAACGATATGAGGAAAAAATCAAATATTATTAAATCGGAAAAGGAAACTTACCATGGGAACGGGCCTCCTACTGGCCCTTCAATAATTCGCACCACACGCGCTCGGAATAGGGTTTCTGCGACACGAGGTCCTCGACCCACTCTTAGAGTAGAGGAACTGCATTCGGCATTCAAGCAACAGCTGCACCACAAAACGTTGATAAGAAGGGAGGGAAAAGAAAAAACAATAAAAGAAATTTTTAAGGCAAAGTTATACTTACGTTTCATGTTCCATTTTTCGGAAAATGGTATGTCTTCGGCCGGAATTAAATCCGAGGTCTTTACCTGAACAAATCAGTCCAACCAGCCTCGGTCCCGATCCCCATCTATACTCGAGAGAGGGGGCCTTAATGGCCCGGCGGGCAAGTTTTATTAATCCCCCTCGAGAGCGTCGGGGACTGTACAGGCGCATGAGATGGTCAAGGGTGAAGGGACACTCTTCAATTTTGTTTACGAAAAAGTGGAGAGGAATTACTATCCTCTAAAAAGAGGGATGGATTTGACCAAGGGTCACCTTGTACCTCTTACAGAAGGCGATGATGACCGGGTCTAAGGGGCCCAACGTGAAGGGATAAGTGTAAACACTTAATAAAACCCTCCATGTGGGTAGTAATCACTTCCTCAGGCGTGGGCACCACTACGTGTTTATCAACCCAGTTGCAATCCTCTTTGACCTTGGAGAGAAAACCGTCGGTGATCGAGCATATATATCGCGAGACCGGATCGCATCGACCCAGTACCGAGGAAGTCTTTTCAACCTTGAAATCAGCACTAGTTGAGCACCACCAGGAACAAACACTTCAGGGTGAGGTTCCGCCGCTGTTTTTTCGCCAGCCGACCGTGATGAAAAGGCGGTTTCATTTTGTGGAGATGTCTTAGAAGTTTTCACCATTTTTCTGAATAGAGAGGAAGAAGAGGAAGTTAAAAGGTTACGCTAATGTTTTGGAATGATGACAAGCAAAGATTCTTGCAAAAACCTCAAGAAATCTAGTACAAGTGTTAGAGAATGCAAAGATTTTTTAAAGAACAAGAGTAGAAGAGGTTTAAACGTAAAGTTTGAATGGATGAAGGATGGAGTATATATAGTATTCAAACGATGGTTCAAAGTCTGTAGCGGCCGACCAGCGACTGACGAACATTTAATGCCATTAAGATGTGACTGGCGAGACATTTCGTCTATTTTTGTCATTTCTGAAGCGAAGTATCGAGAATAGGATCAGGGGATCATATCGTTTCTCGTCGTTTACACTCTGAAAAACAAGGGAACTATCTGTATACGGTCGAAACTGGGCTCATCTATTACATGACAAATCAGAACTGAAACGTGATGGATTGAAGATCGACCCCAGGTTCCATCGAACCAAAGAACGAAGTCAGAACATACATCTCCAAGATCTTCAAGCCCGTGACTCCGGAATCAATCCTGATTCCGAACAAGCTCGAGGAAATATTATCGGACCCAATAACGGAAGGCCGAAGTATCCGCAACCGGTCGGATATCATGGCGGGAATCTCGGCACGTATCAACAAGAGACTGCCGAGATTTCTTATCTTTATAGAATTATACCTAAAGCAGGACTCTCTTACTATATAAATGAGGTCTGATTCTTTGTAATAGGGGGGAGGGGGGTAACACGCATCCCAAAAGTATTATAATATTATTTTCTTTCTGCAAGCTACTATTTTTCTGTATTTGACATTATTTGGATCATATTCAGTTCGAGTGAGGTCTATTTCTCAAGGCTATAAATGTTTAAGTCACACGATTTGAATTTACTTTATCATTGTTAGCTTTACTTATAGTTCAATCTATCGCTTTGTGTCAAATTAGATCACGTATTCTTAAAATCGCGTATAAATTCAATTGTTATCCGGTTTTTTTTTTTTTTAAGGGTAAACACTCTAGAAAACATTGTACCTTATATAAAAAGTTCATACACAAAAAAGTCTCGACTGCTAAGCGCGTGGTGACAAAAGAAACACAATTATTCTCCTTCATTCATAATATACTAAATTCTAAAAATACGAAGCACCAATTTCACTATATTGTCTTTGAATAACCGTTTTGAAATTATAAAATTGAAAACTCACAAGAGTTACTTCCATAGAGGACTGTGTCTTTGACCCCTTCATGCAAATATTTGTCTTCTCATATTTATCAAAATTTTGTACTTTGCTATTGTGTTGCGAGCCGTTTCCTAATTTTTAATGTGCATATCAGCTACCCATTGGCCGACTTAAGTCGGCTTTCCCCATGCAATAAAATGAATTAATTTTCATCTACTTTTTTTCCCCACCCAATGTTGGATATTCAGTTAGACCCGAGTTACATCGGCAACTTATTTGAAAAAGAAAATACTCTTTACCAATACTTCAAATCAAAATCTTTTTAATTAACGATAAAAGAATACTTATCAAATCACAGCAAGAAAACATGTGCAGTTACTATTTCAGCATCTATTGTTGTACTCAACTCGTATTATATTATAAGTCGTGATTACCAAAAATAGTTATCTTAAATTATTTGTTATTCTAAAAATTTAAGAAAATTAATTTTTTTTTCTATTTTACCCTTAGTAATAATTATCCTTGAAGACTACAAACACCTCAATTAGGGATAGCTTTGTTCAAATACCAATGAAGAAAGATTAAATATTAAGAAATGAGTATGGGTAAAGTAGTCAAAATTCTATCCTAATTAAATTTTCTTAAGGGGCGTGCACAAGAGAATCATGATAGATAATTTGAGATAGAGGGAGTAAAATCTAAAAGATGAAAGTGTAAAAGAGGAGATGAGTTAATTCGTTAGAAGTGTAGGCATATCGTTTGACCGGAAGAGTTAACCCCTTTAACATGCTAGTTTGGAGATTAGATGATTCACCTTCATCTTTCTTCTTTTTAGGGACGTATTGGAGCAGAGGAGTTACTTTCTTGCCGTGAGACACCATGTTCCCTTTATAAGACTTATTTGGGTTGGGGTGTACCTTCTCAGCAACAACTTTGGTTTTGTCGGCAACCACCTCAGCTCTCTTAGCCGTGGACTCGTCATCCTTGTCATTCATGACATCATCAGCTTTTAGCTCCTTTACGATGCGGTTCTTCAAGTAGAACTTTGCATCGGCGAAGTGTGACTCAGCCTCGGTGAATGGCTCGTCAACAACAATTATCTTCTTTTCGACTTCACTTTCGTAGTATTTCAAATATTGATGGTAGGTAGATGGAACCACTTCATTCTCATGTATCCAAGGCCTTCCAAGCAAGACGTTGTATGAAGTCTTTATATCGATCACATGCAACCATGGACTTGATTTCATATCTTCAATGGTGATTCCCAGCCTGATTGCGCCTATGGCTCTTTGCCCCTCTTGGTTGAATCCTTGGATCATCACACGACTTTTTGAGAGTTCGTTCATGGTAATACCATGTTCTTTTTGAGAGCATTAAATCCTACTTGATGAAGCCTCCAGTTTTGGCAGCCCCTATACTTGGAAAGCCGCTGATACTATACATTTCAGCACAAGAAAGGTATGTTGGAGCGTTGTTGGCCCAAGAAAATAGTGAAGGGAAAGAAAACTCCCTTTACTACTTGAGCAGGATGATGACACCAAATGAGCTGAATTATTCGACAAAAAAAGGTCTGCTAGGTTGAAAACCTCGAAAGAGGCGGCCTAGGAAAAAGTTAGGACATAAAAAAAAAAGAGTCTGCTAGGTTAAAAACCTCGAAAGAGGCGGTCTAGGAAAAAGTTAGGACGTAAAAAAATAATTAAAAAAAGTCGGCTAGGTTGAAAACCTCGAAAGGGGCGGCCTAGGCAAAAGTTAGGACATAAAAAAATTAAACAAAATGAAAAAAAATAAATCACCCATTCAGAACTACGGTATGACTTGTTCCTCTTCACCGAGGTACGTAGGCAGCTTAGAGTTTCATTCTGAGTTCAGTCGCATAAGTTCAAAAGATACATAGTGCCCTAGTCGTTGTCCAAATGAAGTATGATTGAAGTAATTCATTCAAACAACACTTGAAAATCAGGCTGAAATTTTGTTCTTCTTTTGAACTTTGGATCTCATATGACTTAGAGGGGGCAATCCTTCATGATAAATCAGTGTCTTCAATAGGGTGATTATAGTCTTTTAAGAGGCTACCAAATATTTGCACTGAAGTTCATGGATTTACTATCTCTTCATGTTCACCAAATCTTTAAGTCCTCCGGTGTTCAAGTTTGTTGCTCTTCAACTTGAAATGTTTAAACCCTCCAAGTCTCCAAGTCCGTCGGTCTTCAAGTTGAAATCTTCGAGTTTGTCGGTCCTCAAGTTGAACTATTCACGTTCGCCACTCTTCAAGTTGAAGTCTGCAAAGTACGCCAAATCTTCAAAGTTTCCAAATATTCAAGTCAATGTCGTCAAGTCTACGAAGTCTTCGAGTTGAAACTTTATAACTTTCCAATCTTAAGGTGGACATGTGAGTCCCTTTTGCACCTTAAATTGGCATCTTTGTGGGTTTATCCTTAAAAGAAAACTATAACTTTTCAATCTTAAGGTGGACATATAAGTCCCTTTGCACCTTAAGTTGGCCTATTCGTGAGTTTGTCCTTAAAAGGAAACTATAACTTTCCAATCTTAAGGTGGACATATAAGGCCCTTTACACCTTAAGTTGGCTTCTTCGTGGGTTTGTCCTTAAAAGAAAACTATATTTTCCAATCTTAAGGTGGATATGTAAGTCTCTTGAGAGTAATCTCTCTGATCGTCGGGGCACATTGAGAGTAATCTCTCCGATAGTCGAGGCACATTGAGAGTAATCTCTCCGATAGTCGGGTCATTTTGAGAGTAATCTCTCCAATAGTCGAGTCACGTTGAGAGTAATCTCTCTGATAATCGGGCCATGTTGAGAGTCGGGGCACATTGAGAATAATCTCAACTATAATTTTTATTGAGAGTAATCTCTCCGATAATCAAGCCACATTGAGAGTAATCTCTCCGATAGTCGAGCCACATTGAGAGTAATTTGTCTGATAGTCGAGCCACATTGAGAGTAATCTCTCTGATAGTCAGGGCGCATTGAGAGTAATCTCTCCGATATTCAAGGCACATTGAGAGTAATCTCTCCGATAGTCGAGGCACATTGAGAGTAATCTCTCCGATAGTCAGGTCACTTTGAGAGTAATCTCTCCAATAGTCGAGCCACATTGAGAGTAATCTCTCCGATAGTCGAGCCACATTGAGAGTAATCTCTCCGATAGTCGGGGCACATTGAGAGTAATCTCTCCGATAATCGAGCCGTTTTGAGAGTAATCTCTCCGATAGTCGAGCCACATTGAGAGTAATCTCTCAAATAGTCGGGTCGTTTTGAGAGTAATTTCTCCGATAGTCAAGCCACATTGAGAGTAATCTCTCCGATAGTCGGGTCATTTTGAGAGTAATCTCTCAGATAGTCGAGCCACATTGAAAATAATCTCTCTGATAGTCGAGCCACATTGAGAGTAATCTCTCTGATAGTTAGGTCATCTTAAAAGTAATCTCTCCGATATGCGGACCAAGATAAGTACTCATCCCTTCACACCCTAAAACACCCTTCTTCATGCGTGGATCATCTCGTTAAACAAGAACATATATCTTTCTTGTTTGACTTACAAAAATAACAGTAAAGGAAGAAAAGCACAAGAAAATAAGAAGAAATTACCTTCGCGTCAATGCTTCCAAGTCGTCAAAAGTAAACTCCAAGTGGTTTGAAAACGCGGAAAGTGATGCTAATAGAATAAAGAGTATACTGTATTTATATAGTTTTCAAAAGGCATTATAGAACATATGGGTTCGATGTGGGATCGGGTGTAAGGCGGTCGAACGCTTTCTACTTCAAACAGAATTCGAATTGTGAGATACCGTGCACTTTCTACTCCAAATAGAATTCAAATTGTGAGATACCGTGAAAAGTTACCTTAATTTGGAGTCTTTCTCCTTAAAAGTTCTAATGCAGTGTACTATTTGTTTGACTCACGTGTGCTACATCAAAGCAATACAAGGAATTTTCCTTGGCAATAATCACAAATGGGGCAATTGAGCGTGCCGTTCTTTGATTTTCTCTTTATTTGAGATGTTACCCATTTCATAAATAAACTTTCCAAACAAAAAGGGATTGGAAAGTTTAAATTGGAGTTAGCGAAAAATGGTACTTCAAGCCTCATCTTTTAAGTTGGACACATTTACACCTAGATAAGTCTTGAAATAGAGGGCCATTTGTAGGCATCTAAATTTTATTGGATTTAAATTCATAAAATTATTTAGACTATATTTTTAAATTCAAGATATATTAGTTCAAATAAATTTATTGGGCAAATATAATTGGATACAAGTCCAATATATATGGATTAAATAAATAAGTTTTAATCCATTATGCTAGCCCATTTAATTGGGCTAAAGTGATGAGCCCACTTCATTAAACCCAAGATGTCATCTTCCTAGATGCCCAGTTCGGTGCCACGTCTCATATGACGTGGCACGCCAAGTCAAGAGGAAGAGCCAATAGGATCATGCCACGTGTCAAAATGACAATGCATGCCAAGTCACATTAAAAGGCCAATGAAATCGTGCCACATGTGCAAGTGACATGTTCTGACCAATCAAATGCGACCTTGTCACGCTTCAATTTGATTGGTCAGAAAGAGTTTGTTCTTATCATAACTCTTCCCTCCCACAACTATAAATAGGGGTCTTCATAACCCAGAAAATACACAAGAAGTTATAACAAGAAGCAAGAAAGAGCTCGTGGATTAAACACTGTAAATTCCTTCACAAGTTTCAAGTTCAAGCAATCAAGTTCAAGTTCAAGCAATCAAGTTCAAGCTCAAGAACGAAGAACAAATCAAGTTCAAGCAATCAAGCTCAAGAACAAGATCATCGTTCGTAGCAACAACTACATATTCAGGATCAAACTCGAAGGCCATTGAATTTATTTACAATTAGAAGAAGAATTAGAGGATTTATAGAGATTGTACACTCATATTATTTGAAATCAAATATTATGATTGTTGCAATATTTTTCAGTCTCGATTGTTTTTTTGACGCAAATTTATTATCTACAACAAGGTCATCCAAGTATTGGAAATTACTCAAGAAGGTCATTTTTATTTATTTTAGGACTAGAAAGTCATTTAACTATGTCTTTATTACTCTAAAAATCAAAACCAACAGAAATCCCTTTAATCTCACCGGATGTATTAATTAGTTAAAAAAAACTCTCGGAAGAGCATAAATGGGTAACACTCTATACTACTATACTCTATAGTTATAAATTAATTAAATCAACCCATATGATATCTCTCTTTATAAAGCGTTTACTAAGAAACAATTGGAAGGTTTAAAATCGTTGTTCAGTTCAATCATTGCACAATCTCAAAAAAAATGGAAGTATCAGATTTCCTCTCCACTTTGTAAATTTTATTTTCCCAACGAGATCATGAAGAGAATATAGGCGTATATCAGAGTTGAAGGGTCGTTGGGAATATAATGTTCGATTTGGTCTTCCAAAAACAGAAAGATTAGAAACTTACATTTGGAGATCTTATGATTACTAAAATAAGTATTTTTCAGCTCATCCGTTAAGTTCTTGAATTAATTACTCCAAAGTTTCTCCTAAGTTGATGGTAATGCGTTGTTTCTTTCAAAATTCGTTTGTTAATGAGTTTTCTAATTGTAACTCTGCTGTTCTCTGAGTTAAATGGGTCTTATAATAATAATAAAATAGATATTTACACTAAGTTAATATATCCGTTGAGACTAACGGATTTTCGAGTGATTTTCATTTTCTGAGAGGCAAAAATATAATTCAGTAACTTTCTTGTCCTAAAATAAACATAAGTGACTTTATTGAATAATTCCCAATGCTTAACTGACCATCCAGGGAATTGATGTTGTTCACAACTTTTTTTTTTGGGTCAGGATAAGTCAATTAACAGGAGTACGGAATCAAATTATTATTTTTTTGAACCCAAAGCACAAAAATAGATGAAAAAATAACTAGTGATCATTTTATGTATAACGCATGAAATAAAAAATAACTAGTCACCATTTTATGTATAGCGCATGAAATAAAAAATAACTAGTCACCATTTTATGTATAGCGCATGAATTTCATGCGCTATACCTTAACGACACGTTTGTCCGTTAAGTGCTATACATGATTTTCAAAAGGCGGTTAAAGTACAAGTATAACGCATATATTAGATGTGCTATACCTAAAGTTGAAAAGACAGAAAACTTTCCAGCTCTCAAAACAAAAAATCCCCCCCCCCCCCCCCATTTTTAAAGCTTAAAGCTCCGTTGGAGCCCACCTGTCCCCAAAAATCATGTCCCCTCATTATTTTAGCGAGCTGACACCCGATCCAAGGTATTGGCGTGTAGTGGGGCTCTTTTATTGCCCGTTTCGGTGGTCAAATCTTTAATTTTTCTCAATTCAAAAAATTCAAAAAAGAGGTATTTCGAATTAATTTTGTAGTATAACTCATGTATATAATTGACTAATTAGTTATTTTTATTGTGTTGTATGCTTTTTGTGATCGTTTTTTGATACATATATTTTTTTATCCGGAATAGTTTATTTATGTGCAAAAAATTATGAAAATTGTATATTATTCTTTTGTTGAATAATTAGTGTTATATGTGACTTTAGTGTTGTACATATAATAATATGTGACTTTATTGTTGACTCTTTAGTGTTATGTTGTGCCTTTTATTGTTATGTAGTATCGTTTAGCCTAGTAAAACTGATAATAAATTTTAGTGTATATTAGTTGATGTTGTTTATGACCATTTAGAGTAGTGTGTCTTTAGAACTCTTTAGGATTCTTTAGTCTAGAATAAAAACTATGTGCCCTCATTAACTAACCCACTTAGAGTACTCAATTATGGATCAAATGTTAATCAATTATTAAGTGTTTATTAAATGTATCATTAGATAACAATCAAATATTAGATATGAGTCATAAAATAATTAGTTGGCAATACAAAAGAGACGCTGCCGATTTTTTGTGTAAAATATAAAAGTTAACAAATAAATCATTACGAATGACTATACGGTACAAGTCCGTGCAGCTTTTTCAGGTCGACATGACTATACACATAACGCATATTATTGATGCGTTATGTTTCGCGTGCTACTCTTTACGGTTCAAGCCGGTGCAACTTTTTCGGGTCGACATGACAATACACATAACGCATATTATTGATGAGTTATGTTTTGGGTACTAATGATTCTTTACGGTACATGTCCGTGCATCTTTTTCAGATCGACAGCTTTTTCAAGTCGACATGACAATATACATAACGCATATTGTTGATGCGCTATGTTTAGCGTACAAGTTCATACAGTTTATTTCTTTTTATGTTGAACCAACATTCCAGTATTCAAAAACCATTTCAACATTACAAAAATACAAGTAATATTTAATAAGTGGTTTAAGAAGAGACAAAAAGGTAAAGGTAGTTCAACAGATCCACATGGAACACGTCAATATACAATCGATCCCTACCTTGAAAAAACCATTCTAGGTTGCTATACTGATTTGGTGGATGACAAGTGGTATGGTGTTCTACGTTTCTTGGAAATAAGCCTATGAATATACATACTGATCTCAAAGTTGCGCACATTATTGAGGGGGAAGTGCATTCTACAAAGTCTGAAGGTATGCGAATTTGGGGTGAAAAACTATAATGGGTTCCCCTTTACTCTAAAAGGTGTGATTATGAAGTACTATGATATTGGCATGGGTTAGTTGTACCACAAGCATTGTCTGCAACATTCTAAACAAACACACATAAAGATGAACTAGAAGTGATTCGGTATTTGATGAAGGAGATTTTAGAGATGGAAAAGCACTAGCCGTTCATCATACACTGGATGATCTTAACTACCTGCAAGGAATGGAGGATCAGTCTTGGGATTTATTAGAAAATAAAAAATTGCATAGAGACATTGATTATCATGTATTTCCAACAGTTGTCGAGTGGGAGGGACTACCTAACTTTCTATCGCAGACGTTGGACGTAGGAGTCTCATATTGTTGTAGAAATCAAGCAAGTGATCTTATTGATGATAACGATGAAATACAAGAAATATGTGTCAACTGGGGCCTAGATTATGATGCCATCGGTCCGGCCGGATGCGTACAAGATGTTGATGAAGAAAATGAAGACAATGACAATGAAATAGTGCCAGACAGTGACGATAATGGCGAATGAAAATCATTATTTATTTCTTTAAGTTATTTTTAATTGTTGTATTGAATCTACAATGCTAAATGTAAATTAGATTTAAGACTACTGAAAACTTAATTTTATTTCATAAATATTGCAAACAACATCATTACAGACATTTAGTACAACAAAATTACTACAGTAAATCACTAAGTTTATCCTTAAAAATTAGGCATATTGGATGAACTGCCACCGAGAACTGAATTACCAATACTTTCCAAACCAACTGAAGGACATCTACGACGATCATGTCCTGTTTGGAAATATATACCACATTTACGCGCATAAACGGTATCACCAACATCCATTTGGTTCCGTATCCGCGTTCATTTTTGCACTTGCTGGCGACATACATAATCCTTGTTACACACCATTTTAAATGGTTCTGGCAGCTAATAATGATCAGCACCTACTGGTTGAAAGTGGCCACTATAGGTGTTTACGTATGTAGCAACACTATATTTTTTATCAACGTACCTTGTCGCCGCAAAATCAGCATGTTGAAAGCACTTCATGGCATGTGAGCATGGCAAGTGATAGATCGACCATTTCCCACATGAACATAATCTTCTGGATTCATTGATAGTGTAGATATTATTACCGCGGTTTTGATGCAGACCAGTGCGAACTTCAAAAATATTTCACTCATTGCAGTACTGCAAATATGTATGTCACTGTGCTTGCTTCCTATATTTCTCAAATTGTTTCATCGGTTGTGGCATAAATTGAACACTCATTTCCAAAAAGGACTATGCACATCGGGATCTTTCAACAAACCTTTCTGCCATCTACTTGAATGGCATTCCACACCATGGCAGTGACAGGCAATCCACGTGCAGACTTCAACAACCCGTTGAAAGACTCTAACACGTTTGTAATCAAAATTCCCCATCTTCTGCCACCATCCTTATGCAAAGTCCACTTATTAAGTGCATGTTGCATCAACCAATGATAAGCTCCTGGGTCTTCCTGCCTAATCAATTCCAATTGCCTACTGAATTTGCACTCCTGATGATTAGTTGCAGCCATCCATATTAAATCATGTAAGCTCTTGTTCGGATGAGCCCGCTGGAAGTTGGCCTTCAAGTTCCTAACACAGTAACGGTGGTAGGTATACGGTTCCTTCCATGCATCCAAAGTCTATACAGAACTTAAAATCTCGCCATGCTGATCAGAAATTAGACAAATGCCTGAACGTTTTCTGACAACATGCTCCTTCAAGTGGTTCAAAAATTATGTTCAAGTCTCTTGGCTTTCATTGGCACAAATAGAAAATGCGAGGGGAAATATGATTCCATTAGCATCTACTGCAACGACATTCATTATCTTAATATCATACTTACCATAGACATGAGTATTGTCTATGGAGATTACCGGACGACAATGCACAAAACCATAAATGTCTGGTTTAAGTGCCCAAAACATGTATCTGAATATGAATTCTGGTATTCCCAGACTCCGTTCAAGCTTCCATTCAACAACAGTCCCGGGGTTAAAGTATTACAAAGCAGCCATGTACCTGGGTAGAGCGGCAAATGACTTATTCCAATTACCATAAACAATTTCAAATGCACGTTTACGCCCGAGAAATACCTTTTTTGGTAATGGTACATCCATATACCTTGTGGACAGATGTTATACACTCTTTAATATTGTATCTTATGGATGATTCAATGTGTGGAATCAAGACAAGAGAAATCAAGTCAACATTCAAGTTAAAATGATTCCCATTGAATTTGTCCATATCACAGCCAATATATTTCCCTATAGTCCACATATTTGTTTTCAACTTTCTTGCATGCAGTATCCATATAAAACCTTGAAACCATCTATGACAAATAACCTTATATATTTGCGGAGATGACTCATGAACCTCCAGCTCACAACACTCTTTTATGCTGTAAATTCACATCGTCCGGCTAAGGCACGCTTTATCAGCAAAAAGCATATTCTTTGACAGTATCGTTGGTCTAGATTCATCCCACATTGTTGTCTGAATGCCATCAAGATCCCTTGTGAGGGCATCCATATTCGGAATACTTGGAAACTGATCAAGGTAGGTGTAACACTCTGTAAATTCGGACGAGGTATGGACGCGTTAAATGAGTATTAATGTGATATATTTTAGACATGTGAAGTTTTATCGGGATGAGTATGGGTGAAAATAGTTGTTTTAGAATCAAGACGGAGAGTGAGGTGCATAAGATTTTATAAAATCGACTAAGTTTACAAAAGGTCTGTCTTCTGGAAGGATTTTATGAAATTATGTAAGGAATTTTGAAAACCACAAAACATGAAGCAATATGCGCGCCCAGGTGCACGCCCGGATGGTCCCGTGCGCGGCCGCGTACGTGTGGAAGTGCTATTGCCCTACTGTGCGTTCAGGTGCACGGTTGGGCCTTCAGCTGCGTGGGGACGCATCCGGGAAGCCATTTTAAAATCCCTACTTCGTCCCCCATACCCCAAAACATGAAAACTTGCTCTAGAAAGGGAAGCTCTCAAGAACCTAACTTCCTCCAAGGTCTCTCCTCATCCAAGGTAAGTTATAATGATGATTCTAAGTTGATTTCAATTCCCCAACACCTTATTAACATGGGTAAACCCTCCAAATCATTAGATATTCGAGTGGGACATCATGGTTGAGAAAAGAAACCCTAGAACTCGAATTCAAGATGATTGAACTTCAAAAAGGTAATGGCGTCACCCTCTAATTGATTATAGAATTGGATTAATGATTATAGACTCTATGTTCATGAGATATGAGTTGATGGGTTTGATAGAAAAATATGAATAATTATATGTTTGGGTTACTGATTATTGATTATTAGTTAAGGGTGTTGTTTATCTTATGGGTGAAGAAGAATGATATTGATTATAAGAAATTTGAGATTTTAGAATTTATCTAGGAGAAAGAATGGGTTTTTGGGTGTAGAAACACCATTAATGAGGGCTATGAAGCTTTATACCCACCAAGTATTTGATAAAATGCCTAAGTGACCAAAACATGTGTATTGTTGCTAATTTGGAATCCGTTTGACTTGTATTGATATAGATTAAAGTTGTAAGGGTCGGCAAATGTTTTATTACGCTCAAGAGCAGAAAGTTAAGATATGTGAGGCTAACTCTCTACATTTGGGAATGCTTATGATTCTCCCTACATCTCATTCTTTATGAATATTATGAATTGCCTCAGAAAGTAGTTATGTCTCAGTTCCTTGAATAGTTGCAGAACTTCTATTCTCTACCTTCGTAATTCGTTCATGACTTTCATTCCGAACGTTATGAGCTCAGTGCGTAATCAGAATAGACTTGTGTTTAATTTTCATGAGTCTCATTCTAGATTACCAGCATGTCATAAACTGTCGAAGCATAAGTTCTCATAATCAGTTCATGAATACATGTCTCAGTTTAGTTCTATTCAGTATTTCAGTATCTTGTAACTCAATATGATTCAGTATTTCAGTATCATGTATTGTAGTATGATTCTCAGTTCCTGATTTTAAATTCCTGAATGTTGAACCTCTGTACTTGGGCCTGAGGCCGCAGTTTATACTTTATGCATCTTGGGACTGAGGCCACAGTTAATGTTTTATGCATCTTTGAGCCTGAGGCCGCAGTTTATGCTTTATACATATTTGGGCCTGAGGCCGCAGTTATGTATACGTATACTTGGGCCCGAGGTCGCAGTTTGTGCACATATATATTGGGCATGAGGCCGCAGTTTATTTATTGAGCTAAACAGGTGGTTCAACATTCAGAAGAGGGAGTATTCATATCCTTACTTCCTTTGTTCTGTTCGGTTATCAGTTATCATTTTAGATTTCAGTTATCAGTTATCATTTCAGTTTCAGTTTCAGCAGTTATTAGATATTAGTTATCACTTCAGTTATCAGTTATCAATTTAGTTTTAGTTTCAGTTTCAGCATTTACAGTTCTTTCTTTCAGTTACTTTACATACCAGTGCAATTCAAATGTACTGACGTCCCTTTCGCACGGGGTCTGCATCTCATGATGCATGTAACGATTTACATGTTGACGATTCAGAGAGCTAGGAATCTCGTACAAGCTATTTGGTGAGCCCAGTTCTTTCAAGACATTACTATTACTTTATAGTCTTTCAGTATTTATAGGCTGTCAGTGTTTTCAGTACTTCATTAGAGGCTTCATAGACTAGAGTAACAGTTAGACAAAGTCGTAGGCTTTTCATGTTATGCAATGTTTGCTACAAATATGTTTTAGAATTTCATTAGTATTTCCGCACTTGATTTATATCATTCATACTTTCAGTATATCAGCACGTGTTAGCTTATCTTCCGCATTCAATATGTTATAATATCACATGTTGATTCATCCAGCCAGTTGGTTTGCTCGGTTGCATGTCGTCAGGCACCGGGTGCCGTGTTACGTCCAGGCCCAGGCTCAGGGCGTGACAGTAGGGAATCTCCCTTGAATGAAATGTCACATGGGACTCGTACACTCTGCGTCTAACAGAAGGTGGAGTCTGCATATATGGAGTATGCTCATTGGTGGCATCATGTTCCCTTGTCAAATCAGGTTGTTCATTCTCATTCTCATCAGCAAAGCGCATTTCCTCATCATCATCGCCCTTATCGGGGAAGGGTGTATCATCTCCAAGCTCATCAACATTGTTGTCATAATCACTATCATCTTTCGGACTCTATGTATCTGCCAGATCCTAATTAAATATATCGCCTTCGAGCAACTGAGTAAGCACATGACCTTCATGTTGCTCGTTTTCACTACACAACCAATAAAATAATGAGTTTCTCCAAGTCATCCCAACATTATATATTAATTTTATCTCTTAACATACAATTCATAATCTGTTGATAGCCCATGATGCACATTATCGAGTAACTGATGACTCACAGATGGACCAGCATGCTCCAAACTAGCAAAATTTGGCATATTCCAACTGTTGGTTGGTTAATAAATTATAAAATTCATATTTGGCCGGTACCCCCTTTGAAATATATGAGTGTTAGCACGAATATGATACATAAAAAATATACTAAGAAAAGGAAAATTGAAATATACCACTCGACGTGTGAATTATGTAAACTTGGGAAGAAATTATGTCCTCGCTTCTCATTCGTCCATGGAGATAAGTTTAGATCTGGTCAGACTCTTTCAAACGGAACCTGTTCGGATAAAACTACTCCAAAAACACCACCAGATGATTGAGGGTTATCCCTATTTTGCGGAACCTCAATATTGCAGACGTCTTCAGACTTGACATATATTTTCAGTATTTTTATCACAAGAAGTTCCCGGTGTTCATCTGGTGTCCTCAAAAAATCTTTCAGAGTTTCATTGTCTTCGATGTTAAACTTAGCATAACAAGCAACCCCTTGCAGAGTAAGAGAATATGGATATCTTCCGGTTAAATTAATATTAACCGAACGTTTGCTCACACTCATTCTTTTACTTATCAACGATACCAATCTATCGTACTCCAATGTAAGTGGTAACTTAACAATACACTGTGGAGAACAACTATAGTGTACTGAGTTATTCTCCACGACAACCTCACCCACCAAAATAATGCAACCCTAATTTTTCACTCTTCAAACATTATGGCCAAATGCATAAAAAGTTAAGTAAGCAAATATTTCGGAATGAGTAACGAAAAAAAAGGATGCAGAAGATTGAATTTTTCGGAATGAATTTTTGAAGAAAGAATGAAGCTCCTTAAATAAGCAAAACATCTGTGCAAGTAGTACAATAATTGGAGGGTATAACGCATTTATTAAATGCGCTATATATATATACATTTAATTTATGCGCTATACCCACCAATTATTCTGGGTCAGTCAATTAACAGATATAGCATATGTATTCATACGCTATACATATAATGGTCATCAATTATTATTTTCACCTATTTTTGTGATTTGAGTCCAAAAAACTAATACTTTGGTTCAGGACTCCGATTAACAACTCATATAATGTCAACATTTAGGTAACGCCGAACTCCAAACTTAGTACGATGCTTTTTCGACCATGTCAGCACATGTGTATGTATTGTCACTCACAAAATAACCCCACCAAATTACTATATTTTCTCCTCAAAAAATAGATAAAAAAGGGACATATAGAGGAGGAAAATAAGCCCAAAATCACCATATACGTACTTAAAAATTGACCTTTTTCTCTTTCTCAGGAAAAAAATGGAGTTTTTGCATTCTTGATGACTGTAATGTCAGCCCAATCAAAGATTATTCAGCCCAAAAGGGTTCTGAGTCTTTAATCTGGGGGTGTGCATTTCTTGTTTTTTACTATCACTAAATCTTAGCCTGGATTATGGAGGTATTAAGTTGGTTATTCGTTTTTTTTTTTTGGTGTGTTTAGGACATTGTTGGATTTAATGGATTAACAACCAATGGAGGAGTGATTTGGGAAGCTACATTTTGTATTACAAGGAATAAAGATTCAATCTTTATCTGATTTGAGAGGGGGACTTAACAAATGTTATCAAAAGGTACTGAACATCAAACGGTCCAATTATCAGTGTTGCTGAAGCGTGAATTGGCCAATGAGAAGACAGAGATTTTTCATAGTCAGTTTAATCAAAGCAAGAAAGGAGAGGACTTTACGTTTGTAAAGACTGAATGCCAACGAGTTTTGGGAGATGGAGTGACCACTTATTGTGTTTTTGGAGTATGTCTCAACATTTCTTATTTTTATGCATTTTAGTAGTTGGAGTCGGTTATATGAATTTTCTGTATCTGATATGGTGTAACCAAATAAGTTTGTGTTGAAAAAACTAATTGCTCATGGTGCCAGCTTTGGACAATCTTTTAGGATGTTTTTATTTTGAGAAAATCACTCCGTACTTGTTCGAAAAAATCAGTTTCACACTTAATCTTTATAGGTCGACACCTCTCTATCCTTATCTAAAGTGAATTTAATACCACCATAAAAGGTGATGCGGCAAAGAAGTTGTTTTCACTCTCCCAAACTCGAATAGAAGCAAGTAAAGAAGATTAATCACATACTAAAAATATAAATTTGGTATATTTTTATTGGACATTTTGCTAGATCACCCCATCTCCTCTCCTCCTTTACCCGCCACGTCTAACACGTCTTTAATATTTTCCCAACCCCATTTTCATCGTTCATCTCAAGTGATCAAATAAAATTACCGTTGAAGAGTTTTATTCTAGCCATATTTAGTGTATATATCGGACAACTCGTCGGAGAGTTATTCCGACCAATATTTCAGCTAAAGAGTTTTTGTGGTTACTCTTTCCTCTCCATATTTGTTGTGAAGCCCAAACTTCTTCTTTTTAGGCTAGAAAAAATCTCAATTTTCTCAAAAAATCAGCAGCATCCTTAGATATATCAGGTAAAGAACTTTAACGGGGAAAGGAAAGTGAAGAAAATTTTCAAGTTCTGATTATCGCGTTGAGAATTTTAATAAACTAATTGAAGAACAATTATTTTGGGACAAATTTCTGTTTATATAAATGAAATATTGACAACTGAATTACAAACTAATTCTACTAATAAAGGAAATAGAAACTAGTAACTCTCCATGGGACCAGAAACTTGTAGAAACGAGAAGGTTGGATCAGAATTTAGAAGAAGAAGAGAGAAGGGAACATGAGGTTCAGATGAATCGAGAAGGAAGAAAGAGAAATTTACCCGAATTCTATTATGCCCTTTCTCTCTATCCTAGCTGGCTTATATCCTCAATTGAACTGATATGGGCCATCGCTGCTCATTAAACTACTTCTAATCTGGGACCTTCCTTTGGGTATTTGTAATTCTGGTATAACTAATTCTTTCATTTACACGATGGAGCTTGAAGGATCATGACATACACCTCCTCTTAAAAAAAACCTTGTCCTCAAAGATGGGCATCAAAATCAGGGAACTTGGATTTGAGAAACTAATAGTCTTCCCAAGTTGCATCCTCTGGCGCCAAATTAGACCACTAAACAAGGACCTTGATAACAATTGTATTACCTTGTTTCATCATCTGTCTTTGCAATATATGAACAGGCCTGGCTAGAAATTGTCCATCTTCACCAGTCATAGGCAACAAAGTCTGCACGACCACACCAGTGCCCACCTTCTTTTTCAACAAAGAAACATGAAAAACTCGATGGACCTTAGAATCAGCAGGAAGCTCAAGACTATATGCCACTTGTGCTATCTTCGCAATCACGTTATAAGGACCATAGAACTTGGAACTGAGCTTCAAATTTTTCCTTAAAGCCAATGATACTTGCATGTACGGTTGCAACTTCAAATAAACCATTTCTCCCACCTGAAATTCCTTTTAGTCCACCTAGCATCTTCATAAAGTTTCATTCTCTCTTGATCCTTGCTCAAATTATCTTGTAAAAGTTGTTACATCTGTTGTCTTCTCATAACCAAGTCATTAGCAGCGGGAACAGTTTTGTGAACCAAGGGTCCTAGAGAAAGTTGAGGAGGACAGTAGTCATATAAGGCTTCAAATAGGGTACACTGCAAGCTGGTATGGAAGTTAGAATTATACCACCACTCAGGTAGTGGTAACCATTGCTTCCATTGGACTTGTCTGTGAGGGGGCATACACCTCAAGTAATTTTGAATACATTTATTCACCCTTTCTGTCTGGCCATCACTCTAAGGGTGATATTCCGTACTAAAACTTAGTTGAGTACCCAATAGTCTGAAAAGAGCTTGTTAAAGGTTGCTGAGAAATATCATATCTCTGTTAGTGACTATGGACTCGGGTAGGCCATGCAGAGTGTGAATCCTCTTAAAGAATTTGTTAACAACAATTAGGGTTGTATAGGGATGTGTCAATACCATGAAATGAGAAAATTTGGATCTTCTGTCGATAACTACCAAGATAACATCTTTACCCTTGGACTCGGGTAATCCTTCGATGAAGTCTATGCTTATGTGTCTCTAAGATTGATCAGGTATGGGGAGTGGTTGAAGGAGGCCTGGGTAAGGAACAATCTCATCTTTGTTCCTTTGACAAACATCACAAGCAGCTACATGTTGAATAATCATCTATTTCATGAGAGGCTAATAGAACACTTGAGATCATCTTTTGAAGGTTCCCAGCTGGCAAGAGTGCCCACCTAAAGGTGAATCATGGAAGGTAGTCAATAACTACCACCAGAAGCTCCAACATATATTTTTTCTTTTCTTCTGAGGATGTCAGTTGAATAATGGTATAGGTGAGGTCCAACAGGAGCTATCGATAGCTCAGCAATGTGTTCAGCTATTTGGGCACCTTCTTCATAGCTACTGTTGATGTCTAACATCCATCTTGGCACTGTAGTTCTAATGGCCTGTAGAGTAGTTGTTGGATGGTTCGCACCCACTTCTTCTATAAACTCATACTTCTGGTATAATGCATATGCAACTCGGTTGTCTGCTCGCTTCCTGTACTGGACTTCATAGTCTAGTCCAAGTAACTTCGTCAAGCCTTTTTGTTGAATTGCAGTGGTAACCTTCTGTTCTAACAAGTACTTGAGGCTGTGGTGATCAGTCCTCGCTATGAAATGCCTATACTGTAGATAATGCCTCCATTTGTCAATGACATTGAGTAATGGCATGTATTTCTTTTCATAAATTGATCTACCTCTGTGTCTTGGAGCCAATACCTTGCTGAAATAGGTTATAGGTCTACCCTTCTACATCAATACAGCCCTTATCCCTGAGTGACTTTCATCTTTCTCTACAATAAATTTCTGATTATAATCAGGTAAAGCAAGTACAGGTGTATTAGTCATAGCCGCTTTTAAGGTCTCAAATGATGTCTCAGCTTCTTCAGTCCATTTGAATGCATCCTTCCTGAGCAAATCAGTCAAGGGCCTACAGATGATGCCATAGTTCTGGACATATTTTCTATAATACCCAGTGAGCCCAAGGAAATCTCTCAGAGCTCTAACACCAGTTCCATCATTGCCTGAATCTTCTCTGGATCAGTAGAGACTCATGTAGCAGTTATCACATGGCCAAGATATTATACCATTGGTTGTCCAAAAGAACACTTAGACCTTTTGGCAAACAACGAGTGGTCCTTCAATATCTCAAAAACAGTAACCAAGTGACTGATATGTTCGTTTAGTGACTTGCTATAGATCAGTATCTCATCAAAGAAAACCAAAACAAACTTCCTAAGATGGGCCTGAAATACCTGGTTCATCAAAGCTTGAAATGTAGCATATGCATTGGTGAGCCCAAAGGGCATCACTCTGAACTCGTAATGGCCTTGGTGGGCCCTGATTGCTGTCTTATGCATATCAGTTGGTCTCATTCTGATCTGGTGATATCCAGCTCTCAGATTAATTTTTTGAAAAAAATCACAAACCCTTGTAGCTCATCTAGCAAATCATCCACTATAAGAATTGGATATTTGTCTTTAATTGTAATTTTATTCAATCCCCTGTAGTCTACACAAAATTTCCATGTTCCATCCTTTTTATTTACTAATAAGGCTAAAGAAGAAAAAGGAGATTGGCTAGGCTGTATAATCGCATGGCTCATCATATCCTTAACTTGTTTCTCTAGTTCTTCTTTCTGGAAGAAGTTGTACATGTATGGCCTTAAACTTATTGGTGAGGCCCCAGTCTTCAAAGGAATAGCATGGTCTAATTGTCTAGTGGGGGGTAGTGTTGTAGGCTCCGCAAACACTTTTTCATATTTGGCCAACAACTCTTACATAACATAGTCCACCACTACTTACTCCTGATTATATTCCACCTTGAGTAGAACAAATGTGCCATCATCACCTTTCCTTTCCTCAATATTTTGCCCATGGTGCTTCCATTTATCATACTAAGTCTTCCCCTTTCAGGAATGGTATGTAAGACCACTCTATTTGCCTTCTTCCTAATGGTAACAATTTTCTTCTCATGGTCAAATATAGCGGCGTTAAGCTTCTTCATCCAGTCATTGCCCAGCATTATGTTACATGCTCCCAACTTGATGATCCTTAAGTCCTTCTTGAAGGTTTTACCACTCATCTACCAAGTGAACTCTGGACAAGTAGAACTACAGTACATATAACTGCCATCCGCAACAGTCACTCTAATTGGAGTAGAGTACACTGGATGATATCTAGTTTCTTTCACTGTCTGCTCATCCATGAAACTATGGGTGCTACCAGAGTCAACTAGCATACTCAAGTTTCTATTCTTGATAATTCCACTAACTAATATAATATTTACTCCAACAGTGTTACCAGATAATGCATTCAAAAAATGGCTTCTTGTAACTCAGCCTTTGTTGGCCCAAGTGAAGTTTTGTTTTGAAGATTGACAAAGGAAGCTCAGGCATGAACCAGGTCCATCCCCTGTGTACACAGACACGAACAGATTCGAGCATAAGGAATGCACGTGAAGGAGATAATCTTAACTTGCTATATCTGATATCTCCTGATCGAAAATGTTACATAATTGATAAGGAGAAGGACTCCTTACTCAAAGAGAACACTATCCAAGATAAGGGAAGAGTTATAAGTTGAGGATAACTAGAACTCTTCCACCAAGGAAGAATAGCATTAAAACTCTAGTTATTTCCCATTCTACTAACTGTATATATTGCAGGATGTTCTCATTCTACGGTTACGCACAAAAGCAGAAGTTAAACGTGAGTTGAGAGCAAAATAGCAAGGTATTTTGCAAGTAATTCTTGTATGATTCAAGTGTGCGAACCTGAAGCTACATGAACCAGCTAGAAGAACCAGTTCCAAGTGTCTGTCTTTTATTCTAGTTCAATTATAGTTGGTGGTTTTCAATTCGTACCTTTCAGTTTTATCTAGAGGCAATTGTAATACGTACTCTGAGTATTCAAGTTAGAGTTAACTTGAAGTTGTCGCAACAGTTAGAGGCTGGTTGCCACAACGAGATTAGAGTTAATCCTTAGGTTTACAAAAAGTTTTGTAAATGTTATTTTGGCTCATTGATTTAGTGAAGTGTTGGGAAAAAATCCTACTGAGTAGTTGGTTATGGTTTTTTAACTTTTGAGCCGGGTATTTTTCACGTAAAAATACTTGTGTTCTTTACTTTCCGTATTTACTATTTCGTCAACAGTAGGTTAAGGAGCACTTAGAAGAACCAGGTCCTTTTGTAGCGAGTACACGCGAAAATTAGACACCACACAAATCACCCCCCTCCTTCTTGTGTGGCATTGACGTATAAAACATCAAATGGTATCAGAGAAAGTTATCCTTGAAGAGGCTAACACCTTAGGAGAAGATCAAGATGAGTGCACCACCTGAAAACTGGGAAGGGCAATCCACTGCTAGGCCACCACTTTTCAATGGCCAGTATTACTCTTGGTGAAAAAACAGGATGGGAGATCATATCATAGGAGAAGACTATGAGATATTGTCACAGATGGCCCACTGGATACCATGAAGATAAATGCCGAAGGAGTAGAGGTGCCAAAGACAAAAGCTGACTCCACTTGTGAGGACTGGAGGAAATGGGAGAAGAATGCTAAAGCCAATAAATTGCTTGTTTGTGGACTCGGTCCAGATGAGTACAGTAGAATCCAAAGTTGTTCCACTGCTAAGGAAATCTAGGACACTTTATAAGTGGCCTATGAAGGAATACCTCAAGTGAAGAGGTCTAGAGGAACTCTACTGTATTCTCAATACGAGAACTTTACCATGAATAAAGGGGAAACCATTCAAGAGATGTACACAAGGTTCACTACATTGACAAATGAACTAAAGTATCTTGAAAGGATTATTCCTAAAGAAGATAGAGTTGAGAAGATTTTGACAAGGGTTCTGCCTGTTACTTGGGAGAAAAAAATCACTGCCATTCAGGAATCAAAGAATATTGCCTCTCTCCCATTGGATGAGTTAATTGGAAATCTCACTGCTTAAAAACTTAGGAGACAAACCATGAAAATGGATGTACCTAAGAAGGAAATGAGCCTGGCACTCAGAATCACTGAAGGTTCTAATCTAGAAGATGATGAAGTGGCTATGATCACCAAGGACTTCAAGAAGTACTTGAGGAGAGGAAAGGGTCCTTCAAGAAGTGGAAGCTATAGTAAATCAAAAGTTTCTGAGAAGCAAACCAATGATGGATGCTACAAGTGTGGAAAAACCGATTACCACATCAAAAACTATCCCCCAATGGGAAATTGAGTGGAAGAAGGAAAGACCTGGACGAAGGAACAGGAAGAAGGAAAAGGTTCAACCCAAGAAAAGCAACAACAAAGGATCAACCAAGGCTATGGTCGCTGCTTGGGGAGAAAGCTCAGATGATGATGATGGGGATAAACAAGCACTTATGGCCATTGGAGAATTTGATGAAGAAACTGAGGTAAGAGTATTTCATCTCAAAGACAAAATTAAATTATTGTCTAAAGAAAGGTTGTTTGAGTTACTTCTAGAACTGATTGATGAATCTGAGGATGTAAACAATGAAAAGGAACAGTTGTCTAAAGAATGTGTGATTTTGAAGGCTAAGTGCAAAAATCTGGAACTTAGGGTTAGTGAAACTGTAAGTAAAACGTTGGGTTGAAGAACCAAGTTCATGCACTTGAATCAACTATCCTAGAGCTTAGATCTGAATATCTAAAACTGAAATTAGGAACAAGTAAAAGGATAGTTGATCACACACAACTCACTTTAGAAGAAAACGTAGGTAAAATGAAAGATGAGCTGTATAAAAGGGATAAGGAGGTAAGAATTCTAAAGGAGGATTTAAGCAAGGTCAAGCATGAGCTAGACAGAACTTGTAAATGGAACATGTCCTCCGATGCACTTTCTTGGCTACAGGAATATCATAGTAGCAACAGAAGAGGACTTGGCTTTGGGAACCTGGCACCTAAATGGGATCCTAAAAGCAAGTACCTCACACTTCCTGAGAATATGATTTGCACACACTGTGGTAAAACAGGTCACTATAAAAGTGAATGCACTGCAAAAGAAAAGGCAAGTCAAAAGAACAAAGAATTTGTTCAAAGGAAAAATAGGCTACCAAGTTGGGCTAAAAAGAATTTGATTCATCCTTTTGACTATAGAAAGGGACCCAAACTAGTTTGGGTTCCTAAGACTAACCTCTGATTTCCTTTTACAGGTCCAAGTAAAGGGGAGCAGCCAAATATGATACATGGATAGTGGTTGCTCAAAGCATATGACATGAAGCAAGAACCAGTTCCTTTCACTTGAGGACCTCAAAGGAGGTAATGTCTCCTTTGGAAATGGGAAGAAAGGTGAGATCAATGGGATTGGAAAGGTAGGTAAGACTGATTCTCACTCTATTGAGAATGTCTACTTCATAGATGGACTAAAGTACAGTCTAATAAGTGTATCACAATTGTGTGATAGAGGTAACTTGGTAGCATTCACCTCTACCAAATATTTTGTGATTAATCTTACCACTGACAAGATTGTTTTGCAGGTAAAAAGAGTGAACAATATATATATTGTAGATCTATCCACACTTTTAGAAAATGAACTCACTTGCTTAAGTGTGTTGGACAATGATCCCCTCCTTTGGCACAAGAGACTTGGACATGCAAGTCTGAGTCAACTCAACAAATTAGTCTCTAACATCAAGTTCAAGGAAGATAAAGTTTGTGAGGCTTATGCAAGAGGAAAGCAGGTAAGATCCTCTTTTAAATACAAGAAAATGATAAGCACCACCAGGACGATGGAACTGGTCCATATGGATCTTTGTGGTCCAATGAGAACATTAAGCAGATGTGGCAAAAGATATGTGATGGTGCTTGTTGATGATTATTCTAGGTTTACTTGGACATTGTTTTTAATATCTAAAGATGAAAAATTTGACATGTTTACCTATTTTGTTAGAAAAACTCAGAAACAACTAGGCAATCAACTTGCATCAATTAGGTCTGATCATGTCACTGAATTTGAGAATGCTAAATTTGCTGAATTTTGTGATGAGCATGGCATAGATCATAATTTCTCTGCTCCTAGGACTCCACAACAAAATAAAGTAATTGAAAGAAAGAATAGGACACTTGAAGATATGGCTAGGACTGTGCTTCTTTTTAGTAAACTGCCCCACAGCTTCTGGGTAGAAGTTGTAAACACTGCATGCTATATCATAAATAGGTGTATGACTAGACCTCTTGTAGAGAAGACTCCCCATGAGTTACTTAAAGGGAAAAAACCAAACATATCCCATCTTAGGGCATTTGGATGCAAGAGCTTTGTGCACAATAATGGTAAAGACTCCCTAGGTAAGTTTGATCCCAGAAGTGATGAGGGAGTATTCTTGGGATATTCTTCATATAGTAAAGCTTATAAGGTCTATAACAAAAGAACTATGTGTGTAGAAGAAAATGTTCATGTGGTTTTTGATGAAATTAACATTCTTTCTGAGAGACGGGAACATGATGAAGAAGCAATTATGCTGGTAAGAAACTCAAATGAAATCGTAGCCCAGACTGAAGCTGCACTAGAGGAAGGAACTGATCCTTCCACTCAGGGCAACATGACAGAGGGAATAGAACAAAGAGGAAATGATACTCAAACCTCAAGGGAACCTGTCCATGAACCTGTTCCTCAGCAACAAAACATTGAAGGAACATCAAGGGGAAACCAGCTGGTTGTGAAATCTTACAAGTATCAGAGTTCTCATCCCATTGAGAACATAATTACTGATCCAGCCTCTGGAATCAAAATCAGATCTTCATTAAAGAATCTTTGTGTTTTTGATACTTTCTTATCTCTTATTAAACCTAAAAATATTGTTGAGGCTTTGCAGGATGCAGACTGGGTAAATGCAATGCAAGATGAACTCAACAAATTTGAAAGGAGTCAAGTTTGGCATCTGGTACCAAGAACCAAGGACAGATCAGTAATTGGCACAAAATGGGTCTTCAAAAACAAACTTGATGAAGATGGAACAGTTACAAGGAACAAGGCAAGATTGGTGGTTCAAGGATATAGCCAAGAGGGGGGCATAAACTATGATGAAACCTTTGCTCCAATTGCAAGGTTGGAAGAAATAAGACTCCTCATAGCTTTTGCTGCTTACATGGAATTCACTCTTCACCATATGGATATCAAGAGTGCCTTCCTCAATGGCTATCTAAAAGAAGAAGTGTTTGTCAAGCAACCTCCGGGCTTTGAAATCAAGGAATGTCCTGATCATATGTACAAGCTTGACAACGCACTTTATGGGCTCAAGCAAGTGCCAAGAGCATGGTATGAAAGATTATCAAAGTTTTTGCTTGAGCATGACTATAAGAGAGGTAAAATTGACAATACTTTGTTCTTGAAAGAAAAAGGTAAAGATCTCTTGGTAGTTCAGATATATGTTGATGATATAATCTTTGGAGCAACTACTAATAAGTTAAGTAAAGAATTTGCTAAACTAATGGGGAGTAAATTTGAAATGAGCATGATGGGTGAGCTAGATTTCTTTTTAGGCTTACAAATTAAATAAAATTCAAATGGAACTATGATCCATTAGCAGAAGTATGTAAAAGAGTTGCTTAAAAGGTTTAGAATGGAAGATTCCAAAGAAATTGACACTCTTATTGCAACAACTACAAAGTTGGATATAGATGAACTTGGTTCATCTGTTGATCAGAAGTTGTATAGGGGAATGATTGACTCATTATTGTATCTCACTGCTAGCAGACCTGATATTATTTTTAGTGTAGGCCTTTGTGCAAGATTTCAAGTGAATCCAAAGGAGTCTCATTTGACTGTTGTCAAGAAGATTTTGAGATACCTAAAAGGCACCACTGACTTGTGTCGATGGTTTTCAAAAGGTAGTAATTTCAATCTAGTGGGATATGCTGGTGCTGATTATATAGCTTTTCTTGTGGATAGAAAGAGCACCTCAGGTATGGCACACTTTCTTGGCTCATGTCTTATGTCTTGGGCCACCAAAAAGCAAAATTCTGTGGCCTTATCTACTACTGAAGCTGAGTATGTTGTTGTTGCTTCATGTTGTGCTCAATTGTTGTGGATCAAACAGCAATTAATGGACTTTGGAATTGATGTTGGTTGTATCCCCATCTTTTGTGATAACACTAGTGCAATTAGTATGACCAAGAACCCGGTTCATCACAAAAGAACTAAGCACATAGATGTTAGGCATCACTTTTTGAGGGACAACTATGAAAAAGGTTTGATCACTGTGGAATTTTGTGCTACTGACAAGCAAATAGCTGACATCTTTACAAAAGCTCTAAGTAGAGATCACTTTGAAAGGAACAAGTTAAAATTAGGGATGATTAAGATCACCTAAAAGGAACCAGTTCTAACTCGATATTAGAAAAAAAAAATGAAAAAAGAATTTGATGGAAAAACAATTTGGTTAGAAAATCTGTAAATTTTATATATAGTTAGATTAGATTTTGCTCAGTCTCATACTTTCAATAGTATACTCTTGTGCCATGTGCTAAAATGACTCATTAATCTCTAATGATATTATCTCTATTTTCTTGGAAAATTTAGACTTACACAAGAGATTTTTTAGTGAAGAACCTGGTTCATCAAGATTACTTGGTATATATTCTACACTCAACATAATTTGAAATAACTATATTTGGATCATGATTGAAAGAAGAGTCCCATCTAATCCAAAATCCTTTTTGCACTTATCTGTTACAAATAAACCAGTTCCGTTCAAGAGGAGTCCTAACCGCATTAAGTGCCTTGATTCTAGGGATAGTCTTGAACGTCTTTTCAAACTGACTTGCAGTTTGATTAGACTTATGCAAAAGCTATTGTTAGTCAAGTGAACTCCTCCACTTTATATTGATTAGGAGTAATTTATTTCTCCACTTCTAAACTTTCAAGTCGTCCAAATTCTCTCAAACTTCTCCCCTCTTCTACTATCACACAAACTCGTTTTTTAAAGCTCCCAAACTCAGAAATGACAAACCCTTTTGAAAAGCCTTCATCCCCACCCAAGGAAATCACACCCACACCATCTATCACACATTCAACCATACCTATGTCTAAGAAAGGAAGAACTAAGATGCTTGCTCACAAGACTGTGGCTGGGAGCGCATTATCTAAGAAATTAGATAAATAATTGAAGGATAGCCAGGTCCAGGAACCTTAAAAATCTGAAGACTCATTTAAATCTTCTACTGAGGGGGAATAAACGGTTTCTTCTTAGACTGAATAGGTATCATCTGGCCCTAAAGTTACTCCTGAAACTATTTCTGAGGTTGCTAAGAATTTGTAGAATATGTTTGTGCTGGTAGGATCTATGGCAGGTGTTAAAACTACTGAGTCTGGAAGGGTTGGTAGTAAAAATAAAAAAGGAAAAGAAAAAGAGAGTGAGGGTGCTCGGAGTACTGTGAGGGGAAAGGGAAAATGAGTGGTTGGTTCTTCACCCATTCCTATTAGTCTAACTAAAGAATCAGGTGCAATGGTTGTTTGGGGTGAGGAATGTGCTACAATAGAGGAGGGTGTGAGAAAAACTAGGGGAAGTAGGTCTGGAGAAGCTACTGAGGGGCTGGTTCAGCTTGGGAAAAATATAGATGAACCTGTTCCATCTGAACAGGAAACTCTCGCAGACCTACTGAAAAGGATGACTGCAAGTTACAATCCAAAGAAGAAAAGAAGTTCAGGAGCTAACACCCCTGGCACTGCTAGGGCAAACATGAAAAGGAAGACTGCCTCTTCTATCCATGTTAAAATTCCTCCCACAAGAGGAAGAGCCACAATAAGTCAGAAGAAGCTAAGTGAGGCTGAACTGGAGAAAGCCTTCGAAGAAAGTAAAAGAAAAGTTGTTGCTAAGGGAAAGAAGAAGGTGAGTGAGCCTGTTGAGGCTGTTGAAATTGATGAGATAGACCAAGTCTAGAGAATCTCCCTACTGCCCTTGCCATTACTAGGAAATTTGGTGACAATGAAAAGGAACTTGAGCCCGATACTATTTACAAAAGTGAGATGAAGCCACCCCACAAAGTGTTGTTCGAATTTGTAAACAAATATGTGTTGCCTAGGCAGTAAAGGAGGCACATTGCCACATTCATGGACCTGGACCTTATGGAATGTTTGGATAGTGGGAGGCAAATCAACTGGCCTAGGTTTATAATCTAGCTTCTTGACAGGGTTCTAAATGGTACCAAGACTCATGACATACCCTATGGCATACTTCTCACGGTTGTACTTGTGCACTTAAAGTTACCCATCAGGAAATGAGAGGTTGGTACAAACAAGGATTATTTTGGGGGAAATACTCTGACTGCTTGTGACTATGAAGTCCAAACCACTCCTAAAGAACCTGGTTCATCCAAAAAGGTACCAGTGAATGCAAAGTGTGAGCCTTGGTGCAAGAAAGTGGGGCTAAGGATGCTGAGATTAATAGGCTAAAGAAGAGGTTGGCAGAAGTGGAGACTAAGAGAAATGCTCTCAGAATTGAGCTGGCAAAGGAAAAAGAGAAGAATGATGTCATTCTTTAGGATATGCTGCAACTACTCCAAGCCAAAAACCAAGAACCTGGTCCTTCCTAACCTTAAGCCTCCTAGCCTAGTGTAGATCAACCAGTCACCCAGTTTGGGATTTTTTGCTTCTTTTGCTCATTATCAAATATTTTTATTTCTTCTTATATTTTGTGGTAGGATCTTATCAATCACTTAAATTCATTGTTTTTTGCTCTAAATGTTTGTTTCTATTTCTTAGATGGCTAATATCCTTAGATTGATATATGATGATTAATCCATGATTCCATTTGAAGTAGCCCCAGTGGCCATGAGTAATTTTTTAAAATATGGTTATCTTCCATATTTATGCAACTTTTCGATGATGCCAAAGGGGGAAAAAGGTTGTGCTTATACTTTGAAAAGTGATGTTTATAACCTAATGAACTTGGTCCTTGATGATAAGTGATAAAAAGGTAAAATGTTCTAACATTGTGTTGATGTTGAGCTGAGTCAAAACAGGGCCTAAGCTTATGAAAAGCACAGAGTTTGTCATCATCAAAAAGGGGAAATTTATTGGCCCAAGTGAAGTTTTATTTTGAAGATTGACAAAGGAAGCTCAGGCATGAACCATGTCCATCTCCTGTGTACACAAACACTGGCAGATTTGAGCATGAGGAATGCACGTGAAGGAGATAAGCTTAACTTATTATATCTGATATCTCCTGATCAAAAAGGTTGCATAATTGATAAGGAGAAGGACTCCTTACTCAAAGAGAACACTATCCAAGATAAGGGAGGAGTTAGAAGTTGAGGATAACTAGAACTCTTCCACCAAGGAAGAGTAGCATTAGAACTCTAGTTATTTCCCATTCTACTAACTCTATATATTGCAAGATGTTCTCATTTTACGGTTACGCACAAAAGCAGAAGTTAAACATGAGTTGAGACAAAATAGCAAGGCATTTTACAAATAATTCTTGTAATTCAAGTGTGCGAACCTGAAGCTACATGAACCAGATAGAAGAACCAGTTCCAAGTGGCTGTCTTTTATTCTAGTTCAATTGTAGTAGGTGGTTGTCAATTTGTACCTTTCAGCTTTATCTAGAGGCAATTGTAATAGGTACTCTGGGTATTCAAGTTAGAGTTAACTTGAAGTTGTCGTAACATTTAGAGGCTGGTTGCCACAACGGGATTAGAGTTAATCCTTAGGTTTATAAAAAGTTTTGTAAATGCTGTTTTGGCTCATTGATTTAGTGAAGTATTGGGGAAAAATCCTACTGAGTAGTAGGTCGTAATTTTTTTACCTTTTGAGTTGGGTATTTTTCACGTAAAAATACTTGTGTTCTTTACTTTTCGCATTTACTATTTTAGCAATAGTAGGTTAAGGAACACTTAGAAGAACCAGGTCCTTCTGTAGTCAGTACACGCGAAAATTAGATACCACACAAATTATCTCCCCCTCCCCCTATGTGGCATTGATGTATAAAACATTAGCCTCGATATCACCTTCAATAAACTCATGTTCAGATGCTAACTCTAAGGATGTTGATTCACTTTCACCTATTATGCACTAGAGTTGCTTGGTTTTGCATTCATGCCCAGGGCCATATTTAGAGCATTAGTTATCATTCTTCCTATATTCATACACTTCAGGACTGAGTTTGAAGGTAGTTGGCTTGAAACTGGTTGCTGCTGCATTTCTAGTTACTCCTAAACTGCCAGAAATTGCACTGCTCTTGTACAACTGTTTCTGCTTCTTCTGGGCTGCCTCAATGACTTTCTCTTGTATCCTTGCTTGTTGAATAGCAAAGCTAAGAGTTCATGGCTTAAACAGTTTAACAGAGAATCTGATTTCCTCCTTGAGAGCACCAACAAAACTCGATAGGAAGTGGTCTTCATTTAGAGCAGGATTTCTGATTATCATTTGAGCTTTCAAATCTTCGAACCTACTCGAAAACTCATCCATACTTCCCAATTGCGAGAGCTTGTTAAACTCCTCCACTATATCGTCCATCGCTACATCCCCAAATCTATTGCATATTTTAAGTTTAAATTCATCCCAAGTAATTACTCATTTACTCAATACTAAGGAGTTATACAAATCTCAGCACCACTATTCAAATAAAGTGCAGCTCCTTCCACCTTTTGATTATCAGGTACTCTATACAAATTAAAATACCTTTCATATTTTCTAATCCATACATTTGGATCCTAACCTTCGAAACTCGGAAGTTTCCATCTTGTGGTCTGATTTTTCTCATTTCTGGCATGGGTAAGATCTCATCACCTCGACCTGCCTCCTGTTCTCGATCAAGCCTTCTCTCCATGTTATCCAGTCGTTCGAGTATCAGCTCCAGTGTTCCTTGAATACCCAGTTGAGTTTCACCCAGAGCTTGTTGTCCATTAGTTAAGCCCTCTAATATTTCATCATGCTTAGCTAGCCTGTCATCCATAAGTTTCAATCTAGTACCCTCTGCCATTGCTCAATATTGTGGTCGCAGAATCGAGGCTCTGATACCAATTTTCAAGTTCTGATTATCGAGTTAAGAATTTTAATAAACTAATTGAAGAACAATTATTTTGGGATGATTTTCTATTTATATAAATGGAAAATTAATAATTGAATTACAAACTAATTCTACTAAAAAGGAAATAGAAACTAGTAACTTTTCATGGGACTGGAAACCTACAGAAAAGAGAGGGTTGGATCAGAATTTAGAAGAAGAAGAGAGAAGGGAACACGAGGTTCAGATGAATCGAGAAGGAAGAAAGAGAAATTTATCTGAATTATGTTATGCCCTTTCTCTCTATCCTAGCTAGCTTATATCCTCAATTGAACTGATCTAGGTCGTCGTTGCTCATTAAACTACTTCTAATTCGGGCCCTTCATTTGGGTATTTGTGATTCCGGTATAACTAATTCTTTCATTTACACAATGGAGCTTGAAGGATCATGACGGAAATTATTTATCTTAATTGCTCATAAAGCTTCTGCAAGAAGAAAATGTTAAGATAATTGAAATCTATTATGTTATTGAATTTTTTAAAGTTGGGTTTGGTGGTCTTTAAGTGGTAAAATAGTCTTTAAGTTGGGTTTGGAGACGAAAATGGTGATAGCTCCGCCAGAGACCACCATATATTCAAAAAAGACAGCGACACGTGGGATGGGACTAAAAAAGAATTAGAAAACGAAAAATAATTGAAAAACTAAAAAAATTATAAATTGACACATGGCGAAGCGTGTAGAACACAACCCTCTACAAGCTTGGTGATGTATTTTTAGGGTGCTATTAAATTCACTTTGGACAAGGATAGGGAGTTATTATGACGTCCGTAAAGGTTAAGTGGAAACTTATTTTTCCGGACAAGTAATTGGTGCATCTAATGTATTTTCCCTTTAATTTTCTTTTACTTTCTCTTCTTTGATGGATAAGCTAGAGAAAACTAGTCACCTCAAGAGGGAGAAGTCCTTTTTCTCTTTTTTCTGTTGTTTCTGTGTATTTTATTTTTATTTTTGGATTATCGGCAAGGATAGAGTGACTTCTTTGGCTGTTGATGTCAGTGTAACAACCTTTTTGCTTATATTCTTTATGCGATGAGAGGAGATAAGAAGACATCGTTTGCGTTTGGTTAAATCATTTGAGGAACACTTTTGTGAGTATTAGAGAAACAATTTTTATTTGACCAACTCTTCAGAAAACTTTGTATGTTTAATCTGGAAATTACTTTCATGACAAACTGTTGAATCCACATTCCCACTTACCCTTTTTCTTGCTTATGTAATTGCTGATGTAAGTGGTGTTTTCACATCTTTTGCAGTTATTTGATGGGCCCAATGGGACAGCTGCCGTTATATATGCTAAAGAGAATCTCTTGCAGAATGTCTTGAGTGTTATTCCCCCAGAGCTTAACAGAGATGAATGGGTTGCAGCATTGCCCAGGGCTTTGGTTGCAGGATTTGTCAAAACAGATAAAGATTTTCAAGAAAGAGGTATTTGTAGTTTCTATGTTTCTATGTTCTTATCTTCAAACATGATATGGCAATTGGAAATGTAGAAAAATGGGTCAATAACTGCACTATCCAGAGTGCAATAGCAATTTTGATGTCCTTGTTGTGTTGCAAAATTGCTTGAACTTTGTTAACATGGAACATTGTCCCATCAAAGGAAGCTAATATTAGTATGCCGTCAAAAGTCCTAACAAAATTTCCTCGATAATGTATATGATTTAACGATAGAGTACATTGTATAGTTCAATGATTAGGTCGGGCATTGTGTACTTGTTCTGTTTCTTTGGCATCTGTTTTCTATGCATTCATAATGCTCCGAAGCATGTTATATACGCCTTCATTCAGCTGTTTGATAGCTTATGACACTTCTTTCTTTCATTTAGTCGCACTTTTATTGGTACAATCTTCATGTTTCATAGGTAGTGGAATCTTGTCTAGCATACTGTAATATTCTTACATATATTTGTGTTAATCTTGCAGCACAAACTTCTGGGACAACAGTCACATTTGTCATAATTGAAGGATGGGTTGTAACAGTTGCATCGGTTGGTGATTCCACTACCTATGTTCATATGTTTTGTGTATCTGCAACAATTGATATGCAGCTTGGGAACTTCAGGCATTCAGTTAGGGAGGTTCCACTTCTCACCCGCTATTTTATAGTTATGGCAACATCAAACTTTATAAGATGAAAGTACAATTTTAAGCTTGAACTTTTACTCTAAATCAAGTGAAAGTTAGAAATCTTGTGGCTCCTTGTTGATTCTGCTTTCATGTTGAGGTGGAGTCTTGTCATGATTCCTCTACTCTTTTCCTTGACTTATTGATTTTGGCAATCCTTAGCTTTTAATTCCTATTGGACGAAATGCAATAATAATAAAGGCATTCCATCTAGTCATGACAGGTGCAGATGTTGCTAGGAAGGATACTAGTTCCTAAATCCAATTTATCCCTAAATCTTTTTGAACCTCTGTATTGAAGTTATACTCCATCCATCCGCCCCAATTTATGACAGTGGAGTTTAAGAAGAAAAAAAGATTTTTAATGTTTGTGGTGTAAAACAAGTCATAGAAATTTATGTGGTTATAAATTATGTCATTAAAGGTAAAAGGGAAAATTCAAAATTAAATTGTTTCTAAATAAGGAAATATAATATTATTTTTTTTTAGGATAGAAAAAAAATTAATATGACACATAAATTGGGTCTAGTCATGTCATGCTTTTCATTAGAGTGATAGTCTAGTCATGCTTTTCATTTTCAATTACTCACAGTGAGAGAAGAGGGAGCTGGAATTGTTCATCTAATGATTGCATGATTGCTGAATCAAAGTAAAATTTTAGGTAATATTTGTAAACATATTTAATTAAAAGAATGACTTACTGGCTTCCCAGAGCCTCTGAAATCTCCTAATATTGTGAAGAAATTCTTTTCTTTGAATGAAAGCCTCTAAATGGCTCTGAATTTTTCAATGTTTCAATGCAACACAAGCTTTCTTTTAATATTGTTTATCCGAAAAACAGATAGACTTGAATTTGTACGTAGTTCTAAGGATACGTGGTGCAACTTAATACAAAAGGTAAGGATAAATAGAAATATCAAGTAGGGATTACAAAGAATGCAAAATAGATAAGGTTGCCAAGAAGATGAATTTTAGCACTAAACAAGTGGAATCAATTTTAGAAGCTTGGAAGAACAACTTTTCACTATAGGAGAATATGGTGCTCGAATTACAATGTAAGCAAAAAACTCTCCCTTACAGAAATGATAACCATGCCCTTTATAGTAGATCTTACTTTAGATATAATTAAAAATACATAGTGGGAGACCCATGATAAATCATCTTTTCCACAATTCCTACCAAGATTCTTTCCTTTAGTGGGATTGCAACGGTCTTGTCTATGAGCTCGATATTGACTCGAGTTTTCGGTCTTGACTCAAGCTCTCGATCTTGACTTGAGCTTGATTCTGACTCGGACCCTTGAATTGATTCGGGGTCAATGTTGGTCGGTCTCTAGATCACAAGCTCGATAACTTTACTTTGTATCATAGTTCGATTTGGATTCGGACTTGAAAATAATATCGAGCTCGACATTGATCGGCCCCTCGGACTCGAAGCTTGTTTGTGCCATCTTCGGGACCCGTCTCGAAGTCTCCTTCGATCGATTATCTTTCGAACTCGATCAATTGTACGAAGGACGAAATCTATTTCGATTGTTTACAGATAGTCCCCTCGTTTCTTAGGAAGAATGTGGTAAGAAACGATATGATTTTTCAACGGCTCGATCGGATTATAAGCTAACGCTTACATCGGGCTCGACCATGACGCACGTGATAGTTGTCTCATCGATTTAGTCTTTCAAGGTATTTAATGCATGTCAGACAGTGGTCGGCCACCGTTGATACTGAACCGCCATTGCATAAACCTATAACTAACCCTTCCTTTTATCATTTATCACTTTTACATCTTCAGTCTTCCAAATTTCCCAATTTCTTTTTCATATTCTCTGAGTTTATTCACAAATTAGTGATTTCTCTTTGTAAAAGTTTTCTTCCAAATTACCAAATCTTCCTCACCTTCTTTAAATCCAAAATGGTGAAGACATCCAAAACCGTCCCCCCAAAAGAAAAAGCTTTTTCTTCCCAATCCGCCACCGATAAAACACCGGTGGATCCTCGTCCTGAGGAGTGTGCTCCGGCGGCGTGTGTTCTTACCTCTGATTTCAAACTCGATAAAGGTTCACCGGTTCCTGGCCGATGTGAGCCCGTATCGAGATATATTTGTTCGATAACTCGGGAGCACATCGAGCGGATAAAAAAAGATTGTAACTGGGAGAACAAAGAGGTGGTAGTGTCGTCTCCCGAAGAGGATATTACTACTCACGTGAAAGGGTTTTTAAGGGTGTATACTTACCCTTTCACATTAGGTCCCCTCGACCCTGTTATCATAGATTTTTGTCGTAAATACCTAATAACCATAGGCCAGATACATCCTTCCTTTTGGCGGATCGTTATTTTGATCCGATATTTTGTGAGTAAAATCAAGGGGATGCCTTTCACCCTCGATCATCTTGTTCGATTATACCGTCCTCGTCTTTTTCGAGGAGGGTTAATAAAACTCCAACGTCGAGCTACCAAGGCTTTGTTCTCGAGTATAGACGAGGATAAGGATCGAGACTGGATGGGCCAGTTCGTTCGAGTGAGGATTTCGGACCTGATCCCCACCAAAAAGATGCATTTTCCCGAGGAATGGAACTTGAAGCGTGAGTGTAATTCTATTGTTATCTCCTATTATTTTGTTCCTTCATTTATTTTCTCACCAATATTCCCCTTTTGTGATACAGCGGTTCCCTGGATGCCCGGCGCAGTGCCCGGTCTCAAGAGCTGGGTACGTGATCTAGTTTCGACCTACTTATATGCCGAGCGCTCATGGCGTGACTTGTCAAAGGGCCGATGGGAGGCCAAAAATCACGGTGAGCACCTCTCTCGTATCTTTTGGTAATTCGAATAAGATGCTTATCACACACTCCAATAAAATTTTTCGTATGCAGGTGTGGGCAAAGATGTGGAATTGAGGCCCTCATCCGTCGAAGAAGAGGCTTCGGCCTCTGTCCCAAAGCCGGTGAAAGATAATAAGAGGAAAAAAGCCCCCGTCCTTGAAGATCAAAAACCGAAGAAGAGGACGGCTCGTAAGCCGAACAAGAATGCCACTCTTTTGACCGTAGAATCAGTTCTGCATCTGAGGGATGAAGAAGAAGAAGAGAACGATGGGTCTGCACTGGCGGCCCGAACAAAGAAGACTATCGACGTTCCACAGGCAGTTGTATCGATGGTGGTTCACAAGGCTCTGCCTCGAACTGAGGATATATCGGAGAGAGATTCGGGCAGAGTCCCCGAGCTACTGGAGATCAAAGATATTTCTCATCGAAGCTGATGGGTGGGGGATATGTCTGAAGGGACTCTTCCCGAATCTTTTCGAACAGAAGAGAATTCCCCATATGACTCATTTGGGGCAGTAGAAATCGAAGGCTCGCCCACCTTCCCTGCTTTTTCCGCAGGTGCAATTAAGGAAGCCCAAGATTTGGGGGCCCTCGAATTAGATAGGCCTCATTATGGAGAGGATCCTTTTCGTGACCTATTTATCGGTGTCGAAGACACTGCCGGTACAAGTAACGCATCGGATCTTTTTCACGGAGTGCAGCAAGCTTTGAATCAGGTAGGCCTTAAATCATATGGCGTTACCTTTAAGTTTGCTTTTTCTGACTTCGTTTCTTCTTTCTTTGTAGGCCGCGGCAGTTCATCGAGAATCGTGTTCTCGATCCCGAACCATGCTGCGTTGATACGTGGCCGAGCTTCAACGGGTTACGAAAGAGAGGAACTCCTTAAAACTCCTTTTGGGCCAAAGGGGAGAGGAAATAAAAGACCTCCAAGCTGATTTGGCCAGGGCTCACCAAGATCAGATCGATCTATCCGAGCAGGTAATAATGCTTTTAAAAGCCTATGGGCTTAATACCGGAACGATGGCTAATGTTTCGGTCTCACTGCTGCAGCAGAAAATCGAGATGATCGGAAAACTTCGTGAAGAAGTCGATGTGATAATAGCAGTCTTTGAAGTGGAAAGAAGGAATGGACCGCTTTACTGCAGATAAAGAAATTGCTCGAGCCCAATTATCATCGGCCGAAAACCAACTTCAAAAAATAAAGGAGAAAAGCTCGGTTCAAGCAAGAAGAATAGAGGAGCTCGAGGCTCGGTTGGCCTCTGTACTTTCCAGGGCCGAATCTAACGCCAAAAAGGCAAAGGTCGATGTGGATGCACTCATGGCCGTCTATCGGGCCGATGCTGAAGTTGCCCAGGTCCAAGCAAGAGAGGCAGCCAAGACCGCCGATACTCGAGCACATTGGGCTGCTGAACTTGCTAAGTTCCGATCTCAGAGGGAGACCGTCGAGGAGATCCATGCTCGAGGTTTTGACCTCGCTGAAGAGATAAAAAGGTCCAAAGAACTCGAAGCTGATGCTGAAACCTTGATTTCCGATGACGATGATGATGACAATGATGATGACGATGGGAGTAAGAGTAGATCCGAGAATGGGGGGAGCCCGATAGAGAAGAGACCTCTCCTGGGGATAACCAGGAAGCTTAGTCCTTAATTTTTACGTTGTAATCAATCATGTAAATAATTTTATATAAAAATATCCCTTTTTTGCCGACTAGCTTCTGTTTTGTTTCCTGTCTTGTGAAGATTTTATTCACACCTTATGAATATTTTCACAAGGACTTAAGCAATTTAATCAAATTTGGACTTCGTAGCCTCTATACCGAGAGAGCGCTTACTCAAACTTTGGTATAAGGTAGCTCATATACTTAGTGGTCGAGTTGAGTGATTGTCCGAACACTGGCTTACTCAAACTTGAAGTGATGTAGCCCTTAGGCTTATTAGTTGAGTCAGTGATTTGAGCTCGAGGAAATATAGCTCGTAGGCGTAATGGTCGAGTGAGTGCTTGATCGAACTCGAAATAAAAGTGGCCCGTAGGCTTAGTAGTCGGGTGAATGTTTCAAACTCGAAGTAATACGGCCTATAGGCGTAATGGTCTAGTGAGTGCTTGCTCGAACTCGAAATAAGAGTGGCCCGTAGGCTTAGCAGTCGAGTGAATGATTCGAACTCAAAATAATGCAACCCATAGGCGTAATGGTCGAGTGAGTGCTTGCTCGAACTCGAAATAAAAGTATCTCGTAGGCTTAGTAGTCAAGTGAATGATTCGAACTCAAAATAATGTAGCCCGTAGGCGTAATGGTCGAGTGAGTGCTTGCTCGGACTCGAAATACAAGTAGCCTGTAGGCTTAGTAGTCGAGTGAATGATTCGAACTCGAAATAATGTAGCCCGTAGGCATAATGGTTGAGTGAGTGCTTGCTCAGACTCGAAATAAAAGTAGCCCGTAGGCTTAGTAGTCGAGTGAATGATAACTCGAAATAATGTAGCTTGTAGGCGTAATGGTCGAGTGAGTTCTTGCTCGGACTCGAAATAAAAGTAACACGTAGGCTTAGTAGTCGAGTGAATGATTCAAACTCGAAATAATGTAGCCCGTAGGCGTAATGGTCGAGTGAGTGCTTGCTCGGACTCGAAATAAACGTAGGTTGTAGGCTTAGTAGTCGAGTGAATGATTTGAACTCAAAATAATGTAGCCCATAGGCATAATGGTCGAATGAGTGCTTGCTCGGACTCGAAATAAAAGTAGGCCGTAGGCTTAGTTGTCAAGTGAATGATTCAAACTCGAAATAATGTAGCCCGTAGGCATAAGAGTCGAGTGAGTGCTTGCTCGGACTCAAAATAAAAGTAGCCCGTAGGCTTAGTAGTCGAGTGAATGATTCGAACTCGAAATAATGTAGCCCGTAGGCGTAAGAGTCAAGCGAGTGCTTACTCGGACTCGGAGATTTATCTTAATTTTGTTTGCATAATAAATCTCAAAATAGAGGAATATTTCTTGGATATAAGATATCGGTAAAGAGGAGAACTTTCTTTGCAAGTCATTATACATGCATTCATATTTTGCGTCAGGTCTCGGGCCAACTACATGAGCATGGTTTGTGTTGACCATTTGGCTCTTACAACTTTTCCTATTGGAACCCCGTTGTTGCGAAATAACCTTCTTGCATCAGAACTTGATATATTTGAGGGTTAATGCCCTCCAGTATTCGAGGTCGATTGTAAAGAGGCCTCAGATACTGTCGAATTATTTCCAAGTACAACACGATCATTGGTTGCCTCATTAAAACCCTTGCCGAAAAACCTATTTGGGATAAAACCGGTCTAAGGGAAAAAGAGTGCAACGCGTGCTTTCAGACCTATGGCTTTGTATTGAAGGAACCATCTTAGCTCTTGATCGGACTTCTGTAAGGGTTAGTTTTGAAATGTAAACGAATATGGGAGGGTCGTACCTTATCAGTAGTATCGTTTTAGATGCGACACATTCCAATTGCTTGATAGTTGTTTGACGTTTATAATGTCTAGCTTGTATGATCCCTTTTCGACGTTTTCGAGTACCTTATATGGTCCTTCCCAGTTCGATTCTAGTTTTCCTTTGTTTGGATTTCGGGTATTGAGGGTGACTTTCCTTAGCACTAAGTTCCCGAGTTTAAAATGGCGAAGCTTGGTTCTTCGATTATAGTATCTTTCTATTCGTTGCTTTTGGGCGGCCAATTGGACGAGAGCAGCTTCTCGTTTTTCGTCTGATAATTCGAGGCTACTGTTCATAGCCTCGTTATTTGATTCTTCTATCGAATACCGAGATCTGGCACTGGTTTCGCCGACTTCGATTAGTATCAAGGCTTCGGAGCCATATACTAATAAGAACGGAGTTGCCCCCGTACTAGATTTTGATATTGTTCGATATGCCCAAAGGACTTCGGGTAGGATTTCTCTCTATTTTCCTTTAGCGTAGTTCAGCCTCTTCTTTAGGTTTTGAATGATAGTTTTGTTCGTTGATTCAGTTTGTTCGTTCCTACTGGGGTGATACGGTGTTGATAATATCCTTATTATTTTGTGGTCTTTGAAGAATTTCATCACTTTGCTGCCGACAAATTGTTTCCCATTGTCACACACTATTTCGGCGGGTATACCCGAATCGACATACGATATGATCCCAGATAAAGTCTATGACCTATTTCTCTCTTACTTTCTCGAACGCCTATGCTTCAACCAATTTAGAAAAATAGTCAGTCATAAATAAAATGAATTTAGCTTTACCCGGTGTCGATGGTAGAGGGCCGACGATATCCATTCCCCATTTCATGAATGGCCATGGGGATAGGACTGAGTGAAGTTGCTCTCCGGGTTGATGGATCATTGGTGCAAACCTTTGACATTTGTCACATTTTTGAACAACTCTTTTGCATCTTTGCCCATATCGATCCAATAATACACTACCTTGATTATTTTTCAGACTAATGAATAGGCACCGGAGTGATTCCCACAAGTGCCCTAGTGCACCTCACGTAGGATGTAATCAGTATGCCCTTCGATATAGCGTTCCATCTGAAGCTAAAGTGAATCGAGCAGCTTTGGTTCGTAGGGCCCTTGAACCTATAGGGTCTGATGGGAGTTTTTCATTCTTTAAGTATTCAATATACTTATTTCTCCAATCCCAGGTTAAGCTTGTAGAATATATCTCGGCATGACCATCTTCGATCACAGATCTCGAGATTTGAACGACATTCCCCGAGCTCAACTTACCTTCCTCGACCGATGATCCCAAATTCGCAAGTGCATCAGCCTCACTGTTTGCTCTCGTGGAATATGTTGTAAAGTCCATTGTTTGAAATGGTGTAAATTGACATCTATTTTGTCCAAATACCTTTGCATTCTATCTTCTCGAACTTCGAAGGTTTTGTTTACTTGATTTACCACTAGCAAAGAGTCACACTTGGCTTCAATGACTTCTGCTCCCAGGCTTTTAGCTAGCTAGAGACCTGCAATCATGGCCTCATACTCCGCCTCGTTGTTAGTCAACCTGGTAGTTTTGATAGATTTCCTAATAGTGTTACCTGTGGGTGGCTTTAAAACTATGTCTATCCCGGACCCCTTCACGTTCGAAGCCTCGTCCGTAAAAAGGGTCCATACCCCCGATGACGTCCCCGATTTCAATAAGAGTTCTTTTTCGACTTCGGGTACGAGGGTTGGTGTGAAATCGGCCACGAAGTGTGCTAAAATTTGAGACTTGATGGCCGTACGGTCCAATGCTCCAGATAGATAAACCTAGGTATACCTTTCGTTCAGGCCAATGCTCGATTAGTGTGGTTTGCTTCAATTCCTCAATCGTTGATTTGGTAGCATCAGAATCATCGGGAACCGCAAAGGATCGGGGGATCATCTGATCATCATCTTCTTCGATCTTCCAGTTATCTCGTTGGGTCAAAGACGATGTTTGTGATTGCTATTTGGTATCTCGTTCCCCTTCTGACCCGACCCCTTTACTAGCGAAAGCGAGGATATTGGTTTCACTTCCTTGACGGCGAACATTTCTCTTGCAGCTGGTTGTTCCCCGTACACTGCTTTGACTCCTCTCGATGTTGGGAATTTAAAGACCTGGTGTAGGGTTGAAGGTACAGCTCTCATGTTGTGGATCCATGGCCTTCCGAAAAGGGCGTTGTATCTCATGCCGCCTTCGATCACGAGGAACTTCGTTTCCTGGATGGTCCCGGTCACATTTATCGGTAGAATTATCTTGCCTTTGGTGGTTTCACATGCCATATTGAATCCGTTTAGAACCAGCGTTTCGGGTACAATCTGGTCCTGCAGGCCGAGTTGTTCTACGACCTTCAATCTGATGATGTTGGCCGAGCTACCTAGATCAATCAACACACGCTTAACTTTAGTTTTATTCATGAGTACGGATATTACCAATGCATTGTTATGGGGTTGTATGACTCCTTCTGCATCTTCATCATTGAAGGACAAAGTTCCTATGGGTGTGTAATCTTGAGTTCGAGGTCGTTTTCTCTCATAATCGATGTCTTAGTGCATTTAAGCACCGGTCCCTGAGGGGTATAGGCGCCACCGATGATCATGTGAATGACGTGCTATGGTTCTTCTTGTTCGTTTTGCTTGCCGAAATTACTGTTTTTAAAATGGTTCTTCACCCTATCGCTTAAAAATTCTCGAAGGTGCCCTTTGTTGAATAACCGGGCTACTTCCTCTCTTAGTTGCCTCCAATCTTCCGTTCTGTGGCCATGGGAGCCGTGATATTCGCACATTTGATTGGGATTCCTCTGGGCAGGATCGGTCTGCATGGGTCTACCCCATTTAGTGTCTTTGATGCGTTCGATAGCCGATACGATGGCGGATGCATCAATGCTGAAGTTATATTCCGATAATCGAGGCGCTTCCTTAGATCCGGCAAGCCTATCGAACCTAGTTCTGTTCATCATCCCCCGGGACCCTTGACCTTGATTAATTCTTTTGTTATTTTGCCCGGGGTTATGTCTCGATTCACTGATTCTGCGGTTTCCGTTGTACGGTCGGTATCGAGCCCCGATCGTACCTTGTTCTCGATTAATATCACTTCGAACATCGGGTTTAGGCCCCAATTGATCATCTTCGACCCTAATTTTTAATTGGTACTGATTGTGCACGTCGGCCCATGTGATGGCTGGGTATTCGATCAGGTTATGCTTTAACCGCCATGAAGCCGTCGAACTTCGTCCGTTCAAACCTTGGGTGAAAGCCTGAACAGCCCAATCGTCTATGACTGGTGGCAGATCCATTCATTCCATTTGAAAACGAGATACGAACTCCCTCAGCATCTCATTATCCTTTTGTCTTACCTTGAAGAGGTCCGATTTCCTTGTTGCGAATTTTATGGCGCAGGCACGTGCTTTCACAAAAGAATCTACTAACATGGCGAATAAGTCGATGAAATTTGGTGGTAGGTTGTGATACCAAATCATTGCTCCCTTTGAGAGGGTCTCTCCGAATGTTTTTAACAACAAAGATTCGATTTTATCGTCTTCTAAATCATTGCCCTTGATGGCACATGTGTAAGAAGTGGCGTGCTCGTTGGGATCGATCGTTCCATTATATTTGGGAAATTCGGGCATACGGAATTTTTTGGGTATTGGTTTTTGGGGGAGTTATATGTTTCTACTTTTTATCGTTGGCTTCGACTCGCTTTGTGAGTTCCTCGAGCAATTTAGCAATTTCAGGAGTAGTCCTCGATTCTTGCTCATTTGACTTCACTATGGTTGGCTCCGTTCTGTGGGTGATTTCTCGATGCAGATTGGTCTTTGGCCTGCTTTGTAGCTGGGTTTGGCTCTGCAACTGAGCTATTGCTGTCTATTGAGCTTGCAACATTTCGAAAATCATACGCAAGCTGACGCAGTTTTCCTCGACGTTAGGGGCATCTCGAGCTGCAAATCGAGTGTCACCATGAATGTTATTTTCGGGTTCAGAATGTAGGTTCGCCTCAATGGCCACATGCGAATTGATATCTATTGGTGCTCTGATTCGAGATCCAACGGCATTGACAAGTGGTCTTTCGGTACTAGGTGTCAAATTATTGTTCTCATCTTGAAGACCGACTTCGTTGTCGATTGGTATGGCCATTTGACTAGTAGTTAGTTGTTGCTAATCTGAAATCCAAGATATTTTTGAAAACAAGCGCAAAACACAACGGTGAATTTTTGCAGATTCGTATCAAATAACCACTGTTATCCTTAGCCCCACGGTGGATGCCAAACTGTTTACCCGAAAAACGGATAGAGTTGAATTTGTACGTAGTTCTAAGGATACGTGGTGCAACTTAATACAAAACGTAAGGATAAATAGAAATATCAAGTAGGGATTACAAAGAATGCAAAATAGATAAGGTTGCCAAGAAGATGAATTTTAGGACTAAACAAGTGGAATCAATTTTAGAAGCTTGGAAGAACAACCTTTCACTATAAGAGAATATGGTGCTCGAATGACAATGTAAGCAAAAAACTCTCCTTTACAGAAATGATAACCATGCCCTTTATAGTAGAGGGATATTACTTTAGATATAATTAAAAATACATAGTGGGAGACCCATGATAAATCAGTTTTTCCATAATTCCTGCCAAAATTCTTTCCTCTAGTAGGATTGCAACGGTTCTTGTCTATGAGCTCGATATTGACTCGAGTTTTCGGTCTTGACTCGAGCTCTCGATCTTGGCTTGAGTTCGATTCTGACTCGGACCCTTGAATTGATTCGGGGTCAATGTTAGTCGGTCTCTGGATCAGAAGCTCCATAACTTTACTTTGTATCATAGTTCGATTTGGATTCGGGCTCGATAACAATATCGAGTTCGACATTGATCGACCCCTCAGACTCGAAGCTTGTTTGTGCCATCTTCGGAACCCGTCTCAAAGTCTCGCTTTGATCGATTATGTTTCTAACTCGATCAATTGTACGAAGGATGAAATCTATTTCGATTGTATACAGATAGTCCCCTCGTTTCTTAGGAAGAATGTGGTAAGAAACGATATAATTTTTCAACGGCTCGATCGGACTATAAGCTAACGTTTACATCGGGCTCGACCATGACGCATGTGATAGTTGTCCCATCGATTTAGTCTTTCAAGGTATTTAATGCATGTCAGACAGTGGTCGGCCACCGCTGATACTGAACCGCCATTGCATAAACCTATAACTAACCCTTCCTTTTATCATTTATCACTTTTACATCTTCAGTCTTCCAAATTTCCCAATTTCTTTTTCGTATTCTCTGAGTTTATTCACAAATTAGTGATTTCTCTTTGTAAAAGTTTTCTTCCAAATTACCAAATCTTCCTGACCTTCTTTAAATCCAAAATGGTGAAGACATCCAAAACCGTCCCCCCAAAAGAACAAGCTTTTTCTTCCCAATCCGCCACCGATAAAACACCGGTGGATCCTCGTCCTGAGGAGTGTGTTCCGGCGGCGTGTGTTCTTACCTCTGATTTCAAACTCGATAAAGGTTCACCGCTTCCTGGCCGATATGAGCCCGTATCAAGATATATTTGTTCGATAACTTGGGAGCACATCGAGCGGATAAAAAAGGATTGTAATTGGGAGAACAAAGAGGTGGTAGTGCCGTCTCCTGAAGAGGACATCACTACTCACGTGAGAGGGTTTTTAGGCGTGTATACTTACCCTTTCACGTTAGGTCCCCTCGACCCTGTTATCATAGATTTTTGTCGTAAATACCTAATAACCCTAGGCCAGATACATCCTTCCTTTTGGCGGATCGTTATTTTGATCCAATATTTTGTGAGTAAAATCAAGGGGATGCCTTTCACCCTCGATCATCTTGTTCGATTATACCGTCCTCGTCTTTTTCGAGGAGGGTTAATAAAACTCCAACGTCGAGCTACCAAGGCTTTGTTCTCGAGTATAGACGAGGATAAGGATCGAGACTGGATGGGCCGGTTCGTTCGAGTGAGGATTTCGGACCTGATCCCCACCGAAAAGATGCATTTTCCCGAGGAATGGAACTTGAAGCGTGAGTGTAATTCTATTGTTATCTCCTATTATTTTGTTCCTTCATTTATTTTCTCACCAATATTCCCCTTTTGTGATGCAGCGGTTCCCTGGATGCCCGGCGCAGTGCCCGGTCTCAAGAGCTGGGTACGTGATCTGGTTTCGACCTACTTATATGCCGAGCGCTCATGGCGTGACTTGTCAAAGGGCCGATGGGAGGCCAAAAATCACGGTGAGCACCTCTCTCGTATCTTTTGGTAATTCGAATAAGATGCTTATCACACACTCCAATATTCGATCAATCGTACAAAAGCCGAAATCTATTTCGACCGTATACAAATATTATTTTTGTTCCAACAGTTATCATCAGCTGGAGGAGGACTTGTAATAGCAAGTGATGGTGTCTGGGATGCTTTGTCTGCAGAAATGGTTGTTGAATGTTGTTGCGGAATGCCTGCTGATACTGCAGCTTCTAAAATTGTTAAAAGTATGACATTAATCGATGTCTAAGTTGGTTGTTATGAAGTTATTTCCTCAACTTAATTGCTTATTATCTAGTTTTACTTTTGCTTTCCAATATGCAGGAAGCCATTCAGCCAAAAGGCATTCGAGATGATACGACTTATATTGTGATTGACATACAGCCCCCAGAAAAACCAATTCCTCCCCCACCACCCAAAAAGTCAGGGTAAGTCTATGTTTCGCAAAAAAAACTTCTGATTCATCTTCTAATATCGAGAAAGATTATTGTGAAGCAGATATGGTGGAAGAACTATTTGAGGAAGGATATGCATCTTTTTCAGACAGACATGTGTCATGCTAAGTAGTACTTCACATTATAAAACTTGTGACGCGATTCCCTTACATTCATTGCAAGCAGAATATCTATTTCAGGTAATATGGTGGCACAATTATGGATTGATACTTCTTTTTCCCGATGATCGCATGTTAAACACGGAACATCCAGTCTGTAATATGTTTAAGTTAACCACATGTGTCGTCTGTCAAGCGGAGATAAACCCGGAGAAGGCTTTTCAATACATGCTAGTTCCTAGAAAACAAGAAATTTAATTTGCGGTCCTTTCATTTGCTCTAGCTGTCAAGAGAAGAAAGAAGCCATGGAAGGAAAGAGACCTTCAGAAAGCCAGTGCCTCGCTTTTTATATACATTCTAAACACTCTTTCTCCATGACATATTTTGAGCCTCTTTTTTAACTTTTTGCATATGGAAGATATAGTAGTGCAAGCGACTAGTTAACTAAAAGTGCAATTACTAACAATCGCTTCAAAAGATGGAGGTACCGCGTCACTGACCCAATATTCCTTCTTTTCAGTTGTAAAAAAAGAAGCATATTGCTTCAGTGAAATTTGGAAACAAGCATCTATGTTTCTGGTTTGCCTCCCTTTAGGACAAAAGACGAGTGAGAACTGCTTAGTACATGGTTGGACCAATGTCTAAAAATGTTCACATTTGGAGTATGTTTCAAAAACATAGTTTATGGTATTCTTGACAAGAGTGGGTTGCTCTAGTGGTGAGCACCCTCCACTTTCAACTAAGAGGTTGTGAGTTCGAGTCACCTCAAGAGCAAGGTGGGGAGTTCTTGGAGGGAGGGAGCCGAGGGTCTATCGGAAACCACCTCTCTATCCCAGGGTTGGGGTAAGGTCCGCGTACCTCCTCAGTCCTCACTAGTGGGATTATACTGAGTTATTGTTGTTGTTGTTACTCCCTTTTAGAAGTGTGAGGGCTTATGGTAATATGAGAGTATAGAATAGCATATTAGAGAAAATTGATTACTCTCTGATCAAATCAATTGTATACTGATATCTTCCTCGGGTATAAAAATAACAGGCGAGTGAACCATTTTCCTCTGTAACATTACTAGTTAGGAAGTTCTATTAGGATTGTTTAGGTTCATGTTTTTATGTACTCTCCACCAGGAGAAACTTAGGTTGATCACCATATTATTCAATTCATTCTTGTATCATTAATTAACTAAACTATATTATCAAAAACATAGTTTTCTTCGAAGTTCTTTGTTTCTGACCTTTTGAGCTGATGATAGAAAGTCTCTATTTCTCATTGTCTCATCCTCTTAATGTATAAGTATCAATGTACAGCCTTTTAATTTGCCTTTGTTTCGCCCTATTTGTCTCTTCTAGTTTGGAATACCTCTAATGGCAATATATTCAAGTCTCAGCTTTATGTTGCCTACCACCTATCATAGCTGGTTTGGGAAATGTGCCCTTTCTTTCTCTCCTTTTGAAAATTTTTCTGGTAAGGCCTGCTTCAGGCAATATTGGATTTTTCTATGGGGGAACAAACTTTTTTCATTTCAGGGGAAAAAGCTTTTGAACTCATCAACATCGGGAATGCTCAGATTAGGTGGTATTCACTCATCGAAAGAAGCAGTCATTTCACAAGCAAAATTAGCATCGACGAGAATAATTTACGATGGGTATGTGACGCTTTGAAGCAAGCATCAAGGGGGAGAGGAGATCTTTACAGAAAATAGGGGAGGAAACAACAACAATATCTTCACAGAGTCTATCAGAATTACAATATCTATGGCAGATTTATAAGAATAGAAGTGTGGCAAGGAAGAAGAAAATCAGCGGTGATTATTCCAGAAGCAGATTATAATAGTGGTTAGGTTGATATTGCTGAAAAAATCCTCCAATTTGTAGGAAGCCACAACAGTAATGGACCTATACGACCACCATCTCCATTACTTAGCATCTATTTCGAAGCTGCAAAGATTGAGAGCTGGCCAGACATTCTGATCCCACCATCTTCGAAGTTTAAAGAAGTTACACACCCAATCTTTAGATGTTTGATTGGAACTTTCAACGACCCATTCAGCAATAGCCCAAGCATAGAAACCATTCAGAATTAGTTCCTTGGCAGATGGAAAATCAGTGCAGGACTTAAAGTTACCCCCATAGACCACAATCGTTTCCTATTCGAGTTCCCATCAAGACAAGAGGTTGTTATAATCAGTGCAGGGAATTGGTTCTGGAGAGGTCGACATCTACATTTACAATGGTGGACGTCGTGTTATGAAACTATTTCTGTTGATAGCCTCCCAGAAGTTATATGGGTGAAAACTTTCGAAATCCCCATCCATGCTTGGACATCCAAAATCTTCAAACAAATTGGAGATCAGTGCGGCGGCTATGTTGGAGTAGATGCAGATACAAAGAGCATAAAGCATTTTTTCTGGGCTCGAATTTGCATCAGGAACTCCGGCAAGCTACTTCCGGAGAATGTTAGAACAGATTGGGGAGGTTTGAGATTTGAAATCTCGATAATAGCGGAGAACCAACCAACTCCAATACCCAGCAGTCCAAATACATTACCCTCTGTAACAGTGAGGCTAACAAAAAAGGTAACAGAGAACCATGTGGGCTCTGAGGTCTCGAATCTTGTGCAGGTCAGCAAGGATATGTCTAATATAGGGACCAACTCCAACTTTAAAAATCAGCCTGGGATTTTACATGTGAAGGGGCCAGTTGCAAAATTAAAAGGTTCAGTTACAACTACTACAAATATTAAGACCCATAAAGCCAAAACATTGGGCTTTTATAATGGGTACTATTCAAGTGTGCCAAAGCTGAAGAAACATTTTAAAAGGCCCAACAACTGTAATACATGGAAGGTGCTAAGGAATAATAATGACCCATGTCTTCTAAAGGGTCATATGACAGAGATTAAAAATTATTTCGACCCTCTGTCTTAGGAGATCTAAGCTTTCACTCACATGAACAAAGAAGAAATAGGTGAAACATCTCACACCCAATTCGATCAGAAGATGAAGTTGAGCCACCCACTTCGCAATTATTTTTACTCTCATAATCAGCTAAGGTAAGTGACTCGGAATCAGACTTCTCTATTCAGTCTTTCAATGACTTTCTCTCTCTCCATGACATGATCGACTAGATCTTACCATGCAAGTGATGGACAAACCAACAGAGGTCGAAACATCAAGGTGTTCCAAAATTGCATTGGTAAAAGCTTGCAAAGCTTTTGGTGTAAATGCGGCAGGGTTCGAACATGACATTTTGGATATCATTTTAAGGATGAAGGAGATAAGAAAGGCTCAACTACTGCTTCAACAACAACAGGCTAAGGCAGTAGCAAGCCCTAGAAAGGGGAAGAATAAAGGGGAAGCAGAACTTAAGAAACTGGCTTGGGGTTTTCAAGAAGGCAGTGACAGAAAGGTTAGGGGAAGGTCTCACCAATCTCATTCTGCATGAAGGTCAAAATCCTAAGTTGGAATGTGCAGGGACTAAATGATAAGAATAAAAGAAGTACTTTGGAGTCTCTGATTCGTAAATGGAGAGTAGACATCCTTTGTATTTAGGAAACTAAAATTAAGGATTGGAACAATTCTCTGTCCATGCAAATAAGGGGCAACAAATGGGTATCATGGGTTGAACTCAAGGCTTGGGGAAATAAATGGGGGTCATTATTATATGGGATAGAAGGTTGTGGCATTGTGTTGATACTCAATCAGGAGATTTCTCAATAACCTGCAGATTTGAGAGTTTAACTGAAGATTTCAAATGGGCTTACAGAGGAGTCTATGGCCCTCATACCAACCCAGAAAGGAAGGAATTTTGGCATGAATTGGCAGCAATCGGTGGTTTATGGTCAGACCAATGGGTAATCAGCGGAGATTTCAATACATGCAGATATGAAAGTGAAATACTTAATTTCTCCAGAAGATCTAAAGCAATGATCGACTTCTCAAATTTTATATTGGAGCTGGGCTTGATTGATCCTCCTCTTAATGGAGCACAATACACATGGTCAAGAGGGGAGAACTTTACACAAGCGTCCAGAATTGACAGATTTTTGCATTCAACAGAATCGGGTGATTCATTTAAAGCAGTGAAATAGCTAGCAATGCCCAAGGTAATTTTAGACCACAAACCAATCCTCCTGGAAAGTGGAGACTGGGAACCGACACCATCCTACTTCAAGTTTGAAAATATGTGGCTACAAACTGAAGGATTTATGGACATGATAAAGGAATGGTGGCAATCCTATACAATAATTAGCTCCCCAAACTATATTCTCATCCAAAAGTTGAGATCCTTAAAGAAGGACATAACAACCTAGAATAGAAAGGTGCATGGCAAGTTGGAAGACAAAAGAAAGAAGGCAATTGATGAGCTAAGACTCTTAGATCAAGTGGCTGAACATAGGATACATTCTCCAGAGGAAAAGTTGAGGACCTTCAATCTCAAATTGGAACTTCAACAGATTGCACTAGCTGAAGAAGTCTCTTGGAGACAAAAATCCAGATTCTTATGGCTAAAAGAGGGAGACAGAAACACGAAGTAATTTCAAAAAATTGCTAATTCTCAAAGGAGGAACAATTGCATTGATGGGATCAAAGTGGGAGAAAATTAAGTTGAAGATAAGGAGTAGATCAAACAGGAAATACTAGATTATTATCAGGTTTTGTACAGGGAAAGGGAACCGTGGAGACCTACAACAGAGTTTGAGGGGTTACCCTCATTATCTGCAGATGAATGTGTTGATCTAGAATCATCTTTTGAGGAATCAGAAGTCTTAGCAGCCTTAAAGTCTTGTGCTCCTGATAAAGCACCATGCCCCGATGGGTTCACTATGGCCTTCTTTCAAAAGGCATGGGACTTTATTAAAACATATATCATGGAGGCTCTCAATCACTTCTATCATAGTTGTCATATGGTCAAATCCTGCAATACTACATTTATTGCTCTTATCCCCAAAAAGAAAGGAGCAATAGAACTAAGGGACTATATACCTATCAGTTTAATAGGGAGTGTTTACAAGATAGCTGCAAAAATTTTGGCTGAAATATTAAAAAAGGTCATTGCCAAGTTGGTCTCTAGCCAACAAAGTGCATTTATAAAAAATAGGCAGATCACAGATACCTCCCTGATTTCCAATGAGGTCTTGGATTGGAGAATCAAAAGTGGTGAAACATGTTTGCTGTGCAAATTAGAAATTGAAAAAGCTTTTGATCAACTGAGTTGGGAATATCTCACCAACATCTTAAAGAAGATGGGATTTGGAGATAGGTGGATAAGGTGGATAAAATTCTGCATATCAACTGTGAAGTATTCTGTGTTGGTTAACAGAAGTCCTATAGGTTTCTTTTCTCTTCAAAAAGGCCTCAGACAAGGAGATCCACTCTCTCATTTTCTCTTTTTATTGACAATGGAGGGTCTCTCACATAGTCTAGGAAGGGCAAAGGAGCTTCAATGGATACAAGGTTTTCAGGTGGGGAGAAATCCTGCAAATTCAGTCACTGTATCCCACCTGCTATATGCAGATGACACATTGATCTTCTGTGGTGCAAAAGGTCACAAGTAATCAATCTCAACCCCATCTTACTTATTTTTGAAGTATTGTCCGGGATACACATCAATATGCTTAAAAGCATTATTTATCCAGTGAATGAGGTTCAAAATTTGGAGAATTTAGCTGAAAAATTTAGCTGCAAAACTGGCTCCTTCCCCACAACTTATCTAGGACTCCCCTTGGGAGCCAAATTCAAATCCACTAGAATTTGGAATGAAGTCATTGAAAAAGTTAAAAGAAGACTAGCAACCTGGCAAATGCAATATCTCTCGATGGGGGACAGACTCACACTGATCAATAGTGTCCTTGACAACATACCATCTTATTACATGTCTCTGTTTTCTATGCCAAGCTCAGTCCTGAAACAACTAGACCGTCTAAGAAGAAGGTTTTTATGGGAAGGAAACAGTGAGGCTCACAAATTTTCACTTGTTAGGTGGCCCAAAATAACTTAACCAAAGTCTTATGGGGGATTGGGTATCAGGAATCTTAGGCTTCACAACAAATGTATGCTAATGAAATGACTATGGAGGTATGGACAAACTGAAGCAGGTTACTGGAAGCAGATCATTGACGCCAAATATGGAATTCAGAATCATTGGAGCCCCAAGAAAAGTTCAGCACCTCATGGAGTGGGTTTATGGAAACACATCAGCAGCTTTCAAAATGATTTCTTTCAAAATACATCATTCAAAGTTGGTAGTGGTGTTCATGTAAAATTCTGGAAAGACATATGGCTTGGTAATACAACACTAAAGGATTCATACCCAGGTCTATACCTAATAGCCTGCAATCAGGACTCAAATATTGCTCAAAACAGAGAGAACAACATTTGGAATCCAGTGTTTAGAAGAAATCTTCAGGCTTGGGAAATCAATGACTTACTTGCTCTCCTAGCCACATTAGGAGATTTCATCACGGAAGATCAACAACATGACAGAATCATCTGAGGGAATTCAAAAGAAGAAAAGTACACAATCAAAGAGGGTTATAGCCTTATCTGCTCACAGAAAAGAATACTAGAGGATTGGCCCTGGAAACATGTCTGGAGGACCAGAATGCCACTCAAAGTAGCATGCCTCACATGGACTGCCCTCAATGGAGTTGTTTTAACACAGGACAATCTTAGTAGAAGAAGCATTACTTTAGTCAACAGATGTTATATGTGCCAACAGAAATCAGAAAGTGTTAATCATATGTTTTTTCATTGCCTAGTCACTGCTGATATTTGGAACTTCTTCCTATCTATTTTCGGTATAACTTGGATCATGCCTCACACCATCAAGGAAGCCTATATTGGCTGGATTTTTTTGGAGAGTTGACAAAGCCATCAAAAGAATATGGAGAATGATCTCAGCAGTCATATTTTGGATTGTTTGGAAGGAAAGAAATGGCAGATGTTTTGATGGAATATCAACTCCAACACATTCCCTAAAAGCTAGATGTTTAGTTAGTTTGTTCAGTTGGAACTTTCTTTCCCTTGTTAATAGCGTAGACATTTTTTTGGATTTTGTTAACTCCCTAGTTATAGCATAGGTACTCTTGTACTGGAGCTTACAGTGTTTCTTGTCTTTTGTACCGGAGCTAATATAATTTCTGTTCTTGTAATTTGGCATCCTCCTGATGCCATTTCAATGATATTATCTTACTTCATCAAAAATAATATAAGGACAGGTGCATAAATTTAAAGAGTTTAAGGAGAGTGTAAAGAATCTTTTATATTGTCAATGCAGTTTAACCGGTTATGGCATGTTACTGCTTTATTTTGCGGGGTTACCGTATCATATTTGATATGGAGAACTCTCTGTTATTGTAAGCGAACTTAACCTACATATTGTCGGTGCAAAATATATATAAATAATAAATTCATTTAAATTGCAGTGATGCAACAATATAGTGCTCGGTGGAATAATCAAAGTGTGCATAAGACACTACCATCATTAAGAAAAAAGAAAAAATAGAAAAGAAACTGTAGTTAATAGTAGGATAAACCAATACTTATAATGAATCACCTTGCTACTAAGGTGACATGATACTTCTCTTTCAATTGGTCAATATCGGGACCAGATTTTCATCTTGTGGGTGCTGGGCTGAAATGAAAATATTCCAAACGAGAGTTTTCTTGAATTTGTTTGGTTTAATCCATTAGAGCCAAAGACTACAAAGTCTCTATTTATCTGATTGTGTCAAGATCTTAATGTGGAAGTATCAATGAAGAGCTGTTTTGTTTTTGGTCTCACCCTTTCGTCTTTTAGTTTGGAATACCTTTAAGAATTTAATAGCACACTATGAAAAGTCTTTAATTTGTGGTGCCAGCCATCCATTAATGAAGCTGGGGGTTTGGCCCCTGGAAGATTGACACATTATATTATATTCGCTAAGGATCTTGAATTGCTTTTCTTTTGTACAATCACAATCTCTGAGATTGCTCCCAGAATATTATGCCTATGAAAATTGAAATGGTATATCTAAACTAGTTTATTTTCCTCTATGACATAAGTAGAAGATGTACCACTATGAATATGTCAATCTTTGTTATTTTCTAGTCTATTTTGAAAAATTTGTACGAAGTACACACCAAATAGATACGTCAAGGTAAACAGAAGATGCATGTAACATAGATATAGTAGAATAAACGGCAAAAACTATAGTAGTATAAACTAGGAGTGTACAGGAAAATCGATAAATCGTACCAAATCGATAATTCGAGTTAAATCGGAAAACAAAATCCGATTATGGTTTGGTTTGATTTGGTTTGGTGTTGAAAAAAAGACGGGTAAATTTCACAAATGGTCATATAACTATGACTTTTTTTCACTAAAGTCATATAACTTTGTTTTCTCACATAAAAATCATATAACTATGACTTTTTTTCACCAAAGTCATATAACTATATTTTCTCACATAAAAATCATAAAACTTTTACTAACTCACACAAAAATTATAGTGATTGGAAAATATAATTTTTCAGTAGTATTTTTTAATTTTGTGGTTATTTATTTTCTTATTTTCAGTCCAATAAATAATAATCCAATTAAAATAGGGATGAATAGTAAATCCTTCAAAACATGATACTTCTATCTTTTATTTTTATTTTCAAGATTTTTATTCAAATCGATAGCATTTTTATTTCAAGTGCTCTCTAATTATACCTTTTATTTCCTTATTTTTCATTCCGAACTAAGTTTCTTATGGGGGAAGAATTCACTTTTAGTATTATTTTAACTTACGTATATGGGTATTGGGTCAGGCTGAGTTGGGTCATTCCTATTTTAAGAGAAAAGTATAAAATTAATCGACCGGCCGAAACTAATTACATTTGCTAGCCAATATATATATATATATATATATATATATATATATATATATAATGTGTATATTATATGTATATAATATACATATATATAAAAATATATTTATCGGCTATTATTTTTGGGAACAACTAAAAATATACTCATATTTCTCCTATTTTAATTGGATAATTATTTATTAGATTGAAAATAAAAAATAAAAAAACGTAAAATAAGAAAATACTACCGAAAAATTTATTTTTCGACCACTATGATTTTTGTATGAGTTAGTGAAAGTTTTATGATTTTTGTGTGAGAAAACAAAGTTATATGACTTTGGTGAAAAAATATCATAGTCATAATTGGTTTGGTTTGATTTTAACTAAAAAAAATTAAACCGAAACCAAACCAACCCGATATTACATGTATACAAATTTTAAAATATTTTATACATAAAAATATTTATCGTAATATAATTTATAAATAATTTTAAAAAAAATTCATATTTTCTCTTTTAACGTATTATTTCAAGTTTGGACTTCAAATTTTTGAATGGTCCAATACGTTTTATAGCCCATAAGTATTAGTAACTTAAATAAAGCCCAAATAAAATAAAATCAATACTAATACTAACAGAAAAATAAATTCCATTCAATACTAAGGGTCTATTTGGAAAGTCACCCGGTAATGGGAATTGATGTAATTACTAGGGTAGAAATTACGAGGACATGTTTGTTTGTCATAAAGTAATTACAAGCATACGGTTTGGTTGCACGAGTGTAATTACACAGTTAGACTAAATTTTAAATAAAGTAATTATCAAAACTTAAAAGTTAATATAGTAAGTATATGACTATAAATACTTTTTTTATAAGTATAAATAATATTAGATTTAGTATTTAAGATGCATATTTTTTCTTTGATATACACTAATTAGTAATCATATATTTATTGTCACGACCCAAATCGAAGGGCCGCGACGGGCACCTGACTTTTGTCACGACCTAAACCGATGAGCCATGACGAGTGCCCGAGCCTACCTGTCGAACACCCCTAAGCATACGTCTAAGATAAAACATGAAATAACTGTAGAAAATGCATAACGTCTGGTAGTAAACTACTGAATTGTGTGAATAACATACGCGAGAAAATGTGCCCAAAAGACATATGTACATATATACGGAATACGATAGGGCGAGCCGACAAGGCCACATACTATTCGACTATACATGACTGTCTACAGACCTCTAATAGAGTGTACAACTGTATAAAGGACGGGACTGGGGCCCGTCATATCCATATATGTATACAAACATATCGTACCAAAATCCGAAACCAGCTCTGGAGCAAACCACTCTCGCTAAGTAAGGATCCTAAGAAGGGGAACCTTCAACCTGTCTACCTGCACCTACGGGCATGAAACGCAGGCCCCAGGAAATAGGGGCGTCAGTATGAATAATGTACCGAGTATGTAAGGCATGAAAATCAATACATAGAAAACATAAAAGAAATATGGAGTAAAGGAATTCGCTTGTAAGCCTAAATAACTTTGTGAATCCTGAAATATTTATAATGTCATGCATGTGCGTATAAATGTCATATCATGCATGGGTATATGCGTACATAACATCATCAAGCCTCCGAGGGCATCCCATCATATCATCTCGGCCTCAGTGGGAGAAACCATCAACGTATACCAACTAATCAGGTGGTGGTACGTATATAACGTTATAACCTTTTTCCATATCCCATATACATATAATATATGTGTATATAACTCCATCAGGTCATGGGTCAATGTACATGTATAAATGAATGCAACACATAATGAAGTAAGTCAATAAGATCTCTCGGATAAACTTTATCAACTTACGTATTTTTCTAAGACCCATAAATAAATAATATAATAATATAACATATGGGGAATCAAGAACATAGGCACTCGTAGTACTTCTATCAATAGAGCCATTTATGAAAGTTGTGCGTTTACTTGTTTTGTTTGTATTATATGGATCATGCCAAAAAGAAAGAAGGGATAGCCTTAGCATACCTGAGCAGATTCTTGTGATAATTCTTCTAACACACGTCAATCGCGACACATGATCATTTGTACACTCAAAACATAGGCTCGTATGTCACGTGTATAAGTTATTATATCATGTTGGGTCGCCCTATGTCTAGTATTCCCATATGTTTTATTCCAGTTATCTCATGATGGCCCTTCTGGCCCATTTACCTATGATGGTGTGATAAAAAAAATATGTTACGTTGGTACTCGATTGAGTAAAGCACCGAGTGCCCGTCGCGGCCCTTCAATTTGGGTCATGACATTTATAATTAATAATGAAAAAATAATTGATATATAGTTTTCAAATTAATAATATTTAGTTTAATTAACTATAAAAACTAAAACATACCTTTTGTAAGAATATCATGGAATGCATGTTTGATAAAATAAATTAATATTTATAAATATAATGTCATAAAATTATGTAAATATTTGACAAAACTAATCTATCAAATCATCAATTCAGTGTCCTTCTAGCATAAGTTGTGGATTTTCCTTCTGAATTTTCCTATTTTTGCAGCTGAGAAGTACTTGTCAAGAAATGTTTTCTTCATATCTTCCTATGTCCTGATCGATCCAGTTGGTAAGCTTCGAAGCATGTGCTTCGCGTCATGCTTTAGTGAAAAGAGGAATGCCCTTAAGTAGACTGCATCTTTGGACACTCCATTGTACTGAAAGGTGTTCATGATTTTTTCAAAGTCCATCAAGTTAGTGTTCAGATCTTTATTCGCCTTTCCTCAAAAGACATAGTTGTTCTGGATGGTTTGAAGCAAGCCTTTCTTCAACTCAAAATTATTTGTTGCTATGGGTGGAGGTCTGATACCTGACTGTCCCTGATTGTAGACTGGTCTGACATAATCACCTAATGATCTCCCAGGCTTGGGGGCCATAGTTTCAAAGTGGTATTTAACCAGGGGTCGATTTAGATTAAATCTTTGACCCCCGTCCTCTTCGACAGTCTCATCAGCAGCTCTAAGGGTTGCTTCAATTGCTAACCATGCAGCTTATTCTCTATGTTGTGGTGCATCTCTTGCAGTAAGTCCACTACATCATCACCGTTCTTTGCCATATGTTCTTGGATTGAAGGTTGCCCTAAAAGTTTTTTGGTGAACCCTCTTTCTTTTCTCAGTTGTCACATGTGTTTCTCCAACTCCGATTCGTAGGGTATTACTTCCTTTGAAGAAGATCGAGTCATACACCAAGGAAGTTAGGCCTGTATCCTGCACACAAGTGAGAAACCGTGAATACAACCAAGTAAAATTAGTTCCTGAATTAGTACCAAAAATTATTTTGAACACTATTGATTGTCAATCCCCGGCAACGGCACCAAAATTTGACGAGCGCAAAACACAACACAAAAATCTTCAACTAGGGGTCGATTTAGATTGAATCTTCGACCCTCATCCTCTTCGACAATCTCATCAACAGCTCTAAGGGCTACTTCAGTTGCTAACCGCACAGCTTGTTCTCTATGTTGTGCTGCCTCTCTTGCAGCTAAGTCCACTCCATCATCACCGTTCTTTGCCATGTATTCTTGGGTTGAAGGTTGCCCCAAGAGTTTTTCGGTGGATCCTATTTCTTTTCTCAGTTATCGCATGTGTTTCTCCAACTCCGATTCATAAGGTATTACTTCCTTTGAAGAAGATCGAGTCATACAGCAAGGAAGTTAGACCTGTATCCTGCACACAAGTGAGAAAACGTGAATACAACAAAGTAAAATTAGTTCCTGAATTAGTACCAAAAATTATTTTGAACACTATTGATTGCCTATCCCCGGCAACGACGCCAAAATTTGACGAGCGCAAAACACAACACAAAATTATTGCTAGCTAGTCAAATATAATATAGTTAAATTATCATCTCCACAGAGATTGAATTTAAACAGTATTCGAATAATCTTTCCTTAATTACTATCGAGGAAAATTAATACTTTATTGAATGATTATCAACTACGATTAACTACTAAAATTAAGCAATTACCAATTAATCACGAAAGACAACAATTGAGCAATAAAGAGATATCAGTGAGAGAAATAAGGGTAATTGACTAGACAAGTGCAAGACAACTGACTCGGGATCCAATTCATGAATTAGTTTACTCTATAATACTATTGATTCTCACGAATTCAATATATAATCAGATTATACTTGAAGTTAATGTTCCTCTTTCGATTAAACATTAATTTCAGTAATTAATCCAATTGAACCACGGTGAACAATTGTAATGAATAAAATAATGGTTATAATTTAAAAGGTAACTTCTCACGAATATTTTCCTATTTTCTAGTTCGATAAATTATTCAAATGGCTCTTTCGATTACCTAGTTGAATCACGAATTTAAACTAGCGCATAAGATGTAAAAAAATTCACTATAAAACTCTTCTTTCGATTAAGCAAAATAATAAATAACTTCACAATATAATTTAAAACTCCATCAATTAATTCAAACAATTGTCAAGAATCGAATCCCTATCAATTTATCTGTACATCATATCCATCAACACCCTAAGGGAAATTACTCCATAGCAATAAAAAAAATCATCTCAATTAGGGTTTAAAACATAGAAAACATCAATGCTAATGATTCGATACAAACTCCCGTATTGCACCGATTGTTGGTTGAAATCTTGATGAATTCTTGTGTCTCCTTGCCTTAGTTGCTTCTCAGATCTTTCGCAGGTCAAAAGTCCCTTCAAAATCGTATTTTTGATGTATTTATACCGTGTATAAGCAGGTCCGGACGGAACTACCCTTTCCATACCGAAACAAGAAATAACTCTAATAATTTTGTATAGGTGCGGCGCGCCTCGCGTCACACCATGCGGCACGTTTGAGGATTTTCAGAGGCCTTGCCAATCGTCTATCAGGCAGATTTGCACTGCCGCATCGCGCCCCATGCGACGCGGTAGTGTAATTTTCTTAGAGTAAATTTTTTGTGCACTTTTGATATCTCAACTTGGTCCTCGACCTCCGAACGCGATCCCGATTTAATTCTTTGGGATTTTACTCATACTTCAAAGCTCCAAATTGTTCGATTTAGCTCCAAATTATCGTTTTAACTCGGAATCACTTCCTGCAAGGCATAAAACACATAATAAGTACAATTCACTATCAGTTAAGCTCAAACACACGTAAAGTGTAGTAGTTAGAGTACAAATATGGCTAAAATACAGGTTTCTAATCTACCATCAAACCCCAAAAAAATCAAAAAACCCGAGATTGAAAAATCTGACTTTTGTTAGTTTGGTTTATAGATTTAAAAATCCGACACTATTATTTTGATTTGGTAATTAAAAACTCCGAACTAACCTGACCTATTTGTCACCATCCTAAATCCGCCTAGTCATGATGGCACCTAACCCTAATGTTAGGTTAGCTAAACATACAACAAGGTAAGCAAAAATGATAGATTATTCATAACAAGAAATAAATAACTGAATTCTATATAACTTTTCAAGGACCGGTAGTACAAGTCACGAACGACTATGAATGAGATTACAAATTCGGTTTGAGAAAAGATACATCATCTGTTTGAAATTTACATAAACAAAAATATAAATTCTAAACTACCGCAAACAAACTTTGTTTGGAATGTTGATATGCCTCCAATGCCAGGCTCCGACTTTCACGGCTACGTAACTTCGAGATCTGCACGCAAGGTGCAAAAGTGTAGTATGAGTACAATCGACCCCATGTACCCAGTAAGTATCTTTACTAACCTCGGTGAAGTAGTGACGAGGTTTTTTAGTAAAAGATACTCATTGATATAACATGTGCAGTTGAATGCAATAGAAACAATACTAGAACATAACAACAAAAAGTACAAGAACAAATATGTGAAGTAGTAAATGATTACTAGAAGAAATTATGGTCAGTTTCATCAATGTCACAACCAAATCCTTTTCTTAAAGCGATAAACCTCAAACAAAAATAGTAAATTCGCGAACTTTTATAGTATGAGGAATGTACTCAAGATATCAAATCAAATGGCATGGCAACACCCTTCGTGTATTTATCCCATCCTCACCAGATACGTGAATGTATATCAAATCAAATAGAACGGCAACACCCTCCGTGCATTTATCCCATCCTCACCAGATACGTGAATGTATGTCAAATCAAATGGCACAACAACACCCTTCGTGCATTCATTTTATCCTTACCAAGCATAAGTATAACAATACAACCAAGTGAAAGAAATGCCAATAACAATTACGACAAAGTGAAAAGTGCACAGGTAGCAGTAACGAACAAGGAAGTGCATATGGATAACAGTAACATACTAGGTGGGAAGCATAGAAGTAATGATAGCAATTAAGATAGGAGAACATAAATTTCACTAACTAATATGGTAGAAGGCTTATACGAAAATGTAACAAATGAGAAATAGCATAGAAGTAAATATAACAACCAAGAAGGAAAGCATGATCTTTGTAAGCTAGACGAATAGGAGGCATGGATAAATAACAAAGGCTTATACGAAAGTGCAATAAATAAAAAATGGCATAGATGTAGATATAACAAACAAGAAGAAAACATGATTTTTATAAACTATACAATTAGAAGGCATGGATAATATCACAACAATTGAGGTAGAGGACAAAGATAGAACAACAACGACACGTCATATAGAAAATATAGGTGCAACAATACTAACAACTTAAGAGAAAGGCATAAATGTATACGCAAGGAAAAGATATCACAATATAATGCATGTCTCTCGTCCTCGCCTGCATGGAAACACCCTTCGTGCCATGAACACATGATAATATAAAAATAATAGCACGGCATCACCATTCATATTTTTTTTTTCTCGCCCTCACATGATAATGTATATAAAATGGCACGGTATCACCCTTCGTGCTTTACTCTCTTCATCTCATGATAATGTATATGAAATGGCACGGCATCATCGTTCGTGATTTACACTCTTCCTCACCAAGCATATGTATATCAATAACGAGCAAGGTAGGAAGCATGAATAACATCAATGAGAGTGATTAAGCAAATACTCCAAATGAACATCAATCACAGGTTTCAAGCCAATAACAATTCAATAAACCTCAAGAACCTTATAGTTCAAGTATCTTAACGAATCTCAGAAGTGATCTTCAACTCAAGTATGGAATCCAAGTATCTCAAGAATAACGGTCGTAGCGATGTATTTATGATTAGGTATAGTGATGACCGAATTCAGCACATCAATAGTTTCACAAAAGTTTGTCAAATTTTAATCAAGTTTTAGTAAGGTAAATCATGATTTCTAGCATTAAACTTCATATTCATATTAATTTAGAAACATGAAGCAAGAATACCACATATTCTAACGAGGCATAAATAATCGTTAATCTACCCCCAAACATGATTAACCCTAGCACATGAATACACGCTCGTCATCTCATATATGCATCATCCCCGCATGTAGAACAATATCAATTAATAGAAAAAATTCCCCCATCAAAGTTAGGCAAGACACTTACCTTATTTCGGGATAATTTCCACAATCCAATACCGTCTTCCATAGAAACAATCCTTAAAAGGATCAAAACCTATTAAATTATCATCTAACGAAGTCAAATAATGCTAAAGAAAACATCCCCAATCAATAAAGGTTCAATCTTGGCCAAAATCTCAATAGTCAATAAAAGTCAACCCTGAGCTTGCTTGGTCCAAACCCGAGACTCAGGCCAAAATCTGATTACTCAATCATCCCTGAGCCCCGGTATGCAATTTATTTTGAAATTCAACCTCAATTTGAGGTCTAAATCTCTATTTTTCAAAATTTCTAAATTCTACCCAAAACCCCCAATTTCTATTTTAAAATTCATAGATTTGATGTTAAAAACTCATGAAAAGTAGTTGAAATTGATTCAAAACTAGTTAAAGATATTTACCAATAAATTTGAGAAGAAAATCCTCTTCAAAAATTGCCTTTATGGAGTTTAGGGTTGAAAAATGATGTAAAATGAGCTAAGTCCCGACTTTTTCCTCTTTTATCCAGCTGCATGTATCGCACTTATTCGCAATTGAGAAGTCCGCATTTGCGATACACTGATCGCAAAAGCGACAGTGCATCAGGCCTCCAAAAAGTCGCATTTGCGACAAAATATTCGCATTTGCGATAGCCCTCTCATGCGCTTTTGCAAATAAAGCTTCGCATTTTCAAAGTTGGCCAACCTTCCTAGTTGTTGCAAATGCGAGAGATACATCGCATTTGCGGAGCTCCCACAGTCCGTATTTGCGAATAAAACTTCGCATTTACGAAGTGCTCATTCCCCAGCTCCCTTCGCAGATGCGAGTAGCCACTCGCAAAAGCGAGGCCCGCAATTTATTTGCGTGCAGTATTCTCATATTTGCGAGATCTGCAAGTTGACACTAGCAACAACTATGCATCAACTGTCCCAAACTCTTCTGAAATACTTTCAAAACTCACTCAAGCCCCTCGGGTTCCAAACCAAATATACACACAAGCGTAATAACATCCTACAAACTTGCTCGCTCACTTAAATCACCAAAATAACATCAAACAACAAGAATTTATCATCAAAACTCAAGATTTTCAAGTTAAAACTTACTTTCATAATTTTGCACACAACAAACCGAAATGCGCTCGGGTCACCCCGGACCCCAACCAAAAGTGCGTACAAGTTCAAAAACATCATCTACCGGAATCGTCTAAACACTGATCTAAAGTCGTTTACTAAAAAGTTTGATCGTGGTCAACTCTAGCCTCTTTTAAACTAAAAAATTATATTTTCTTCAAAATTGTATGTAAAGACTTTCCGGAAAATGACACGGACCAAGCACGCAAATCAATAAACATCAAATAAAGTTATAGGAGGTTTCGGAACACTGAAATTAAAGCTAGTATTCAAAACGACTGGTCAGGTCGTTATATACGTATACCCCTAGTATAAACCATATGTTATATAATAGTATAGTTTATGGTATGACGAATACTTTACTCTCCTAAAGAAAGAAGAAGACCAATACATATAATAAATCACCTTGCAATTAAGCTGACATTTTGTTGGAAAAATTGATTATGGAGAATAAGAATTAGCTTGAGGTGTGTCAAGGACACTGTCATTAAGGATATTTCGTCCACACAGTGATAAATAAAATTAGGCATATCCCCCAGGATTCAACAAGTTTTTCTAGTTATTAAACTGGGAACAGAACTAGTAGACAACTCAAGAAAGAAACCCATCATATAAGAGGAAAAGATGATTCAAAAAGTTGTGTCAGAAAATTGTGTCTTTAGCTCTCCAAAGACCATATTTATACAGGTATTGCTCCATCGTCTAGTTTGACTCTATTAATTATAAAATAACTTACTAAATAATAAGTAGATATAATTAATATTTCAAAATGAAAAGATTTTTCAAAGCAGACATTACTTTTTGAGATATCACTAATTTTCCAACACATTTTACGTGCTTTTCCATTTGCTTAAGACGGAAAATTTCTTCTTTGTGGCTGCAGGCAGTGGCTGAGTCACCTTTATCCCAAGGGTGTTTATTAACACTCCTTGATTAAACAATTTACTGTGTAGTTAAGTAATTTTTTAATATATATATATATATATATATATATATATATATATTATATTTAAAATTATTTGATTTATATTTATTTTTTTATATTTTGACTTCACTTAATAAAAATGCGTGTTTAGCTAACAACGGTAGAGGTGAAAAGTATGGTGGGTGCGAGGGTGGGGCACATAAAGAGAGAAAAAGGGGAAACAAACATAGTATAAAACAAAGAGTTCACAGTCAAAGCACAAAGATCCTTTGTGGGGAGAACCTTTCCTCCTTTTTCTACTTCCCCCACTAAGCCACTTGAAAACTTCATGCAACATTTTTCTTATAAAGATACAAAACAAAAGAGTCTAAAGAAAGCAAAACAGTAAGCAAGAAACATAGTATAAGACAAAATTTTATTGTTACAAATCTCCTTTCTTTCTTTCCACCCCCTAACTTTTTTTTCATCTCTTATCCTTAGATTTATATATATATTTTGTATGAATGAATTAAATGTGGTTCTAGTGGAGAAGAAGATGATATATCCATCCAAATAACGCCTATATGATTGAGATATATATACTTGACCTTAACCAAGCAGCCAAAATTATTCTGTTCTTTTAACATGGTCTTAACAAGGACCACTTATTAGTACACGTGTGTGGTCCTATTGCCTAAGTCCTAACCCCAAACCGAAAGCAGTAGCAAACGAACAGAGAAAATAGATCAATTTTTATTATTTTACTGGTCCAAAGAACTTATTTATTGCAGAGAATTGATCTAATTTAGAGCTATTAATATTTATATCTGTTCGATCATATTTCTTTAACTCGGTGTTGTTGCTCTAGATTATTTTTGGTCTTTGTTTATACCAACAATTAATTCACACTTAACTGTTTTACTTTTAAAACTGTACATAATACGTGTGGTGTTCCACAACCTTTTGGAAAACAAAATCACGTGTTTAAAAGCATAAATGTTTGAACCCAACAAACCTTTAAGGAGTACGAGAATCAAATTGACTAATTTTCGGTATCAATTCAAACATAAATTCTTTATATTTTTTAAAGTAAAATTTGCATATTCAGAAATTACGTAAAAATAAAAAGAAAATATTCATTCTTTTTGAGAAGAGGGAGTTTGTTAAATCAAAGATTTTATTTGATATAAAATCTTTGTCCTGGAAGATCTGCTTTGAGAATAATTATTTCGTTTGCATATACACAAAATATTGACGAATTTTCAATGTTTTTCGTGTTCCCTGATGCTGAGATAGATTGTAGGTAAATTATATTGGAGACAGATATGAAAATATGCAAGTTCATGTCTATTAATTAGACATTTCCGAATAATCTAAACCGAACATTTTGAAGTAATATAAACCTACCAAGTTCCTTCCATCAATTAACAAGTTCATTTTCTTACGTCTTTCTGTTTGTTATGCAATTTTCATCTGAATTGTAAAGCAAGAGTCGTAAGGAAAGACTTCTAAAGTCACACATTGAAAGCACTATTGGTTGTCTTTTTGTTATAAACAGATTTTCCATTTAGTAGGGACATTCACAACTTTCTTAGACTCTTATTACTTAGATAAAATATTCACTGCGGGTAAAATTTTATTTGCATCGAATATATACACTAAAAAAATTGTATCTTGTAAACGTATGCACTGTCATTTAACCATAGTTAAGTGATTTGTATTTTACTTTAAATATTTACTGCTAAAATTAAATTGTTTGGTTTATTATAAACACCAAGTATAAATAAGTATTTACTTCATCCAGTCCATAATAATCGACTTTTTACTCTTTGACACTTCCCTTAAGAAAATACGAATTCCTAGAGAAAAACCAGATGTATTTACTAAATTACCCTTAATTAATTATAACTTTGACACATTGGGATATGTAAATAAGGACAAACTTTGGAAAAATAAAATTAATTTCTTCTTGATTATGTAAAGGGACACTTATTTTGGACCAAAATAAAAAGTCAAAGTGTCATTTATTATGGACCGGAGGGAGTACCTATCTTTCATTTATATGACAAAGCGGGTCTTAACATTATATTTAGAGAAAACTACCCTCTATAACCCATCAAAATTTTAATTGTCCATGTTTTTGCCCATTGACACAAAATGGCCCTCCGACCCAAACATATTACATCTAATAGCCTGAAATGTCTATTTTGTATTTTTTTGTATAGTTATAGTCTATTTTGTATATTTGTTGTATAGTGACAGTCTATTTTGTATATTGTTTTGTATAGTGACAATCTATTTAGTATGTATTTTGTATAGTGACAGTCTATTTTGTATATATTTTGTATAGTGATAGTTTATTGTATATAAATTGTATAGTGACAGTCTATTTATTATATTTTTGTATAATGACAGTTATTTTGTATAGTGACAGTCTATTTAGTATCTTTTTTGTATAATGACAGCCTATTTTTGTATATATTTTGTATAGTGACAGTCTATTTTGTATATATATATATATATATATATATATATATATATATATATATATATATATATATATATATATTGTAATATACCAATATTCAAAAGAAATACTCTCCAGTTCATGTTTGATATGCACGAGTTGCAACTGAGGATAGGGAGAGTAATTGATACTTGGGAGCCAACCCTCTGAAACATATTACAAAGAGGAAATGGCAATGATCAGAAAAGAAACAATGAGCTTTTATGGAAGTAAAAAATGCTCCCCAAAACTCCTAAACGCTGGTATTTATAGATAGAATGGGATTTCAAATTCCAAACGATCAAAGAGCCATTTTAAAATGCAACAGAGAAATTGGATGTTTGTATAGGTATATCTCTAGAAAAAGATTAGAGAGGGCGCTTCACATGATCCGTTTCAGAAAATATCCGAATTATTTGGCTTATTGTGTTGACCAAATCTCGTTGTAGACGAGAGAGAAGAAAAAGTCATGGAGTTTGAAGGGGAAATCGAGAGAGACAAAAAACTTACTCAAAATTGGAGGAGACCCATGGTAAAAAACAAGCTGAACTTTAGCATAGAAGAGGAGGGTTGATAAGGGGGTGGTAGGAAGAGAAGGAGATTAAAAATCTGATTTTTGTCTCTATGGTGAGATATTTGGGATTGCATATTTGGTCTTTGATTGTTTGGGCTTGGAATTGGGCCGGTAGCTTGGTCATAATTGATATTAAATGGACTAGCTACTTAATTGGTTAACCGTTATAATTGATTTTAGGCTATAAAATACATATTGTAATTTGTGGCTAGCGGCTGATTTTAGTTTCTAGAGGATGGTTATAAATGAAGTTTGCTCTTATATTTACCTAACCTATAACCATTGCAATGAATCATTTCACGCTTGTGGCTTCTGACTTGTTTTTCTCCCAAACAATTATTCCCTTATGTACATAATAAGTGATCATTTTATCTTTGTCACACTCATTAATTAAGAAAATATTAATTCCTAGAGAAAAAAGATGTATTTCACTAAATTAACCTTAATTAATTGTTACATTAATACATTGAAATATGTAAATAAGGGCAAATTTTGAAAAAATAAAATTAATTCCTTCTTGATTATGTAAATGGACATTTATTTTAGACCAAAATAAAAACCGGAGGGAGTACGTTTAACATTGAAAAATTATAGTAGTAATTGAATATTAAGTGTTGGGATGAATATATTTTCGGCATGCTTGAACGGTCAATTACTATTGAGAGAATTCGAAAAAGTCAAGTTTGTAAGTTGTAACTTATCGGAAAGAGGAGTTTGGTATATCCAATTATATTCAAGTTCAAAATTGGTGGTTAAGAAAATTAATTATTAGACTACGTCGAGTAAAGTTAAGTACATCTTGAATTGAAAAAAACGAAAAGAGTTGGTAAACTTCTTACTAGAAACAATAATTTCTTTGTCAATTGTGTTGTTAAATACTCTATTTGTACATACATAAAGTATTAAATGAAGTGGGTTAACTTTGCTAGTGACAGAAGAGAATATCTGCTACCTAGTCTAACAGAGGGAATATGATAAAGCACCTTTTTCCAAGTCATTTGCGTGCAGAAAGAGAAAATTAAGACAAGGAAATTGCCATATCTAAGGTCTAACTATGTGATAAAATTAAATAAAAAATTCATCTTGAAAATGTGTAACGACCCGCCCGATCGTTTTGACCATTTGCATTTCGTTCAGCTATTTGAAAGTCTTGAGCAGCATCGTATGATGTATTATGACTTGTGTGAGTCGTCGGTTTTAATTTTTCAGGTTATTCAGAGTCGGTTCGGAAGAATGAATTTCATGATTTAATCTTTAAGTTGGAAGAGTTGACAAAGTTTGATATTTTAGCATTTGACCTCGAATAGGAGTTTTGATGGTTTCGTTAGGTCTAGATGGTGATTTAGGACTCAGGCGTATGCCCGGATTTGCATTTGGATGTTTCTAGAAGGTTTCGCCACAAATTGGCAAAAACATTGGAAATTTAAAGGTTTGAAAAATTCATAAGTTTGACCGAGAGTTGACTTTGTGGATATCGGATTCTGATTGTGGTTCCGGAAATTTGAATAGTTTCGTTATGTCATTTGTGACTTGTGTGTAAAATTTGAGTTCATTCCGAGTTGATTCGATATGTTTCGGCGCGAGTTTTAGAAGTTGAAAGCTCAAAGTTTATTAATTTTTTATTCGAGGTGCGATTCGTCATTTCGATATTGTTATGCGTGATTTGAGGCCTCGAGTAGGTTCGTATTTATGTTATTGGACTTGTTGGCATATTTGGACGGGATCCCAAGTGGCCCGAGTGAGTTTCGGACGAGGTTCGGGTCATTTTCGTTTCATGTTGCATTGCTGAAGGTATGCTGGTTCTGGTACTTCCGCATATGCGGAAGCGAGTTCGCAGTAGCGGACAATTGGTCGCAGAAGCGAGGTGAAAGCTGGGTGAGGAAGACCGCAAAGGCGGATTTTAATAACGCATATGCGTGCGCATAAATGCGAGATTTTGAGCCGCAGAAGCGGCGTGTGGCGCATAAGCGTACGTGGTTGTCGCACCTGCGTGTGCGCAGAAGCGAAGAACTTCCGCAGGTGCGATGGGCTGGTCTTGAGTGATTTCTCACATGTGCGAGGCATTTACCGCAGAAGCAGAGGTCGCAGGTGCGACTATTGGTTCGCATTTGCGAACAGTGCTGGGCAGAAACTATACTATCGAGGGTTTGGTCATTTTATTCATATTTTGAGATGTGGGACTCGGATTGCGGCGACTTTTGAAGTAATTTTCATCACAATGATTGAGGTAAGTGTTCTACACTTGGTTTTGATTTTATTTCATATGAATCTATCTTCATTTTTGGCAATTGGTTGATGAATTTTAAAGAGAAATTGGGGGTTTTTGACTAAAGTTTCATAAAGTGAATTTTTGGATTTTGAACACCGATTCGAAGTCGGATTTGAGTGAAATTAGTATGGTTGGACTCGTAATTGAATGGGTTGTCGGATTTTGTGAGTTTTGTCTGGTTTCGAGGTGCAGGCCCGGGTTGGACTTTTGGGATGATTTTTGGGCTTTGATTAAAGATTCGACCTTTATCGATTGAGTTTGTTTCCTTTGGCAGTATTTGATGTATTTGAGTTACTTTTGGCTAGTTTCGAGCCGTTCATAGGTCGGTATGCGCGAGATGGCATGTTTGGAGCATCGTTTAGCTTGCTTGGTATTGGTATTAGCTTGTTCGAGGTAAGTAACACTTCTAAACTTAGTGCTGAGGGTATGAAACCCCGAATTGCGTGTTATGTGATGATGTTTAGGTGACGGGCGTTTGGGCGTGCACCGTGTGAATTGTGATTTAGTCGATTCTATTGAACTGTGTAGCTATCTTCTCTGGATATTTTCACTGTACTCTATGTTCTAGAATACCTGAGCTGTAATTCATGCTAGAAACCATACTTAGGCATATGTTAGTATTATTGGGACCCATTGAGGTCATTTCTGTTGTTGAATTATATGTTTAAATTGAAGTTTCGTACTCAATCATATTTGTTCATTGCATATCATATCTCAATCTTTGTTGCTATTTATTGATACATCATATCATCATTTTTGGGCTAGTTTCATGACATTGTGAGCCCGAGAGACTGAAGAGTTTGATGACTGAGTAAGGCCGAGGGACTGTTTATGAGTGATATTATGGGATCGGGTTGTACACTGTACTATATTTTTATTGATTTATGCCTGGATCTGACTTATTATAGCGCTTGGGCTGAAGGAGCCCCTCCGGAGTCTGTACACACCCCAGTGAGCGCAGTTGATTTATATTGAGGGATGTATCTTGCCCGAATCATTTATATTTGGGGATGGATCTTGTGAGTTGATACATATATATTTGAGATGGATCTTCCCTGAGCTGGGTTGGCCATATACAGTACTGAGTGACCGAGTATGTCGAGTGATTGAACATGATGAGTGAAAGTGTGAGGCAGTGAGATTGAGTACTCTGAGAGAGTGAGTACATGAGTTCATCACTGAGATACATTGCATTTGACATGCGTACTTGAGATATATGCATAGAGATGCATTTCTTTCTTCTACTCCGGTTTTGGAGACATTCATGATTTCACCTGCAAATTGACATGTAGGAATAGAGATGTACTTTCCTCATGCTATCTAAAAAATAAAACATATTAATTATTGTTGAAAAGTTTTGTGAAAAATCACAATTTTACAAACCTGCTCATATTTTGGTAATTTCGGTAAAAGAATTTAGGTTTTACCTGATATACTTAAAAAGCATGCCTATTTTTCCGAAACTGCGAACGAGTTAAGCATCTTATATTTGAGTATGTTTTCTTGTACCATTATTATTATTATGCTGTTATGAACTATTGTTGGCTATTGGTGTTGGACTCCGACCTTTGTTCAAGCTTGCCACTACTTTCAACCTAAGATTATGTTTGTTACTTATTGAGTACATATGGTCGGTTGTACTCATACTACACTTCTGCACCTTGTCCGCAGATGTTGGATGCTGATGTTACTGTGTTCGACGTGAGTTGGATTTGAAGATGCACCTACGTTTCGGTTATAGCTGTCTCTTGTTCATGGTAGCTCTAGACTTATGAAAGATATGTTCATGTATATTTCAAACTGATGATGTACTTTATTTCATACCAGCTTTGTAAATTCTAAATCTTAGACGCTCATGATTTGTACTATCAATCCTTGGAGAATGTATAAAATGCAGATATTTTCTTTTACTTAATTGTCTTATTAAATTTCATTGGAATTGGATAGTTGTTAATTGGCTTACCTAACGGGTTGGGTTAGGTATCATTACTACTAGTTTGATTTTGGATCGTGATAAAATGGTAAAGACATTTAGCAATTTTTTGGTTTAATCATTCGATATTTAATATTTACTGACTTGCCTAATTCAAAATATCTGAAGAAGCTCTATTTATTATGAAGCTAAAGTATTTTGTGCGACTAAGTTTTTTATTATCATGGTTCAAACTCAAAATTTCTAGTAAAAAGTGAAGAAATTTCAATCGTTTAATACACTCGGGGTGGTATGTGCACGACATTTAAGAATGTTTATATATGAGCATGACTTCACACGTACGTACGTAGCTGTATGGGGAAATCATTTGAGTATAATGAAAATAAAGTCCAAAACCAGATACCCATAATTTAGTATGTACATTATACTTTTATATGTTTCACCTACGGATTCTTGCGAAAAAGCTAGGAAACCTTGGATTTTGTTCTGTCAGTGTTCTTTTCCAAAAACTAGAACCTTTAGCTGCTTACATGAGAAAGACCCCAACCCCATTGGCATAAATTTCTATCTCAATTTCATAGCCACCACATGCCCAACCTTCAATTATATCCACCGATAAGGATTGTGATAAAATAATAAATAATTCTCATCTTTAACTAAAAATTTCAAATTCTTATCTTCGATAATCGTCTCGGTTAGAAAGTGTTTTATTCTTCGATATAAATTTTTTTCAGATTTACCTTAGCACCATTTATACGAGTATCGAATACCAAGATAAGAAACAAAAAAAAAATTCAAATGTGTCCATTCACGATAATTGCCACATAACACGCTTATCATAAAACATTTTAGTTACAAACAAGTAACCTCCCCGTCTTCTCACCAAAGGAAAGACCCATTTTTCTCATATCCCTTATCTTTTTTTGTTCTTATTTTTGTTGTCCCTTCAAACAAAGAGTTGAAGTAGAGAAGTTTGAGAAACACCACATCTTAATTAGATCTTCCTAGCAATCTTGTTACCCTATAACATTAACATATATCCATATGGACAGCCAATTACACCAAAACATGAACCACAAAGAAGAGAAACAGAGAAATCAAGAAAGTGATCCTCACAATGGCAGTAGCAGTACTGCAACCTCACCACCACCTTCATCTTCATCATCTCCTTCACATGAATTCTCATTCACTATTTCCTTTCAACAAACATCTAATTCCACAATATCACCTGCAGATAATAAAACAAAACAAATCCAAACACCTTCTTCATTTGCCATAGATTTATCTCCAGCTGATGATATTTTCTTCCATGGCCACTTACTTCCCCTTCACCTTCTTTCCCATCTCCCCATTTCCCCTCGCACTTCTACCAATTCAATGGATAGTTTTACTCTTCCAATAAAAGACCATTTTTTTGAAGATCAAAAAGTCCAAACTTCCAAGAATCAAAGAGTATTAGATCATGAGGACACTTGTGATACTACTTATACATCTAAGGGAAAACCAAAGGGCAAGTCTTTTTCCTTGTTTGGGCTACCAAAAGGGAGAAAAGGGCATGAAGTTAAAGAAGAAAAGGAAAACAAAGAGAGATCATCACAAAGGAGGAAGCTAAAATTTGATATGATGAGTCAAGTTGTGAAGAGGTACATAAGAATGGTTAGGCCTCTTTTATCTTTTAGCAGCAGAAAGAATGTGCGATTTCATACGCAAGCTTATTCTTTTTCTGGGAATTTATCAAATTTAAGAGGAAAGAATAAAGAGATTAATGGAAGGAAAGGGCAATTATATTCAGCACCAGCTTCAATGAGAACATCTCCTACAAATAGTGGTCTTCTTGTAACAACACCTGGAGCATATAATTCTCCTAATTCTTCTTCTTCTTCTACTTCTTCAAGTGATAGTACTATGGAAGAGTTGCAGGCTGCTATACAAGCTGCAATTGCTCATTGTAAGAAATCTATTTCAATGGAAGACAAAATCAAATCCCATAATGACTAGGTTTAGAGAAGCTTTAATTTTGTTTATGTTTTTATCCTTTTATAGTACAGCTAGCTAGTACTATTTTTTTTTCATTACATAAAATTGATATTCTTATGTATCATAATGTATGTTAGTATTTTACAGCATGATATTGGATATGTTTGATGATTCATGTTAAATTTTTTAACATGGAAGCCATATACTACTCTATTTCAATTTATTTAAACCTTTTAGGAATACGAATCAAATTGACTAATTTTCAGTATGAATTTAAACATAGATTCTTTAAATTTTTTGAAATAATATTTATTATTTACAAACTTTATAAAAAATACTATAAGTTACAATAATTAACAATTTAAAATTATTAACAAAAAAAGTGATTAAAGAAAATTCTGTTTGACTCTCTAAATAATAATACATTAATTTCTTTCTTTTTGAGGAATTACTTTTGCATACTATATTTGTTAAGTAAGTGTCCAAATTGATTTTGATTATCTTGAAATCTTGCTAAGGTCAAGGCTATGCAAAGAATAAATTTGGTCTAGGGTCTAGCTATTGTCTTGAAACTTGAGTATTCATCCTCTGATCTTTGGTTATTTAATTGTTTAATTAATTTTCAATATCAAGTTCTACTATATCTACTATCAAGATTAATGATGTAAAATATCAGATTGCATTTACCAATAGAATAAAGGTACGTGTAAATTAATTAACAATTTCAATAAACGGCAAGCAATCCAGGCTTCTTCAGCAATTAGTCACTTGAATCATATGAATTTAAAGATGTTGAATAGGTCTTGGGAAATGATTCAAGAAATAACTACACAAGTACAAATTACCTAATGTTGAGGGCAATCCTCTTCTTCAGTCATATTGTTCACACACACATCACAAGCCACTATCATTTAATTTCGTTTTATTTTAGATGTGTCAAAGTTGATGGGAAAGTAATTTGAACTTCTTATTAATGATAGGATAGTAATTTGAACTTATCATTTGAGCTTCTTAATTAATGATCAAAATAGCTAATCGACCATCGGTGGTCAGTCTCAAATTAAACCTTATAATTGCTTCTTCCTTTGGTGGCCCTTTCTTCTTCCAGTATGAGATGACATTCCAAGGGGGGACATACCCATGAAACTTGGTCAAAAAATTTTACACCATCCCTCATGTTATAGGAGTACAACAAAAAATTTCATGGATGGGGTAGCAAAGATAAACCACAAAAAAAAAAATATACAAAATTCCAAAAACCTAAGCAAAAAGATACCTTTTTCAATGGGTAGAACCCCGAACCCCTAATAACTATTTTCCCCACGTTTGTTTCCGCTATTGGGACTTGCCGGAGTGATTGGTTATGGAATTCAGAGAGTTTTGGGACACATAATCCCTAGTTGTGAGTTTAAACCTTAGAGTTTGGACCATAGTCGGAACTGTGTGAAGACGGATCCAGAATGGAATTCCGTTAACTCCGTTAGCTCCGTTGAATAATTTTGGGGTAAGGAGCGAGTCCGGAATGTGTTTTGAAGGTCTGTAGTAGATTTAGGCTTGAATTGGCGAAAGTTAGTTTTTCGACGATTTCGGCCGATAGTGAAAATTTTGATATCGAGCTCGGAATGGAATTCCGAAAGTGGTTGTAGGTTCGTAGTATTATTTGTAATCTGTATGTAAATTTTGAGGTCATCCGGACTAGATTTGATATGGTTCGGCGTCGTTTGTAAAATTTGAAAAATTCTAAATTCTTAGGCTTGAATCCGTGCTTAATTCATGATTTTTGGTATTGTTCGATGTGGTTTGAAGGCTCGACTAAGTTCGTATGGTGTTTTAGGTTTGGTTAGTATATTTGATTGAGGTCCCAGGGGCCTCGGGTGTGTTTCGAATGCTTAACGGAATGAAATTGGACTTAGAAAAAATCGGGTGCCTTTGTTGGTTATGGTGTTTTGCACTTGCGGGAGGGAGGCCGCAAGTGCGGAGGAAGTGCGCAGATGCAGAACTGGTGGGGCTGGTGATGGAGCACAGGTGCGCAAGTTTGACCGCACCTGCGAGCCCGCAGGTGCAGAGCCTCGCTGTTTTAATGAAATGCGCAGATGCGCCGTTTGGACCGCAGGTGCGGTATCCGCTTGTTCGAGAAATGCCCGCAGATGCGGCCTCAGCCCAAATAAGTGACTTCACACCTGCGATGATTTTCCGCAGGTGCGGGACTGCAGATGCGGCTCCATGAGCGCATATGCGGATATCGTTGGGCAGAAAAGGGAATTTCGAGGGTTTGAAATTTCATAACACAAAATTCGATTTAGAGCTCGGTGGGAGACGATTTCTCGAGGGATTTTGAAGGAGAACTATTGGGTGACTAATTCTAACTCTATTTTGATTATAATACATTAATCTATTATTATTTTTCTCGTCTAATTAAGGAATTTGAGGGTAGAAGTTTGGAAATGGGGGAAAAGGTTCCCCAATTAAAAATCTGAGATTTGAATGGAAATTTGACGCCGGATTTAGATGATTTTTGTTCGAGTGAACTCGTGAGTGAATGAGTGTTCATAATTTATAATTTTTACCCGATTCCGAGACATGGGCCCGGGGAGACCTTTTGGGCGTTTTTCCTAATTTCACGCTTTAACTTCGAATTAATTAGCTAAATTAGTTACTTGTAGTTATATTTACATTATGCAATTAATTTGAATAGATTCAGGCCATTTGGAGTCGGATACTCGTAGCAAGAGCGTGATATCGAGTTGATTTGAGAGGTTCGAGTCAAGTGTCCTGCCTAACCTTATGTTGGGGACTTTCCCCTTATGATGTTTGATATTAATTGATGTGTGGGCGCCGTGTACGTGAGGTGACGAATACGTACACGGGCTATTATTGCAAAAATCCCGTTTTTCCTTTCTAATTCATAAATTATTTTTCCTTATTAAATTACACTAATACGTTTGATTGTTTAGCTTAGATTAGAGAAGCATGCTTACGTGTTTTAACTGCCTATTTGACATTCTGTGCGCCATGCTTAGTTAAGTCCCTACTTTTCTTATATGTGTTCAGTATAAACTGTATTACTCGATGCCATACCTGTCATTTCATCTTGCGTTGCATATTTAAATAGGGACTAGGACGTATTCCCGGAGATCCCCATGTATTGCATATTTATTTTGGGACTAGGACGCATTCCGGGAGATCCCCATGTATTGCATATTTATTTTGGGACTACGGACGTATTCCGGGAGATCCCCCAGCACTGCATATTTACTTTGGGACTACGGACGTATTTCGGGAGATCTCCCTATACTACATATTCATTCGGGACTACGGGACAGTATCCCGGGAGATTCTCCATTGTGTTTACCTTGTTCTGAGCCGAGGGCTCCCTTAACTGTTAAATTTTTGACAATTATTTTAACTGTGTTACCGTAAATTTTACTTATATCTTTCACTGTTTGATTTATTATATTTACTCTGGTAGGACCTTGACCTGACCTCGTCACTACTCGACCGAGGTTAGGCTTGGCACTTACTGGGTACCATTGTGGTGTACTCATGCCCTTTCTTGTACATATTTTCGTGTGCAGATCCAGTGCGAGCTGTCAGCCTCGGGGTTAGTGCGTTCTGCTGATTCTAGGAGATTTCAAGGTACTTCTGCTTGCGTCCGCAGATCTTGGGAGTCCCCTTCTACTCCCTCGCCTAGAGACTTTCTTTATTATCTTCAGGCTTTTGTATAGAGCTACATAGATTATAGCAGCTTGTGACTTAGTGATATTCCGAGTCTTGAAAAATTATTTTGTATATGCCGAGTGGTACTACTTTTGGCTATTCACAATGTGTTGTTTATCTTTAAAATATTGTGTTTTCTTTATATTTTTCGTAATATTAGGCTTACCTAGTCGTAAAGACTAGGTGCCATCACGACACCTTACAGAAGGTTAATTTGGATCGTGACAAGTTGGTATCAGAGCACTAGGTTCATAGGAGTCGGGAGTCACAAGTCGATTTATTAGAGTCTCGCGGATCGGTGCGGAGACGTCCGTAATTATCTTCGGGAGACTATGTAACTGTTAAGAACAATCATATTCCTTTGATTTCCTTGTCGTGCGAGTTATTGACATCAAAATTCTAAAACTCTATTCTATTTTTCTCACAGATGGTGAGGACCCGTACCGGGAGGACAGACGATCAGGCCCCCGAGCCCCCTACCAGAGCCGCCAGAGGCCGGGGTCGGGGTAGAGGACGACCACGCGATGCAGCCCGAGCACCTGCGAGAGCTGCGTTAGAGGAGCCTCCAGCAGCTCCAGCTGGAGAGCCAACACCGGAGATCCCTATTGCTACTCCAGCTCTCCAGGAGACTTTAGCTTAGTTTATGAGCATGTTCAGCATTCTGGCTCAGGCTGGACTATTTCCGATAGCTCCCGCTACATCTCAGGCCGGGGGAGGGGCACAGACTCCCGCAGCCCGCACTCCTGAGTAGAGGGTCCAGGTTGATCATGCCCAGAGTATATTCCTATGCCCCTAGTGGCTCCGGTTCAGCATGAGACCAGGGTAGCTGCTTCTGAGGCAGAGCAACTCAGACTTGAGAGGTACAAGAAGTACCACCCACCTACTTTCAGCGGACTAGCTTCAGATGATGTTCTGGGTTTTCTTGAGGAGTGTCATCGTATTCTTCGCACTATGGGCATTGTGGAGACGAGTGGGGTTTCTTTCACCGCTTTCCAGCTGAGGGGGCGGCATATCAGTGGTGGCGTCCCTATGAGCTGAGTAGTCCGGACAAGGAAGCCTCACTCACTTGGACTCAATTTTTAGAGATGTTCTTGTATGAGCATGTTCCTCAGAGCCTCAGAGATGCTTGGCACGCAAAGTTTGAGCAGCTGCGTCAGGGTGCTATGACTGTATCAGAATATGCAGTCCGTTTCAGTGAGTTAGCTCGCCATGCACCGACTCTGGTTGCTACAGTTAGAGAGAAGGTTTGTCGCTTCATTAAGGGACTCCACCCATTATTCAGCCCAGTATGGACAGGGAGTTGGAGATGGACATCACTTATCAGCAGGCAGTGAGCATTGCCAGGAGAGTGGAGAGCATGTTCGCCCGGGACAGAGATGAGAGAGAGGCCAAGAGGTCTCGAGAGACTGGTCATTATTCAGGAGCTCGTGCACCAACAATACGCTATGGTAGGGGTTTTGTGAGTCGCCTTGTTCATTCAGCTATTCCAGCATCCAGCGGTGTTCCAGCTCCTCCTAGACCTCAAGAGCCCTATTATGCACCGCCAGTATCTAGTATGCCTCCTACTCGAGGTGCTATCACCGGCCAGTCCGAGTTAGTCTCAGCCGCCGCGTCCTCCAAGGGGTTGTTTTGAGTGTGGTGACACTCGTCACATGGTTAGAGATTACCCCAGACCAAGGAGGGGTGCACCTTCACAGACTTATCAGCCTCCACATGCTCCACCGGGTCCTCCGACCATTCTTCCAGCCCCAGCTGCCACCCCACCTCCTCAGCCAGCTCGAGGTGGAGGTCAGGGAGGTAGAGGTCGCCCTAGAGGGGGAGGCCAGGCCAGGTACTATGCCCTTCCAGCCCGTTCAGAGGTCGTCACTTCAGATTCAGTCATCACAAGTATCGTCCCTGTCTGTCATAGGGATGCATCAGTATTATTTGATCGAGGCTCTACGTATTCATACGTGTCTTCTTATTTTGCTCCACATTTGGGGATATCTCGGGATTCTTTGAGTTCCCCTGTTTATGTATCTACTCCTGTGGGAGATTCTCTCATTGTGGACCGCGTATATCGGTCGTGTTTGATTTCCCTTAGTGGTTTTGAGATCGGAGCCAATTTGTTATTACCCAGGATGGTAGATTTTGATGTTATCTTGGGCATGGACTGGTTGTCGCCCCATTATGCTATTCTTGATTGTCACGCTAAGACCATGACACTGGCTATGCCAGGCTTGGAGTTGCAGAAGTTACTTGAAAAGGGTTTCATCAGGCCTAGTGTATCACCTTGGGGTGCTCCGATCTTATTTGTGAAGAAGAAGGATGGTTCTATGCGTATGTGTATTGATTATCGGCAGTTGAACAAGGTTACAGTGAAGAACAAGTATCCTTTACCTCGCATCGGTGATTTATTTGATCAGTTACAGGGTGCCAGGGTATTTTCCAAGATTGACTGCATTCTGGCTATCATCAGTTGAAGATTCGAGAGCCGAATATCCCGAAGACTACTTTCAGGACCAGATATGGTCACTATGAGTTTCTTGTCATGTCATTTAGGCTGAACAATGCCCCGACAGCCTTTATGAATTTGATGCACAGTGTGTTCCGACCTTATCTTGATTCTTTCATCATTGTGTTTATTGACGACATCCTAGTATATACCCGGTCTCGGGAAGATCATGAGCAGCACCCGAGGACCGTGTTTCAGACTTTGAGGGAGAAGAGGTTGTATGCAAAATTTTCTAAATGTGAATTCTTGCTTGATTTAGTGGCATTCTTAGGCCACATAATGTCTTGTGATGGGATCAAGGTAGATCCGAAGAATGTAAAGGCAGTGCAGAGTTGGCCTAGACCGTCATCAGCTACGGAGATCCGTAATTTTTTTGGTTTGGCGGGGTATTACTGTCGCTTTATGGAGGTATTTTCATCCATTACAGCACCTATGACCAGGCTGACCCAGAAGGGTGCTCCGTTCAGGTGGACCGAGGAGTGTGAGGAGAGCTTTTAGAAGCTCAATACAACTTTGACTACAACCCTAATATTAGTATTGCCTACAAGTTCGGGGTCCTACACTGTCTATTATGATGCCTCGAGGATTGGCCTTGGAGCGATATTTATGTAGAACAGTAGGGTGATTGCCTACGCGTCTAGACAATTGAAGGTGCATGAGAAGAACTATCCGGTCCATGATCTAGAGTTAGCAGCTATTGTTTATGCCCTGAAGATCTGGTGTCATTATTTGTACGGTGTTCATTGTGAGATCTACATTGATCACCAGAGTTTGCGGCACTTGTTCAGGCAGAAAGACCTTAATTTGCGTCAGCGGAGGTGGTTGGAGCTACTTAAAGACTATGATATCACTATATTGTACCACCCGGGGAAGGCCAATGTAGTGGCCGACGCCTTGAGTCGTCAGGCAGAGAGTTTGGGGAGTTTGGCATATCTTCCGGCAGTTGAGAGACCCTTAGCCTTGGATGTTCAGGACTTAGCCGGCCAGTTCGTGAGGTTGGATATTTTGGAGCCTAGCTGGGTATTAGCTTGTGTGGTTACTCGGTCTTCTATTTATGACCATATCAGGGAGTGCCAATATGATGATCCTCATCTTCTAGTTCTTCAGGACAAGGTTCAGTGAGGTGATGCCATAGATGTGACTATTGGTGATGACGGTGCGATGAGGATGCAGGGCTGGATCTGTGTGCCCAATGTAGATGGGCTTCGGGATTTGATTCTCGAGGAGGCCCACAACTCGCGGTACTCCATTCATCCCGGTGCCGCGAAGATGTACCAGGATTTGAGACAACACTACTGGTGGAGGAGGATGAAGAAGGATATAGTTGGGTTTGTGGCCAAGTATCTCAACTGTCAGCAGGTCATATATGAGCACGAGAGGCCGAGTGGATTAATTCAGAGGTTAGAGATCCCAGAGTGGAAGCTAGAGCGGATCACCATGGACTTTGTAGTTGGACTTCCACTAACTTTGAGAAAGTTCGATGCCATTTGGGTGATCGTGGATCGGTTGACCAAGTTAGCTCATTTTATTCCAGTGTTGACCACTTATTCTTCCAAGAGGTTGACTGAGATTTATATCAGAGAGATTGTCCGCCTTCATGGTGTTCCAGTATCCATCATTCCAGACAGAGGTACACAATTCACATCACGGTTTTGGAGAGCCGTACATCAGGAGTTGGGTACTAGGGTGGAGCTGAGCATAACCTTTCACCCTCAGACAGACGGGCAGTCTGAGCGCACGATTCAGATTCTTGAGGATATGCTCCGTGCTTGTGTGATGGAGTTCGGAGGGTAATGGGACCAATACTTTCCACTTGTAGAGTTTGCCTACAACAACAGTTACCCGTCCAGCATTCAGACGACACCGTATAAGGCTTTGTATGGTAGACGGTGCCGGTCCCCAGCGGGATGGTTTGAGCCGGGCAAGGCCCGATTATTGGGTACAGATTTGGTCCAGGATGCCCTGGATAAGGTAAAGGTGATTCAGTAGAGACTTCGCACAGCCCAGCCCAGGAAGAAGAGTTATGCGGACCGGAAGGTTTGTGATTTGGCATTTATGGTTAGTGAGCGAGTCTTGCTTTGGATATCGCCTATGAAGGGCGTCATGAGATTCGGGAAGAAGGGAAAGCTGAGCCTGAGGTTCATTGGTCCTTTTGAGATATTGCGGAGAGTTGGGGAGGTTGCTTATGAGCTTGCCTTGCCTCCCAGCCTAGCAGGAGTTCACCCGGTATTCCACGTGTCTATGCTCCAGAAGTATCACGGTGATCCGACTCATGTATTGGATTTCATCTCAGTCCAGCTGGACAAGGATCTATATTATGTTGAGAAACCACTAGCCATTTTGGACAGATAGGTCAGAAAGCTCAGGTCAAAGAATATTGCTTCAATAAAGGTCCAGTGGAGGGGTCAGCCGGTCGAGGAGGCGACTTGGGAGACCGAGCAGGATATGCGCAAACAGTACCCTCATCTATTCACAGTTTCAGGTATGTCTTTATACTCGTTCGAGGACGAACGATTGTTTTTAGATGGGGAGGATGTAACAACCAGGCCGATCATTTTGAGAATTAGAGCCACGATCCCCTAATAACTATTTTTTCCACGTTTTTTTCTGCTATTGGGACTTGCCAGAGTGATTGGTTATGGAATTCTGAGATTTTTGGGACACTTGGTCTCTAGTTGTGAGTTTAAGCCTTAGAGTTTGGACCGTAGTCGGAACTGTGTGAAGATGGGTCCGGAATAGAATTCCGTAGACTCCGTTAGCTCCGTTGAGTTATTTTGGGGTTAGGATCGCGTCCGAAATGTGTTTTGGAGGTGTGTAGTAGATTTAGGCTTGTATTGGCAAAAGTTAGTTTTTTGGCGATTTCGGTCGATAGTGAAAATTTTGATATCGAACTCGGAATGGAATTCTGAAAGTGGCTGTAGGTTCATAGTGTTATTTGTGACCTGTGTGTAAAATTTCAGGTCATTCGGACTAGATTTGATGTGGTTCGGCGTCATTTGTAGAATTTGGAAAATTCTAAATTCTTAGGCTTGAATCTGTACTTAATTCATGATTTTGGTGTTGTTCTATGTGGTTTGAAGGATCGACTAAGTTTGTATGGTATTTTAGGATTGGTTGGTATGTTTGGTTGAGGTACCGGGGGCCTCGAGTGTGTTTCAGATGCTTAACGGAATGAAATTGGACTTAGAAAAAATCTGGTGCCTTTGCTTGTTCTGGTGGTTCGCACCTGCGGGAGGGAGGCCGCAGGTCCGAGAGTTGCAGGTGCGGAGGGAGTGCACAGATGCGAAACTGGTGGGGCTGGTGATGGAGTGCAGGTGAGCAATTTTGACCGCACCTGCGAGCCCGTATATGCGAAGCGTGGGCGCAAGTGCGGAGCCTGGCTGCTTTAATGAAATGCGCAAATACACCGTTTGGACCGCATGTGCGGTATCCGCTGGTGCGAGAAATGCCTGCAGATGTGGTCGCAGCCCGGATAAGTGACCTTCACACCTACGATGATTTTACGCGGGTGCGGGACCGCAGATGTGGCCCCATGAGCACAGATGCGGATATCGCTGGCAGAAAAGAGAATTTCGAGGGTTTGAAATTTCATAACACAAAATTCGATTTAGTGCTCGGTGGGAGACGATTTCTCGAGGGATTTTGAAGGAGAACTGTTGGGTAACTAATTCTAACTCTATTTTATTCATAATACATTAATCTATTATTGTTTTCCTCGTCTAATTAAGGAATTTGAGGGTAGAAGTTTGGAAATGGGGGGAAAGGTTCCTCGATTGAAAATCTGAGATTTGAATGGTAATTTGACGTCAGATTTAGATGATTTTTGTTCGAGTGAACTCGTGAGTGAATGGGTGTTCATAATTTGTAATTTTTACCCGATTCTGAGACGTGGGCCCGGAGAGACGTTTTGGGCGTTTTCCCTAATTTCACGCTTTAGCTTCGAATTAATTAGCTAAATTAGTTACTTGTAGTTATATTTACATTATGCAATTAATTTGAATAGATTCAGGCCATTTGGAGTCGGATACTCGTGGCAAGAGCGTGATATCGAGTTGATTTGAGAGGTTCGAGTCAAGTGTCCTGTCTAACCTTGTGTTGGGGACTTTCCTCTTAGGATGTTTGATATTAATTGATGTGTGGGCGCCCTGTACGTGAGGTGACGAATACGTACACGGGCTATTATTGCAAAAATCCCGTTTTTTCTTTCTAATTCATAAATTGTTTTTTCTTATTAAATTACACTAATACGTTTAATTGTTTAGCTTAGATTAGAGAAGCATGCTTACGTGTTTTAACTCCCTATTTGACATTCTGTGCGTCATGCTTAGTTAAGTCCCTACTTTCCTTATCTGTGTTCAGTATAAACTGTATAACTCGATGGCATACCTGCCATCTCATCTTGCGTTGCATATTTAAATTGGGACTACGGACGCATTCTGGGAGATCCCCCTGTATTGCATATTTATTTTAGGACTACGGACGTATTCCGGGAGATTCTCCAGCACTGCATATTTACTTTGGGACTATGGACGTATTTCGGAAGATCCCTCAACACTGCATATTTACTTTGGGAGTACGGACGTATTCCGAGAGATTTTCCTGTAATGCATAATTATTCGGGACTACGAGACGGTATCCCGGGAGATTTCCCATTTTGTTTACCTTGTTCTGAGCCGAGGGCTCCCTTAACTATTAAAATTTCGAGAATTTCTTTAACTGTGTTACCGTAAATTTACTTATATCTTTCACTGTTTGATTTATTATATTTATTCCGGTAGGACCTTGACCTGACCTCGTCACTACTCGACCGAGGTTAGGCTTGGTACTTACTGGGTACCATTGTGGTGTACTCATGTCCTTTCCTGCACATGTTTTTGGTGCAGATCCAGATGCGAGCTATCAACCTCGGGGTTAGAGCTATCAACCGCAGATCTTCTGAGTCCCCTTCTACTTCCTCGTCTAGAGATTTTCTTTATTATCTTCAGACTTTTGTATAGAGCTACATAGATTATAACAGCTTGTGACTTAGTGATATTCCGGGTCTTGGAAAATTATTTTGTATATGCCGAGTGGTACTACTTTTGGCTATTCACAATATGCTGTTTATCTTTAAAATATTATATTTTCTTTACATTTTTCGTAATATTAGGCTTACCTAGTCGTAAAGACTAGGTGCCATCACGACACCTTACGAATGGTTAATTTGGGTCGTGATAGTTATAGGAATATACCATATTACTTAGGAGTATAATTTATTATATAGATTACGGATGAATACTTATTAGATATCACGATTACCTTTTAAACGATTTGTTTATATAAATATTTTCTACATTACGGTTATAGTACGTTGACTCATAATATTAATTGAGAATTAACCTAAATAACCGTCCACCTAACCGCTTGAACTAAAAATAGACGACGAATATTTATTTTACGAAAATATCAAAAATAAGTCTAAACCTACCAACCTTTAGGCATTAATCACATACTTACCAAAACTAGCCAAGAGCATACAAGAATTAAAAACTCAGATAAATAAGGATTCTTTCTCTCCAAGAATCACATGCAAAGATCTCCTTTCATATTTTTAAGCGTGATTAACAATATTAGATACAAGACGGAAAGAAAATTTCATGGATGAGGTAGCAAAGATGAAACACAGAGGAAAAAAAATACAAGATTCTAAAAACGTAAGCAAAAAGAGACCTTTTTCAATGGGTATATTTTGAAAATATATATATGAGTCAATATACGAAATTTTAAGGAAGATTAGAGGTGATTTGGACAAGTTTTGAATCAAAATTCGTAGTTAAAATCGAGTTTAAAATTTTCTCCACGACATATGAATCTAACATGTATCTCACATACAGTTATACATGGATATACAGGAGATACACAAGTAATATATATTTGATACACAAATGATACACAAAAGATACACGAAGATACACGGTGAGATATCCATATCTTCTTCTTCTTCTTCTTCTTCTATGTTCATCTTGTGTATTTCGAATTTCACTCAAATTTCAATTCAACACCTAAAATCTACACCAAATCGTCCAAACATTTAGATTCACACTTCTTAAGATAACCCAATCTATTCCACTAACATTCACTCGAAATAAATTCTAATTTTGAAAACCCAAATTTTTGATTTCAAGCTTAAACAAGCTTCAATGATTGTCCATTACATTTTCAATTTAATCCTTCGAGCCAATCCAACAAGCTAACATTTAATAGTGATTTCTAAATCGAATTAAGGTGCTAGATTCTCTTAAACTCACTTTACCTCACAGTATGCTTAAAAACTAACATTAATTGAAAATTATTTGGATTAAAATTATATTTGAGCCGTCTTTGGTAAATATTTTATTTTTTTACCCCTATAATAATGGTAGAGTCAGGGGTGGTGCGCTAGTTTTGGTTGAAATTATTTATGGACTGGCAGTTTGAGTAGTTTTTGTTATAACCAAAACTTTAAAGATGAAGACTTTCATCTTTTACCCAATACCTGTCATGTCAAATCATCAAAAACAAATAATAGATATGGAAGCATACCTGAATCCATGAGTGCTACAGAGATTACTGGATCTTTTGATCTACAGTCTTCCAAACCAAGAAGCAAGCCGTTCTACTCTTTCCAGCGATGTAATGTTAGAAAGAAAACCCTACGTCTGATTTGGGGACCATAACCGATTTAATAGGTGCACAAATTTATGTATTTCTAATTTAGTCAATCATTAAATTAGAAATAATATCCTGGTATCTATATTTAAGACCCCATACTTTATAAGGTATCTTTTTGTCCCATTTAACTTCAAACCTTAGTATCACTTTAATTTAGGCCAAGCTTATTGTGATAGTAACCGACACACAATTATTCTTAATACATTATATGTGCGGTCCATAACTTCTAACAATCTCCCACTTGGACTATACATATATATGTATATATTACTTTATAATTGTATGTCACTTTATGAGTTCAAAATATTTGCTATCACAATATGAAATATCTCAAAACAATGTCGTCCATCAATCATGTCAATATTGGACCAAAGCAGCTTTTGTTATATTTATCGCAACTAAGCCTTCCTTGATCATGAATACTAACATAACCAAATGACATAGATCAAGTATGGATGTGTAGTGAATATAATTAATATTGTATAATCTATGTATGTATACTGATTTTAAAAAGTAAATAGTGAATGTATTCATCTATTCGAAGGGACCACAGAGAGTGAGAAGCTATATACGTTGGTGTAGTAATGGAACACCATAAACAGCGCATGTGTAACATGTTGCTTTCTATGTGCTCATGCATTAACTCATACCACAATTTTCTCCAGTCAAATAGTCCTTTTGGATTGACAACTCTTCTAATGGTGACAGGACTATTCAACTATCCTAGAGCTTTTGGTTTTTTCCCTTTTAGAATCTTTGCATCATTTGACGAGGTGTAGAATGGACATTTTATACCTTCGATAAGGAAACAAAGATAAACTGTATGTGTTGGGATAAAACATATACTACTGTTACAGTTTAAGTTGACATATAAGTGACTTGTGCCATTGTTACAAGTTTGGGCTGGGGTCTGCAAGTTCGTTTTAGTCAATTCACAAGGAGTAACTACTTGCGTTTAACTCGAGTAAAAAACAGTCAATACAACTGAACTTTGTACTAAGCATTTGCCTCTGCTCGGTACCATACCGTGCGGAGGCGGTTGAGTTTATAGATTCAAAATTTAAAAAATACAATTTATTAGGTTCTGTTATATTATTACATATTACGCGAATTTTTAATACAAATATAGAATTCGGGTCAAACCTACTATTATGCCGAACCAATAAGCAAAAGTGCATAACTGCAGTTCCGTCCTGATATTGTTGCACGTAATCTTTTGAAGTGATCTTCTTGAAGTGAAATGATGTACATAAATCATCATCAATCATGTAACCTTGGTTCGTTGATTTTATTGATATAATAACAAGACGTAAACGTTTACGGTAACATGTGAAGCCATATCTTTAGTGGAAAAGGTAGCAAACAGGAAGAGAGTTTCTTTGTTATCAAGACAATGGTCAGAGATTTGAGAAGTAGGATACTAATCCGACCAATTAAGCAGAATGGGTCTCATGATTCGATGTCTGCGGAATTTGTACTACGTAATTACAATAAACAACAACAACAACAACAACAATAATAATAATAATAATAATAATAATAATAATATATATGGTAAGCTTGATGCTTGGTCCAGTTTCACATTCCAACAACTTGGACACTACTGTTTAATTTAGAACCATGTAATATTCTGATCTAGGAAAAAGTTATTAGCATTCTTATGGTTTGCTAAAGGATGGTATGGCATGGTGAGGACAAGTGATCTACTAAACTAATTAAATGATTTGAAGTCATTGGTAATTTCAACAGTCCTCATATGAATTTAAATGGAAAAACAAGATTAGTGAGGATTCATGTAATAACTGACCTCAACTTATTTGGCTCATATTAATTTAAATGGAAAAACAACGGTTCGCTTCTTAGTTGAGTTTCCACGCAGATCTTACCCTTACCCTGAGGTAGAGAGACTGTTTCCGATAGACCCTCGACTCCCTCCCTCCAAGAACTCCCCACCTTGCTCTTGAGGTGACTTGAACTCACAACCTCTTGGTTGAAAGTGGAGGGTGCTCACCACTAGAGCAACCCACTCTTAGAATCATACTTGTGTTGACAATATACTTGTGTTGATTCAAGAACTTTGAATCATTCTCTTGAAGCTCATCCTCTTCATCATAACTGATATGCTTGTCCCGAAATAACTTGGACCAATAGGAAAATCTCAATTCATTGGGCTTTTCGATACAAATTAGGTATTTTTTGAAGAAGTGTGTTCTCCAACCTATGTATGTTGACCCAATTTGAGATATTTTAAGCCCATTACACATTGTAAGGGAGCCTATATTTAATTTTAGAACTTCATAAATCTGTGTAAAATGTTCAGGTTTAGATATTCATTACTTGAGCATTTTATATAAACATTTTTTCATGATGAAGATATTTTGTTACTGAAAAGTGTTATTACTAAATACAGTAGCTGTTCCATTTTTATTTTTTCCTTTTGCTGATGGTTTAATGACTGAATGATGTCATGATGCTAATAAGAATTCATCTATATATTTGGGAAAATGTCCAAATTTACCCCTTTACTTTCGAATATTGTTTACATCTAACCTTCATTATATTACTCGGCCAAATTTAGCCTTACCGTTATATTAACCGGTCAAATTTGTCCCTACCATCAGCAAACTTTTAAAAATTACCTCCCAATCAGTCAGGTGACCCAGAATTTCCCAAATTATTTTAGTTAAGTCACTTATTCTTTTTCTTGATCCACTATTTTTAAAATAGTGCGCATTTACCTGCTTTCTTAATTGAAAAAAAAGAATAAGATAAAGAGATACTAAAATAATATAGCGGTTAGTAAACAAAATATAGTAAATTGAAGAATCTAAATTAGGTAGCTTATCTAAATCCCAAATGTATTTACAACATCCCAACTTTAATGAATTCGTTATACCAAAGTTATGGAGACTTTGCAAGTATTAGTGATAGAAGTTGAAGTTCCTTGGAAACTTTGTATTCTCGAATTCAAATTTGCTTTAATCAAATGCCTACGCATTATGCACTCTTAAGCTAGTCGACCGAGCTCTATACTAATCGGATAATTACAAACTATATTCGAAAATACATATACATACATGATGGGCAACCGCATACAATATACAACAAATACACCCATTGAATTTTGCGGTGTGAATATAGTTGAAAAATTATAAATTTTTTAAACCAATTCTAAACTCATTATCACAAGAAGAGATGTGGGTGCAATGGTAAGTAAAAATAACCATGAATAATTTATATTGTGTAGTGTCTTTAGCATTTACATCAATAGTAATTTCTGAAAATAGTGGATTAAGAAGAAGAAGAACAAATGGTTTAAATAAAGGAATTTGGGAGATTCCGAGTTATCTAACGGACTGAGATGGTAGGGGTAATTTTAGCCGGATAGTATAATACTATGAAAAAATTTGGGCAAATATTATAATAGAGGTTAAATTTGGCCCCTTTCCCTTATATTTTGGAATACCAAATAAATAGGTTGTCAGATATTAAAAAAACAAAAACGAGCAAATTCAAGCTGTTCTAGAGACAACAGTACTGATGAATTAGGAGTAATATTATCACTCTTAATACCAAAGAAAACATAAAGGAGCACTTTTATTCTCACTATTACCAACTCCCCATGCAATTGTAAGAGCAAATGAAAAAAATAAACTACAATAAATATGGAGTTAATTAAGGTAAGCAGATGGATTGAGTTGTCCATTGGCATTAGCAACTCAATTCAGAATTACTTAAGTGTAGGATTGTACTTCCCTCTACCCAATATTAACAATCGACCCAGCCCAACAAATATTAATATGATACAATTCTAACACCTAAATTCCTCTGTGCAAAGTCGACAAGGCTGTTGAATTCATTCTCATCAATATATCCATTGCCGTTAGCATCTGCAGTTTTTATGCCACGGCTTCCCTTTAGCCTGCTAAACCAACCACCGTTGGTTCGGACGGCGTCTCGGAGTTCTTCTTTGCTTATTTTTCCATCATTATTTGTGTCAAATCTCTTTAGCCATCTCTTGAACTCCTGCAAACTCATTTCAAGTTTTCCATCACTTGCAACATTTCTTCTATAAGTATTCTTCAATGCCATTTCTGATTGAATAATAAGTTGCGTTTTCTTGTCCTTATTGGATCTCACAGAACACCAAAGAATTGTGTGGTATGTTTTGGTTTGTTTAACATTCTCAAGAGACATTCTAATTTATAGTAGTATGCTACTTGTGATTTCTTGGAAAGTACGCACTATAATAAAATAAGCGGACATAATTAAAACCGAAAGCTATGTAATTCGAATAAGAATCAACAATTATGGGTCCAAAACGTGTAAAGGCGAGAAGAAAGCCATTAAGGGGTCATCTTTTTCATTAAAAAACCGACGGTTCTCGGATCTAAGAAATTGCCTCTTTAAAGATTAAAAAATGTGTCGGTAAGCCAGCTCAAAGATACTTTTAACATGCTTTGTTTTAGATCGAGCTCGCTTTTTTTTTAAAAGACCTCACACTATTGAGAGCATCACTACACCATATTTGTATTTTTTTTTCCATCTTTTCAACTACTAATGCACAAGACTTAGTTCGCACACCTAGTACAATTGTACACATACTTTCATTATCTATATAACGACCTGACCTGTCGTTTTGAGAATTAGCGTCTCGTTGGGTGGCTTAAGGTCTCAAGTAGCTTCGCGTTATGTATTATGACGTGCGTGTGTGGTCGAGTTCGATTTTCGAATGATTCGGGATTGATTTAGAAGGATGATTCTTGTTTTAGAAGCTTAAGTGGTAACGATTTTGTGAATTTTGTGGTTTCGAGGTGAATGTTGTGAACTTTTTGGTTTTCATTAAAGATAGAAGTTTTATTATCCGGAATTATTTCCTATGATTTTTAAGTATGTTATTAAGTAATTTTGGCTAGATTTGAACAGTTCGGAGGTTGTTCCACACGAGAAGGTCATTTTAGAGTATCAGTTTAGCTTCTTTGAGGTAAGTATTTTGCCTAATTTTGGGGAGGGGGGACTACCCCTTAGAATTTGAGTCGTTTGTGCTATTTGTGCCATGTGAAAGCCGTGTACGCAAGGTGAGAAGTACGTACTCGACTTATATGTGGGAATTCGGTTTAGACTCTTAGGCCTCTTATATGTATTTATTTGGAATTTGTTAGCACATGTTGTATCTTCTTTTCGTCGTGTATGCTATCACATTCTTTATTTGAAGTTATTACCGCTTTTACCATTATGTGATTTCTTTTATTATTGAGTTATTTTTAGTTGAAATTGTTGTACAAGATATCCTTCTTGTTGCCGAGTTATTCTCATGCATTTTGACATAGTTGCTAGTTCGTGCCATCTCTTTCATTGTTAGCCTAATTCATATACTAGAATCTGAAGTTTGTCATTTCATGAAAATACTTTCATTATCGAGGTTATCCTTAAATAATTAATTGAAATTGAGGTTATCGAATGTCATTAATCTATTTGAATTGAAGTTGTGTTTAAAAGGGGTATTGTTCTTTGTGAGTTACTTTCTCGTTCATTTTATGGTTATTGAGATTTTATGCACATTGTGTTTGAGCCATGAGCTATTTGTTGTGAAAATATTGATATTGTTAGATCTTTGAAAAGGTTGTGGCCTATCACTACAAAGGAAACTAAAATTAGCTACGAACGTCGTCGCTAATATATCGCTAAAACACTCGTAGCTAGCAGAATTTCTTGATAATCCCTTGCTAATCCGTCACTAAATGAGATTAGCGACGGATTTTTCTGTTTAGCTACAGAATTTATCTGTCATTAAAACCTAATTTTTTAGTAGTGTATGGACAACTTGTGTTATGAGTTGATACGTCGTGTTGTTGCGATGTTAGCATTTGTGAATTATTGTGTGGTTTGGTTGTTGTTATACAGAGTATAAAGGGTGGTATTTCACCATTTTTGTTATGCGGAGTATAAGAGTGTCATTTCACTATTGTTGTTATACGGGGCCTAAGGATGGCATCTCACTGTTGTTGAATGTACAAAGTGATAAGGGTGACTATTGTGTTATTGTCCGCGCGGAGTGATAAGGTTGCCTATTATACGTAGTGATACAGGTGGCTATCAGAGATAAGGGTGGCTAATAATATTGTCAGGACAGAGTGATACAGGTAGCTATCAGAGAGATAATGGTGGATAATGATATTGTCAAGACGGAGTGATACAGGTGGCTATCGGAGAGATAAGGGTGGCTAGTGATATTGTCAGGGCAAAGTGATACGAGTGGCTATCAGAGAGATAAGGGTAACTAATGATATTGTCAGGGCGGAGTGACACAGGTGACTTTCGGAGAGATAAGGGTGCCAATGTCAGGGATGATGTGTGATGACTTGGGGACTTTATGTTGGTAATTTTGTGTGATGGTGTGATTTTTCTTATGTATGTCATACACCTTGCGTGACTTGTTGTGTTGCTCCGATGAGCTACTCAATGTTTGTGATATTACTTGTTGACTTGGGCTGCAGTAGCACACTCACACAAGCATACACTGTAGCATGCCACTTATACTAGCTCAGGAGTATGAGACTTGGCATTTATTGATCATTCCCATGTGTTCTTGTATTATCTATTTTCATGTTGAAATTGAGCATGTGATCATGTCGAGCGGATGGAGATATTGGCACATGAGTTGTCTGTGCGGTTGTGATTTAAAATATGGACACAAGGTGCCGTGAGCATAGGATGGTGGGTTGAGACCCGTGGCTTGTGACTATGAGATGAGGTATCACCGAGTGATTTCGTTATGTAACTTGTGTTAGAAAGACTTAATTTAATTGGTTGTCATTTGTGTTCCTTATTTGGTTTCAACGATACTTCATGGAGTTCTTATTGCTTACTGTTTATATCACTTGTTGATTGTTGTTGCCATTTACTAATTTCTGCTTTTCATTATTAGCTTTATACTTCTATATTGCACAAGTTATTCTGTCAAGTGAGTGTCTTGACTTGTATTTCGTCACTACCCCACCGAGGTTAGTCTTGATACTTACTGGGTACTGACCATGGTGTACTCATACTACACTTATGCATATTTTTGTGTATAGCAATGTATTGGAGATATCAAACTCACACAGAGTTAGCTTGTTGATCGCGAGGATTCAAGGTAGAGTTGCTTGGTTGTCGCAGTCCCTTGGAGTCCTTTCCTTATATTGTATTGTCAACTTGTCACTTGAACAGTATTGTATTTCGATCCTTGAGATCTTTTCATGTACTTAACTAGAGTTCGTGACTCTATATTACCAGTCTTGAAAGGTTGTTATAATTATTGCCGCGTAGGCTCATTTCTCTCTTATATCGGTATTCATATTAAACTATGTTTCAAATTATCATTGTTAATAACTAACTTAATTGTTATAGTAATTGGCTGTGCCATCACAACATACTACGGAGGGAGTTTGAGATCGTGACAATCTAACATAGATATGGGTATACTATCCTTTGCATGGTTGCTTTAGTTTTACAAAAAGAATGTTATACAACTATGAGTGGATAATAATAATACATCAAAAAATTAAAAAATACTAGCAAATTGTCTTTTTTTGATTGATTAATAACGAGGAAAACTAAAGTAATCATCAGTTCCTGTGGCTGCGGCTGTCTGCTGGTTAGTGGAAGGTTCCCTGTGAGTATACTCTTTTTTAGGTTAAATACATAGCTCCACCTAGTTGCTTTTGTTTCTTTTTTGAGAAGTGCATGCATGCATGTACTCCGTTGCGGTCCTAAAACGTGTAAAACAAGAAGAAAGCCATCAGAAGTCATCATTTTCTTCAAAAAATGCTGCTCTGAATCTGAACGAATAAGAAACTTTCGTGTTTTATAGAGTAAACAATAAACAGTTGTACATATATATATATAGTCCTATTATTTAATAGAGATACTAATATAGTAGTACTATCCCTATCCTTTGCATGGTTGCTTTAGTTTTACAAGAATTCTTTATACAGCTATATATGTATCTGGATAGTCTGAAGTAGCAATCTAGATCTCTTTAAGATTTATTAATAATAATGAGAGAAAAGTAAAGACCAGTTCCTGCGTGGCTGCAGCTGTCCTGGATACTGGAATGTATTATCTTTATCTTGCTTCTAATCGTAACCATTTATTCCACTACTCCATGGACAGTTTGAAGAAAAAGTTGAGTAGTATAATCGGCATCTCTATGACAACACTTTTCTTTGAAACCAACTCTTTACGTTATGTTATAATATATCTTCTTTGTAACAACACTTCAATATAATAACAAAAAAGAAGTTTGACTGTATTAGAGAAAAGACTGATCATGCGATTTAATTAATCTCTCAGCTACTTTGCTAAGGCCGAGTGAACGTATTTCGTGCCTCATTTACTTTTCTAATGTTAATTGTTATTGATCAAATGCATTAAATTATAACCTATCAACTAGTCTCTGAAATTTTATTAGAATTCAAAAATAATTGACTATGATTTCACCTGCATCAAGAACTTTGAATTAGTCTAAAAATTAATACATAAATTCTTTTATATTGACCTACTACCTATAAAATTATATATATATATATATATATATATATATATATATATATATATCATTATTAATCGATTGATTAATGTAACACCCAAACCCATAAACCTTGAGGTATTTGATCTGAAAGGGGTCAGACTAAAGCGGACAAAACATTGGCAGCTGGGGCCTTGATAGTGATGGTATCAGAGCTGACACTTCCCTTAATATGGTGGCGGAACAAACCACTATGAAAATTCAAAGTCCTTAAGAATGGTTGAGTGTCCTAGCCCACGGACAGTTGGCAATTGAACTCAAATATAATGGGGTTCAGTACGAAACTTTGTTTTAGAAAAATCCCATATCAGAATGAGGAAGGGAGAAATTAGGAATTATATAAGGGCAAGTTCAAGATTCAACTATGAATACATCTTTTGGGCTAGCATAAAACCGTAAGGCCGAAAGCCTTGAGAGAGGATGGGTCAAAGCGGACAACACCTTGTTAGTTGGGCATGAACCATTATATTTGACAACTATTACCAAAGTGAAATGAGTATTTGAATACTCATTTCCTCCGAAGTAGAATTACCATGTGAAACTTTTTTCTTTTTAGTTTGTACCAAAATAATGATATTTTTTTATATTTAGAGCCAATCAACAAACTTCTAATTTTACTCTTAATATCAAAATTTTATAATCATACAAATATCACGACTTGTTTAAACTACAAATTCTAAATATCTTTTTCCCCCTTAAAACTCCATCATCCAGTCACCTAGTTCACATAAAATGAAAGAGGAAGGTAGGAGTCAAAAGGCCATTTAATGAGAATATCAGCCATCAAACATAAGCATGACCACTAGCTAGGCACTTGGCAGTGAATACGTATACATGCACACAGAAAAAATTAACCTTTAATTTGCTCTCAGAAGGGAAGAGGAAGATAGAACATATAATAAGGCTAGGATAGATAGAGCATACAACACACCATAATTTGCATACATATAGCTATATAGGAAGGAAGAAGTAGCGAAGTAGCGTACAAATAAGAATGATTTAGTATATCTAAGTATTTCTGTACCCACATACAACATTATATTAGTACTGTATTCCATATTAGAGCTGGAAGTTCATATATTATTCTTAGATAATTCTAACACCTAAATTCCTCTGTGCAAATTCAGTAAGGTTTCTGAATTCCTTCTCATCAATAAATCCATCGCCATTAGCGTCTGCAATTTTTATACCGTGGCTGCTTTTTAGCCTGCTGAACCAACCACCGTTGGCTCGAACGGCGTCTCGGAGTTCTTCTTTGCTTATCTTCCCATCTCTGTCTGTGTCAAATCTCTTTAGCCATTTCCTGAACTCCTGCAAACTCATTTCAAGTTTTCCATCACTTGAAATGTTTCTTTTCTAAGTGTTCTTCAATGCCATTTCTGATTAGGAGACAAGTTGCTGTCTTGTCCTATTGGAATATTTGCTTTGGTAGAAACATCTTCATGTGGTACTCTAATTTATAGTAGTAGTATGCTAGCGTATCCTCATGTTTTAATTAATTTTCTTTGAAAGTTTTCCAGTAACATTAGCTTATATAAAGCTGTATGCTATGTGATTGGAATAAGAATATCAGCCGTTGTGGTACTTCCCCAAACGTGCATGACGAAAAGATTGAAAGCCGTCAGAATTGATCTAAATAGAAATTGCTGATCTATCGGCAAAAGAATTCTACATATATACTTAAAGGATGCGTATTACTATCTCTTTAACCTATTTTTTTTAGTCCGTTCCAAAAAGAATGACCCCTTTCTAAATTTATAAACAATTTTGCTTAAACTTACAATTTTACTCTTGATGAGAAATTTTTATAAACACACAAATACTCTGGGCCCCTTTTTGAATCTTTTAGGACCAAAAGTCTTCATTTTTACTTAAACTCCGTACTCAATCAAATATGTTCACATAAATTGAAACGGATGGAGTAGTATTAATATACTAATCAGCTTACTTTACAAGAATTTTCTATACAAACTATGAATCTGGCAATGATACAACTAATTAATTAACAAAAACAGGAATCTCTCTTTGTAAGATTGGTTAAAAATGACAGAAAGGTTATCAGCCGTTCCTGTGGGTGTACAGCGTTGCTACCTTTAGTAAAGGGGTTCAATTGGATCTTCTTTGCGGAAAAATTATATTTTAAAATAGGTTTAAAACGTATTTTTTTGTATTTATGTATATGAATGAATCCCCTTAACATAGATCTCCGTATTAAATTTGACGTCTTTACATTTTTTAAATCCCTTTACTTAAATTCCTGGATCTAACCATGCAGCTACGGCGCTACCTGGAGGCTATCTCACCTCCACTTGCCTTTTTTCTTTTTTGGTTATTGAGAAGTGGCATGCATGCATCAATCCTACTGCCTATTTGGTATCACCTATTTTCCACTTTCCATATTTAAATGGGTGCTTTCTGCGGACGGTCTATAAAAGAAAGAATATATATAATAAAGAAAAGGTATTAATAAAGAAAAGAAAAGGCTGATAACTTGATTCAATTCATCTCACAAACACATTAATGCTTAGGATGAATCTATGAGTTTACACGTCTTTCCCATCTCATAATCAACTTTCTACTTTTGCTAATTCAACTGCATTGATAGCTGCAAATTTTGACCAATGACATATGAAACAAATGTTTAAGCTTTATTAGATCCAGAGGAAATGATTGTCGTAATGTACACGTACGTTTTACCGTATGAATGTTGACATGGTCCTTTCACCTTTGATATATACAATTCAAGTGCCTCTGTATCTTTTGAACTATCTTTGACACAATACAATGCAGAAAATGACTACATTTGGGGTGTGTTTGGTATAACGGAAAATATTTTTCAAGAAAATATTTTCTTGGAAAACAAGTAGTAATCGTATTTATTTTTCGATGTTTGGTACGCAAATTAACTAAAATAACTTCTCAAGAGTATTCATAAATAATTTAGATACAATAAACATGAATTCATAAACTTTCGAACTAACAACCTTTCGAACCCACAAATTTCATAAACTTTCGAACCGTTAAACTTTTGAAATCGTGAAATTTCGAACCCGTAAACTTTATAATTTCTAAACCCGTAAACTTCCAAACACATAAACCTCTTTTTTTGTGCAGAAAAAACGAAAAAATAAAAATTTGAAATTACAAAAAAAAAGTTTTAAAAAAAAAACATTTTTTTTGTGCGGGGTGGGGGGCAGTGAGGTGGGTGGTACAGAAAAACGAAAAAATAAAATTTGAAATTAAAAAAAAAAGGTAAATTTTTTTGGGGGGGGAGGGTTGTAAGGTGGGTGGTGACGGAAAAAAAAACCAAAATTTGAAAAACAAAAACCTTTTTGGAGAGAAGGGGTGAGGCTAGGTGGGTGGGCGTGAGGGTGTGGGGTGGGTGGGTAAGGGTGTGGAAGGTTGAGAAGGAGTTTTGAAAAATATTTTTCCTTCTCTTGATTGGAGAAGGGAAATAAGGAAAACATTTTCCTCTAATCGGAGAAAAATGAATTCATAAGAAAAAGCCAATCAAATATGAGAAAATTGAAAAATATTTTCATTCGTACCAAACACACCCTTGGTGTGGACATTTAGACTAGTCCAGGTGCTTTTAACCTTCTGTGATATTCCTTTAGGTTTATTTGAAATGACGAAATTAAAATGGTAATATGGTCCTTTCATATATAGTTAAACTGCCTAAAGAATATTTTAAACTATTTTGTAACTCAAACATTGAGCATCACGAACTATTATACTTAATAGATTTGATATTTTAAGGTTCTTAGTACTGAATTTATTGTACTTCAAAATTATATATATGTTCGGATTAAATATTTTAGTGGAATTACACATATGCACCCATTGAAAATAGTGAGTTCGGATAAACTTCAACCAAAAAGCACATCTGGCACCTACCATCACTACGTGGATGATTTACTAAAAGAAAAAAACAAAATACAAAGAACACGGGAGTAGACCAAACCCCTATCGATCAAGTTTGAAAGAATAAAATAAATCTCAATTCTCTAGACGTCGGTCTACTAGATAGAACTAACAACACCAAAAAAAAATCAGTGTAATCCCACGTAATGAAGTTAGGGGATGGTAGTGTGTATGCAGACCTTACCCCTATCTCGTGGATATAGAGAGGTTGTTTCCAATACACCCTCGACTCAATGAAACATAAGCACAACAGTAATGAAAGAAAGACAGCTAGACACAACAATGAAGAGCCATGGAAAAGCATGGAAAACAACAAGATAGTAAGATGACCAAAATAAAAGCAACAACAGGCAATAATAGAAACCTAAGACTGAAAACAATACGAGAGTACGTATTAATGCTACTATTAAGAACAAGAAAATCAACTCGGCCACCTAACATTCTACCCTAATCCTCGACCTCCACACCTTCCTATCAAGGGTTATGCCCTCGGTAATCTAAAGCAGCATCATATCTTACCTAATCACCTCACCTCGATACTTATTCGGCATACCCCTACCGCTCCTTAGGCCTTCCAAGACCAACCTCTCACACCTCCTTATTTGTGTGTCTGTGTCTCTCCTCTTCACATGTCCGAACCATCTAAGTCTAGCTTCCCACATCTTGTCCTCCATAGAGGCTACACCCATCTTGTCCCGAATAGCTTAATTCCTAAATTTATCAATCCTAGTATGCCCACACATCTATCTCAACATCCTCATTTCAACTACCTTCATCTTCTGGACATGTGAGCTCTTAACTGGCCAACACTCAGCCTCATACAACATAGCCGGTCAACTATCGCTATATAGAACTTACCTTTAAGTTTTGGTGGCACTTTCTTGTCATACAAAACACTGGAAGTAAGCCTCCATTTCAACCATCCCACCCCCAATACGAGGTGTGACATCCTCATCAATCTCTCCATCTTCCTGTATAACTGACCCAAGATACTTGAAATTTTCTCTCGTAGGGATGACTTGTGAATTCAACCTTACAAGCCCGTCCGCTTCATGAGTCGCACCACTAAAGTTGTACTCCAAGTATTATGTCTTGGTTTTGCTCAACTTGAAACCTTTATATTCTAGTGTCTGCATCCAAATCTCTAACCTCGCGTTAATGCCGCCTCGAATCTCGTCAATCAATACAATGTCATCTACAAATAACATGCATCACGATATCTCCCCTTGAATGTGGCACGCCAGTGCATCCATTGTCAGGGAAAATAAAAAAGGACTGAGGGCTGACCCCTGGTGCAATCCCATCGTAACTGGAAAGTGATCCGAGTCCCTCTTACTGTCCTCACTTAAGTCTTAGCTCCTTCATACATAACCTTAATCACCTTAATGTATACAACAGGTACCCCCTATACTCCAAACACCTCCACAGAACCTCACGCGATACTTTATCGCAAGCCTTTTATAGGTTGATGAATAGAATATATAAGTCCCTCTTCCTCTCCCTATACTGCTCCATTAATATCCTAACATAGTAGATGGCTTCCGTAGTAGAATGCCCCAGCATAATTCATCGAGCTGGGTGCCGCTTCCTTCTCCTAGTTTTGTGTATTTTTTGGCGATAAATCTGAACTGGTTCTCGGAGATAGACACAATTCATCTCACCCTCAGCTCCATCATGCTCTCCCATACTTTCATAGTATGGCTAAGTAGCTTGATACCCTGGTAGTTATTATAATTTTGAATACCACCTTTGTTCTTGTACAATAGGATTATCGTACTCCACCTCCACTCCTCATGCATTTTATTCATCCTAAAAATAATATTAAATAACTTAGTGAGCCATTCCAAGCCTGCCTTAGCTCTTCTAAAATTTCACTAGGATTTCGTATGGCCCGGTTGCTCTGTCCCTGCTCATCTTACACATAGCCTCCTCAACCTCCTCAACTTTAATATGCCTACAATACCCCAAGTCTCGCCGACTCTCAAAGTGTTCCAAATTCCCCAACACAATGTTCATGTCCACCTCTTCATTCAGGAGTTGACGAGCTCGAAACACACACTTAAATTATGCTTGCTAGTCAAAGATAGTATAGTATAATATCGTACATGGATTAGAGTTAAACAATATTTTCGCAGTTTCTAGCTTGATTGCTATTCAGTAGAATCAACAATTGAGATTTATATGATTAATAACTACAATTTGCTAAGAGTCTAAAGGTATTGACTAATGACTATCGCAACAAAGGTAAGCAAGGAAGTTATCAGTGGGAGAAAATAGGGGTTGATAGGATATGTGCAAGATAATTCTTTGGGATCTAACTCTAGATAATTCACTTCTAATATTTAAGTGATTCTCTCAAATTCACTCAATTATTAGTTCAAACGTTCAGCAAAAACTCCTCTCTCGATTAAGTCTTAACCTCATGAGATGAACCAATTTAAGCACATGAAGATATGCAAGAATGCATAGTGGATTGGTCTTTAGGAGAACCTTTCTCAATTATCCTCCTAACTAGGTTTAATCAATGATTCAACTAGCCTCTTTCGATTACTAAGAAGAATTAATGAACTCAACCAACAATATAATGCAAAGATATCAAAATTTATGCATCTCTCGACTACGTGAACTAGTGAATATTGATGCAACAATTAAATCATCCAAAAATGCTTCAATACATAAAACTAAAGTTATAATCCATAAACAATTATCAATACACCAAATTCATCAAACCCTAAAGAGAACTACTCCATAGATATGGAGTAATTCATCAAAAATATAATAAAAGTATAGGAAAACATAAATTCAAACCAAAGTCGGGCCTTGAATGAGGAAGGAATGATGAAATCCTTGTGTTTTTGGTCCTCCAACTCCTCTTTAGCCTCCTTAGGTCGAATATGTGTCAAAAGTACAGAAAATAACATTTTTGCATGTATTTATACCAAGTAGTATCGGGCCTAGATGAAATCCACCTTTCCCAGCCGAAATAGAAAACTTGCAAACTTATTGCTTTTCTTGCGTCGCACTGTGCGTAGACCAGTGCATCGCATTAGTGCAATTTTCTCGGTCGTAAACTCTCTGAACTTAGCTTATCTGAAAGAATTTTGTACTGATGCTACGCACTATGCCACACACTATGCCTAGAATTAGTGTATTTTTCTGTTAGACCCAAAAATTACAAGTCTCTGAACTTCTCAAATTTCTGGCGCACATTCGCACTGATGCGTCGCATAGTGCTACACATTATGCGTCACATTAGTGCATTTTCTCAAAGTGCTGCTTCTTCCTTGATTGTTGACGTCCAGAAGTGATCCTCGACCCCCGAACACAAATCCGGCTTAATCCTTTGGGCTTTTACTCATACTTCAAAGCTCCAAATAGCTTGAATTAGTCCCAAAACATCTACATAGCTCGGAATCACTCCTACAATGCATAAAACACATAATAATTGCAAAACACTATCAATTAAAGCTCAAACACAAGTAAAGTGTAGTGAATTAGAGTGCAATAAGTGACTAAAATACGAGATCATAGCCTACCATCAACACCCCACACTTAAATCATTAACCGTCCTCGAGCAATCAAACTACACTTTATATAAACAAGACCCTTTTAAACAACTCTCATAACTCAACATACCAAGAATAATTAAAACAGATTAAGCACAATACTGTAACATCCGCCTCAAGATTTGACTCAAATGCACCACATATTTTTCAAAACCCGCTCACTTACTCTAACATATAGGTCAACGACATTACCTTTCCTTCATGAATCAAGTTCCCTCACACAACAATATAGAGTAGTCCACACACAATAAAATTTAAGAACAATTAGGAACTCAAGATAGAAAGAATTCACTCACTCTTAGAAGTAGTATTCATATGCCACAAAAGACGTACCATAGGCTTGCCCGTAGTGTACTACTCTACTAATTGAGCTCATTCAGTCAAGGATTAAGTAGGACTTTAACTAGTTGTAATGTAGGCTGTAAGATGGGTAGGATACATTTAGATATAAGAGTGACTACACCTCCCTAAGTATTTCCATACATACACTTAACTGTTCAAAACCCACACTTATGTCAAACAATAACTCCACCTTCACATCAAGAGTCACCACTATCAAGGAATATTTTTCACAATCATACACTTATTTTATTTTTATTTTCTTTTTTTCAATTCAAATGGCTCTTACTTTTTCAAAATATTGCACTTTTTCCCTTATTTCAATAGTTCCACCCAAAAGCTAAAACCACCCACCTCACACTTCAACTTTTACAGAGTTCATAACAAATTCAAGTGCTCACGAGAGGTACAACGTTCAACTAGATGGTCAATTCAAACAAATGGTTAAGTTGCCAAAGAAACAGGATTACAGGCTCAAAGGGGTTAACTACGATACATAATAATTAGGTGGGTAATAGCATATATCCGGCTCAACAAAGAAGTGCCTATATCACTTCCAAGATTGAATAAAACTACTATTTCGTTTTGCAAACACACAGGGCAAGTTCTAGATATCAAATGCAATGCACAAAATACCGAAAACCTTACACACATATGACACATAACTCACTCAGGATCGGACTCATCAAGACACTCTAATCAAAGCATTTAAGCAACATTAAGATCATATAATTTAAGGTACTTATACAAGAATCAAAAACTGAGCCTAAGCGTTACAACTAAAGCACTCACTATTCTCAAGGCATAATAAAGTTAAGATATATTGTCTTTAATTCAAATCATAGCACAAGGTTTCCTACTCATAACAAAAATAAAAACTAACTATACCCGGTTCAAACAAAACCCTTGAAAAAGAACCGCGACATAAAGAAAAACCAATGGGAAATTATTACACTACCTAAAAAAATCTTTTTGTCTTTTTCTTTCGACTTTAATCCCTCAAGAAACCCATCGAATGATATCCATTGTCGGGAAAAATCGAAAATTTTAAATTTTTTATGATTTTTTTCAATCTCTAACTACTACAACTAACAAAAAGAAACACATATATAAACATACATACAAAGATCTCCCACCCTACACTTTAAGTTGTGGCATGTCCCCATGACATACAATTAAAAAGCATAAGGTAAAGAAAACTTCCCTGCATATCTAGTCGGGGTCTGAGTCAAAATCGTGCTCCATTCCTCGCCTTCGGACTAATGCGCACATCCATGCCGGCAACTTCGTCTCGACCTTTTTGGGTTACATCCCACACTTATCTTTCTCACTCAGTGCAGCCTTCTCTTTTGAGCCCTTCACTTTCTACTCAACATACACATCTGATTTTTCTTTTTGCACCCCTTTTCTACATTCATATCAAAAGTCATAGTCTCCTCACCCACTCTAAGCATGAGTTTCCTCACGTGTATATCTAATATAGCTCTACCCGTCACTAAGAATGGTCTTTCTATGATGAGGGGGACATCCTTGTTTTCCTCCATCTTCACCACTATAAAGTCTACAAGAAATACGAACTTATCCACCCGAACTAACACATCTTCCACTATCCCCTCGGGTATCCGAGTCATTTGGTCTGCCAACTGCAAGGATATTGGTGCAGACCTTATCTCTCTGATTTCTTTATCTAGTTTCCTATAAATAGATAGAGGTATTAAATTAATTGAGGTACCATAATCACATAAAGACTTATCAAAATTAATAAATCCTAAAGAGCAAGGTATAGTAAAACTCCCTGGATCTCCACACTTTTGTGGGAGTTTATTTTGCAATATCGCGATGCAATGCTCTGTGAGCTTCACCACCGAGGTCTCTTCTATTTTCCTTTTCTTTGTTAGGATATCCTTCAAGAATTTGGCATAGGCATGCATTTGTGAGAGAACTTCTGTGAATTGCAAATTTACATGAACCTATTTCAGCACATCCTGAAATCTCGCAAACTGATTGTCCAGTTTTTCTCTACATAGCTTTTGAGAGAAAGGTAAAGCAAGAATATGCTTGCTCTCTTCAGGTTCCTACCTTCTCGAAGTTTCTTCCTTCTTTTTCTTCTTAGTTTTCATCGGGCCCTTCTTCTTTTTATCAACATCATATTTCAGCTGCTTACCACTTTCGTTTTCAAGTATCACATCATCTTGGATCGGGGTGGGATCTTTCAACACTTGCCCACTTCTCAAGGTCACAATATTCACCGTTTCTTTGGGATTCTTTTCTGTATCAATGGGGAGAGTACCTGGAACCCTCTCAGTTAATATTGTTGCAATTTATCCCACTTGTCTCTCCAGGGATTCTTTGATAGATATTCCATGAGCATCCAACCTCTCATTTGTCTTGATAATGAAAGCCTTCATTAAATCCTCTAGACCAGGCTGAATGGGCTGTTGAGGCTGAAATTGCTGCCTCTGCTGATTTTGGTATGCTGGAGCTCCTTGTCCCTGTGATCTAGAGTTATTTTGCTGCCAAACATTCGCAGTACCTTCAGGTGAACTCCATGAAAACCCGGGGTGCCTCTGATCCATTGCATTGAAATTGTAATTTCCCAAAGTATTTATTTCCTCAATTGAGGCTTGACACTCATGAGTAGGGTGTCCTCTTCCACATATATCACAGGCTGCATAAGGCTCACTTTGTATCGAGGCTAAGGTCAGCTTCCTTATTTCTTTGGCCATAGCATCAAGTTGTACCTGCATAGATGTGTTAGCATCAACCTGGTGAACACCAATTAATCTCCTTCTTTCTGCACTCTCAGAGGGCCACCGATTTGCATCTTCAGATAACTCATCTAAAATTGTAACTATTTCCTCTGGAATCTTCTTCATCAACGGGCCTCCAGTTGTATTGTTCAATGTTCTACGCGAGGCCGGTGTCAATCCATCACAAAAGTCCTGGAGTTGCATCCAGAGTTCAATTCCACTATGTTGACACTTTCGAACAATCTCTTTGAACCTCTCTCATGCTTCAAAAACAATTTTCGTATCTTTTTGGCAGAAGTTATGGATTTCCCTTCTAAACTTGCCCGTCTTAGCTGAGGAAAAATATTTATCAAGGAATTTTCTCGTCATCTCCTCCCAAGTTCTAATTGATCCCGTGGGCAAGCTTCGAAGCCACTGCATTGCATTGTCTTTGAGTGTGAAGGGGAATGCCCTTAAGTACACTGCATCTCGTGACACACAATTGTATTGAAAGGTGTTCATAATCGCCTCGAAGTCCATTAGATATGTGTTTGGATCTTCGTTTGGTTTCCCTTTGAAGACACATCAATTCTGAAGGGTTTGAAGCAACCCTTTCTTCAACTCGAAATATTTTGCTACAATTGGAGGTGGTCTCACATTTGATAAGCCTTGATTGTAGAACAGTCTAGCATAATCGCCAAGTGGTCTCCCAGGCATGGGAGCTATATTTTTGAACTGGTATGCAACCAAGGGTTGATTCGGAACAATTCTCCGACCCTATCTTCTTCATAAATAATCTGCGCATCTCTAATAGCTGCTTCCTCAGCATCCCGTACAGCTTATTCTCTTTGCTGGGCTGCTTCTCTCGTAGCCAAATCTACATTATCATCACCGATTCCAGCCATATCTTCAGTTGAGGATTGCCCAACCTTTTCTGATGTCTTGGTGAGACTTATTTCCTTCCTCAGCCGTCGCAGTTATTTTTTAATTTCTGACTCGTATGGTAGCACTTCCTTCGCAGAAGTTTGAGTCAAACACCAATCTAACCTGTAACCTACGCACATTCAAAGAACACCAAACGTATAAAGAGAAAAATAAAAGAAAAATTTCTGAATTAGCACTACAAACTATTTCAAACACTATTGATTGTCAATCCCCAACAACGGTGCCAAAATTTCACGAGCTCGAAACACACACTTAAATTATGCTCGCTAGTCAAAGATAATAATGTATAATATCGTACAGGGATTGAAGTTAAACAATATTTTCATAGTTTCTAGCTCGATTGCTATTTAGGAGAATCAACAATCGAGATTTATATGATTAATAACTATAATTAACTAAGAGTCTAAAGCTATTGACTAATGACTATCGCAACGAACATAAGCAAAGAAGTTATCACAGGGAGAAAATAGGGGTTGATATGATAGGTGCAAGATAATTATTTGGGATCTAACTCTAGATAATTCATTTATAATGTTTAAGCGAGTCTCTCAAATTCACTCAATTATTAGTTCAAACGTTCAGCAAAAACTCCTCTCTCGATTAAGTCTTAACCTCACGAGATGAACCAATTTAAGCACGTGAAGATATGCAAGAATGCGTAGTGGATTGGTCTTTAGGAGAACCTCTATCGATTATCCTCCTAACTAGGTTTAATCAATGATTCAACTAGCCTCTTTCGATTACTAAGAAGAATTAATGAACTCAACCAACAATATAATGCAAAGATATCACAGGTTATGCCTCCCTCGACTACATAAACTAGTGAATATTGATGCAACAATTAAATCAACCAAAAACACTTCAATACATAAAACTAAAGTTATAATCCACAAACAATCATCAACACACCAAATCCATCAAACCCTTAAGAGAATTACACCATAGATATGGAGTAATCCATCACAAATATAATAAAAGTATAGGAAAACATAAATTCAAACCAAACTCGTGTCTTGAGTGAGGAAGGAATAATGAAATCCTTGTGCTTTTGCTTCTCCAACTCCTCCTTAGCCTCCTTAGGTCGAATATGTGTCAAAAGTGTAGAAAATATCATTTTTCTATATATTTATACCAAGTAGCGTCAGGCCTAGACGAAATCCCACTTCCTAGCTGAAATAGGAAAACTTGCAAACTTATTGCTTTTCATGCGTCGCACTATGCGTAAACCAGTGCGTCGCATTCGTGCAATTTTCTCGGTCGTAAACTCTCTGAACTTAGCTTGTCTGAAAAAATTTTGTACTGATGCTACGCACTATGCCACGCACTATGCCTATCATTAGTGTATTTTTCTGTCAGACCCAAAAATTACAAGTCTCCGAACTTCTCAATTTTTTGACGCACAATTGCACTGATGTGTCGTATAGTGCTACGCATGGTGCGTCACATTAGTGAATTTCCTAAGAGTGTTGCTTCTTCCTTGATTTTTGACATCCAGAAGTGATCCTCGACCCCCGAACACGATCTCAACTTAATCCTTTGAACGTTTACTCTTGCTTCAAAGCTCCAAATATCTCGAATTAGTTCCACAATATCTACATATCTCGAAATCACTCCGACAAGGCATAAAACACACAATAAGTGCAAAACACTATCAATTGAAGCTCAAACACTAGTAAAGTGTAGTGAATTAGAGTATAATAAGCGACTAAAACATGAGATGATAGACATTCAAAAATAGCCACAGTTTTAAAAGTCATCGAAATTTAGCCACTCTTCATGTAAAGATAAATTTGAACGAAAACACTATTTAAAATCGGGAAAATACTCCAGCATAATATGCTGAAATTCCAGTATAATATACTGGAACTCCAGTATAATATATTAGAGTTCCATTATACTTTGCTGGAACTCCAGTATACTATACTGGAGTTTGGAGTTCCAGTATATTATACTGGAGCCAGCAAAGTATACCGGTCCAGCATAATATGCTGAAAGTTCATACATAGGTGCACCGAACTCCAGTATATTATGCTAGATCGGTCTCTGTTACAGTAAAATAGTGGCTATTTTTCAATGACTTGGCAAACGCCGACTATTTTTGAATGACTAGTCCGAAAACTGGCTAGCCCGTGCTATTTTAATAATTTCTAGGGGTGGCAATAGTGACCCAAACCGACCTGCCTAATTAATCTGCTCATATTTTAGTGGGTTGAGCTACTTTAGTGATGGGTTAAGTTTGGGAGAAATTAAAAAATAGTTAGATTTACAAGTGGTAATTAAAAAATAACCACAGTTTCAAAAGCAATCGAAATTTAGTCACTTTTCATGTAAAGATAAATCTGAACGAAAACATTATTCAAAATCCGGAAAATATTCCAGTATAATATTATACTGGAGTTCCAGTATAATATACCGGTCCAGCATAAAATACTGGAAGTTCATACACAAGTGCTCCAATCTCCAGTATATTATACTGGAACTTTCCGCGTATTGGAGTTTCAGCATAATATGCTGGAAGTTCATACAGAGGTGCACCTACTCTTGAACATATTGTTGCATTATATTTTTTTCCCTTTTTGATTTATTAATTGGTAAACTTCATTTGGTGCTAGGTCATGTGCAAATTAAATTCTGAAAATAGAAAAAAACAAAAGTGGAGGCATCGGATATGACCTATTAATTTTGCAAGAGTGCGCGTGGTATTGGTAATATTTATTCGACGCTTTGTGAAAAATATGGCTTTCGTTTCTTTACATACTTTTTTGAATACATTGATGTTTGTTATTTATTTTTCTGATATAGTTTGTAGCGTGTAAGTAAAGAGAGCAACGAGGAACCATCTAAGTCTGAAATGTTTATTGCAACTCATACAAAACAGGGGAAGCAATAGTAAGTGATGTTGCAACTAATATATTATCTGGGACTTATATTCTTTATATGGTTCTCATACTATTTTTTTGGAAGTCTGACCTTCATAACCGTCAAAGCTCTGGGAAAACATCGGATGAAGCATTTAGGGCAGTGTTTGGAAAGGAGCAGCCTAGTCGAATATGATGCTATGGTTGATCAGTGACAACAAGTTCTCTGAAAAAAGATGAGGAAATCAATAAGCTCCAACAAAAGCATAACAATGAAGTCTTTACTTTGAAAGCAGAAATGCAAGAAATGAGAGAAGAAATGCAAGAATTGGGGCAAATGTGTCATTGCTTTAATCTACTGGTGAAAAACAATTTTGAACATTTTAGTTCAGATATACAAGGATTTGTCAGATCTAACCAACCTTCTCCAGTTGATGCAAGTAGCGCACAGGCTGTAAGGGGGCAAAATCTTCCATATTCTTCTGGATCAACCCATGGTCCAATTGAAAAGGTAGTTAGACTCCAACTTGTCTTGCAAACTGTTATAATAGATATTAAGTTCATTAAATTGATCAAATCTTTATTTAACCTCAAGTTTTATGGATCATTCATTGGTTATGGAAAGATATGAGGTCTACATATATGTTATAAAGGGGGCTGTTTTCCGACGCCAACGAACTCAACTTTTGGAGCTGCTATTTTTGTGTGAAAAAATAGGACTGTTTTCGTGTTTTAGATGGTGTTTTTCAGCTGGTTTTTGAGGTGTTAAAGGGTCGTTTTTGGGGCTGCTTTTCACTGGTATATTGGGGTCATTTTGGGGCTGATTTAGAGCTGAAGTTTGGAGGTGCTTCACTGGATTTTGTGGCCAGTTTTCATGGTGTTTAGGCTGCGTTTTAGCATAATTTTTGGCTGGAGTTAAGCAGTAATTTTGGTGGTTGTTTGGAGTTGTATTTGCAATTGTTTTATACTTTTTTTTGTTGGTGAGAATTAAAGAGGAAGAAGATAAATTTGTCTTCTTTGGGTTGAGCCAAAGCTGCAACTATTTTATCCTCTAACTCTTAAGGGTCCCCCCCCCCCCAAATTATCCTCTATGTTAGCTCTCTATCTCTTTATAAAGGAAAATTTGGTGGTTACTTAATAATGTGCAAAGGAGGAGTTGGTCTCGGGGGTGACATGGGATTCAGGTGAGGAAATATGTGATGGTGTGTCACGATCCAAAATTTAACCACGGTCGTGATGACGTCTATCGAGTTACAAGGCAAGCCTATTTCCCAAAATATTATTACTAAATCAATTATAAGAATTTAATAAAATATTTCCAACATTTGAATTTTTTATAAACTAAATCAACTCTAAATATAATTATAGAAAATACGGAAACGAGCCCCAAACATCAGGGTGTCACTAAGTCATGAGCGTCTAAATCTATGGACTAAGAAATAAAACTGTCTAACTGTCAATACAGTCCAAAAGAAGAAATGATAAAAAGAGTAACAAAGTCCTGCGGACGCTACCAGCTACCTTGCAGTCACCAACGATAGTCGGCCTGAACTCAACGATCGCCGCGCTCTAACTCACCTAGATCTGCACATAAAGTGCAGGGTGTATTATGAGTACAACCGACTCAGTAGTAACAGAAATAACTAAGGAACTAAGTAGTAGTGACGAGCTAAGTAGAATAATTCAATTATTTCTTTATCATAATTTAAAATAAATAGAAATAAACAGTTAAATTCCATCAACTCAATAAATGCTACAAAGAAATTAACAGGTAAAATGCAGCAACAACAAAAGCAATGAATCATCACAGCAATGTCACTCCATCACTCAGCACTCAACACTCAACCCTAATAGGTACCTGCGCTCACTAGGGGTGTGTACAGACTCTGGAGGGACTCCCAAAGCCCAAGCGCTAAGCACAGATAACTCACGTGCTGCATGGACAACTCACGTTCCATAATATCAATCCCTGGATCCGCACGGTCAACTCACGCGCTATGGTATCAATATCTGGATCCGCACGGACAAATCACGTGCCTCAATCAAATACCTCATAATAGGCCCTCAACCTCACTCAGTTATGTACCTCTCTTGCCTCACCATCATCAACAAATAAGGGAAACACAACCCCCGTCAAGTATCATAACATATCAGCAAAATAATAGGGACTGAGGTAAACATGTACAATAATATCTATGTCTGAGTGCAAATAATGTGAGCATGAATAAAGCCTAAGTATGATCTCTAACATGAAGGCAAACAAGTTCAACAACAAATAAATACATAACCACAGATAATAACCATTAGGCCTCACAGCCTCACGAGACGGACCAAGTCTCAATCCCTCGCGGTGCACACCCACACTCCCGTCACCTAGCATGGGTGTCACTTTCAAACAATCACGTGATGTCAAATATCCGGGTTTATACCCTCAAAGCCAGAGTTAAAACTGTTACTTACCTTAACAGTGTAAAATCCTACTGCGGGATGCCCTCGTCTCTCGACTCGGTCTCCAAAATCTCCGAATCTAACCAAAAATCATAATACTACTATCAACATAGGCTAAAAAATCGAATTCCATAATAAAAACTACATAAATAAGCCAAAATTCTGAAATCGGCCAAAACCCGGTCCCCATGCCCACGACTCGAAACCAGTCAAAAATGGCAGAATAACAAACCTCGTCCTCACCCGAGTCTAACCATATAAAATTTGTCAAAATCGTACTCCGTTTGATCCCTCAAATCCTCACTTAAAACTCTCTAAAACTCAAACCCTAACCCCCTCAATTTGACCCTAAACCCCTACTAATTTCATAGCTAATCAGTGGAAAAATATCATAAACGCGTGTAATTAAACCCAAGCGACTTACCTCACTTATGTCTCATGATTCTCCCTTGAAAAACACTGCCCAAAGCTTAAAACCGTTCAACAATGGTGGAATAAGGGCAAACATTCACGAAGGGTTACTTTTATAGGTTCTGCCCCAGGGGTTCTGCACCTGCGACCCTCTTCTTCGCACCTGTACGGCGCACCTGCGATCCCAGGTGCGCACCTGCGCATTCCACTTAACCGACCAGGCTTCGCACATACGGCAGCCTCCTCGCATCTGCGGGCTCGCAGGTGCGATCCTCTCTTCACATCTGCGACCAAGCCCCAGGCCTCCATCTCTGCATCTGCGAGCCTCCCACGCACCTGCGATCATTGCACTTGTGGCTCTCCATCAGCAGGTGCGACCACACCAGTAGCATTACACCAGCAGCTTCCGCTGCATTTTCCAACTTCCAAACTCCCCGATACCCATCCGAAATCATCCCGAGCCCCTCGGGACCTCAACCAATAATTCCAACAAGTGATATATCACTACCCGAACTTAGTCAAACCTTCGGAACGCCCAAAACAACACCAAAACACTAATCCAATCTCGGATTTAAGCCTAAGAACTTTTAAACTTCCAAAATTGGCTAACGACGCCGAAATTTATCAAACCATGTCCGAATGACCTCAAATTTTGCACACACGTCACAAATGACACTACGAACCTACTCCAACTTCTGAAATTCCATTCCGACCTCGATACCTAATTTTTCATTGCCGACCAAAATCGCCAAATTTTTAACTTTCGCCAATTCAAGCCTAATTACGGACCTCCAAATTACATTCCGAACATACTCCTAAGTCTAAAATCACTCAACGAAGCTAACCGAATCATAAAAATCCAAGTCCGAACTTGTTTACTCATAAGTCAACTTCCGGTTGACGTTTCTAATTTAGCTTTCTAACTAAGAGACTAAGTATCTCATTTCACTCCAAAACTACTCCGAACCCAAACCTACCAATTCGATACAACTCAACACAGCTGAACAATATATAAATAAGCAGACATGGGGAAAATGGGGCTATAACTCTCAGAACGACTGACCGGTTCGTTACATCCTCCCCCTCTTAAACAAACGTTCGTCCTCGAATGAGTCTAACAAAAGAACATACTTGAAATCACATCATCTAAAGCAATAGCATCTGGTCTGGCTGAGAGGTCATAGAAACAGGCCTGACCACCCCCTGATTTGCCGCCCCCTTTCGGGCGACCCATAGCTGACTGGGCTCCGCCCCTAGCTGGCTGAACTCCACCCCTAGCTGGCTGGGCGGGTTGTGAAGGAACTGGTGCTGGTGCAGTCGGCCGAGTACTCCGCTGTGGAGTCCCACCCAACAGCCTAGGGAAATATCTCGCAATATGACCAAAATCCCTGCACTCAAAACAACCCCTCCTTTGACGAAACTGCTGCTCTTGATGCCCAAAAGAATTACCTGATGATACCTGAGCGAGCGGGATATAATGAGAATCCTGCGCTGGCAATGCACTGAATGATGATTGACTCTGCTGAAACTGGCCCTGCTGAAACTAACCTCCCTGAGGAGCACCACTGAAACCACCCTGACCATGAGGCCTCTTATCCTCTCTCTCAGCCCTCTCCTGACCTCGAACTATCTCAATCTGTCGAGCAATGTCAACAACCTCATCAAAGGTAGCCCCAGATACTCTCTCCCTAGTCATAAGCAATCGAAGCTGAAAATCGAGACTATCTATAAACCTCATGATCCTCTCTCGGTCTGTGGGAACCAACCAAACTGCATGACGAGCTAACTCGGAGAACCACATCTCATACTGTGTAACAGACATATCCCCCTTGTGAAGCTGCTCAAACTGCCTGCGTAGCTCCTCTCTGCGGGACTCAGGTACAAACTTCTCCAGAAAGAGAACAGAAAACTGCTGCCAAGAAAGGGGTGCTGCACCAATCGGCCTACGCCTCTCGTAACCCTCCCACCAATTAAGTGCAGCCCCAGAAAACAGGAAAGTAGTGAATGAGACCCCACTGGTCTCCAGAATACCCATGGTATGAAGCATCCTCTGACACTTGTCCAAGAAACCCTGTGCATCCTCACCCTCAACACTACTAAATAACGGATGCTGGAGTCTCCTAAACCTCTCCAATCAGCGCTGCTTATCCTCTGGCATCACAAGAGCTACATAGTCCTGAGAAGCTGCAATCGGATTGGCTGGAGGTACCCCCGATGTCTGTAGTCCCTGAACAACCTACTCGGGTGTGCGAGCGACGGGAGTCTGAGTGCCTCCCCCAGCCTGAGAAGTGGCTGCGGCCGTTGAGATAGAAACCGCCTGAGCAAGGCCGGTACATGCTGTCAGAATCTGAGCTAGGGCCTCCTGAAGGACTTGAATCATAATAGGAACAAGTGGTGCCTGAGCTGGTGCATCAACAAATGGAACCTGGTCCTGATCTGGGGTAACTAGTGGATCTGCAGGTACGTCCCCAACTGTTGTACGGGCTGCACCTCTGCCACTACCTCGGCCTCGGCCTCTCGCGGCCCTGGCTGGTGGTACTGGTGGCTGGCCCTCCTGACCGGTAGCACGAGTCCTCACCATCTGTGAGAGAATGAAACAATAGATGTTTAGTTACTAGAATTAACAGATTTGGATGACAAGAATTCAAGGAGGTGGAGTTTCGTAAAGGTTCTGCAGCCTCTCGAAGATAAGTACAGACGTCTCCGTACCGATTCGCAAGACTCTACTAAACCTGCTCATTACTTGTGAGACCTATATAACCTAGGCTCTAATACCAACTTATCACGACCCAAAATCTAACCATGGTCGTGAAGGCGCCTATCGTGTTACAAGGCAAGCTTATTTCCTAAAATATTACTACTAAATCGATTATAAGAATTTAATAAAACATTTCCAACATTTGAATTTTTCATAAACTAAATCAACTCTAAATATAATTATAAAAAATACAAAAATAAGCCCCAAACATCGGGGTGTCACTAAGTCATGAGCGTCTAAATCTATTAACTAAGAAATAAAACTGTCTAACTGTCAATACAGTCTAAAAGAAGAAATGATAAAATGAGTAACAAGGTCCTGCGGACGCTAGCAGCTACCTTACAGTCTCCAACGATAGCCGGCCCGAACTCAACGATCACCGCGCTCTAACTCACCTAAATCTGCACATAAAGTGCAGGGCGTAGTATGAGTACAACCGACTCAGTAGTAATAGAAATAACTAAGGAACTGAGTAGTAGTGACGAGCTAAGTAGGACAATTTAATTATTTCTTTATCACAATTTAAAATAAACAGAAATAAACAGGTAAATTCTATCAACTCAATAAATGCTACAAAGATATTAACGGGTAAAATACAGCAACGACAAAAGCAATGAATCCTAACAGCAATGTCACTCCATCACTCAACACTCAACACTCAACCCTAATAGGTACCTGCGCTCACTAGGGGTGTGTACAGACTCCGGAGGGGCTCCCAAAGCCCAAGCGTTAAGCACAAACAACTCACGTGCTGCATGGACATCTCACGGGCCATAATATCAATCCCTGGATCCGCACGGTCAACTCACGTGCTATGCGGACAACTCACGCGCTATGGTATCAATACCTGGATCCGCACGAACAACTTATATGCTGCACGGATAACTCACGTGCCTCAATCAAATACCTCACAATAGGCCCTCAGCCTCACTTAGTTATGTACTTCTCTAGCCTCACCATCATCAACAAAGGGAAACACAACCCCCGTGAAGTATCAGAGCATATCAGCAAAATAATAGGGGCTGAGGTAAACATGTACAATAATATCTATGTCTGAGTGCAAATAATGTGAGCATGAATAAAGCCTAAGCATGATCTCTAACATGAAGGCAAACAAGTTCAACAGCAAATAAACACATAACCACAGATAATAGCCATTAGGCCTCACAACCTCATGGGACAGACCAAGTCTCAATTCCTCGCGGTGCACACCCACACACTCGTCACCTAGCGTGGGTGTCACTTCCAAACAATCACGTGATGTCAAATCTCCAGGTTTATACCGTCAAAGCTACAGTTAAAACTGTTACTTACCTTAACAGTGTAAAATCCTACTGCGGGATGCCCTCGTCTCTGGACTCGGTCTCCAAACCTCCGAATCTAACCAAAAATTATAATACTACTATCAACATAGGCTAAAGAATCGAATTCCATAATAAAAACTATATAAATAGACCAAAAATTCAAAATCGGCCAAAACTCGGTCCCCAGGCCCATGACTCGAAACTAGTCAAAAATGGCAGAATAACAAACCTCGTCCTCACCCGAGTCTAACCATATAAAATTCATCAAAATCGGACTCCGTTTGATCCCTCAAATCATCACTTAAAACTCTCCAAAACTCAAACCATAACTCCCTCAGTTTGACCCTTAACCCCTACTAATTTCATAGCTAATCAGTGAAAAAATATCATAAACGCGTGTAATTAAACCCAAGTGACTTACCTCACTGATGTCTCGTGATTCTCCCATGAAAAACACTGCCCAAAGCTCAAAACCGTTCAATAATGGTGGAAAAAGGGCAAACTTTCGCGAAGGGTTACTTTTATAGGTTCTGCACCAGGGGTTCCGCACCTGCGACCCTCTTCTTCGCACCTGCACGGCCGCACCTGCGGTCCCAGGTGCGCACCTGCGCATTCCACTTAACCGACCAGGCTTCGCACCTGCGGCAGCCTCCTCGCACCTGCGGGCTAGTAGTGTGATCCTCTCTTCGCATCTACGACCAAGCCCCAGGCCTCCATCTCTGCATCTGCGAGCCTCCCACGCACCTGCGATCATCGCACCTGCGGCTCCCCATCCGCAGGTGCGGCCACACCAGTAACATTACACCAGCAGCTTTAATTGCATTTTCCAACTTTCAAACTCCCCGATACCCATCTGAAATCATCCCGAGCCCCTCGGGACCTCAACCAATAATTCTAACAAGTCATATATAACTACCCGAACTTAGTCGAACCTTCGGAACGCCCAAAACAACATCCAAACACCAATTCGACCTCGGATTCAAGCCTAAGAACTTCTAAACTTCCAAAATTCGCCAACGACGCCGAAACCTATCAAACCACGTCCGAATGACCTCAAATTTTGCACACACGTCACAAATGACACTACGAACCTACTCCAACTTCCGAAATTCCATTCTGACCCCGATACCTAATTTTTCACTGCCGATCAAAATTGCCAAATTTCTAACTTTCGCCAATTCAAGTCTAATTCTACCACGGACATCCAAATTATATTTCGGACACACTCCTAAGTCTAAAATCACTCAACGAAGCTAACCGAATCATAAAAATCCAAGTCCGAACTCGTTTACTCATAAGTCAACTTTCGGTTGACTTTTCTAACTTCGCTTTCTAACTAAGAGACTAAGAGTCTCATTTCACTCCAAAACTACTCTGAACCCAAACCTACCAACTCGATACAACTCAACACAGCTGAACAACACATAAATAAGCAAAAATGGGGAAAAAAGGATTATAACTCTCAGAACGACTGACCGAATTGTTACAGGGTGTATGCTAGTGACATGAGGGAGTGGGAGTCATGGAGTGAGTGTTTAGGTGAGTGAAATGGGACTACTATATTTTGTTTATTGTACTCATTAGTCAATTTTTATTTATATATGACTGAAAAATATGCATAACATGGTGCTACTATATGCTATTCTAGTCTTTGTTCTTCTAGACAAACGATTAAAGTTTAGTTTCTATCTAATTATTAATTTCTTTTTATGTGTAGGAAAAAGCGAGTGATGCAATTGAAAATGGTGTCAGAAAGTCAATTTGATCTTAATGTAAATGCAGATAATTAAGATGTCTAATATTCATGATACTATATGAATATACTCACTTTTAAAAAGTTTATTGTTAACGGGCATTTTGACATATTATTTTATTAGTATGTGTATTCATTTGAATTATTATTTTTGGTATTTATTAGCTAATTTAGTTCTTTATATCATCAAAATATATGATTATAATGCATATGCTTGAAATCATTGTAATTACGTGCTATATGTAAAATGCAATTTTTTTTAAAAAAACAAAAAATAAATTGTATAGCCTAGCCAAAATTGCCACGCTTTAAAAGTGTGGTTATATGTCTGTACGTCTACCATGTATATAAGCAAAGACCACATTTTCTAGGGGTTCCTTTTGAAGCCACGGTTAACAAGTGTAGCCTATAAGGTAACAAAGGCCACGCTTTTTGTGTGTAGTTGTAAGGTATAAAAGCGTTGTCATATGGGGTGTAACAAGCATTGTCTTTGTTAACTAATAGGCCACGCTTTTAAGCGTGGATTGTAAGGTAACCTTTGAAAAGCGTGCCCTTAGGTCAAATGTTACGCTTCTTTTGGCCACCCGAGAAAAGCGTTGCCTAAAGTCAAAAAGTGTGGCCTTTGACCAAAGGCCACACCTTTTGCTAGTTTAGGCCACACTTTTTTAGGGTAGTCAAAGGCCTAAAATGTTGTAGTATAAACTCATTTATTTTCAGTAGCCCAAATCAGCTCGTAATTTCAGCCCAAACTAACCCATAAATAACAATGAACAATTAACTGGACTACCAGCCCATTTAGGATATAATTTTAAATAACCTCATTTTACTTATTTTACCGTTTCTAGCCAATTAACTGTAATACACATTGATCATTCGGATTAGGATACAATTTAGGGATTTCCTATCCAGTTAACTATATAAAAATATTATCTTTCATTCTCTTTCTTCTCTTTTCAGTTACCCAAATTATATTAAAAAGTTCTGTTCTCTCTTTCTTCTTCAACTTTCTATACCAAATGTCCAGGTCTCATTTTGAAGAGTTTAGCAGTGCCATTTCTGCTGTAGGTAAACATGTACTACATACATTTTCATTCACTGAAATAACGCGGTGCTGGAAAATTCCTCCATTGCACAAATGTATACGTAATTTGACGCATACAAAGGAATACCTCTTGATTTCATATCAGTCAGTTTATAATCCATATACTTAATTTATACATATAAATCAAAATACCTCTAGAACTTTAATCAAATATATAACAGTAGCATTTATACATGAGATATATATATTTATACACATATTATACATGACATAAAAATTATTTATTTTAAATATAAAATATTTGTACACAACAATACAATCATTATACCATGATAAATGAAAATCAGATCTGCAATTTTTGCCACATATACAATGACAACATTTATACATATATTATAAATATTATACACACCCTATACATGCAATGAAAAACACCAATAAGACACATACAAAAATTCTACATAGGTATGTATATATATATATATATATATATATATATATATATATATATATATATATATATATATATATATATATATTTTTTTTTTTCAAATTAGGTTGAAAAATAAACTGTTTAGCTTTCTAAAAGAATTTACTAACATTTAATTTTGTATCACTAACATTCAATCGAATAATTATTTTCTAAAAAATATGCTTTTTGAATTGCAGATTTGCAAGTCCCTCTTGTGCCTTTGTGTTTTTCCTTTTATTTGTGTTATATTCTGTTGATCTATTGATTTTCCATAAATTGATTGAATGCAGCGAGGTTTTTGCCCATTTTCCCGCTGAAAAGTATCTATCCGAATTTCCCTAAGTGATATGGCTAGTAAATTTAGGGCTATTTACTGTAAATCAACTTTTCCAGCCATCAACTGTTGTAAACTCTAATGGGCTGGCCATTTGTGTTTTTTCCCGATAGCAATTGCCCTTTAAAGCTTCTAAGGGTCGGTTTTGTACGAAGGAAAATGTTTTCCTGAAATATATTTTCCTAGAAAATGAGTGATTTTATCTCTTATTTTTTTTATGTTTGGTTGGTCAATAAAAACAAATTCGAAAAATATTTTCTAGTATTTAGTTAGAAAGTCGAAAATAATTTTTAGGAAAATAATTTTCTATGCTACTGTCTTCGATCTCTCTCCACCCAAATCCCCATGTTTCTTGCCACCCCTCCCCCTCTTCAAATACCCAATATTTTCATGACTCTATTTTCTTGAAGAATTCAATTATTCTATTAAAAATTCACACAAACCAAAGGAAAAATGTGCTATTTTACTTTTTCACACAAATATTAAAATTTGAGCTTCACAATTGAAAAAAAAATACAACAAAACAAAAGTACTCTTTCTACAACATAAAAAGAAAGTACTCATTTTATTGAAATGAAAGAAAATATTTTTTCTACAACACGAAAAGAAAGTACTCATTTTGTAAAAAAGAAAATACTTTTCTATATCATGAAAAGAAAGTACTTATTTTTGTTGAAATGAAAGAAAGAAATACTTTTTCTACGTCATAAAAAGAAAATATTCATTTTATTTAAATGAAAAAAAAAAATACTCTATCCACAATATGAAAAGAAAGTACTCTAAATAATATATCTATTTAGGGTGGGGATGAGGGGTTTGGGGGTAGGGTGGGGGTGGTGGGATGTGGACGCCTCGTGGGTGAGAAGTTTTAATTTTACTACTTTTTTTATTATTTTGATATTTGTTAGTATTATAAGATAAAGAACTATCAAATAAAATTCTAAATCCAAATTTTGGAAAGAAATTATTAGGCATGATTGACATTTATTCCTAAATATAAGACAAGAAGCAATAGGAAAAGAAGGGGAAGACATTTTTATCATCATAAACCATTCCACAATGATATTTACGAAAAATAAAAATAAAAGTCATTGTTATATAGGTGAGAATAATTTATATATGCTTTGTTTAAAAGTTGGAAATATTGTAAAGATTTGGATCAATTTGGGCGGGTTGGACTACAATCCTTTGTTTAGCCCATTTTAACCCAAGTGAATTTTGGGTAAGGTTGGGCAATGACCCAATTAATAAGTTAGCCCATCTCGACCAACCCAAATACAGCCCAAACATCTCATTTGTCATACCAATTAGTTACTGTCACTACTAGCCAGATGAACATTTTTTACACTCTTGTTAACTACTGTTACAAAATTTGTTTCTGGAGCAAAGTGGATGATCAGGTTATGCAGGCAAAAGTGTGTGTTGATGAACTGTTCTTGAAAAATTAGATTTTTACCTTAAATCTCACAATGAATTCTGTTATCTACATAAAAGTTAGTGAATGATAATTAATGATGACTATCTTGATTACCACATGAGTACATGACCGATGACGCTTTAGTACATACATACTGTAGTGATGAAACAAATATCTCTTTCTTTCGTGCTATAACATACCCATCGGCAGCATATTTAAGTTTTATAGTTTTGGTGATCAAGACACACACACACACATATATATCTTAATCATCAAACTAGTAATTATGTTTGAAGCAAATTGTTATAACATCGTTGTCACATGACATTCTATTTTGGGATATTGAAGGATAAACGATGGAAGAAACTATAGAAACAAACTACACAGAGTTCCGCTACTGCATTTATTCCTAAAGTCTAATTAGATCAGATTACATAGGCAATTGGTACCAGAGGTCTCGGGTATTCGAGCAGGAGAACCTTTTTGTTAGGGAGTGGTTTACCTCCTTAATTACAGGATCTACACGATGCGCGAATCCGGACAAGACAAATCAGTACTCTACACTTATACAAGTGTAAAGCCCCATTTGAGAGCAAATTCGACAAGAGCATCCATCTCATCTTCAAATATTAAACCATCATGGTTAATATCCGCATGATGCATTGCTTGATAGGCTCTCAAACCACAAAACCATATCCCCATGTCTTTGAACGCAACTTTCAGTTCTTGCCTGTTCAATTTCCCATCGCCGTTCTTGTCGTACCTTTTCACGAGACATTTTAGCTCCTCTTCGGACAGTGGTTTCTCGAGGTTTTTGGTTTTGAATGACATGTTTGATTGGTTACAAATCTAAGGTTTGTGTGAGATGGTTGTGTTAAAGTTGCTTCCAGGAACCACATGTAAGGGGATTCTTATAGGGCTAATAAGTGGTGAATAATGTTCGTAAACAGTGGACTAGGTTGTTTTCAGGAATTGGATTCTTCTAAAATGGTAAAGAGTTTTCTCTTTATGTATAGAATCTAGTTCTTCTTGTCTTGGGTAACTTTTAACTTACCCCCTCAGTTGAATTTATGCATGTGATAGTGTGTATAATGTAGTTTAATGGTAATTATGAAAGAAAATATTAGTAAATTCTCAAAAATAATTTAATAATCGCACTAAAGGATGTGACCTACTGATCAATAAAATGAGTTGAGAACTATGAGATCTCAAGTTTAAATCTAATCGGAAGCAAACGCTACGTAATTTCTCCCATATGTACAAGCCTTAGTGGACAACAGTAAATCATCGTGAATTCTTAAAAGCTATGGAAGTTGTCCAATACTTAAGTAAGAAAATCTCTCTCTCTCTCTCTCTCTCTCTCTCTCTCTCTCTCTCTCTCTCTCTCTCTATATATATATATATATATATATATATATATATATATATATATATATATATATATATATATATATATATATATATTTTGGTGCTAGGATTACATAAGGGCGAAATATCATTCGGCTCTCATATGATGTACTGCAAATTGGTGATAAGAAAGCGAATCCTAAGAAAGGTGAAAAGAAGCATTTGTTCAATTTTCCTTGGGTTGTTGACGCAAGCTGCTGATAGTCACCTTTTATGACATCAGTTAAATTAAACTGATGATAATTTCACGAACTCAACGTTTTCATTTTCTTTATACATGGTGTAAAATGTTTTTGCTTGATTGAGAAATTATTTTATGATAATTTTTAGTGTTTGAGTGATATATAGTCAATATTTTCTAGGTACTAAAGATTTATAATAATATCTATTAATTAGTTTTATAGAGAAACCCTGAAATATTTGGAAATGAAACTGACTTCCATCCATACGTGCGAGAGAAGTCATTTTTTGCTTTTTGCAGGAAAATATTTTCCTAAAAAACAATAATATTTTTTAGAATTCAAAGTAAACAAAAATACTGAAAATTATTTCCAAGAAAAAGATTTTTGCCACGATCTGCTTCTGGTAATGGTTCTTAGCCTATTCCAAATATTTAAGAAAAAACACATGCAATATACTGAAACATTTTGCCGAGAAGACATCTTTTGCTTTATCAACGGTCTCTTCAACAGAATCTTATCTATTCAAAAGATATGTCGTGATTCTTTTATATTTGATATTTTATCCACAACTTCAACTTTTTGAAGATCCATTAGAACATTTGAACACAGAATAAATTATTATCTTTTGTAATACCCGTAAAAGTTTTCCTAAAAATCGGGATTTTCGTGATGCCGAAATAGGCGTAGAGGTTAATAGTAGTAGACGCGTTTCGGACTTTTTGGATTGAACATCGCGCTGGGAAATTGAAAAAAATGTTGGGCAGAAGTAGGCATTTCTGCGGCCTATTCTGCGACATCAGAATCACTCTGCAGACCGTAGAATAGTCACAGAGTGGGTCAGATTTCTGGGTCATTTTGATGTCAAATTTTGCGACCATTATGCAACTGCATAACCATTTCGTAGGCCACACTCTTGTCGCATATCCCGCTTTGGGATTTTTCGGAGAGAGGTTCTGCGGTGCACTATGCGACCGCAGAACCGTTCTGCGGTGCATTATGCGACCGCTAAACAGGTCTGTGGGCCGCATAATGACCGCAGACCGGGTCAGTCACGCCTAGTTTTGGAGGCCAAATTATGCGGCCGATATGCGGACCGCATATCAATTATGTGATCGCATATGCGATCGCAAAACCTGTTCCGGAGCTTCATTTAAGTTTTTTTTAACCCGGCCCTATTCCATTAAAACACCTATCTTGGGCCATTTTGAACTTATTTTCTGATAGTTTTAGAGTGAGAGAGAGGGCCCTAGAGGGAGAAAGTGATCTTCATCAAATTGCTCTTCAATTCTCACTTAAAACCTTGAAGATTATCAAGAGAGGCACCTAGGTATTCTTCCTAAGAGGTAAGATTCTATCACCCAAACTCTTAATTTCAAAATATAACTAGAATGGGCCATTAGTAAAGTAATTCATGGGGATGAGAATGCTTACCTTACATGCATGTGTTCCTAAAGTATGTAGGGAGGTTGTGAATTAAAGATAGAAAGGAATGGGGTGTGGGTTAGTGGAGTCTTTCATAAAAAGGGACATGAAACCTGATCGTTTTCCTAATTTTGGGTTCAATTTTTGCCATATTGCTAAAATAGATTGAAGTTGCTAATATTACGGAACGTCTTAGAGTTTTAAGAGGCTCAATTGAGGTATGTTGTCTAAACTCCCCTCTTCTTAGAATTGAATCCCACGATATTCATGCATTCGACGTAAGTCTCAAATTGAACGTCCTCGAAATTGCTATCGCGAATGTGCTTGCTTGGCAAATATATGTGTGTAATATGTATTCCCATGCTTTCATCATGTTATCTCGTCATCTGAGGAAATGTTCAAGACTTAGAATATGTGCTAATATGCTTAGACTTCAAGTCAAATTCGATTAAGGACTGTTATGCCAAATTGTGTGAAAAGCCTCTATGTGCCTTGAATTCTAAATTGCTCACATGTGAAATCAAGAGTCTTGAATGAAAACCGTTTTGTTATTGATGATAATAATAATGTTGGATTGTGGAAAAGAACTTGAATTATGAAATAAGGCCACTTGTGCCAATGTGCTGAAAAGATGGTAAAGAAATATGAAGTAAGATGATCGATTGAAATGGTTGATGTCTCGAATGAGATGGCTTAGCCGATCGGGCCAATATCGGACTCCGTGTAATAACACGGTGGTATTGTGAATGAAATAGTGAATATAGTTGATGTCTCAAATGAGATGGCTTAGCCGATCGGGCCGAGATCGGACTCCGTGTATGAATACGGTGGTATTGTGGACTGTGGTATATTGGCACTAAAAACCATCCAACCTAATAATGCGGGAATTGACTTAAAAAGCTATGTGATCCTTAACTTGATGTTTTAATATTATTTGAAGCTCTTATTAAATTCTTGATTGTTTCTCTTGTATTATTATTCATTCTATTGAGATGGTGTTTAGCTATACATACTAGTACTATTCGACAGTACTAACGTCCCTTTTACCGGGGGCACTGCATCTTTAAATGGATGTAGGTGGTTCCCTAGCAGACAATATTGATCACAGATAGGTGCTGCAACCTCTTCTCAGCGGACTCGGTGAGCCCCATTTCATTCCGGGGTCATGTAATATATATTTTATTTATATTGTTATACTTTTGAGATATAGCTAGGGCCTTATTGCCGGTACCTTCTTTACACTCTTTTGTATCTTTAGAGGCTCCGTAGACACTATATGGGTTGTATATGAGTGTTGGGAATGTTAAATAAATTATGTTGTATTTGATCACTTGTTCCACTCAAACTATAAGGATATGTGTATTTTGAGACTTAAAGGCGAAATAGCTAATGAAACGGTCTAATATTGTATGTATGAACTTCCCAATGTTTAATTAATGAAATCATGTCCTTTTTATTTCTTGACTATGAGAGTGAGGGGTGGAAAGTATTTAACAGGCTTGCTCGACCGGGATCACTCGGTTGAGCGCCGGTCACGCTTTCCGAGGTTGGGATGTGACAAACTTGGTATTAGAGCCTAATGTTTTAAAGTGTCCTAGGATGTCTCGGAGCCGTATCTGGTAGAGTCCTTCTTATCGGTGTGTTGTCGACCACATCTATAAGTTGGAGGCTACTTGACATTTAGGAACAATACCCTTCTTTGATATTCTGGATCGTGCGATGAAACTAATTGTTCAACTGTTCCTCCTCTAACTCGTGCATTCCTTTAAATTTCAGTATATGGCACCTAAGAAGAGAGAAAGAACTGGAAAAGGGGCCAACACTTCTTCAGGAGTGGAAGTTGACCCTCTATTTGATGATGCAGGTGAATACCCGAGGGGTGAAGATAATCCCCCGACTACTTCACTTCCTGATTCCACTACACCTGACCAGGCCACACCACTCCCTACACCTGCTGAAGGTGCGACAATTCCTCCATCTGATATTCTGGTTCCACCTCCAGGCCCAGCTTCCGGTTCTGGTATTTCTAATGGGGATCTTAGGGGAGCTATTAAAATGTTGACTCAGATAGTGGCTTCTCAGGCCTAAAGGTCGAATGTTTCACCCACATCTTCTAGCCAACTAGGGGATTCCACTAGTTCTAGGGTGAACAAGTTTCTGCAGTTGGATCCTCCACTATTCATAGGTGCTAATCCCAAGGAGAACCCACATGACTTCATTGATGAGATGCATAAGACTCTCCGAGTTATGCGCGCTATTGAGACAGAGGGAATGGAGTTGGCCTCCTACCGCCTGAAAGGGGTGGCATATTTTTGGTTTGAGCTATGAGAGGAATCTCGGGAGGAGGGGAGCCCTCCAGTGAGGTGGAGTGAGTTTGTTGATGCCTTTATAGACCATTTCTTGCCTACCGAGACTAGGGCAGCCCATTCCGCAGAGTTTGAGAATCTTAAGTAAGGGAATAAGAGCGTGTGGGAGTATCACATGGAGTTCGCACGCCTATCAAAATATGCTATTCACATGATGGCCACCATGGAGGCCAGAGTGCATCAATTTGTGCTGGGACTTAGCCCTTTGGTTATTAATGAGGTTGCCACAGCTACCTTAAATTCTGATATGAACTATGGTAAGATAGTGGCATTTGCTCAAGCTACAGAGGCCCGCAAGTTAAAGAACAAGATGGAGCGAGAGGGTAGCAGTAGGGCCCGATCCACGGGCAACCCTGGGGATTCATTTGGTGGTGGGAGATCAGCTTTTAGGGGAGGGTCATCAGGTCCATCCCAGTATTATGCTCAGTCTTCAGCCAGTGCACCGCCAGCGGGGCATAGTCAGCAGCAAGGGAGTTGCTTCAGGCCCAATGAGGGCAGCAGGGGATCCCACCATCAGGGCCGATCAGGAGGGAGATTCCAGCAGTAGCGGAGGCCCCATGCCCCAGGTGCGGGAAGATGCATATAGGGATCTGCTACCAGGACCTGCCGGCATGTTAAGGGTGCACAATGAGGGTTCATATTTAGAGGGAGTGTCATTTATCCCGCCAGGGTGCGGGCAGGGGCACATCACAGCCATCCAGTTCTGTAGCTGCTATATCTTTAGCACCCCCTCCAGCTCGAGGCACTCCGACACCAGCAGGGCGTGGTGCAGCTATGGGTGGTGTATAGAGTTCAGGAGGACCCAGACGTTTCTATGCTATGAGTGGTCGCCAGAGTGCAGAGGCTTCTCCAGATATTGTCACAGGTATATTAACTGTCCAATCTCATGATGTATATTCTCTTATTGATCCCGGTTCACCTTGTCCTATGTTACCCCTTATGTTGCTATGGAATTTGGGATAGAACCGGAACAACTTCATGAACTGCTCTCTATATCTACTCCGGTTGGCGAGTCTATTGTGGCCGCAAGGGTGTATAGGGGTTGTGTTGTCAGGGTACGTAGTTGGGACACCGTGGCCAATCTCGTTTAATTGGGGATGGTCAATTTTGATATAATTATGGGGATGGATTGGCTTTATTCATGTTTTTCTAAGCTCGACTGACGAACTAGAACTGTGAGGTTTGAATTTCCAAATGAGCCGGTTGTTGAGTGGAAGATGGATAATGTGGTGTCGAAGGGTAGGTTTATTTCTTGCCTTAAGGCCACGAAGATGATTAACAAGGGATGTATCTATCATTTGGTCTGGGTTACGGACACCAATCTTGAGGCACCTACACTCGAGTCAGCGCTAGTTGTGAATGAATTTCCAGAGGTCTTTCCTGATAATCTCCCTGGGATTCCGCCAGACAGGGAGATTGATTTTGGGATTGATGTGATGCCAAACACGCAACCTCTATCTATTCGGCCCTATAGGATGGCACCAATAGAATTGAAGGAACTAAAGGAGCAATTGAAGGATTTGTTAGAGAAGGGTTTCATCCGACCGAGTGTGTCACCATGGGGCACATCAGTTCTCTTTGTAAGGAAGAAAGATGGAGGATGTGTATTGACTACCGGCAACTCAACAAAGTAACAATAAAAAATAAGTACCCGTTACCAAGAATAGATGATTTGTTTGATCAGTTATAGGGTGCTAAATACTTCTCCAAAATTGATTTACGATCCGGGTATCACTAATTGAAGATCAGGGAGCAGGATATTTCGAAAATAGCTTTCAGAACCCGGTATGGGCACTTTGAATTTTTGGTAATGTCTTTCGGGCTAACAAATGCCCCGACAGCTTTCATAGACCTTATAATCGGTTTTTCAAGCCTTTCCTCGACTCCTTTATGATAGTGTTCATATTTGATATTCTTGTGTATTCACGAGGTCGGGAGGACCATGCCGATCATCTCAGGGCAGTGTTGCAGACTCTTCATCAGCACCAATTGTACGCGAAATTTTAAAGTGTGAATTTAGGCTCGAATCTGTCACATTCTTGGGTCATGTTGTCTCCAGAGAAGTAATTAAAGTGGATCCTCAAAAGATTTCAGCAGTGAAGAATTGGCCTAGACCTACAACGCCAACCGAGATTCTTGGGTTTAGCAGGGTATTATCGGAAATTTGTGGAGGGGTTCTCTACTCTTGCCTCTCCATTGACTAGATTGACTCAGAAAGCGATTAAGTTCCAATGGTCCGATGCTTGTGAAAGGAGCTTCCAGGAATTGAAATCGAGATTGACTATGGCGCTGGTGTTGACCCTTCCATAAAGTACAGATGGGTTTGTGGTATATTGTGATGCTTCAAGGATCAGGCTTGGGTGTGTGTTAATGCAACATGGCAAGGATATAGCTTATGCTTCTAGGCAACTCAAGAATCATGAAAAGAACTATCCAACACATGACTTAGAACTTGCGGCAATGGTTTTTGCATTGAAGATTTGGCGTCATTATTTGTATGGGGTCCATGTGGATGTATTCAGGACCACAAAAGTCTTCAATATATTTTCAAACAAAAGGAGCTGAATCTGAGGGAGAGAAGATGGCTTGAATTACTCAAGGATTACGACATCGATATTCTGTACCACCCAGGGAAAGCCAATATTATGGCGGATGCTCTTAGCCGGAAATCTATGGGTAGTTTGGCTCACTTGGAGGCATGTCAAAGGTCGTTGGCCGGGAGGTTCATCAACTAGCTAGTTTGGGAGTTCGTCTTGCGAACTCTAGTGAAGGAAGGGTAATTGTGCAAAATAGGGCTGAATCATCACTTGTTGTGGAAGTCAAAGAGAAGAAATACAACAATCCATTATTGGTACAACTGAAGGAGGGGATTCATAAACATAAGACTATGGATTTTGCTCTTGGCATGGATGATGGTACACTCAAGTACCAAGGGCGACTATGTGTTCCAAATATAGATGGTCTCCGAAAAAGAATCATGACCGAGGCTCACGCTTCTAGGTATTCTGTGCATCCAGGTTATACAAAGACGTATCATGACCTCAAGGAAATCTATTGGTGGAATGATATGAAAAGGAATGTGGCGGACTTTGTGGCAAAGTGTTCGAATTGTCAGCAAGTGAAGGCCGAACATCAACGGCCTGGTGGGTTGGCATAAAATATAGAAATTCCAATGTGGAAGTGGGAAATGATTAATATGGATCTTGGGGATTACCGCGCACTCCTCGTAAGTTTGACTCAATTTGGGTGATCGTGGATCGACTCACGAAATCAGCACACTTCTTGCCAGTTAAATCTGCCGGCATAGCGGAACAATATGCTCAGTTGTATATCAAGGAAATAGTCAAGGCTGCATGGAACTCCAGTTTCCATCATTTCTGATCAAGGGGCTCAGTTCACGGCCAAGTTTTGGAAGAAATTTCAGCACGGTTTGGGTACTCAGGTAAATCTTAGTACATCCTTCCATCCACAAACCGACGGGCAAGCAGAGTGGACTATTCAGACGCTTGAGGACATGTTGCGTGCTTGTGTTCTTGATTTCAAAGGTAGCCGGGATGATCATTTTTTACTCATAGAGTTTGTTTATAACAACAGCTTTCATGCGAGTATTCAGATGGCACTATTTGAGGCATTGTATGGTAGGAGATGTAGATCTTCCATTGGGTGGTTCAAGATTGGGGAAGCTGAGCTGATAAGACCGGACCTCGTGCATCAGGCTATGTATAAAGTTAAGATCATAAAGGAGCGGTTGAAAACTGCCTATAGTCATCAAAAATCCTATTCGGATGTCCGTCGTAGAGACTTAGAGTTCAAAGAAGAGGATTGAGTATTCTTGAAGGTTTCCCCCATGAAGGGTATTATGCGGTTTGGGAAAAAGGGGAAATTGAGTCCGAGGTATGTTAGGCCATACAAATTCATTCAGAGAATTGGCCAGGTGGCGTACAAGCTTGAGCTACCACCTTAAATGTCATTAGTCCACCCGATATTCCATATGTCTATGTTGAAGAAGGTAGTTGGGGATGAGGTTAATGAAGAATTGTCATATAAAGAAATTCCAGTTGCCATTCTTGATAGACAAGTCCGAAAGTTGATGAATAAAGAAATAGCCTCCGTGAAAGTGTTATGGCGAAACCAGCAGGTTGAAGAGGCCATGTAGGAGGCCGAGGAAGAAATGAAGAATAAGTATTCTCACTTGTTTGAATAGCTGTGTAATCCTTTCTTTTTATGAGCTTGTTGCCTATGAATTTTGTATCACTTGTTCAGTTAATGTAAAGGTGTTCCTTTTGATTATATATTTCTTATGAGGCCACGATTGGTATTGTTATGAGTTTTGTTACGTCATTGGGTTGTGCATATGTTTGTAAGATGTGTTTCTAATGCTCTATGACAGGTGGATAGGCATAGTTACAAAGGAAACTCTAGCGAAAGTTTTGGAAATTTAGGGAGTTAGTCAACTTTGGGGTTGCTGGTGTGTGGTATGATAATCGAGCTGCATAAGTTACTAATAATGGACCTTGATCCTTATTCAAGGACGGATGATCTTAAGTGGGGGAGGATGTAAGGCCCTGTAAAATATTTTCTAAAAACCGAGATTTCCGTGATGCCGAAATAGGCGTAGAGGTTAATAGTAATAGACGCGTTTCGGACTTTTTGGATTGAAAAGTTCGCTGGGGAGTTGAAAAAAATATTGGGCATAAGTAGGCATTTTTGCGGCCTATTCTGCGATCGCAGAACCACTCTGCGACCATTTATTTTTGGGTCATTTTGATATCAAATTTCGCGGCCATTATACGACCGCATAACCACTTCGTGGGCCACACTCTTGTCGCATATTCCGCTTTGGGATTTTTCGGATGGAAGTTTTACGGTGTATTATGTGACCGCAGAACATGTTTACGGGACACGTAGTGATCGCAGACCGGGTCAGTCATGCCTAGTTTTGGAGGCCAAATTATGCTTCCGATATGCGGACCGCATATCAATTATGCGATCGCAGAACCTATTCCGAAGCTTATTTTTCAGATTACTAAATCCGACCCTATTCCGTTTAAACACCTACCTTGGGCCATTTTGAACATAATTTCTAATAATATTAGAGTGAGAGAGAGGGTCCTAGATGGAGAAAGTTATCTTCATCAAATTGCTCTTCAATTCTCACTTAAAACCTTGAAGATTATCAAGAGAGGCACCTAGGTCTTCTTCCTAAGAGGTAAGATTTTATCACCCAAACTCTTAATTTCAAAATGTAACTAGAATGGGCCATTAGTAAGGTAATTCATAGGGATGGGAGTGCTTACCTTGCATGCATGTGTTCCTAAGGTGTGTGGGGAGGTTGTGAGTTGAAGATAGAAAATAATGGGATGTGGGTTAGTGGAGTCTTTCATAAAAAGGGGCATGAAACCTTAATACACACATAGTGTTTGATGGAATGCTCAAGTGAGCTAGAATTATGATCGTTTTCCTAATTTTGGGTTCAATATTTGCCATATTGCTAAAATAGATTGAAGTTGCTAATATTCCTGAATGTCTTAGAGTTTTAAGAGGCTCAATTGAGGTATGTTGTCTAAACCCCCTCTTCTTAGAATTGAATCCCACGGTATTCATGCATTCGACGTAAGTCTCAAATTGAACGTCCTAGAAATTGCTACCCCGAATGTGCTTGATTTGCAAATATATGTGTAATATGTATTCCCATGCTTTCATCATGTTATCTCGTCACCTGAGGAAATGTTCAAGACCTAGAATATGTGCTAATATGCCTAGACTTCAAGTCAAATTCGATTAAGGACTGTTATGCCAAATTGTGTGTAAAGCCTCTATGTGCCTTGAATTCTAAATTGATCACATGTGAAATCAAGAGTCTTGAATGTAAACCGTGTTGTTATTGATGGCAAGAATAATGTTGGATTGTGGAAAAGAACTTGAATTATGAAATAAGGCCACTTGTGCCAATGTGCTAAAAAGATGGGAAAGAAATATGAAGTAAGATGATCGATTGAAATGGTTGATGTCTCGAATGAGATGACTTAGCCGATCGGGCCGCGATCGGACTCCGTGTAATAACACGGTGATATTGTGAATAAAATAGTGAATATGGTTGATGTCTCAAATAAGATGGCTTAGCCGATCGGGCCGAGATCGGACTCCGTGTAAGAATACGGTGATATTGTGGACTGTGGTATATTGGCACTAAAAACCATCCAACCTAATAATGCGGGAATTGACTTAAAAAGCTATGTGATCGTTAACTTGATATTTTAATATTATTTGAAGCTCTTATTGAATTCTTGGTTGTTCCTCTTGTATTATTATTCATTATATTGAGATGGTGTTTAGCTATACATACTAGTACTATTCGACAGTACTAACGTCCCTTTTGCCGGGGGCGCTGCATTTTTAAATGGATGCAGGTGGTTCCATAGCAGACAATGTTGATCACAGATAGGTGCTGCATCCTCTTCTCAACGGACTCGGTTAGCCCATTTCATTCCGGGGTCATGTAATATATCTTTTGTCTATATTGTTGTACTTTTGACATATAACCGGGGCCTTGTTGCCCGCACCTTCTTTACACTCTTTTGTATCTTTAGAGGCTCCGTAGACACTCTATGGGTTGTATATGAGTGTTGGAAATGTTAAACAAGTTATTTTATGTTTGATCACTTGTTCCACTCAGACTATAAGGATATGCGTATTTTGAGACTTAAAGGCGAAATAGCTAATGAAATGGTTTAATATTGTATGTATGAACTTCCCACTGTTTAATTAATGAAATCATGTATTTTTTATCTTGACTATGGATGTGAGGAGTGGAAAATATTTAACAGGCTTGCTCGATCGGGTTCACTCGGTTGAGCGTCAGTCGCGCTTCCCGAAGTTGGGGCGTGACATCTTTTTACGTTCTTTTTCTTTTTGCGGGAGAGGGATAAATAAACTTGTACGTTAACGAAGATAAAAAGTTAGTGCCATGTGGCAATTCTTTATGGGTAAAGGGTCAGATTAGTCCTTTTACTTTCAAAAATACCCAAATGTACTATGTGAACAAATATACCTCTACGTTAGCAAAGTTTTAATTTTTACCCCTAGCTCCTAACAGAAACCCCCAATCCACTAAATCAAAATTTTATTTATTTTCTATATTTATCATAATATCAAAGAACTAAGTAAATCAATTAAATTGGAGTTCAAAATCTGCATAGTTAAATTGAAGTCTTTTGTTATATTGGAGTCTTTTATTGAAAGTACAATTTCTCCAAACCTATTTTTACCTAGATATACTATAAGAGAAATTTATTTACCACCTTTATTTAAGTTTCTTATTAATTACTTTGTATATCTATATTTACAGGTTATATACAAAATCATAAAAAAGAAAAAAATTCAAGATATCTTAATTTTAGCATATCAGTTACACGACACCCATCCCCCATTTTTAATAACCCTCCCCTATATTTAAGATTCTATTTTTTTTTTCTCTTTCTTAATAATTACCCAAAATCTCTCTTTTATTTTATACCCCCTCCCCCCTAAATTTCCGATTCTTGTCCTTTTCCAAAGAGTTTCAAAACCAATTTCTCTCTTTCTTACTAATCACCCAAAATTTCTATTTCTTATTGATACAATGCATGTGAAATTCAGAATATTGCTCTAGAATCAAGTTGTGGGTAAGTTTTGAATCTTGTTTTCTTTCTTCTAAAATCTTTATCGTATGTGACTTGTATATGATACATCAACACCCAAAACAATACTCGATACAATACGAATACAATTATATTACATTTTTAGTGTAGAGTTGTGACTGAAACTTGAGGAAGATGAAGATCATAATTGTATCACATATTTTCATAAATGTATCGCGATTGTATTATAATTGTATATGTATCATAATTATTGCATGAATTGTATTATAAATGTATGATAATTATATATACATTGTATATTGTTACGAGAAGTTGTGAATTCATGACGAATTTCATAATTTGTATCACAAATATATAATAATTGTATATTAATTTATTAGTATTGTATCAGGTATTATTTTGGATTAATGTACCAGATACAAGTTAGACATGTATTATTTTGGATTAATGTACCAGATACAAGTTAGATATAATTGTGATACAAGTATGATACAATTATGTTTTAGGATTGATGCAATTATGATACAGTTACCATACAATTCTTGAATATTTCTTCATTTTTAGTCTCCCAACAAAAGAATGATATAATTGACGCTTTTATAATAATATAAAGTTGTCAGCAATGGTGGGAAGAGAGAAGATGGAGATTCTTGGCTTAGATTAAGAAATTTTGATGTTAAAGAAAAGGAAGGAGAAGAGGAAAGGGGGTGGGAGGGATAAGGAAAGGATTTAATTGAATCTTTTAATTGAATGAACTAATAATGGGATGAGAGCCTTTTAAGGAGCAATGCATACAATTTGTAGGAAAAACCTAGATACTTATTAAATACTACAAAATATAGAGAATATAGGTAAAATTATTTCTAATATAGTATAGCTAGGTGAAAATCCCTTTTTAATTGACAATTAATTTTGCTATTAAGCATCAAAAGAGAGAATATTATTTTTCCAATGTTAAAAAGCTTTGTATTACCACTTCAAATTTGCCGAGTGTCATTAAAATAATGGTATATGAAATATTAGATACTTAAAATTTGAGGTAAGTTTTCTAAGTTAAGAATAAAAACTTCAATTTAAAAAATATAGATTTGGCTTAAACTCAAGAATAGGAAGGATAAGAAAACTGCCTTCATATAAGTTTGATTGAAACAGGAGTGAAACTGCACTATCCATGTAGAAGCATTTTAATATTGAAAGGAACCTGTTCTGGTATGCTTCAGCTGAATATTTAGTAGTTTAAAATTTCTTCAACCACGGAATTAGAATAAATGTAAAAATGCAGATTTGGAATTTAATATTATATTTAACTATGGGAACAAATATACCCATTAGCAAAGTCTTAATATTTTCCCCTAACCCTTATGGGAACCCTAGTCCATCAAATCAATATTTTATTTATTTTTTTATTTATCACAATATCAAATAAATAAGAAAACCCATTAAATTGGAGTCTACCCATTAAATTGGAGTCTTTTCTTTTTAGGAAAAAGGTCCAAAATTACCCCTTTACTGAACTCAAAATCTCCCAAATCTCTTTTATTTAAATAACTTGTTCTCCTTCTTGATCCATTATTCTCAAAAATTATATTAATGTGAATGTTAAAGGTACTAAACTATACAAATTATTCATGGATATTTTTAATTACCATTGCACATACTTCTCTTCTTGTGATAATGAATTTGGAATTGGTTTAAATTTTTTATAATTTTTTCAACCATATACACACCGTAGAATTCAGTGAGGCTATTAGTAATTATGTATTATATGCGGTTGCTCATCATGTATGTACATATATATATATATTCGAATATATTTCGTAATTGTCTAATTAGTATAGAGTTGGATTGACTAACTTAAGAGTGCACAATGCGTAGGCATTGATTAATGCAAAGTTAAATTCGACAATGCAAAATCTCCAAGGAACTTCAATTTCTATCACTAATACTTGCAAAGTCTCCATATCTTTGGTGCAACAAATTCATTAAAGTTGGGGTGTTGTAAATACTTTTAGAATATAGGCAAGCTACTAATTTAGATTCTTCAATTTACTATACTTTGTTTACTAACCGTTGTATTATATTAATATTTATTTCTCTTATTTTTTTTTTTTCAATTAAGAAAGCAGGTAATGCCAACTCTTTTGAAAATAGTGGATCAAGAAAAGAATAAGTGATTTAACTAAAATAATTTGGGAGATTCTAGGTTACCTGACGAACTGAGGGGTAATTTTTAAAAGTTTGTTGATGATATGAGTAAATTTGACCGGATTATATAACTTAGGGTAAATTTGACCGAATAATATAACGGAGGTCGGATATAGATAATATTAAAAAATAGAGGGATAAATTTGAATCTTTTCCCATAAATTTTGAAAGTAGAGAAGTAAATTTAATCCTTTTCATACAGTTCTATCAGATATTTATGATTTGATCCCCCTCCCCCGTTGTATCTTATCTTACAGCTCATATATTGGAAACTTAAAGCACTACGAGATATCAAATGCAATAATTATATGTTACATCAGTATATATACTTGTAGTTTTTTTCCTTCTCGCCACATAATCCATATTTACGGTAAAACTTCATCCACACCACCTTTACGAACTTGGTTGCATGACTACATCCTTTGACACTGTAGAAGTTGTTAAAGATTAGATACTATATTGATTAGTGTCTTTTCAGGAATCCGATTCTTCTAGTCCTGGATAAGTTTCATGTTACAATCCTTTTGAGCAGAATTTTGCCTAAATCCAGTATATAGGGATATTAATTGGATAACCCGGATTTTCCTTATAAAATGTCTATCAGTTGCGCACGTCAATGGAGCTAACAGAAGTCAGGAGTGGATCTAGTAGTATAGTGTTGTAATTCAAGAGTAAATAAGGAAAATTACAGAGAATTAGTAAGAGAGGGAAATAGCAGAAATCATTCTTTCATAAATCTCATTGAACTCCATTCTGATACATATACCACCTCACTAGGAAGATAAACTCCGGTGTAAAGTAATGCAACTAATAGACGTAAGTGTAATTAAGTAAGGGGTCGAACTATCAATATCCCAAAACTATACAACTAGTTTAACCACTTATTTGTTACTATTACTAAAGCGTAAAGTATTACTTCCCGCAGCTGTGCACAACTCACATATGATAACCCTCCCCCTCCCCCCCAAAAAAAAAACGTTCCTTGATCTCAAAAAATGAAGGTTGGAAATCTGACTTTCAATACATTAGAATCTTCCCATGTTGCTTGATCTTCATGTAAATGCTCCTACTAAATTAAAAACTGGACCACTGCCTTTTTTCCTTTTTGTATCATACGTCGTTCTAACACCTTTGCTGGATATGGACACTAAGGACTTGACAAATCTAGGACAGGGGGGTGATTTATGGAGTTTGAAATTTCATAGTAAGGCTTAAGGAGAGAAACAGGAAGGTTAGATGTAAGGGTAAATGGTATGGTAAAGCTAGTTTGTAAGCGACATTACCAACCTTTTGGAGGATTTGGTAGGGACCATAATATTTAGAAGAGAGCTTAGTAAACTGCCTGCTTGACAGAGATAATTGTTTGTAGGGTTGTATCTTCTAGTAGACCCAGTCTCCTACATGAAACTGTCTATCAGTTCTGCTTTTGTTAGCTTGATCGACCATCCTCTGTTGAGACCTCTCCAAGTGAAATTTCAGCAATTGTAGTTTCAACTCCCTTGTTGTCAAGCTCCTATCCACCTCTACTACGTCTGAATCACCCTGGATATATGGTAAGTGCAAAGGTAGAGGTTGTCCATACAAAGCTTCATATGGAGTTGTTTGGATGGAGGTGTGGAAGGTGGTTTTGTACCACCATTCTGCGAGAGCTAAGTACTAAACCCAATCCTTGGGAGAATCAGAACAATAGCACCTCAGATATGTCTCTAGACACATGTTGATGACCTCAGTTTAACCATCAGATGGAGGATAATAAGCAGTAGATGTATTTAAGTTCACCCATTGCATTGCAAACAGTTCTTGCCATAATTTACTCGTAAAGACTGGACCCCTGTCACTAACAATGTCTTCCGGTATGCCATGTAACTTAAATATATGATCCATGAAGATTTTGGCAATATCCACAACAAAATAGGGGTGTGACTGTCACGACCCAAAATTCCACCACAAGCGTCGTGATGATATTTAGTCTCTAAGATTACGTAAGCCGATTATAACTACAATTTAAGCCATTTTTTTAAACATATAATTTAATACACGTGTCGAAACCAACAACGGAAATAATTACAAACAACCTCCCAAGACTGGTAATACTGAGTCACGAACTCTAACTGAATACATGAAATGATCTCAAGGATCGAATACTCAATACTATTTGATTAATAATTAACAGTACAATAAAATGGAAAGACTCCAAGGGACTGTGACGACCAAGCAGCTCTACCTTGAATACTTGCGATCACACTCTAACTCTATCCGAGTCCGATATCTCCAATACCTTGTTCTGCAAACAAATATTCTTAAGTGTAGTATGAGTATGTCACAGTCGATACCCAGTAGGTATCAAGACTAACCTCAGTGGAATAGTGACGAGGTACAGTCCAAACACTCACTAGTCTAATAACCTATGCAATATAGTATACAAAAATAATATAAAACAAATAACAATGATGACAACAATAATCAACTTGTGATATAAATAATAAGGCAATAAGAACACCATAAATATTACTCAAACGAGTAATAAACACAAGTACAACCAATACTCAAGTCCTTCAAAATATACGTCTTTCATCTTTACGTTTTTCAATAGAAATCTCTAGAATATAATCCTTTCCAATAAATATATTTCGAATATACTCTTTTCAAACGAATATCCTTCAAATATAATTCTTTCAAATAAATATCATTCGAATACAATTCTTTCAAATAATATTTTTGAATAAAATCCTTCCAAATAAACATTTTGAATATAATTCTTTCAATTAAAAGTCACCATGTGACACCTCATTTCATAATCATAAATTACGGGTCTCAGCCCACTTTCATATTTTTTTTGTAAACACGGGTCTCAACCCACTTTCATATTTCCAAGGCACTTCGTGCCCATAATTTAATCATCATATTTCCTCTGCACCTCGTGCCCACTTTTCATATCACATCTGCACGGACAGTTCACGTGCCGATAATAAAACCATCATATTTTCCCTGCCACCTCGTGCCCACGTTTCATATTTGTTGCGGCGTGCAACCCGATCCCATATAACATTATCTGCCCGGCAATAGCCACATGCTCACAATTTCAACATAGATCAAGTTGTTATCAAGTTTACTGAAACAACAAGACAAGTTGCACAAGATATAAAAATAAATACAAGAAAAATCCCAACACCACATGCAAATTACCAACACAATAACTCCACATCATCACATATCATTCCTGATAATAGGCACTTTTATCTCTCCTATAGCCACCCTTATCACTCCTATAATAGCCTCTCTTATCCCTCCGCCCTGACAATATCAATAGCCACCCTTATCGCTCCTATAGCCACCATTATCGCTTCTATAGTCACCCTTATCGCTCCGTATAATAGTCACCCTTATCACTCCGCCCAGACGATATCCCAACGTACATAACCACAGTGAAATACCACCCTTATACCCACATAATATCAACAGTGAAATGTCACCCTTATATCCTCATAATAGTAACTCAAATCACACAATAATTTACACAGAATATTATCGCGATAACACAACACAATCAATTCCTATCGCAATTTGCCCAACGATCACAACCAATTCCAATGATATAGAAAAATCAATAAATTTCTCAAAAATAGTCCAAGGATCCATACAACGTATATATAAAACCTCAAAACGATCAACAGAGATGAAAAATACTCAGCATAGGGCAACGCCTTCATTAATCCAAATTCTTGATAATTATATTAACGCCTCAGTTTATACTTATTTAATTAATTATTGCAGATGGAAAATCCATAATATAATTATTTCCAGAAAATATCAAATCAACAAACTCACGGAATTCACATAAATATTCAAGTGACAATCATATCAAATTGTCATATAAAAACAAATTCAACAAACAAGAATTGAGGCATGACAAATAGAGGATTTAATAAATGCCAACAATTATCCAATTTACTACACAATAATTTCTAAGACTTTAACCCAATATATTTTGCACATATAAGCCCGAGTACATACTCGTCACTTCGCGTATACAGCATTCCACATTTCACAAATGGCACATAAGATTCGATGCCTAAGGGGTAATTTCCCAACTCAAGGTTAGGCAAGATACTTACCTTTTTGAAGTTATGCCGATATTCCAAAATCGCCTTCTTGCTTGAATTGACCTCCGGACAGCTCACATCTATCCAAATTAATTGTATAACTTCATTATAATTCATCGAAAATAATTTCGAATAATAAAACGTCGACTTAAAATTTTATTCTAAAAAGTCAAACAAAGTCAACACAGGACTTGCCTCTCGGAACCCGACAGAATTTTTACGGAATTCGAATACCCATTCAGATACGAGTTTAACCATATCAATTTTATCGAATTCCAATAACAAATCGTCCTCCAAATCTTGAATTTTCGTTTTTGAAAAGTTTTACAAAAATCCCAATTTCCTCCATTAAAACTCGAATTAAACGATGAATATAACCATAGATTCATGAAATATAATTACTTTGGGATATAGAACGCACTTACCCCAGTCGAAGTCATGAAAAAATCCTCAAAATCGCCCCAAAAATGAGCTCCAAAAATCCCAATCGAAAATGAAGAAATGACAGATTTTCAATCCTTAAGTTTCTGCTCAGGTTCGCATTTGCAGACAAAAACTTCGCATTAGTGAATGAACAGTAACCTCCCATGAACAGTGTTCGCAATTGCGAACTGCACTAAAATTCAAAAATCATCGTAATTGCGATTATTTGTTCGCAATTGCGAATGAACAGTGTTCGCTACTGCGATAAATTATTCGCAATTGCGAATGAACAGTACCTCACGAGAAACCAGCAAACTCAAACTTCTCCGAAATGATCTGAAACCACCCCGAAACTCATCCATAACCTCCCGGACATAAACCATATATGAATTTTAATCATAAAATATGCTACGAACCTGCTCGCGCACTCAAAACACTAAAAAGGGGTCGTCTTGACCCGATATTGACCATGGTCAAACTCCCAAATTTCTTATCTTTACTAGTCTCTCAACCAATGATCCAAAAATACACCCAAGTCCCTCGGGACCTCGTCAAATCATACCAACAAGTTTCAAAACATGATACGAACTTAGTCGAGGCCTCAAATTATATCAAACAATGCTGAAACTATGAATCGCGCCTCGAATCGAATTATGAGTTATGAAATTTCCAAATTCTATAATTTGCGCCGAAACATAGTAAATCAATCCGGAATGACTTCAAATTTTGCACGCGAGTCATAAATGACATAATGGAATTGTTGCAATTTACGGAATCAAAATCCTACCTTGTTATCAAAAATTCAACCTTCGGTCGAACTTTTCAAAATCTTCTATTTTCCAACTTTCGCCAAAATGCGTCGAATTATCCTACGGACTTCCAAATCCAAATTCGAACATACGCCTAAGTCCTAAATCATCATACGAAGCTATTGACACCATCAAAATTCCATTTCGGGGTCGTTTGCTCAAAAGTCAACTCTCTGATTAACTCTTTCCATTTAATCTTCAAAATGAGAATTGTTCTTTAAATTTAATTCCGAATCTTCCGAAAACTAAACTCGACTACACACGCGGGTCATAATACATATTACAAAGTTTCTCGAAACCTTACGTCGCTAAATGGGACGTTAATTCTTAAAACGACAAGTCGGGTCGTTACAATGACAAAGCAACAAAATGGGCATACTTAGTCAATCTATCTACTACTACCCATATGGCTTCTTTTACCTTGGACTTAGAAAAATCTTCAATGAAGTCCATGCTAATGCTACTTCAATCTAAAGATGGAATTTGGAGAGGTTGTAACAAACTGCGATATGCTGATTTGTCATACTTGCTTCTTTGACAAACATCACACCTTATTCTCCTATAAGTGTGATCAATACCAGAGTAACCCCAACATGCAAAGTCATGCCAAAGTTGAAGATTTTCCTCCTCAGAGAAAAATCGGCCCCTACAACTAATCTCCTATTTTTCCTCAATTGTTGGTTAATATATGAGTACCCTTTCACCTCATCTACTGTCACGACCCAAAATTCCCACCTTCGGACCGTGATGGCGCCTAACATTTCACTTGCTAGGTAAGCCAACGTTAGAATAATAATAATCCTTTTAAAAACAATTTTAAATTTATTACTAACAAGGAAACAAATGCGGAAGCAAAGTTTGAAATATAGTGAATAATCCATAAAAACAACGGTGTCTAAATACTATCCCAGAATTGATGTCACAAGTGCACGAGCTTCTAGAATAATACAAATAACGGTCTGAATAAAATGAAGTTGTCTGAAAATAAATGAACAACTAAAGTAAAATAGACGGGGACTTCAGAATTGCGAACGCCATGCAATTATACCTCAATTCTCCTCTGAGTAGCTGAAATCCAAGCAAGTCTATGGCACGCCGCTGGGACCAACTCTGAAATCTGCACAAGAAGTGCAAAGTATAGTATCAGTATAACCGACCCCATGTACTAGTAAGTGTTGAGCCTAACCTCGACGAAATAGTGACGAGGCTAAGGCGGATCACTTACATTAACCTGTACGCAGTATTAGTAACAACAACAATAATAGAAATAAATCATGTAACTCATAATGATTGAAGCCAACTCAACAGTTATAACCAATTATCATTTCCATCAATTCTGTTGTAGCGTGCAACCCGCTCTCATAATATATTCACATTCAATTCCGTTGCAGCGTGCAACCCGCTCTCACAATATATTCATATTCAGTTCTGTTGCAGCGTGCAACCCGCTCTTACAATATATTCATTTTAATCAAGTCTGTTGCGGCGTGCAACTCGATCCTCCAATATGGACTTTTAATAAGTCTATTGCAGTGTGCAACCCGATCCTCCAATATGGACTTTTAATAAGTCTATTGCGGCGTGCAACCCGATTATTCAATATGAACTTTTAATAAGTATGTTACGGCGTGCAACCTGATCCTCCAATATGGACTTTTAATAAGTTTGTTGCGGTGTGCAACCCGATCCTCCAATATATTCATATTCAGTTCTGTTGCGGCGTGTAACCTGCTCCTCCAACATATTCATTTACCAATTCTTATAGAAGAATTTCCCTAATAAATACAACAATTAATATAAAATTATAAGACAACAAGCATACAATAATTATTATTTAATTACAAAACAAACAAAGGAAAATAGTAAATTATTATAGAAATCAGAGAGAAAATATGCAGTTTAATAATTAATATGCTAAATGTCAAATGACAATTAAGGCACATAATTCAAATAGCATGTAATAATTAATGCAGGAATTCAAGAATTAATATTTGACAAGGAATAGGAGAGAAACAATTATTACAATAATTAATTCACGATTTAAAATAATTTATGATTTTTTTCAAGTAAGCAGGCAAATAATTAATTTGGCGACGTATAAACACTCGTCACCTCGCCTATACGTCGTTCACATGCAATTCACATAACAAATAATTTAAGGGTTCTATTCCCTCAAGTCAAGGTTAACCATGACACTTACCTCGCTTTGCGAATTCCAATTAATTATTCAACCACAACTTTTTCTTTTAAATTTGCCTCCGAAAGCTTCAAATCCATTCACAAACAATTCGATATATTCAATACGAATCATAAAAATTAATTCCATATGAATTTATAAATTTTCCGAAAAAAATCCAAAATTTATTATTATATTCGACAGTGGGACCCACATCTCAAATCCCGGAAAAACTCATAAAATCCGGACATCCGTTTTGATACGAGTTCAACCATACCAAATTTGTCCAATTCCGATATTAAATGGACCTTCAAATCTTAAATTTTTATTTTTGGAAGATTTTATAAAAATCAGATTTTTCTTTCATAAATTCACGGATTCATGATATAAATGAGTATGAAATCATGAAATATAATTAATATAGGATAAGGAACACTTACCCCAATATTTTCCCGTGAAAATCGCCTAAAACATCGCCTTACCCGAGCTCAAAAATGGGAAAGAATTGAAAATGGGTTGAAACCCCATTTCTAGAACTTAAGTTCTGTTTCTGGGATTTTTACCCTTCGCGAACGCGGTCAGTGCCTCGCGTTCGCGAAGCACAAATTTGTGCTGTCCAATTTTACTCTTCGCGAACGCGAGGGCTACCTCGCGAACGCGATGCTTGCCTGACTTGGCCTTCGCGAACGCGAGATGCCCTTCGCGAACGCAAAGGCTAATTTTCCTGGCCAGCCTCTTTCCCTTCGCGAACGCAGGTGTTCGATCGCGAACGCGAAGCTTTGCACCTCGACCATTCGTGACCGCGTTCTATTAGTTGCGAACGCGAAGCACAAAAAGTGCCAGTTCAAATTTCCTCTTCGTGAACGCGAAACTCCCCTCACGAATGCGAAGAAAGAAACCAGAAGCAGATTTCTGCAGTTTTCTTAAGTCCAACAATGATCCGTTAACCACCCGAAATCAACCCGAGCCCTCGGGGCTCCAAACCAGACATGCACCCAAGTCTTAAAACATCATACAAACTTGCTCGCGTGATCAAATCGGCAAAATAACACCTGGAACTACGAATCGGACACCAAATCAAAGGAAGTTTTCAAGAAAACTTTAAAACTTATATTTTTACAACAGGACGTCCGAATCACGTCTAATCAACTCCGATTCTCACCAAATTCGGCAGACACATCATAAATATTATAGGGGACCTATACCGGGCTCCGGAACCAAAATACGTACCCGAGGTCAATAAACCCAACATCAGTAATTTCTTAGAAATCATTAAGCTTTCAAGATTTTAATTTGTTTTTAATAAAAATTTCATATCTCGGGCTAGGGATCTCGGAATTCAATTCCGGGCATATGCCCAAGTCCCAAATCACGATATGGACCTACCAAAATTGTCAAAATATTGATCCGGGTCTGTTTACTCAAAATATTAACCAAAGTCAACTTAGTTGAGTTTTAAAGCTCTATTTCACATTTTAATTCTTTTTCACATGAAAACTTTCTGAAAAATTTTACGGACTGTGCACGCAAGTCGAGAAATAATAAATGGTACTTTTCGAGGTCTTAGAATACAGAATTAGTTATTAAATTTAAAAATAACTTTTTGGGTCATCACATTCTCCACCTCTAAAACAATCGTTCGTCCTCGAACGAAGTTAGAAACAAACATACCTGAGCTGCTGAATAAGTGTGAATATTTACTCCGCATGTCCGACTCGGACTCCTAGGTAGATGCCTCTACCGGCTGACCTCTCCATTATACCCGAACTGAAGGATAACTCTTTGACCTCAACTATCGGACCTGCCGGGCTAGAATAACCACCGGCTCCTCCTCGTAAGTCAAATCTTTGTCCAATTGGACTGAGCTGAAATATAACACATGGGACGGATCACCATGATATTTTCGAAGCATAGACACATGGTACACCAGATGAACCGATGATAAACTAGGTGGTAATGCAAGCCTGTAGGCTACTTCACCCACCCTTTCAAGAATTTCAAAGGGTCCGATATACCTAGGGCTTTAACTTGACCTTCTTTCCGGACCTCATTACACCTTTCATAGGTGAAACCTGGAGCAATATTCTTTCTCCAACCATGAATGAAATATCACGAACTTTACGGTCGGCATAACTCTTTTGCCTAGAATGAGCTATGCGAAGTCGATCCTAAATAATCTTTACCTTATCCAAGGCATCCTGTACCAAATCGGTACCCAACAATCAAGCCTCTCCCGGTTCAAACCAACCAACTGGCGATCGGCATCGCCTTCCGTATAATGCCTCATATGGAGCCATCTGAATGCTCGATTGGTAGCTATTATTATAAGCAAACTTCGTAAGTGGAAAGAAATGATCCCAAGAAACTCCAAAGTCTATAACACTAGCGCAAAGCATATCTTCCAATATCTGAATAGTGCGCTCTAACTGTTCATCTGTCTGTGGATGAAATGTTGTACTCAACTCCACCCGCATGCCTAACACACGTTGTACAGCCCTCCAGAAATGTGAGGTAAACTGCGTACCTTGATCTGAAATAATAGACACGGGCACACCGTAAAGGCGGACAATCTCACGAATGTAAATTTCAGCTAATCTCTCTGAAGAATAGGTAACTTCCACTGGAATGAAATGGGCTGACTTGGTCAACCTGTCCACAATGACCCAAACTGCGTCAAATTTTCTCTGAGTCCGTGGGAGCCCAACAACAAAATCCATAGTGATACGCTCCCGCTTCCACTCAGGAATTTCTAACTTCTGAAGCAAACCACCAGGTCTCTGATGCTCGTACTTAACTTGCTGACAATTCAGACACCGAGCTACATGTGCAACTATATCCTTTTTCATTCTCCTCCACCAATAATGTTGCCGCAAATCTTGATATATTTTGGCGATACCTGGATGAATAGAATACCTGGAACTGTGTGCTTCTTCAAGAATTAATTCACGAAGCCCATCCACATTAGGCGTACAAATATGCCCTGCATTCGCAGAACCCCATCTTCCCCCACATCAACCTGTTTGGCATCACCGTGCTGCACCGTGTCCTTAAGGACAAGTAAATGAGGACCATCATGCTGCCTCTCTCTGATGCGCTCATATAAAGAAGACCGAGCGACTATGCAAGCTAGAACCCGACTGGGTTCTGAAACATCTAACCTCAAGAACTGATTAGCCAAAGTATGAACATCTGTAGCTAATGAACTTTCACCAACTGGAATATACGCAAGACTGCCCATACTCATAGCCTTTCTACTCAAAGCATCGGCCACCACATTGGCCTTTCCGGGGCGATACAAAATGGTAATATCATAGTCTCTCAACAACTTCAACCATCTTCTCTGCCTCGAATTAAGATCTTTTTGTTTGAACAGGTACTGAAGGCTACGATGATCAGTAAATACCTCACACGAGACACCGTAGAGGTAATGCCTCCAAATCTTCAGCGCATAAACAATGGCTGCCAATTCTAAGTCATGAACATGATAATTCTTCTCGTGAAATTTCAATTGCCACGATGCATATGCAATTACCTTGCCATCTTGCATTAATACTGCACCAAGCCCAATATGAGATGCGTCACAATATACCGTATACGATCCTGAACCTGTGGGTAATACCAACACTGGCACTGTAGTCAAAGCGGTATTGAGCTTCTGAAAGCTCAACTCACACTCATCTAACCATCTAAATGGGGCACCCTTCTGGGTCAATCTGGTCTTAATAGTTGTTCATTATCAATTACAGAATCGTCAATTAACTTCATGTTAACAAAAATCTCATTTCAAACCTTCACAATACTACTAACGAGATGCGAGGCATGAAGACCTCATAATTATTTACCCGAATTAATGAGTCACATTTAACGCCACCTGGGCGGGAACCTACCTCGTAGGTTACAACATAATATTACAACACGAATTTGGCAAGTATGCACAGAGAATTTCATACAAAAAATTTTCAAATAAGCCTAGCAGGCATGACTCCCTATTAGTACTATAGTACAAATTTAATTTTCACAAGGGAGAATTTAAACACAAGAATTTTTATCACAAGGATATCGTCCTTATATAACTTCCACCGCAGCTCATAGCCCGGTTTAAACGTATCAATTTATTTTAAAATACGAGGACCTCGGCCTCAGTTCTGAATCACAAGTAATATGCACATCTTGCCAATCGAACCTTTCCATTTTCTCCTTTTAAATAACTTTCGTTAAACAAAATCACAAGACATAATGAACCCCACACCGGTAGGGCATATAATTCAAAATCAATTATCCGGAAATACATCAAAACATACCGAAATAAGTACCATAAATGCACCTTTAGCCTCACAGATCTTATTAAAGTCCATCATGGAATGATATGTGTAGTTATCTCCATAAAACCTCCCAACAGAAGTGGACACATAAGTAGATTATAGAATTACGAAGCCCACTCATAAGTGGAGCACAATAGGAGGACTCGTCTTGATACTCAGGACCGAATCAAGTTAAGGAAATTATTCCTTTATTTTAAATCGAGGTCATACCTATAACGACACCATATGAAGTATCGACCTCCACCATACCATAAAGCAAATATAACAACGGCTGGATCTTCACCTCTAGGACGCCTTCTACCTGCCTGTCCTCCACCCTTAACTGGTCATATGGGTGGTGTAGTAACTGCAATGGGGCACGTAGCCTGAGTGCTTTGGAGAAATATGCCTCTCCCAAGTTTGAAACAATTTTCTCATGATGTGCATAGTATCTCCGTATTCATAACAACCCCTTTGCGGGTTTGGCTGCTCATATTGAGTCTATGCCAGATGACTGGAATAACCATTGTAGGAAACTCATGCCGGTGGTGCATTAAAAGAACTTACTGGAGCACCCCGGGTAATCCGATGTGCGGACTGGGCTGGCCGACTGCCCGAGCCCCTGCCATAATAATTTTTACCTGCAGATTAGAATCCACTGAATCCCCCAGAACTTCAAAGCGTCTTGATCTCCTTATCTTGGCAATTTCTACCACTAGCATAAATGAAGTATTAGTCTGTAGCTTCTGAGTCATACACAATTTTACGATTATAATTAAGTCCTTTAATGAGTCTGTGGACTCACTCTCTGGCTGTAGGAAGAAAAGTAGGAATATGACGGGCTAACTTATTGAACCCGATGGCATATTATGACACCGTCATGGTGACCTGGCGCAATCGTTCAAACTCTATGCGCCATGCATTACAGAGAGTCCGGGAAACAAACTCTTTCAAAAGTATTTCTGAGAACCGAGCCAAGTGGGCGGTGTTGTATTGACTGGTCTGCCCTCTTCATATGCTTGCCACGGACACCTGTGGAGAATTATCTCTCCCAAGGCCAATTTCTTCTTTTGTTAAGCTGACTCAACATTGTTGAGCTGACCCATTTCTTAACATACTCTTCGATTCTTCTCAGAGGTAACCCTTACCCCTATTTATACACAACGATCACAAAAGTAGAGCTCCATACAGACAAATCTTGGCACAAACCACAGAGTCCAGAATCTCGTCAACCACTTTACTTCCTCCGAAGCATCCCCAAATCCGCAACCGTGACATCCACGCTGAGTAGACGTTCTGTAAATTTAATGTTGTTTCTCTAACTCCTTTGGTACTGAAGTATAAGATTATTACGGAGGCGGACATACCGCAAGTCCCAACCTTATTCTCTACAAGATCTCAGGCCTTAAACGCATGTAAATTTTGGAAGAACCTTTCAGTACCACATATATACATTTCAGGACAAAACTGATATAACACATGACTCGCAATCCATTCATTGATAGTGGATTCCCCCACTCGGCACGAAGTCATAGTTCACCACGTCCGATGGTCCACAATATTAACCTTCACAACTCGTATAAATCAACCAGATGCCAAGGTACATTGCACCCCCCCCCCCACATTATTTACTTGGTGATCTCTTTATACGTTCGCATCTTTAGTCGGAATCACACGTTGAGGCAATGGTTGAGCATCTCTGGCTCCCTCATAGTTCATCTGCGGCATCACGAACCGTCGATGCACAACTGATATTGAGTGCGCAATGTCATACAAGAGTAGATACAAAGGAATGTGAGATATAGGTTTCAAGCAAAATCAATGTCGCACGATAAGGAATGAAATAGGTGATATTGTTCCTAACTTCATAGCCCCTGAGAGATAAGTACAGACGTCTTTGTACCGATCCTTCAGACTCTACTAAGCTTGCTCGTGACTCGTGAGACCCATGTAACCTAGTGCTCTGATACCAACTGTCACGACCCGAAATTCCCACCTTCGGACCGTGATGGCGCCTAACATTTCACTTGCTAGGCAAGCCAACGTAAGAATAATATTAACCCTTTTTAAAATAATTTTAAATTTATTACTAACAAGGAAACAAATACGGAAGCAAAGTTTGAAATATAGTGAATAATCCATAAAAATAACGGTGTCTAAATACCATCCCAGAATTGGTGTCACAAGTGCATGAGCTTCTAGAATAATACAAATAACGGTCTGAATAAAATGAAGCTGTCTAAAAATAAATGAACAACTAAAGTAAAATAGACGGGGACTTCAGAACTCCGAACGCCATGCAGTTATACCTCAAGTCTCCTCCGAGTAGCTGAAATCCGAGCAAGTCTATGGCACGCCGCTTGGACCAACTCTGAAATCTGCACAAGAAGTGCAGAGTGTAGTATCGGTACAACCGATCCCATGTACTGGTAAGTGCTGAGCCTAACCTCTACGAAGTAGTGATGAGGCTAAGGCGGTTCACTTACATTAACCTGTACGCAGTATTAGTAACAACAACAATAACAGAAATAAATCATGTAACTCATTTATAATGATTGAAGCCAATTTAACAGTTATAACCAATTATCTTTTCCATCAATTCTGTTGCAGCGTGCAACCCGCTCTCACAATATATTCACATTCAATTCTGTTGCAGCGTGTAACCCGCTCTCACAATATATTCACATTCAGTTCTGTTGCAGCGTGCAACCCGCTCTCACAATATATTCATTTTAATCTAGTCTGTTGCGGCTTGCAACCCGATCCTCCTATATGGACTTTTAATAAGTCTGTTGCGGCGTGCAACCCGATCCTCCAATATGGACTTTTAATAAGTCTGTTACGGCGTGCAACCCGATTCTCCAGTATGGACTTTTAATAAGTATGTTGCGGCGTGCAACCCGATCCTCCAATATGGACTTTTAATAAGTTTGTTGCGGCGTGCAACCCGATCCTCCAATATATTCATTATAATTAATTCTGTTGCGGCGTGTAACCCGATCCTCCAATATATTCATATTCAGTTCTGTTGTGGCGTGCAACCCGCTCCTCCAACATATTCATTTACCAATTCTTATAGAAGAATTTCCTCAATAAATACAATAATTAATATAAAATTATAAGACAACAGGCATACAATAATTATTATTTAATTACGAAATAAACATAGGCAAATAGCAAATTATTATAGAAATCAGAGAGAAAATATGCAGTTTAATATTTAATATGCTAAATGTCAAATGACAATTAAGGCACATAATTCAAATAGCATGTAACAATTAATGCAGGAATTCAAGAATTAATATTTGACAAGGAATAGGAGAGAAACAATTATTACAATAATTAATTCACGATTTAAAATAATTTATGATTTTTTTAAGTAAGCAGGCAAAAAATTAATTTGACGACGTATAAACACTCGTCACCTCGCCTATACATCGTTCACATGCAATTTACATAACAAATAATTTAAGGGTTCTATTCCCTCAAGTCAAGGTTAACCACGACTTTTACCTCGCTTTGCAAATTCCAATCAATTATTCAACCACAGCTTTTTCTTTTAAATTTGCCTCCAAAAGCTTCAAATCTATTCACAAACAATTCGATATATTCAATACGAATCATAGGAATTAATTCCATATGAATTTACAAATTTTCCGGATAAAATTTCGAAATTCATTATTATATTCGACAGTAGGACCCACATGTCAAATCCTGGAAAAAATTGCGAAATCCAAACACCCGTTCCGATACGAGTTCAACCATACCAAATTTGTCCAATTCCGATATCAAATGAAATTTCAAATCTTAAATTTTCGTTTTTGGAAGATTTTATAAAACTCAGATTTTTCTTCCATAAATTCACGGATTCATGTTATAAATGAGTATGAAATCATGAAACAAAATCAATATAGGATAAGGAATACTTACCCCAACGTTTTTCCATGAAAATCTCCCAAACATTGCCTTACCCGAGCTCAAAAATGAAAAAGAGTTAAAAATGGGTCGAAACCCCATTTCCAGAACTTAAGTTCTGTTTCTTGGATTTTTACCCTTCGCGAACGCGGTCAGTGCCTCGCGTTCACGAAGCACAAATTTGTGCTGTACAATTTTACTCTTCGTGAACGCGAGGGCTACCTCGCAAATGCGATGCTTGACTTGGCCTTCGAGAACGCGAGATGCCCTTCGCGAACACGAGATGCCCTTCGCGAACGCGAAGGCTAATTTTCTTGGCCAGCCTCTTTCCCTTCGCGAACGCGGGGGTTCGATTGCGAACGCGAAGCTTTGCACCTCGACCCTTCGTGAACGCGTTCCATTAGTCGCGAACGCGAAGCACAAAAAGTGGTAGTCCAAATTTCCTCTTCGCGAACGTGAAACTCCCCTCGCGAAAGTGAAGAAGGAAACCAGAAGCAGATTTCTGCAGTTTTTTAAAGTCTAACAATGATCCGTTAACCACCTGAAATCAACCCGAGCCCTCGGAGATCCAAACCAAACATGCACCCAAGTCTTTAAACATCATACGAACTTGCTCGCGCGATCAAATCGCCAAAATAACACCTGGAACTACGAATCGGACACCAAATCAAAGGAAGTTTTCAAGAAAACTTTAAAACTTATATTTTTACAACCGGACGTCCGAATCACGTCTAATCAACTCCGATTCTTACCAAATTCGGCAGACACATCATAAATATTATAGGGGGCCTATACCAGGCTCTGGAACCAAAATACAGACCTGAGGTCAATAAATCCAACATCACTAATTTCTTAGAAATCATTAAGCTTTCAAGCTTTTAATTATTTTTTTTATCAAAATTCCATATCTCGGGCTAGGGACCTCAGAATTCGATTCCGGACATATGCCCAAGTCCTAAATCACGATACAGACCTACTGAAATTGTCAAAATACTGATCTAGGTCCGTTTGCTCAAAATGTTGACCAAAGTCAACTTAGTTGAGTTTTAAAGCTCTATTTCACATTTTAATTCTTTTTCACATGAAAACTTTTCGGAAAATTTTACGAACTGTGCACGCAAGTCAAAGAATGATAAATGATATTTTTCGAGGTCTTAGAACACATAATTACTTATTAAATTTAAAGATGACTTTTTGGGTCATCACATCTATTGAATCCTTCCATTTCTGAATTATCTCCTTTACTGCTGGATTAGTATCCCAACTATCTCTGATGGCTTGCAAGAGATTGGTCCTCACTGTTGACAGTGTGAGAGCAACAATCTCGACTGCTGTAATTCTAGAAAGTGCATCTGCAACTTTATTTTCCTGGACCTTCTTGTATTGGATTTCAAAGTCAAATTGCATCAACTTTGTTATCTATTTAAGTTGTGACCCTGTATGTAACTTCTGATCCAAAATAAATTTAAGGGCCTTTTGATCAGTTTTGACAATGAAATGCCTACCAATCAGATATTGGCACCATTTTGTAACTGTCATGACCAATGCTAATAGCTCATTATCATGGACAATCATAGACTGATGCTATGGAGATAGGCATTTACTAAAGTAGGTAATGGGATGGCCTTGTTGCATTATTATAGTCCCAGTGCCCATATCACATGCATTGATTTCCACTACAAAGGTGAGGTTGAAGTTTGGCAAAGGAAGTACTGGTATAGAGACCAATGCATCCTTTAAGTTTTGGAAAGATACAGTGGCTTGATCACACCACTTGAAGATTTATTTCTTCATCAAATTAGTTAATGATTTGCTAATCTGCCCATATTTCCAGTGCCCATATCACATGCATTGATTTCCACTACAAAGGTGAGGTTGAAGTTTGGCAAAGGAAGTAGTGGTATAGAGACCAATGCATCCTTTAAGTTTTGGAAAGATACAGTGGCTTGATCACACCACTTGAAGATTTATTTCTTCATCAAATTAGTTAATGATTTACTAATCTACCCATATCTCCTAATAAACCTTCTGTAATAGCCTACTAATCCTAGGAATCCCCTCAATTTCTTAATAGTTATAGGTATTTGCCAATGTTAAATTTTTTGTATTTTCTTAGGGTCGGTAGAGACCTCATTAGCGGAGATAAAATGACCCAAATATTCTATGCTAGCAACAACAAATTGGCATTTGGATTTCCTAGCATAAAGTTGATGTTGTAACAGAAGGCTGAAGGTCACTCTCAGATGCTCTGCATGCTCTCTCATATTCTTGCTAAAAATGAGTATATCATCAAAGAACACCAAGATAAACTTCCTTAAATTCTCCTTAAAGACATGAGTCATCAACCCATGAAAGCTAGAGGGTGCATTAGTTAAGCCAAATGGCATCACTAGGTATTCATAATGGTCGGAGTGTGTTTTGAAGGCAGTTTTTGAGAAATCAACAGGTGCCATCCTTATTTGGAGATACCCCTACCTGAGATCTATCTTGGAATAAACTTGTGACCCACCCAATTTATCCAGCAACTCTTCTATGATAGGTATTGGATATTTGTCTTTAATGGTGATCTGATTAAGGGATTTGTAGTCTACCCAAAGTCTCCAATTGCTATCCTTTTTGCCTACCAATACAACTGGAGAGGCAAAGGGACTGCAACTGTTTTGTATAAGCCCTTGTGATTGTAATTCCCGCACCATTTTCTCAATTATATATTTCTGCAGTGGAGAGTAACTATATGGTCTAATTTTACCTAGATTTGTTCCCTCGTTTAAGGGAATGTGATGATCAAACTGTTCCCTAAAAGATGTCAGTTCTTTTGGTTCTTGGAATACTTCTTCATACTCTTACAGAACCTGTTGAATCTCCACTAGTTCTACATCTTTCTGTCTTGCCTCATTCACCTCCTTAGGGGTCACTTTGATCATGAATAGCTGCACATCCTCCCCATTCACTTTTTGTAAGGAAGAAGAATCTATCATCTTCAACTTGGGAGTCATTCCGTGCAATGAGAAAGCTTCCCTTCATACTCAAACTTCATGGTCAACTTCTTGTAGTTGAGCATAATATTCCCTAAGTTGCTGAGCCACTGAACCCCTAGTACTATATCACATGTCCTTAAGGGTAGCAATAAAAAATTAGCTCTGAAGATAGTATTATGTAGTAGCCACTCTAGTCCTCTACACATTCCAGAAGTGATAACTTTATTACCATCTATCAGGTTTGCATCTAATAGGTTATATGGATCAACCCTCTACCCCATCTTTGACACCAACCCACTGTCCATAAAGTTTTGTGTTGAACCAGTATCAATTAAGATATTCAAGGTCCTCCTATGAGAGTATCCCATGAGTCTCAAGGTTTTATAGCCTCTGGTGCCATGGAAGGCATGAATAGAGATCTCACAAGTTTCTACTATCTCTTCTACCTTGAACACCTCTTCTTCTAACTCTTCTTGTATTAATTCTACTTAAACCAACTCCAGCAAATACAACTAAGCCTTGTTATTGCAAATATGGCCTGGTTCAAATTTCTCACTACACGGGAAACAGAGTCCCTTGGCTCTTTTCTCACGAAGCTCTTTTTTTCCTGTAGCTTGGGGAGGTCGAGAAAGATGGTTAGCAGAAGTTGTTACTGGTTTATTATAATAGGATGATTGTGCTGAGGAATTTGCTCATGGATTGGATTACAAGATAGATTGTCTCATGGATTTGGATTGTTTAATAAAAATAGACTCTTGCAGTGTTATGCCTGGGGTAAAGAGCAAGGTTTGAGAATCCTGACAGCATCCCCTAACTCAGGTTTCAACCCTTCTAAAAAAATGCTGATAGCATAACTAGGCTCCAGATTGAGCCTAGTCATGGCTCTATCAATGGACTCCTGAAATTCAACCACTCCTCCAGTTTGTTTTAATTTAACTAATTCACTCATAGGTTCATCAGACTTCACTCCAAACCTATCTGACAGTGCCCAAATATACTCCTCCCATCTTGGGTAATAAAGTTACAACTGTGATATGCTTCTCATGTATGCTCCATGCCACTGTAGAGCCAAATCATCTAGATGCATTGAAGTCACTTTCACCTTCTCATGGTGAAAAACCTCATCCACTGAAAAGAATTGTTCTATCTGGTACCACCAATCTTGAAACCCCTTCCCATTAAACATGAAAAATTCAATCTTATATTGTCTCAAAAGTGAACGTAGTTGTTGGTTGTATGCTGGAGCATTGTAGTGGTATGGTAAGTACATAGGTGACACATGAGGTATATGAACCATATATGGAGGTATGGTGTTCTAAAATATTGGGGTGTGAGCTAGATTAGTAATAGAGCAGGGAATATAATAGGAAACTTGACAATTAGCTCCCTCCATTTGAGGGTGATATTGGGGAATTGGGGCCAGGTTCAATTGGGTGTGGTGTGTTACATGAGCAGGTAACACCTGGTACTGGACAGATTGGGTGTGAGCTGTAATAGCAGTATGAGAGGCAGTAGTTGGTATTGGTAAATTGAGGGACTAATGTTTTGACTGGAATTTGAGTTTCGAGCAGTATGTGTATGTAGAATCGATGTAGAAGGCATATGTTGGAGCTGGATGGAAGGAATATGGGATGTATGAGGAATTGGAGAGCTAAAAATTTGGCCAGCATCTGGGTTTCAAACACAGGGTAGCTGAAATCCCACAGATCTGTTCATATTAGGGTTGGGACTTAATGGGGGAAATGCGACGGGATCATTGAGACCTACCAGACCTTATGGTACATCGGTGGGTGAGTACAAATCATCTCGATTCACCACTGGCGAGCTGGCTTCCTTGCCCTTACTGGATTTTTGACTCACCGTGAGAGTCTCCCTGATCTCACGAAATGCTTTTTCATTTGCGGATTTCGATTGATTTTGTCGGAGATTAGCATTAGCAACCTCAATTGCTACTCGGTCTAATCGATTTAACACCTTCTTGATTTCTCCTAATATTTTGAGCTCCCACAGTGCCAGAAATTGCTCTGATACCAGTGTTGTAATTCAAGAGTAAATAAGGGAAATTACAGAGAACTAGTAAGAGAGGGAAATAACAGAAATCATTCTTTCGTAAATCTCATTGAACTCCATTCTGATATATATACCACCTCACTAGGAAGATAGACTCTAGTGTAAAGTTATGCAACTAATAGACTTAAGTCTAGTTAAGTAAGGGATTAAACTGTCAGTATCCCAAAACTATATAACTAAGTTAACCACTTATTCCTTACTACTATTAAAGCTTAAAGTACTACTTCCCCCAATTGTGCATAAGTCACATACTTCTCAGGTCATATCATATTGTCACAAACAAAATTCTCACCACAGGGGTCGTGATGGAACCTAGTCTCTAAGCAAGTTTAACAATGATAATTTTGAAAAGACTTTAATATGAATATCGAAACAAAAGCGAAATAAGCCTACGCGACAATAATCATAACAACCTCCCAAGATTATGTAATACAGGGTCACGAACTCTACCTAAGTACATGAAAAGATCTCAAAGATCGAAATACAATACTGTTCAAATAAAGAGCTGACAGTACAATGAAAGGAAAGAACTCCAAGGGACTACGGCGATCAAGCAGCTCTACCTTAAATCCTCGTGACCAATAAGTTAATTCTACCCGAGTCCGATATCTTCAATACCTGGCTCTGCACAAAAATATACAGAAGTGTAGTATGAGTATACCACAGTCGGTACGCAGTAAGTATCAAGACAAACCTCGGTGGATTAGTGATAAGTACAAGTCAAGACACCTACTAGTCAAAATAACTTGTGCAGTATAGACTTATAAAGATAATAATGCAAAGCATGAATCAGTAAATGATAGCAAGAATCAACATGTGATATAAACAGTACAGTAATATGGACACCGTGAAAGTACCATTGAAACCAAATAAGAAACACAAATGACAACCAATTAATCAAGTCGTTCTAACACAAGTTTCGCAAGGAAATTACTTTGAGATACATCATCTCATAGTCACAAGTCATGGGTCCCAATACACCATCATATGCTCATGGCACCTTGTGCCCAAAGTTTAAATCACAACCGTATGGACAACTCGCGTGCCATCTCAATCCGCCGGGCATGATCACAGGCTCACAATCAAAATCCGCCCGGCATGGTCACATGCTCAATATCAACATGAAAGCATATAATACAAGAATACATGGGCATGATCAACAAATGTCAAGTTTCATACTCCTGAACTAGGATAAGTGGCGTACTACAGTGTATGCTTGTACGAGTGTACTATTACAACCCAACTCAACAATTAATATCAAAGACATCGAGTAGCTCATCAAAGCAACACAACAAGTCACGTAATCATCAACCAAACACTAAATGACACGAATATCACACCTAAAGCACACCATCACACGAATAGCATCAACAAAATGTCCCCAGACTATCACACATCATCCCTGACATTGCCACCCTTATCTCTCTGATAGCCACCCGTATTACTCCGCCCTGACAATATCATTAGCCACTCGTATCACTCCGATAGCCACCCATATCACTCCGCCCTGACAATATCATTAGCCACTCGTATCACTCCGATAGCCACCCGTATCACTCCGTATAATAGCCACCCTTATTGCTCCGCCCGGACAATAAATAGCTACCCGTATCACTCTGTATAATCAACAACAGTGAGATGCCCCCCTTATGGCCTGCATAACAAGAACATTGAAATGTCACCCTTATACTCCGCATAACAACAACCAATCCACACAACAATTCACATGTGCTAACATCACAACAACACGACATATCGACTCGTACCACAAGTGACCATAGGCCACAACCTTTCCAAAGAACATACAATATCAATATTTCCAAAACAAATAGCCCACGGCTAAAACACAATGTGTATAGAATCGTAATAACAATAAAATGAATGGGAAAGTAACTAAACAAGGAACAACACCCCCTTTAAATACAACTTCAATTAAAATAGATTAATGACTTTCAATAACTTCAATTTCAATTAATTGCTTAATGATAAACTCGATAATGAAGGTATTTCCATAAAATGACGAACTTCGGATGCTAGTATATGAAATAGGCTAACAATAAGAGAGATGGCATGACCTAGCAACTACGACTAAATGCATGAGAATAACTCGGCTACAAAAGGATATCATGTAACAACAATTTCAATTAAGAGTAACTCAACAATAAAAGAACTCACATAATGATAAAAGAGGTACCAACATCAAATAAAGCATATAAGAGTAAAATTGACAAGTAAAGGATGTGACATGTAACGACAACTTCAAATAAAGCTTGTGATAGTAAACATGATGAATAAGAGATAAAACATGTGCTAACAATTACAAATAAATACATGAAAGAATCTTAAGAGTCTAAAATGGTCAATTTCCATATATACAAGCCCGAGTACGCACTCGTCACCTCGCGTACACAGCTTTCACATAACACAATTAGCACAAATGACTCAAATCTTAAGAGGTAGTCCCCCCACACAAAGTTGGGCAAGATACTTACCTCAACGAAGCCAAATCAATAATCTAAAATGACCTTCTCGTGTGAAACAAACCTTCAAACGGCTCAAATCTAGCCAAAATAACTCAATATCATAAATAAAAATCACAGAAAATAATTTCGGATAATAAAGGTTCGATCTTTAATGAAAACTAATAAGTCAACCCCCGAGCCCGCACTTTGGAACCAGACAAAATTCACAAAATTTGAACACTCATTTTGATACGAGTCCAACCATACCAAAATTATCCAATTCCAACATCAAATTGACCGTCAAATCCTCATTTTACATTTTTGAAAGTTTTACAAAAATTCTCATTTTTTCCAATATAAATCACTAATTTAATGATAAAACCAAAGATAGAGTCATGAAATATAATCAATTTCGGGTTAAGAACACTTACCCCCAATCCAAAGTGTGAGATTCCCCTTCTAAATCAACCAAATCCGAGCTCCAAAGCTCAAAATATGATAAAATGACAAGACCTTCAAAATAGAGTACTTTCAACACTGCTCCAGAGGTACCCTTCGTGATCGTGGTCATCAATCTCGCGATCACGATTCAAAAATTTTCCAGCACACATTTTACCCCTCGCGATCGCCGTTATTTCCCTACGATCACGATGAACAAATTTCCATTACCCTCCCCAAATTCTTCTCAGACAGCCTGTAGTATATTAGCCATTACGTTTTCTACAAAACACCAAAGGACAAATAGTTTGATTTTCTAAAATCTAGACATAAATAGTTACAACTTTCATTTTTATATTTTCTCCAAATTCCTTATAAATTGCAAGATATAAGCTTCCAAATTCAATTTTGTGACAGTAGAATTTTCTTCTACGCGATCACGAAAAAGCTTCCATGATCGCGATTCACAGTTCCCCAAATAGCAATTTGCTCTTTGCGAACGCGACCCAAAGTCCCGATCGCAATGCACACCCCTGTGGGCAAAAATCAGCAACTAAAAATGGCTTAAAAATGATCTAAAACTACTCCAAAACTCACCCGAGCCCCTCGGGATCCCGTCTGAGCATGCCAACAAGTTCCATAACATACTGGGGACCTGCTCGAGGCCTCAAATCACATCAAACAAAATCAAAACTATGAATCGCACCTAAAATCGAACGTAGTGAACTTATGAACTTCCAACTTCTACAACTCATGCCGAATCATAACAAATCAACACGGAATGACGTCAAATTTTGTATGCAAGTCCCAAATGACCCAACAGAGCTATAACAACTCCCAGAATCAAAATTCGAACCCGATATCACCAAAGTCAACTCCCCGTCAAACCTCTCAACCTTCCAAACCTTAAACTTCCCAATTTTTGCCAAAATGCATCAAATCAACCTATGGATCTCCAAATCCAAATCCGGACATACGCCTAAGTCCAAAATCACCATACGAAGCTATTGAAATCATCAAAAAACCATTCCGAATTCGTCTACACAAAAGTCAAACTCCGTTCAACTCTATCCACTTAAGTTTCTAAAACAAGAACTATTCTTCCAAATCAATCCTGAATCATCCGAAAACCGAACTCGGTCACACACGCAAATCATGATACACAATTCGAAGCTGCTCAAAACTTTAAACCACCAAACAGAACGCTAATTCTCAAAATGACCAGTCGGGTCGTTACATTCTCCCCCTATTAAATAAGCGTTTGTCCTCGAATGTGCCAAGAACCATTCTGAAGTCATCAAATCGCTGAATGTACTCATCATACATATACTCACGGGTGATCCCACGTCACCCCAATCCACATAAGCCCGACAACACCATCTCAACTGAAGAGTTTTCCTGCCACCCACACCGATAAGCCTTAGAACCAAAATTTTCACCTTCTGCTCATTTCCTAAAGACCCGATTGCCACATAAACACATTGTACCAACCTCAACCATCTGCCACATCTCATGCATATACCCAAAGGATATGACCACCCGACATAATACATCACCTCACATGCCCATACCAACATCTCTGCCCATAATAGATGCACATAATCAAATCCAGCACTGGTAAATAACCTCATACCAACTAAAACCTTGTCCCAAACCTTCACAACGCTAATAGCGATACAAGAAACATGAAGATCTCATAACTACTTATCTAAATCAACAAGTCACACCCAACGCCACCTGGGCACATACCGCGCAAGCTAAACCCAATAAGGATAATGCGAATATGACTAAATATGGAAAGAGAAACACATGAGAGAGTGATGACGTCCACAACACACCTCAATAAGAGATATGATACGATCATATCCAATAATAATTACCCAACTATGAGTCGGGTTGAATCCACTAGGAGTTATAAGAGTGTCAGGAGTATATATTTGAATCAAGCAAATGGATTGCCTAAATTGCACTTCCACAACTTAGTTTTGATAGTTACTTCTGTTGTTACTCTAAATATTGCAAGCTAAAATAAATAAACTAGAGATAAATGTTTTTGATATTTTTTCAAATAGTTTAAAGGCCTAGGTCTGTGACCATAACCTAGGTATTTTCCTAATGGGATAAAGACGTTAATACTTATTTTGTTTATTGGGGTGTATTATAGCTCTCAACCTCTACATTACCCACTCAATACCTCTCGGTCAGAGAGTGATGTTTCCCAATTTGGCTTTCTCAAGTCCAAATGGGTATCAAACAAAATAGTTGATATGAGCTCAAGTCGGGTTCTTACTATCTCTAGTTTGAACCCTTTAATTAGGCTAATCAATCTCTCAATTAACCCAATTACTTGTTAGCCAAGTTATCCTAGACTAGGTCTCTCTTTCTCAAGTAGAGACTAAGTCAAATAGGCATGAATCAATGTTTTCAACCATTAATTATAAAATTGAAGCGTGAACTAAGCTAAATAATCAACACCCAATTATAAACAAGCATTAAATTAATCATTCATAAGGTTTACACACTAGGGTTGGGTCACAACCCTAGTAAATATCTAGCTACTCATAATGGGTATTGAAGAAAATAAAGAAGAAAAACTAATTAAACTCATAATGAAAGATTAACATGATGAAATCTAATGTTAAAACAACAAAATAATGTAAAAACCCCTAAAGTTGTAAAACGAAACTGCTACAATAGCTTTTAATGTTCAACCTTGACCTAATTTTGTGAAACGCGTCTATTTATAACATGCCAAAAATTGCGGACAAAAATGCCCCCGGGAGGTTCTGCGGCCGCATAATTCCATATGCGGTCCGTAGATTTCTTCAGCTGGCAGGAAGGTGAGTTCTGCGGCCGCACATTTCTGAACTGCGGCCGCACAATTCTTATGCGGTCCGCACTTCACATAGGCTTCAGGAATTGGTCTTTATGCATATTCTCTGAACTTTGCATCTCTTTCAGTGAAAGACCAGATCTACGGCCGCACAATTCATGTGCGGTCCGCACATTGCTGAAAGTCCTGTTGGGTTTTGCTTCTTGGGTTGCGGCCGCAGATGGAATTCTGCGGTCTATAATTTCTTCTACGCCCGCAGAATTCCTTCTGTGGACAACACATTTTCTCTTTTGTGCACTTTATTGCCTTGTGCTTCAGAACACCCACTTTTGAGTCGGATTTCATCTTATGAGACCAAACTTCCAGCATTCCTGCAATTTGCACAATTTCATTAGTTTCGATAATACAATTCAATACTTTCGTACTAAAACAAAAGCTAAAAGGTGCTAATAAGCAGTCAAAATCCCCAATTATCAACTCCCTCAAACTTAAGTATTTGCTTGTCCTCAAGAAAAAAAATTAGTTCTCACCTCCAAAAGTTAAGAGTCATTTCAGTGAGTCAAAGCTGAGCCACCCACACATCAGTTGGGACCAACAATTACCCACACTACTCATGCATTATCAATAAGGAGACAAGTTAAACATTCATACACATATAGTTCTAATGTGACATTAGAGCTTCAAGAATTGACTTTACTCATTAAGGACCCTTGCTCTATCATGGAGGCCATGTTGGACTCCAAACTCCTCCTCATCTACTTTCTATTTTCCAAGCTCACTTAAGAAATTTGGCACTCAATCTAAAGATTTATGAATGTTTCACTCATCTCTCTCAAGAGAATGTCACAACTACGGCTTCAAGTACCATAGGCTTGCCTCTCATGTAGATCGCCATTAATGTAATCTCACTCGGTTTGAATCAAGTAGGACTTCTTTCGGGATGTAATGAAGACTTTTAGGTTAAGGTAGGATACCGTATGGGTAAGTGGTTACACCTTTCCTTAAGCGCTCCATTTTTCATTTCTTGGCTCACACTTTGCCAATTCTTAGAGGCACTTTCTTTTCATTGGGGACTAGAGAGACTTATCTTCACTCTTTCTTGATAATTTCATTCTTTTCATCCTTTTTTGATTTCTCCATGTTTGGGATCATTACCTCTTTTTGAATCCATTCTACTCTTCCACTTATTCACTTTTTGCATTTATTTTGTTCTTTTCTTTTTCTTGCCTTCTCTTCTCATAGAGATCATTTCTTTTCTCTTTTTGTGCCTTGATACCTTTTTCAAGTTCCTCATCTCTCCCCCAAACTTATGTTTTAAGCCATTTGTTTCACAAGAGTGTTAAGGAAAGCTCGGGTGCCAAGAGAGGGTCACGACAAAATGAGTAAAGGCTTGTAATATGGTTATCAAAAGAGAAAGGCTACAGGCTCAAAGGGGTTGACTAGGGATAATGACATTGGTTGGAAATAGAAAACTCCAACGAGCCAAGGAGAGCCTACAATCATTTCTCAAACCAAGAAAACTTAGGATTTTGCCTTGAAACACATTCGGGGCAAGTTCTAGACCCTTTGTACGGATACTTGGACTAGCAATAATTCATCTCACCCCTCACGCAATCGGATTGTAAAAGAGGACAGAGTCGAGGGCGCACAATGACTACATTCAAGTTTTAAAGATCACTATGGTACAATGAAACTACTCGATGATTGCCAAGTCAATACAAGAATCACAAAGTCACTAACTAGAGCTATTTCTTTCAAAAACCTTGTTTCTAACCATAAGCACGTAGTTTAGTGTGTTGGTGCCAATAGAAGCATAGTTAACTCTTTGAGAATGACTTAATTAGGTATTTTTATTCATTACTACTATTATTGTTACCTAAACACAAAAAAAACCAACTCATTCCCTTAAGAAGGTTGTCACGCCATCCATCGTTGGGACGAGTCACCCGGTTCACACAACAACTACCTTTGGAAAGCACAACGGAATTAAGAAAACCAAAGGCTTATTATCTACTAAAACATAAAAAGAAGCTACTAAACAAAACAAGAGCTAACACACTACTAAAACATCAAAAAAAGCTAATAAGAAAAAACAAAGATAAAGAAGCTAATGAGCAAAACTACTAAAGATAGAATGAATATACATAGTAAAGAGAGAGAGAGAGAGAGAGAGAGAGAGAGAGAGAGAGAGAGAGAGAGAGAGAGAGAGAGAGAGAGAGAGAGAGAGAAGATATATACATACAAATAAGAAAAGAGAGAATATCATCAAATTATTACAGGCCTAATATATCAAAGTACCAAATGTGTCAAATAAACTCCACCCCCCGAATAAAAGTAAGCATTGTCCCTAATGCTTAGCAAATAAGAGTAAAAGAGGGAAGAGTGAAGAAAACTCCCTATGGCTCCTTCGACATCTCTATTTCCCAAGCAATATCATCGCCCTCAGGATCAGCCAACTGAATCTCATCATCCTCAACTCTAGGTGTGGCTGGGTTGGCAAACATCTGACGCACTGCCTCACCAGTGTCGGCAGCAAGGTCTGGCTCTTCAAACTGGCCAGCTAGTGCCACCGGTGTAGATGGTGCTAAAGGATCTGGGACAAAATGATGTGGGTCAAGTAGCATATCAAATGGGAGATCTCCGGCTGTAGCAAGCCTGGTCACCTATCTTAGTAGCTTGTCCACTGACTTCTTGATGGCCTGGGACTTTCTCATCTTCTTTACTTCCTTTCCCAGCTCTTCAATCACCGACCCATGATATACCAAGTGTCTATAATAGTCTTCTGGTTCTACAGAATTTTCTTCAATGTCTCCTCAATATCAGAAGGACCCTGTGATGCCTGTGAGATGGATTGCACTGCAACAGTACTGGATAAGTCGGACAACTTTACAGTGGTTGTGTGCATCTAGTTGTTGAGACTCACCAATGTCTGGGAGACTCGCAGTGTAGATAGTGGATGAGAAGGCACGGGCACTGGCTTCAAAGAAGAGGTGGTAGCTATGACAGAAGCTACAGTAGGGGCCGTGGAAGATGGTAGAGGCACACTAGAGGAAGGCTCGGCTGAAGTGGATGGAACATCAACAGCTACCACAGCTGGCACATCAGACTGTCCTGCTGTGGTAGAAGGCTGAACATGTTTCTTCGGATTGTTCGCATCCATCAGTGAGTACCTAGTAGGCTTCTTCGGCGTCACCTTTGTGTCAAAATCCTTCGGCTCTAACCTTGCATACGTGAGATATTCTGTAATAGTGTTGGGATACCGGTAGGACGAGTCATCTTGCCGAGCAATTACTGATATGTTGGCCGACATCACGGCACCCACATTGATAGGGTACCTGGCCATAATAGAAGCAACCAAAAAAACCCTAGAGATCTAAAGGTGAGTCTCATTCTAGCACGGGTCTAGTTTGCTGCACACAAATGTCTACCACCCCTTTGCCTCAAAGCTCAAGGTGCTCTGGTGTATAGGAACCCCAGCGTTATTCCATGGTGGTGGTGGTCCCGGTGGTGCCATAATCTTAGAAAAGCATGGACGTACTACCTCCTTTAGTGCACATTTCTCCAAATACTCTGTCGGCTCAACATCCTCGAACCCTAAGTTCGTGTTGAGTATATGCTGATCAAACCTCACCTTGAGGTTACGTACATTGATCACCTTCGTCCCTTTTTTTATATGAGCCATATTGGCATAGACTTCACGGACAAGGTACTCTTTGGCATCCACTACGCTCTGGGTGAACCACATCCACTTCTTGTGTTCCATGAACTATCTCAATACGGCTGGGTTGTACCTCTCTAAATCCGTCGTCAGAAATTGTTGCTCAAGAGTAAGCAACCTCACCGGCTACTACACATGGAAGCTAGTGAAGGCAGCCAGACTGAAAAAATGGTCCTCCCAAAACTCTTTCTTCTTTGATCTTTCAAGACCAGCAGTTGTAAGCATCTCCCCCTCTTCCATCATCAGGGATATCCTAAATAGGTGCATCATGTGCCTGAGGGACTGGTATAGCCGATGGATCAGAAGCATGACTAGTACTCTCAAATCTCTCAGAAGTACTATGAGATGAGGACGGTTCATCCTTGAGTTGGTATCTCCCTTGCGGCCTTGACTGTACGGTCAGCTGCTCCTGAACAGAGGCTGAGTTGCCCTCTGATGCTTCCCTGGACGGGACAAATGAGCTGGTGTCGAAGAGATCTGCACCTCTGGCGGTTGTAGCTTTATTTGTAACTCTCTTTTGGTGGCCAAGGGTAAGGCACTCTTGCCTCGACCCAGAGAAGGTTCACCTCTTCCTTTAGCTGTGTCGTCACGTCCTCTAGATAGAACGATTATCTGTATCAAGCAAAGACGATTGTTAGTTGCAATTCACGTTTATACATACACAGGAGATATGCAAGTAAGCTATAAACCAGAAGAGATAATGAGGGTACACAGTTAGAACATGCTTGTAGGGAAATGATCTGTGGTCCACACAGTTTTTCTCGTGGCCGCAGATTAGGATTTGTGGACCGCACAATTTTATTTTGTAGCTGCAAAAGTGAAGTGCGGTCCGTACAATTTCATTTGCGATCGTACCTATGAAACCCAAAAGATGCCAACTCTATGATGACAGAGAATTGGCAGATGTGCGGTCGCGACATGATTTCTGCGGTCCGCACAATTAGACATGCAGCTGCACATTGGAGTCAAAGTAGACTCTCTGATGATAGTAAAAATGCTATTCTGCGACCACGATTGGAATTTTGTGGTCCGCACATTTTATCTTACGGCCGCAGATTGCTTCTTCACTAATGTTTCCCTAAAAGCATAATCTGCGGACCGCACAAATTCAAAGTGCGGCCGCAGAATTCAAAACTTACGAACATGTCAATTTTTTCTATGTAGGTTTTTCAATTTCATGCACAAATTGACATGGAAATAATTAAAATACCAAAATATGTTAACCGAGTCCCCATGGAGCATGTAGTAGTTAAACCATTACAGATTTGCCCCCACATGGATACACAATTGAATTCTAATGATAAATGGTCTAAACAAAACTAAAAATCTACAAATTAAAAGAAAAAGATTAACATGAAATTGAAGCATACCAGATGATTGAGTGTAATGAGTGACTGAACAAAGATGTTGTGTGTGTGGACAGATGAAATCACCAAGAAATTTCATGAGGGCACTATTTTCTTGTTCAGAGAGCGAAAAAAACGTAATTGTGGCCGTAATCCTCTATTTATATGACTTGGTTTGCTAAGGAAAAAAGGTCTCAACTTAGCTTTCTATCTGCGGTCCGCATAATTTTGTGTGCGGCCGCAGATTTCATATTGCAGCCGCAGATTTCCTGTGCGGTCGCACATTAACCATTTCTCTGACAGACTAAACTTCAGAGAGTTAATGTTTTCAACCTGTCATCTATGCGGTACGCAAGCTAATTGTGCGGCCGTAATGTTCTTTTGCTACACCAACCAAAATGTGCGGTCTGCATAAATCAACTGCGGTCCGCAATTTTTGTAACACTTAGCCAGATTTCTATCCACAATTCCTGTAAGTCACACTCAGCCCTGTAGCACACTTCAAACCAAGTTAGAACGAAAATAATACCTAACTACAAAAGAAAAAAGGAAAAGAAACATGGGTTGCCTCCCAAGAAGCGCCTGATTTAACATCACGGCACGATGCAAAATACCATCAATTGAAATAAATGACCGCCACGATGTGGCTATCTCCAACCTTTCCCAAATAGTGCTTCACCAAGTGACCATTGACTCGGAATACTTCATTGTTTTTGTTCTTCAAGTATAATGCACAAAAAGGTGTCTTACCCACAATTTCAAAGACCACTTCATTTAGACTTTAGCTTCCCGGTAAACATCCTCAAACTTGAGTTAAACAACAATACAAGATCACCCACCTTAAACTCTTTGTTCCAAATGTATTTGTCATAAAGATATTTCATCTTTTATTTGTACAAGGATGAACTTGCATAATCATGGTACCGTAACTCATCCAGTTCATTCAAATGTGCAACCCTCAAGTTAGCGGCTACATCCCAATCAAGATTCAACTTATTTAGAGCCCACATGGCCTTGTGCTCTAGTCCCACCAAAAGATGACAAGCTTTTCCGAACACCAACTATGGCGACATTCGATAAGTATTTTATAAGTCGTCTGATAAGCCCATAATGCATCATTAAGCTTCTTGGACCAATCCGTCCGATTAGCATTCATTGTTTTGGACAAGATACTCTTTATCTCCCGATTATAAACTTCCACTTGCCCAATAGCTTGTGGGAGATAAAGAATCGTGACTTTGTGAGTAACACCATACTTGCTAAGCAAAGTGCCGAAAGCCTTATTGCAACAATGTGAACCCCCATCGCTTATAATAGCATGTGGAGTACCAAACCTTGTGAAAATATTCTTCTTCAAGAAAGCCACCACACTTCTCGCCTCGTTGTTGGATAAAGCAACGGCCTCAACCCATTTGAACGCATAATCAACCGCGACCAAGATGTAGGTATTTCCACAAGAACTCACAAAAGGGCCCATGAAGTCAATACTACACACATCAAAAATGTCAATCTCCAAAATGGTTGTGAGATGCATTTCATTCTTGTTTGAGATTGCACCGGCCCGTAGACATTCATCACATCTTTTCACTAGCTCACTTGAATTCTTGTAAAGAGTAGGCCAATAGAAACCGCAACTAAGCACCTTGGCCTTTGTTCTTGCTCCACCATGATGACCATCACATGGAAAAGAATGACAAGCCCCAAGAATTTCACCTTGCTCTTCTTCCGGTACACATCTTCTAATCACCACATCCGTACAAATCAGGAAAAGGTATGGTTCATCCCAATAATAATCTTGATAATCCTATTTGATATTCTTCCTTTGGTTTGAAGAGAACTCATTCGGAATGATTCCTCACACAAGAAAATTTGCTATATCCGCGAACCATGGCACATCTTTCATTGAAATAGCCAAGAGTGGGTCATTAATTTCAAGGCCATCACATGACCTCCCCTCCTCCTCCAAACGAGACAAGTGGTCTGCCACTTTGTTTTCACTCCCTTTTCTATCTTGGATGTCAATATCAAAATCTTGCAACAAAAGCACCCATCTCATCAACCGAGCTTTGGAGTCCTTCTTGCTCATAAAATAATGAAGTGTCGCATGATCCGTGTGGACAATGACCTTTTCACCCATCAAGTACGGGCGAAATTTCTCAATTGCAAACACAATGGCAAGGAGCTCTTTCTCCGTAATGATGTAGTTGACTTGGGCACTATTCATTTTCTTACTAGCATAGTCGACCGGATGAAAAATCTTGTTGATGTGTTGCCCCAAAACAGCCCCAACCGCTACGTCACTTGCATCACACATGAGTTCAAAAGGGATACTCCAATTTGGAGTGATGATGATGAGAGTACTTATCAACTTGAACTTCAACAATTCAAAATCCCTCATGCAATCATCATTGAAGTTGAACATAGCATCCTTCTTAAGAAGCTTGCACAACGGGTTCACCACCTTAGAGAACGCTTTGATGAAACGCCGTAAAACCCTACGTGGCCTAAGAAACTCCACACACCCTTCACCAAAGTTGGAGGTGTAAGTTTAGAAATCACCTCAATATTTTCTTTGTCCTCTTCAATTCCGTTCTTTGAGATTTTGTGGCCAAGGACAATGCCTTCCTCGATCATGAAATTGCATTTCTCCCAATTAAGCACCGAATTTGTTTCTTCATATCTAGCCAACACTTTATCTAAATTTGCAAGACAATCATCAAAAGAATCCCCAACCATCGAGAAGTCATCCATCAAAACTTCAAGGTAGTCCATCACCATGTCCATGAAGATAGCCATCATACACCTTTGAAAAATCGTTTGTGCATTGCACAAACCAAATAGCATCCGCTTGAAGGTGAAAGTACCATAGGGACATGTAAAGGTTGTTTCCTCTTGATCTTTCGGAGTGATAAGAATTTGGTTGTAGCCCGAATACCTATCAAGAAAGCAATAGAAAGAACGACCGTCCATTCTATCAAGCATTTGATCTAAAAAGGGAAGTGGAAAATGATCCGTCCTTGTGACTTTGTTGAGCTTGTGATAGTCCATACACACCCTCCATCTGGTCACCGTTCTTGTAAGAATCAAATCATTCTTGTCATTGTTGACCACCGTCGTGGCCCCTTTCTTTGGGACACATTGAACCGGAGAAGTCCACGAACTATCGGAGATGGGGTAGACAACCCCGTCATCCAACCACTTGATAGTCTCCTTCTTGCAACTTCTTGCATAGCCTCATTGAGTCTCATTTAATGTTCAATAGATGGTTTGGTGCCTTCCTCCAACTTGATCTTATACATACAAAAGGCGCCCTATCCCCCGAATATCTACCAATGTGTCACGTCCCAAAATCGTGGAGCGCGATTGACGCTCAACCGAGTGAACCTGACCGAGTAAGCCTGTTAGATTTTCTTCTACCAAAACTCATCCATGAATGGAGATAATGCATATTTTCATTAATTAGACAAAAATATGATCATGTCTATAATACCAATTCATTACCAATAGTTTAATCATTTTTAAAGTCTCAAATGGAACAAGTAATACAACCACAAAATAACATAGTTTGGCTTTCCCAGCACCAATACACAACCCACACTATATCTACAGAGCCTCTATAGATAAAGAAGAGTACTATGATAATGCCGGCAACAAGGCCCAGGCTATACCTCAAATACAATACACAAGAAATAAAAGATACATGACCCCGGAATGAAGTGGGGCTCACCAAGTCAGCTGGGAAGAGGGTGTACCGCTATCATTGATCAATATCTTCTGTTGTGGAATCACCTGCATCCATTAAAGACGCAGCGCCCCCGGCAAAAGGGACGTTAGTACCGTCGAATAGCACTAGTATGTATAACTAAACACCCTCTCAATATAATGAACAATATTACAAGGAGGAACAATCATAAAATCAATGAAAGCCTCGAACAATAACAAAGCTTCAAGTTAAGAACCACATAAGATTTCAAGTAAATTTCCATATTTTCAGGTTGGAGATTCTTAGTACCGATATACCATCCTTCACAATACCATTAATCACAATAACAATACCACCGTACTCTTAGCACGAAGTCCCATCACGACCCGATCGGCTGGGAGAAACATCAACAACAATCACTCTCAATAACAATACCACCGTCCTTTAACATGGAGTCCGATCATGATCCGATCGGCTACGCTGTCTCATTAGAGACATTGACCACAATCACAATTTCAATTACAATTTCCAACATAATCACCACCATGTGTGCGGCATGGTATTCAATCACGACCCGATCGGCTAGGCTGTCTTATTCGAGACATCAATCTTTTTCTAACAATCATCGCATTACATACTTCTTTCATATCTTTTCATTTCATTGGCACTAGTGGCCATAATTATAAAACCATTCTTGGAATGTTAGCCATATTTAGTATTTCATGCTCACCTTTTTACTTTCTAACATCATCATCATCAACAACAACAACAATTCAAATCAAGGCATGTAGTACATATGTGAGCAATTAAGAATCTAAGGCAAGTAGAGATTCTTCACAAAATTTGGCATAATAGCCTTCGTTTGAACTTGGCTTGAAGTCGAACATTTTTAATACACATCCCATATTTTGAACATACCCTCAATTGATAAAATAACATGAATAAAGCATTTGGGATATTTATTGAACATATATATTTCAACACAAAGTTACTCGGAATAGCCGATTTTATAATGAGCCACTCAGGACTTACATAAATTACATGAATATCGTGGGATTCAATTCCAAGAGAAGAGTTTACCCAACATACCTCAATGGATATTCCTTAAGCTCTAAAATATTCTAGAATTCTTAGCAACTTCAATCTATTTTAGAAATATAATAAATTGAACCAAAATTAGGAAGATGATCATGGTTCTAGCTCATTTGAGCATTTTATCAAACACTAAGTGTGCATTAAAGTTTCAAGGTTCTTTTATGGAGGATTCCATCATCTCACAACCCATTCTTTACTATTTTTAGTTCAACAATATTCCTACACCCCTTGGTAACACATGAATGTAAAATAATCAACTCTCATGCCCAAAATTATCTTGTTAATTATTCATATTTTAGATAAATTTTGAAATTAAGTGGTAGGGTGTAGAATCTTACCTCTAGGATGACCTAAAGAGTTTTCCTTGTTAATCTTCCAAGATTAGAGCAAGAGTTGAAAAACAAATTGTTGAAGAACACTTTCTCACTCTAGGGCACTCTCACACTCTAAAAATATTAGATTTTTGGTCAAAAATAGTACAAATCGTCTATTTAACGAAGTAGGGTCGGGTTATAATAACCCAAAAATATAGCCCCGGAACAGGATCTGCGATCGCATATACGATTGCATAATTGATATGCGGTCCACAGTATAGGCCGCATAATTGGCCTCCAAACCTGGGCATGACTGACTCAGACTACGGTCATTATGCGGCCCGCAGACCTATTATGTGGTCGCATAATGCACCCCAGAACTGGTCTACGATCGCATAGTGCACCGTAGAATCTCCCTCCGAAAATCTCAAAGCTGGATACGAGATCAGAGTGCGGCCCATGAAATGATTTTTTCGGTCGCATAATGGGCGCGAAATTGACATTAAAAATGGCCCAAACGATTGCCTCACTCTGTGGCCATTATGCGGTCTGCAGAGTGATTCTACGGCCGTATAGTGGGCCGCAGAAGTGCATTTCTTCTACCCAAATATTTCCTTTACTTTTCCAGAGCATTTTTCAACCTAAAAAGCCCGAGCCGCGGTGAGAAAGCTCACTGCGAAGAATTTCTATAACCCTCAAACACGTAAGAGCAGTTCGGCACCACGCAACATTATTTTTCCTTTGCGAAATTTTACGGGACCTTACACAATGTCCACTCAATAGCCTTCTTCCTCTTTTGTAGCACCGCCAATGTGAAATCTACATGCACGTTAGTCAAACAAGAGGAAAGAATAACCGGTAAATTAGAATAAGGGCCAAGAAATTCATACCGAAGATGTAGAGGCAATGGCTTCAACTCCAAGGTAGGAGTCTCTTCAATAGAAGGCTTTGTAGGAGGAGTTGTCCTATTTTCAAGACCCAAAGATAATTTCCGGGGCGCATATTTGTACGACCCCATTCATTACAAAGAGTTCACACATTCCATGAAGCCATCCATCTCGTCATCATCAAAGTTGAGCAAGATGGCCTCTAACATATCGCCAACATTAATTGTAGCACTTGTTTCATCAACAATAATATTGGTCACCAAGTCCACAAAAGAACACACTTCATTGCTATTTGGTTGCCGCATGGACTTGCACACATGGAATACCACTCTTTCATCACCAACCCGGAATGTAAGTTTTTCGAATTCAACATCACAACCTGGAAAGGTCTCCCCGTAGCAAGGAAAGGTCTCCCAAGAATAATCGGCACTTCATAATCAACCTCACAACCTAGAATGACAAAATCCACTGGAAGAATGAATTTATCAACACGAACCAAGACATCTTCAATCACTCCCAAAGGCCTCTTCATAGTACGATCGACCATTTGCAATATCATAGAGGTGGGTCTTGGTTGCCCAATCTCCAAAGTCTTGAAAACCGAATAGGGAATCAAATTGATACTTGCCCCAAGATCATAAAGAGCTTTAGCAAACTCGGCACTTCCAAATGTATAAGGAATCGTGAAAGTACCGGGATCCTCTAACTTAGGAGCCATTGAATGCATAATTGCACTCACTTGATGAGTGACTTTGATAGTTTCAAAATTCATTGACCGCTTCTTTGTCACGAGATCCTTCATAAACTTGTCATAACCGGGCATTTATTCCAAAGCTTCAACTAATGGCACATTGATTGAGAGACTCTTCATCATTTGAATGGACTTCTTGAATTTATTCTCACTATTTTTCTTGTCAAGTCTTTGAGGGTATGGAGGTGGAGGCTTAGGCAATGGTTCCTTAGTCTTTTATACTACAGGCTCCGGTATGTCAATAATGTACAAGAGTGGGTTGCTCTAGTGGTGAGCACCCTCCACTTCCAACCAAGAGGTTGTGAGTTCGAGTCACCCCAAGAACAAGGTGGAGAGTTTTTGGAGGGAGGGAGCCGAGGTTCTATCGGAAACAGCCTCTCTACCCCAGAGTAGGGGTAAGGTCTGCGTACACACTACCCTCCCCAGACCCTACTAGTGAGATTATACTGGGTTGTTGTTGTTGTTGTTGTTGTTGTTGCTCCGGTATGTCAATAATGTAATCCCTAGACGGGTTCACCTCTTCTTGAGTATCTTCCACACTATCATCAATATCAATCTGGACTTCATAATGAGGTTGCACCTCATTGTTCGGGATCTATTCTTCTTGCACCAGTTGCTCATCATCCACAAGTTGCCTTTGACTTGAGGTGGGTGCATTCCCACCTTTTTCACTTCTTGTAGTAACGGCCATGGCATGCCCCGTGTTGTTTCCACTCTTTGGGTTTACTACTGTGTCACTTGGTAGTTCCCCCTTAGGACGAGAATTTAGAGTTTGAGAGATTTGCCCCATTTGAACTTCTAGGTTGCGGATTGATGTGTTGTGTGAGGCAAGTTGGGCATCCGAATTGGTATTATTTTTCATCATTTGCTTGAACATATTTTCAATATTCCCCATCTCGTTATTTGAAGAACTTGAACCATGGGAAGGATAAGGAAGCGGGTTGCTCGGTTGTTGATATATCAGGGGCCTTTGAAAACCCGACCCTCGGTTGCCTTGATTGTTGTTCCATCTGCCTAGATTGTTACCCCCTCCCCCAATTTCTTTGATAATTTTCACTCCAATTTCCTTTATTGTTGTTGATATGCCAATTCACTTGATTGTTGTTTTCGCTCCAATTGCCTTGATTATTAGAATTCCAATTACCTTGATTGTTTAGAGGTCGCCATTGTTGTTGGTTTGGGCCTTGGAAGTTGTTTCTTTGCCCTTGAAAGTTGTCACACCCCTTTTTACTCCAAAAAGAATATTATATTATTTTATCAATTGTGGGTTAAAGAATTTTTCCAATTGAAGTGACAAATTTGAATAGGAATTATTTTATTTACAGAGTCGCCGCTTGGAATTGATTTTTCGGTGTTCCAAGTCACCTTTTATTTGAATCCCTAATCAAAGGAAGGTTTGACTCTATTATTAATTGGTTTGTGAAAATAAAGTCCGAGTAAGAAATTCTATTGACCGGGGAGAAGGTGTAAGGCATTTTTTGAGTCCCGTGATTCTAGCACAGTCGCTTTATTGAATTAAACTTGGCTTGAATTTATTTTTGATAAACTGTGTTTTATTTGATTTTTTTATGTTTTACTTAGGTCCGCTTTTATTGTTGATGACTTTATTAATCACAAACTAGGACGAGTCTCCCGACCCTAGCTTACACTAACCAAGACGAGTATCCTTGACCTTAGTCTGTGCGTCGTACCCAAAATTGGAGCCTACTTGAAGTTAATTAAATAACAAACTTTTATTTATTTGAAAGAATATAAAATAAAAAAAAGACGTGTCCTCACGACCTTGTCATTTTATTTATGTCTTTATTCCGAAGCGAGTCTTTCCGATATTGGTTAAGATAAAATTATTTATCTTTGTTAAAAACAAAATGCTTTGAGGGTTTAGATTATTGAAAAAATAAAATTTGCTCATCCGTATTGTGAAAAGATAAATTTCTTTATAAATATATACAGATAACTAGTGAATATTAGGCCTACCTAAAGTTTGATTCTTACTATTGCTTTTTTTTTTTTAAAAGTACTAACTAGGCAACTAAAGTTTGCCTAACGATTAATTTATTTGAAAGTGATTAGACTAGATAATTATTAAAAGAATAAAACGATTCTTGAATCTAGTCTTCATGACCCCACTCTATTAATATATTACGATTCAAAGTTGTTAATTACATTCAAAAGAAACTGAAACAAATAAAGTAAAAATAGGCAACTAAAGGACAAATGAAAATGAAAAAGCATGAGATGGAGCAGAAGGAAAAGAGAAAAAGATTCTTTGGCATATGAATTCCAACAAAGATCACTCTTAAAAATGAGGTCTTTATCTTTTCCTTAAACTAAAATGCAATTTCAATCACATATATAAAGAACAAACGATAAATTAACTAATTTTTAACAGATTACAAGATGATAATACTGATATAACATTCATGTTGAAACAAAATCAGATCTTAACATGTTCCATCAACCAAACCGGGATCAAATTCTTCTTATTATCATCAAGAATCTGCAATATATGAATTTGAAATTTGTAGAATAATAAAATACAGCAGTGTAGCAACAGAAATTCAGCAACAAATAAGATTGAAATAACAGCAACTCAAATGTTAAGACAACCCAGAAAACTCAACAAAGATGCTTGAAACTGGTAGCTATCAACTTCACAAATTGGCTAAGGGATCTTTCTATTTTTCTCAAAGTTTTTGCACTCAACTAATACTCACCAAGCTATGAAGTTTCAGCTTGCTATATGTATTAAGTTGCTGATTTTTTGTTCAACGATATGTGTGTTCAAGCAACTCTCAAGATCTTTGTCAGTGTAAGATCCAGTCTGTGAAGTGAGGAAATAGCACCCCCCCCCCCAAATAGGCAAATAAAGTCCCTTTTTTGGGACAGATTTTGGTTCACCAAAAATCTGTCCAAAAGACTGACTTTGTATGCTAAACACTGTTCACAATCTGTCCAAAATATGAAAAGACGACCTGAAAATCTGCAATGTCAGAAGCAAGGAGAAAAAGTGTCATTTCAGCCACCCTACTAGTCAAAGTAGGCTACTATTACCCTATTTTGTGATAAAATAACCTAAACTTCAGATTTTAACCATCAACAATAAACTACTTGCTCAACACAAATCAAACTTGAACAACTATGAACTGACAAAGTATAAAAAAATGTAATTGAACTAAGTATTCAAACTAACTTGATTGGAATGAATTCGATTTGTGCAAACTAATTACTAAACAAATAACTAAATTCACAGACTAATGCTCAAAACAGAACGAGCATCGTTAACAATCGGACAATGACTAACAACAACTAAATAATCGACTAACTAAGTGAACGATTTAACTAATACACTAAAGATCATGTTTAATCAATAATAATCTGATAAACTACTAAACTAAATAGAGATAACTAATTAACTAAACCTAACTTGAAAATCTAATTAACAAGAAACAACCAAAAATAGAAAAATCAAAAATCAGAAACTAATCTACTAAAAAAATCAGAAATTAATTAAAGAGATGACGATTATACCTAACGAGCGTGCTTGAACTTGTTCGAGCCACGGGAAGACGTAGGAGATGCCAAGAAGTGGTTGGCCGACCATGGAACACTTATTTCATTTTGGTAGACACCAAATTCAATGTATTTGGTGTCATACCAAAAGGAAACGAGTGTTCTTGGGTCGGAATTAGGCTAAAATAGAGGAGAAGTGGTGCGGCAATAGCTTTGCGGCAGCGGCAGTGGTGGTCGCCGGAATTTTGGTCGACGGCATTTTGGGTCAAGACCAATATGAAAATATAGTCCCCGTTGAGATCTATCTATGTAGGTAAAAATTAAGTGGAAAGGGTAGCTCAATCTTTACGATTTTAAGAAAAAGGTGGCGGGTGGGATTTCTTAGATCTACTACTCGTGGAGTTTGAGGGTTTTTTGAAAGATTCGCTTTGAAGATATGGAAATAGGAGGTGTTGGGGGTTACATGGTGAAATTTTGGGGTCATTTGGAGGTTGGCCTCCGTCGGTGGGCAATTTCCGGCAGGCGGCAGTGGTGCTGGGGCGGATATGGGAGAGAGAATTATGGGGAAATGAAGGCATTTTTCAAATTTTTGAGGCTTTAAATACCTCTTGAGAGATTAAATATGCACCATTAGATCAAGAGGTGATCAATGGGTGAGATTTAATCTTGGGTCACTTAATGAAACGACGTAGTTTTGAGGCAAAACTACGTCGTTTCAAACCCTTTCAAGGGCAGACCCATGTTCTTGCAACTCTTTGTGAAGGTGAATCATGTTTGGATCACCCTGTGGAATATTAGCACGGTATTTCCATGCCGATGACGTTTTCGCCATCTCATCCAAAATCTCACATGCCTCCGCATAAGGCATAGTCATAAAATTCCCACCGGCAAGTTGATTCACTATACATTGGTTGGTTGTGTTAATCCCACGATAGAAAATTTGTTGAATCATGTTCTCTGTCATATCGTTGTTGGGACATTCCTTAACAATTGTTCGATAATGTTCCCATATCTCGTGTAGTGGTTCATTCGGCTCTTGCTTGAATGCCAAAATTGCATCTCGAAGTGTAGCCATATGCCCCGGAAAGAAGAACTTAGAAATAAACTTTTCCGCCAACCATCCCAAGTGTGAATGGAATGGTTCGGCAATCGTTCCAACCAATCTAAAGCTTTCACTCGTAGAGAGAAGGAAAAAAGCCTTAGCCTCATTGCATCCTCGGAGAAATTTGATTGTTTGCTCCTCCAACAAGTATCCACAAACCCGTTCAAATATTTGTACCCGTTTTGAGTTGGAGCACCGGTGAAGAAACCATGTTGCTCAAGCAAAGTGAGCATCATATTGTATTAATTAATGTTTTAATTTGTACAAAAATATCCTTACTATAAATTAATATATTCCAAATTATCATTCATTAATTTAACTTTTTTCTTTTCCTTTTTTATTTCCACCATTCCTTTTTTTTTTATCGTATTTTTTTTTCTCAATCTCCTACTCTACTTTGAAATAGTTTCTCTAATATAAAACAATTTCTTCTTTCATATAGGATTTATGAAGGAGATTTTTAATTTGACTTATTCTGAATGATTGTATTTTAATTTATTTGAATTATCATGTGAACAATAAGTAATAATTAATACCAAATATTATTTCTTTAGATAACTATGCTTTATGTCTATTAAAATCTTATATATATATTTTTATTTTTTATTTTTTATTTTAATTAAATAAAAATTTACAAATTAATTAAATTCTTAATAATAAATATTTTAATTTACTTTTCTATTTTAAGTAGTAATAACTGTGAACTGGACATTTTATTGTCCTTTATTATGATCCGACACTCAAAAATTCTTTTTGAAAAGATTGACCAAACATAATTTACTAGCACTTCTTAAATGAATGGGCCAAATACAAACTCCAACTCTTCAAAAGTACTTTTTTAAAAGGCAGAATAGCCTGAGAGACATTTGTACTTGTTCGTGTTTATTATTTCGGTCCTTGTACTCAATATAGTTTCATCCAGATAACTAACCTCAGCCAAAATATATATTGTAAACCCCTTTGACCATCGACTGAGCTTATGTGGCATTTGTTTTGCTGAGTCAAAAATAATGAGTGGATGTACTAATTTTAATTTTAAAAAATATTAAAAATCATAAAAAATAACAATAAAAAGAAAAAAGAGTAAAATAATTGCCCAACCCAAGCAGATCCCTACCCCTTCGGCCCCACCTATCTTGAACCCCTTCTTTATCCCCCGTTTTCCCATCTGCTTCCCCCTCCTTCCTATTGAACTCCCCCCCTTCCTATTGAACTCCCCCCCCCTTTCTGCCCCATACCCTTCTGATTTCTTTTTAATTAATATCATATTCAAAATGAAAATACAGTACTGCATCAAAATTCCCCTACGATGATTCATTTCAAACTAAATCAAATGGTATCTCTCTAATCTCCCCTTTCTCCTGATTAGGTATGCTGCTAGTCGGGGGAGAAGAAAAAAGGATTTTATGTTATAAGAATTGAAAATATATTGTTGTCCAAAAAGTGATTGTTGCTCCCTTTTTTATAACTATACTTTCAATCTAAATTCTGGTGAGGTACAATGCTCGTTGGTTGTTGCTCCTGTCACGACCCAGAATTCGCATGTCGTGATAGCTTCTCTCTCAATACTAGGTAAGCCGACAATCTCAATAAGCCATAATTAATTTAATTAAATCAATACATATTATTGTAATTAATTCCATATAAAAATACCAATTTTCCAACGAAATCAGAAAATGCACTCAAAAGTCGCTAGTGGGGCCCACGTCTCGGAACTTGACAAAAGTTACAAAATTTGAAAGCCCATTCAACCACGAGTCTAACCATACCAATTTTACCAAATTCCGACAACGAATCGACCTCCAAATCCTCAACTTAAGGTATAGAAATTTCTACCAATTTCAACTTTCAACCCAATTCACTAATTTCATGATAAAAACAACAATAGATTCATGTATTTTAACCAAAATCGAGTTAGAAATTCTTACCCTAATATTTTCCTTGAAAGACTCTCGAACAATCGCCTCACCCGAGCTTCCTTGGTCCAAAAGTGGAAGAATGAGACAAATTTGGACTTTATTCTGCTGCCCGGGGGTTTGTTCTTCGCATTCGCGACCAACCCCTCGCGTTCGCAATGAACAAATTCCTCAACCGCGATTTCCAAACTCTTCCCAGACTGTCTTTAGTATAATGGTCTTAACCTTTTGTATACAACTCCAAATAAAAAATGGTTTAACTTTCTAAAAACTAGACACCAAGGGATATACCTTTCATTTGTTACTCATCTCCCAATTCCTTATATATTGCGAGATATAAGCTTCCAAAGTCAGCCCTATGCAACAGAGATTTCCAAACTCTTCCCAGACAGCCTATAGTGCATCTACCATAATGTTTTGTACACAACTCCCAATGAAAAATGATTTACCTTTCTGATAACTAGACACAAAGGGCTACAACTTTCTTTTTTAGATCATCTCCAAATTCCTTATAGATTGCGAGATATGAGCCTCCAACGTCAGACATGTGCAACAAAGATTTCCTTCTTTGCGAACGCGAAGAACAAAATCCCAGAAGCCAAATCCTTCTTCGCGAACGCGAGAAGCTCCTCGCGAACGTGAAGAACAACACCACACATCAGAAAATCAGCATCCAAAGTAGCCCAAAATGATCCGAAACACACCCGAAACACATCTGAGGCCCATGGGACCCCAACCATATATACCAATAAGTCCTAACACATCATATGAACTAAGTCGAAACCGCAAATCACATCAAACAACGCTAAAACCACGAATCATATCCCAATTCAAGCTTAATGAAACTAACAATTTCAAGCTTCTACATTCGATGCCGAAACCTATCAAATCAAGTCCGATTGACCTCAAATTTTGCACACAAGTCATAAATGACATAATAGAGCTATAAAAATTTATAGAACTGGATTCCGACTCTGATATCAAAAGGTAACTCCCTGGTCAAACTTCCAAACTTAAATTTCTATTTTAGCCATTTAAAGGCTAATTTACCTACAAGCTTCCAAATAATTTTCCGGACATGCTTCTAAGTCCAAAATCACCATCCGGAGCTATTGGAATCATCAAAATTTTATTCCGGGGTCGTTTACATATAAGTCAACATTCGGTCACTATTTTAACTAAAGCTTTAAACCTTGGAACTAAGTGTTCCAATTCATTCCAAAACTTCACCGGACCCGAACCAATTATCTCGGCAAGTCACACAACAATTGCAAAGCATAAATTGAGCAGTAAATGGGGGAACGGGGCTGAAATACTCAAAACGACATGTCGAGTCGTTACATTCTTCCCCACTTAAACATACGTTCGTCCTCGAACGTGCCAAGTGTTGTTTCCAAGCCATCACATCATTATTCCATCTTACCACGCACATACCCAGGGGTGATCCCACGCCACCCTATTCCATATAAGCCTGACAATACCACGTAATTAAAGATCATTACTTCAACCTTAGCCCATAGAACTCAATTTCCAACATTCAGAATTTCTTTTCAAGACCCGAATCTCACATATACACATTGTATGAGTCTGAACAAGCTGTATCAAGCCATAACCATAACCCCAGATATAATCGCATAACATACTACACAACTCGCATGCTCGCAACACCATTTCCGATCACAGTAACTACTCCAAACTAACCTGGTAATAGTATTAAACCCCATATCAAGCCAAACCTCATTCCAAAACCTTCGTACACTACTGATATTTAAAGAAACACACGAAATCTCATAACCACTTATTAGATCAACAAGTCATGGAGCTCTCTCGCCCCAACCTGAACCATAATCCCTTTCTAAGCCGACTTTCGATGTTATCCTCCCAAATATACCGTAATCAAATCCGATAGTACACATTCTAGACCCAATAACATGCCACACTAATATAACTCAAGCCACAACTACGCAACCCGTGTACCCAAAAATGGAAAATGTCTCAAAGAAGAGAATCGTATTGCGAGTTCAACAAGCACCACCACAACTGTAATTCTATAAGCTCATTATATATAGTAGAACCAAGACATATAAATGTAATAACTGTAACCAGTTCTTCTAGAGCTCACATTAACATCACTCGCACGGACAACTCACGTGCTATAGTATCAATATCTGGACCCACACGGATAACTCACGTGCCAATAATATCAGTATATGGATCCGCACAGACAACTCACGTACCAATAATATAATACGCATGGCATTGCCACAGGCCCCTACTCCAAGCATATCACATATGAGCAATCAAATAAGTATATATGTATATGATAAATGAATTAAGATTCTCATTCTCCTGGACTGGTATAAATAACACACCATAGAGTAGGCAGGTGCAAAGTGTGCTATCCCCACTCAATCGGCAAGTTAACGCAGAAATAGTAACTACCCAATTTATTCAGGGAATTAGTCTCTTTGTAACCTCAAGTGTTGTCCAGATAGTTCTCGACAAAGGTACGAATATGAGAAATGTTATAACTTTACGCTTAACAGTCAACTCTAGGCATATCATAGCCTATGAATTCTTCTGAGTATTAATACTTGCTCTGATGCCCACACATGGGCTCAAACCATACATATATGCGCACTCATAGCGCGTAGCTATCACAAATAATTAACGCAACTGGTGCCTCCATTGAGTTTAAATAAAATACTTACCTCAACCAGGCCACAACCCTTAAACAATATGCTTCTGAGAACTCCCAGTCTCCAAATTCATAGGATATATGAATCATCATAATTGACCCCAATTCTAGCATTCAAATGACTAACATGTCTTTTATGCACGATCATGTGAAAAGAACAAAAATATCATTATCAACTCTGAGTCACCAACCAATTACATACCCAGTTAGTTAGAAACCTTTCTCTTACTTCCTTCCCGGAGGAAATCACAATACACAACATGTCCCCCCATACTGGTAGAAAATAATCTTGTTCGAACCATGATAGAAACCATCAAGAACTCTTCAAAACCCATTTGTACATAACCGAGCTATTAGAGCTGAATCTCCCTATCTCTACCAAGCCACGCAGGTCACCCAAACATCTGTAGAGCCTCACCACATCATAATTACCCAAAAGAACCGAGCATACCATTACCATACTGGTCTAGACTACTATCAAGTTGTCCTATTTGTTTTTCTCTGAGTTTCTTCTTAATTACCCTCAAGTTGACACTTCTCTTTGTCAGAACACTACGATCCTTACCCAAAGCTCACTACAAGACAACTTAACATAAAATCACACCGCCCTAAGGCCCAAAAGCGATTGTATTCTTCTTAAGCACCACCATAAATACCACAACCGTAATACTCACTCTGAAAATACCTTCTGTGAATTTACAATTGCTCTTCTTACCTTTTTGATACTAAAATGTAGAATCCACAGTCATACAAAATTACCGCAAGTCCCGGCACCACAAAATGTAAATCTCATATTCCATCCATACACAAATCTGAAAAATACCTTGATCTCAACCTCTACAAATCATAACAAATCCATAAGTATGCCTCACACCAAAACTAAATTTTAACATATAACCATAAAATTGAATTTTCAATAGTAGGCTCCCCCAATAATTACCATACACGATCGATACACACTATCCACAATAATGGTATTGCCCATCGGCGTAGATACACGAACAGGTGAAACTAAGGACTCACGGGGCATATCCAGATAATGAGTAAAGTAAAATGATACATACGAATAAGTGGAATCAGGGTCAAATAGTGTAGAAGCTTCCCTGTGTCACACTGAGACAATACTTATGGTCACTGCATCTGAAGCAACAACATCTTGACTGGAAGGAAAGGCATAGAATCGTGCCTGACCGCCACCTGATCGGCCTCTCCCTCTTGGGAGACCCCTAGCCGACTGAGCCCCACCCGAGCTGGCTAGGCGGTTGGTAGAGAAACTGGTACAGAAGGCGTAGCCTGATTCCTCTGCTGAGCTGAACCTCCCGTAAGGCGAGGGAAATATCTCTTTATGTGACCCAAATCTCCACACTCAAAGCAACCCCTCTCTGAAAATGGAGGCAAGTTCTGAGGCGGACCTCGAGAACCAGAATAACTAACAGAATAACCTAGTACCAATAAACCCTGAACTGATGGTGCACGAGATGAACTCTGAGCTGGAAGTGCACTAAGAGAAGACTGACTCTGTCGAGCATTGTATGAACCATGGCTAGTTGGTACGCCACGATGAGCTGAACGAGCCATATGAGCGGGCCTATAAGGACGACCCTTACTATGATAGGGTTGTCCCTCAAAATGAAAGCCACTGGAATTACCCAGAGCACGAGAGCTCTTGGCCTCCCTCTCCTCACGCTCCTGAGTACGGACCATCTTTAGCCGTCAAGCACTGTCAACCACCTCGTCGAATTTAGCTCCTGCTACATTCCCTAGAGTCATAACAAAACGAAACTAAAGCTTGAGGCCATCAATGAACCTCGTGATCTTTTTCCTCTCAGTGGGAACAACCAAACTGCATGACGAGCCAATTCTGAAAATCGCATCTTATACTGAGTCACAGACAAGTCTTCCTGACGTAAATACTCGAACTGCCTGCGCAGTTCCTCTCTGCGGGTCTGTGGCACAAACTTCTCCAGAAATAATACGGAGAACTCATCCCATGATAGTGGTGCTGAACCAACTAGTATGCTCCTCTCATAAGTCTCCCACCATCTGAGGGCTGCAAGAAGATGGGCCAAGGTTGAAAAAGCGAGCAGATGGGTCGAGGTCACAGAAATGGCTAAGTTAGTCGCATGTGCGAAAAGCCCTAGACAGAGCATATAAATTTGGGGATTTGCCATTTTTACCCATTTTTGAATTTTTAGAGCTCGGATGAGGCGATTTTCAGAAGATTCTTCAAGGAAAACATTCGGGTAAGTGTTCTTAACCCAATTTTGGTCAAATTACCCGAATCCATGATTGTTTTTAACATTTAATTGGTAAATTAAGTTGGAAGATTTAGAAAACCCTCTTGGGATAAATTGAAGATTTAAGGGTAGAAAAGATGTCGGATTTGAGTGAAACTAGTATGGTTGGACTCGTAATTGAATGGGTTGTCAGATTTTGTGAGTTTCGTCAGTTTTTGATATGTGGGCCCCACATGCAATTTTGAGTGAAATTTCAGATTTTGATGGAAAATTTATATTTTCATATGAAATTAATTCTTATAATTTTTATTGGCTGAATCGGATTATTTGTGGCTAGATTCGAGACTATTGGAGGCCGATTAGTGAGGCAAAGGCATTGCAGAATAAAGAATTATACTATTTGAGGAAAGTAATAGTTCTAAATTTGGTCCTGAGGGTATGAAACCCCGGATTATGTGTTATATGATCGGTTTTGGAGGTGACGCACATGCAAGGTGACGGGCATATGGGCGTGCACCGTAGGAATTGTGACTTGGTCAAATTCCATGGAACTATATAGTTGAATAATATGTGGTTATTTGTACACTCTCCATGTAGTAGAGAAATTGAACCACAAATCATGTTTAGATTATGTGTTGGTACTATTGGGACCCACAGAGGTCGTGTACATGTTAAATTATCTGCTAAATTATTTTTATGTACTCAGTCATAGTTTACTTGTTTATTTTATCTCAATCTCTATTGTTCATTATTGATGCATCATATTATTGTTGTTTCGGCTTATTATCATGATTATTGAGAAACCGAGAGACTGGAGAGATTTATGACTGAGTGAGGCCGGGGGACTGATTGTGATATATTATACTATAGCTCGTGAGTTTTTCGTGCAGCAGGTGAGTTATCCGCATGGATCCAGATATTTATACTATAGCATGTGAGTTGTCTATATAGCACGTGAGTTGTCCGTGTCGATATAAATATTAATATTATAGAACGTTAGTTGTCCGTGCGGATTATAGCGCTTGGTCTGTAGGAACCCCTCTGGAGTCTGTACACACCCCTAGTGAGCGCAGGTACCTACAGAGTGCGAGAGCTGAGTGAATGAAATGGCTGAGTTACTGTGGTCCTGAGAGAATGCATTTGATTTTATTCTTATTGCACTACAGTTGTCATATATCACCGTGTTGGAAATTTCTGAAAGATATTATCTTCTTTTCAGTCGAACTTGATATGAAATTACTGTTGAGTTTTAAATGTTGAACATGAAAGCATGCATATCTTCTTTTGTTAGAAATTACTGTAATTGGACTCAGCTGTGAAGCCCGTCACTATCTTCAGCTCTTTATTTAGTATTGTTACTTGGTGAGTTGGTTGTACTCATACTACATCCTACACCTCGTGTGTAGATCCAGGTACCTCCGGACACGGCGGTTGCTAGTTTTGTTTTGAAGTTTTATCTGTGGAGAGTATCGAGGTAGCTACTTGGCGTCCGCAAACCTTGACTCTCTTCTTTTCAGTTGTTTTATTGTTCTATATTTTTCAGAAAGTGTTTTTATCAGTCAGACTTTGTTATAATTTAGATGCTCATATACTCAGTGACACCGGATTTTGGGAATGTATCTTATTTCAGTAATTTGTGATATTATTCTATAGAAATCCTAATATTATGATTTCAAACTTAAGAGAAAAATGTGGTTTATTGAGGTTGTCGGCTTGCCTAGTATTGAGATAGGCGCTATCATGACAGGTTAGGATTTTGGGTCGTGAAGTTTGACATCATAATATTTGAATTTCCATAGAAAAATCTCATAAATTACTTACATAAGATACATTCCCAAAACTCGGTGTCACTGAGTACATGAGCATCTAAATTATAACAAAGTCTGACTGATAAAAACACTGTCTGAAAAATGTAGAACAATACAACAACTGAAAAGAAGAGAGTCAAGGTCTGTGTACGCCAAGCAGCTACCTCGATAGTCTCCATAGATAAAGCTTCAAAACAAAACTAGCAATCGCCGTGTCTGGAGGTGCCTGGATCTGCACACGAGGTACAGGGTATAGTATGAGTACAACCAACTCAGCAAGTAACAATACTAGAGCTGAGGATAGTAACGAGCTTCACAGCTGAGTCCAATTACAGTAATTTCCAACATAAGAAGATAAGCATGCTTTCATGTTCAACATTTAAAACTCAATAGTAATTTCATATCAAGTTCGATTGAAAAGAAGATAATATCTTTCAGAAATTTCCAACACGGTGATATATGACAACTGTAGTGCAATAAAAATGAAATCAAATGCATCCTCTCAAGATCATAGTCACTCAGCCATTTCATTCACTTAGTTCTCGCACTCAGTAGGTACATGCGCTCAGTGGGGGTGTGTACAGACTCTGGAGGGGCTCCTACAACCCAAGTGCTATAATTCCCACGGACAATTCACGTGTTATAGTATCAATATCTGTATCTGCACAAACAACTCACGTGCTATAGTATAAATATCTGAATCTGCACGGATAACTCACGTGCTATAGTATAATATCTCACAATCAGGCCTTCGGCCTCACTCAGTTATAAATATCTCCAGTCTCTCGGGCTCTTAATAATCATGATAATCAGCCCAAACAATAATAATATGATGAATCAATAATGAACAATAGAGACTGAGATAAAACAAACAAGTAAATTGTGACCAAGTACAAAACAATAATTTAACAGATAATTAAATATGTACACGACCTTTGTGGGTCCCAACAGTGCCAGCACATAATCTAAACATGATTTGTGGTTCAATTTCTCTACTACATAGAGAATGTACATATAACCATAGATTATTCAACTACATAGTTCCATGTAATTTGACCAAGTTATAATTCCTACGGTGCACGCCCACGCGCCCGCCACCTAGCATATGCCTCACCTCCAAAACCAATCATATAACATATAATCCGGGGTTTCATACCCTCAGGACCAAATTTAGAACTGTTACTTACCTCAAACCGTATAATTCTTTATTCTGCAATGATTTGCTTCGCGAATCGGTCTCCAAACGCCTCGAATCCGAATGTTTTCCTTGAAGAATCTCCTGAAAATCGCCTCACCCAAGCTCTTATCAAATGCATCCTCTCAGGACCACAGTCACTCAGCCATTTCATTCAATCAGCTCTCGCACTCAGTAGGTACCTGCGCTCACTGGGGGTATACAGACTCCGAAGGGGCTATTACAACCCAAGCACTATAATCCGCACGGACAACTCACGTGCTATAGTATTAATATTTGTATCTGCACGGACAACTCGCGTGCTATAGTATAAATATCTGGATCTACACGGACAACTCACGTGCTGTACGGAAAACTCATGTGCTATAGTATAAATATCTGGATCCGCACAGACAACTCACGTGTTGTACGGACAACTCGCGTGCTATAGTATAATATCTCACAATCAGGCCCTCAGCCTCACTCAATGATAAATCTCTCCAGCCTCTAGGTCTCTCAATAATCATGATAATCAGCCCAAACAACAATAATATGATGCATCAATAATGAACAATAGAGATTGAGATAAAACAAACAAGTAAACTATGATTGAGTACAAAATAATAATTTAACAGATAATTCTACATGTACACGACCTCTGTAGGTCCCAAAAGTGCCAACACATAATCTAAACATGATTTGTGGTTCAATTTCTATACTACATGGAGAATGTACAGATAACCATAGATTATTCCACTACATAGTTCCATAGAATTTGACCAAGTCACAATTCCTACGGTGCACGCCCACACGCCCGTCACCTAGCATGTGCGTCACCTCCAAAACCGATCATATAGCCGAGGTCGCGACCAAGGATGAGTTGAGGTCGAGGTCGTAGAAGCGAGCAGATGGGCTGAGGTCGCGAAAGCGGACAGATGGGTCGAGGTCGCAAAAATGGCTAAGTTAGTCGCATGTGCGAAAAGCCCTGGACAGAACATATAAATTCGGGGGTTGGCCATTTTTACCCATTTTTTAATTTTAATAGCTCGGGTGAGGCGATTTTCAGAAGATTCTTCAAGAAAAATATTCGGGTAAGTGTTCTTAACTCAATTTTGGTCAAATTACCCGAATTCATAGTTGTTTTTAATATTTTATTAGTAAATTAAGTTGGAAGATTTAGAAAATCCTTTTGGGTTAAATTGAAGATTTGAGAGTAGAGATAATGTCGGAATTTGCTGAAACTAGTATGGTTGTACTCATACTACACCCTGCACCTCGTGTGCAGATCTAGGTACCTCCAGACACGACGGTTGCTAGTTTTGTTTTGAAGCTTTATCCGTGGAGACTATCGAGGTAGCTGCTTGGCATCCGCAGACCTTGACTCTCTTCTTTTCAGTTATTGCATTGTTATACATATTTCATACAGTGTTTTTATCAGTTAGACTTTATTATAATTTAGATGCTCATGTACTCAGTGACACGGGGTTTTGAGAATGTATCTTATGTCAGTAATTTGTGAGATTTTTCTATGGAAATCCTAATATTATGATTTCAAACTTAAGAGAAAAATGTGGTTTATTGAGGTTGTAGGCTTGTCTAGTATTGAGATAGGCGCCATCATGACAGGTTAGGATTTTGGGTCGTGACAGCTCCCCTTTTAGTGTCTCTGTTCTTGAGGATTTACTTTGTTGAAGCCTGTAAATTTCAAGATTACTATGGTGATATGAATTTTACCTAAAATAGTTAGAGTAAGGAGATGAAGCAAGATAGAATTTTTTTATGAAATTTGAAAAGTTTTAATATATGAGTTGGGGTTTAAGATTGTGCTTAGAAATGAGGAAAGAGAGCAAAACGTTGGAGGCGACTTTGTGATTTTCTGTTTGTTTTTCGGTGAAAAGGGTCGCCGACAGCATAGGAAGATGGCTATAGATTTGGAATATTTTTAAAAAGTAATATTTAAATAAATAAAGATGCGGCATTAATTTATCTAATGTGGACATGATTTTTCTCCACGTCAGGGCGAGTGACCAACACGTAATGCCAGAGGGGTCTAGAACACATGTTTTGACTGAGTTCATGTGTCTAGATGAAACTATGTTAAGTACATGGACCAGGATGACAAACACGAACAAGTATAGGTGTCTGCCAGGCTATTCTGCTTTTTTAAAAAGTATTTTTGAGCAAAAGCACTTTATAAAATAAGCAGTTTTTGGCAGCTTGATCAAACAAGCTCTAAAATCAGCTTATTTTAAAAAGTATTTTTCTAAAGTATTTTGTGAGAACCGCTTTATGTTTGGCTAATTAATCTGAAAAGTACTTTTGAGCAGCAATTAGTGTTTGAACAAATTTTTAAAAAGTGATTCTAAGTGTATATTTTTCAAAAGTGCTTTTAAAAGTACTTTTAAAAAAAGTTACTTTTTTTTTTACTTCTTAAAAACTGATTCTCCTTCTGTTTCTACTCAAAAAATAAATTCTTTTAAAAGTTTGAACAAACATTTAACTTTGAAAAAAATTACTTAAACATAGCCAAACAAGCTATGAATACTAGAACAGTTGAAAGGCACTTGTTCAATTATCATCAGTTCCTTAATATCCACATGCAGTTTAAAGAAAAATGATTCTCTGCATGTGGAATAAATTATATTAACTCTAAAAAAAATTAAAAAAAAAGGGGAAACGGTACGGAATTATTATACTTTGGTTCTTGCAGTCTATGTGACACTAATAATATGTTTCATGTGTCCAACGTTACTTGACCTCATCAATGAGTATCTAATTAACTGACGAGAAAACACAAAGAAATTGCTTCCCTTAAAATCAAATTGCTGGAGGATGAGATAGTTTGGAACTCTCTTAGTTGCGTCATTTATATAACTCTTGAGATTTATTAACTTTTGAGACCAACTGAGTTTAATAATCCCTCTCTTCCCATATATGAAACTTGTCACGACCCGAAATTTCCACCTTTGGAATTGTGATGGTGCCTAAAATTTTACTTGCTAGGCAAGCCAACGTTAGAATAGTGTCACACAAATATTATGGTATGTTTAGAATTATAAATTTCAAAAGTCTATTCACACAAATATCGTGGCATAATTAAAATCACAAATTTTAAATTTTTTTATTTTATACATATATAATAGAGTAAATTTCATGAATGATCATTTAACTTTGTGTTTATTACCCAAAAGTCACTTTTCTTTCTTTTGTGACGTAAAAGTCATTCAACTTTATGTTCATTACCCAAAAATCATTTTTTTTCTCTTGTTACACAAAAATTATTTGACTATGCTCTAGTTATCACAATAATCACTTTGATCAGATTTTACAAATAAGGTATATTATGTCCTTGATATTATAAATCATCTCATTTATGCAATACCTTTTATATTATATGTTACAATATACTTTTACCTAGGTATTTTAATTATAATTAAAATAACTTGATATTTATTTTATTTATTATTTTTATAAGATATTCTTACATTTAATTTTTTCTTAACGTTAATTTTCAAGATATATAAGTAGCTAGCATTATTAAATTTGTCAGTAATATTGTAACAACCCGGCTGGTCGTTTCGAGTATTACAACCCCGTCTCCCAATTTACTGCTCAAATTATACTTTTTGGTTGTTATTTGACTTGTCGGGGTATTGGTTCGGGTCCGGTGAGGTTTGAAATGATTTGGAACACTTAGTTCCAAGATTTAGAACTTAAGTTGAAAAGGTTTTGTGGTGGTGAGGTAGATTAATTAGTACAAAAGTTGTAGAAGGCTCGAACTTTTTGGGTTGAACAGTGCGCCGGGAAATTAAAAGAATTTTTTTGGCAGAAAGATGCATTTTTGCGGTCTACTTTGCGGCCGCAGAAGCACTTTGCAGCCGCAGAATCACTCTGCGGGCTGCATAATGGCCGCAGAATGGGCAGAAGCTTGGCAGGCGTGAGTGTAAATCTGCGGTCGATTATACGACCGCATAATTGTTTTGCGGTGCATTATGCGATCGCAGAACAGGTCTGCGGGCCGCATAGTGACCGCATACCCGGGAAGAAAATACCCAGTTTCGAGGGGCCATTTCACGGCCATTTCGCGGGCCGCATGATCATTATGCGGTCGCATATGCGACCGCAGAGTGTGTTTCGCAACCTTATTTTTTTGATTTTATAAACCCAACACCATTCTTATAAAACACTATTAGGGGTCATTTTGGAGGGTTTCATCTGATATTTTAGAGACTGGTGAGAGCATCTTAGAGAGAGAAAGTGAAGACCTGGTCAATTGTTCATCAATTCTTGTTCAAGGCTTGAAGATTTCACAAGGATCTTGCTAAGGCTTCAAAGTGATAAGAATTTCTTTCCCCAATTCTTCAATTTTAACTTTGGAGTAAAAGATGGGGGATTAATAGTATGATTCTTGGGGGTAAGAGTATTATGTATACATACACATACCAATAAGGTTTATGAAAAGATTGTTGAGTTCAAATAGGTAAAGATTGGGTTGAAAATGGTAGAAATATTCAAAGACTTTAATTGAAGATTTGAGGGTCGAGTTGATGTCGGAAATTGGTGAAGTATGGTTGTACTCGTGGTTGGATGGGCGTTCATAATTTGTAATATTTTTCAGGTTCCGAGACATGGGTCCCATGGGCAATTTTTGAGTTAAATTTCGGGTTTTGTTGGAAAATTAATATTTTCTTATGGAATTAATTCCAATAATTTTTAATGACTGAATTAGATTATTTATGGCTAGATTCGAGGCGTTTGGAGGCCAATTCGCGAGGCAAGGGCATAGCAGAATAAAGAATTACACGGTTTGAGGTAAGTAACAGTTCTAAATTTGGTCCTGAGGGTATGAAACCCCGGATTATATGATATGTGATTGGTTTTGAGGTAACGCACATGCTAGGTGATAGGCGTGTGAGCGTGCACTGTAGGAATTGTGACTTGGTTAATTTCATAAAACTGTGTAGTTAAATAATCTGTTGATATTCGTACGTGTTTCCACATATTAGAGAAATTGGTATATAAATCATGTTTAAATCATATGATTACACTATTGGGATCCACAGAGGTCGTGTACTTGTAGAATTATCTATTAAATTATTGTTTTGTTCTCAGTCATGATTTTATTTGCACATTTTTACCTCAGTCTTTCTTATTCATTATTGATGCATCATATCATTGTTGTTGGGCTGCTTATCATGATTTCTAAGAGCCCGAGAGACTGGAGAGGTTGATGACTGAGTGAGGCCGAGGGCCTAATATTGAGAATACTTATGGGATCGGGCTGCATGTCGTAGCATGTTTCATTGATTTATGCCATGATTGGCTTATTATAGCGCTTGGGTTGAAGGAGCCCCTCCGGAGTCTGTACACACCTCTAGTGAGCGCAGGTACCTACGGAGTGCGAGTGCGAGGGCCGAGTGCTGAGTGATTGTGAGGAATGAGTGACTGTGAGGTTAGAGTGAATGGGAGGACTGAGTGGCTGTCACACTGAAAGGATGCATTGATTTCATTATTTCTGCATTTCAGTTGTCATATATCAGTGTTTTGGAAAATTTCTAAAAGACATTATCTTCTGTTTCAGTCGAAGTTGATATGAAATTATTGTGGAATTTTAAATGTTGAACTTGAGAGTATGCCTACCCTTTTATGTTGGAAATTACTGTATTTGGACTTAGCCATGATGCTCGTCACTACTTTCAATTTTTTATTTATTATTGTTACTTACTGAGTTGGTTGTACTAATACTACATCCTGCACTTCGTGTGCAGATCCAGGTGATCCCAGACACAGTGGGTGTTGATTCTTTTACATTGACATTCTTTGAAGATTCTTCCTTTATCATACACATACAAAAATTACTTTTTTATCATATCTTTATCTATCTTTTCTCTCCCGATCCAAGGTGGATCTGAATATTCAAAGGTTTATCATTGTCTATCCTTGTTAGAAGGATTATTGAGGAATCTCACCTTTTTTCGGGTGACCTCCATCCATTTATTTACGACGAAGTAGTGACGAGGCTAAGGCGGGCCTAATTTCTATCATGAAAATTCTAAATTTGATGTTGAAATCTCATGAAAAGTAATGGGTAATTGAAAGGAAATAAATTAGAGTTGCTTACCAATGATTATGGGGGTAAACTCCTCTTGGAAATTTGCTTTTAGAGTGTTGAGGGTTGAGAAATAGTATAAAATGAGCTAGTGCTACCTGTGGGTGGCTTCAAAACGATGCCTAGCCCAGATTCCTTCTCATTTGAAGCACCGTCTGTGAAGTCGGTCCATACCCCCGATAATGTACCTGATTTTAACAAGAGTTCTTTTTCAACTTCGGGTACGAGGGTTGGCGTGAAATCGGCCATGAAGTCCGCTAAAATTTGAGACTTGATGGCCGTCCGGGGTTGATATTTGATATCGTACCCACTGAGTTCGACGGCCCATTTGGCCAATCGGCCTGATAGTTCGGGCTTGTGCAAAATATTACGAAGTGGGTAAGTGGTTAATATGAATATGGTGTGGCATTGAAAGTATGGTCTTAACTTTCTAGAGGCGCTTATCAGTGCAAGTGCCAATTTTTCCAAGTGTGGATATTTAGTTTCTGCTTCTCCTAAGTTTCGACTTACATAATAAACGGGAAATTACGTACCTTGCTCTTCTTGAACTAGGACGCCACTTACCGCAATTTCCGATACTGCCAAGTACAAGTAAAGTTTCTCATCTGCCTTTGGAGTGTGAAGCAGTGGTAGGCTCGATAGGTATCGCTTCAATTCCTCTAATGCCTATTGGCATTCCGGGGTCCAAACGAAATCGTTCTTCTTTTTGAGTAGAGAGAAAAATTTATGGCTTCGATCCGACGACCTCGAAATGAATCAGCCTAAGGTAGCTATCTGTCCAGTTAGCCTCTGCACGGCTTTTACATTGTCTACAATGGTGATGTCTTCGATGGCCTTGATTTTATTGGGGTTGATCTTGATCCCCCGATTCGATACCATGAAGCCAAGGAACTTTCCCGAACCGACCCCGAAAGCACATTTCTCGGGGTTGAGCTTCATGTTGTATTTCCCTAAAATCTCGAACGGTTCCTGCAAATGAGCCAAATGGTCCTCTGCGCGCAGGGACTTAACTAGCATATCATCAATATAAACATCCATTGATTTACCTATTTGTTCTTCAAACATTTTATTTACTAGGCGTTGGTAAGTAGCTCCTGCATTTTTTAGCCCGAAGGGCATTACATTTTAACAATATGTTCCATACTTGGTGATAAATGAAGTCTTTTCTCGGTCCTCCGGGTTCATTTGGATTTGATTGTACCCAGAATAGGCATCGTGAAAAGTAAGGATCCCGTGGCCGGGCGTGGCATCGATCATGCGATCGATGTTAGGTAGTGGAAAAGAATCTTTGGGGCACGCCTTGTTTAAATCCTTATAATCTACACACATTCTAAGTTTGTTCCCTTTTTTAGGGACTACAACTATATTGGCTAACCACTCGGGATATTTCACCTCCCGAATGGACCCTATTTTGAGAAATTTAGTTACCTCGTCCTTTATGAATGCATGCTTTACCTCGGACTAGGGTCTTCTCTTTTGCTTCACCGGTTTAAACCTAGGGTCTAGGCTTAGACGATACGTCGTTATCTTTGGTGGGATCCCTGTCATGTCTAAATGGGACCAAGCAAAATAATCTATGTTATCAATAAGAAATTAAATAAGCTTTTTTCTGAGTTCGAGAGTTAATCACGTTCCCAAGTATACCTTTCACTCGGGAAGGTACTCGATCAATATAACCTATTCCAGCTCTCCAACCATTGATTTGGTGGCGTCAGAATCTTCAAGAATAATAAAACTTCGAGGGGTCAGAAAATCCTCTTATTCTTCTTTTATCTCATGTTTCCCTGATTCGGTCGAGGCTGGTGGCTGTAATTGCTATTTGACTTCCTGTTTACCTTTGATGCTCGACCTTTTTGAGGTTGATCGTGTCGATATCAGTGTTACCTCATCGACCGCAAACATTTCCTTTGCAGCATTTTGCTCCCCGTATACGATTTTTACACTGTCTGACGTTGGAAATTTCATCATTTGGTGGAGAGTCGAAGGGACTGCCCTCATATTGTGGATCCAAGGCCTTCCAAGCAGGGCATTGTACCTCATGTCGCCCTCGATTACGTGGAACTTGGTATCTTTAATGGTTCCAGCCACGTTCACCGGTAGAATAATATCCCCTTTAGTTGTTTCACTGGCCATATAAAAGTTGTTTAAGACCCGAGTTGCAGGAACGATTTGATTTTGTAAGCTGATCTACTCCACGGCCCTCGATCGGATGATATTCACCAAGCTACCTAGATCCACTAAAACACGCTTAACTTGAACTTTATTTAATAAGATATAAATTACCAGAGCGTCGTTGTGGGGCTGAGAAATGCCTTCTACTTCTTCGTTGTTGAATGATAAAGTGCCTTCGGGAACATAATCTCTGGTTCGTTTTTCCCTAGTGATTGATACCTTAGTGCATTTGAATATGGGTCCCTGTGGAATGTCTATCCCACCGAAGATCATATGAATGATATGTTGGGGTTCCTCCTGTTCATTTTTCCTGTTGGCGTCCCTTTCTCTGAAATGATTCTTGGCTCGATCGCTGAGGAAATCTTGAAGGTGGCCCTCAATGAATAGACGAGCTACCTCCTCCCTTAATTGCCTGCAATCCTCAGTCTTGTAACCATGTGTGCCATGATACTTGCACATCAAATTTGGGTTTCTTTGGGAGGGATCGGTTTGTATGGGTCTAAGCCACCTAATATCTCTGATCCTTCCGATTGTTGATACAATGCCCGATGCATCAATGCTAAAGTTATATTCCGATAACCAAGGTGCCTCTATGGGATCAGCATACTAGTCAAAACCACTTTTACTCATAAGTCCCCAAGAATTCTGTCCTCGATCACTTCTTCGATCATTCCGGGTGAAATTGCATCCTGAACCATTGTTACTTCGATCTGTGGTATATGGTTGATATCGGTCTCTCTTCGACCTTGGCTCCCTGTCGACGTCCCTCTGGTTTTTAACTGTCGACTTGTTTGGATGTACTGAACTGGAAGAGGCTCCTAATTGGTCGTCCTCGACCCTGATCTTCGATTGATATCGATTGTGCACGTTTGTCCAAGTTACAACTAGATACTCGATCAAATTTTGTTTCAACTGACGTGATAGTATCGAACTCCGCTAGTTCAACCCTTGGGTGAAAGCATGAACGGACCAATCATTTGTGACTGGTGGCAAATCCATGCATTCCATTTAAAATCGGGACACGAACTCCCTCGGCATTTCATTATCCCTTTGTCTTACCTTGAAGCTTTGAATTTGAATTTGGATTTTCAAAAACCATTATTTGTTTGGATTGGGTGTTGTTGCAAACAATTTGGAATAATGTTTGGAGTTTATATTTCAATTTTGAGGGTGTTTGGTGAAGATTAGACTTGATTTTGGCTGAATTTCAGATCGAAGTCGAAGAAGAAGAAGAAGAAGAAGAAGAAGAAGAAGAAGAAGAAGAAGAACACATGTCATACAATATACTTACGAAATTGTAGTAAAGTTGTAATATAATTATATGTAAATTGTATTCTGTTGTAGTTATATATTTATTTTTATTTGAATGTTGTATGAAAGTTGAAAAATAGTTGTATAATATATGAATCGTTGTATAAAATTTGTATTTAAGTTATCAATATAATTTGTTTTATATAAAGTTATTGATATGTATCAAAATTATATTAAAAGAGTAAGTTTTGATTGGAATTTTAGAGAGTAAGAAGCAAACACCACAGACAAAATATATACAAATCAGATACAAAATATATACAAAAGACATATTGTTTAAAAATTGTATTTAAGTTGTATGATATTGTAGTTGTATTTAACTAGGTAGAAATAATGTATGAAAGATGTAGATAAATTATAAATAAGTTGTATAATATATAACTAGTTGTATGAAATTTGTTTTTACTATGTATAAATCAGATACAAAATATACAAAAGACATATTGTATAAAATTTATATAAAAATTATATTTAAGTTGTATGATATTGTAGTTGTATTTAACTATGTAGAAATAATGTATGAAAGTTGTAGATAAGTTATAAATAAGTTGTATAATATATAATTTTAGTTGTATGAAATTTGTTTTTACTATGTATGTTGTTGTAGATATTCAGATTTGCATAAATTTTGTACTAAATTTGTTTGTAATTTATATGTTGATGTACCGTAATGTCACGACCCGAAATTCTCACCTTCGGGACCATGATGGCGCCTAACATTTCACTTGCTAGGCGAGCCAACGTTAGAATAATGTTATCCATTTTAAAATAATTTTAAATTAATTAATAACAAAGTAACAAATGCGGAAATAAAGTCTTAAATAAAGTGAATAATCCATAATAATAGCAATGTCTAAATACCATCCTAGAACTGGAGTCACAAATGCACGAACTTCTAGAATAATACAAACAAGGGTCTGAATAAAATAAAGTTATCTGAAAGAAAGCACACAACTAAAATAAAGTAGAAGGGGACTTCAGAACTACCAATGCCATGCAGTTATACCTCAAGTCTCGTGCGAATAGCTGAATCCGAACAAATCTACTATACGTCACTAGGACCAACTCCGGTATATGCACAAGAAGTGCAGAGTATAGTATGAGTACAACCGACCCCATGTACCCAGTAAGTGTCGAGCCTAACATCGATGAAGTAGTGACGAGGCTAAGGCAGGTCACTTACATTAACCTGTACGCAATAATAATAATAATAATAATAATAATAATAATAATAATAATAATAATAATAATAATAATAATAATAATAATAATAATAATAATAATAATAATAATAATAATAACAGGAATAGAAGTAAGACTGCTAAATCATATCAATAATTGAAGTCAATTCAGCAGTCATAATCCCTCAATTAATTTCCGTTGCGGCATGCAACCCGCCACAACAATATAAACTTAACGCAAATCCCGTTGCGGTGTGCAACCCGATCCAACAATATAAACTTAAAATAAATTCGTTGCGGCGTGCAACCCGCTTCAACAATATAAACTTTCAATAAATCCATTGCGGCGTGCAACCCGCTCCAACAATATAAACTTTCAATAAATCTATTGAGGCGTGCAACCCGCTCCAAAAATATAATTTAAAAACTCTTAAATGTAAATTAAATATTCCGATAAATATCACATTAAATAAGAAATTATTAGGCAACAAGACATACAATGATTATACTTTATTTAGGAAATAAGTAATGACAAGTAGCAATTAATTATGGAAATCAGGAAGAAAATAGGCAATTTAATAACTAATATGCTAAATGTCAAGTAGCAATTAAGTCACATAAATCAAATAAGCATATAGAAATTATAGCATGGATTCAAGGCATAATATTGAGCAAGGAATATGAGAGAAACAATTAGTATAATAATTAATTCATGATTTAAAATAAATTATGATTTTTAAATAATTAGGCAAACAATTAATTTGACGGCGTATAGACACTCGTCACCTCGCCTATACGTCGTTCACATGAATTTCACATAACAAATAATTCAAGGATTATATTTCCTCAAGTCAAGGTTAACCACGATACTTACCTCATTTCGCAACCAATTTCAAGATTCCAATAAACCTTTGCCTCGCGAATTCGTGTCTGAAAGCTTCAAATCTAAACACAAACAATTCAATTTACTCAACACGAACCGTAGGAATTAATTCCATATGAATTTTTTATTTTTTTGGATTAAAATCCGAAATTCATTTTAAATATCGGCAGTGAGACCCATGTCTCGAATCCCGGAAAAACTCACGAAATCCGAACACCCGTTCCGATACGAGTTCAACCATACAAAAATTATCGAATTCCGATATCGGATTGACCTTTAAATCTTTATTATACATTTTTGGAAAATTTTATAAAAATCTGATTTTTCTTCCATAAATTCACGGATTCATGATGTAAATGAGTATGGAATCATGAAATATAATCAATATAGGATAAGGAACACTTACCCCAATATTTTTCCGTGAAAATCGCCCAAAAATCGCCTAAACCGAGCTCCCCAAACTCAAAAATGAGTAAAAATAGTAAAACTCCCCGTTTTATGGGGGTTTTATGTACGTGGCGCCACAGGTGGCATGGGGCGCTGCCTGTGGCGCCGTTTCCAGTACCTCCAGCAGTCCCAGTGCCAGGGGCTACCCTGGACGCTGACGACGACGAGAAATATTTCCCGACACATAAATGGGCATAACTCTCTCATACGATGTCCGAATTCGATGATTTGTTTTGCTATGGTTTCGAAATTTCAATAAGGATCTAATGCTTCAATGAAAACTAAATTTGGAGCTCATTTTCTTAATGTGATACCACTTATTCTTGAAGAGATGACGTCGAAACATTCTAGAATATCCAAAGTAAGTTCCTTCAACCATCTGAAATCCACCCGAGGCCCTCGGGACCTCAACCAAATATACCAGCAAGTCCTAAAATATCATACAAACTTACTCAGGATCTCAAATAATATCAAATAACGTCAAAATTACAATTCACTCCTCGATTCGGACTTATGAGTTTCAAACCTTTTTTCACATTACAAAACTCGTACCGAAACGTATTAAATGAATCCGGAATTATTTCGAATTTGGCACACAAGTCATAAATGACATAACATAACTATTACACCTCTCCATTGCACCCGAAATAAAGAATAACTCTTAGATCTCAACTGTCGGACATGCCGAGCTAGAATAGTTACTGGCTCCTCTTCATAAGTCAAATCTTTATCCACTTGGACTGAGCTGAAATCTAACACATGGGATGGATCCCCATGATATTTCCAGAGCATAGACATATGGAACACCGGATGAATTGATGATAAACTAGGTGGTAGTGCAAGTCTGTAGGCTACTTCACCCACCCTTTCAAGAATTTCAAAGGGCCTGATATATCTAGGTCATAACTTGCCCTTCTTTCCGAATCTCATTACACCTTTCATAGGTGAAACCCAGAGCAATACTCTTTCTCCTGCCATAAATGCAACGTCACGAACTTTACGGTCGGCATAACTCTTTTTCCTAGACTGAGCTGTGCAAAGTCAATCCTGAATAATCTTGACCATATCTAAGGCATCCTGTAAAAAATCAATACCCAACAACAGAGCCTCTCCTGGTTAAAACCAGCCAACTGGCAAACGATACCGTATCCCGTATAATGCTTTATATGGAGCCATCTCAATGCTCTACTGATAGCTGCTATTATAGGCAAACTTCGCAAGTAGCAAGAACTGATCCCAAGAACCTCCAAAGTTTATAACATAAACACGAAGCATTTCTTCCAATATCTTAATAGTACACTCTAACTGTCCGTCTGTGGATGAAACATTGTACTCAATTCAACTCGCGTGACTAACTCATGTTGTACAGTCCTCCAAAAGTACGAGGTGAACTGTGACCTCGATCTAAAATAAAAGACACGGGTACACCATAAAGGTAGACAATCTCGCGGATGTAAATCTCTGCTAACCGCTCTGAAGAATGGGTAACTGCTACTGGGATGAAATGTGTTAACTTGATCAACGTATCCACAATGACCCATATTGCGTCAAACTTTCTCTGAGTTCGTGGGAGTCCAACAACAAAATCCATAGTGATACGCTCCCACTTCCACTCAGGAATTTCTAACTTCTGAAGCAAACCACCAGGTCTTTGATGCTCGTACTTGACTTGCTGACAATTTAGACACCGAGCAACAAATGCAACTATATCCTTCTTCATTCTCCTCCACCAATAACTTTGCCGCAAATCTTGATACATTTTGGCGGCGCCTGATGAATAGAATATCGGGAAATGTGGGCCTCTTCAAGAATTTATTCACGAAGCCCATCCATATTAGGAACACATATATGACCCTGCATCCGCAAAACTCCATCATCTCCCACAGCAACCTGCTTGTCACCACCGTGCCGCACCAGGTACCTGAGGACAAGTAAATGAGGATCATCATACTGTCACTCTCTGATAAGCTCATATAAAGAATACCGAGTGACTGTACAAGCTAGAACCTGACTAGGCTCTAAAACATCCAACTTCACAAACTGATTGGCCAATTTCTGAACATCTTCAGCTAGCGGCCTCTCACCAACTGGAATATACGCAAGGTTGCCCATACTCACATCCTTTCTACTCAAAGCATTGGCCACTACATTGGCCTTTCCAGGGTGATACAAAATGGTGATATAATAGTCTTTCAATAGCTCCAACCATCTTCTCTGCCTCAAATTAAGATCTTTTTTTCTGAATAGACATTGTAGACTACGATGATCTGTGAATACTTCACATGACATGCCGTAGAGGTAGTGTCTCCAAATCTTAAGCGCATGAACAATGACTGTCAATTCTAAGTCATGAACATGATAATTCTTCTCATGGACTTTCAATTGTCGCGACGCATAAGCAATCACTCTGCCATCTTGCATTAATATTGCACCAAGTCCAATAGAGATGCATCACAATACACTATGTAAGACCTCGAACTTGTAAGTAATACAAATACTGGGGCTGTAGTCAAAGCTGTCTTGAGCTTTTGAAAGCTCTCCTCACACTCTTCAGTCTACCTGAATGGAGCACCCTTCTAGGTCAATCTGGTCTTAATAGATGTTTATAGGCAGAATAACTTAATAAACCATTCTACTTGTTTGGTTTTGACATCCCGGTCCTCATACTTAACGAAGTTTCATCTAGACTCATCTACTCGTTCAAACGTGATATTTTAAACCCTTCTGACTATGTGTGTTCCTCAATCGCCTTACTGTATTATCCACGTCAGATAAAAATATTACACATCATTATTTTTATTCAACAAAAACCATTTTGAAAAAGAAAAATATAAGTTGAATCCTTAAGTTCTCTTACATTTGAGAACCGAAATTCATCATCTCATATCCTATTTCAATTCTGGACCAAAATCCATCATTTCTCTTTCTTAATGTTTGCAAAACCAAATTAGTCGGTGTTCCATAGAAATCTATTGAACATTTCATTTTGTTCATTTTTATTAAAATAAAATATAATAAAAGTATCCAATTTAATCTGTGTAAAATTCTCTGTATGATACCTTCAGATCTTGACCCCTAAAAAGAAAAAGAAAAAAGATCATAAGCGAGAACGACCCCTGAAAAACGGCCGGAAAATCCATAGCGGCCCCTCCTCCATTTTTCTCTCTTTCTTACTTTCCGAAAATAATGTCAAAAATCCAACTCCTCTGTATAGTAGACCTTTAAATTAGTAAACAAGGACCTTCAAATCAGTGAAAAATCAAAATTCCATCTCCTAAATCAAGTCACCAGAAAATCCACCATCTTTTAAAACCCCAAATCTCAAACTTTATTTTTGACAAAAGATCTCTCTATTGATCGCGTATTTTCGACTTGATTTTTATGCTAACGGGAAGATACAAGGGAGAGGAGAAAGGGATGGAAAGAAAAAAAATTGGAGAGGACGAAGAAGAGATACGTTGATTTCGCCACCTGGGCGGGCATCTACCTCGTAGGTTAATACTCAATAATTACAACACGAATTTGGCAAGTATGCACAGAGAATTTCATACAAGAATTTTCAAATAAGCCTAACAAGCATGACTCCCTATTACTACTATAGTACAAATTTAATTTCACAAGGGAGAACTTAAACACAAGAATTTTCATCACAAGGATCTCGTCCTTATATAACTTCCACCGCAGCTCATAGCCCGGTTTTAACATATTAATTTATATTAAAATGCGAGGATCTCATCCTCAGTTTTGAATCACAAGTAATATGCACATCGTGATAATCAAAACTTTCCATTTTCTCCTTTTAAATAATTTTTGTTAGACAAAATCACAACACATAATGAACCTCACACCGGTAGGGCATATAATTCACAATTTATAATTAATTATCCGGAAATTACATCAAAATTTACCAAAATGAGTAACAGAAAGCCACATTTAGCCTCGCAACTCTTATTAGTGACCAGCACGGAATGATAAGCGTAGTTATCTCTATAGAATCTCCCTATAGGAGTAAACACATAAGTAGATTATAGAATTACGAAGCTCACTCATAAGTGGAGCACAATAGGAGGACTCGTCTCGATACTCAGAACTGAATTGTCACAACCCAAAACTAACCCCTATCGTGATGGCGCCTATCGTGGAACTAGGCAAGCCGACTCATTTCCAAAACAAACCGATATATTCGTTTTAAAGATAATTTCAAGGTTATTTAGCATAAACCTTCATTTAAAGAGTTCAAATCAAAGAAAAACAGAAGTGCGGAAAAGAAAAGCCCGACATCGGGGTGTCACTAGTCATGAGCATCTATTATAATCTGTATGACAATATCAAGGCTAACTCAGCCTGGAAAAATAGCTAAATACTACTAGAGGAAGATAAGAGGGAGAAGAGCAGGGGTTGCGATCGCCAAACAGCTACCTTGCTATCTCCAAGAAAATCTGCAACCAGAACACTCAATAACCGCTACCGTGTCCAGCCACACCTGGATCTGCACACAAGGTGCAGGGAGTAACGTGAGTACGCCAACTCAGTAAGTAACAACAATAAATAAAGACTGAGCGGTAGTGATGAGCAATAAAGCATATAACGTTCATATCATGAAATCTCAGTAAAGTACAACATGCTTAAAAATCAGTGTTTGAATCAAATCGTCTCGTTTAAACTCGGCTCCAGTGAAAATCATTTAAAGATATTTTTCCAACAGTTTTTTCAAACAAAGGCTCAGCAAATGTGAGTAAAAATGATTAAATCATAAACAGCCCATCGGGCAAACCTCACAGTCACTCTTGCCACTCAGGCATACCTCACAATCACTCTTGCCACTTGGGCATTCCTCACAATCACTCTTGCCACTCGGGCATACCTCACAATCACTCTTGCCACTCGGGCATACCTCACAATCACTCTTGCCACTCCGGCATACCTCACAATCACTCAGCACTCGGCACTCGCACTCAGTAGGTACCTGCGCTCACTGGGGGTATGTACAGACTCCGGAGGGGATCCTTCATCCCAAGCGCTATAATCTGCATGGACAACTCACGGGCGATAATAATAAAGTATGCTGCAGGCGGGCAGCCCCGATCCACACTCATCCTCACCAATCAGGCCCTCGGCCTCACTCAGTCACAAGTATGTTGCAGGCGGGCAGCCCTGATCCACACTCATCCTCACAAATCAAGTCCTCGGCCTCACTCAGTCACAAGTATGCTGCAGGCGGGCAGCCCCGATCCACACTCATCCTCACAAATCAAGCCACTCGGGCATTTCAGTAAAACAGGGCATTCGGCCCAAAACATTTATATGCATCAAAATAGAGTCATAAGACTGAGTTATGCAGTAAACAAGTATAACCATGAATGAGTATAGATTTTTCAATCGAAAACAGTGAGAGAATTATACAAAACAACCCCTAAGGGTCCAAACAGCATTGGCGCAAGGCCCAAACATGGCATTCAGCCCAATTTACAGAAATTCTTTCTAAATCATATAAGTATCAACGGTTTCAACAAAGTATGCAACTTTATAGTTGCTACGGGACGGACCAAGTCACAAATCCCCAACAGTCCCACACGCCCGTCACCTAGCATGTGCGTCACTAAAAATAGTAGAATGATACAAAATCCGGGGTTTCATACCCTCAGGACTAGATTTACAATCGTTACTTACCTCAAACCGGTCAAATCTCTACCCCGCAATGCTCTTGCCTCTGCACTCGGCCTCCAAATGCTCCAAATCTATTCACAATCAGTATAATACCATCAATATAGGCTAATGGAATGAATTCCACAAGAAAAGCTTCAAAATTAGACCAAAACCCGAAATTGGCTAAAAATTCGCCTGTGGGGCCCACGTCTCGGAACCCGACAAAAGTTACAAAATCCGAAAGCCCATCCAACCACGAGTCTACCCATACCAATTTTACCAAAATCCGACCTCAACTCGACCCTCAAATCTACAAATCTTATTTCCAAATTTCTAAGTTTCAATCTCTGATTTACACCTCAAAATCATGAAATCTAGTCGGATTACTCGATGATAATTCAATATTATGGAGTAGAAATGATCACAAGGGACTTACCTCAAGTTTTTCCTTGAAAATATAATAAAAATCGCCTCTCCCCAAGCTCCAATTTGTCAAAAATGGCAAATGGGACGAAGCCCCCATTTTTATAACTCTGCCCAGACATCCTCGGTTCTGCCTCGATCTTGGCCCTCGATCTTGGCCTTCGATCGAGGTCCTCGATACTGGTTCTCGGTCCTGGCCCTCGATCTTGGCCTTCGATCGAGGTCCTCGATCCTGGTTCTCGGTCCTGGCCCTCGATTATGACTTCTTCCCAGCCTTCGACCGTGACCCTCGACCCGGGGCTCGATCATGCCTTCGATCATGACCCTCGACCCTAGGCTCGATCATGCCTTCGATCGTAACCCTCGACCCTGGGCTCGATCATGCCTTAGATCGTGACCCTCGACCTTGAGCTCGATCTGGGCTCGATTCTGGGCAGAAGCAATTTCCAACAGAAGGAAATTGTAGCAGTTGTTCTAGTTCAATTACTAATCCGTTAACCATCCGAAACTCACCCGAGGCCCTCGGGACCTCAACCAAATATACCAACAAATCCTAAAACATCAAACAATGCTAAAACCATGAATTACACCCCAATTGAAGCCTAATGAACTTTGAAATTTCTAATTTCTACAAACAACTCCGGAACCTATCAAATCACGTCCGATTGACCTCAAATTTTGCATAGAAGTCCTAAATGACATAACAGAGGTATTCCAATTTTTTAGAATCAGATTCCGACCCTGATTACAAAAAGTCAACCCCCCAGTCAAACTTCTCAAAAATAAAACTTTCGGCATTTCAAACCTAATTCCTCTACGGACTTCCAAATAATATTCCGGACATGTTCCTAAGTCCGAAATCACTATACGGAGCTATTGGAATCATCAAAATTCAAATCCGAGATCATTTACATATAGGTCCATATCCGGTCCACTTTTCTAACTTAAAATTTTTAATTATGAGACTAAGTGTCTCATTTCACCCTGATTTCCTTACGGACTCAAACCAACTAACCCGATATAACATAATATAGCTGAATAACACGAAAAGAAGTAGGAATGGGGAAAACAGGGTTATAACTCTCGAAACGACCGGCCGGGTCGTTACATCCTCCCCCACTTATACATCCGTTCGTCCTCGAACGGGTCTAGAAACATACCTGGAGTCTCGAATAGGCATGGATATCTGCTCCGTATCTCCCGCTCAATCTTCCAAGTGGCCTCCTCCACAGGCTAACCTCTCCATTGCACCTTCACTGAATCTATATCCTTTGACCTCAACCTTCGAACCTGCCGATCCAAAATAGCCATCGGCTCCATATCATAAGTCATATCACCCTCTAACTGAACCGTGCTGAAATCCATAACATGGGACGGATCTCCAATATACTTCAGAAGCATGGAAACATGAAACACTGGATGCACACTCGACAAGCTGGGTGGCAAGGCAAGCTTATAAGCCACATCTCCTATCCTCTGAAGCACCTCAAAAGGCCCAATGAACCGGGGGCTCAACTTGCCCCTCTTCCCAAACCTCATAACACCCTTCATGGGTGATACCTTCAGCAAAACCTTCTCCCCAACCATAAAAGACACATCACGGACCTTCCTATCCGCGTAGCTCTTCTGCCTAGACTGCGCCGTGCGAAGCCGCTCCTGAATCAATTTCACCTTATCTAATGCGTCCCTAAGAGCCTAGCCTCACCCGGCTCAAACCATCCAACTGGAGATCTACACCTCCTCCCATACAAAGCCTCGTACGGAGCCATCTGAATACTCGACTGATAACTGTTGTTAAATGCAAACTCCGCGAGTGGCAGAAACTGGTCCCATGAACCCCCAAAATCAATGAAACAAGCATGCAACATATCCTCTAATATTTGAATAGTGCGCTCTAACTGCCCGTCCGTCTGAGGGTGAAAAGCTGTGCTTAACTCAACCTTAATACCCAACTCTCACTGCACGGCCCTCCAAAACTGCAATGTAAACTGAGTACCCCTATCTGAAATGATGGAAACTGGGATACCATGCAGGCGAACGATCTCTCGGATGTAAATTTCAGCCAATCGCTCTGAAGAGTAAGTAGTACCAATTGGAATGAAGTGCGCGGACTTGGTCAGCCGATACAAAGTCCATAGTGATCCGCTCCCACTTCCACTCTGGGATCTCTAACCTCTGAAGCAAGCCACCTGGTCTCTGATGCTCATACTTAACCTGCTGACAGTTTAGACACCGAGCCACAAACCCAACTATATCCTTCTTCATCCGCCTCCACCAATAGTGCTGCCTCAAATCCTGGTACATCTTCGCGGCACCCGGATGGATAGAATACCGCGAGCTGTGGGCCTCTTCAAGAATCAGCTCTCGAAGCCCATCTACATTAGGCACACATATCCGGCCCTGCATTCTCAGCACCTCGTCATCACCAATAGTCACATCCCTAGCATCGCCTCTCCGAACCCTATCCTGAAGAACGAGCAAGTGAGGGTCATCATACTGATGCTCCCTGATACGGTCATAAAGGGAGGACCTGGAGACCACACAAGCCAATACCCGACTAGGCTCTGAAATATCCAATCTGACAAGCTGGCCTGCCAAGGTTTGAACATCTAATGCCAAAGGTCTCTCTACTGCTGGAAGATAGGCTAAACTCCCCAAACTCTCTGCCCGACGACTCAAAGCATCGGCCACCACATTGGCCTTCTCCGGATGGTACAAGATAGTGATATCATAGTCCTTAAGAAGCTCCAACCATCTCCGCTGACGCAAATTAAGATCCTTCTGCTTTAACAGATACTGCAGACTCCGGTGATCAGTATAGATCTCACAATGAACCCCATACAAATAATGACGCCAAATCTTCAAGGCGTGAACAATGGCTGCTAACTCAAGATCATGGATAGGATAGTTCTTCTCATGGGTCTTCAACTGGCGCGAGGCATAGGCAATCACCCTACCCTCCTGCATCAAAACACAACCAATGCCTATCCTCGAGGCATCACAATACACGGTGTAAGAACCTGAAGCTGATGGCAAAACTAACACTGGAGCTATGGTCAAAGCAGTCTTGAGCTTCTGAAAGCTCTCCTCACATTCATCCGACCACCTGAATGGAGCACCCTTTTGGGTCAATTTGGTCAAGGGCGATGCAATAGATGAAAATCCCTCCACAAAGCGGCGGTAGTAACCTGCCAAACTAAGAAAGCTCCTAATCTCCATGGCTGAGGACGGTCTGGGCCAACTCTGCACCGCCTCTATCTTCTTCGGATCCACCTGAATACCCTCACTGGACACCACGTGCCCCAAGAATGCTACTGAACTGAGCCAAAACTCACATTTAGAGAACTTTGCATAAAGCTTCTCCTCCTTCAACCTCTGCAATACAGCCCTCAAATGCTAAGAGTGCTCTTCCTAGCTACGAGAGTACACCGGGATGTCGTCAATGAATATAACGACGAATGAGTCCAAATAAGGCTGGAATACACTGTTCATCAGATGCATGAACGCTGATGGGGCATTGGTCAGCCCAAAAGACATCACATAAACTCATAATGGCCATATCGGGTTTTGAAAGCTGTCTTGAGAATATCTGAATCCCGAATCTTCAGCTGGTGATAACCGGACCTCAAATCAATCTTGGAGAACACCCTCGCTCCTTGAAGCTGGTCGAATAAATTATCAATACGAGGCAAAGGATACTTGTTCTTGACTGTGACCTTGTTCAACTGCCTGTAATCAATACACATTCTCATGGAACCATCCTTCTTTTTCACAAATAGAACCGGTGCACCCCAAGGTGACACACTAGGCCGAATAAACCCCTTATCAAGGAGTTCCTGAAGCTGTTCTTTCAATTCCTTCAACTCCGCCGGTGCCATACGATACGGTGGAATAGAAATGGGCTGAGTGCCCGGCACCAAATCAATACCAAAGTCAATATCCCTATCAGGCGGCATGCCCGGTAGGTCTGCAGGAAACACATCCGGAAAATCACGTACCACCGGAACAGAATAAATGACAGGAGTCTCTGCACTAACATCCCTCAAAAAAGCCAAATAAGATAGGCAACCCTTCTCAACCTTACGCTAAGCCTTCAAATATGAAATCACCCTACTTGGTACATAATCTATAGAACCGCTCCACTCAACCCTCGGAATTCTCGGCATAGCCAATGTCACTGTCTTAGCATGACAATCTAGAACAGCATGACATGGAGATAACCAATCCATACCCAATATCACATCAAAGTCAACCATACTGAGCAACAATAAATCTACTCAGGTCTTCAGACCCCCAATAATCACCACACATGACCGATATACACGGTCCACAATAATAGTATCGCCCACAGGAGTAGATACATGTACAGATGAAACTAAGGACTCACAGGGCATATCCAGAAAATGGGCGAAATATGAGGAAACATATGAATACGTGGAACCAGGGTCAAATAATACTGAGGCATCTCTGTGGCAAACTGAGACAATACCTGTAATCACAGCTTCTGAAGCAATAGCATCTGGTCTGGCAGGGAGAGCATAGAAACGGGCCTGACCACCCCCTGATCTGCCTCCCCCTCTAGGGCGACCCCTAGCTGACTGACCTCCACCCCGAGCTGACTGGGCGGATGGTGAGGTAGTTGGGGCTGTAGTCGGAGGCTGACTCCTCTGCTGAGATAGACCTCCATGACGACGAGGACACTGCCTCCACATATGCCCAAGCTCCCCACACTCAAAACAACTCCCTGGTGCTGGCGGCGGAAACTGAAAGGAAGCCCTAGCACCGGCATGACTGGTAGAAGAACCTGGCATGGAAGAGCCCTGAACAGGTGGAGCACAGGACGAACTCTGAACTGGAAGGGCACTAAGTGATGAGTGGCCCTAATGAGAACTGTAAGAACCATGGCCAGATGATGCACCCCGATGAAATGGCCGAGCTGACTGAGCCTGTCTGAAATGATGACCTCTACCGTGCTGGAATTGACCCCCAAAAGGAGCACCGTTGAATCCACCCTGACCACGAGGCCTATTGGCCTCCTGCTCAACCCTCTCCTGACTGTGAACCATCTCAATCTGCCGAGCAATGTCGATAACCTCATCAAAGGTAGTACCAGAAACTTGCTCCCTGGTCATGAGCAACTGTAGCTGATAAGTGAGGCCATCAATAAACCTCATGATCCTCTCTCTGTCTGTGGAAACCAACCAGATAGCATGACGGGCCAACTCGGAGAACCGCATCTCATACTACGTCATAGACATATCACCCTGGCGTAGCCGCTCAAACTGTCTATGCAGCTCCACTCTGGGGGATCGAGGCACGAACTTCTCCAAAAAGACCACGGAGAACTGCTGCCAAGTAAGGGGTGTTGCGCCGATAGGCCTACGCCTCTCGTAAGTCTCCCACCATCTGAGTGCAGCCCCAGAAAACTGAAAGGTAGTGAACGAGACCCCACAAGTCTCCAAAATACCAGCACTACGGAGTATCCTCTAACACCTGTCCAAAAAGTCCTGAGCATCCTCTCTCTCTGTGCCACTGAAAGGTGGTGTCTGAAGTCTCCCAAACCTCTCTAACCTACGCTGATCATCCTCAGGCATAGAAGGAAACACATAATCCTGAGCAACAGCAACCGGATGGGCTGGTGGTGCCTCTGGTGTCTGAAGTCCCTGAATAACCTGCTCGGGTGTGCGAGCGATGGGAGTCTGAGTGCCTCCCCTGGCCTGAGAAGTGGTTGCGACCGTCGAAATAGAGACCGCCTGAGCAAGGCCAGTACACACTGTCAGAATCTGAGCTAAGGCCTCCTGAAGGCCTGGAATCACAATAGGCACATGTGGTGCCTGAGCTGGTGTATCAACAACTGGAACTTGGTCCTGATCTGGGACAACCGGTGGATCTGTAGGTACTGCCCCAACTGCTGTACGGGTTGCACCTCTACCCCTACCACGGCCTCTACCGCGGCTTCGGCCTCTCACGGCCCTGGCTGGTGGTACTGGTAGCTGGCCCTCCTGACCGGTAGCATAAGTCCTCACCATCTGTGAGAGAATGAAATAACAGATGTTTAGTTACTAGAATCAACAGATTCGCACGACAAGAATTCAAGAATATGGAGTTTCCTAAAGGTTCTACAGCCTCCTAAAGATAAGTACAGACGTCTCCGTACCGATCCGCAAAACTCTACTAAACCCGCTCATGACTCGTGAGACCTATGTAACCTAGGCTCTGATACTAATCTGTCACGACCTAAAACTAACCCCTGTCGTGATGGCGCCTATCGTGGAACTAGGCAAGCCGACTTATTTCCAAAACAAACCGATATCTTCGTTTTAAAGATAATTTCAAGGTTATTTAGCATAAACCTTCATTTAAAGAGTTCAAATCACAGAAAAATAGAAGTGCGAAAAAGAAAAGCCTGACATCGGGGTGTCACTAGTCATGAGCATCTACTATAATTTGTCTAACAATATCAAGGCTAACTCAGCCTGGAAAAATAGCTAAATACTACTAGAGGAAGATAAGAGGGAGAAGAGCAGGGGCTGCGATCGCCAAACAGCTACCTTGCTATCTCCAAGAAAATCTGCAACCAGAACACTCAATAACCGCTACCGTGTCCAGCCACACCTGGATCTGCACACAAGGTGCAGGGAGTAACGTGAGTACGCCAACTCAGTAAGTAACAACAATAAATAAAGACTGAGCAGTAGTGACGAGCAATAAAGCATATAACGTTCATACCATAAAATCTCAGTAAAGTACAACATGCTTAAAAATCAGTGTTTGAATCAAATCGTCTCGTTTAAACCCAGTTCCAGTGAAAATCATTTAAAGATATTTTTTCAACAGCTTTTTCAAACAAAGGCTCAGCAAATGTGAGTAAAAATGATTAAATCATAAACAGCCCCTCGGGCAAACCTCACAGTCACTCTTGCCACTCGGGCATACCTCACAATCACTCTTGCCACTTGGGCATTCCTCACAATCACTCTTGCCACTCGGGCATACCTCACAATCACTCTTGCCACTCGGGCATACCTCACAATCACTCTTGCCACTCGGGCATACCTCACAATCACTCAGCACTCGGCACTCGAAACTCGCACTCAATAGGTACCTACGCTCACTGGGGGTGTGTACAGACTCCGGAGGGGATCCTTCATCCCAAGCGCTATAATCTGCACGGGCAACTCACATGCGATAATAATAAAGTATGCTGCAGGCGGGCAGCCCCGATCCACACTCATCCTCACCAATCAGGCCCCCAGCCTCACTCAGTCACAAGTATGTTGTAGGCGGGCAGCCCTGATCCACACTCATCCTCACAAATCAAGTCCTCGGCCTCACTCAGTCACAAGTATGCTGCAGGCGGGCAGCCCCGATCCACACTCATCCTCACAAATCAAGCCACTCGGGCATTTCAGTAAAACAGGGCATTCGGCCCAAAACATTTATATGCATCAAAATAGAGTCATAAGACTGAGTTATGCAGTAAACAAGTTTAACCATGAATGAGTATAGATTTTTCAATCGAAAACAGTGAGAGAATTATACAAAACAGCCCCTAAGGGTCCAAACAGCATTGGCGCAAGGCCCAAACATGACATTCAGCCCAATTTACAGAAATTCTTTCTAAATCATATAAGTATCAAATTGTTTCAACAAAGTATGCAACTTTACAGTTGCTACGGGGCAGACCAAGTCACAAATCCCCAACAGTGCACGCCCACACGCCCGTCACCTAGCATGTGCGTCACTAAAAATAGTAGAATGATACAAAATCTGGGGTTTCATACCCTCAGGACAAGATTTACAATCGTTACTTACCTCAAACCGGTCAAATCTCTACCCTGCAATGCTCTTGCCTCTGCACTCGGCCTCCAAATGCTCCAAATCTATTCACAATCAGTATAATACCATCAATATACGCTAATGGAATGAATTCCACAAGAAAAGCTTCAAAATTAGACCAAAACCCGAAATTGGCTCAAAATTTGCCTGTGGGGCCCACGTCTCGGAACCCGACAAAAGTTATAAAATCTGAAAGCCCATCCAACCACGAGTCTACCCATACCAATTTTACCAAAATTCGACCTCAACTCGACCCTCAAATCTACAAATCTTATTTTTAAATTTCTAAGTTTTAATCTCTGATTTACACCTCAAAATCATGAAATCTAGTCGGATTACTCGATGATAATTCAATATTATGGAGTAGAAATGATCACAAGGGACTTACCTCAAGTTTTTCCTTGAAAATATAATAAAAATCGCCTCTTCCCAAGCTCCAATTTGTCAAAAATGGCAAATGGGACGAAGCCCCCATTTTTATAACTCTGCCCAGACATCCTCGGTTCTGCCTCGATCTTGGCCTTCGATCGAGGTCCTCGATCCTAGTTCTCGGTCCTGGCCCTCGATTATGACTTCTTCCCAGCCTTCGACCGTGACCCTCGACCCGGGGCTCGATCATGCCTTCGATCGTGACCCTCGACCCTGGGCTCGATCATGCCTTCGATCGTGACCCTCGACCCTGGGCTCGATCATGCCTTCGATCGTGACCCTTGACCTTGAGCTCGTTCTGGGCAGAAGCAATTTCCAACAGAAGGAAATTGTAGCAGTTGTTCTAGTTCAATTAATGATCCGTTAACCATCCGAAACTCACCCGAGGCCCTCGGGACCTCAACCAAATATACCAACAAGTCCTAAAACATCATACGAACTTAGTCGAATCCTCAAATCACCTCAAACAACGCTAAAACCATGAATTACACCCCAATTCAAGCCTAATGAACTTTGAAATTTCTAATTTCTACAAACAACTCCGGAACCTATCAAATCACGTCCGATTGACCTCAAATTTTGCACACAAGTCCTAAATGACATAACAGAGGTATTCCAATTTTTTAGAATCAGATTCCGACCCCGATATCAAAAAGTCAACCCCCCAGTCAAACTTCTCAAAAATAAAACTTTTGGCATTTCAAACCTAATTCCTCTACGGACTTCCAAATAATATTCCGGACATGCTCCTAAGCCCGAAATCACCATACGGAGCTATTGGAATCATCAAAATTCAAATCCGAGGTCGTTTACATATAGGTCCATATCCGGTCCACTTTTCTAACTTAAAATTTTTAATTATGAGACTAAGTGTCTCATTTCACCCCGAGTTCCTTCCGGGCTCGAACCAACTAACCCGATATAACATAATATAGATGAATAACACGAAAAGAAGTAGGAATGGGGAAAATAGGGTTATAACTCTCAAAACGACCGGCCGGGTCGTTACACGAATCAAGTTAAAGAAATTATTTGTTTTTATTAAATCGAATTCGTACCTGTAACGACACCATCTGATGTAGCGACCCCGACCATACCATAAAAAAATATATCAACGACTGGGCCTCCACCTCTAGGACGCTGTGATGACCCAAAATGTTATCTTTAAATTTAATAATTAATTCAGTGTTCTAAGACCTCAAAAAGTACTATTTATCATTCCTCGACTTGTGTGCGCAGTCTGTATAATTTTTTGAAAAGTCTTTATGTGAAAAATGGATTAAAATATGAATTAGAGCTTTAAAACTCAACTGAGTTGATTTTGATCAACATTTTGAGCAAATGGACTCGGATCAGTATTTTGACAGTTCCGGTAGGTCCGTATCGTGATTTAAAACTTGGGCGTATGCCCGAATTCAAATTCCGAGGTCCCTAGCCCGAGATATGGAATTTTGATGAAAAATTAAAAGTTTAAATTCAAATAGTGACCGGATGTCGAATTATGTGCAAACAACCCCAGAATAGAATTTTGATGATTCCAGCAGCTCCGTATGATAATTTTGGACTTAGGAGCGTGATCGAAATTTTATTTGGAAGTCCGTAGTGAAATTAGGCTAGAAACGGCTAAAATAAGAATTTAAAGTTTGGAAGTTTGACCGGGGAGTTGACATTTTGATATCTGGGTCGGAATTCAGTTCTGAAAATTTTCACAGCTCCGTTATGTCATTTATGACTTGTGTACAAAATTTGAGGTCAATCGTACTTGATTTGATAGGTTTCGACATCGAATATAGAAGTTAGAAATTTTTAGTTTCATTAAGCTTGAATTGGAGCATAATTCGTGGTTTTAGCGTCGTTTTATGTGATTTGAGATTTCAAATAAGTTTGTATAATATTTTAGGACTTGTTGGTATATTATGTTGAGGTCCCGAGGGCCTCGGGTGAGTTTTGGATGGTTAACAAATCAAAAATGGGACTTAAACAGCTGCTGCAATTTTTCTCTTCTGCTGGAAATTCTGGGTTGTGATCGAGGTAGCCCAAGATCGAGGCAGCCTAAGATCGAGGCACTCCATGATTGGACTCCATGATCGGACTCTCATGATCGGACTCTCATGATCGGACTCCCCATGATCGGACTCCATGATTGGACTCCCATGATCGGACTCCATGATCGGACTCCCCATGATCGGACTCCCCATGATCGAGGTCCGGGATCAGACTCCATGATCGAGGTCAGCCTGGACAGATCTGTAAGTTATAAAAACAGGGGGGCTTCGTCCCATTCGCCATTTTTAACAACTTGGAGCTTGAGCAGAGGTAGTTTTTAATATATTTTCAAGGAAAAATATTGGGGTAAGTGATTCTAACTCGGATTTGGTCAATATACACAAATATATCATTATTTTCACCATTTAATTAGTGTTTTGAGATTGAAATTTGAAAATTTTTAGAAATCTCATAGAAACGAATTTTTGAGATTTCGGTATCGATTCGGAGTCGGACTTGAGTGATACTGGTATGGTTGGACTCGTAATTGAATGGGTTGTCAGATTTTGTGAGTTTCACCGGATTCCGAGACGTGGGCCCCACGGGCGATTTTTGAGCTAATTTTTGATTTTATTGAAAAATGTAGTATTTTCTTATGAAATTGATTCCTATAATTTTTGTTGACTGTATCGAATTAATTATGACTAGATACGAGTCGATTGGAGTCAGAAAATCGAGGAAAAAGCATAATACTTGGTTAAATTGGAGCAAGTCGAGGTAAGTGACTTGTCTAACCTTGTGTGGGGGAAATTTTTCCTAGGATTGGTATTGATGTGATTATTGAAATGTATTGAAAGTCGTGTGCACGAGGTGACGAGTATGTACACGGGCTAAATGTGAAAGATTTATATTTTTAAATTGTGTAGATCACAGTTGCGCATTTATTAAATTATTTTATCTTGTTATATTCTTCATCATTGATATGAGATATATACTTCAAATTGTTTGACCTTTTCCTACTAATTGTTTTACCTGTTTAGTTGAAACTTGGTTTCTTTTATTCTGTGCATTATTTGAAGGTTGATTTTCTTTAAATTAAATATTATTAATATGAAGTATTTGACATTTTTAAACTTGATATTGAAGCAACGTATTAAAGATTTTAAAATATTATTTTCCTGAATTATTTACTCCTGAATATTTTTGTACTCATTGTGATGGAGCAGCGAGCTCTTTATTGTGGAAGAATATTATTGTTGAATTATTTAGATATGAGCCGTGAGCTCTTTATTGTGAAAAAATATTGTTGTTGAATTATTTGGGCATGTTAAATTATTTGAGCACCTGAGGTGTAAATTATAATATATTGTGATATTGATACGCATGCGGTGGTATAAGGTCTGGGTATTGAAACGCATGCGGTGAGATAAGGGTGGCTTGATACGCGTGGCTAGTAGGGGGAACTACTAGAAGTCATGCTGTGTGATAAGGATGGCTAAAACGTGGGATGCTATTTCGGGAAAAATATTTTCTTTCAAATAAATTGTGAAGGCTCCCGCGGTGAGATAAGAAAATGAGATATTGTGAATTTATTTATGATTTGGGACTACGAGGCGGTACCTCGGGAGTGCCCTTGTTGATATTGACTTATGGCTGCAGTTGCATTTGATTATTGTTGTGATTTTCTTAAAGTTGAAAAGAATTCTGTTTTGTTTCCACGAGGTATTTATTTGTCATTATTTGGTGTAATTAAATGTGACATACTATTTGATTCATTTACATTGTCATTTTATCTTATAATATTATTTAAAAATTTTACCATGCCATTATTTATTCTCCAGTAGGGCCTGACCTGACCTCGTCACTACTCTACCGATGTTAGGCTTGGCACTTACTGGATACCGCTGTGGTGTACTCATACTACGCTTCTGCACATCTTTTTGTGCAGATCCAGGTACATCTTATCAGACCAGGCATCAGTAAACTAGCTGTACAAGGAGACTTCGAGGTATATCTGCCAGCGTCCGCAGACTCCGAAGTCCCCTTCTATCTTACTATGTTGTCTTTCTTATTTTTCTTTAGACTCTGATGTATATAGACATAGAGAATAAATTCTTAGAAACTTGTTACTTATTTCTACCGGGTTTTGGGAGTTAAAATTGTTGAATTATAGTTTATTTATTTCAGATATTTAATATTATTCTACATTGATAGGCTTACCTAGTTTTAGAGACTAGGTGTCATCACGACATCCTACGGAGAAAATTTGGGGTCGTGACAGACGCTCTCTACCCGCTCGTCCTTCACCCCTAACTGGTCATGAAGGTGGTGTAGTAACTTCAATGGGGCACATAGCATGAGTGCTTTGATGAAATATGTCTCTCCCAAGTCTTGGACAATTTTCTCACGATATGCCTAGTATCACCGCATTCATAATTGAAAAGTTTATGATTTGCTCAAAATGTTGACCAAAGTCAACTCAGTTGAGTTTTAAAGCACTATTTCATATTTTAATTCATTTTTCACATAAAAACTTTTCGAAACAATTTACGGACTGCGCCTGCAAGTCGAGGAATGATAAATAGTACTTTTCGAGGTCTAAGGGCACATAAATGAATGTTTAAATTAAAGATGACATTTTGGGTCATCACACGTATATTGTTCTTTTCTCAATTGATTTATTAAGGAAATAAAAGTAGAGAATGAATTTCAAATCGGCTCATGTGCACGGATTCATATGAGTATGAACTGAAAAACTTGAATATTAATGGGAACTGAATGATTTGGGTGGAGAAATTTCGAGTTTCACATTAAAAGCGCCATCGTCACACTTTTGGAGAAACTGAGTTTTATGTGAGACCTGAATTTTGTGTGAGAAATTAACTGGCTAACATATATTCTTGTTGGAAATACTAATACAAAGTTGAATCTGAAATTTGGAGGCGATTGAATTTTGAAATCTGGTAAAACTTTGAAACTGCTAATTATGCTTTTTGATTCAACTGCGACTGGTGTTGTAGTTTGACAATATTGTTAAGAAATTGTTCAGTAAAAATAAAGTAAAGCAATCATAGAGATGAAAACAGGGACAAATTTGACAACAATTGCGTTCAAAGCAAGGGTTGAATCTGCTTGAAAGAAATCTTCCCAATAATAAACATAACTTTGTTTTCTCTTCTATATTTAATATGCTTTGCCTTGTCTGAAATTATCAGAATATAATCGAAACCTTCCATCCACTTAAAGGCATATATTAATTGGGTAGCATAGTTCCGTTTGTTATGGCTTAAAATAGGTAATACACAATTGGAAGGAGTCTTATTAAAAGATGAGTGGAGAGAAAATAGAAAAAAATATAACTAAATCCTCTAATTTAATACACTAATAATAGATTGTATATACTTTGTAGCTAAACTGTGTTTAGGTCAGATAAATTCAAAAACATAGACATTTTTCGTAATAAAATTTCAAATATGAAAAAATTCCATACAAGAATGAACTGTATTAGCAGCCCATATTAACTACTTATAATAACCTAATCGTATTTTATTATACTTAATAGCCATGGGGTAATTTTACTTCAGGTATATAGCCACCTCCCTAATATATCATTTTTCTCCTTTTCATTCCCAAGATTTCTTTTTTGTTTTGTACAAAAAAAAATCTTAGATCTAACCATTCATCTCTCCCCCTCTCTCAGAAATCAGTCGTCCCCGTCATCTTCTCCACCTTTTTTATTTTATGGTTCTTGTGCCCCACCGCGCAAGACAAGAAAAGGACCAAATGTTTTTCATCTTATTCAAACCAAAACTATAGCAACCGATCCCATTTTCAGTAGTGATCCAAATCGACAATCAAAATCTTTTGTATAATTTGATCTTCATTATTTATGCTCGAACCTTGATAATTCTTTGTCGATTTCACAACTTGTTTCTGAACTTGTGAGTCTAGCAACAGGTTCAATTCCCGAAGCAATGGATCAATCCATCAATAATGGTGTTAGAGTTGATAATACATTTCGAAAAAGTTTGATAGAGAAGAATTTTTACAGCTTGCTCATGAACATGAAGAGAAGGAGACGGAGGGTTGGTGCATAATCATTGTATAATTATTGTATAACTCAGGGTATAATCATTGTATAACTCAGCATATAATCATTGTATAACTAAGCGTATAATGTATATATGCTGATTGTACCCAGATTTATAGTGATTATACATCAAGCATACACTGTATAATGTTTATACATAGTATATACAAATCGAAGAGAGGAAATGACTACGCCGAGGTTTTTGTGATTTGTTTTTTTGTGATTTGTGCTGTGAAATTAAGAAAAACTCCATTATTAAGGTCCTTTGAAATTTGGAAGAAGATGAAGGAGAGAGAAAGCAAAGAAAGGGAGAAGAGAGAGAGAAGCAAGATTGCATTCGCCCAAAAAAATCTGCTACACCATTTGACGTGGTTACATTATTTTAGGGCTATTTTTTATAAGTTTTTAAGGTTAAGAGGAGTTCTAAAGACTAATGGGGCTATTTATGTTTTCTTTATATTATTGAAGGATGAGCATTGAGCGCACCACTGTCCACTGATACGTACCGTACCATCTCCAGTTTGGTCATATAAAGTCTGAGATATGGCAAATTGTTTTGGCAATGGAGACTATATATATGTAGTGATTATCCAACCTAAAGCCTATAAAAATGTTCCATTATTTAACCATAATCATTAGTTTTATATATAACTTTAAGAAGAACAAAAAAGATAGTACTAAAAATATTCAAAAGTTCAAGTATTGCTGCGGTTATGAGATTTCTTTTTCTGGCAGTTGTGCGATTTACTAACAGTTAAAAACCGCACTTCTTTAATTTGTATACAGTATGGACATTGACAGGCCAATAAACAATAACTTCTCCCTTTCAATGATTCCAAAATGGGGGATTGCACATTTTCTTTAAGCAATCTGTCCCATTATGTTTACTTTTTTCATAAACTTTTTTCCAATAACTAAAATTTTATGGTAAGATCACAAAATAAAGCTATGCTTGATCCGGCAATAAATAAAAACTAAGGCACGAGGATTATTTTCACCTTCAAATCTTGGATTTTAAGGGATTGGTGCATGTGGAAATGATTCTTTCTAGAAACTATCCTTATTTCTATAAATAACTAATAAGAAAATGACCTTCTGAAAATGCATCGAAAACAATTAAAGATCAATCATTTGTCACACCCTTTTGTGTGGAAGAAACGAAAGTTTTAAAACAAAGAAATATACATGTTTGGAGATTTTCTTTTTTACTTTTTCCCTTGTCTTTTTTCTTAATTAATAACCTGAATTAACAACCTAATTTTTCATATAAAACTTCATTAACAGTCTGGTTAATTTGGTGGTTGCTTTCCACACTAGGATTTAATTTATTGAAAATTAAGATGATGAACATGAAGGCTCCTCTATCAAAGGCTTTGATCATCAAAATCAACTTGGTTTTCTTGGCTTGCTTCTTGATTGCTTACGCCGGCCTTCTTCTCCGTCCATCAACTTCTGTTTATCACGAAAATGCAGCATCCATTGTTGTATGCTCGTCGCGTGAATGTAAGGTAAGCAGTAGCATACACAAGTTTTTTATAAGTGGTGTCAGTCTATTATCGCAACTTAGCTTGTGTCTGTGAATTTAAATTTAGTGTTGTACGTAGAGGTTCTAAGGTTTACTTCTTGTCTCTAATTAGTATTTACTTTGTATCGTCCATATATTTCTATTTGAAAATGGTATATATGTTTTTATTTTTGAATTATTTGACAAAATGGTGTTGAATGACATTCCTTGTAGAAAGTGTCTCCGTCACTAAAGGCAAGGGGAGTTTTCCATATTCAACAAAGGCAGGGGCGGCCCAACCCTTCCTTTAGGCCCCAAAAATTTAAAGGCCCCAAAATTACTAGTATTCTTTATATATAGTAGTATATTATTTATATAATTATCTTTTATTATTGATAAATTTATTTCTTTATTGTCATATTAATTTTTAATAATTCGATTTCTTCCTCTAATTAATATAACTAAAATAATTTTCTGTCAATCTTATTTTACTTTTTTACTTAATTATATTTCTCTATTCATTAGTTGGTCACGTAACTATATATCTAATAATCTAACTTATTATTTATTTTTCTTACATAAATTATACTCTCTCCGTCCCAATTTATATGAAAGTGTTTGACTGGACATGGATTTTATGAAATAAAGAAAAGTTTTTGAAGCTTGTAATATTAAATAAATCATAGAAGTTTTTGGGCTAGAAATCATCTCAATAATGGTAAAAAGAAAAATCTAAAGTTGAATTGTTACCAAATATAGAAAGGGACTTACTAAAAAAAAGGAGTCACTTATGTTTTCTGGATTCTCCCATTTCAGTTGTGATGCAATCAACGTTAAATTCATTTAATTTTCTGTATTTTATAAAACTAAGTTCTCATTTTTTTTAATTATACATCCTCACTTGTCTAATTTTTTTAAAAACGATATTCATTATATATATATATATATTAAGGCCTCTTATTAAGCATCCGATGAGGTTGGGCCGCAGGCCTCCGATGAGGTTGGGCCGCCCCTGAATATAATATATATACATATATTAATGTATATATAATTGGATTACGTTCTAACCATGCCTGAAAAATATTTTACGCTAATTATACATCTCATAATAGCAAGTTGCATTTAACTTCTTTTTTTCAGGTTACTATCTGAAATAGTTTCATCCAATATATATATATATATATATATATATATATATATATATATATATATATGTATGTATGTATGTATGTATGTATATCACGTATATCAGTAGAATATATCACGTTGCATGCGTATAATTACTTAAATAACATTTTCTTGTTTTTGAAAAGGCGGGAGGTGAGATAAAGATGAAAGCAGAGCTGAAAAACCCGGTGGTGAACGATACAAGAAAAATGATAAAGCATGAATTGCCTAGTTTCTTGGACACAATGGAAAAAGGTTCGAATTCGAAAATTGGGATGGTGAATATGGAGGACGAGAATACTAGCGATTGGAGCAAGCACGGACATATTATAATACCAGTAGAATTCGAGAAGGTTTCAGACTTGTTTGAATGGAAAGATTTGTTTCCACCTTGGATAGATGAAGAAGAAGAGGTAGTTGTACCTAAATGTCCTAAAATACCAATGCCAATTTTCGATAACTACAGTAACATGGACATGATTGTAGCAAAATTGCCATGCAAGTATCCAGAAGAAGGGTGGGGAAGAGATGTGTTTAGGGTGCAAGTGCACCTTGTGGTGGCAAATTTGGTAGTGAAGAGAGGAAAAAAGGGTTTGAATGGGAAGACAAAAGTGGTGTTTTTGAGCAAATGTAGGCCTATGGTGGAGTTGTTTAGATGTGATGATTTGATAAAACAAGAAGGGGATTGGTGGTATTATCAACTGGATGTTGTTAGGTTGGAACAAAAGGTTTCTTTGCCAATTGGTTCTTGCAATTTAGCTTTGCCTTTCTGGGGAAAAGGTAACATTTGTTGGTGCTAATTTTGCTTTAGAAACCACTTTGTTTTTTCCTTTTGTACTCTAATTTTTCCATTTTCCTCTTTAAGAATTGGGTTAATGTTAGAGCAAGAAACAGGACGACATAGGCTTTCCAATTAAGAAGAAAAACCAGTACGGCAAAAAGAGAAGCTTATCGCGCCAGATAGGGGTCGAACCTACGACCTTCTGCTTAGGAAACAGACGCTCTATCCACTGAGCTACAGGCGCCAGATAAAATCCTTAGTGTAAGCACATTTATAGGATGGCTGAAATATTCACATAGGTTAAATAATTTATAAAGCAATGCAACCGTCTCAAATATTTTAGGAATCTTTTTATAAAAATTGTAAGGTAAGTAAGTAGCCGAGGTAGGGGATTCACCGTTAATTACCTTATTAGTGGTCCGATTATGTATATATTTTAATTTTTGCCATGTACCTAGATGAAATTCTTGTTGCTAGTCATCATCTATATTGACATAATTAATTTGATTTCAGAAATGAGCGAGGTCTATGATGTTTCCAACATTAAAAGCATCAGAAAGACACCAAAACGAGAAGTCGCCTACGCCACAGTTGTTCATTCCTCTGAAGATTATGTTTGTGGTGCACTTGCTCTAGCTCAAAGTCTTCTCAAAACAGGAACCAAACATGATCTTCTTCTCCTTCTGGACATCAGTATCTCCGAGCCTAAACGTGAGGCCCTCATCAAAGCAGGTTGGAAACTCCGATTCATCGACAGAATCCGAAACCCTAGAGCTAAGAACAAGACATATAATGAATACAACTATAGCAAGTTCAGGCTATGGCAACTCACAGACTATGACAAGATCATTTTTGTCGACTCTGATATAATTGTCCTTCGTAACATCGATTTTCTTTTCTATTTGCCCCAGTTGTCTGCTACAGGTAGCTACTGCCAGATTTAGACTAGACATAGTTGATGTAGAACTTATTGACTCTAAATCTTGAATTTGCTACTGCAGGTAACAGCAGGTCCATTTTCAATTCCGGGCTAATGGTGATCGAGCCATCAAATTGCACGTTCGACATGTTCATGCAACGTACTAAAGATGTTATCTCATATAATGGAGGTGATCAAGGCTTCCTTAATGAAGTGTTTGTATGGTGGCATAGGTTACCAAGAAGGATAAATTTCTTGAAAGATTTTTGGACAAAAAAAAATGGGATTAGTCTTAAGGACCATTGGTATGGAGCAGATCCTCCAATTCTTTATACTATACATTATCTAGGATTAAAGCCATGGATGTGTTACCGGGACTATGATTGTAATTGGAACGTTCTTGAATATCATGAGTACGCGAACGATAACGCACATTGGAGATGGTGGAAATTTCATGATACCATGGATGAGAACTTACAGAAATATTGTGGGTTGTCAAGATTGGACATAATACGCTTGGAATGGATGAGGAACAAGGCTGAAAAATTGGGGTTCAAAAATGAACATTGGAGGATTAATGTTACTGATCCAAGACGGCTTGTTTGATTAATTAATTGGCTTCTTCAAACAATTCTTCTTCTTTTGTTGTTTTTTTCTCTTTTTCGGCCTTAAACTTCATCCTTTTATACTACTACAAGTGTTTTGCACAGAGAAATCTATGAACCTGCCTTATTCACCCAATTTTATTTATATGTGCATAGAGGAATGAATATTCTCTTGGTTTGGAGCATGAGAAACACATCTAGTAAAGACACCTGCATATATAATGCTATCATTCTTGTCATTTCTTTCTATATTTTAAAGAATTACGACTCACGCAAAGTATGTAAATGTAATTATGTATTGGTATATGTAAATGATTACTCGCTTAACAACGCAGAGATTGAATCTTAAGTTCAAAAACCAATCTCTTTTCAATTTAAATTTTAATTCTTTCAATGGTGAATTAAGATCTGTCCGAAAGAATAACATTATAATTTGGTATATTAGTCTCAATTTGGTATATTGAAGGGGAGTCTTGGCGTAACTGGTAAAGTTACTGCCAAGTGATCAGGAGGTCATGGGTTCGAGCCATGAATCAACCTCTTGCAGAAATACAGGGTAAGACTGCGTACAATAGATCCTTATGGTCCGATCAAACCTCGCACATAGCGAAAACTTAGTGCACCGAGTTGCCAAGGTCTCAATTTGCAGAAGACAATCAAAGACGGTCCTAAGTCTTTGTTGTTGTTGTTGTTGGTTAGACAAAGGTAAAGTAGCCAAAGGGTGAAGGCCAATTGACTGCGCGATAATGAAGGATGGAAACAAAAGACTGTTAGTTGAGCAACCATTTTTTAACTCCACCTAAAAAAGCGAAAATTTCCTTGAACACATAGCAGTCCAAAAGTCATAAATTTTAATTTTTTGTATACCATTATTATCTAAGATGGGCAATTTTTATATCTCTGAATATCGAGACCTTAACAGATTTTACATCCTATATAATTACTCAATATTATACATGTGACTTCATATTATCACAGGGAGTTCTTTAGGTGAAGAAGAATTTATTTAAAATTGATTTGGGGAATGGAGTTCTGATCGGTTGCTTTTATTTAACATATGATCACGTCCGACCATTTTAAAAAAATCCGTTTTGAGTTTGTTATTGAGTAGATCAAAAGTGCCACATGTTATAAACTTGAAGAACGTCTATTTATGTTCAAAATAACAAATCGACTCGTATGGGTGTCTCCGCTATTCTCAATATGTGCACCTCCACAACAGTAGGTCAATATTTAAGCCTTCTGGAAAACTAACTTGCAGCCTCAAAGCCGAGACTAGCAATGCATCCTACTATCCTAGACCCAATGAATAATATACTCAAGGATGAAAAACAAATTTTCTCAATCTTGTCACACGAACAAGTTTAATGAAATCTATCCTTTCGACGATTCCTACATATGCCATGCAAATTATTATTTTGCCCGCCAAAATTATTTAAAAAAATTGATAAAATTCAAAGGAATTTTCTTTGGGGATCTACTCCGTGTTAAAGAGGCATAGCCATTGAAGAAGTAGAGATAGAACATAGGAGAAAGAAGAAAGTAAGAGAGCTGTTTTAGAAAATATCGAATCTATTTTTACATGTACTGTACATGTGTATATATGTACATGCGTCACTAACCACTATTTCCTTAACAATAATATAATAGTTGTTGACAGTTGTACACTAACTCACTCACTAACTTCTAACCATCTAACTAATCTTTATAATGTACATACTTCTCAACCCCTCCCCCTCCCCTCTCAAGCTGGGGGATGGAAGAGATTCTTCATTCCCAGCTTGCTAATCAAATACTCATGTTGTGGCTTGCATAGACTCTTGGTAAGCAGATCAGCAGGATGTTCCTTAGTCCCAATATGTTGAGTCTAAATTTGACCACCCTGAACTTTCTCCCTTACAAAATGACAATCAATGTCAAAGTGTTTTGTCCTCTCATGAAATATCAGCTTTGCTATCACATAACAACTGCACAGGAGTGTTCACTGTAATTCCTAGCTCTACAAACAAACCAACTAGCCAAGTGACTTCAGCAACAATAGCTGCCATGCTTCTGAATTCTGATTCAGCAGAGCTCCTAGAAACTGTGCTTTGCTTTTTGGATTTCCAAGAGATTAAAGCTTCACCAAACTTAACTATATAACCAGTGATAGACTTCTTTGTCTCCACACATGAACCCCAATCTGAATCACAGTAGGCAACTAGTTCCTTGTTACCTTTTGCTGGCATAAACAGTCCTAATCCTGCAGTTCCCTTGACATACTTGACCACTCGTGCATTTGCTTCCATATGTGACTGCTTGAGAGCATGCATGTGTTGGTTCAGTACTTGAACAACAAAGGCAATGTCTGGCCTTGTCATTGTCAAGTATAGCAATTTGCCTACCAATCTTTGATAGCTACCTGGGTCCTCAAGTTGTGCATCTGTAGAGGCTTCTCCCTTGTTCATGAATTTATCAAATGCTACTAAGGTGAGTTTATGATTGAACTCAAGAGGTGTAGCAACAGGCTTTCCACCAGCTAATCCCAGCTCAGCCACTAAATCAAGAGCATATTTCCTTGGATTCATAAGGATTCCTTCTTTAGATCTGGAGAACTCAATTCCCAGAAAGAATTTTAATTCTCCCAAGTCCTTCATTTTGAACTTAGCTTGCAAATCTGTCCTTACTTGATGAATAAGCTCCACATTGTTCCCAGTAACAAGAAGGTCATCAACATATACCAGGATTACTATCAGATCACCACCTACCCTTTGTGTGAAAAGAGAGTAATCATAATGAGACTGTACAAATCCCATATCCTTTAGAGCAGAAGTCAGCTTCAGGTTCCACTATCTAGGAGCCTTCTTGCGTCTATACAAGGACTTATGCAATCTACATGCTTTCTGATAACACTCCCCCTCGCTGGCAAATCCATCTGGGATCTGCATATAAACCTCTTCAAGAAGTTCTCCTTGAAGAAATGCATTGTGCACATCCATTTGAAAAATAAATCAGCCAGATGTTGCAGCCAAAGCCACTATAGATCTCACTGTTACCATTTTGGCCACAGGAGAGAAAGTATCTTTGTAATCCAGACCTTCAAGCTGACTATACCTCTTAGTAACTAATCGAGCCTTATACCTCTCCACCTCCCCAATTGACTTGTATTTAACCTTGAAGATGCACTTACAACCAATAGGAGCCTTGGTAGGAGGCAGGTCCACAATGGACCAGGTCTGGTTCTCCTCAAGGGCAACAATCTTAGCCTGCATGGCTTCTATCCACTTTGGATAAGTACTTGCCTCAGCATAGGAGGTAGGCTCAGACACAACTAAGTATGCAGCAAGACAAGCCTGATAGGCAGTAGACAACTTGTCATAACACACATACTGGAAAATGGAGTAATTGCAGGTTGCTCCTTTGGAGGGTACAACATAATCTTTTAACCATATAGGAGGAACAGAAGTTCTAGAGGATTTCCTAATAGGAAGTGGAGAAGCAGCAGGGGAAGGGTTGGACTGTAGATGAGGATCAGAAACCAGCTGACTAGGATCAACTTATTGACTAGAAACAGAAGAAGATGACTCAGTTGCAGTAGTTCTAGGAGTAGGAATGCAATGGAGAGAACAACAATCAGCTTCTGAAAGATCCAAAATGGGGAATAAAGGAGAGGAACCATATATGACATGCTTAAAGGGAAAAACATCCTCCTTGAAGACAGTGTCCCTGCTGACAAAGAACAGTTTTGAGTGAAGATCATATAAAATGTATCTCTTTTGCACAGAAGAGTAGCCAAGATGGACATCAGGAATGGCCCCAGGGCTAAATTTATCTGCTTTTCTGACGGAGGTGGCATAGCACAGACTACCAAAGACCCTCAAGTACTGGAGAGAGGGAACCTTGTTATAGAGTTTCTCAAAAGGAAAATCTCTCTTCAACAAGACAGTAGGCAATCTATTCAAAAGATAGACAGTTGTGCCACAAATACACAATACAATTCTCAGTAGATTTAGTATGGACTACCTTATTGTGACTAGAACTAGAGACAGTATTTACAGAAGATGCTAGACTGGTACTTTGTTTGTATCTTGCAGCTTCACTGAGCCTTCAGGGATATCTGGCTTCATGATGTAAAGCCCACACTCTTCCTTACCAATCCCCATTACCTTCCCACTCAAGAGATTCTGAAAAAGACAAAAATCAGGAAAAAATATAATAAAACATCTCAACTCCTTTGTAAGCTTTAAGACTGAAAACAAGTTGTATTTGAAGTCTGGAATGTATAAGACATTCTGTAATAATTTAGTTTTAAAAATTGTGGAAACTCCAGTATGACTTGATAGCAATCTGCTCACCATTAGGAATATGAACCTTGTTATGGTCTATACTAGTCAGATCCTTGATTTCACTTAGTAGCTTGGAATTATGTACCATATTATTGGAGGCCCCTGTGTCTACTATCCAGTTACCATTAACTAGATGAGACATGAGGGCTTTTATAGTACCTGTGTTGTTCATAGTTGCTGCATTTGTCACAGATTCTACCTGTTTTCCTTTGCTCAACATATGCAGAATCTGATCATATTGTTCTTGAGTAAACACTGGAGCAGGTGAGGAAAATTGAGGAGTAGGTTGTTGAGTAGGTTGAGGAAGATCAGGAGTTTGGAATCCTCGAGCAGTGAATGCATTGTTCACCTGGGGACCTGAATAACCTCTTCTCTTGACCTTGAAATTAGCAGGGTATCCATGGAGCTTATAGCAAGTATCCTTGGTATGACCTTTCAAGTGACAGTAGTCGCATTGTAGTGTAGATCTCCCAAGATTATTTCTAGGTTTGAAACTACTATTTCCATTCCCAGAGTTAGCCTTACTCATCATTGCTGCAGAATCACCAATGCCAATATTTAAAGCTGCATTGTTTCTCCTTTGACTCTCAACATTAACTAACATAACATAGGTCTGGTTGACATTTGGAAGTGGTCGAATCATAAGAATTTGATCTTTAGCATTATCAAAAGAGTCATTTAGACCAGTCAAAAACTGATACAATTTCTGTAGTTGGTAGTGTTCTGCATGCTGCTTGGATTCATGGCATCCACATGAAGGAAGAGGAGCTAAGGCTTCATATTCATCCCATAACTCTCTAAGTTTTGAGAAATATTCAGATACAGTTATCAAATTGAGTTAGCTTTGCAATCTCCTTGTGAAGATAAAATGATCTAGAAGCATTCACTTTATCAAATCTCTTACGAAGATCTTCCCAGACCTTGTGTGCATTAGAGGCATAGATCACAATACTCAGTAAATCTGGAGCTACAGTATTCATTATCCATGCCAAAATAATAGTATTACATCGATCCCAGAGTTCACGAAGACTCGCACCTTAAAGCTCTTTCCTACAGGTTCCTAGCACAAAACCTAACTTATTTTTGTCATGCAACACAATTTTCATAGATCTACTCCAAAGAGAATAGTTTTCAGATCCTCGAAGTTGAATCGAGATGAGAACAGCACCTTGAGTATCAGAAGGATAAACATACAAAGGATGATTGTGATGAACTAAGTCAAGGTTCTAAATACCCGATGTAGACGATATAACCGTGGTAGAAGTAGATTCATTTTCAGTAATTGCCATAGTAATTTCGTAGATTTGTAAATTGAAGAGAATTATTCACTCAAATTGTTGCAAAAATTCAAAAAATTTGTTGAATTTGCTCAAAATCAGTAAACCCTAGCTTGAAGAAGAAGTTGTATCTTCAGCTTCAATTTGAAGCAAATGAAATGAATTTTGGATTCGACCAACTCAATTGTACCTTCTCCTTACTCGTCCACCATTGTTGAACTCGCCGGAGTTGAGCCGAGCTCTGATACCATGTTAAAGAGGCACATTCATTGGAGAACCAGAGATAGAATAGAGGAGAAAGAAGAAAGTAAGAGAGTTGCTTTAGAAAATATCGAATCTATTTTTACATGTACTGTACATGTGTATATATGTACATGTGTCACTAACCACTAACTCCTTAATAATAATATAATAGATGTTGACAGCTGTACACTAACCCACTCACTAACTTCTAACCATCTAACTAATCTCTATAATGTACATACTTCTCAACACTTCAAACAAAACAAAAATTTAATTAGTTAGTTCGGATAAAGTGACCTTACCACGTCTCAACGAAGGGCTAGGAATTCAGAAAACTAAAGGCAAGAATTTGGTGCTAGTTACAGGTTTGGTGTGGCGCTTCCGCCACAACCCCCAAGCCGTTTGGGTTAGAATTTTATCTTCCAAATACCGCCTCCCTCGAAATTCTACATATGTTATTTCACCTACGAGCAACGTCTCCTTCATTTGAAAAAGTCTTCTCAAGGATTACACATTCGTCATCAAGGGCCTTAAATGGAAATTTTGGAACTGGTAATGATATTAACTTTTGGCATGACATTTGGCTTCCTACCAATTTCGTACTTAAGAACCTTATTCAAGGTCCCCTAGCAAATCTCGAGTCTACCTTAATACTTTCTGAACTTTTCTATAATGGCCAATTACATCTTCAGAAGCTATTTGTCATCCTCCCACCCACTATATCTACCCTCATCCAAAGTACCAACTTCAATACTCGCTCACCTCGCCCTACCAATTCTGCTAGTTTTCAAATCAAATCGGCACATTCAGTACAAAATCAGCATATGATCTATATCTTCAAAAACACCACATACCTACCATTGTTGCTTCCCCAATCTCATGGATTTAGAAACTTCATATTCCCAATAAACTTAAATTGTTCCTTTGGCTAAACTTCAAAATCGACTTCGTATGATAGCCTACTTTCACAACTTGCATATTCTCCATGACCCTAAATACAAATCATGTCCTTATACTCCTGAAACCATACCATACTTATTTTTGAACTGTAACAGTATCAGACTAACATGGACCTTCTTCCATATCAACATTGTTGCTCCCAACTTTAATGAATGGCTTCGCTCGCACTGTCTGCGCAATCAAGGACCCTTTCTCTACCAAGGTATTGAGGTCCCAGCCATATTAATGGTTCCCGTCATCCTTTGGCATATTTGGATTATACATAATCATAATCATTTTCATAATCCCCATAAGGAGTTGTCTGTAACTACTATCATGTATTATCTTATAAAATTTTACTTTCTTTCACCAGTTCGTTATCGTAAAGCTAACCCGTGCAGTTTTTATATTAAATGGTACCCTCTGCCTAAAAACTTTGGTAAGCTTAATATCAACGAAGCCTTCAATCAAGCGACTCGCAGAGCAAGAGCAGCATGGATTTTTCGCAACTCCAACAATCACTGGATCCGTAGATTCACAACCAACTTAATCTGCTTCTCTGCTACTGAAGCTGAACTAGTAACACTTCGGCTAGGATTACAGTTAGCTAAGGATTTTAGCCTCTGGCCACTTCAAATAAAAAATGATTCGTAGGTACTATTCACCATGGTCGAACGTGGCAATAAACTTTACTTACCTATTATTTCTGACTGCAGGTCACTTATGTTTGAACTGGGTCGCGTGGAGCTTAGACATGCCTACCGAAAAGCTAATGATGTAGCAGATGCCTTCGCTAAGCATGGCATGAACCTCACTCCCTCACATGGACGACAACCATGGCATTTCTTATACTATTTATCTTCCCATCCCTTTGTTTATCAACTTTCAATAAGGACTGTTCTAAAAATTTAAACGTTCGAACAGTCTCAGCTTATAATACCTACAACTCTTATGTTACTTAATTTGTAATATAAGTCTCTTTATGAAAAATAAATAAATAAATAAATAATAATAATAATAATAAACCAACAATCTAGAATAATGTTGTCTCGAAGTTATGGAAAACTGATATCCTCTATATCTCAATTTATGTGTTTTATTTGTCTTTTTAATCTGTTTAAAAAAAAATGCCACTTTTTATATTGATTAGGTAACTCATTAAGTCCGATAATCTCATATTAAATGGTTAGATACTAGCAATAACCATAAAATTATTGTCAGTCAAAATAGTCGTATTACACAGATCGAATTATGACCTCTTGACCACTCATTTTTTTCCCACCATACCCTCGATAGTCAAAATTGGAGTTCATTTCGGTCATAGAAAATGCCATATGTTTTCAATTAAAAAATTCCAAGTTGCCTACATCTGGGGAATCAATTGTAATTCAGCCTCGTACTTATAACTGTCATCAACGGTTTACCACGGTCGGACCAGTCGAAGTCGTTTTTATCAAACAACTTTGAAACAGGGACTATAATCAAACTACGGTTGTTTTAGTTATTGTTTATTTATATTGAAGAACATATAGAGATAGAAAGAGAGGGTGAAAACTGAAAAAACAGACAAAAGAGAGAAAGGGGGAAGACAAAGGCGAGCTGATAAACTCGCTTTTTCTTCTTCTTTTTCATATTTCTATTTTCAACCCACATAATCTTTTTGATTCATTTATACAAATTTATCTCAAATTTTGTATTTTACATAGGTAGGCTCCACCCCCGTGTTGCACCATCCTCTCATCATTAATGCTCCTTTTTCCTTTTATGGACATCTTTTGATCAAAATTGTCTTTTCTTTTTGTTTGCAGTGGATTTTGGACCATATATTTAATAGGAATACTTATTATTTCCCTTTTTGGAGAATATATCCACACACAAAGAAAGATTCTGGTATGTTCTTCTTTTTTATTTTCTTCTTTCTGTTCGTTTTTCCAACATTTTTTCATGTTAATTATATTGAAATATGTAATCTTTATTGATTCGTAATCAAAACATGATTATGTTTAAGCTTTGGAGGTTTGATTCCAGCTGCATATTATCAACATGTGGATTAGCTTGGATTTGTTCAAGAATTCCAAGTTGGTTCTTTCTTCTTTTTATGGGGTGGGGTTTGGCGGGGGTGTAAAATTCAGAATTTGGTAAATTCATTTTGTGGGCATAAAACTAATTGACGTATCTGAGGTCCCCGTTTTATGGTTCTATAGTTTGCCTGGTGATATGAAACTTGTAACTTATCCTGTGAAAGTTTGCGATTAATCTCATAAAAGTGCAAGTTTTATGCTAATAAACAGCGAGCTCTTTGAGAATTGGCAAATCTTGTTTTAAGTATGGTTTGATTTTATGAGCTTGCTCGTTTCTGGTTCAATCCAATGATCATTTTGTTGGGTTTTTTCTTAAAGGGTGAATGGTAAATGTGAAAAAATTTCCCCTCTTCTCTATTATTTTTCCAAATAAACATAAGTGTCAAGTGTGATTTGCTCGGTTTGTTTAGTTTCTGAAGTTATGTGATTTGTAGTGCCGCTATCACATAATAGTTATCCCGTTCTATCCTGAGAGGAATTAATCCAAAACCTTGGACAACAGTGAGAGGATTAAATTTCTTAAGGATATACAAGCAACTTGTGGACTTGGAATTATTTTTCTGTTTTGTTTATTGAACTAATATTTCTTGGCTTCTCTAATTTTCTGATCTTGAACACAGTTTACTAACACATTGGTTACTTCTGGCATATATGTAGTTGTTGTAGGGAGCTTGATCAGCTTGATTGATAGTGTCTTTTCTATTTTCAAGTTCTATAGTTCACCTGGTGTTTGTTAGAGAGGTTACATATCTCCTAACTTTTTCTATGATTGATTTGTTAATTTCAAGGTCTCCACTTGTTTATTCGGAAATGGAAGACGCGAAAGATGTCAAGCAAAATGCTCCAGAATCCTCTCTTAAACCTGAAGTTTCCTCTCCGAACGAGGATCAATCACATATTGCAACTCAAACTAGCCAACATGCGAATGAAAATGCAAAATCCGAGACTCGGGAGCTAGCTGCGGATGCTTCTGAGCATGTAGAAGAGGCTTCTCACAGCTTGTCTTCAGAAAAGAGTGAGACTCAAACTTTAGTTTCAGCCTCTTCTATTAAATCTGATGAACCAACTGGTTCTAATGGTAGTGTTCACAATCAACTAAACAATACTTTTGATGAACCAAATGATGAGAGAGATGCTTCATTATTGTTAACTAGGAAATCAAATACATTGGCCATAAATGAGGAAAAAATAAAAGAAACTTCTGAACATATTCAATCTAACCATTCAGGAGCAGAAGCAAGTAACACTTCACTGCTTCATTTTCAAGATAATTCTCCTAGTAGTACCCAAAATGCTGTTGATTCCCCTTCTAGTTCTCCTCTCCAAGTGACAAAACCTGGAAATAACAATCATGTACAGCCATCGGATAACATCGGTCAGCCCCTAGCCAAGGCCCCCCCTCTCAAAATTAAGATCCCGGGACCCACTGCCCATTCTAAGCATCCTGAAAACTTTGACATAAACAAGGTTCAAATCGACACAGCAGCACCAATCGAATCTGTGAAACAGGCAGTTTCAAAGTTTGGAGGGATTGTCGACTGGAAGGCTCATCGGCAACAGACATTGGAGGTAATCTCTCCAACCCTTTAGATTACACTATTTGATTCTTGATTTAGATAGCCAAATTGCGTGCATTAGATGGGTGTCTTCTAGACAATTTTATATTATGATTCTGTTTGACGTATCATTCTTTCTGGTAAGTCCACGTGACTGTGTGACACAAGTAGTGTCTCCTTAGCTTATATATGCACAGAGGCGGAGTCAGGATTTCAACCTTATGGGTTCTGGATTTTGGGACCACGACTTCGAGTGTTAATGACTGGGTTCTAGATTTAATATTTTACATATTTCATAAATTCAAATCACCAAACACACTGTTGGAGCAAAAGCAATTGAGTTCGGCCGAACCCATAGGTCGGCTTGTGCCTCCGCCCCTATATATGCACTTGTATCTACTTTATGTTTACATGCAACTTGGTGGACATCTATTACACTACTTCCTCAGGTGTTAAGTGGTTGTAATTTCTCTAGGATTCTCCCAGTTTTGTGTTATTTTACTCTTGACTTTTAAAGTTTGCTTTTTTGTTCTTTGTTTGTGCAGAGACGGAATCTTGTTGAGCAAGAGCTAGCAAAAGTACAGGAGGAGATCCCGTTGTATAAGAAACAGGCGCAGGATGCAGAAGATACAAAACTGCTTATTTTGAAAGAACTAGAGAGCACTAAGAGACTCATAGAAGAGTTAAAGCTAAACCTAGAGAGAGCACATACAGAAGAGCAACAAGCAAAACAGGATTCAGAACTTGCCAAGCTCAGGGTAGAAGAGTTGGAGCGTGGGATAGCTGATGACACTAGTATTGCTGCCAAAGCACAGCTTGAAGTTGCCAGAGCCAGGCATGAAGCTGCAGTTTCTGAGCTTACAAATGTGAATTCTGAATTAGAAGTTCTCCGTAAAGATTATGCTTTATTGGTGTCTGAAAAAGATGTTGCCGTCAAAAAAGCAGAAGAAGCTGTTTCGGCATCAAAAGAAGTTGACAAGACAGTGGAGGATTTGACTATTGAGCTCATCAACACGAAGGAATCTTTGGAGGCTGCACACGCTGGACATCTGGAGGCAGAGGAACACAGAATTGGAGCAGCTATGGCGAGAGAGCAAAATACATTAAACTGGGAGAAAGAACTGAAGCAGGCAGAAGAGGAGCTTGAGAGGTTAAACCAACAAATTTTGTCTGCAAAGGATCTTAAAGCAAAATTAGATACTGCTTCAGCTTTGCTACAAGATCTCAATGCTGAGTTGGCAGCTTATATGGAATCAAAGTTGAAAGAGGAGGCTGATGAAGAAGGGAGCTTGAAAGTAGAGCTGTTAGAGCCCGAGAAAAGAACTCATTATGAGATACAATTAGCAGTGGCATCGGCTAAGAGAGAACTTGAAGAAGTGAAGCTCAACATTGAGAAAGCAACAGCTGAAATAGAATGCCTGAAACTAGCAGCAGCTTCCTTGAAGTCTGAATTGGAAAAGGAAAAATCAGAACTAGCTGCCGTACAACAGAGAGAAGGAATGGCAGCAATTGTTGTTGCATCTCTTGAAGCTGAGTTGAACAGGACAAAGTCAGAGATTACCCTTTTGCGGACGAAGGAAAAAGAAGCAAGAGAAAAGATGGTGGAGCTGCCCAATCAACTGCAAGAGGCAGCAGAAGAGGCCGATCGCGCAAAGTCACTTGCTCAAATGGCTCGTGAAGAGCTGAGGAAGGCGAAGGAAGAGGCAGAGCAAGCAAAGGCAGCAGCTAGTACCATGGAAAGTAGACTGCTTGCAGCTAAAAAAGAGATAGAGGCTGCAAAAGCTTCAGAGAAGTTGGCACTAGCAGCTATCACTGCTCTACAAGAGAATGACTCAACCCGAAGCACCAACGATGAAGTAACACTTTCTCTGAAAGAGTATTATGAACTCAGCAAGCAGGCCCACGAGGCAGAGGAACAAGCTAACATGAGGGTGACTGCTGCTATCTCCCAAATAGAAGTAGCCAAGGAATCAGAGTTGAGTAGTCTAAACAGGCTCGAGGAGGTTAATTGTGAGATGACTGAAAGAAAGGAAGCACTGGAAATCGCACAGCAGAAGGCCGAGAAAGCCAAGGAAGGAAAATTGGCAGCAGAGCAAGAGCTGAGGAAATGGAGAGCGGAGCATGAGCAAAGACGGAAAGCTGGTGTATCTGTTCTACCAGTAAACAAAACAAGGAACCCAAGAATGAGTGTTGGGGAGAGTAAAGAATCAAAAACTTCTGAACATGCACAAGAGGATGCAGTACTTCATCAAAGCTCAAGTCCAAAAGAATATGTTCAAACAACCAACACTGAAACTGATTCATCTCCAGAAGTGAGGATCCCAAAGAAAAAGAAGAAGTCCTTCTTCCCGCGCATCTTTATGTTTCTGGGCAGAAAGAAAGCACAGGCCAAGGCAAGATGATGATCTCTGCTGTTTCACAACATCTTGTCATTGTTTACTATCGCTGCTCCATTTTTCTTGGTTTGAGAAGGGTAAATACTTGTAGAATATTTATTGCATATGCTGAGGTGTTTTATGTACAGTACTGAATTAATTCTCACTTTCTGGATCGCAGATTATAGAGGGCAATAAGTTTGTCATAGGTTTGGCTATCTCAATGAGCCTTTGCCTATTAAAGTTGTTGGCGGCTTCAAATGTGTACTCCAGCTAGTTCTGCAAAAAGCTAGCAGCAATTCAAAAGTTTGGCCTCCTGAAGATATGGGTTCAAATGTGCAGTTATGTTGTCCATTTCTCAGGGATAGTAATACCTTCGTAATTTGATGTAATTACACTCTACCTAATTCTGTGATTTGAAAAATCATCCTAAGATCCCCTGGCTTTTAATCTTTGTGTTGAAACCATATGCTATGCCTAATATTTTCCCAATTGACCATAATCTCTATTACAGGTCCTGCAATTATTATACATCCAGAAATGAATATATAATATATAAGTTATTATATAAGGTTGCTCTGCTTCACTGAATGGCCATTATATGATTGACATTGCGCATGTTAATAATAGGGATGGTGTCTCTACAGTGAGTTTGATCTAACTTTGGGACCTCAGTAACTTATATTACCACACAAAAATTCCAATGGCGATTTTAATTAGTTCAGGTATCGATCACTGATGCTTACAGACAAATTTTATCACATCTGAATTGCAGAATCTAAATACAGTCTAATTTTCCATGTACCTAGAACCATCTCTAGGTATTCAACATTTCACAACTAGTCTTCCAAAAAGTTAGTAGATTCAGGAATCCAACATCACATTAACCATAGTATTTTAAACAAAACTGATATTTCCCCAAAATGTTTTTTGATTGAATTGAGCCATGTATATGTTTGCCTGTACATTTACCATTACATGGTGAAGGCCAGAAAGTGCAAAAGGAAACGCAAAAATTGTGTGAAAATTAATACTGACTGTTTATTCCCTTTTTTATACACATGCAATCTGTGCTTAATCTCCTCAGTAGAAAGGACATGCCAAGGGGACCCAAAGTCAGCTGTTCCTCTTTTGGTCGTCCTCCTTTGTTGCGTCTTGTAAGTCTACATGGCCTGTCACGAAAACAGAACATGAAAGCTCATCAGCTTTCAGCTGTTAAATAGAACTCCAAGATAACATGTAATCTTTTTATGGATGTCATAGGAGGCTGAGCAACTTATATAGAAATAGGAGTAAAAGAGAATATTTAGAACAATTGGTTTTGGGGGGGGGGCATCATTCAGAGGACTTTTTGGGATAAATCTGCAGGAGCGGTAGCATCATCTTCCATCCGCCAAAATATTGTCACCCTTATGAAGTGTGCAGTGGTGATATAAACATCACTTAACCAAGTCAAAAAGCTTCATGTAGCATTTGTAAAAATCAAGACTAATAGCAGTTCAAAGGGGTGCCTCGGAGATTAAATCAAACTACCATACCATTTTGTCATGAAAATCTAATCTATTTTAGATGTTTAGCAAAAGTTACTGAAGGACTCTATGCAAAAGAACGTTAACTAGACATGGTGATCCCCATTTATAGAACTCATTGAGCAGCAAACTAGATACATACAGTGCTCTTCTACCTGTTCATCAGAGATATTCCTCATATAGTCCTTAACCTCTTGTTTGTTTTTAAATCCAAACTATCTAGTTCAAGATCATATGATACGGTAGAAACTTAGGTTCAGCAGCAATCATCTCATAGTTCAAACTGCAAAAAGTATATGTTAAATCATGTAAAGTTACCGTACCAAATAATGAAACTAAAGATGGAGGAGGCTTCGATCCATTTGAACTCGTGTCTATCCCTGCACGATGAAGATGTTCCTTTGAATTAGAGGTAGATAAATAGTATAGAGACAGTAATTGCAACAAAAGACAGTATAGTTAAAATGACGTCACTGATGTAGACGGCTAAGCATGGGAACAGTTTGACTACTTTGAGATAATCTGATGCTGATAACATAACATATTTCATGTTTGTTATTTAAGTAGTTACCTTGTTGCCTTTCACAAATAAAGTAGTTTCATAAGGAACCTGATATGTTCTAACTAATATGTCACAGCTAAAAATTGAGGAATTTAATTCTAGGCAGCGATGTTCTGAAAGTGGGGCACCTGAAGTTTCAGCTGATTTAAGGATGTCTGATTTCTTGAAAGTGTATCCAATGAAATTGGCATCTTTTGATGTTAACATCTGCATGTTGGAATCAACAAGTTAGGAATTGTTTCTTGGTATGACTAAATAATGAAACTAAATAGAAGATTGTCCAGTATATACTAGTTAAATTAAGGAATCAAAGTCTTTAGATAAGGAAAATACTAACTCTAAAAGTCTTAAATAAGAAACATGCACAAGTTACAAACCCCTTCTCAAGAATCTCTGCAACAGGTTACTGATATGGTCTCACCAGGACAAGCATAAACTTCCAAAATATTAGGATAATCAGTATTATGCTCATGCTTAAATTCTAGCATAGAATTTTGTTTTCTATAGTTTTTATTTTTTACTTTTTTGAGGGCATTGAGTGAAGTAATGCATTGTGAAAAGTAATCATTACCTTTCGCCAGGGTCCCACTCTTGGTGCTGTTGATTGTGCATCTTCTACCTATAAGTGAAAAGTGAGCATATGTAAAGGGAAAAGAATGTTGTTTAAGGAAAATCTCATATAAACCTGCTTTGAAATAAAAGGAGCATATCACTTTAAGAAAGACACTGAAATTCTGAGATCTCCGGAATTTGAGAATTTACATTGGTCAATTTTGAGCACAACCGACTAATGGAAGTGAAAAGCAAAAGAATGACTTCATAAGAAGCTGAAAGGGAGATATCTGTTGATAGTACTCGGAAATACCAAAGATTCAACCGTGCAAGTAAGTGCACAAGTGATGGGTGAATTAGTTGAATTGCATATCGAAGTTACTAAGCTAAAGAAAAGGCGGAGCATATCTTCTTCATTGTTGGGCTACGCGGAGAGAAGAGAAATGTAACAAAGTTGATATACATATATATGAGAAAAATGTCACACTCATATATGGCTCATGGATCATGAGGTAAAAGGATGACTTCTAACTGACCTCATCATTGTCATGAGCGTTAATTTACAACTACTAAATCCTCTCTAGAAAGTCAAATTAATGCAATAAGTGATCTATAAGCAGAAATACTCACTTCAGGAAACTTCTCGAAATTCTGAGTGTCTAGTTCTCCAGTAACAATGGGCTTGTAGGCAGCTTCCATTTCGTAAAGCGCATCCCACTTAGTTCCTGTGAACCAAGGATGAGCCTGAAAACGTATTCGCAAGGTAAGAAGAAGAAAACCACATGCATGGAGGCAGCATGACCACTGAGCATGCTAATTTGTACCAAATCTTTGACAAGACGATCTAATCTCATCAATGATAGAGGAGGGAAAATGTATTCCATTAGTGAAAAAGCAAAATATAATTCAAAGAGAGCAAGAAGCATATTTCGTTTTTATTTGTTTGAAGAGTGTCTGCACAGTCAATTGGACCTAATCCATTCCTTTAGTGGCATTTACCTTTATTTCTTCCACTCCTCTGGTCCCCAATCTTGATTCAACATCACACAATAAACGACAGATCAGATCCTTAGCCTCATCTGGTACTTTTGGTTCATCCGGGAATTTCAAGCATGCTCTCCAATTGATAATCTGATACATAAAAAGAAATTTGACACATCAAACAAAGATGATGGATACTTGTAAAAGCTAATAGGATGTCTGACACAAATTTGAAACTCATTCCTCTTGTCCAAAAAGATGTTCAAAGCTATGTTGTTGCGGACTCTCCAAAATGCTGCCGCACCCGTGTCGGATCCTCCAAAAATGCACTACTTTTGGAGGATCAGACACACACCCGGCAATATTTTCAGAGAGTCCGACCAACATAGGTTCAAAGAATTCTTATTTAAAAAATGTCCAAAGAATTGAGAAATCAATCATTTCTGAACCATGACCTTTTTGAGAATTTTCGTTTACAAAAGTTGTCTTGACCAAAGTTGTCGATCATTCTAGAGTCCCTGTGTGAAAGGAGTTATCTTATTTTCACCATAAAATACAAAAGAATATTGAAGTACCTTGCGACATGTCATTCTTGGATCTTCTGAACAGAAGGGAGGATAACCTACAAGCATCTCATACAAGATTGCCCCCAATGACCACCAATCGCATTCCATTCCATATCCTTTTTTCAACAAAACCTCGGGTGCCATATAATCGAGAGTTCCCACAGTAGAATATGCCTACAAAAGAGTTTCACTTATAGTTGATTATATTCAACGATTATTATGGCTAAATCAATCAACGAAGAAACCAAATAGAAGCATTTTCAGTACAGGTAATTCATATGCAGACACAATAATGGAAAAATGTAGTACTAAAATGAGGATACCAAGGCACGACGATTGCGTTTCCATTGTTGTAATTGGTCTTTTTGCATTAACCACGGAGCACTATCACTAACGGCAGTCACACTTATGGACTCCTGAGTTGTCAGATCTTCATCTTCCAACAGTGATGAGTATTTGTTTTCCAGTGGTTTACATAAACCGAAATCAGAAAGCTTTAGATGTCCATTTCTGTCCAGTATAAGGTTATCAGGCTTAATATCCCTGAAAGCAAAATAAATCCTGAATCAGCTGCACACTGGAATCATAGAGTAAGCCTACTAATGTTTGCATATGTACAAGAACAGATAATGGCATAAAATGTAGCATCAATATCCACATCAAAATGTTCAATTGACCCTCGCATAATGAACTTATGCTCAACGATCTCTGAGCCTGATGTGAGTGAGAGAGAGAGAGAGAGAGTGGGGAGGACAAAGGGCCTCGAGAGGAACTTGTGGTAAACAGATAAATGTTTTCTGAATGGATAGTAACTTCTTTAAGAGAAATTTTCACTTCCATGATACTCCATAGGAACAGAAAACTCTCTACCAACAGAAAGCCTGGAAACAGACAAGTTCGTTCTCTCATTTACACAGGTTGTTTGGATGGTTGTTATGTATCGTTTCATAATGTATCGTACAATATTGTATTGTATTGTACTGTATCATTTTGATGTATACAATATTTGATAGATTGTATTGTTTGTTGTCGTTTCATGATGTCATGCACCAACAATATGAAGAATAAACTTGCAATATTACAAAGAAAATGTATGATATGAGGTATAATTATTATATAAAAAGGTAGGGTAAATGATAAAAATGATTATTATTTAATAATAAAGAAGGTCAAGATGAAAGAAAAAATAAGGTTACGACGCGACCACACCAAATCGGTCGTTCCATAAAGTGACACTTTTTGTTGTTTCGTAACGACAGATTTAACGATACGATACAATAAAATTTAAGTAACAATCAAAACAAACATTGTATTTAACGTAACAATACGATACAATACAACATGTAACAACCATCCAAACAAGTTGTTACTAAAGCTAATATAGATGCATGTATTTGCAGATACTTTTATATAATATGGTGAATCGAAATGTAACATGCAAGACTGCAGAAAAAGCCAATTCATGCATTGTTCAGATACCTGTGCACATAATTGTGCTGATGAATAGAATGAATTGCTAAAATACTTTCTGCCATATAGAACCGTGCGACATCTTCAGAAAGAATATCTTCTCTCATCAGTAAGGTCATAATGTCACCACCAGGTAAATATTCCATGATAAGGTACAAGAAATCTGAATCTTGAAAAGAATAGAAGAGTTTCACTATGCACCGACTATCAACCTCTACTAGCAAATTCCTCTCAGATCTGACATGCTCAACCTAAAATAACCACATGAAGTTTATTTATATCAGCGTACTTGAATATTAAAATTGTAGACATGGAATTTACCATAGAATTTGTAAACAGATTAGTGTAGAATGTCGGTAATTGCAATTGTACACACGATATTCATAAACCTAAATCTGTAGCTACTCTTTAGTTCACTTACGCTAAAATAGTATGAGAAGGAGAAGACTTATTCCAATTTGGGCACCTCACTCTCTATGTTACTAAATCTGTGGTCAAGTGTTATTAATTTAGTTTCATTTCTGCTATTGATTAGTCCAGTCTTAAAAATTCTTTTGCAATAAGTTTGAAAACCTACTCCATGTGAGCAATTTAAAAGGACAGCTTCTACACGATGATATTTAGTGATACTTTCAAACGGATATATTAGAAGATTATATCCTTATGTACCCTAACTGTGCTTCTCTAACTAACTAATATGTTCGATACTGCCGTACAAGAAACATGCTGATTAGAAAATTCTTCAACCAGATTCTGCAAAAAGTTCTATATAAATTTCTGTAAATAACAGTATTTCGTTATATCATCAATGTCTCACCTGTCCCCGACTAAGCATCTCTGATTTCTTCAACTTCTTCATGGCAAAAACCTCACCAGTACTTTTGGATCGACATAGTCTAACCTGCATTAAGTAATCAGATCATGTAAGAAAATCATTTCATGTGAAATCTGTTTTTATCTGTGTCCATATGTCAACATTGCGTAATTAGGTGTCTTAATATGCTAAGGCAATAGAGCTCTAACTGAAAGTAGAGTTTGAAGACGTTTAAGTTCACATTCAAGGATAAGCATAGATCTCGTATTTATGGCATATAGCTTATGCTAAATTAATGAGTTCCTCCTCCTTGACAAACATTACAAGGGGAAAAAAAACATAAAGCTTAGAACAAATGAGAACACAAAAGAAACTCTTGCCACACACTATTCACGTGGGGAAAAAAGGGAATTGATGCAGTTTTAAAGATCAGATAGATCAGCTATCAGGTATCCGAGCAGATATCCCATTTGATATCATCAGAAAACATTGTGGAAACAACCAGTAAGAGAAGGAGATGCGTGTGTGCTTCTCCACTGCCATGTCAGAGCGAAAGTCTTAAAATAGCATCACGAGAAATATGATGTGCAGATATTTCTCCAGATGCTCAGTCTACCAGTAAACTGATCTCTCTTAATCTATCATCTTGTTTAATCAATTAAACTTCCTTAATAGAGATGATCAGCTTGGGACGATATGCAAATTAAGATCTTCTATATCTGTCTATATGAATAAGTTACACATCTCTTTGGTCGCGACTAGTGCAAAGTAACAAGTTTTGGCTATCATAAGTTGCTCAGCCTAGATGATCTTTATTTTTGATGTTTAATAACTTGCAATGGCACAAACTTTAGCCTTAATAATCACTTAATAGGAAAAACTAAGACATACTTTAAGTCACTCCGATCGAACAGGGTCATCTGATTTGTCGATCCATGCATCTAATCAGCAATAAATTACTAAATCAATCAACCAATGAACTATGCCCCATTTCCCAACTAATTAAGATCGGCTGTACGAATCCTCTATATGGATTCTGTTCTATTATGCATCTAATACAATTCCCATCCGGCCATCTTTTTAAGTAAATTTATATCATAAAAACATGAATTATAAGAAAATAATTTTGTGAAATAGAGTTGTAAAAAAGACAATGTACCTCACCAAATGCGCCTTTACCAATGACAGTCAACAGTTCAAAGTCATCAATGCCAACTTTATGCCTCTGCAATCTCATGTACTCAGTTTCCCTCCTCTCCAAATTTCTAAGCATCTTCTCTTGCTCCTCATCCGGTATCTGTGCTTCTTGCGCCTTCCTCTGCAACGCTCTTCGCCTGAAAAAAACACAACAAACCATAACAAAAAACAATATAAATTCAAACCCCATGTCAACACAAATAAACTACACTACAGTATTGTGTAAATGCAGGCAAGTAAAGAAAAAAAAAAGAACCTTTCTAAGCGATCTTGTAAGCCTTGAAGATAGTTCTTGTAATGATTCTCAATGATCTGCTTAGCAGCAGCTGATTTTTGACGAGTCACTGGTGATGAAACAGAGAATTCTGGCTCCAAAGAATTGAACACCTGCTCAGGCTTATTCATGTCAGCACCCTCCATTGATCCAAACTAAAGTTCCCAGATCTCAAATTGAAAGAAAATATTAGAAAGAAGAAAACAAAAAAAAGTAAAGGGGGTGTTTTGTATCAATTCTTGGAGGTTCTATAACCAAAAAAAAAAAAAGGATTCAAGATTTAGAGTAGGTGGTTTATAGTGACAGTAAATTCAAGTTAAGAAAAGACTAAATTTGTCTCTTTCTGTAACATTGTTATAAGTGGTAAAGAAGTAAAAGGAAAGAAGAAAATTTTGAGAGTGAGTGAAGGGGGAAGTACGAGGCAAATTGAAGAGAGTAATAAAGAAGTGGGTGTTTGTTGTCAGTGTCAGCACTCAGCAAGTTCGTCTGCTGCATAAGAGTTAAGACATTGTCGGGAGAAGTAGTAGTGTGTAATAGAAAGAGAGAGAGATGAGATGGAAATTTTGACAGTATTTGGTGGGCTGTCAACTGACAATGTGTATATGAATTAGCTGTAAGCTGTGTGTGATGGGAATTTGCTGGGAATGGAGTGATAGTGACGGAAATAATATCGACTTGTACTTTATAAGTGAAAAGAATGTGAGAAGGAAGAACAAACCTCGGAAGCATTTTGAGGACCTCTTTCACCTATCACAATATCATTTATTTTTCCTTTTTTTTTGTTTGATCTAATAATGGGTTCATCAACAACAAGGACAAATTCGGTCTAATTTCACAAGGACATTTATTCCTAAATACTAGTATTTGGTTGCATAGTACAAATTTATGTATATATATTCTAAATATATTCGATTGAGCTATAAATTTGAAATTAAATTAAAAAAAAAAATTAGTATTATTGCATATCCTTAATACTACCTCTGATGAATGAAGTCATCGTACTATGTTACATTTTTCAATCGTCATCCTATCAATTAAAATTTTTCTTTCTAAACTACGTAAGCCATATTTTTTTTAATTTCATGTACATGTCAACCAAAAACATTGTAATGGTTTATGTATATGTCAACCAAAAATGTTGTAATAATCACTACCACAAAGCGTAATTACCTTTCTTGTTTAAGGGCAAATATTAAAATATTTTATAAAACAATAATAAATTCCAGTGTAGATATTTTAAAAATATTTGTTTGGAGTTTAAAAAAGAAACAAAAGTATACAATTTGTTCAATAAGGGACGAAAATAGCTAAAAGAACTATGCCCTTTCATTTTTCGATGTCAACCTCTGAACATGAGACCATGAACATCTACATTTTTAGCAATTTCTATTCACTTTTTCTTTCAAAATCCACTACCTTATCAAATCAGAGAATATAGTATTTTTAATCATAATATGCAATGCTATATATACTAAGATCATGATTTGTCCTTGTTTACCCGAAAAAATGGATAGAGTTGAATTTATACTTAATTTTAAGGATACGTGGTGTAACTTAGCACAAATCGAAAAATAAGTAGAAATATATTGAGTATTGACTGTATAAAGAATGAAATACAACCAAACTGAGTGAAAAATAATTTATGAACAAGCGAGACGAATCAATATACAAAACCCAAAGAAGGATAATCTCTATATGAATATCAGTATGTTTTTCTCTATGAATGTCAATAATATGAGTGTATCAATGCCTTAATGATGGATCCCTTACAGAAATAGCAGTTATCCCTCTTAGAGTGGAGAAATCCTACTTTAGATATAATTAAAAATACATAGTGGGGATCCCATGATAGATTAGCTTTTCCCTAATTTCCGTCGAGATTCTCTCCCTTAATGCGGCTGTAACGGCTTTTGTCTCTTGGCTCGATCTTGATCGGATTTGGTATTGGTCGATTTTCAGATTTAGAGCTCGATATTAACTCGAGCTCAATATTGACTCGGGGCTCGGTATCGAATCGGGCTTGATATTGGTCGGTCTCTGGCTCTTAAGCTCGATGGCACCGTTTCACTTCATAGTTCGATTTGGACTCGAGCTCGGTAATGACTTCGAGCTCGGTATTTGATCGGTCCCAGAAATTTGAGCTTGGTAACCTAGATTCAGATCTCATCTCGATATTATGAAAATGACCTTCGGTCCATTATGTTTCAATCTTGACTAATCATACGAAGGTCGAAACCAGTTTTGACCGTATACAAATAGTCCCCTCGTTTCTCGGGAAGAATGTGGCGAGAAACGACATGATTTTCTAACGGTATGACTAGATATATACTTACGTTTGCATCGAGCCCGACCATAACGTACGTGATGGATGTCCCGTCGGTTCAGTTACCAAGGCATTAAATGCGTGTCAGGCGATGGTTGGCCATTGCTAATATTGAACCGTCATTGCCAACCCTATAAATAGCCCCTCTTTTTACCACTTTTTACTTTTACATCTCCAAATCTTCTAAGTTCCTTTTCTCATCTTCTGAATTCTTCAACTGTAAATTCGTGATTTTCACTGCAGAATCCCTCTTTGAACACCAAATCTTGTCATCTTCCTTTATCTTCAATCTTCAAATCCAAATGGCGAAAACATCGAAAACCGTTCCTCAAAAAGAAAAAGCTTCTTCTTCGCGGCCCGCCGGTAACAAAACACCGGTGGAGCCACGACCTGAGGAGTGCGTTCCCGAGGGGTGTGTTCTTACCTCCGATTTTAAGATCGACAAAGCTTTGCCGGTTCCCGGTCGATACGAGCCAGTATCGAGGTACATGTGCTCGATAACTGAGGGATATCTTAAATAGGTAAGAAAAGATTGTAACTAGGAGAATAAAGAAGTGATAATCCCGGCTCCCGAAGAAGATATTACTACCCATGTGAAAGGGTTTTTAAGTGTGTATACTTACCTTTTTTACATTGGGCCCTCTCGACCCTGTTGTCATCGATTTTTGCCGCCAGTATCAAGTAACCCTAGGCCAAATCTATCCTTCTTTTTGGCGGATCGTTATTCTGATCTGCTTCTTCGTGGACAAAGTCGAGGGGATGTCTTTCACCCTCGACCACCTCATTAGATTGTACAGCCCCCGCCTCTATAGAGGTGGGTTAATAAAACTCCAGTGCCAGGCTACCAAAGTATTGTTCTCGAGCATAGACGAGGACAAGGATCGAGGCTAGATGGGCAGGTTCATTCGAGTGAAGACTTCTGACTTAATACCGGCCGAGAAGATGCCATTTTCCGAGGAATGGAACATGAAGCGTAAGTATAATTTCTACTATTAGCTCCTATTATTTTTCTCTTTTGTTTCTTTCTCACTGATATCCTTTTTCGTGATGTAGAGGTTTCTTGGATGTCCGGTGATATTCCTAACCTTAAGATATGGGTACGGGACCTGGCTTTGACCTCCACATATGCCGAGCGCTCATGGCGCGACTTATCAAAGGGCCGATAGGAGGCTAAAAATCATGGTAAGCCTCTTTCTCATGTCTTCGATGATTCGAACAAAATGACTTTCCTATACTTAACTAATTTTCTTGTGTGTAGGCCTGGGCAAAGATGCAGTCATGAGACCCTCGTCTGGCGAGGAAGAGACTTCGGCCCCGGTTCCGAAATCGGCGAAGGACAACAAGAGAAAAAGGGCCTCTACTTCCGAGGATTCAGAACTTAAGACAAGGACAGCTCGTAATCTGAGAAAGAATACCATCCTTTTGATCGAAGAATCAGTTCGGTGCCTAAGGGATGAGGACGAAGAAGAAGATGATGACTACAAGTTGGTGTCCCGAGTGAAAATGAGCGCCGAGGCTCCAAAGGCTACTGAATTGATGAAGGCCACAAAGATTTTATTTTATGATGAGGGAGTCTCGGGAAGAGAATTGGTCGAAGTCCCCGAGTCATCGAGGATCGAGGCTACCTCCCACCATAATGAGCCAATGGTGGGTACGGCTGCGGGGGCTGGTCTTGAGGCCCCTCGAGATGGAGAGAATGCCCCAAGTGATTCACTTGGGGCAATAGAAATTGGAGGCTCCCCGTTGCTCCCCTCGTTTTTCGAGGAAATGATTCGGGAGGTCGGGCCTTGAAGACACTTTCTATCAAAGAGGGCCACGGAAAGGAAGATCCTTTACGTGATTATTTTATTGGGGTTGAAGATGTTACCGGCCTGGGCGATTTGGAAGTCTCGAGGAAGGACTCGGGTGGGGCATCGAGCCTTTTCAACTAAGTGCAGCGGGCTCTGAATCGGGTAAGCCTTAACTTCCAGTGTTGGTATTACCTCTGTGTTTGTTTTTCTTTTCCAACTTATTTTTTTCTTTCTGCGTAGGTCTCAGTGCTTCATCGGGAAGCATGTTCTTGGTCTCAAGCTGAGTAGAGTAGGTGCGAGGCCGACCTTCGAAGGCTCACAGAGGAGAGAAATGCTCGCAGACTTCTCTGCGGGAAAAAAGAAGAGGAGACCAAGGACCTTCGAGTCGAGTTGGCCAAGGCTCACCAAGATCAGACCGACCTAATTGAGAAGGTAATAAAAATTTTAAAATCTCATGGGCTCGACTCGGGAATGGTGGCTAACGTTTCAATCTCATAGTTGCAGTAGAAGATCGAGAGGATCGAGCAGTTCCGTGAGGAGGTCGACACGACAAGGGCAGAGTCCTTAGGATGGAAAGAAGGCATGGACCGCCTTGCTGCAGAGAAAGAGACTTCTCGAGCCCAATTATCATCGATCAAAAGTCAATTTCAAGGTATGAAGGAGAAGAGCTTGATTCAGGCGAAGAAAATAGAGGAACTTGAGGCCCGGTTGTCTTCTGAACTTGCAAAGGCCAAGTCCGAAACCAAAAAGGCAAAGACCGAGGCAGAGGAGATCATGGTTGTCTACCGGGATGATGCCAAAGACGCCCAAGTTCAAGCGAAAGAGGCAACCGAGACCATTCAAACTCGAGCATATTAGGTTATTGAACTCGCCAAATGCCAATCACGGAGGGAAACACTGGAGGAGATCCATGCTCGGGGCTTTGATCTTACCGAAGAGATAATAAAGGCTAAAGAGCTTGAAGCCGAAGCTAGATCTTTGGCTTCTGATGATGATGATGACGAGATCAAGAGCGGGTCCGAGAGCGAGGAGGACTTCGATGGAGAAGAGACTGCCCCCGGAGATAACCAGGAACCTTAGGGTTTTTATTTTATTTTTATTTTTGATCTTTTTTGTGTAGGGTGCTGATCGGACCTTGTAAATACCTTTATATATATATATATATATATATATATATATATATATATATATATATATATATATATAAAGATTTTTTCCTTCCCCGACTTGTTTTCATTTTCTGCCTTGTAAAAATTTTATTTTATTCATGCCTTACGAAAGTTTTCATTAGTTCGAGGCTTTAGGCATTTTGGTCGAAGTCGGACCTTGTAGTCTTTATAACCGAGTGAGAATTGGCCCGAAATCTCCTCAAGAGTAGCTTTTGGGCTTTATGGTCGAGTGAGTGTATTTTGCTCGAACTCGAAGTAATGTAGCTCGTAGGCTTAGTAGTCGAGTGAGTGCTTGCTCTAACTCGAAGTAATGTAGCCCGTAGGCTTAGTAGTCGAGTGAGTGCTTGCTTGAACTCGAAGTAATATAGCCCATAGGCTTTTTAGTCGAGTGAGTGCTTGCTCGAACTCGAAGTAATATAGTCCGTAGGCTTTTTGGTCGAGTGAGTGCTTGCTCGAACTCGAAATAATGTAGCCCGTAGGCTTTAAATGGTCGAGTGAGTGTTTGCTCAAACTCGAAGTAATGTAGCCCGTAGACTTTTTGGTCGAGTGAGTGCTTTCTTGAACTCGAAATAATATAGCCCGTAGGCTTTTTGGTTGAGTGAGTGCTTGCTCAAACTCGCAGTAATATAGTCCGTAGGCTTTTTGGTCGAGTGAGTGCTTGCTCGAACTCGAAATAATGTAGCCCGTAGGCTTTAAATGGTCGAGTGAGTGTTTGCTCGAACTTGAAGTAATGTAGCCCGTAGGCTTTTTGGTCGAGTGAGTGCTTGCTCTAACTCGAAATAATATAGCTCGTAGGCTTTAAATGGTCGAGTGAGTGTTTGCTCGAACTCGAAGTAATGCAACCCGTAGGCTTAGTAGTCGAGTGAGTGCTTTCTCGAACTCGAAGTAATATAGCCCGTAGGCATTTTGGTCGAGTGAGTGCTTGCTCTAACTCGAAATAATATAGCTCGTAGGCTTTAAATGGTCGAGTGAGTGTTTGCTCGAACTCGAAGTAATGCAACCCGTAGGCTTAGTAGTCGAGTGAGTGCTTTCTCGAACTCGAAGTAATATAGCCCGTAGGCATTTTGGTCGAGTGAGTGCTTGCTCTAACTCGAAATAATATAGCTCGTAGGCTTTAAATGGTCGAGTGAGTGTTTGCTCGAACTCGAAGTAATGCAACCCGTAGGCTTAGTAGTCGAGTGAGTGCTTTCTCGAACTCGAAGTAAGAGTAGCCCTTAGGCTTTTTGGTCGAGTGAGTGCTTGCTCGAACTCGAAATAATGTAGCCCGTAGGCTTTAAATGGTCGAGTGAGTGTTTGCTCAAACTCGAAGTAAGAGTAGCCCTTAGGCTATTTGGTCGAGTGAGTGCTTGCTCGAACTCGAAGTAATGTAGCCCGTAGGCTTTTTGGTGCTTGACCTCCAGTCATGGTCGGCCCTTAAGCATGTTTGAACACGAAGTAGAAAGAACTTTCTGAGATATGAAACTAAGGTAGAGAAGAAGTTTCTCTTTATAAGTCATTATACATATGTTCATGTTTTGTGCCAGGGCTCGAGCAAAACTACGCGGGGATGGTTCATTTGACCATTTGGCTCTTACCCTTTTCCTATCAAGACCTTGTTTGACATGAAGTAACTTTCTTGTATCGAAGTTGATTTATTCGACGGTAATGCCCCCAAGTATTCGAGGTTGACTGTAAAGAGGCCTTGGATACTGTTGAATTGTTCTAAGTTAGCACGATCAATGGTTGCCTCATTAAAAACCTTGCTGAAAAACTCATTTGGGACAAAATCGGTCTAAGGGAAAAAGAGTGCAACGTGTGCTTTCAGGCCTAAAGGCTTCGAGTTGTATACTCCATCCCCATTTCTGGTCGAAAACCTGCAAGGGTTAATTTCGAAATATAAATGAACATATGGGGGTCGTACCTTAACAGTAGTATCGTTTTAGGTACGACATGTTCCAATTGCTTGGTAGTTATTTGCCGTTTATTACACCGAGCTTGTAGGATCCTTTTCCGATGATTTCGAGAACCTTATACGGTCCTTCCCAGTTCGGACCCAGTTTTCCTTCATTTGCATTTTGGGTGTAGAGGGTTTACTTTCCTTAGCACTAGGTCCCCGATTTTAAAATATCGAAGATTGGTTCTTCGATTATAATACCTTTCGATCCGCTATTTTTGGACGGCTAATCGGACGAGGGCTGCTTCTCATTTTTCGTCCAATAATTCTAAGCTCGTGTTCATTGTCTCGTTATTCGACTCATTTGTCGCATACCAAAATCTGATGCTAGGTTCTCCGACCTCAACCGGGATAAGAGTTTCGGCGCCATAAACCAACGAGAATGGTGTTGCTCCGGTACTGGATTTTGATGTCGTGCGGTACGCCCATAGGACTTCGGGTAGTATTTCTCTACATTTTCCTTTAGCGTTGGTTAATCTTTTCTTAAGATTTTGGATGATGGTTTTGTTGGTCGTTTCGGTCTGTCCGTTCCCACTAGGATGATAAGGTGTTGATAGGATCCTTTTAATTTTGTGGTCCTCCAGAAATTTAGTTACTTTACTGCCGATGAATTGTTTTTCATTATCACATACAATTTCGGACGGCAACCCGAACTGACATATGATGTGGTCCCAAATGAAGTCTATTACTTCCTTTTCTCTGACTTTCTTGAAAGCCTATACTTCAACCCATTTAGAGAAATAATCAGTCATAAATAAAATAAACTGAGCCTTACCTGGGGCCGATGGGAGGGGGCTGAAAATGTCCATCCCTCATTTCATGAAAGGCCATGGAGATAGGATCGAGTGGAGAAATTCCTCGGGTTGATGAATCATGGGCGCATGCCTTTGGCATTTGTCGCATTTTTGAACAAACTCCTTTTCATCCTTGTTCATATCGATCCAATAATACCCTGCTCTGATTATTTTATGGACTAGCGAATCAACACCGGAGTGATTTCCACAAGGGCCTTCGTGAATTTCACGCAAGATATAATCGGTATCTCCCGGTCCCAAACATATTGCCAATGGGCCATCGAATGTCCTTCTAAACAGCGTTCCGTTATTAGACAAGGTGAACCGAGATGCTTTTGTGTGCAAAGCCCTTGATTTTTTTAGATCTGATGGCAGCTTCTCGTTCTTGAAGTACTCTATATATTTATTTCTACAATCCCAGGTTAGACTTGCGGAGTTTATCTCGGCATGACTTGCTTCGATTACCAATTTCATGAGTTGTACGACAGTCCCCGAGTTGAGTTCGTCATCCTCGAGCGATGACCCTAAGTTCGCAAGAGCGTCGGCCTCACTGTTCTGCTCTCGAAGTACATGTTGCAAAGTCCATTCCTTAAATCGATGTAGAGTTACTTGCAATTACTCTAAGTACCTCTGCATTCGATCTTCCCGGACTTCAAAATCCCGTTGACTTGATTTACCACGAGGAAGGAATCATATTTAGCCTCCACGACCTCGGCTCCCAAACTTCTAGCTAATTCGAGACCTGCTATCATGGCCTCATACTCGGCCTCATTGTTAGTCAATTTTGTAGTTTTAATAGACTGTCTAACTACATTACATGTGGGCGATTTTAGTACGATGCTCAGTCCGGACCCCTTTGCATTCGAGACACCATCCGTAAAGAGGGTCCAGACTCCCGAAGAGGTACCTGATTTTATCAGTAATTCTTTTTCAATATCGGGTACGAAGGCCGGCATAAAGTCGGCCACGAAGTCATCTAAGATTTGAGATTTGATAGCGGTTCGAGGTCGATACTCGATGTTGTACCCGCCGATCTATATGGCCCATTTGGCCAATCGACCTGAAAGCTCAGGTTTGTGTAAAATATTTCGTAGAGGATAAGTTGTTACAATATGTATCGGATGGCACTGGAAATATGGTTTTAATTTCCTAGAGGCACTTATTAAAGCAAGCGCTAATTTTTCTAAGTGTGGATATCTAGTTTTGGCCTCACCTAAAATTCGACTGACATAATAAATAGGGAATTGCGTACCTCGTTCTTCTCGAATTAGGACTCCACTTGTCGCTATCTCCGAGATAGCTAGATACAGATAAAGTTTTTCGCCTGCCTTCGGGGTATGAAGCAACGGAGGACTCGATAAATACCGTTTTTTCCCTTCCAAAGCCTGCTGACATTCCGGAGTCCATGAAAAATTGCTTTTCTTTTTAAGTAAAGAGAAAAATCGGTGTCTCCTATCCGAGGATCTTGAAATGAATCGTCCCAAGGCGGCTATCCGTCCCATTAGCCTCTATACGACCTTTACATTATCTACCACTATGATGTCCTCGATTGCTTTGATTTTATAGGGGTTAATCTCGATTCCTCGATTGGACACCATGAAACCGAGAAATTTGCCCGAACCAACCCCGAAAGTACATTTTTCGGGATTGAGCTTCATATTATACTCCCTTAGTATGTCGAAAGTTTCCTGCAAATGCTTTAAATGGTCCTCTGCTCGCAGGGATTTAACTAACATATCATCAATATAAACCTCCATTAATTTTCCTATTTGCTTTTTGAATATTCTGTTTACTAGGCGTTGATAAGTTGCACCAGCATTTTTTAGGCCGAATGGAATTACATTATAACAGTAGGTCCAGTACTTAGTGATAAATGAGGTCTTTTCCTGATCCTCCGGGTTCATCTGTATTTGGTTGTACCCGGAATAGGCATCAAGAAAGTTGAGAGTCTCGTGGCCGGCCGTGGCGTCGATCATACGATCGATATTAAGCAAAGGAAAAGAATCCTTAGGGAATGCTTTATTCAGGTCTTTATAATCTATACGCATTCTAAGCTTGTTTCCCTTTTTAGGGACTACCACCACATTTGCTAGCCACTCGGGGTATTTTACCTCCCGAATGGACCCTATTTTAAGAAGTTTGATTACCTCATCTTTGATGAAGGTATATTTGACCTCTGACTGGGGCCTTCTTTTTTGTTTTACCGAATGGAACTTTGGGTCCAAGCTTAGCTTATGAGTGGTGATTCCTAGTGGGATCCCTGTCATGTCAAGATTAGACCAAGCGATACAGTCTATGTTAGCTATAAGAAATTGAATAAGCTTTGCTCGGGATCTAATCCCGTGCCCAGGTATACCTTTCGTTCAGGTAGATATTCAACTAGTATGACTTGCTCCAGTTCTTCGACCCTTGATTGGGTAGCGTCGGAATCATTTGGGACCACGAAGGATCGAGGGACCCCATGTTCATAATCTTTGCCAGTCTTTTGATTCTCTAATTGGGTTGAAGATGACGTTTGTGATTGCTATTTGGTATTTCGTTCCTCCTTCAAACCTGATCCTTTTGCTGATGATAATGATGATATCACAATCACTTCATCGACGGTAAACATTTCTTTTGCGGCCGGTTGCTCCCCATAGACCGTTTTGATTCCCTCCGATGTTGGAAACTTCAAAACCTGGTGGAGGGTCGAGGGTACAACCCTCATATTGTGGATCCACGGTCTTCCGAACATGGCGTTGTATCTAATATCGCCTTCGATCACGTGAAACTTCATTTTTTGGATGGTCCCGGCCACGTTAACTGGCAAGATTATTTTGCCCTTAGTAGTTTCACATGCCATATTGAATCCGTTTAGTACCAAGGTTGCGGACACGACCTGGTCCTGCAGACCAAGTTGCTCTACGACCCTCGATCAAATGATGTTGGCCGAACTACCTAAATCAATTAACATACATTTAAATTGAGTTTTATTCATAAGTACAAATATTACCAGTGCATCGTTATGTGGTTGCATAATTCCTTCTGCGTCTTCGTTATTAAAGGATAAGGTTCCTTCAGGGGTATAATCCTGATTCTGGGATCTCTTTTCTCTTACAATTGACGTCTTAGTGCGTTTAAGCACCGCCCCCTAAGGGGTATCGATCCCACCCATGATCATGTGGATGATGTGTTGTGGCTCTTCTTGTTCGTTTTGTCTACTGAAATCCCTATTTTTGAAATGATTTTTGGCCCTGTCACTTAAAAATTCTCGAACGTGCCCTTTATTGAATAACCGGGCTACCTCCTCTCTCAGTTGCCTGCAATCTTCCGTTCTGTGCCATGAGTGCCATGATATTCGCACATTTGATTGGGATTCCTCTGGGTAGGATCGGTCTGCAGAGGTCGAGGCTATTTAGTATCTTTGATGCATCTGATAGCCGACACGATGGCGGATGCATTGATGCTGAAGTTATACTCTAATAAACGTGGTGCTTCCTTAGGTCCGGTATGCCTGTCGAACCCATTCCTGTTCATCAGCCCCCGAGACCCTTCACCTCGATCATTTCTCTTTTAGCCTCGTACGGGGATGCGTAAAGATTCGCTACCCCTACGATCTCCGTTATACGGCCAATATCGATCCTTGTTTGACCTTGGTTCTCGGTTGATGTCCCTTTTAATAACGGACCTAGACCCCAACTGGTCGTCTTCAACTCTGATCTTCGATTGATATCGAGTATGTACATCGGCCCAAGTAATAGCCGGGTACTCGATCAAATTCTGCTTCAACTATCGTGAAGCCATCGAGCTCCGCTCATTCAGTCCTTGAGTGAAAGCTTGTACAGCCCAATCGTCAGTGACCGGTGGTAGATCCATTCGTTCTGTTTGGAAATGAGATACGAACTCTCTTAGTACCTCGTTGTCCTTTGCCTTACCTTGAAAAGGTCCGACTTTCTGGTCTCGACCTTTATGGCTCTGGCGTGTACCTTTATGAAAGAATATACAAGCATAGCAGAAGAATCGATAGAGTTAGACGGTAAATTATGATACCATATCATTGCTCCCTTTGATAGGGTTTCACCGAATGTTTTTAATAATACAGATTCGATCTCATCGTCTTCTTGATCGTTCCCTTTAATGGCATATGTGTAAGAGGTGACATGTTCGTTGGGATCGATCGTTCCATTATATTTAGGAATTTCGGGCATGCGAAACTTCTTTGGGATTAGTTTAGGAGCTGCGCTCGGAGGGAAAGGCTTTTGTACAAATTTTTTGGAATTTAAGCCCTTCAATATCGGCGGTGCCCCTTGTATCTGATCAACCCTGGAGTTATACGTTTTCACTTTTTTGTCGTTTGCTTTGATCCTCCTTTCTCTTGACTCTATTCATTTTGTCACTTCTTCGAATATCTTAACAATTCCGAGATTAGTCCCCGATTCTTGCTCATTTGACCTTACTATATCTGGTCCCATTTTATGGGCGACTTCTTGGGGTGGACTGGGCTCGAGTCTGGTCGGTGCCTAGGTTTGGCTCTGCAAGCTGATTCCGTTTTCCTCAGCATTTTGGGTATTTTGAGCTGCAGACCGAGTTCCACCATGAATGCTATTTTCAGGGTCGGAACGTTGGTTTGCCTCAATGGCCGCATGTAAATTAACGTCTATTGGATCTTCGATCCGAGCTCCAACGGGATCAATGAGTGTCCTTCCACCCCGGGGGTTAAGTTGTTGTTCTCATCTTGAAGGCCAGCTTCGCTGTCAATAGGTAGGGCCATTAATTGAGAATTCGTCGTTTTCAACCTGAAATCAAAGATACTTCCGAGAACAAGTGTAAAATGGTGTCTTTTGCAGAGATTCGTACCAAATAACTACTATTATCCTTAGCCCCACGGTGGACACCAAACTGTTTACCCGAAAAACAGATAGAGTTGAATTTATACGTAGTTCTAAGGATACGTGGTGTAACTTGGCACAAATCGAAAAATAAGTAGAAATATATTGAGTATATACTGTATAAAGAATGAAATACAAACCAAACTGAGTGAGAAACGGTTTATGAACAAGCAAGACGAATCAATATACAAAAACCCAAAGAAGGATAATCTCTATATGAATATCAGTATGTTTTTCTCTGTGAATGTCAATAATATAAGTGTATCAATGCCTTAATGATGGATCCCTTACAGAAATAGCAGATATCCCTCTTATAGTGGAGAAATCCTACTTTAGATATAATTAAAAATACATAGTGGGGATCTCATGATAGATTAGCTTTTTCCTAATTTTCGCCGAGATTCTCTCTTAGTGCGGCTGTAATGACTCTTATCTCTTGGCTCGATCTTGGTCGGATTTGGTATTGGTCGATTTTCAGATTTAGAGCTCGATATTAACTCGAGCTCGATATTGACTCGAGCTCAATATTGACTCGGGGCTCGGTATTGAATCGGGCTTGATATTGGTCGGTCTCTGGCTCTTAAGCTCGATGACACCGCTTCACTTAATAGTTCGATTTGGACTCGAGCTCGGTAATGACTTCGAGCTCAGTATTTGATCGGTCCCAAAAATTTGAGCTTGGTAATTTGGATTGAGATCTCATATCGATATTATGAAGATGACCTTCGGTCTATTATGTTCCAATCTTGACTAATCATACGAAGGTCGAAACCAGTTTTGACCGTATACGGTCCTATATTTGATATAAATTAAACTTCACAAGTGTAGAAAATAAAAGATTAAGTTTAGAAAATAAAACCTGATTTTATCTCCGCTTTCTTCTTGATATTAAGGCGAAGAAGAGAAATCAACCACTCGATTCATCAACTCCATAATGTTGCAAAAGTAAATCATCAAAATGATAGCTTTCTGTATTCTTTGTCAACAATGGACGTGTTTCTCGTCTCCACGCTCTTGTTTAACCAACCAATTGCTATGAAGTTTAACGTTCAAAGAATTCAGTGAAGATGTTTGTTGACTATCCTTCAACTTTCGCTCGCAGTTTGTTATAAATATTTAGGCTTTGAATTCACTGGATAAAGCAGAATACTTTTTTTTCCATGGAGAAAAAGATTCTAATAGGAGAAGAAATATATTTACATGTTTCGATGGTATTGAGCGAAATAAAACAAATGAAAAGAGACAATAGATTTTTATGGGGAAAAAAAGGAAATTTCAACATATAGAAGAGAAACGTGTTAATGTTGTACGGCATTTTGATGTGTGCAATAGAAGATATGAATTGTCGGTGGAATCTCAAAGGACCATTAACCTACGTTGAATATGCAATGACTATTGGCAGACTAAACTATCCTCCCCATTTATTAAAGAAAATATGCACACTAACAGCATGCAATAATTGTTGGCAGTCGAAGCATTCCTTCCATTTACTCGGTTCAGTGTAGTTGAAATTATCTATAATAGAAGGCTTTTTTTTCTGGAAGGGCAAGATGGTCACTCAAATTTGATGGCCATTTGGGTAATTTAATTTTAGAGTTAAGAGCTTCTCATTTTTAATATAATAATGATAATGATAATGATAATGATGATTTAATATAATATGATATGATGATTAGATATGCAACTTAGAATTCACAACTACTAAATTATAAATTCACTACTTATGGTTTACATAATATTCTTCTAGGTGGAATAAGATTTTGTGGATTTCAAATTACTATAAGTGTAGAGTATCAATGCACAATTCCAGTGTAAATGTCTTAACATATATTTATAATTTAAATAATTAACTAAAGGCAGAATACATAGACACACACTTTAACTATCACAAAAAATCCACTTGAACACCTTAACTAAGCCATTTTCCACCGGACTTTTACTCTACCTTTACTGCATCATTTTAACACGTCTGATTGACATGGCAAATAACGTGAGCATCATTGTTTTTGAGCGCGTGAACATTAAAAATATGCTGACAAAAACTATTTCAACGGTAAAAAAAAAAACTTTTTCCTATTATATAATTAAACCATCGTCCTCTTTTACCAGCCCTAGTTCTTCACCCTTCCCTTAAATCCAGCCCTAGTTCTTCACCCTTTTCTTGATTTGCTGGTTTAAAAATTTTACTCTTCTCTCCAAATTGAAAGTAGTCTCACCTGAGTGTTCGAATCATGGCTTAAGCTCTCAAACTTGTGGATAATGTCTCTCACACCAAGAGTCAATTCATACCGGTGTGGACATGAATGTCCATTGAAAACTTCGTGGTCTTCATCTAATCCTGGAAGGAGGGTCTATGGATGCAAAATTAAAAAGATAAGTGATAATTAACTACAATTAATTATTTTTACTATATTGTCCCCGATTTTGGTTTGAATCAGTTTTTTTTAACGACAAAGGTGGATGTAATTATTTTAGGTGGGTTGATAACGAGTTTCCTAGCCAAGCGAATTGGGTTATTTGGGGTTTATTGAACATGTTCAAAGCTTTTGAAGAAGAAAGGGCTCGAGCAAGAATATGGAGGAAGAAATTGACTTCTATTATAATAATAATGCTAATTATTTGGGTTTGCTACTGTGTCGTCGATCGATAAAGTTGTTGTGGTTTTGCTGGTGGTTGGAGTAGCTGCTGTATTTTGTATCTTAGTTGCTATATTTTGTATCTTAGCTGTTGTATTTTGTGTTTGTAATAGTGGTTGATATATTTTAGATGTATCTAGTTTGTTTGAATGTAATTGTGCCCTGTGGCCTTATTTCAATGAAATGAAGAATTTTTCTGCAATTGTCTATATATTGGTATAAATATGGAATTCAAAGTGCTAACGTGTTGAAGTTGTAACATGAACTCAACTGATAAGTCTTAACAAACAACCATCGCAGCCTACCATTCTCCAAATTTACCAAGCACATACAATCCAACTTATGCAGAAAAAATACTACAATTGCATTCATAAAATAGAATCCTGGGTCGCGAACAGTGATTCGATTGATGATGAAGAAAGAGAATTCTTGGTTCAGTTCTCCACCTTAACGACAAAAAATAGGATATTGGTTTTAAGCTCCTGCGGGTGACTTTTTGTCTTACGACACGGCATGGTAGGTCATTTTGGTTTTGGGTCTGCGACGAATAGGTTCAAGGCGAGCGCCAAAATGCTAGCACAAACTGCTCCCACAGACAAGCCTGGTCTTGACTCTTCTGTGTGGTATTCATTCTCGTTCGGCTCTTGGAAGCCCTTTCCTCCGCCGGGGACTTCCACGAAATGAAAACGGGCAGCATCGTTGTATGCTCCACTTTTGGAGGCTACCAATTGATGTTATAAAAGCAACAAATAACATGAATGCTTTACATTTAGGCTACCAATAGCATTTAAATTGCATTCACAACTAAAGTGTTTACAACACCAGTCATATTTCCAAACAACTAAAGTGTTTACAACTTAAAATAGTACCAACTAGTGACCCAAAAAGACACAATAATCAATCCAAGTCTGGATACTTGGCAAAATACATGAACTCAAAATAGCATAATCCTAACACAACTATATTCTTGAGAATGCTCTTTGGCATTATGGCGCTGGAGAGGTTGAACTTGCAACTGAAGAGGTAGTTGATGAAGATCCAATTTGGTTTCTCCTGTTTGTACTTAGTTGTTGTAGCTGGGAAGTAGTTATAGCATTTCTGCCTTTAAACTTAAGCCCAGGAGGTTTAAAACCAAGATTAATATTGATTGTACTGGTATCCTTTACAACCTTAGTCCTATATGATACAACTCTCTCAACTGAACTACCAGACTGAAATTGACATAAAAGCATATAGATTAGTCATAAAAAAATGGTAGTAATAACATGTTGAAGTTATAAATAGGCAATCCTTACATTAATGACAATCATTCCAGTTGTAAGGTTGGTGTAATATCCAAAAACTGAATACAGAATCTATGCACAGATAATAAATTATATTTGAAATCTGGAACATGTAGTACATTGTTCAAGATATGACCTTGCAGAGTAGAAATACTTTCTATATGAGTAACAATCACCTTGAAAAAGTTAGGTAAACTAATGTTCAAAGGTACAGGAAGTGGAGTTAGAAATAGGAAAGAATTAGGTTCAAAACACATGTGCTTTGAAGCACATGAATCAATGATACATGTATCTGATTTTAGACTAGTAAACACTGAACCTAAGTATTTTAGAATAGTACCAGCAATTGCATTAGCATTGATTCTTGAATTTTCTGATTGTGCCAACTTTTCCTGCTTATACATGTGCATTATTTCTGCAATTTGCTCCTTGTTGAGTTTCCGTCCAAAATTAGGGATGTTGTGTTCAGTATTTTGTCCACCTGGATTCTCAATCTGAACCTACCATTTCCTCTTACTGATGCAACCCTTCAATCATCCAAGAGCCTAGTTAAGTACCCTCCTCCTCCTCTCTCATTGTCCATCACTTCTCACCAACTCCTCTACCATGGCTAAGAGAAACCTCTCATCCTCCACTGCCACAATACGAAGCAGACGGTTTCAAAAATCCCAAAACCCTAAAGAAACCGTTGACCTTGAAACATCCCTTGACTTAGACCTTCTTAAAACCGATAATGAAAGTAGTGACTTATTGGAGGATCTTCCTATTAGCCAGGAAAAGGCAGGAAAAAGACCTATGGAGCAAACCCTCAAAAGGCCTGAATGCAAGAAAAAGGAAAGTGGAAATCACAGATTTTGGGCCAGAGGATAAACTGAACTTCTACAGACCAAGTGAGAAATCGAGGTTTGAGTCTTATAAGTCTAAATCTATGGCTTATGGATGCTCTGTAAGTCTCTCTCTTATGAAAAATTTGCATTGTGATGTGATTTCTATCTTTGATTTTTAACGTCTTTCTCCTCTGCTTGATCCTGTTGTAAATTCTTTGTATGAATAACATGTGAGGATGTTTTATGAAAATTTGTTCGTTAATGACAATGATGATTCGGAGTCAATGGTTCTAGGTACTCGTATTTTTCTTGATTCTTATCAATTTGAGAAGATCTTTTCTGCTAAGTTTCATGGATATGATATTTTTGTGCAAAACTCTTGGCCAAAAGTCTTTGAAGTTACTTTAAAAGAGGCAAAAGAATTTCTGTCTGAAAACCCTCTTGACATTACTCCTAAAAGCCTTAAGTTTGAACACCGTGTGTTAGCCTATATGATTGCTACTACTCTCCTTTCTAGGATTGGGTCTCTCATCACTTTGACTATTAGGAATATCTTTGTTCTTTACTGCCTTGTGAATAATAAAAGGTTGACTGATTTGTGTGAATTCGTTAGTATATGCTTGAAAGTATTAGGGACATATACTCTTCTGCTGCTTGTTTACCCTATGGCTTGCACATCTCACATATTTTTGAGGTCATGAAGGTTGATTTGGCACCTTTTTCCCCCAAGTACATTTCAAGCACATATGATAAGAGATCTTTTGCTATGATGGGTTACACCTTACGTGAGGATGGATGGATCAGATGTGCCAAGGTTGAAAGCACTGTAGTACAGGTTGAGCCAACTACTGAACCAACTGAGCCTCAGTCGACTACTACCAACAACCTACAGCAGATTCAGCAAGGACTAGATGGGGTAAAAACCATACTTATTGCGATGAAAGAACATGTGGACAAGATCAGGGAAGTTACCAAAGAAACAGGTACAAATGTGGTTAAGCTTAGGATGGACATGGGAGCCACAAGGAGGCAAGTAATTAGGGCATTCAACTCCATGACAGAGAAGATGGACAAAATCACCAAAGAAGTTGAAACCTCCTATGACTTTTTCTGCACCAAAGTGATTAATACCCTGAAATAATTTTTGGGGAGGAACTAAGGCAGTTGTGTGTGTGTTTGAAATAATTTATTTTACTCTTTGTTTGTTTTGTTTTGTTAATTACCTTTGTTGAATGCATAATATCTGCTACCATAACTACTATGTTCATTATCTATTTTGTTATGTCTGTTCTATCTGCACTTGCTTCTTCTTTTTTTATTGATGTTAAAGGGGGAGAAACGTGAGAGTAAAGCAGAGCAACAACTCAGGGGGAGAAACACTGCAGTACAGGGAAACAACTCAGGGGGAGCAACATTTTAGGACATGAAAGGGAAGTGTACTTTATTTACTCTTTTTGATTGTCATGATCAAGAAGGGGAAGATTGTTAAACTTAAGTTCCAATAATGACAATAGTACAAATCTAATTGTATCTATTTGATTGCATGAAATTAGGAGGGCAGTGCTCAATCAAAGGAAGTCAAAATGTCAAGGATATTAGAAAGGAAACAAGATCAAGTGCAGCAAGGAAAATGCTAAATCAAAGGATGCCAAGGCCATCAAAAAGGAAACAAGATCAAGTGCAATCCTTATAGGAAGACAGTCCTTACTTCAAGAATTGATTTGGAATCTGGAGATTTTCAAGATTGATCGATAAAGTCAAACCACAAATCACTCTCTTGATTGTGAATACGAAAAGGAAGGAAGTTAATGAATCTAGCCCATCTCTTGAGCAGGATTCTAAGGCACCCCTTGGGTCAAAACTCTTAGAATATTTTTGTGCCTCAATCAAGGGTCAATCTGCAATGTCTACTCAAGACTCTCATATAAGAAAACTGGCAAACTCAAGAATTCGATCACGCAACTTACCACTTTTTTTATGCATTTCTAGTTCTTCGCACAAACACTGTATTCCTGAGTTTACTAGTGTCTCAAAAGATAGGAAGCGTTAGGTAACAAACTATTGAAGATCTATGAGAACCTTTATGACTTAAGGGAACTGGATGTAGGTACCACACTGGTACTGAACCAGTATAAAACTCATGTATTCTCAGCTTTTAAATTCCTTGCAATTTATTCTCACCCGCTCTCTTGTACTTTCAATTGGTATCAGAGCAAGGACTCACAATATTGCCTAACAGCAAGTGAGGAAAAGATTATGATGTCAAACACAGTTGCTGGAGCTCTGTTTCAAGAAGGGACTTCTCAAGTAAGACCACCATACTTCAATGGCCAACACTTTTCACACTGAAAAGTGCGTATGGAAACCTATACAATGCCATACAACATCAAAGTATGGTGTGTGATCAAAAAGGGAAATGCTCCAATTCCTCCAAAGAAGGATAAAGATGGTGATATGATAGTATCACTTGATCCTCTGGACTTAAATGATTACACTGAATAACAAGCATTTGTTATTCAAGTGAATGGTAAGGCTAAAAATCTTTTATACAATGCCATTAGTGGTGAAGAGTATGAAAAGATATCAAGTTGTGAATCTGCTAAAGAAATGTGGGACAAGTTAGAAGTCACATATGAAGGAACCAACAAAGTGAAGGAAACAAGAATAAATCTCCTTGTGCGTGACTATAAACTATTTCAAATGAAAGACGGAGAATTTATTGAAGAAATGTTCTCTCGATTCAGCAAAATTCGTGGGGACTTGAAATCCTTTTGTAGACCAATTAGAAGCGGAGAACAGGTCAGAAAAATCCTAAGAAGTCTACTCACTATTTGGCAACCCAAACTTATTGCTCTTGAATGTCAGGATCTCGACAAGATTTCATATAATGAACTCAGAGGTGATCTTATTGCTTTTGAGAAAACACACTTAGACATGCAAGTTCATCAAGAGAAAAGGAAAACAATTGCTTTTACTGCAATTGTGGCTGAATCAGAAATTGAAGAAGAAAAAGAAGTAGTAGGAGGAGAACAAGATGAAAACATTGCTATGCTCTCCAAAGTCGTGACAAGCATGATGAGGAGGAACACGAACAATAGAAGAGGCAAGCCGAACTTCAGAAAAGGTAAGATGGGAAATGAAAATGAAAATGAAAAAAATGATGGAAGATGCTATGAATGTGGAAAACACGAACACATTCAAGCAGAGTGCCCTGAACTGAAAAAGAAACTCAGCAGAAACCTTCAAAAGAAAAAGTCTTTTGTAGCTTGGAGTGATGAAGAAGAATATGATCATGAAAAAATTTCCAACATGTGCTTCATGATTATGAATGATGACAGTGATGAAGACTCGAGTGAACTGGGTCTCGTGGCAGATGAAGGAACCAGTGAGGTACGTTCTCCTATGTGCCCTAAATGTAATGAACTTTAAGAATTTATTGATATTGCTCTTATTAACATTGAGAAGGTCCTAAATGAGCTTCTAAAGATTCAACGAGAAAAGAAATACTGGGCTCTAAAACTTGAAGTATGTGAAATAGAAAAAGACATGCTTCAAGAAGAAGTTCATGACCTTCAACTTCAACTGAATGGATTGAGAAAATCCACCAGTCAAAGTTTCATCTAATCTAACCAGTCAACTTCTTTTATTAATTCATTTAGGGGAAGAACTTATATTGCATGCATTCATTGTGGCAAAAATGGGCATAAATCTAACCATTGCACGTTTAAAGATAAGACTTCTGAAAGTTCTATTAATTCATCTTGTTTTTATTGCAAAAAATCTGGCCATACCTCTAATCATTGCAGGTTAAAGAATAACAAAAGATGGGTTTGGCAACCCAAGGCCTCTAACCAGGCTAACAATAAGAACACTAACCGTCCAGGACCCAACCAGGCTTGGGTACCTAAAAATAAGTAATTTATTTTTGCAGGAACATCACAAGAAGAATCGAAAAGGGAAATAGTATCTCGATAGCGCGTGTTCCAGACCCATGACAGGTGACAAACAATTATTCAAATCTGTCACTAAGCTTGATGGTGGATCTGTCACTTTCGGAGACAAATCAAAAGGAAATGTAGTTGGAGTAGGAAGAGTTTCCCTCAGCTCATCATATGATGTAGATGAGGTCTACTTAGTAGACGAACTTGGTTACAACCTACTCAGCATCAGTCAACTATGCGATAGTGACTATGAGATTTATTTCAAAAAATATGGTTGGTTCATTGAAGACGAATCAGATAAAAATTATTCTATCTAGAAGTAGAGATAGAAATGACTATACTCTTAGAAATATTGATTGTCTAGGGAATCAAATTTGCTTAGCTACAATGATTGATGATCCCTGGTTATGTCATAGAAAGCTTGGCCATGTTAGCATGCATACTATTCAAAAACTTTCCAAACGTGATATTGTCATTGGCCTTCCAAAACTAAATTTTTCATAAGATCAAATTTGTGATGCATGTCAATTAGGAAAACAAACACGTTCATCTTTTACAATCAAAAATATTGTTTCTACTACAAAACTCTTCAACTTTTGCATATCGATCTTTTTGGTCCAACTAGAACTGCTAACATTAGTGGTAGAAAATATGCCTTTGTTATTGTAGATGATTTTTCTCATTTCACATGGGTTATTTTTCTGAGCCAGAAAGATGAAGCTCTAAGGAATTTTGAAGTCTTCTGTAAGAAGGTACAACGTAAAAAGGGATATTACATTTCTGCTATAAGAATTGACCATGGAGTAGAAATCGAAAGCAGAGCCTTTGAAAACTTCTGTAATGATCAAGGAATTTCTCACAACTTCTCTTCCCTAAGATCACCTCAACAAAATGGAGTGGTAGAATGTAAGAACAGAACTTTGCAGGACATGGCAAGAACCATGACTGTGGAAAACTCTCTTCCACGCCACTTCTAGGCAGAAGCTGTAAGCACAACATGTCATATCATTAACAGATGTCTGATTTGACCCATTCTTAAAAAAACTCCATATGAGCTATGGAATGGTAAGAAATCCAACATCAGTTATTTTTATCCATTTGGTTGTAAATGCTTCATTCACAATAATGGAATGGATAATCTAGGTAAGTTTGATCTAAAAAGCGATGAAGGTATTTTTCTTGGATATTCTCCCTCAAGTAGAGCACATAGAGTATTCAATAAAAGAACCTTATACATTGAGGAATCCATTCATGTTGTTTTTGTGGATACTAACCCTCGCTTAAAGAATGAAAAACTTCCTGAAGATGAGGAAATTTCTATTGTCCCAAAGTCTGTTGTTATAGGAAAAGACAGTCTCGATCCGGCGGCCAATCAGCAAAATCAGTCAACTGAGGAGCACACTGAAATCCTGGAACCATCTTCTACTGAATAGTCAACTATATTGGAAAAGAAGCCAGTAACAGGTATTCCAAAGGAATGGAAAAGTGAACCTGGATATCCCAACTAGTTCATCATTGGAAATCCACAAGAAGGTATCACTACCATAAGATCTCAAAAGCTCAACTCTCACATGGCCTTAGTATCATAACTTGAGCCAAAAAAGGTTGATGAAGCTCTCAAAGATGACTACTGAGTCAAAGCCATGAAAGATGAACTTGATCAATTTGAAAGAAATAAAGTGTAGGACTTGGTTCCAAAACTATCCAATGCTTCCATCGTAGGAATTAAATGGGTTTTCAGAAATAAGCTGAATGAATCTGGTCAAGTAGTTCGTAACAAAGCAAGGCTAGTCGCCCAAGGTTACTCACAACAAGAAGGAATCGACTACTATGAAATATTTGCTCCTGTAGCAAGATTAGAATCCATTCGAATACTACTTGATTTTGTTGCTCATAAAGGATTCAGGGTATTTCAAATGGATGTAAAAAGTGCTTTCCTAAATGGATAAATCTCTAAAGAAGTATATGAGAAACAACCTCCTGGCTTTGTAAGCAACAGTTTCCCAAACCATGTATTCAAGTTGTCAAAAGCTTTATACGGACTCAAACAAACCCCCTGAGCCTGGTATGAAAGACTAAGCTCTTTTCTTCTAATCAAAGTTTCAAACGAGGTAATATCGACACAACTCTATTTATTAAGCGTTCAAATTCAGGTAATCTTATTACTCAAATTTATGTAGACGATATTATTTTTGGAAGTTCTAACTCTGTATTATGTGAAGAATTTGCTCATATTATGAAAGGAGAATTTGAAATGAGCATGATGGGAGATCTAACTTTCTTTCTTGGATTACAAATCAAGCAATCTTCCAAAGGAATCTTTATTAGCCAAACCAAGTACACCAAGGAACTCTTAAAAAAGTTTGTAATGGAGAATAAAAAACCTATTGGAACTCCAATGAGTCCAACAACTACTCTTTAAGAGGACAGGAATGGAAAAAAAGTGGATGAAATAATGTATAGAGAAATGATTGGATCTCTACTATATCTCACGGCTATTCAACCAGATATAATGTTCAGTGTTTGTAAGTATGCAAGATTTTAGTCGGATCCAAAGGAATCTCATTTGACTGCAGTTAAACGCATTATTAGATATCTCATTGGGACCACTGTATTAGGATTATGGTATGCTCATTCTAACAATTTTGATTTAAAAGGTTTTTCAGATGCAGATTTTGCAGGTGATAGGACTAACAAGAAAAGTACTAGTGGCACATGCCAATTACTGGAGAATATTCTAATTTCCTAGCATAGCAAAAAATAAAATTGTGTTGCCTTGTCAACTACTGAAGTAAAGTATTTAGCTGTTGGAAACTGCTATACACATATTCTTTGGATTATGCATCAACTTATCGATTATGTTTTACCTCTTACTTATACTCCTAGTTTTGTGATAATACAAGTGTTATATGTCTGTCAAAAAATTATGTGCATCATTCTAGGGAAAAAACATATAGAAATTAAGCATCATTATATTCGTGATTATGTTGCAAAAGGTGATATTTTGTTAGAGTTCATTAGCACCGAGTCCCAACTTGCTGATATTTTTACAAAACCTCTTATGGAAGAACGATTTTGTCTACTACGTAAAAAGGTTGGTATTATGTCTATTGCGTAAAACATCTTCCGTATCTTTGTAAAATATTTTACTTCCTTTTTAGTTTGCTTAATTAATGGGTTTATTAATTTCATGTGAGTGCAATTATTACTCTTCTATTGGTACCGTCGAAGCAACTCCTCAAAAATGTTACTTCAATTTGAACCTACCATTTTCTCTAACTGATGCAACCCTTCAATCTTCCAAGAGCCTAGTTAAGTACCCTCCTCCTCTATCATTCTTCATCACTTCTCACCAACTCCTCTACCATGTCTAAGAGAAACCCCTTATCCTCCACTACTACAAGACGAAGCAGACAGTTTCAAAAATCTCAAAACTCTAAAGAAATCGTCGAACTTGAATCATCCCTTGACTCATACCTTCTCAAAATCAAAAATGAAAGCAGTGACTCATCGGAGGATCTTCTTATTAGCCAGAATAAGGAAGGAAAAATACCTATGGAGCAAACCCCCAAAAGCCTTACATGCAAGAAAGGAATAGTGGAAAGCACGGATTTTGGGCCAGAGGATAATCTGAACTTCTACGGACCAAGTGAAAAATCGAGGTTTGACCTCTCTCTTATGAAAAATTTGCACTGTGATGTGATTTCTATCTTTGATTTTCAATGTCTTTCTCCTCTGTTTGATAGTGTTGGAAATTCTGTGTATGAAGAACCTGTGAGGATGTTTTATGCAAATTTGTTCAGTAATGACAAAGATGATTTGGAGTCAATGGTTTTAGGTACTCGTATTGTTCTTGATTCTTATCAATTTGAGAAGATGTTTTCTGCTAAATTTTATGGATATGATATTTTTGTACAAAACTCCTGGCCAAAAGACTTTGAAGTTACTTTAGAAGAGGCAAAATAATTTCTGTCTGAAAACCCTCCTGACATTGCTCCTAAAAATCTTAAGTTTGAACACCATGTGTTAGACCATATAATTGCTACAACTCTCCTTCCTAGGACTGGGTCTCTCAGTACTTTGACTACTAAGGATATCTTTGTTCTTTACTGCCTTGTGAACAATAAAAGGCTTGACTAGTTTGTGTGAATTCGTTAGTATATGCTTGAAAGTATCAGGGACATATCCTCTTCTGTTGCTTGTTTACCCTATGGCTTGCACATCTCACATATTTTTGAGGTCATGAAAGTTGATTTGGCACCTTTTTCTCCCAAGTACATTTCAAGCACATATGATAAGAGATCTTTTGCTATGATGGGTTACACCTTACGTGAGGATGGATGGATCAAATGTGCCAAGGTTGAAAGAACTCTAGTACAGGTTGAGCCAACTACTGAACCAATTGAGCCTCAATCGACTACTACCAACAACCTACAGCAGATTCAGCAAGGACTAGATGGGGTAAAAACCATGCTTATTGCGATGAAAGAACATGTGGACAAGATCAGGGAAGTTACCAAAGAAACAGGTACAAAAGGCCGTTAAGCTTAGGATGGACATGGGAGCCACAAAGAGACAAGAAATCAGGGCATTCAACTCCATGACAAACAAAATGGACAAAATCACAAAAGAAGTTGAAACCTTCTATAACTCTTTCTGCACCAAAATAGTTAATACCCTGAAATAACTTTTGGGGAGGAACTAAGGCAGCTGTGTGTGTGTTTAAAATAATCTTTTTTGCTCTTTGTTTGTTTTGTTTTATTAATTACTTTTGCTTTGGTTTGTAAGAACCACCACCATGTGCCTCTGCTGAAGACATATTATCTGCTACCCTAACTACTATGTTCATTATCTACTCTGTTATGTATGTTCTATCTGCACTTGCTTCTTTCTTTTTGATTGATGTCAAAGGGGGAGAAACGTGAGAGTAAAGCAGAGCAAAAACTCAGGGGGAGCAACACTTCAGTACATGGAAACAACTCATGGGGAGCAGCATTTTAGGACATAAAAAGGAAACATACTCTGTTTACTTTTTTTGATTGTCATGATCAAAAAGGGGGAGATTGTTACACCTAAATTTCAATAATGACAATAGCGCAAATATAATTGTATCTATTTGATTGCATGAAATTATGAGGGCAGTGCTCAATCAAAGAAAGTCAAAATGTCAAGGATATCAGAAAGGAAACAAGATCAAGTGCAGCAAGGACAATGCTAAATCAAAGGATGCCAAGGCCATCAAAAAGAAAATAAGATCAAGTGCAGTCGCTATAGGAAGACAGTCCTTAATTCAAGGATCGATTTGGAATTTGGAGATTCTGAAGATTGATCGATAAAGTCAAACTACAAATCACTCCCTTGATTATGAATGCGAAAAGGAAGGAAGTTAATGAATCTAGCCCATCTCTTGAGCAGGATCCTGAGGCACCAGGCACCCCTTGGGTCAAAACTCGTAGAATATTTTTGTGCCTCAATCAATGTCAATCTGCAATGGCTACTCAAGACTCTCGTATAAGAAGACTAGCGGACTCAAGAATTTGATCACACAACTTACCACTATTTTCTATGCCTTTCTAGTTCTTAGCACAAACACTATATTCCTAAGTTTGCTAGTGTCTCAAAAGATAGGAAGTGTTAGGAAATAAAATAAAAGTTGTGTCAAATTTGTAAAACATCATTGCTGAAAATCGTTTGTGGTAAACGATCCAAAAACCACTACTATTATAACAAACTATTGAAGATATAAGATAATCCTTGTGACCTAAGAAAACTGGATGTAGGTACCATACCGGTACTGAACCAGTATAAAACTCATGTGTTCTCAGCTTTTAAATTCCTTACCATTTATTTTCATCGTCAATCAAACCTACTGATAAAGTGAAGTCGACTAAGTTTTTAATTTAGTTACAATTCACCCACCCTCTTGTACTTTCAGGCAAAGGGTTCATCGTGAGGATATTTCCTCTTGCTTGTGCATAAATATCATTCAATCCCATTAGGAACTGGATTAACCTTTGATCCTCATGGGACTTAGTTAAGTTTGCCTTCCCTTCACAAACACACATACATGAACAACATATGATAACATTCAAAGCATCTAATTCATCCCACAGTTATTTGAGCTTAGTAAAGTATCATGCAATGTCATTGCTACCATGCACTAACCGTGATAACTCCTTCTGCAAGTGATAGAGCTTAGCTCCATTTGATCTTCCAAATCTCTGCTTCAAACTATTCTAGAGCTCTTTTGCAGTTTTGGAATATATCACACTATCTGTAATATCCTTTGAGAGAGCATTCAGGGTCCAAGAGATGACCATGTCATTCACACAACTCCATTGTTCATGTTATGGAGATTTCATATCTGGGGATTGACAAGCTCCATGATGAAACCAAGTTTCTTCTTGGCTGATAGAGATAAGAAGATGGATCTCCTTCATCCTAGGTAGCCGCTTCCATCAAACACACTATTGACTAGAGTCATCTCAGGTAAATCAGAATTATTAAGATGATCGGGGTAATTGACATTATACGTGACTGATTTTACAACATTGCTCATATCACCAGTATATGTGATGGTTGTTTCAGGCATTTTAGATTATTGGTTATGAAGATAAATCTGACGCAGATGAATTTGATGATTGAACTGTTGGATCAAGCTTATTGCTCTAATACCATGTACAAATTGAAGAAGAAAGCTAAATAAAAAATTTCTCTCTGTGTTTTATTCATTGTTTGTACATGTGTGTGTGTATGTGTATATATATATATATATATATATATATATATATATATATATATATATATATATATATATATATATATATATATGAGAGAGAGAGAGAGAGAGAGAGAGAGAGACTTACATCAAATCATGCCAAGAAGGACAATTATCCTAACAGTCTCCTACTCTAATTAGCCCACTAATAACAAAAATATTTTTATATAACTGTCTATATTCCCTCACGTGTTAGTCACGGTGTTAGTCACGTGAGGGAAAGAGAGTTCTAGTATTAAAACATCCGATGATGTAGAATTGATCAATCACAAATTAATCCAAGAGCTGTGACTCTTCCACGTGTCCCAAACATTCAGATGGATATAACATAGGTTATATCGAACACCCATCGGAATAGACCAGTCAAACGTGTCATCTTCTTCTTCATCCCTCTTCTCCGTCTCTAGCTAAAACTCCATGAAATCCAGAATTAGGATGAAGTTTCTTCTTCCCAACAGTATAGCTTTAAATATTTTCAATAAAGTGAATACTATTATCAGATACAATAAAGTGGAGAGGTAGGAGAGGAATTTTAACTTGTTAATCGAAATAATCTCAAAGAAACTCAACTGCACTGTACGAAACTTCATTTTAAGAAATGTTATATATTGTACTTTTTTTTTGTTGCTAATTTATATGTTGTACTTCAAATGGTGGAACATCTCCACATTTGACCAGTAACGTGGAAGTTCAAATTATATTTAGAAAAATGAAAGAATCACTATTAATCCCTAAATGAGATGGAGAAGAAAAGAACCTAGTAAAAAGAGTGATCCTTTTGGCATTTCAATTTCTTGTATGTCACTATATCACTCTTTTGTAATAGACAGAGGTGTTCATAAAAAACGAAAAAATGAAAAATCGATAGAAAAACTGATATTTTTTTGTTTGATTTGGTTTTGGTTTTAAATTTAAAAATCGATCTAAAATTTATTATTACACCTATACATGTGTATATTTTTATACAAAGTTTCTAAAATTTTATGGTATATGTTAATCGTTTGCACTTTTAGTCTAGTTATTTGCTATTATAAATTTATAATAATATAGTCTTTGTCTTATATTCTAGTTTGATTGTAGTTTTCTTTTGCTAAGTACAAGAATCTATTTCATGTTAAGAATAATCTATTTTTTAATTGAGTCCTTAAATTATTTTTCACTATTGATTCAATTATCATCAATATATCTCGGTAAATGTTAGATTTCTCAAAAAGCAATTGGTTGATCTGATACCATGTACAAATTGAAGAAGTCTACTTCTACGGTTTGAACAAAAAGCCAGTTAAGAGCCATTTTAACCTTTTCAATTTCAATATTTAAAATTCTCATACCATCACCCACAATTAAATGGTAAATATGACAAATACATCTAACATGAAAAATATCACTAAATGTAGGATTTAGCGTTGTGGTAAGCAAGGCTATAGCATTTGTATTACTAGTAGTATTATCCATTGAAATTGACATTATTTTATCACTAATGCAAAAATATCTACAAATATCTGTAATTGTGCTAGCAATAAACTGCCATGTGTGACGTGAATTAATTATTCTATAAGAAATGCGCTTTTGCATTATCCAATCCTCATCAATCCAATGACTGATTACAGTAAGGTAATCACAGTTATTACCACTTCTACCAATATCAGTTGTAATAGCAACACGACAATTTATATGAGTAAATAAATAGCGCAAATATTATTCATATTGATATTTATATTTATAAATATCGCTCTTTACAGTTGTGCGAGAAAAACCTTTATAAGTAGGATTAAAAAAATTTCTAATATAATGCACAAAGTTAGAATCAGAAGAAAAACTATAGGGTAAATACATAACAGTTACCATTTTTGCCAACTCTTCCCGATCTTTTTTTGGATCATAATATAAAATACCACCGATAACAGTGTTAATTCCCGGTTGAAATTGATTTGAACCGGTACTATGGTCAATCTGACTAGGAGTAGGTAGACTTTTCCCTTCGGCCAAAGCTTTCAGACGAAGATATCTCACTTTATCTTGAGGGTGTTTCATTATGTGTCTAGCCAAAGTTCCCGTCCCCCTCCCCCGCGATCCAAAATATTTAAAAACTAACTTCGTGCCACAAGTTTTACACTTAGCCTTATTTTCTGGAATTAGTTGAGTAAAAAATGGCCAAACGGGAGATGTTTCCATCCGTTTGCTAGGTTGTCTAGAAAAAGTAGGGGTAGTAACAGGAGTATCAAATGGGGCATCATTTGGATTAGCAGGGTTACCACTAGTTAGGTTAACACCAGGAGCAGGACTAGTTGGTGTATCATCATCCGGTTGAGTTTCATCAAAATCTATTTCCTCGTCATCATTTTCATCAATAGTTGGATTAGAATAAAGAGTATTCATTAATTCATGGTCTAATTATTCACCAGATCTAATATTATGGCAAAATTGACTTTCAGTAAATTATAATAAACTATTATCGCTATCAAGAATATCAGGTGTAGGACGTATATGGAGTTTGGTTCGGGGAGCCCGGGGCAGTGGGGGAGGAACAGATTGAGCACTATATTCGTCACTCTTGTATTTTTTCTTATTTTTACCAAAATTTTTTTTTAAGGAAGTCGTCTTAATTAATAAAGTAATAGAAAATAAATAAAACAAACAAAATTATAATATTAAAACTTAAGAGTTGGAACGAGTTTACCGAATTGACGAACAACTTGTTGGAAATTGATTATCGTTGAAGACTTCAATTCACCAACTTCACAATTGTTTCACAAATTGTAACAACAAAGTAAGCAATAGTAGCAATTATAGAAGAAAATTATAGAGAGATTGTGATAGATTGATAATTTTGTAAGAAAAAATGAAAGAATGATGGGGTATTTATAGTTAAAAATAGGGAAAAAGTATAATTATAAAAAGTTTGGGATTAAAACAAAGTTGGGGGGTTAAATGGCTATTTTATAAATAGCCAACGGCTATTTTTGACAGCCCAACGGCTATATATTTTTTTTTTTAAAAAAATAGTTGTTGGGGCCGTTTGGCCCGCTAAGGGACCGGGCCCGAGCGGGCTAAACGGTCCCGGGCCTGACGGCCCCGAATCATAGGACCGGCCCACGAGACCGGTCCAGGCCCGCTAAAACTGGAGCAAATGGTCCTGACCCGTTTGGTCCGTGGTCCCGAACCGGTCCCGGGTCTGGACCGACCCACTTGCCACCCTTAGAATAGACCTGTCAAACGTGTCATCTTCTTCTTCATTCCTCTTCTTCGACTCTAGCCAAAACTCCATGAAATCTATAATTAGGATGAAGTTTCTTCTTCCCAACATAAATATTTTCAATAAAGTGAATACTATTATCAGATACAATAAAGTGAAAAGGTAGGAGAGGAATTTTAACTTGTTAATCGAAATAATCTCAAAGAAACTCAACTGCGCTATACGAAACTTCATTTTAAGAAATTTTATATATTGCACTTTTTTTTTATTGCTATTTTATATGCTCTACTTCAAATGGTGGAACATCTCCAGTAAAGTGGAAGTTCAAATTATATTTAGAAAAATGAAAGAATCACTATTAATCCCTAAATGAGATGGAGAAGAAAAGAACCTAGTAAAAAGAGTGTGATCCTTTTGGCATTTCAATTTCTTGTATGTCACTATATCACTCTTTAGTAATTAGAAAGGGGTGTTCATAAAAAATCGAAAAATTGATAGAAAAACTGATACTTTTTGGTTTGATTTGGTTTTGGTTTTGAATTTAAAAATCGATCTAAAATTTATTATTACACCTATACATGTGTATATTTTTATACAAAATTTCTAAAATTTTATGATATATGTTAATCGTTTGCACTTTTAGTTTAGTTATTTGCTATTATAAATTTATAATAATATAGTCTTTGCCTTACATTTTAGTTTGATTGTAATTTTCTTTTGCTAAGTACAAGAATTTATTTCATGTTTAAAATAATATATTTTTTAATTGAGTCCTTCAATTATTTTTCACTATTGATTCAATTATCATTAATATATCTTGGTAAATGATAGATTTTTCAAATAGCAATTGATTTGATAGTTACGTTGAAAATGTAGTTGTCGGAATATGTGTTTGGTAATGTATGTCTTATATTTAAGAAAAAATTAATAAATAACCGAAAATCCGACATAAACCGAATCGATAAAAAAATCGACTTAGTTGGTTTGGTTTGTTTCCAATATTTAAAAAACCGACTTGGTTTGATTTCTTTTTAGGAAAAAATCGATCCAAAACGAACCATGAACACCCCTACTAATAGATGATAGATAGTCATGCGAATATCCTTCGCCAAAAAATGAAAAGGGTGCATGTAGATTTAATATTATTTTCTTTTTGATATGTAGTAAATTTTGAAAACCCTTGACATAACTGGTAAGGATAGTCCAACTGTCAAGGGTGTTCAAAACTAGTTAAGGGGTGCAAGTTTGATTCATGTATCCTTCATTTTATCCACTGTCTTGCGTTAATTTTAAAACAAAACGGACCAAAACAAAAACGATACACACAATACAACTTCTTTAACACTTATTTATTAAAGTTACAACTGCTTTTAGAAAATTTCACAAATATAATTTATTACAACTTTCTAAGTTTTTAATTAGATTATTAAGTTCATAAACTCCTAAAATTTCTCCCCTAAACGTGGGATATTGGTACTATACTATTTTTTAACTTGTTAATTAAATTATTAAGTTCATAAACTCCTAAAATTGCTCCCCTAAACATGGGATAATGGTACAAACAGATTGTTAAGTGGCCAGTTACACATTATCTAATTTTTTAGACTCCTATAATGTCTCAATCATCACTGTATTAATCATTAATACAATCAAAGCATATTCACTCTTAAAAGAAACATGCCTTTTCAGTTTTAAATTATAGAACGTTTTCAATTTTTTCTCACTAAAGGCTTCGGATTTTTGCAGCGAAAAGTGTTTGCTTTCCCCAAATTTTTTGACAATGTATTATTTTATATTATATATACTATATATTGTATTATCGTGTATATATATACATTTAATTATATATATATTATATTCGTTTTCCCCAAGTTTACTTCTTCTTTATCTCTCCGTACAAAATGTATTTGCTTTCCCCAAGTTCTCATATGATGTATTATTGTATATTATATATACTATATAATATGTTATTGTATACTATATATATTATCTATACTATATAATATGTTATTGTATACTATATATATTATCTATATATAGTACACAAACATTGAGAAAAAAAGAAGAAATATTATTAACAAATATACTATATACAGAAGAAATATGTATTACTTTATATTTTCTTTGGGGTTTTCTTTGGATAATGATTCCTTCAAAGTATCCAATAAACTTTTGGGTCTTTTTAATAAGAGAAACATAGAGATTTTTTGATATATCAACGTGGTTATGAGATATTGTTTGTCACGCCCCAAATTCAGGGAGTGCGACCGGCACTCAACTGAGTGAACCCGGTCGAGCAAGCCTATTAGATTTTCTTCTACCCAAACTCATCCATGAATAAAAAGGAGATACACTCCATTAATCAAACACTGAAAATATTTTATTAACAACTCCCATTCATTCCATTAGCAACTTCGTTCATAATTTCCAAAGTATTACAAGTTTATAGATATAATGAAATGTTTGCCAAATAGCAACATTTTTAGTTCAATTCCCAACATCATACACCACCCACAACCTGTCTACAAAGCCTCTAAATATGACGGAAGAATAGTATGAAAGTGCTGACAACAAGGCCCCAGCTATACCTCAAGACACAAAGTGTAACATCAAGTGATATCGGGTCCGGAATAGAGTAGGGCTCACCAAATCCTGCTGAATAGGGAGTAACTACTAACGAGGACCAAAGTTGCACCGCCGATGAATCACCTGCATCTATTGAAGATACAGTGCCCCCGGCAAAAGGGACGTTAGTACTTATGGAATAATACTAGTATATATGTAAAGCTAACTAACCTCTTTCAAAATAGAATACCAATGTAAGGAATGGATATCCATAGAAACAACAAGTCACAATCAATGATATTAAAATACCAAGTTAAAACATAATAATTTTCAAATTATGAAGATAACACTACGAAGTGATAATCCAATTATGATGATAATATTATTTTTGGATGGGAGATCTTTAGCACCGATATACCTATTCACAATATCACCGTTCATAATACCAATGTTCAAAATACCAATGTTCATAACACCAATGTTTACAATATCAATACCACCATAATTTTAGCACGGAGTCCGATCACGACCCGATCGGCTAGGCCATCTCATTAGAGACATCAGCCACAATCGCTCTCAATACCAATACCACCGTACTTTTAGCACGGAGTCTCATCATGACCCGATCGGCTAGGCCATCTTATTTGAAGACATCAACCTCAATCAAAATCTCAATCGCAATCTCTGTGCAAATATACCACCGTGAATCTAGCACGGAGTCCAATCACGACCCGATCGGCTAGGCAGTCTTATTTGAGGACATCAACCAAAATCACAATTTCAATTACAACTTTCAGCATAATCAACCCCATGTGTGCGGCATGGTATCCGATCACGACCCGATCGGCTAGGTCATCTCCTCCGAGACATCATCCATTTCTATCAATCATTTTATCCCAATTAAGGGAAATAATTTTATCATATCAATCTCATCCCAGAAAAGGGAATTAATTTTTATCACATCAATCTCATCCCAAATAAAAGGAATAATTACAATTCACTCCTACACCGGCACGTGTAGTTTCGAGGTTAGGTTATTTCAACCTACCCTTCCTTGGTGACTATCGATGCTCCCAAAAAATATTATTATTGTTTTTGCACACAAAGGTAACATAGGTACAAATGTATTTACCTCATCATCTTTCGCATTATATGAATCTCCACTAGTATTTTCAACCAATAACAACAATAATATTTTCTTGGCTCTCTTGGCCATTCATAAGATTCTTTATTCAAGGCACGATGGCCGTATTTGATATTCCACACTTTTATTTCTACCCTCTTATGTATCATCATCATAAATACCAACATATATAATATTCTCGATACCAAGTTTGTCACGCCCTAAACTCGGGGAGCGCGATCGGCGCTCAATCGAGTGAACCTGGCCGAGCAAGCCTATTAGATTTTCTTCTACCCAAACTCATCCATGAATAAAGAGGAGATGCACTCCATTAATCAAACACTGAAAATATTTTATTAACAACTCCCATTCATCCCATTAGCAACTTCGTTCATAATTTCCAAAGTATTACAAGTTTATAGATATAGTGAAAAACATGTTTGCCAAATAACAACATTTTTAGTTCAATTCTCAACATCATACACCACCAACAACCTGTCTACGGAGCCTCTAAATATGACGGAAGAATAGTATGGAAGTACCGGCAATAAGGTCCCGGCTATACCTCAAGACACAAAGTGTAACATCAAGTGACATTGGGCCCGGAATAGAGTAGGGCTCACCAAAACCTGCTGAATAGGGAGTAACTGCTAACGAGGACCAAAGTTGCACCGCAGATGAATCACCTGCATCTATTGAAGATGCAGCGCCTCCGGCAAAAGGGACGTTAGTACATATGGAATAGTACTAGTATGTAAAGCTAATTGTTCTCTTTCAAAATAGAATACCAATGTAAGAAAAAGAAATCTATAGAAAGAACAAGTCACAATCAATGATATTCAAATGCCAAGTTAAAACATAACAATTTCCAAAATATGAAGATAACACTGCGAAGTGATAATCAAATTATGATGATAATATTATTTTTGGATAGGAAATCTTTAGCACCGATATACCATTGTTCACAATAGCACCGTTCACAATACCAATATTCACAATATCAATATTTACAATACCAATACCACCGTACTTTTAGCACATAATCTGATCACGACCCGATCGGCTAGGCCATCTCATTAGAGACATCAACCACAATCACTCTCAATACCAATACCACCGTACTTTTAGCACGGAGTCCGATCACGACTCGATCGGCTAGGCCATCTTATTTGAAGACATCAACTACAATCACAATCTCAATCAAAATCGTTGTGCAAATATACCATTGTGAATCTAGCATGGAGTCCGAACATGACCCGATCGGCTAAGCTGTCTTATTTGACGATATCAACCAAAATCACAATTTTAATTATAATTTCCAGCACAATCACCACCATGCGTGCGGTATGGTGTCCGATCACGACCCGATCGGCTAGGTCATCTCCTCCGAGACATCATCCATTTCTATCAATCATTTCATCCCAATTAAGGGGAATAATTTTATCACATCAATCTCATCCCAGATAAAGGGAATAATTTTTATCACATCAATCTCATCCCAAATAAGGGGAATAATCACAATCCACTCCTACACCGGCACGTGTAGTTTTGAGGTTAGGTTATTTTAACATACCCTTCCTTGGTGACTATCGATGCTCCCAAAAATATTATTATTGCTTTTGCACACAAAGGTAACATAGGTACAAATGTATTTACCTCATCATCTTTCGCATTGTATGAATCTCCACTAGTATTTTCAACCAATAACAACAACAATATTCTCTTGGCTCTTTTGGCCATTCACAAGATTCTTTATTCAAGGCACAGTGGCCGTATTTGATATTTCACACTTTTATTTCTTCCCTCTCATGCATCATCGTCATAAATATCAACATATATAATATTCCGAAAATCACAACTTTAAGTTCATTAGAAATAAATAATTTAAGCACAATAGATTTCTTTCCGAGAATGGAGTAAAATAATTAGCAATTGATGCGCAAGATAAAATCATCAACAAGTAACACACCATTTATTCTTGAAATACTTTTCCCCAAAAAGGGCAATACACAATTTTCACTCACGAATATGTAAGAACGCAAAACACATTGAAACTATTTACATAGCATATCATTAGTTAAAATAGCCACATATGGGCGTCACTTGAATTCATAAGCTCTTTAGGCAATTTTATTTTCGAAGTCAATTTGGAATAGTTGAATCAAAGCTAATTTCATAACCTTTCTCACATCATTTCACTTCATAGGCACCATTGGCCACAAGTATAACTTTCACTTTTGGCACGTTGGCCACACTTTATATCCCCAATTCACTTATTTCACTTCCAACCATCTTTATAGATTATCAACAATAATACATTTCCAATCAAGACTTTAGGTACACATATGAGCAATTAAGAGTCTTAAGCATATTGTGTTTTCTCACACAATTTGGCATCATAACCTTCATTTGAAACACAACTCAAAGACATAGTATTTTAATACACATATCATTCTTGAACACATTTCCAAAAGATAACATAATGTGATAGGAACATTCGAAACACGTTTTGAATACATAATTCTTGACACTTTGCTTATTCGGGACAATTGAATTTATTGGGAACATCCATACTTGAACCTTACAGGAACATTATGAATTCAATTCTAAGAGAGTAGTTTAGCCAACATACCTTGCTTTGACCTTTCCTTAAATTACTACAACGTTGTGAAAATTCTAGCAATCCCAATATATTTTGAGACATAACAAAATTAAACCACAATTAGGAAGATATTCATGGTCTCAGCTCATTTGAGCATTTTATCAAACACTAGGTGTGCAAATTTAACTACAAGGTTCTTCTATAAGATTTCCTTCACTCCACAACCCAATCTTTACTTATTTGAGCTCGACAATCTTCCCACAAACCTTATTAGTACAAGTATATATAAATAATGCTCTTACACCCAAGAATCATACTCCCAATCACCCATCTTTTACCCCAAACTCGAAATTGAAGACTAGGGGTTTGAATCTTACCTCTTAGATGAAGATCTTGTGAGATTTCCTTGTTGGATTTCAAAGCTTGGGCAAGATCTTGAATAACAAAACACTTCATCTACTTTATCTCTATAGAACACTCTCACCTCTCTCTAAAAAACGTTAGATGATTGCCCCAAAATAAGCCCCAAAGCCTATTTATCAAATTGGGGTCGGGTTATGAAAATAGAAAAATTAACCCTCTGAAATCAGGTCTGCGATCGCATAATGGACCGCAGAATGGGTATTCGGGCCGCACAATGCATCTCAGAATCGATGCCCAAAACTGGGTTGCGCTGGCCAGGTCTGCGACCATTTTGCGGATAACCGCTTCTGCGATCACATAATGGTCGCAGAATTGGTCGTAGAATCGCATTCTGCCAGCCTTTGGTAATTTGGTCATAACTTCTTGTTGGAATGTTCAAATGACAAACGGTTTAAAACGTTAGAAATTAGGCACATGGACCTTTCTTTTGATAGGTAATACACCATATAAATATTCATATCAAGAGAGTTATGCTCGTTTGAAATTAGGTCTTGTGAGAACTCACTTGAAACTTTATCCCATCATAAAATTTTCAACTTGACTTAGCCTTGGGGCTCTTCTTAGACCATAAACCATTATTAATGCACCTCATACATATATTATCATTCTAAATTTATATAATTCATATAATAGTCCTTGTCTGCATATAAAATAATATAATTAGCACACATCAACTTTCTTAATAGTGCTGAAGTACTTCGAAATTGTCTGGCGTGTTACATTCTCTCCCACTTAAGAACATTCGTCCTCGAATGTTTTACAAGTCCCTTCTAAGAATAGAGTTACCATCATTTTTCCTCCAATCATTATACATAGGCACTTATGACTACATTAGTCTTATACATTCTTTCCAAAATTTCAACTTACTTATGGACCTTAAGATTTGGCTATCTTTACAAATTCTTAAAAATTTTGACAGAGTTTCCCCTGTAACTGGGCCTATCCACCTGTCATAGAATCCAAAAAATCAATCCTAACAATATATCCATTACTCAACAACTCATCACAGTATATATCAACAACACCTATCTCAACATTAGGGCATTACATTAAAAAAATTGGTATCTTGACATGAAATGTACACATTTAAACCATAATGCATAGAAGGTACATTTTTGAACCACAACCATTTGGTTCTACAAACAAGTTAGAATATTTCCTTTCATCAACACTTTCGACCTACGAGGTGATCTCCTCGACTCACAGACTTAGACATAGCCCTTGACGGGGGCAATCTTAACTTCCGAACCTATCTAACAAGGATAGCAAATAGTTGCTCCTCATAATTGTAACACCCCGGAAAAATTTTGAAGTACTTAAGCGCTATTAAGAAAGTTGATGTGCGCTAATTATATTATTTTGGGTGAAGACAAGGACTATTAAATGAATTATATCAATTGATCATGATGATATATGTATGAGGTATATTAAGAATGGTTTATGGTCTAAGGAGAGCCCTAAGTTCAAGTCAAGTTGGAAATTTCATAATAGACTAAAGTTTCAAGTGAGTTCGCACAAGACCTAAATTCAAATGAGTATAACTCTCATTATAGGAAGTGTTATATGGTGTGTTACCTATCAAATGAAAGATATTTGAGTCTAGTTTCTAACGCTTCAAACCGTTAGTCATTTGGAAATTTCTACAAGAAGTTATGACCAAATTACCAAAGGCTGGAAAATGCAATTCTGTGACCAATTCTGCGATCGCAAAATTGTTATGCGATCGCGAAACTGCTTCTGCGACCGCAAAACTAGTCGCAGAATGGACCAGAACATCCCAGTTCTGGGCACCGATTTTGCGATCAATTGTGCGGCCCGCATACCCATTCTGTGGTCCATTATGAGACCGCAAACCTGATTTCGGAGGGTTAATGTTTCTATTTTCATAACCCGACACTATTTTAATAAATAGCCTTTGGGGCTCATTTTGGGGTATTTTTCTGAGGGTTTTAGAGAGAGGTAAGAGCATTTTAGAGAGAGAAGGAGTGAACCTAACATTCTAATCATCCAATCTTCAAGAATTAAGGAAGCTAATCACAAGATCTTCATCTAAGAGGTAGGATTCAACCCCTAGTCTTCAATTTCGAGTTTGGGGTAAAAGATTGGTGATTGGGAGTATGATTCTTGGGTGTAAAAGTATTATGTATATATGATTGTACCAATAAGGTTTGTGGGAAGATTGTTGAGATCAAATAAGTAAATATTGGGTTGTGGAATGAAGAAAAACTTGTAGAAGAACCTTGTAACCAAATTATATGTGCAAATTATATCGGTTGAAATTCGTAGACTCCCTTATGTATTAAATTGGAAAATTGTTGGAACTTAGTAAATCCTTGATTTGTCATGCCTCATTCCTTGTTTGTCGAGTTTGTATTTTATATGATAATTTGGTGTGATTGCCATTTGACTTTTATGTCAACTCTGTGTTTGTTTGAGTTGCCATTTTTATGGAAAGTACTTTCATTATTGATTTTATCTACAGATAAGTGAAATGGGAAATTTAGTTAATAAGATGAATAAATCTATTATTTTACGATGTTGTGATTTAAAAGAGGTGTTGTTCCTTGATGAATTACTCTTCAGTTCATGTTGTTAAAAACTTGGTATTGAATTATAAAGGCCGTGAATCATATTGAGGCAAAGTGCCAAATTGTGAAATATTATTCGGTATAGTTGTTCACCCCCGAACATTTTGTTAAGATGTTGTACACATTATAAGTAATTTAATAAGTTTAAATTGAGGCATTTATATATTTATCTCCTTGTGGTTGTTTTTGAGATTTTATATACATTGTGGTTGTTTTTGAGATTTTATATACATTGTGTTGAGCCGTGGACTATCTGTTGTGAAATTAATTAACTTTATTGTACATTTGGAATGGTTATGATCTATATGAAATTTGTAAATACGAGTTGATGATGATGTGCTGTTGTGATAATATTCTGTGTGAATTGTTGTGTGATTTGGGTTACTGTTATGCGGCGTATAAGGGTGGCATCCCATTGTTGACATTATGCGGGCATAAGGGTGGCATTTCACTATTGTTATATGTGTTGGGATATTGTCTGGTCGGAGTGATAAGGGAAGCTATTAAACGGAGCGATAAGGGAGGCTATTATAGGAGCGATAAAGGTGGCTATAAAAGCGATAAGGGTAGCTATTGATATTTGTGATGACCCAAAATGTCATCTTTAAATTTAATAATTAATTCTGTGTTCTAAGACCTCAAAAAGTACTATTTATCATTCCTCGACTTACGTGTGCAATCCGTAAAATTTTTTGGAAAATTTTTATGTGAAAAATGGTTTAAAATGTGAATTAGAGCTTTAAAACTCAATTGAGTTGACTTTGGTCAAAATTTTGAGCAAACGGACTCGGATCAATATTTTGACAGTTTCGGTATGTCCGTATCGTGATTTGGGACTTGGGCGTAGGCCCGGAATCAAATTCCGAGGTCCCTAGCCTGAGATATGGAATTTTGATGAAAAATTAAAAGTTTAAGTTCAAATAGTGACCGGATGTCGAATTATGTGCAAACGAACCCGGAACAGAATTTTTATGATTCCAACAACTCCGTATAGTGATTTTGGACTTAGGAACGTGATCGGAATTTTATTTGGAAGTCCACAGTGAAATTAGGCTTGAAATAGCTAAAACAAGAATTTAAATTTGAAAGTTTGACCGGGGAGTTGACTTTTTTATACCGGAGTTGAAATTCAGTTCTGAAAATTTTCATAGCTCCGTTATGTCATTTATGACTTGTGTGCAAAATTTGAGATCAATCGGACTTGATTGGATATATTTCGACATCGAATGTAGAAGTTGGAAATTCTAAGTTTTATTAAGCTTGAATTGGAGCATGTTTCATGATTTTAGCGTCGTTTTATGTGATTTGAGGTTTCAAATAAGTTCATATGATATTTTAGGACTTGTTGGTATATTTGATTGAGGTTCCGAGGGCCTCGGGTGATTTTCGGATGGTTAACGGATCAAAAGTTGGACTTAAAAAGCTGCTGCAACTTTTCCTCTTCTATTGGACATTCTGGGCTGTGGTCGAGCCCAGATACCGAGCCCAGGTATCTCTCACGACCTGAAATTTTTTACCGACGGGACCGTGATGTCGCCTAACATTTCACTTGCTAGGAAAGCCAATGTTAGAGAATCATTAACCAATTCCTTATTTCCATTCAGTAATCAATAATAATTAACTAAGATGAAATATAATAAGTGCGGAATATCATAAATCTGTATTAACTACTACCACCCGAATCTGGAGTACAATTCACGAGCATTCTAGAATTTGCTACAAGTAATAGTCAGAAAGAAATACAACTGTCTGAATGAAAGAAACAGTAGAACAGAAAAGATAGACGGGGACTTCAAGGTCTGTGAACGCCGACAGATCTACCTTGAGTCTCCGGACAGCGGACCAATAGCAGAATCTAGATCAACCCGAGCCGGTATCAAAATCTACACAGAAAGTGCAGAGTGCAGTATCAGTACAACCGACCCCATGTACTGGTAAGTGTCGAGCCTAACCTCGACGAAGTAGTGACGAGGCTAAGGCAAGGCACCTACAAATTAACATGTACCATTTAACAGTGTATATACAAATAGCATAAATGAAGAACTAAACAGGAAATGTCAGGAGGGGAACATACTGAGGGGAATACAAGATAAAGAACTACAACAGAATGATCACCGGAGCTGTCAATATACCATGAATCAACAGGAATAGTGAATACATTAAGGAAAAATGCACGGCATCACCCTTCATGCTTTTACTCTCAATCTCACCATAAAAATCAATAGAAACGGCACGACATCACCCTTCGTGTATTAACTCTCATATCATGGCACGGCATCACCCTTCGTGCATTAACACTCACAATATGGCACGGCATCACCCTTCGTGCATTAACACTCACAATATGGCACGACATCACCCTTCGTGCATTAACACTCACAATATGACATGGTATCACCCTTCGTGCATTAACACTCTCCCTTACCATAATGCAATGCATAACTATCAACAGGGAGGTAAAATAACAAGTACAAACCTTACCTCAACATTTGGTTCCATAACATCAGTCTCAACTTTGAAATAAAAACTCAATTATCACTAGAAAATCCGTAAACATGATAAGAACGATAAATTGAACAACGCTAGTATAACACATCGCAATTAGGCATAGGATTGAGACAATATAAGAAAAACTGAGAAAAAACATGGAAAACAGGTAAATTGGCGGCGCATAACATATACGCCGCTCATATGAATTTCACTTAGCAAGTAATCTAAGGTTCCTAATTCCCTCAAGTCAGGGTTAGACACAACACTTACCTTGCTCCGAAGGCCACTTAATTCTCAATCACAGATTTTCCTTTGGAATTCACCTCCAAACCACTCGTATCTATTCAAAAATGACTCAATAATATCAAATTTTGCTAAAGGAATCAATTACATTGCATAAATTTAGATTTCCTAAATTTTCCTCCAAAAAGTCAAAAATCGACCCAGGGCCCGCTTGGTCAAAACCCAAGGTTCGGACCAAATTCCATTTACCCATTCACCCCTGAGCCCGAATATATAATTGGTTTTGGAATCCGACCTCAAATTGAGGTCTAAATCCCCAAATTTCTGAAATCCCTACTTTCTACCCAAAACCCCTAATTCTATCATGAAAACCTTAGATTTTAGGTTGAAATCTTGTAAAATGTAGTGAAAGATTGAAATAAACTAGTTTAGAATCACTTACCTATGATTTGGGAAAGAGATGATCTTTGGAAAATCGCCTCTTGTGTTTTAGGTCTTGAAAATTTGGGAAATGAATGAAAATTCCTGTCCAAAAGTCATTTTGTTCAGCTACAGACGTCGCATTTGCGACCTGAGCTTCGCAAATGCAAAGCTCGCAAATGCGAAGGAGTCATCGCATATGCAAAGCCCTTCACAATTCTGCTACCTTCGCAAATGCGAAGATATGTTCGCAAATGCGAACCTTGAATCTTCGCAAATGCGACTAAATGATCTCATTTGCGATCACTGCCCTTCCCCGACTCCCTTCACAAATGCGAAAGAAGACTCTCAAATGCAAAAATTATTGGCCCAGCTTCTCTTCGCATTTGCGATGAGAAGCTCGCAAATGCGAACCTCTCAGAGGTCGCAATTGTGATGCCTGATCTCGCAAATGCGAGATCAGAGGCCTGCAATATCAGATGCACCAGCAGTTATTTTTCTAAGTCCAAATCACTCTGTAGCCTATCCAAAACTCACTCGAGCCCTCGGGGCTCCAAACCAAATATGCATACAAGTCTAAAAACATCATACGAACTTGCTCGCGTGATCAAATCGCCAAAATAACACCTAGAACTATAAATTTAGTACCAAATCAAATGAAATTCTCAAGAACACTTTAAAATTTCTATTTTCTCAACTGTACGTCCGAATCACGTCAAATCAAACTCCATTTCTCAGAAAATTTCACAGACAAGTCTTAAATTTCATAATGAACCTGTACCGGGCTCCGGAACCAAAATACGGACCCGATACTAACAATGCCAAATATCAATCAATTCTTAAAAACAAATAATTTCCAGACTTTTAATTTTCATCAAAAATTCATAACTCAAGCTAGGGACCTCCGAATTCAATCTCGGGCATACGCCCAGGTCCCATAATTTGATACGGACCTATCGGGACCGTCAAAACACGGATCCGGGCCCGTTTACCAAAAATGTTGACCAAAATCAACTTTTAAGGTAAACATTCTTATTTTCATTAATTTTCAACATAAAAGCTTTCCGGAAACCTGTCCAGACTGTGCACGCAAATTGAGAAGGGTAAAAATGAGATTTTTAAGGCTTTAGAGCGCAGATTTGAGTTCTAAAATATAAGATGACCCTTTTGGGTCATCACAGTATCGAGCCCAGGGTTGACGAGGCTCAGGCTCGAGCTTGTGTATCGAAGCCATGATCAAAGGTCCAGCTCGAGGGCCATGATCGAAGGCAAGGCTTGAGGGCCAGGATCGAGACCCAAGATCGAGGGTCATAATCGAAGGCTCAGGCTCGATGCCTTGATTGAGGCTATGATCGAAGGACCAAGCTCGATGCCATAATTGAGGCCATGACCGAGGTCCAGGCTCGAGCCTGTGATCGAAGCCACGATCAAGGCCTAGGCTCGAGGGCCATGATCGAAGCCACGATTGAGGCCCGGTTTGAGGCCCAGTTCCGAAAACTGTCTGGGCAATTTTATAAAAAGAGGACATTCGTCACATTCGCCATTTTTAACAAATTGGAGCTTTAATAGAGGCGATTTTGGATAGATTTTCAAGGAAAGACATTGGGGTAAGTGATTCTAACTCGGATTTAGATATATATATATATATATATATATATATATATATATATATATATATATATATATATATATATATATATATATATATATATACACACACACACACACACACAGGTTTCACCATTTAATTAGTGTTTTGAGATTGAAATTTTGGAAATTTTTTGAAATCTCATAGAAACGAATTTTGGAGATTTCGGTATCGATTCAGAATCGGATTTGAGTGAAACTGGTATGGTTGGACTCGTAATTGAATGGGTTGTCGAATTTCGTAACTTTCGCCGAATTCCAAGATGTGGGCCCCACGGACGAATTTTTAATTAATTTCAGGATTTTTTTGAAAATGTAGTATTTTATTATAGAATTGATTCCTATAAATTTTAATGATTGTATCAAATTATTTTGGCTAGATTCGAGCCTGACAGAGTTGGATAATCGAGGAAAGGGTCTACTAGTGGATTAATTGGAGCAAGACGAGGTAAGTCTCTTGTCTAAACTTGTGAGGGGGAAATTACCTCATATGTGATTAAAATTAAATAATTGTTGCTAATTGTGGGGGCTACGTACGCACGAGGTGACGAGAGTCCGTACGTAGCTACTATTAATGCTAAAGTCCGGATAGTTTAGGACTCAAAGCGTGAATTACTTGTGTAAATTGTATTCTTTATTTAAATAATATATTCGATATATATATATATATATATATATATATATATATATATATATATATATATATATAAAGGATGGAAATCTCATATACTTGATTTTTCTGTTTAAATTAATTAATTATTAAGAGAAATTGTTCTTCCTCCTAAATTTATCTTATAACAAATATACTCTCATTCCGGAGGTACATAAGAAAATGTCCTCCTTTCTTGTGGAGCTGGCCGAACGCCTTGGCATGATAGATACTTGGACAGTTTATTGCAGCTTGTAAAGCTATTTGATAAATTGGAAATTAATTGAAATTGAATTGCAGCTTGTATAGCTATTTGATAAATTGAAATTGTTATTGAAATTGAAGGATTTAATTAATAGATTGGAAATTGTTGCATTTGAAGGATTTTTATTATTTTTGCTAAATGAATAAAATTATTGTTAACTCTGTGAATCATGCTGATTTGAATAATTATAATTTATTCCATTTATTATTGTTGACCTTTAGTGAGTGTCAAAGTCGGTCATCTCGTCTCTACCACTTCGAGATTAGGCTTGATACTTTCTGGGTACACATTGTTTACGTACTCATGCTACACTTGGTGCACTTTTTGTGCAGGATCTGAGATAGATACTAGTGGAGGACCTATCATAGCACATCCTTGTTATCCAGGGTTGTAGTTGCGAGCTGCCTTTCTGAGCCGTCCTGCAGCTACCAGGGCCTTTTCTTGTATTTTTAATTCTGTCTATTTTCATTTCAGACAGTATTTGGATTTTTGTATAACCTACTAGATGCTCATACAATTGTGACACCAGGTCTCGGCACACACATTGGTAGAATTTGGTGTCTTATTATTTTCTTGGAGTTAAATTTTATCGATATATATTTAATTTATTAGTTGGCTTGCCTAGCTGTAGTGTTGGGCGCCATCACGATCTATAGGTGAAATTGGGTCGTAACAACATGGTATCAGAGTACTAGGTTCATGTAGGTCTCACAAGTTAATAGCAGACCTAATAGAGTCTTGCGGGTCGGTACGGAGATGTCTGTACTTATCCTCGAGAGGCTATGGGGTGTTAGGAAACTACCTTTCTTCATATTCCATCATGCAATTAATGTAGTACTAAATATCCTTCTCTTATTCTCTCACATATGGTGAGAACACGCTCTAATGAGGTTTCAGACCAGGGAAGAGCTACTCCCCAGTTGCTAGAGGCCGAGGTAGAGGCCGAGGGAGGGCTCCAGCCCATGGTAGAGGGTGAGGACGTCCCAGGACTATTGCAGTTATGCCGCCAGTGGGTCCAGCAGAGAATCCCATTATTGAGGAGCAGGGTGAGGTGCCTGTGGCAGAGCCAGCTCCGGTGGATTTCACATCTGCACCTGGATTTCAGGATGTCATGGGTCGTATGCTGTGGTTCATGGATAATATGACTCGGGCCAGTTTATTTCCGGCAGACCCAGCCACATCTCAGGCAGGTGGGGGAGCACAGACCCCTACCATGCAGGCTCATGGACATGCAACTGCTGTATATCAGACCCAGGGTGCACTACCCGTGGGTAAAGCCCAGCCAGTGGCAGCAGCTACACCTGAGCCCAGGCTAGCTGTAGCTGCCGATCCTCAGAAACTATTGGACAGATGGACTAGACTACATCCTCCTATCTTTGGGGGTGAGCGACATGAGGATCCCCAGGATTTCATTGATCGGTGCAAGGATAGACTGTACAACATGAGGATATTGGAGTCTCATGGGGTAGACTTTGCTACTTTTTAGCTAGAGAGCAGAGCCCGTAGATGGTGGCAGTCTTATATTCTTAGCAGACCAGCAGATTCTCCTCCCATGACTTGGGACAGGTTCACCCGTATCTTCTTGGACATGTATATTCCACCAACCTAGAGGGAAGAGTTGAGGTTTCCGTTTGAGCAGCTCCAGCAGGGTCAGATGTCAGTGACCGATTATGAGGCAAGGTTTTCTGAGTTATCTCACCATGCACTTATGATACTCCCTACTGAGGCGGAGAGAGTGCTGAGGTTTGTTACGGGTTTACATACTGGCATTCAGGCCACTATGGCTCAAGAGGTTGATATGGGTACTTCTTATGAGCAAGTCATGGAGATAGCCCAGAGGATTGAGGGTGTACATTAGTGCAGTCGTGAGCAGGTTACTAGAGATAAGCGGTTTAGGTATTTTGGAGAGTTCAGAGGTGCTCTGTCTAGGGGCAGAGGTCAGTTCGAGAGAGGGCAGTCCAGCATGCCCCCATATCCAGCACTACCGCCTCCTCGAGGTACTCCAGTCCGACCTTATCTCAGTGCTATACCAGAGAGTTCTTATCGCCCACCAGCTATTCAGGGTTCTTCTAGTGGGTATTCAGGTCACCGGGGCTAGACTTCTAGTCAGCAGCTTATCGCACCGAAAAGTTGTTACGAGTGCGGGGATCCCAGTCACATGCGGAGATTCTGCCCCAGACTGCGGGGTAGACCAGTACAGCAGGGTCAGCAACCTATGATTATCGCACTAGTTGCTCCACCAGTAGTCCGACCACCAAGAGGTGGAGGAAAGGTGGGTAGGGGCCATCCTAGATGTGGAGGTCAGCCAAGCGGAGGCCAGCCAGTTGGCGCTCCAGCTCGGTTCTATGCTTTTCCGGCCAGACCAGATGCAGAGGCCTCAGATGCCGTGATTATAGGTATTATTTATGTTTGTGTCAAAGATGCCTCAGTATTATTTGATCCAGGATCTACGTATTCATATGTGTCATCTCTATTTGCTCCATTCCTGGGTGTTTCTCGTGAGTCCTTGAGTACTCCTGTTTATGTGTCCACTCCTGTGGGAGATTCTGTTATTGTGAACCATATATACCGGTCCTGTATTATTACATTCTGTGGTTATGAAACTAGAGAAGATCTCATATTACTTGAGATGACCGATTTTGAAATTATTCTAGGCATGGACTGGTTATCTCCATATCATGCTATTCTGGATTGTCATGCCAAGACTGTTACCTTGGCTATTCCAGCATTGCCTAAGCTGGAGTGGAAGGTTTTGTCTGTTAGTTCATTTAGTCGAGTTATTTCTTTTATAAAGGCTCAACACATGGTTGAGAAGGGTTGTTTGGCTTATCTAGCCTATGTTCGGGACACTACTGTAGAGACTCCAGCTATTGATTCAGTGCCTGTAGTTCGGGAGTTCTCCGATGTATTTCCTTCAAATCTTCCAGGTATGCCACCTGATCGTGATATTGATTTATGTATTGACTTGGCTTCAGGTACCCAGCCTATATCTATCCCACAGTATCGCATGGCTCCGAAAGAATTGAAAGAACATCTTGAGGAGTTACTCGCCAAAGGGTTTGTCAGACCGAGTGTATCGCCTTGGAGTGCACCGGTATTATTTGTGAAGAAGAAGGATGGAACAATGCAGATGTGTATTGATTATCGCCAATTGAACAAAGTCACTATTAAGAAAAATTACCTATTACTGTGTATTGATGATCTATTTGACCAGTTGCAGAGTGCTAGGGTGTTCTCTAAGATCAACTTGAGGTCGGGGTACCATCAGTTGAAGATTCGGGATTCGGACGTTCCGAAGACTGCTTTTCAGACTAGATATGGTCATTATGAGTTTCTGGTGATGTCCTTCGGTTTAACTAACACCCCGGCAGCATTTATGGATCTGATAAACAGGGTATTCAAGCCATATATTGATCCATTTGTCATTGTCTTCATTGATGACATTTTGATCTACTCGCGCAGTAAGGAGGAGCATGAGCAGTATATGAGAGTAGTGCTTCAGACATTGCGGGAACAAAAGCTATATGCTAAGTTCTCTAAATATGAGTTTTGGCTAGAGTCTGTAGCATTTTTGGGGCATATTGTGTCGGGCGAGGGTATTAAGGTTGATCCCAAAAAGATTGAGGCCGTTTAGAAATGGCATCGTCCTACTTCGGTGACTGAGATTAGGAGTTTTCTGGGTTTAGCAGGTTATTATCGTCGGTTCATGGAGGGTTTTTTGTCTATTGTAGCACCTTTGACCAAATTAACCCAGAAGGATGCTCCGTTCCGATGGTCCGATGATTGTGAGATGAACTTTCAGAAGCTCAAGACAACATTGACTACAACACCAGTGTTAGTGTTACCTTCCGGTTCGGGAATGTATACAGTGTATTGTGACGTTTCACGCGTTGGCTTGGGTTGTGTATTAATGTAGGAAGGGCGAGTTATTGCATATGCTTCACGTCAGTTAAATCCCTACGAGAAGAATTATCTAGTACATGATTTGGAGTTAGGTGCGATTGTTCACGCTTTTAAGATTTGGAGGCATTATCTTTATGGGGTGTCTTGTGAAGTTTACACTGATCATCGCAGTTTGCAGCATTTGTTCAAGCAGACGGACCTAAATTTGAGGCAGCGCAGATGGCTGGAATTACTGAAAGATTATGATATTACTATCCTATACCATCCGGGTAAAGCAAATATGGTTGCAGGCGCCTTGAGTAGAAAGGCGGAGAGTATGGGTAATTTGGCTTTTATTTTAGCAGAGGAGAGGCCATTAGCTTTGGATATTCAGTCCTTGGCCAACACACTTGTGCGGCTGGATATTTTAGAGCCCAGCTGAGTTCTTGCATGTATTGTAGCTCAGTCTTCACTATATGAGCGGATCAAGGCTCGCCATTATGATGATCCACACTTAATGGTTCTTCGAGAAACGGTACTACGGTGTGGTGCCAAGGAAGTTACTAATGGTGCGGATGGTGTTCGGTGACTCCAGGATCGTCTATGTGTTCCTAATGTGGATGGACTGAGGAAAAAGATCCTAGAGGAGGCACACAGTTCTTGATATTCTATTCATCCAGGTACTACGAAGATGTATCGTGATTTGAGGCAACATTATTGGTGGAGGCGAATGAAAAAAGACATAGTTGAGTATGTAGCTAGGTGTCTAAATTGTCAGCAAGTTAAATATGAGCACCAGAGGCCAGGTGGCCTACTTCAGCAGATGACTATACTAGAGTGGAAATGGGAACACATCACTATGGACTTTGTAGTTGGGTTATCGCGGACCTTGCAGAAGTTTGATGCAGTTTGGGTCATTGTTGACAGGCTCACCAAGTCAACACATTTTATTCCTGTTGTGACTACGTATATTTCAGAGAGGTTGGCCTAGATATATATCCAAGAGATAGTTCGGTTGCACGGTATGCCAATTTCTATCATATCAGATAGAGGCCCTCAGTTTACTTCACATTTATGGAGAGCAATACAGAGTGAGTTGGGGACCCGTGTAGAGCTCAGCACAACCTTTCATCCGCAGACTGATGGGCAGTCAGAGCGGAGAATTCAGATTTTGGAGGATATGCTCAGGGCATGTGTGATTGACTTTGGAGGTCAGTGGGATCGTTTCTTGACTTTGGCCGAGTTCGCTTATAATAACAGTTACCAATCCAGCATCGAGATGGCTCCATTTGAGGCTTTATATGGTCGGCGATGTCATTCACCCATCGGGTGGTTTGAGCCCGGTGAGGCTAAGTTATATGGTACTGATTTGGTGAAATATACCTTGGAAAATGTAAAGTTGATTCAGGAGCGACTTCGTACAGCACAGTCCAGACATAAGTGTTACGCGGATCAGAAAATACGTGATTTTTCATTTATGGTGGGTGAAAAAGTTCTTTTGAAAGTTTCGCCGATGAAGGGAATCGTGAGATTTGGGAAGAAGGGCAAGTTGAGCCCAAGGTTTATATGCCCATTTGAGGTGTTGAGACGAGTTGGGGAGGTTGCTTATGAGCTTGCATTGCCTCCCAGCCTATCGGGAGTTCATCCGGTTTTCCATGTATCTATGTTCTGGAAGTATCATACCGACCTATCACATGTGTTAGACTTCAGCACAGTTCAGCTAGACAATAGCTTGGGTTATGAAGAGGAGCCAGTTGCCATTGTGGATAAACAGGTTTGTCAGTTGAGGTCCAAGAGGATTTCTGCAGTAAAAGTCCAGTGGAGGGGCCAACCAGTCGAGGAAGTGACTTGGGAGGCCGAGGAAAACATGCGGAGCAGATATCCACACTTATTCAGCACTTCAGGTATAATTCTAAACTCGTTCGAGGACGAACGTTTGTTTTAGAGGTGGAGAATGTAATGACCCAAAATGTCATCTTTAAATTTAATATTTAATTATGTGTTCTAAGACCTCGAAAATTACTATTTATCATTCCTCGACTTGCGTGCGCAATCCGTAAAATTTTCTTGAAAGTTTTTATGTGAAAAATGGATTAAAATATGAATTAGAGCTTTAAAACTCAATTGAGTTGACTTTGGTCAACATTTTGAGCAAACAGACTCGGATCAGTATTATGACAATTCCGGTAGGTCCGTATCATGATTTGGGACTTGGGCGTATGCCCGGAATCAAATTCCGAGGTCCCTAGCCCGAGATATGGAATTTTGATGAAACATTAAAAGTTTAAGTTCAAATAGAGATCAGATGTCCAATTATGTGCAAACAAACCCGGAACAGAATTTTTATGATTCCAATAACTCCGTATGGTGATTTTGGACTTTGGAGCGTGATCGGAATTTTATTTGGAAATCCGTAGTGAAATTAGGCTTGAAATAGCTAAAACAAGAATTTAAATTTGGATGTTTGTCCGGGGAATTGACTTTTTGATACCGGAGTCGGAATCCAGTTCTGAAAATTTTCATAGCTCCGTTATGTCATTTATGACTTGTGTGCAAAATTTGAGATCAATAGGACTTGATTGGATAGGTTTCGACATCGAATGTAGAAGTTGGAAATTCTAAGTTTCATTAAGCTTGAATTGGAGCATGATTCGTGATTTTAGCGTCGTTTTATGTGATTTGAGGTTTCAAATAAGTTCATATGATATTTTAGGACTTGTTGGTATATTTGGTTGAGGTCTCGAGGGCCTTGGGTAAGTTTCGGATGGTTAACGGATCAAAAGTTGGACTTAAAAAGCTGCTGCAATATTTCCTCTTCTGTTGGACATTCTGGGCTGTGGTCGAGCCCAAATACCGAGCCCAGGTATCGAGCCCAGGGTTGACGAGGCTCAGGCTCGAGCTTGTGTATCGAAGCCATGATCGAAGGTCCAGCTCGAGGGCCATGATCGAAGGCAAGGCTCGAGTGCCAGGATCGAGACCCAAGATCGAGGGTCACAATCGAAGGCTCAGTCTCGATGCCATGATTGAGGCTATGATCGAAGGACCAGGCTCGATGCCATAATCGAGGCCATGACCGAGGTCCAGGCTCGAGCCTGTGATCGAAGCCACGATCGAGGCCCAGTTTGAGGCCCAGTTCTGAAGGCTGTCTAGGCAGTTTTATAAAAAGAGGACATTCGTCCCATTCGCCATTTTTAACAAATTGGAGCTTGAGCATAGGCGATTTTTGATAGATTTTCAAGAAAATACATTGAGGCAAGTGATTCTAACTCGGATTTAATCTATATACACAAATACATCATTGGTTTCACCATTTAATTAGTGTTTTGAGATTGAAATTTTGGAAAAAATTTGAAATCTCATAGAAACGAATTTTCGAGATTTCGGTATCGATTCGAAGTTGGATGTGAGTGAAACTGGTATGATTGGACTCGTAATTGAATGGGTTGTCGGATTTCGTAACTTTCGCCGGATTCCGAGACGTGAGCCCCACTGACGAATTTTTAATTAATTTCGGGATTTTTATTAAAAATGTAGTATTTTATTATAGAATTGATTCCTTTAAATTTTAATTATTGTATCAAATTATTTTGGCTAGATTCGAGCCAAACGGAGTTGGATAATCGAGGAAAGGGTCTACTAGTGGATTAAATTAGAGCAAGACGAGGTAAGTCTCTTGTCTAATCTTGTGAGGGAGAAATTACCTCATATGTGATTAAAATTAAATAATTATTGCTAATTGTGGGGGCTACGTACGCACGAGGTGACGAGAGTCCGTGCGTAGCTACTATTAATGCTAAAGTCCGGGTAGTTTAGGACTCAAAGCGTGAATTCAAAGCATAAATTGTATTCTTTGTTTAATTAATATTATTTGATATATATACATATATATTGTGAATTATTAGATAAAAATATTAAAGGATGGAAATCTCATATACTTGATTTTTCTGTTTAAATTAATTAATTGTTAAGAGAAATTGTTCTTCCTCCTGAATTTATCTTATAACAAATATACTCTCATTCCGGAGGTACATAAGAAAATATCCTCCTTTCTTGTGGAGCGGGCCGAACGCCTCGGCAGGATAGATGCATCTATGGATCGTGCCGCATGTCCCTCGACAGTGTACACGAAACTCTGGATCGGGGCGTACGACCTCGGCAGAAATTGTGCTTGATAATAAATTTTTCACGATACTTGGACAGTTTATTGCATCTTATAAAGCTATTTGATAAATTAAAAATTTATTGAAATTGAATTGCAACTTGTATAGCTATTTGATAAATTGGAATTTTTATTGAAATTGAAGGATTTAATTAATAGATTGGAAATTGTTGCATTTGAAGGATTTTTATTATTTTTGCTAAATGAATAAAATTATTGTTAACTCTGTGAATCATGCTGATTTGAATAATTATTATTTATTCTATTTATTATTGTTGACCCTTAGTGAGTGTCAAAGTCGGTCACCTCGTCTCTACCACTTCGAGATTAGTCTTGATACTTACTGGGTACACGTTTTTTACATACTCATGCTACACTTGCTGCACTTTTTGTGCAGGATACGAGATAGATACTAGTGGAGGACCTATCATAGCACATCCTCGTTATCCAGGGATGTAGTGGTGAGCTGCCTTTCTGAGCCGTCCTGCAGTTACCAGTGCCTCTTCTTGTATTTTTAATTCTGTCTATTTTTATTTCAGACAGTATTTAGATTTTTATATAACCTACTAGATGCTCATACACTTGTGACACCAGTTCTCGGCACACACATTGGTAGAATTTGGTGTCTTATTATTTTCTTGGAGTTAAATTTTATCGATATATGTTTAATTTATTAGTTGGCATGCCTAGCTGTAGTGTTGGGCGCCATCACGACCTATAGGTGAAATTGGGTCGTGACAATATTGTCAGGGCAGAGGGATAAGAGGCTATTATAGGAGAGATAAAGGTGGCTATAGGAGAGATAAGGGTGGCTATTGTGAGGGATGATATGTGATGATGTGAGGTTACTGTATTAGTAATGTTTATGTGATGATATGGGGTTATTGCGTTGGTAATTTTCATGTGATGTTGTGATTTTCTTTTATTTTTATATCTTGTACAACTTGTCTCGTTGTTTCGGTAAACTTGATAATAGTCTGATCTATGTTGAAATTGTGAGCATGTGGCTATTGCCGGGCGGATTATATTATTGGCACGTGAACTGTCCGTGCAGATGTGATATGAAATGTGGGCACGAAGCGCCAGGGAAATATAATGATTATGTTATTGGCACGTGGACTATCCGTCCAACTGTAATATGAAATGTGGACACGAGGTACCGAGGAAAGTATGATGATTTTTATTATTGGCATGTGAGTTATCCGCGCAATTTGATAGAAATATGGGCACGGGATGCCGTAGAAATATGAAAGTGGGCTGAGACCCGTGTTACGAAAATATGAAAGTGGGTTGAGACCCGTGTTTTATGATTATGAAATGAGATGTCACGGAGTAAATTTTATTTGAAAAAAGTATATTCGAAAGATATTTATTTGAAAGAAGTATATTTAAAAGATATTTATTTGAAAGAATTTTATATTCGAAAGATATTTATTTGAAAGAAATATATTCGGAAGGTATTTATTCGAAAGAATTATATGTGAAAGATTTATATTTGAAGGACTTGTTTAATTGGTTGTACTTATGTTCCTTATTCGTTTGAGTAATAATTATGGTGTTTTTGTAGCCTTGTTGTTTATATCCCTGGTTGATTTTGTAGCTATTATTGCTAGTTATTTTTCAGTATTATTGTATACTGCTATATTGCACAAGTTATTTGACTAGTGAATGTCTTGACTGTACTTCGTGACTACTCCACTGAGGTTAGTCTTGATACTTACTGGGTACCAACCGTGGTGTACTCATACTACACTTCTGCACATTTTTGTGCAGAGCCAGGTATTGGAGATATCAGACTCGGGCAGAGTTAGCGTGTTGATCGCAAGGATTCAAGGTAGAGCTGCTTGGTCGTCGCAGTCCCCTGTAGTCTTTCTATTTTATTATACTGCCAACTCTTATTCGAACAATATTGTATATTCGATCCTTGAGATCATTACATGTATCCAGTTAGAGTGCGTGACTCAGTATTACTAGTCTTTGGAGGTTGTTATATTTGTAATTATTTCCGCTGTTGGTTTTTGGCACCTGTATTGAATTCAAAAAAATGGCTTGAAATGAAATTGAAATCGGCCTACCTAGTCTTAGATACTAGGTTCCATCACGACACCTGAGGTGGGATTTTGGGTCGTGACAAGTTAGTATTAGAGCTCTAGGATCATAGGTTCTACGAGTCATGAACGAGTTTAGTAGAGTCTTGCGGATCGGTACGGAGACGTCTGTACTTATCTTTGAGAGGCTACAGAGCTAGTAGAAAATTTTTCCAGTTCTCTCATTCCTTATCGTGCGATATTTAGTCAGCTTGAATCATATATCTTATGTTCTTTTGCATCCACTCATGTATGAAATTGCGCACTCAGTATCAACTATGCGCCAACGGTTCGTGATGCTACATAAGGGTTATAAGGGAGCCAGAGTTGCTTAACCATTGTTACCATGTGACGTCCAGATCGAGGATGCAGAAGTATTTAGAGATCATTCAGTTGTGCACGTGGGGTGCAGCAGGTTCTGATATCTTGTTGATAAGTACGATCTTGAGAAGGTTTAATTAGTTGCCTAATCATCACAATCGTGGTAGAGCACGAGGTGGATGTAGATTTGAAGATAGTTGGTGGTATTAGAGACTATGTGGGTCGTATGGGACTTCTATTTAGCGAAGGGTACATACTAGCAACCAAGACACTGGAGGAAACGAGTTTAACTATCGCGAGGATGACATGCGCCAAATAAATGGTTTGAGGTGTCTTATGACCGGAGTCGTACGAGCGATGAAGGTTAATATTGTGGATCATCGGAATGTGTCCTACGGCTTTGCGCCAAGTAAGGGGAATCCACTATCAACGATCAGATTGCGGGGTCATGTGTTATATCAGTTTTGGCCTGAGATGTATTTATGTGGTATTGAAAGGTTCTCCGAAACATGTATATGATTGATAACTGAGATTGGAATGGGATGATGCTGGGACTTGCGGTATTCACGCGTCCTTAATAATTCTACATTTCAGTATCAGCAGGGTCATAGAAATAATTTCAGAATACTCGGGGTGTTTCGGTAAGTTCTTTTAATGCACCACCTACACGGGGTTCCTATAATGGTTATTCCAGTTATCCGGTACAGACTCAGTATGAACAGCCGAACCCGCAGAGGGGTTGTTATCAGTGTAGTGATACTAGGTACGATCCTGATTTGTTATAAAGGGATATTTCCCTTAATTTGATTCGGTTCTGAATATTGAGGTGAGTCCTCCTATTATGCTCCGCTTATGGCTGAGCTTCGTAATTTTGTGATAGACTTATATGTTTATCCCTGTTAAAAGATTTGATGATGCTAGCCCGTGTCTATCATTTTTTATTTTTGTACACGATCGAGGGCTATAAGTCCAAAAGTGACTTTCTATTACTCACTACAGTGGGTTTTGATGTGATTTTGGAATAATTGGTCTCAATTTTATGAATTATATTCCCTATTGGTATGGGGGTTCATTATGTGTCGTGAAAATTGTTTACGGAATTTATTAAAAAGAAGAAAGAAAGGGAATGGAAAATCTCAATTGGCACAATGTGCAAAATACTTGTGATTCGGAGTTGAGGACGAGATCCTCGTATTTTTATATGATGTGAAATATTTAAACTGGGCTGCAAGCTGCGGTAGAAGTTATGTAAGGACGAGGTCCTTGTGGTGAAAATTTTATGAGTTTAAATTCTCCCTTTGTGAAATTAAATTTGTACTATAGTATTAATATGGAGTCATGCCTGTTAGGCTTATTTGATAATTTTGTATGTATTTTCTGTGCATATTTAGCCATATTCGTGTTGTAAATATTGAGTTTTAGCCTATGAGATGAGTGCCCAGGTGGCATTAAATGTGACTCATTAATTCGGGTAAATAATTATGAGGTCTTCATGCCTCACGTGTTGCTGTTAGTGTTGTGAAAAATTTGAAATGAGATTTTGGTTAATATAAGATTAATAGAGGATGCTGGAATTAATTATGAACAGTTATTATGACCAGATATGTAATTATGGGCATACGTATAATGTGTGTGTAGGCACGAAATTGCTACCGTCGGTTGAGACTAACACAGTGTGTTAATATGGGAAATTAGGCCTTATGAAATCTGAAGGAAATGGGCCAAACTATGAGCATGATGTTTCCCCCATCATGGTCCTCCATGTACCCGGTGTTGATGGATAGTTAGCTTATGAGAGGTACCTAATTGTCATCCTTGTTAGATAAGTCCGAAAGTTGGGATTGCCTACGTTAATGTGTTATGGAAAAGTTTGTAAGTCGAGAAGGTCACCTTGAAGGCCGAAAGTGTTGTGGAAAGAAAATATTTTACTTGTGTTTTAGCTCAAAAATGCTTAAAGGTATTCCCGAAAACTAATGAAATGTGCTTTTGTACAGAAATATTGGAAAATGAGCCAAAGAAGTCAAAACTAACTCATAAAGGAGTCAAAAGTAGACAAGGACCAAAACAAGGCAAAAGGCCCACATTGCGGACCACACAATACTGTGTGCGTCCGCAAAACAAAGAAAGAGCCATGTCAGTTTTTCTTCAGAGTATGCGGACCGCACAAATATTGTGTGGCCGCAGAAGAGGAGATTCAGGGAGCTGGTTTTAAGAAAGTTGAAGGAGTGCGGACCGCACCATAATTGTGTGGCCGCAAAATGACAAGTGCAACCACACTCAATATTATGCGGCCCGCAGAAGTTAAAGATCAGAGAGATGGGATTTCAAGTTCAAGAAGAAATGCGGACCGCACCATTTTTGTGCGGCCGCATAATCAAGAGCGCGGTCGCACTCATTTTTATGCAGTCTGCAGACGTCTCACACAGCCAAAGCCCAAGACCAAGGAGTGCGGACCGCACTATAATTGTGCGGCCGCAGAAGCAAGAGTGTGGCCGCACTCACAAATGTGCAGCCCGCAGTAGCTGAAGGAGTGCAGACGCAATCAAGAATTGTGCGGCCGCAAAACTGGAACCTGTCAAGCCAAGTCTCGTTGTGCGGACCGCAACATAATTATGGGGCCGCACAACCTCCTCAAGGGCATTTTTGTTAGATATTTTCAGCTTAGTATAAATAGAATATTTTGTCATTTTTAGGGTAAGTTTTGTCTTGGGAGAGCACCTGAGCCGTTTTTCTTTACTGTTTTGAGTAATATTGTACTAGATTAGCTTCTAAACATTAGATTTTCTTTCCCTAATCAATTATTATGCATTATATCTTAATTTCTTCATTTTTTATGAGTAGCTAAATTTCTAGCTAGCGTTGTGGCCCAACCCTAGTGTGGGTACTTAATGGGTGTTTAATTTAGGACTTGTTTGTGATTGGGTTAGTGATATTTAGCCTAGTTCTTGCTTGAATTCAAGAATTAATGGTTGCAAACATTGATTCATGCCTAATTGACTTAGTCTCTACTTGAGAAAGAGAGACTAAGTCTAGGAAAACTTGGCTAACAAGAAATTGGGGTGAACTCAAGAAATTGATAGCCCCAATTAAAGGGTTGAATCTAGAGATAGTAAGACCCTACTTGAGCAGTTATCACTTGTTTTGTGCAATACCCATTTGAACTTGAGAAAGTCAAATTGAGCAAAACCACTCAAACTACCGAGAGGTATAGAGTGGGTAATTGCGTGTGATTGCTATATTACAACCCCGACCAATCAGGCATGTCCTAGAGTTTTCAACCCATTAGGTAACCACCTAGGTGGAAGTCATGACCCTAGATCTTTTATCATTTGGAAAACAACCATAACCAAAAATATTGTCTTCTAGTTTTATAATTGCAATCAATAGTTTAAAGTAGAAGTAGAAACAACAAACAAGAATGTGGAAGTGTAATCTAAGGCATATTGTACAATTACACTAAATATATACCTAATCCCAATTCTAACTCCCTGAGGATTCGACTCCGACTTGCGTTGGGTTTTATTATTTCTTTGACCTCACTAGTGTGAGTTTGGGCAACAATAATTTTTGGCACCGTTGCTGGGGAGTTAAACGTATTTAAGCTACATATCTAAGTTAATGTGTGATTTGTCTTCTTTTCTTTCCGGGTCACTAATTTTGTTTTTGAATTGCTTATAGGTACGATAATGGCTCTCAACAACGAGCCCATTGGTAATTTTCCATTGGGGGAGGAAGTGGACGATGATCAAGAAGATGAGGTTCTTCCCGAACCTCAAGAAAATAGGTGAGGCCGACCGCCTAATGATAATGTTCCCGTCCCTCCCCCACCTCCACCAAGAGCGGCAGCGCACCGGGTGTTTCCGAACAAGGGGTATGCAAGTGCTATAGTCCTGCCCCGCATTAGGGTGGGCAACTTCCAAATCACCAACGTGATGCTTACACTACTTGAGCAACGAGGATTCTTCATCGGGGCTCCAAATCAAAATGCTTACAAGCATCTCAAGGGGTTCGTCGATACTTGTTGGGGGAGCAAGCAAACTAATATTTCTGAGGACGCACTAAGGTTGAGGCTATTTCCTTTCTCTTTACGGGGAAAAGCATTAGACTGGGTAGAGAGATTGCCCAATCATTTCATCCATACATGGAATGAGTTGGCCGAAAAATTCATTGCCAAATTCTTCTCTCCGGGGCACATGGCTGCACTATGGGATGAAATTCTAGCGTTCAAGCAAGAGCCCAATGAGCCATTGCATGAGATTTGGGAAAGATATCGTACAATGGTTAACGAGTGCCCGAATAATGATATGACCGAGGCCATGATCCAACAAACCTTCTATAGGGGGATCAACACAACAAATCAATGTGTGGTAAATCAACTCACTGGTGGGAACTTCATGAACACACCTTATGCCGAAGCTTGTGAAATTTTGGATGAGATGGCGGATACCTCATCGGCATGGAAAAGTAGGGCCAATGTTCCGCAAGGTGATCCCAATGTCATTCACCTACACAAGAAACTACATAATCATGGGCAAGCTATCGCAGAGTTAACAACCACGATGAAACAATTGGCCAAAGCTCAGCTGCAACAAATTTAAGGGCCGAAACAAGTGAATGTGATGGAAGGTGTAAATATGATGATGAACAAGAGACGGAAAAAAGGTCAACAAGGGCCAAGCCATCCGGAACAATTCATGCAAGATGATAGTGGGTATGACCAAGGTGATTCATATAATGTGCTAGAAGAAGAAGTGCAATACGTCAACAATTATCAAGGTCAAAGAAACAATGCTCAAAATTAACAACAATGGAGATCAAAAGAAAATCAAGGAAATTGGAACAACCAAGGCCACCAAGGCAATTGGAGTGGTGGCAACAACAATCAAAGCAATTGGAATAATCAAGGAAACCAAGGCAATTGGGGTGGCAACAATCAAAGTAATTGGGGAGGTAATCAGGGAGGGTGGAACAACAACAACAATCGGGGGTCGGGTTTTCAAAGGCCCTCGATGTTCCAACAACCGAGCAATCCACCCCCTATCCTTCTCAAGACCCGAGCCCGAGCTCATCTAACAATGAGATGGGACGGATTGAAAGTATGTTCAAACAAATGATGGAGAAAAATGCCGACTTTGATGCTCAATTAGCCTCCCACAACACTTCAATCCGCAATTTGGAGGTTCAACTTGGCCAAATCTCACAAGCATTGAACACTCATCCTAAGGGGTACTACCAAGTGATACGATGGTGAACCCAAAAGGGGGAATAGTACGGGACATGCTATGGCCGTGACCACGAGAAGTGGAAAAGGTAGAGATGCAACCACCTCATATCAAAGAAGAATTGTGGATGATGATGTTGTAGTTCAAGAAGATGAAATTCCAAGCAATGTGGTTCAAGCTAATGACGAAGTGAGAATTGATATTGATGAAAATGTGGAGGAGACGCAAGAAGAGGTGAACCCGTCTAGGGAGCACATGATTGACATAACGGAACCGGTAGTGCCAAAGGCTAAGGCACCAATGCCAAGGCCTCCCCCTCCATACCCTCAAAGGCTTGGAAACCAAAATAGTGAGAACCAATTCAAAAAGTTTATTGACATGATAAAGAGTTTGTCTATCAATGTACCATTGGTTGAGGCATTGGAACAAATGTCGGGTTATGCAAAGTTCATGAAGGACTTGGTCATCAAGCAGAGGTCGATGAATTGTGAAACTATCAAGATGACACATCAAGCGAGTGCTAATGTGCACTCAATGGCTCCGGAATTGAAAGATTCGGGTGCTTTCACAATCCCTTGCACTATTGGGAGCGCCGACTTTGCCAAAGTTTTATGTGATTTGGAGGCAAGTATCAACTTGATGCCCTACTCTGTGTTCAAAACTTTGGGAATTGAGCAACCAAGACCCACATCTATGAGGTTGTAAATGGCGTATCGGACTATTAAGAGGCCATTGGGAATTATTGATGATGTGTTAGCCCGTGTTGATAAGTTCATCCTTCCAGCGGACTTTATGATCCTTGATTGTGAGGTTGACTACGAGGTGCCTATTATCTTAGGTAGACCTTTCCTTGCTACAGGGAAGTCTCTTGTTGATGTGGAAGGCGGTGAGCTCACTTTCCGGGTGGGTGACGAAAAGGTGGTTTTCAATGTGTGCAAATCGATGAGGCAACCAAATAGCAACGAAGTTTGTTCATTCGTGGATTTAGTGACCGAAGTAATTGTTGATGATGCTAATGTTGTGATGAGTGTTGAGGATACCTTGGACGTTGTGTTGCTCAATCATGATGATGATGAGAAGGAAGTCTATGTGGAATGTGTCAATGTTTTCCAAGGAATGGGGTCATATACTTATGAACCCCGAAAATTATCCTTAGATCTTGAGAACAGGAAGACTCCTCCAACAAAGCCCTCAATCGAAGAGCCTTCCACTTTGGAGTTAAAGCCTTTGCCTTCAATTCTCAGGTATAAGTTTCTTGGCCCTTGTTCCACTTTGCCTGTTATTCTTTCCTCTTGCTTGACTAACGTGCAGGTAGATTCTACTTTGGCGGTGCTCCAAAAGAGGAAGAAAGCGATAGATTGTACATTGACGGATATTCGGGGTATAAGCCCCACTTTTTGCATGCACAAGATTATTTTGGAGGAGGATTCCAAACCCTCTGTGGAGCATCAGAGAAGATTTAATGAAGCAATGCAAGAGGTAGTGAAGAAGGAGATCATAAATTGGTTGGATGCCGGGGTTATTTACCCCATTTCAAATAGCTCATGGACTTCTCCGGTGCAATATTTCCCAAAGAAAGGGGCATGACTGTGATAACTAATGACAAGAATGAATTGATCCCCACAAGAACTGTCATCGGGTGGAGAGTGTGCATGGACTATAGGAAGCTCAACAAAGTTACTCAGAAAGATGATTTTTCGCTTCCATTTCTTGATCAAATGTTGGATAGGTTGGCCGGATGTGCTTTTTATTTCTTCCTGGATGGATACTTCAGCTACAATCAGATTTGTATTGCTCCTGAGGACCAAGAGAAGACCACTTTCACTTGTCCATATGGTACCTTTGCATTCTCGAGGATGCCATTTGGGTTATGTAATGGACCGACGACTTTTCAACGGTGTATGATGGCTATTTTCACCGATATGGTGGAAGATATTCTTGAGGTCTCCATGGACGATTTCTCCATCGTTAGGAATTCTTTTGATGATTGCTTGAACAACTTGGACAAGGTATTGGCAAGATATAAGGAAATTAACTTGGTTTTGAATTGGGATAAATGTCACTTCATGGTCGAGGAAGGCATTGTCCTCGGTCACAAGATTTCAAAGTATGGTATTGAGGTTGATAAGGCCAAAGTTGAAGTGATCTCCAAACTCCCTCCCCCTACATCCGTGAAGGGAGTGAGGAGTTTTTTGGGTCATGCGGGTTTCTATCGCCGACTCATCAAGGATTTTTTTAAGGTGGTGAACCCTTTGTGTAAACTTTTGGAGAAGGATGCCAAGTTCCATTTCAATGAAGATTGCATGAAGGCATTCGAGTTGCTTAAGTTCAAGTTGACTACTACTCCTATTATTATCGCACCGGATTGGAGCTTGCCTTTTGAGCTCATGTGCGACGCAAGTGATGTGGCGGTTGGAGCGGTGTTGGGGCAACGTATCAACAAAATCTTCCATCCGGTCTATTATGCAAGCAAGACCATGAATGATGTCCAAGTCAACTACAAAGTGATCGTAAAAGAGCTCATTGCTATTGTCTTTGCTATGGAGAAGTTCCGCCCGTACTTGATGGGTACAAAGGTGATTGTTCACACCGACCATGCGGTGCTTTGGTATTTGATGAGCAAGAAGGATTCTAAGGCAAGGTTGATGCGGTGGGTGCTTCTATTGCAAGAGTTTGATCTAGAGATTCAAGACCGCAAGGGTAGTGAAAATCAAGTGGCGGACCACTTGTCCCGATTGGAGGAGAAGGGGAGGCCACATGATGGCCTTGAGATAAATGATTCATTTCCCGACGAGTAACTCCTAGCCATTTCTATGATCGGGATGCCATGGTTCGCCGACTTGGCCAATTATCTTGTGAGTGTCATTGTACCAAATGAGTTCTCTTCAAACTAAAGGAAGAAGCTTAAACGGGATTGCCTTGACTATTATTGGTATGAGCCGTATCTTTTCGGGATATGTACCGATGGTGTGATCTGATGATGTGTGCCGGAGGAAGAACAAATGGGTATTCTTGAGGCTTTCCACTCTTCACCGTATGGTGGTCACCATGGTGGAGCAAGAATGGCGGCAAAAGTTTTGAGTTGTGGATTCTATTGGCCTACTCTCTACAAGGATGTTAGTGAGCTTGTCAAGCGGTGTGATGAATGCCAAAGGACCGGTAGAATCTCAAAGAAGAATGAAATGCCTCTCACCACCATTTTGGAGATAGATATTTTCGACATGCGGGGTATTGATTTTATGGGTCTGTTTGTTAGCTCTTGTGGAAACACCTACATTCTAGTTGCGGTGGATTATGTATCTAAATGGGTTGAGACCATTGCTTTGCCCAATAATGAAGCAAGGAGTATGGTGGAATTCTTCACAAGGTTTGGTACCCCAAGAGCCATTATTAGTGATGGGGGTTCGCATTTTTGCAACAAGGCTTTTGATACCTTACTCACAAAGTATGGTGTCACTCACAAAGTATCAACCCCCTACCATCCTCTAGCAAGCGGACAAGTTGAAGTCTCCAACCGAGAGATAAAGAGTATTTTGTCAAAGACAGTCAATGCCAACCGGATGGATTGGTCAAGAAAACTTGATGATGCTCTTTGGGCTTATAGAACGGCCTACAAAACACTAATAGGGATGTCTCCATACCAGTTGGTGTTCGGTAAGGCATGCCATCTTCCGGTAGAACTTGAGCATAAGGCCATGTGGGATTTGAAGAAGTTGAACCTTGAATGGGATGTCGCGGCAAATCTAAGGGTGTCACAATTGAATGAGCTTGATGAATTCCGGTATCATGCCTACACAAGCTCGTCCCTTTACAAGGAGAAGATGAAGTACCTCCATGACAAGTACATCCACAACAAGGAATTTAAAGAGGGTGATCTTGTGCTATTTTTCAATTCCCGGTTACGGATGTTTCCGAGCAAGTTGAAGTCAAAATGGAGTGGCTCCTTTGAAGTGGTGAATGTAACCCCCTTTCATGATCTAGATTTGAAAAATAAGAATGATGAGGTGTTTAGAGTCAATGGGCACCGAGTTAAACATTATCTTGGCAAGGTTGATGATGGACACATTGTGGTAGTTCTTCATTTCAAATTATTAGTAATCTGCGTCGTGCCGCGACGTTAAATCGGGCGCTTCTTGGGAGGCAACCCATGTGTATTTTTCTTTTTATTTTCTTCTTTGTTAGATAGGTGTTATTTTGTGCTAACTTGTTTTGAAGTGTATGCAGGAATGGGTGTGCATTGTAAGGATTGTACAAGAAAAATTGGCTAAGTGTCACAAAAAGTGTGGACTGCACCAACACTCTGCGGCCGCACAATTCTATGTGCGGCCGCACAATTCTATGTGCGGTCGCACAACTGGAAGATCAAAATTGAATGCTCTCTGAAGTTTGGCCTGTCATAAATCCTTAACAAAGTGTGGCCGCACACAAAATTGTGCGGTCCGCACAAATTTTGCGGCCGCACTCACTTTTGTGCGCTGCGCAGAACGTCTTCGAAGGAACAGGTAATGAGTATGGACCGCACTCAAAATTGTGCAGACGCACTCAGGTAAGTTCTGGGCCCGACGGGTTAAAGTATAAATAAGGCTTTTCTCAACTTTTTACACTTTACATTCTCTAAACCTTCAAGCCCTAAGCAAACATAGTGCATCTCTTAGATTCTCAGCTGCATTCTCCATCACTAGTATGTTCATTTCATCTTTAGATTTTTCATATTCTCTTAGTTTTGTTCTTTTTTCTAGGGTTAATTTCATACCTAAAAATGTCAATAGTTAGTCATCTTTGCTCTAAATCATGTGGGTAGCTTCATAATTGTTAATTGGGGCCTGGGTAAATAGATAATCATGCTTGATTATTAGGGCCATGTCTAATTCTTGCAAAACTTGTATGAATCGTAAAGCAGTGCTGTGTTAATCCAAATTGTGCGGCCGCACACACTTTCGTGCTGTCCTCAGTCTCTAAGTTAGGGCATCTGCATGCTTGAATTGTGCGGACCGCACTCAAAAATATGCGGTCCGCAGTGAAATTATGCGGTCCGCACTATTAAATGATCAGAGACCCAGTAGTCTGAACCTGGGGCTGTGCGGCAGCACTCAAAATTGTGCATTCTGCACTTTTGATTGTGCGGCCGCACTCACCTTTGTGCGGTCCGCACTGCCTTTTTTGTTTTTTTCATAACTGACCTGCAACTATCATGCATATATCTGTGTCCTATGTACCTGAACTCTAACTGATTCTTATTGTTATGAATTGCAGATGATGGTTAGATCACGAGGTGGAGGAGATACATCAAAAGGGAGGGCAGAACCCTCCCAAAGCCGAGGCCGAGGACGAAGCAAGAGTAACCTACCACTAGCCATCCAGAGAGTGTTAAGTAAGAAGGCTATGGCCAACAGAGTCCCTGAATCATCAAACACCAGTGAGTATCTCCCGTCTAGGGAAGTTTCTGAGGGAAACTCTGACTAAGCCCCACCTAACACCCAACCTCAACAAGTCCCGGGTAGATTCCACTTAGTTGACGAATCATCTTCTGCTGCTAGTTCTTCTAAAGGTTCAGAAGAGGGTAGCCATGATTCTGAGCCCTCTTCCTCACATGCCCCGGCTGCACCAATCAATGTTGATGATGATGATGACGTAGCGGATAAAGGTAGAGGGGGAGACACTCAAGTGGGTGGTCTTGAGAGGACAAAGAAAAGGAAGATGTGGAAAGACAGATTTGTCAGCTTGACTGCCTTCAACAGATTTAGAGAGTGGTGGCCCCAGAGATCGTTCATTCTTGAGCGACAATTCTTGATGAAGGATTTGGACAAGCACAACCCAAATGTCCTCAGACAGTTCCAGGAGAGAAAAGGATGGAAATGGTTCACCCAAAGCACCCTCGATGCAAATGAGCACTTGATTAATGAATGTTTTGCCAATGTGGCTCACATTAAGAAGGGTACCAAGGTGAAAAAAGTGCGAAATCTAAAAATCCGATTCGACTCCTATGATTTGAACTCTTACATGGGATTTGAAGAAGTGGAGGCAGCCCAATACTTGGAAAAGATGGCTATGGGTGATACAGTTCGCCCGTGGCTAGCTGAGATTTTGGCTATTCGAGGATCAATACCTATGTGGCTCATAACAGGGATTCCAATAGTCTGGGCCACCCTAAACTTTGAAGCTAAATGGTGGCAGACATTCGTGTGCAGCCGCATTGACCCATGCTTAAATGAGAACAAACTCCTACTTCCCCGAGCAGTCCTAGTGGCTTCAATTATGGCTGGGTACCCGATCAATGTGGGTGCTATAATGTCAGCCAACATCACTTTGGTTTTCCAGAAGGATGAGAGATCCTACAACTACTCGAACTTCCTCACAGAGTACTTTAATGATCAAAAGGTGGAGCCGAGGCAGTATGATACTAAAGTAAATGCCAAGAAGCCTTTCTCATGGTATCACCTACAGGGTTCTGACAACCCAAAGTTCAAGGGTAAGGCAAATACCTCCGTTGTCCAGTCTGAGGAGCCAACGGTAGTAGTTACTGATTCAGTTGTTGAGCCTTCTGCAGGTGCTATGCCTTCCACAGTTGCCGGACCTTCCACTGGGACAACAGACATGCCACCATCTTCTTCTTCCAGAACATCAGCTCCATTATTAGTGCCAGATTCATCTACTTATCTATTGACTACTCTGCGAGTCTCCCAGACATTAGCGAGTCTTAACAACTGGATACAGGCAGCTGCTTCAAAGCTGTCTGACATATTCAGTGTTGTTGCAGCACAGTCTTCTACCCAGGCTGCACCACAGGTACCTCTTTCAGTGGAGGAAACATTGAATAAGATTCTGGACAACCAGAAGACCATTATGGAGACTCTGGTGGCACATGGGGATGTCATTGAGGATTTGGGCAAGTAGGTAAAGAAAATGCGAAAGTCTCAAGCTTCGAAGAAGTCAGTGGATAAGTTGACAACAACAGTTACCAAGCTTTCATCGTCCGGATATCTACCACTGGACCTACTCATGGAGGGAAAACCTTCAGCACCAGCAGTGTCAGAGGCATCACATATAGCAGTTGGCCAGTCTGAGGAGCCGGTTGTGACTGCCCACACCGCTGAGGAGATAATCCAGATGCTCAGCAACCCTGTTGTCTTTTAGCCAGGTGATGATGAGATACAACTAGAGGAGACCGAGGGTGTTGAGGATCCCATGCAAACTGAGACCACATAGGAAGTTCTCTTAACTCTCTACCCTTCCCTGTTCTTATTTTTGTTAAGCATTGAGGACAATGCTTATTTTTATTCGGGGAGTGGTCTATTTTGATTGATTGACATTGACATGTGGCCTATAATAACTCTTATACTATTTTTTTTCCTTTATCTTTATTTTCTCTTTGGTATGTATATATTCCCCCCCTTTGTTTGATGTATATATTCATTTTACTTCGGTTTGTATATTCATTTATCTTGCTTTCCGTAGTTTATTTCATAGCTTCTTTACTTTGTCTTTCTTAGTAGTAGAACTTCTTATTTACTTTAGTAGTTTCTTTTTGATTTGTTAGCTTCTTTTTACGTTTGAGTGATCAATAAGCCTTTGGTTTTCTTAATGCCACGGTTCTGTCCAAAGGTGGATTTTGTGTGAACCGGGTGGCTTTTCCCAACGATGGATAGTGTGATAATCTTCTAAAGGGATTGAGTCTATTTTCTTTTATGTTTAGGCAAATATAGTAGTAATGAATAAAAGAGTCTCTAACATGCTTCACTTGGTACCAACACATTTACCCATGACCTTATGGTTAAAAACAAATTGTTGGCAGAAATTAGCTCTAGTTGTGACCTTTTGCCTCTTGTGTTGACTTAAGTAGTCATCGAGTGGTTCAGTCGAGCCATTTGTGATTCTCAATATCAACTAGGGTTATTGTGGTCCCTCAACTCCGTTCTCTTTAGCAATCGTGAGAGGTGAGGTATTGAATTGCAAGTCCAAGTACTCGTGCTAATAGTCTAGAACTTGCCCCGAATATTTTTCTAGGCGAAATTCTTAGTGTAGCTTGGCTTGAGAAATAGATTGTAGGCTCTCCTTGGTCCAATTTGTAAATTTGAAATCTTTCATAGCCTACCAATGTGATATCCCTAGTCAACCCATTTGAGCTCTTTCTTTCAATAACCACGTTACAAGCCTTTATCCATTTGGTAATGACCCTCTCTTGGCACCCGATCTTTTCTTAGCAAAAATATAAGTTTGGGGGAGAGACGAGGAGTTTAGAAGTGATAAAAGGTACAAAGAAAAGAAAGAAATGAAGAAAAGGGAAGGCAAATAAAAGAAAGAAAGAACAAAAAGAAAAATACCAAAAAGAAAGTGAATAAGGTAGAAAGTTGAAGGGATTCAAAGAAAACAATGATGATAGGCATGGAGTAAATAGAAAAGCAGAAAAATGAATGTCATGATCAATAAAGAGTGACGTTACATCTCTCTAGTTCCCCCGAGGAAAAAGAAAATGACTCAAAGAGTCGAAAAGGTATGAGCCGAAAAGAGAAAATGGAGTGCTTGAGGAAAGATGAAACCATTCTATTCCAACAAATCCTACCTTGATCCTAAAGCCTTAATTACATCCCGCAAAAGCCCTACATGATCTCAGGTTGAGTGAGCTTACATTAGTGGTGATTTACATGAGGGGCAAGCTTATGGTACTTAGAGCCGGACTTGTGACATTCTTTTGAGAGAGATAAGCGCACTTTTCGCAATTCTTGATTCGAGTGTTACATTCTAAAGTGAGATTTGCTAATGGAGAGTAGAGAAGGAGGAGTTTGGGATTCAAAATGACCTACGTGAAAGAACGAGCATCCTCAATGAATAGAGTCAACTCTTGATGCTCTAGTGTCGCATTAGAACTATGGTACTCAAAAGGTCAAATTATCGCATTGTTGATAATTCATATGTGTTATGGGTAATTGTTGGTCCCAATTGATGTGTAATTGATTCACCTTAGGCCAGCTAAAATATCCATTTCTCTAGTGGAGGTGGGAATTACCTTAATTGCTTGAGGACAAGCAAGAGCTTAAGTTTGGGGGAGTTGATAAGTAGGGATTTTGACTGTTTATTTGCTCTCTTTTACTTGCGTTTTAGCTCAAAAATGCGTAAAGGTATTCCCAAAAACTAATGAAATGTGCTTTTGTACAGGCACATTGCAAAACGAGCCAAAGAAGTCAAAACCAACTCATAAAAGAGTCAAAAGTGGACAAGGACCAAAACAAGGCAAAAGGCCCACAGTGCGGACCGCACAATACTGTGTGCGGCTGCAAAACAAAGAAAGAGCCATGTCAGTTTTTCTTCAGAGTATGCGGACCGCACAAATATTGTGTGGCCACAGAAGAGGAAATTCAGAGAGCTGGTTATGGGCAAGTTGAAGGAGTGCGGACCGCACCATAATTGTACGGCCACAAAATGACAAGTGCGGCCGCACTCAATATTATGCAGCCCGCAGAAGTCAAAGATCAGAGAGATGGTATTTCAAGTTCAAGAATAAATGCGGACCGCACCATTTTTTGTGCGGCCGCATAATCAAGAGTGCGGCCGCACTCATATTTTATGCGATCCGCAGAAGTCTCACACAACTAGAGCTTAAGATCAAAGAGTGCGGACCGCACTATAATTGTGCGATGCAGAAGCAAGAGTGCGGCCGCACTCACAAATGTGCGGTCCGTAGTAGTTGAATGAGTACGGCCGTAATCCAGAATTGTCAAGCGAAGTCTCGTTGTGCGGACCACACAACATTAGATTTTCTTTCCCTAATCAATTATTAAGCATTATATCTTAATTTCTTCTTGTATTTCTTTATTTTTTGTGAGTAGCTAAATTTCTAGCTAGGGTTGTGGCCCAACCCTAGTGTGGGTACTTAATGGGTGTTTGATTTAGGGTTTGTTTGTGATTGGGTTAGTGATATTTAGCCTAGTTCTTGCTTGAATTCAAGAATTAATGGTTGCAAATATTGATTCGTGCCTAATTAACTTAGTCTCTACTTGAGAAAGAGAGACTAAGTCTAGAAAAACTTGGCTAACAAGAAATTGGGGTGAACTCAAGAAATTGATAGCCCCAATTAAAGGGTTGAATATAGAGATAGTAAGAGCCGACTTGAGCTGTTATCACTTGTTTTGTGCAATACCCATTTGGACTGGAGAAAGTCAAATTGGGCAAAACCACTCAAACTACCGAGAGGTATAGAGTGGGTAATTGTGTGTGATTGCTATATTACAACCCCGATCAATCAGGCTTGTCCTAGAGTTTTTAACCCATTAGTTAACCACCTAGGTGGAAGTCACAACCCTAGATCTTTTATCATTTGGAAAATAACCAAAACCAAAAAAATTGTCTTCTAGTTTTATAATTGCAATCAATAGTTTAAAGTAGAAGTAGAAACAACAAACAAGAATGTGGAAGTATAATCTAAGGCATATTATACAATTACACTAAATATATACCTAATCCCAATTCTAACTACTTGAGGATTCGACCCCAACTTACGTTGGATTTTATTATTGCTTCGACCGCCTCACTACCTATATTTGTGGTGTGAGTTTGGGCGACATCAGAAGGTCACCTTGAAGGCCGAAAGTGTTGTGGAAAGAAATTATTTTCGCTTGATTGTATAGAAATTGGTTTTGATTTGAAAGGTACTTTCTAGGTGTCATGTCCAGATATTACTCTTGATAATATAATGTCGGTAATGTTGAGATTAGTGTTGTTGATATACCTTGTGATGCTTTGTCAAGTTGTGGATGTGTTGATAGGGTGATTTTAGTGATTCTCTGGCAGGTAGATAGGCCCAGTTACAGGGAAAACTCTGCCGAAATTTTAAAGAATTTGTAAAGATAGCCAAATTTTAAGGGCCATAAATAAGTTGAGATTTTGGAAAGGAAGTATAAGACCCATGTAGTCATAAGTGACTATGCATAATGATTGGAGGTAAAAGGATGGTAACTCTATTATTAGAAGTGACTTGTAAAACATTCAAGGACGAATGTTCTTAAGTGGGGGAGAATGTAACACCCCGAAAAATTTTGAAGTACTTAAGCGCTATTAAGAAAATTGATGTGCGCTAATTATATTATTTTGGGTGCAGACAAGGACTATTATATAAATGATATCGATTGATCATGATAATATATGTATGAGGTGCATTAAGAATGGTTTATGGTCTAAGGAGAGCCCTAAGTCCAAGTCAACTTGGAAATTTCATAATAGACTAAAGTTTCAAGTGAGTTCGCACAAAATCTAACTTCAAATAAGCATAACTCTCATTATACGAAGTGTTATATAGTGTACTACCCATCAAATAAAATATCTTTGAGTCTAGTTTCTAACTCTTCAAACCGTTCATCATTTGGACACTTCTACAAGAAGTTATGACCAAATTACCAAAGGATGGAAAAATATGATTCTACGACCAATTCTGCGATCGCAAAATCGTTATGCGATCGCGAAACTGCTTCTGCGACCGCAAAACTGGTCGCAGAATGGACCAGAACAGCCCAATTCTGGGCACCGATTTTGTGATCAATTGTGCGGCCTGCATACCCATTCTGTGGTCCATTATACGGCCGCAGACCTGATTTCGGAGGGTTAATTTTTCTATTTTCATAACCCGACCCCATTTTAATAAATAACCTTTGGGGCTTATTTTGGGGTATTTTTCTGAGGGTTTTAGAGAGAGGTAAGAGCATTTTAGAGAGAGAATGAGGTAACCTAACATTCTAATCATCCAATCTTCCAGAATCAAGGAAGCTAATCACAAGATCTTCATCTAAGAGGTAAGATTCAACCTCTAGTCTTCAATTTCGAGTTTGGGGTAAAAGATTGGTGATTGGGAGTATGATTCTTGGGTGTAAAAGTATTATGTATATATGATTGTACCAATAAGGTTTGTGGAAAGATTGTTGAGATCAAATAAGTAAATATTGGGTTGTGGAATGAAGAAAAACTTGTAGAAGAACCTTGTAACCAAATTTGCACACCTAGTGTTTGATAAAATGCTCAAATGAGTTGAAACCATGAAAATCTTCCTAATTATGGTTCACTTTTGTTATGTTTCTAAATAGATTGAAGTTGCTAAGATTTTCGGAACCTTGTAGTAATGTAAGGAAGGTTCAAGAAATATTGGAGCCGTCCGGAGGTCAATTCACATGAGAAAGCTATTTTCGAATATCGGCCTAAGTTCAAAAAGGTAAGTATCTTGCCTAACCTTGAGTGGGGGAATTACCCCTTAGGCATTGAGTCTTATGTGGAAATTGTGTAATTGAAAATCATGTACGCGAGGTGACGAGTACGTACTTGGTTTATATGTGCAAATTATATCGCTTGAAATTCGTAGACTCCCTTATGTATTAAATTGGAAAATTGTTGGAACTTAGTAAATCCTTGATTTGTCATGTCTCATTCCTTGTTTGTCGAATTTGTATTTTATATGATAATTTGGTGTGATTACCATTTGACTTTTATGTGAACTTTGTGTTTGTTTGAGTTGCCATTTTTATGGAAAGTACTTTCATTATTGATTCTATATATAGATAATTGAAATGGGAAATTTAGTTAATAAGATGGATAATTCTATTATTTTACGTGTTGTGATTTAAACGAGGTGTTGTTCCTTGATGAATTACTTTTCAATTCATGTTGTTAAAAACTTGGTGTAACGACCCGGCCGGTCGTTTCGAGATTTATAGCCCTGTTTTCCCCATTTCTACTTTTTTTTGTGCTTTTCAGCTATATTATGATATATCGGGTTAGTTGGTTCGGGTCCGGAGTGGTTTCGGAGTGGATTGAGACACTTAGTCTCTAAAGTAGAAGCTTAAGTTGGAAAAATCAACTGAACATTGACTTATGTGTAAACGACCTCGGATTTGAATTTTCATGGTTCTGTTAGCTCCGTTAGGTGATTGTGGACTTAGGAGTGCGTCCAGAATGTGATTTGGAGGTCTGTGGTAGAAATAGGCTTGAATTGGCGAAAGCTAGAATTTTGGCAATTTTGGCCGGCAGTGCAAATTTTGATATCGGGGTCGGATTGGATTTTCGGAAGTTAGAGTAGGTTCGTGGTGTCATTTCAGACATGTGTGCAAAATTTGAGGTTATTCGAACGTGATTTGATAGGTTTCGACATCGTTGGTGGAATTCAGAAGTTTAGAAGTTCTTAGGCTTGAATCCGGGGGTAATTTGGTGTTTTGATGTTGTTTTGAGTGATTCGAAGGTTCGACTAAGTTCGTATGGTATTTTAGAATTGGTTGGTATGTTTTGTTAAGGTCCCGGGGGCCTTAGGCGTGTTTCGGATGCTCAACGGGTCATTTTTGGACTTAGGGAGTTGGCAGATTTTCTGGTGTTATTGCAGACATTTTTGTTCATCGCGTTCGCGAGGGAGATCTTGCAATCGCGTAGGTCATCTGAGAGGTCAGCTAAAATTGCTCTTCACGTTCGCGAAGATGAAGATGCGATCGCGTAAGGTTATCAGGCAGTGCACCGCGAACACGTGGGCTAGGCCGCGTTCGCGAAGAAGAAGTGTAGCAGCAGTGGAGTTTGAGTGTTACTCTTCGCGGTCGCGTGAGGAAAATTACGATCGTGTATGTGTGAGCAGCTAGTGCATCGCGTTCGCGTGAGGTATTATGCGTTCACGTAGAGTAAATTTCTGAGGGAGCGAAGTTGTTCTTCGCGATCGCGAGGCCATTTTCGCGATCACGATTAAGGAAATCTGGGCAGCAGTGTTAAATTTTATATCGAGGGTTTGAACCCATTTTTCATATTTTGAGTTAGAGACTACGGATTTAGGCAATTTTTGAAGGGATTTTCAGGGAGTTGATTGGGGTAAGTGTTTCTCACTTGATTTTGGTTAAATTCCATGATTATATCTTGATTTTTATCATCTAAATTGTGATTTGGGGTGGAAAATTGGGGAAAGGTGGAAGAGTTCTTGAGATGGAATTTTGAGGTTTTGAAGGGGATTTTTTGTCGGATTTTGGCAAATTTGGTAGGACTAGACTCATGAGTGGATGGGATTTCGGATTTTGTGACTTTTGTCGGATTTCGAGACGTGGGCCCGGGGGCCGGGTTTGGGCTGATTTCGGATTTTGGCTATAATTTGGTATTTTTTTTCTTCTGGAATTGATCCCTTTGGCCTATTTTGATCGTATTGTATTGCTTGTGGCTAGATTCGGGATGCTCGGATGCCGATTCGAGAGGCAAGGGCATTGCGGAGTAGAGATTTGCTCGGATTGAAGTAAGTAACGATTGTAAATCTGGTCCTGAGGGTATGCAACCTCGGAATTTTGTATCATTTTACTATTTGGAAGTGGCGCACATGCTAGGTGACGGGTGTGTGGGCGTGCACCGTTGGGGATTGTGGCTGAGTCCGTCCCGTATCAACTGTAAAGTTGAATGTTTTGTTGAAACTATATGATTCTTATGTGTTTTAGAAAGAATTTCTGTAAGTCAGGCTGGATGCCATGTTTAGGCCTTATGCCAGTGTTGTTTGGACCCTTAGAGGTCATTTCTTGCTATCCTCTCACTGTTTTTGATTAAAAATATATACTCAGTCATGTTTATACATATTTACAATATAACTCAGTCTCTATTACTCTATTTTGATGCATCATATATATGTTGTTTGGGCTGAATACTTTGTTTTCTGAGAGCCCGAGAAGCTGGAGAGGTTTATGACTGAGTGAGGCTGAGGGCCTGATTTGTGAGGATATTTATGGGATTGGGCTGCACGCCGCAGTATGTTTGATATAGGCCGGGGGCCTTATTGATTTATGCCATGATTGGATTGATATAGCGCTTGGGCTGAAGGAGCCCCTCCGGAGTCTATACACACCTCCAGTGAGCGCAGGTACCTACTGAGTGCGAGTGCCAAGTGCTGAGTGACTGGGAGGCATGAGTGATGGTAAGGTTTGCCCGAGGGGCTGTATATGAGTGATGTTGCCCGAGGGGCTGTATATGAGTGATGTTGCCCCAGGGGCTGATTATGATTTCATTTTTTTGCTCACCTTTGCATTGAGCCTTTGTTTGAAAACTGTTGAAAGATGTCTTTAAATGATTTTACTGGAACTGGATTTAAAAGAACTTATTTGATTCAAACCCTGGTTTTGAAAGCATGCTGTATTTTACTGAATTTTTGTGATATGAACTTTACTTGCATTATTGCTCGTCACTACTTCTCAGTCTTTATTTACTGTTGTTACTTACTTAGTTGGCGTACTCATGTTACTTCATGCACCTTGTGTGCAGATCCAGGTGTATCTGGACATGGTAGCGATTGTTGACTATTTCGGTTACAGTTTCTCAGGGATAGCAAGGTAGCTGTCTAGCGATCGCAACCCTGCTTTTCTCCCTCTTATCTTCCTTTAGTTGTATTTAGCTATTTTCCAGACTATGTTAGTCTCGATATTGTCAGACAAATTGTAGTAGATGCTCATGACTAGTGACACCCCAATGTCGGGATTTTCTTTTCCGCACTTCTGTTTTGATTTGAACTCCTTTACGAAGGTTTTTATGTTAAATAGCCTTGAAATTATCTTTGAAATGAAAAATATCGGTTTGTTTTGGTAATGAGTCGGCTTGCCTAATTCCACGATAGAAGCCATCATGACAGGGTTAGTTTGGGTCGTGATAAGTTGGTATCAGAGCCTAGGTTACATAGGTCTCACGAGTCATGAGCGAGTTTAGTAGAGTCTTGCGGATTGGTACGGAGATGTCTGTACTTATCTTCGAGAGGCTGCAGAACCTTTAGGAAATCTCACATTCTTGAATTCTTGTCGTGCGAATCCATTGATTCTAGTAACTAAACTTCTATTGTTTTGTTCTCTCACAGATGGCGAGGACTCGTACTATCGGTCAGGATGGACAGCCACCAGTACCACTAGCCATAGGCCGAGGCTGCGGTTGAGGCCATGGTAGGGTTAGAGGTGCAGCCCGCACAGCAGCTAGGGCAGTACCTGCAGACCCACCAGTTACCCCAGATCAGGATCAGCTCCCAGTTATTGATGCCCCAACTCAGGCACCACCTGTTCTTATTATGATTCTAGGCCTTCTGGAGGCCCTAGCTCAGATTCTGACAGCGTGTACCGGCCTTGCTCAGGAGGTCTCTATCTCGACGGCCGCAGCTACTTCTCAGGCCGGGGGAGGCACTCACACTCCCGTCGCTCGCACACCCGAGCAGGTTGTTCAGGGACTCCAGACACCGGGGGCACCACCAGCCCAGCCGGTTGCAGCTGCTCAGGACTATGTGGTTCTTGCTATGCCTGAGGATGATCAGCATAGGTTGGAGAGGTTTGGGAGACTCCAGCCTCCACCTTTCAGTGGCACAGAGAGAGAGGATGCCCAGGACTTCTTGGACAGGTGTCATAGGATACTCTGTACAGCTGGTATTCTAGAGACTTGTGGGGTCTCATTCACTAATTTTCAATTTTGGGGGGCTGCACTCAGATGGTGTGAGACTTATGAGAGGCGTAGGCCTATTGGTGCAGCACCCCTTACTTGGCAGCAGTTCTCCGTGGTCATTTTGGAGAAGTTCGTGCCTCAGTCCCACAGAGAGGAGCAGCGCAGACAGTTTGAGTAGCTTCGCCAGGGTGATATGTCTGTGACGCAGTATGAGATGAGATTCTCAGAGTTGGCCCGTCATGCTATCTGGTTGGTTCCCACAGACAGGGAGAGGATCATGAGGTTTATAGATGGTCTCACTTTTCAGCTGCGGTTGCTTATGACTAGAGATAAGGTATCTGGTGCTACTTTTGATGAGGTTGTCGACGTTTCTTGGCAGATTGAGATGGTTCGCGGTCAAGAGAGGATTGAGAGGGGGGCCAAGAGGCCTCGAGGATAGGGAGGATTTAGTGGTGTTCCTTATGGAGGTCAGTTCCAGCACGACAGAGGCCGTCCATTCAGGCATGCTTAGCCAGCACGACCAGTTCACCGTGGTGCATCATCGGGCCATGGTTCTCACAGTTCTCATCAGGGCGACTCATCACTCAGTGCCCTTCCAGCCCAGAGTTCATCCCGTACTCCATCAATTTAGGGCTCCTCTATGCCAGGTTCTTCTACTAGTTATCCCGATGCTCGGGGCTTCCTTTAGTCCCCGCCACCAGCACCAGGGAGTTGTTTTGAGTGTGGGGAGTTTGGGCATATGTGGAGGAAGTGTCCTCATCGTCATGGAGGTCTATCTCAGCAGAGGAGTTAGCCTTCGACTTCAGCACCAGTTACTTCACCACCCGCCCAGTCAGCTCGGGGTGGAGGTCAGTTAGCTAGGGGTCGCCCTAGAGTAGGAGGCAGATCGGGGGGTGGCCAGGCCCGTTTATATGCCCTCCCTACCAGACTAGATGCTATTACTTCAGATGCTATGATTACAGGTATTGTCTTAGTTTGTCACAAAGATGCCTCTGTATTATTTGACCCTGGTTCCACTTATTCATATGTTTCCTCATATTTTGCTCATTTTATAGATATGCCCCTTGAGTCTTTAGTTTCATCTGTTTATGTATCTACTCCTATGGGCGATACTATTGTTGTGGACCGCGTATATCGGTCATGTGTGGTGACTATTGGGGGTCTGAAGACCCGAGTAGACCTTTTGTTGCTCAGCATGATTGACTTTGATGTGATATTGGGTATGGATTGGTTATCTCCATGTCATGATGTTCTAGATTATCACGCAAAGACCGTGACGTTGGCGATGCCGGAATTTTCGAGGATTGAGTGGAGCGGTTCTATAGATTATGTACCTAGTAGGGTGATTTCATATTTGAAGGCTCAGTGTATGGTTGAGAAAGGTTGCCTATTTTATTTGGAGTTTGTGAGGGATGTTAGTGCAGAGACTCCTACCATTGATTCTGTTCTGGTGGTACGTGATTTTTCGGATGTATTTTCTGTAGAACTGTCGGGTATGCTGCCTGACAGGGATATTGACTTCGGTATTGATTTGGTGCTGGGCAGTCAGCCCATTTCTATTCCACCATATCGTATGGCATCGGCGAAGTTGAAGGAGTTGAAGGAACAACTTCAGGAACTCCTTGATAAGGGGTTTATTCGGCCTAGTGTGTCACCTTGGGGTGTACCGGTTCTATTTGTAAAGAAGAAGGATGGTTCCATGAGAATGTGCATTGATTACAGGCAGTTGAACAAGGTCACAGTCAAGAACAAGTATCCTTTGCCTCATATTGATGATTTATTTGACCAGTTTCAGGGAGCGAGGGTGTTCTCCAAGATTGATTTGAGGTCCGAGTATCACCAGCTGAAGATTCGGAATTCGGATATTCTTAAGACAGCTTTCAGGACCCGTTATGGCCATTTTGAGTTCTTGGTGATATCTTTTGGGCTGACCAATGCCCCAGCAGCGTTCATGCATTTGATGAACAGTGTATTCCAGCCCTATTTGGACTCATTCATTATAGTATTCATTGATGACATCCTGGCGTACTCTCGTAGCTAGAAGGAGCATGCCTAGCACTTGAGGATTGTATTACAGAGATTGAGGGAGGAGAAGCTTTACGCAAAGCTCTCTAAGTGTGAGTTTTGGCTCGGTTCAGTAGCATTCTTGCGGCACGTGGTGTCCAGTGAGGGTATTCAGGTGGATCCGAAGATGGTAGAGGCGGTGCAAAGTTGGCCTACACCGTCCTCGGCCATGGAGATTAGGAGCTTTCTTGGTTTGTCGGGCTATTACCGTTGCTTTGTGGAGGGATTTTCATCCATTGTATCGCCCTTGACTAAATTGACCCAAAAGGGTGCTCCATTCAGGTGGTCGGATGAGTGTGAGGAGAGCTTCCAGAAGCTCAAGACTACATTGACCGCAGCTTCAGTGTTAGTTCTGCCATCAACTTCATGTTCTTACACCGTGTATTGTGATGCCTCGAGGGTAGGTATTGGATGTGTTCTGATGCAGGAGGGTAGGGTGATTGCCTATGCCTCACGCCAGTTGAAGACCCATGAGAAGAACTATCATGTCCATGATCTTGAGTTAGCAGCCATTGTTCACGCCTTGAAGATTTGGCGTCATTATTTGTATGGGGTTCATTGTGAGATCTATACTGATCACCAGAGTCTACAGCATCTGTTTAAGCAGAAGGATCTTAATTTGCATCAGCGGAGATGGTTGGAACTTCTTAAAGACTATGATATCACTATTTTTTACCATCCGGGGAAGGCCAATGTGGTGGTCAATGCTTTGAGTCGTCGGGCGGAGAGTTTAGCATATCTTCCGGTAGCAGAGAGACCTTTGTCATTGGATGTTCAGGCCTTAGTGGTCCAGCTTGTGAGATTGGATATTTCAGAGCCGAGTCGGGTGTTTGCTTGCGTGGTCTCCAAGTCTTCTCTTTATGACTGTATCAGGGAGCGTCAGTATGATGACCCCCACTTGCTCGTTCTTCAGGACAGGGTTTGGAGAGGTGATGCTAGGGATGTGACTATTGGTGATGATGGCGTGTTGAGGATGCAGGGCCGGATATGTGTGCCTAATGTAGATGGGCTTCGGGAGTTGATTCTTGAGGAGGCCCAGCTCGTGGAATTCCATCCATCCGGGTGCCGCGAAGATGTACCAGGATCTGAGGCAGCACTATTAGGGGAGGCAGATGAAGAAGGATATAGTTGGGTTTGTGGCTCGGTGTCTCAACTGTCAGCAGGTTAAATATGAACATCAGAGACCGGGTGGCTTGCTTCAGATGTTAGAGATCCCAGAGTGGAAGTGGGATCGGATCACCATGGACTTCGTAGTTGGGCTCCCATGGACTTCGAGGAAGTTCGATGCTATTTGGGTTATTGTGGATCGGCTGACCAAGTCCACGCACTTCATTCCAGTTGGCACTACTTACTCTTCAAAACGGTTGGTTGAGATTTACATCCGAGAGATTGTTCGCCTACATGGTGTCCTAGTTTCCATCATTTCAGATAGAGGCACTCAGTTTACGTCGCAGTTTTGGATGGTCGTGCAGCGGGAGTTGGGTACTCAGGTTGAGTTTAGCACAGCTTTTCACCCTCAGACAGACGGGCAGTCCGAGCGCACTATTCAGATATTGGAGGACATGTTGCACGATTGTGTCATTGACTTTGGGGGTTAATGTGACCAGTTCTTGCCGCTCACGGAGTTTGCATATAACAACAGCTACCAATCGAGTATTCAGATGGCTCCGTACGAGGCTTTATATAAGAGGAGGTGTAGATCTCCAGTGGGATGGTTTGAGCCGGGTAAGGCTAGGCTCTTGGGGACAGACTTGGTCCATGATGCATTAGATAAGGTGAAATTGATTCAGGAGCATCTTCGCACAGCGCAGTCTAGGCAGAAGAGCTACGCAGACAGGAAGGTCCGTGATGTATCTTTTATGGTTGGGGAGAAGGTTTTGCTGAAGGTATCACCCATGAAGGGTGTTATGAGGTTTGGTAAGAGGGGCAAGTTGAGCCCCCGGTTTATTGGGCCTTTTGAGGTGCTTCAGAGAATAGGGGAGGTGGCTTATAAGCTTGCCTTGCCACCCAGCTTGTCGAGTGTGCATCTAGTGTTTCATGTTTCCCTCCTCCGAAAGTATGTTGGCGATCCGTCCCATGTTTTGGACTTCAGCACGGTTCAGTTGAGGGTGATATGACTTATGATGTGGAGCTGGTGGCCATTTTGGATCGGCAGATTCGGAAGTTGAGATCAAAGGACATAGCTTCAGTGAAGGTGCAGTGGAGAGGTCAGCCTGTGGAGGAGGCCACCTAGGAGACCGAGCGGGAGATGCGGAGCAAATATCCACACCTATTTGAGACTCCAGGTTTGTTTCTAGACCCGTTCGAGGACGAACAGTTGTTTAAGAGGGGGAGGATGTAACGACCCGGTCGGTAATTTTGAGAGTTATAGCCCCGTTTTCCCCATTTCTGCTTCCTTTTATTCTTTTCAGCTATATTATGATATATCGGGTTAGTTGGTTCGGGTCCGGAGTGGTTAGGAGTGGATTGAGACACTTAGTCTCTAAAGTAGAAGCTTAAGTTAGAAAAGTTAACCGGACGTTGACTTATGTGTAAACGACCTCGGGTTTGAATTTTGATGGTTCCGTTAGCTCCGTTAGGTAATTTTGGACTTAGGAGAGAGTCCGGAATATGATTAGGTAATTCTAGGTGACGGCACCGTTGGGGATTGTGGTTGGATCTATCCCGTATCAACTGTAAAGTTGAATATTTTGTTGAAACTATATGATTCGTATGTGTTTTAGAAAGAATTTCTGTAAGTCAGGCTGGATGACATGTTTAGGCCTTATGCCAGTGTTGTTTGGACCCTTAGAGGTCTTTTCTTGCTATCCTCTCATTGTTTTTGATTAAAAATATATACTCAGTCATGTTTATACATATTTACAGGATAACTCAGTCTCTATTACTCTATTTTGATGCATCATATAAATGTTGTTTGGGCTAAATACTTTTTTTTCTGAGAGCCCGTAAGGCTGGAGAGGTTTATGACTGAGTGAGGCTGAGGGCCTGATTTGTGAGGATATTTATGGGATCGGGCTGCACGCCGCAGCATGTTTGATATAGGCCGGGGGCCTTATTGATTTATGCCATGATTGGCCTGATATAACGCTTGGGCTGAAGGAGCCCCTCCGGAGTCTATACACACCTCCAGTGAGCGCAGGTACCTACTGAGTGCGAGTGCCAAGTGCTGAGTGACTGGGAGGCATGAGTGATGGTAAGGTTTGCCCGAGGGGCTGTATATGAGTGATGTTGCCCGAGGGGCTGGTTATGATTTCATTATTTTTCTCACCTTTGCATTGAGCCTTTGTTTGAAAACTGTTGAAAGATGTCTTTAAATGATTTTACTGGAACTGGATTTAAAAGAACTGATTTGATTCAAACCCTGGTTTTGAAAGCATGTTGTATTTTACTGGATTTTTGTGATATGAACTTTACTTGCATTATTGCTAGTCACTACTTCTCAGTCTTTATTTACTGTTGTTACTTACTGAGTTGGCGTACTCACGTTACTCCATGCACCTTATGTGCAGATCCAGGTATATCTCGACACGGTAGCGGCTGTTGACTATTCGGGTTGCAGTTTCTCGGGGATAACAAGGTAGCTGTCTGGCGATCGCAGCCCTGCTCTTCTCCCTCTTATCTTCCTTTAGTTGTATTTAGCTATTTTCTAGACTATGTTAGTCTCGATATTGTCAAACAATTTGTAGTAGATGTTCATGACTAGTGACACCCCGATGTCGGGCTTTTCTTTTCCGCACTTCTGTTTTGATTTGAACTCCTTTACGAAGGTTTTTATGTTAAATAGCCTTAAAATTATCTTTGAAATGAAAAATATCGGTTTGTTTTGGAAATAAGTCGGCTTGCCTAATTCCACGATAGAAGCTATCATCACAGGGTTAGTTTGGGTCGTGACACTTGGTATTGAATTATAAAGGCTGTGAATCATATTGAGGCAAAGTGTCAAATTGTGAAATATTATTCGGTAGAGTTGTTCACTCCCGAACATTTTGTTAAGATGTTGTGCATGTTATAATTAATTAAATAAGTTTAAATTGAGGCGTTTATATATTTATCAAAAATTTGGATTAAAGAAGGTATTGTCCTATGATGAGTTATTCTCCCATCCTTGTGGTTGTTTTTGAGATTTTATATACATTGTGTTGAGCCGTGGACTATCTGTTGTGAAATTAATTGACTTTATTGTACCTTTGGAATGGTTGTGGTATACGGAAAATTTGTAAATATGAGTTGATGATGATGTGTTGTTGTGATAATATTTTGTGTGAATTGTTGTGTGATTTGGGTTACTGTTATGCGGTGTATAAGGGTGGCATCCCATTATTGACATTATGCGAGCATAAGGGTGGCATTTCACTGTTGTTATATGTGTTGGGATATTGTCTGGGCGGAGTGATAAGGGAGGCTATTAAACAGAGCGATAAGAGAGGCTATTATAGGAGCGATAAGGGTGGCTATAGGAGCGATAAGGGTGGCTATTGATATTGTCAGGGCGGAGGGATAAAGGTAGCTATAGGAGAGATAAGGATGGCTATAGGAGAGATAAGGGTGGCTATTGTCAGGGATGATATGTGATGATGTGAAGTTATTGTAATGGTAATGTTTATGTGATGATGTGGGGTTATTGCGTTGGAAATTTTCATGTGATGTTGTGATTTTCCTTGTATTTATTTTTATATCTTGTACAACTTGTCTCGTTGTTTCGGTAAACTTGATAATAGTCTGATCTATGTTAAAATTGTGAGCATGTGGCTATTGCCGGGCGGATTATATTATTGGCACGTGAACTGTCCGTGCATATGTGATATGTAATGTGGGCACGAGGTGCCAGGGAAATGTAATGATTATGTTATTGGCACGTGAACTGTCCGTCCAACTGTAATATGAAATGCGGGCACGAGGTGCTGGGGAATGTATGATGATTTTTATTATTGGCACGTGAGTTATCCGTGCAATTTGATAAAAATATGGGGACGGGGTGCCGTGGAAATATGAAAGTGGGCTGAGACCCGTGTTATGAAAATATGAAAGTGGGGTGAGACCCGTGTTTTATGATTATGAAATGAGGTGTCACAAAGTAACTTTTATTTGAAAGAAGTATATTCGAAAGATATTTATTTGAAATAAGTATATTTAAAAGATATTTATTTGAAAGAATTTTATATTCGAAAGATATTTATTTGAAAGAAATATATTCGAAAGGTATTTATTTGAAAGAATTATATGTGAAAGATTTATATTTGAAGGACTTGTTTAATTGGTTGTACTTATGTTCCTTATTCGTTTGAGTAATAATTATGGTGTTCTTGTTGCCTTGCTGTTTATATCCCTAGTTGATTTTGTAACTATCACTGCTATTTGTTTTCTATTATTTTTGTTTGTTATATTGCACAGGTTATTTGACTAGTGAGTGTCTTGACTGTACCTCGTCACTACTCCACCGAGGTTAGTCTTGATACTTACTGGGTACTGACCGTGGTATACTCATACTACACTTCTGCACATTTTTGTGCAGAGCCATGTATTGGGGATATCGGACTCGGGCAGAGTTAGTGTGTTGATCGCAAGGATTCAAGGTAGAGCTGCTTGGTCGTCGCAGTCCCTTGGAGTCTTTCTATTTTATTGTACTGCCAACTTTTATTCGAACAGTATTGTATATTCGATCCTTGAGATCATTACATGTATCCAGTTAGAGTTCGTGACTCAGTATTACCAGTCTTGGGAGGTTGTTATATTTGTAATTATTTTCGCTGTTGGTTTTTGGCAACTGTATTAAATTAAAAAAAATGGCATGAAATGAAATTAAAATCGGCTTACCTAGTCTTAGAGACTAGGTGCCATCACGACGTCTAAGGTGGGATTTTGGGTCGTGACAATAATCCAATTATCCATTAACTTCACCTTCTTAGACATAGACATATGAAACACCGGGTACATGGAGAACAATAATAGGGAAACATCATACTCATAGTTTGGCCTATTTCCTTTAAGATTTCATAAGTCCTAATGTGACTACACATACTTTACCTTTATTAACAATTCACATAGCATCCTCATGGAAAATATATTGAGAATAACCCGTTCACTTTCTTCAACTCTAAATCTCTACGCCGAACACCCAAACTAAACCTTTGGCGATCTCTAACAATTAGTCTAAGATGTGCTAGCTTGAATATGACCATAAAAGTTTCTATCCAATATATTTGATCACGGAATGATGCTTCTTCTTTGACATGTTTGAACCTTTAACCCCCATAGGTTTACTAAAAATAGGAACAACGAGGTTCGAGATTGGGGTGGAATTATTGAAGAATCCATCAATGTGCCGAGCACGACATTTCAGGAGGTTATATCTTAAGAGACATGAAGCTTACTACCAATAGTGCTGACATGGTTAATCATTATGATGACATCATTGATTCGACATATGAGGTATAGAGTTTCCTAGTAGGCATTGATAATGTGGGGATCATATTCATGATTCTGAGAATTAAATAAATGAGTCATTTTAGACATGTGACATATGGGAGACATGGTCGGGAGGATAAAGACATTAGCGTCAGTTATTCTTGGAAGGCTATGAGCCATGAAGAGGACAACAATAATTGTTTCATTCCATACGTGCCTTGTTTGGCAATAGTAAGCCTCAAAGAGAAATAGCACTTATGTGACACCAGTCGCCTCTTGGAATGTAGGGAAAATCAATTTAACTAGAAATGAGAATATTCTAGCACCCTGAATGTGATATGGGTTTCAAGATACACAAAGTTGCATTACGCTCTTAATTGTATTTGACACAAGAAATCTATGCCACAAACCCGTGAGGATGAAAAAGAAGTTGAACATTTGTGAGATTATTATCATTCTGACAACTTAACCCTTCCTGATAATTGATTCTATATAAGAGAACTAGAGATACAATGAAATTTTATTTCAAATCAATATGCTCTCATGTTACTAGACGGTGAAAAGGATTCATGATAATATACACAAAGGAACAAAGTGATTGTTCAAACCATAGGAGCAACATACACCGGAGAGAAAAAGAGTGGCTCAAGAAGGACCTCAACACTAGGTTGCTTTACATTAGATTTGATACCACATAGGTAAATATTATGGTAGTGCGTGCATAGGCACAAGTGAGCAGATGTTATCAAAATGTTATGTAAGAAATTCATCAGGTATGGTCTCTTGTTGAGAATTTAGGAAATCAAGTGGGAAGTATTACTCCTAGAGTTATAACTCAATTCAAGGACATAATTATGAAGCTCAATTCCACAAGAGGTTGTAAATAAGAGAATTTGTGATAGAGTGGATTCATGAATAACGCATCTCGTTCAAAGAGTAAGTACATGCACTGTTTTGTGATTCAACATCTTGTTCAAACCATGTTTATGTGAGCTCTTCAATATGGGTGCACATATACAATAAGTAAAAATTATGTGGTGTTCATAACGATATAGCAAGGAGTAACTTACTTGGTAACTTTAGATTGATAGGGCAGTGCCTTACTTGATGCCCCTCAACTCCACAACCATAACGTATTTCAAGAGTCATTCAACACGTCCCCAAGTGGCGTTTCTTACAAATCAAACATTCTGACTTATTGGTACAAACAACCCTCTTTCATTTCTTAGGTGCTCTTACCACATGATCCGGTGGCACGATAACATTAATAGGGACAAGTACACTTCCCTTAGCAACTGGTTCTCTCATTTCCTTCTCGCTGCCTCGAACCAGTGGTTTACTCATATGAAAAATGAGACATGACGAGGAAATTAGCTTCCTATCTTGAGTTCTATCGCACGATCTCGAGTATCAAAGAAGTGTGAATTTCCTAAATGTCCAAGTATCCTCCTCATTATATATGTGGTCGACAACACACCGATAAGGACTCTACTAGACACGGCTCCGAGATATCCTAGGACACTTTAAAACCTTAGGCTCTAATACCAAGTTTGTCATGCCCCAAACTCGGGGAGCGCGACCGGTGCTCAACCGAGTGAACCCGACCGAGCAAGCCTATTAGATTTTCTTCTACCCAAACTCATCCATTAATAAAGAAGAGATGCACTCCATTAATCAAACACTGAAAATATTTTATTAGCAACTTTCATTCATTCCATTAGCAACTTCGTTCATAATTTCCAAAGTATTACAAGTTTATAGATATAATGAAAAATATGTTTGTCAAATAGCAACATTTCTAGTTCAATTACCAACATCATACACCACACACAACCTATTTACGGAGCCTTTAAATATGATGGAAGAATAGTATGGAATTGCCGGGAACAAGGCCCCAGCTATACCTCAAGACACAAAGTGTAACATCAAGTGACATCGGGCCTGGAATAGAGTAGGGCTCACCAAAACCTGTTGAATAGGGAGTAACTACTAACAAGGACCAAAGCTACACCGCTGATGAATCACCTGCATCCATTGAAGATGCAACGCCCCCGACAAAAAGGACGTTAGTACATATGGAATAGTACTAGTATGTAAAGCTAAATGTCCTCTTTCAAAATAGAATACCAATGTAAGAAAGGGAAATCCATAGAAATAACAAGTCACAATCAATGATATTCAAATGCCAAGTTAAAACATAATAATTTCCAAAATATGAAGATAACACTGCGAAGTGATAATCAAATTATGATGATAATATTATATTTGGATGGGAGATCTTTAGCACCGATATACCATTGTTCACAATATCACCGTTCACAATACCAATGTTCACAATACCAATACCACCATACTTTTAGCACGGAGTCCGATCACGACCCGATCGGCTAGGCCATCTCATTAGAGACATCAACTACAATCACTCTCAATACCAATACCATCGTACTTTTAGCACGGAGTTCGATCACGAGTCGATCGACTAGGCTATCTTATTTGAAGACATCAACCACAATTACAATCTCAATCACAATCTCTGTGCAAATATACCACAGTGAATCTAGCACAGAGTCCGATCACGACCCGATCGGCTAAGCTGTCTTATTTGAGGACATCAACCAAAATCACAATTTTAATTATAATTTCCAGCTCAATCACCACCATGTGTGCGGTATGGTGTCCGATCATGCCCCGATCAGCTAGGTCATCTCCTCCGAGACATCATCCATTTCTATCAATCATTTCATCCCAATTAAGGGGAATAATTTTATCACATCAATCTCATCCCAGATAAGGAAAATATTTTTTATCACATCAATCTCATCCCAAATAAGGGGAATAATCACAATCCACTCCTACACCGGCACGTGTAGTTTCGAGGTTAGGTTATTTCAACCTACCCTTCCTTGGTGACTATCGATGCTCCCAAAAAATATTATTATTATTTTTGCACACAAAGGTAATATAGGTACAAATGTATTTACCTCATCATCTTTCGCATTGTATGAATCTCCACTAGTATTTTCAACCAATAATAACAACAATATTCTCTTGGCTCTTTTGTCCATTCACAAGATTCTTTATTCAAGGCACGGTGGCCATATTTGATATTTCACACTTTTATTTCTTCCCTCTCATGTATCATCATCATAAATACCAACATATATAATATTCTGAAAATCACAACTTTAAGTTCATTAGAAATGAACAATTTAAGCACAATAGATTTCTTTCCGAGAATGGAGTAAAATAATTGGCAATTGATGCGCAAGTTAAAATTATCAATAAGTAACACACCATTTATTCTTGAAATACTTTTTCCCAAAAAGGGCAATACACAATTTTCACTCACGAATATGTAAGAACACAAAACACATTGAAACTATTTACAAAGCATAGCATTAGTTAAAATAGCCACATGTGGGCGTCACTTGAGTTCATAAGCTCTTAGGCAATTCTATTTTCAAAGTCAATTTGGAATAGTTGAATCAAAGCTCATTTCATAACCTTTCTCACATCATTTCATTTCATAGGCACCATTAGCCATAATTATAACTTTCACTCTTGGCACGTTGGCCACACTTTATATCCCCAATTCACTTATTTCACTTCCAACCATCTTTATAGATTATCAACAATAAGATATTTCCAATCAAGACTTTAGGTACACATTTGAGCAATTAAGAGTCTTAAGCATATTGTATTTTCTCACACAATTTGGCATCATAACCTTCATTTGAAACACAACTCAAAGACATAGTATTTTAATACACATATCATTCTTGAACACATTTCCAAAAGATAACATAATGTGATAGGAACATTCGAAACACGTTTTGAATACATAATTCTTGACATTTTGCTTATTCGGGACAATCGAATTTATTGGGAACATCCATACTTAAACCTTATGGGAATATCATGGAATTCAATTCTAAGAGAGTAGTTTAGCCAACATACCTTGCTTTGAGCTTTCCTTAAATTACTACAATGTTGCGAAAATTCTAGCAATCCCAATCTATTTTGAGACATAACAAAATTGAACCACAATTAGGAAGATATTCATGGTCTCAGCTCATTTGAGCATTTTATCAAATACTAGGTGTGCAAATTTAACTACAAGGTTCTTCTATAAGATTTTCTTCCCTCCAAATCCAATCTTTACTCATTTGAGCTCAACAATCTTCCCACAAACCTTATTAGTACAAACATGTATAAATAATACTCTTACACCCAAGAATCATACTCCCAATCACCCATCTTTTACCCCAAACTTGAAATTGAAGACTAGGGGTTTGAATCTTACCTCTTAGATGAAGATCTTGTGATTAGATTCCTTGATTCTTGAAGATTGGTGCAAGATTGGATGATTAGAATGTTAGGTTCTCTCCTTCTCTCTCTAAAATGCTCTTACCTCTCTCTAAAATGCTCAGAAAAACACCCCAAAATAAGCCCTAAAGGCTATTTATCAAATTGGGGTCGGGTTATGAAAATAAAAAAATTAACCCTCTGAAATCAGGTTTGCGGTCGCATAATGGACCGCAGAATGGGTGAATGGGTCTGCGGGTCACACAATGCATCGCAAAATCGATGCCCAAAACTGGGCTGCGCTGGCCAGGTTTGCGACCATTTTGCGGTCGCATAACCACTTCTGTGATCGCATAATGGTCGCAGAATCGCATTCTGCTAGCCTTTGGTAATTTGGTCATAACTTCTTGTAGGAATGTCCAAATGACAAACGGTTTGAAGCTTAGAAACTAGACACATAGACCTTTCTTTTGATAGGTAATAAATCATATAAATCTTCATATCAAGAGAGTTATGCTCGTTTGAAGTTAGGTCTTATGCGAACTCACTTGAAACTTTATCCCATCATAAAATTTTTAACTTGACTTAGCCTTGGGGATCTTCTTAGACCATAAACCATTATTAATGCACCTCATACATATATTATCATGATCAATTGATATCATTCATATAATAGTCCTTGTCTGCACAGAAAATAATATAATTAGCGCACATCAACTTTCTTAATAGCGTTAAAGTACTTCGAAATTTTCTGGGTGTTACATTGTTATAGTTGTCATCAATAATTAGAAATTGGAGAATTTTTAGGGGCTAATTATGGGATATGTCACTCCCCTTTAATAGGAAATCTAGCGTACTTATAGAGTATATTTTTATACATTTGTTGTACAATATGTTATTCTATTATTAGTTGTAGGTTATGAATTTTTTTATAAATCCATAAGTAATTATGAAAATTTCCCTATTTATTTTGGTTATAGATCAATTAATAAACTCAAAAACAAAAGTCACTTTGTTTATGTGCTCAAAAGTCAGAATACGAATTATTAAAATTCTTTTTCTACAACTCGCCCATTGCTAGGATATAGCATTAAATTGAAGACATAAAACTAATGATTTAATTTTTGGGGGGATTATTACTTGTTCCTACTTGAACACCGAAACTATTTAGCAGGAGGGAATTTGTGCTCATCTTTAATTCGATTATTATAGATTATCTTTATTGTTCTTTGTTTATTATTGAGAACCTCCCTCCTATCTCAAGTATCATCATTTACAACCTACATGATACATAACAAAAAATTTGGTTTGTAATTTGAAGGAAAAAGAGAAAAAATATATCCAAAAAACAAGAGTATACACTAGTTTTCGGTTAACTACTATATCATCTCTACTCCAGCTAAATATCATGTAGTTTGATGTAAAACTTTCGTTGCATCCATTCATTTAAAGAATAATAATTTACTATTTTAAAGTTTGAATATCCTTAATAAAATTGTTGGCTACGCTAAACTAAAAGATATCACTTATTTAATGATAGACTTCGCAAAACAGCAATTATAGGTTAAAAAGTTGGTTAATGCTCTTTTCATGGAACCAGACCATCTTGACTAGTAGTCTTCAGATTTATAGGAGTGAAAGAAATTGGATAACGACATAGCACCACCTACAAATGGCAAGTTGCAAATAGTTTGGATATAACTTTGGAATGAGAGTTAATTCAAGTGCTAATTATTAATGACAAAAGTTGACTTGGAGTTTACTATTAGTGAAAGAATAATTATTCGCTGCTTGTTATTAAGTTGCTGTTGTTGTTATTATTATTATTATTATTATTATTATTATTGACATAGCTCATGATTATTATTTCAAGAAATTTGGACATGTCATTTTCAACTTTGCTTAAATGTCGATTATGCATCCTAGAAAGGAGATGTGGTCAATTTTAAGAGTAAATAATGAAAAATCCTGCTGGTAAGAATACCTAAAATTTATATAACTTTTATATGGATGTTTGTTGTGATTACAATACTTAGTTTTAGTTTTGTATCTTTGTATTTTTGCTTCGGTTTTATAATTGGTGTGATTGCTACTGCCCTTCATTTTATCTTTCCTAACCCGAGGGTCTTTCGGAAATAGTCTTTCTGCCTTCTTGAAGGTAGGGATAAGGTCTGCGTACATACTACTCTCCACATACCCCACTTATGAAATGATAAAATGGCACCGGGTGACAATACATAACAGGAATTGGCAATTGTTTAGCCTTGTATTAGGTTTAGCAAAAACAGCACCAAACAATTGGCATTATATAGCCAAATCCTAAAAAAACTATTCTCTTATATATACTCTCTTATATATTCTCTCTCAAATAATTGGCCCCAAACCGTCTGCTTCCCCCCTCTTTGCCGCTCACATCTCTTCTTGTTCACTGCTTCCCTCCCCCTTTCTCTCCTTGTATTTCTTCTTCTATCTCTTCTCTTTCGCTCTCATAGTTTAGCAAAAATTCTTGCAAATTATGCAAAAAATCAGTGGGATGAAAAGGTAAGGCTGATCTCACATCAGAGAAAATCAAAAGCAAAATCTAAAAGAAAAAAATACATTTCAACTTTCTTTTTCTTCTCTCTTTTGGTTGAATTTAATGAGTGGGTGTGATTGAAATTGGTTGAAAATACCTAAACGAGGCTATATACAAAATTTGAGCAAGATTTGAAGTGATTTAGATTGGTTTCAGGTAAAAAATCAGATCTAAAAATCCAATTACGACATGTGTATATCAGATTGTATATCGTATACGTCAGTGTATATCACACACGATTTTTTAAGGACGTCTGTGTATATCACTTTATATATTGTGTATACAACATAATTATTTTATGGACGCCCGTGTATATCACATTGAATATCGTATATATAACATAAATATTCATGGATATACACAGATACACATGATATATAAGAGATATCACTAATGTACATAGAGATATACACAGGACACAATAGGGGATACACATGTGGAGCTGTCTTAAACTTGAGTTTTCAATCTGAAATGTGTTATACAAAGAAAGAAAATAAATTTAAATATACTTTTTTGATATACACATTAATATTATGTTATACACTGTGATATACAAATAATATAATTATTATTATGTTATATATATTAGGATATACAGATAGAAAAAACTAGAAAAATAATTAAAAAATATTTGAGAGTTTTTTCGGATACTACTGAAGGAAATGGAGCCTAAATTCTAAGATGATGGTTGCTATGAGAGAAGAGAGAGTGAGGGTTTTAAATAGTTTTTGCTATTTTTAAGGAAAATAATTTTAATGGGACTTATTTTTAGGATGGTGGTTGAACCATTAGAAGAGAGAGAATAACTTTAGGCTATTATATGCCAAATTCTAAAACGTTGGCTTTTTTATGCCAATTATTGGACCTAATTATCATGTCATGCCAAATCCTCTTGTGGAATTACACTGGATCTACTCTTGTTGTTATTGTACATGGATGTATGTCATGCACTAATATTCCAAATTGTTTTGTCTTCTTCAGACGGACAATATTGTTGGCTCAACTAAATCAGACTAATTATTGCATCCAAACTTTCACTACAAGAACTCTTTCATACAACAAGTAAAAACTCTATCTTTTTTTTTTTTTGTAGGGAACATGTTGGGATACTTAAAAGTTAAAACTCATTTAGCTCCTCACGGCAGTCTTTTCTAAACTCATTTCCTCCTCACGGCACTCTTTTCATTCTCAATTACACCAATTTTTATGTATACGTTAAAAGAAAGAAACACTACTATATATAGGGGTAGGAATTATTTACAAAATAAATAAGATTTTGTGACTAACTGAAATTAGTTGAACACTGCTATAACTGAGTTGAATTTGGGTGGGTCAAAACGGATCGAGTCAATAAATGAGCGGGTCAATGACCCGCCCAAATTGGGCTGAGATGGTCTGGGTCAAGATGAGCTAAAATTTGGGTCATAGCCCAATTCGCCCAACTCTTATCAAACTATAATTAATGTGTGTTATTTCCTTATGAATTATTTAATTGTCAAATAAGAATTTTTTTTTCTTTTGTTACGGTCATATATAACATATCAAACAAAAAAATATATGTTAAAAATATTTTAGCAAAATTACTCATATATCAATTTGGGCTAAAAATTAGCCCAGTTTTAAATGAGTTGGGTAAAGATGAGCTGAATTCAACAAATTGGTGGGTCAAAGACCAGCCCAACCTTGAACGAGTTAGGCAGATCAAATGGATTTGGGCTCAAATTGCCACCCCTACCACAAATAGTTGGGTAACAGTTATCTAAAGTTACATAAGAAAATTTGTGAGTAAAAGACATTGTATGGCCGTCCAAACATTTTAATAGCCCATGTTTTCATCTTTGACCCGAAATAGCCTTTAGGCCCAATTCTTTTGTAAGTTGTAGCCACAATTCCCAGTGCACTTCTCTTTCCAATTCATTCTTATTTCCTACTCCTCCAGTTGTTTGTTATTCTCCTCCCACTTCCATCATCGATATAATCACCACCAATCCAGCTTATCTCCACCGCCTTCCTCACACCACCGCTCCAATTTACCTCCACCATTGATCTCACTACCACCGATTCACCATATTTCCATAAGTAAATCTTTATTTCCCTCTCAAAACACACTCAAATCTCAACCCCAAAATCAAATCAACCAACAACCATCCCTTTCGAATAGGAAATTTAGAGAAATAATTTTTTTGTGCCTAAAACATCTCCACCACTACCTCTAACCGATGATAATTTTATTATCTTCCGGATCTTTAAGGAATTATAGCAAATACTTGGCTAGTGATATCTATCGACCATGGATGCGATCAGATAAAGACTCTGGTGACCTTCCCTTTCGCTTTCCTTTCGGCTCCGATTTTTTTACAGCGACCTTACTAATGTATATATGTTGTATAACAAGTGTATATGTACTATTATACAATTTATATACACTGTTTATACAATATAAATATTGCTGGTGGGTTGTTAGTGTTTTGCGAGCCGTTTTGGAGGTTGGGCTTCATGATTCTTTTGGATGAATTTATATGCAATTCCTAGGAAGAAGTAAAATGTGAAGTGTATTTGTGGAGGTGATTGTTGCTGCCTGGTTTTTGAATATGTGATGTATAATTAATGTATCTCATGTACAATAAATGTATATTTAGTGTATCTTTTATGTAATATCTATGTATCTATATACACTTTGAGTTTTTATATAGTATACACTGATTATACAATTTTAACTACGAGAATTTCTTTGGTGAGCAAAAAAAAAAGAGATGAAATTGTATATACACTATTACATTGTATAAATTTTGTATATAAAGTGTATCCTATATTTTTCAGTGTACCCCTAAATCCTAATGTTTCTTTAGCATATCCTAAGCGTTTTAGTGTATCAAAAGTATATATATTTCTTATTAAAAAAAGTATATATATTATTCTACGATGTATAAAAAGTGTATATATTATTCTGCAATGCATAAGAAGTGTATATATTATTTTATGATGTATAAAAAGTGTATATACACTTTATACTAGTGTAAAATGTGTACATTGTGTGTACAATATATACATCACCTTCTTTTTTTTCCTTATATCATGAGTATTTTTGTTTATGCAATATCATATTGTTTTAGATTAGATCAATAAAAATTTAAGTTTCTTAATAAAATATAAAAAAGATTATAATTTATATGTAATAGGAAGAAATTTGGTGGTTGCAGAGGTGAAAATGCTCAAAATTTATCCAAAAAATAAAAATAAAACCCTAAACATAAAAAGGAGGTGAAAGTGTTTGAAATAAAAAAAATAATAATGATTTTTTCGTGTGTCATAACAAACAAACAAAAAATTCTAAAACCTAAAAGGAACTTTTTTATGGACGTAAAAGGAATTGAATCAAAAACTAAGGCTCCCAAATGCAAAAGGGAGTTCAAATTACAAAAAGATTTGGCGGCCGCTCGTTTTTTTTTTGTTTTAGTTGCTAGCCCTTTCAATTGGTTTTGGGCTATTAATTGTATGATTTTATTTTGTGGCTATTGATTGTCATTAGTTTTTACCGAATATAAGTGATAATAGCTCAAAATTTTTCTAAGTTTGTTTGTGTAATTCTATTTGTTGGTTAAACGTGAAGTTATTTTTAAGATCAATTGGGTTTCTTTGAAAATTTTGGAAAATTATTTAGCAAAAATTTCAATTGACTAGCAAAACACATATTCAACGTTCAAAAAGAAAAAGAATTTCAATTTTTATTTTCGAAAAATCCTTTTTGTCCAAATGGGTCAAGTTGTTTTCCTGCAAATTCAACGTTTCGCCTTGAAGATAGTCTTACGTTGAAGCTTTCCCTGAAAAATAGCAATGTTTCAACTCAAAAAAGACCCGAACCCATTGATCTTCTTTCGGTCATTTACGGTGCCCGTTTATGTATATATATATATATACACACACACAGCAAAGTAATACTATAAGCTTTCCTCAGTATCTTTCAATTGACTAAACTGACTTGCACAGTAAGTAGAGATTTTTTATCAGAAACAAATGGAAAGCGTCACGCTTAAAGAAGAAGAGGCAGAAGAAGGTTTAGCAATTGCAGCTCTCGGCTCTCTCTTCAAACTTACCGAAGTTTATCTTTCGTGAGCACTCTTTTCCCCCTCTTTTTTATTTTGAGTTTCTATAATTAGCTGTTAGGGCAAGTGATTTGTTTGATTTTTACAGAGATTATTCGTCATGGCAAATGCAAGAAGCGCAGATTTGTCTGGAATCTGCGGTAAGTTTTTTTAATTTTTCTACTGGCTATGTGCATAAAGAAAAGTAAAATCCCGCGTTAATATCGAAACAAATATTGAGAAGTACCGAACTATCTCTCTTTAGGCGCACGATAGTTTGCCCTTTCTAACATGCGCGCCGAGGAGGAACACCAATGAAGCTCCCATACCAAATCGGAGAAACGAGCTTAATACTCCACCACGTGTTGCTAATACAGCTGAAGGAAGGCCGATTTCAGGATTTATTAAGCTAGATTCTAACAATGCAAAGACAAATCTCGAAATTAGGGTTGTTGAAAACCAGCTTACGCAGCAGCCAGTAAGTGCCCAGAGGAATGAAACTTATAATGGAACTCAGACGTGGGCAAATTTAATTCAGGGAAACAGATTAGCATCGAGAGGAATGAAGTTGCATTATGTAGCCCCTACAATTCGGAATGGCGAGTAAATTGTTGAATTATCACAAAGTGAAGTGGAGAAGGAGGCTGAGAAATGGAAGCAAGCAGTTATCCTTTATGTGGTTGGGGATACACCAACTGTTCGTTCACTGAAGCGATTCATTGCCACACAATGGAATTTCATCTTGAAGCCAAAGGTGTTATATCACGATGATTGCTACTTTTCTATCCGGTTTAATAGCATGGAGGATAGGGATGCGGTGCTGTATTTTGGGCCTCACAATATAAGCAACAAGCCAGTTATTACTAAAGTTTGGTCCCCGGAATTCAACTTCAATGATGAGATACTGAAAACTTATTCCACTCTGGGTAAAGCTTCCTAATCTATCCTTGAACTGTTGGAGTGTGGATTCATTGAATAGGATATGCAGCGGGCTGAGAATTCCATTATATGCAGATGATTGTACCTCTAAAATTGATCGTATTTCCTATGCTTGTATATTGGTGGAAATGGATGTTACTGAACCATTACCTGAGACTATAAAAATCTGACAAGGGTTGTGGGTTCGAGTCACCAAAGGAGCAATAGCTCCAACAAATGGGGAATCAAAGGGGAGGGAAATCATTAAAAAAAAAAGACTATAAAAATCCAAGAAGGTGTTTTGAACAAGAGGTGGTGTATGTTTGGAAGCCTGAGTATGATGGTACATGCCTGCAGATAGAGCATTTCTGCCAGGCAAATAAGTAACAAAGCAGGACTAAACATTTCGTTACAGATTATGCATCTCAGTATACCCTTTATGTATTTATTTATTGCTTTTTGATTTTTGTGCAGAAACCAGTTCAGAATTCCGTTTTCTACAAAAATAATTCATCTCCATTAGATGGTAAGTGTTTTTTTGGGTTCCCTCGTTTCATTAGTTAATTGCCTGATTACTTGTTACATTTGATTTTTTGGTTATTAAGGATTTTCAAGTGATATTGGAAAATTAAGAGTAGACAGTTGTTCTGTTTTATCTTGGCAGAGTTTGGGTCTTTACCGGAAGACTTGGAGCTTATCAGACAAATGAATGAAATGGGACTCCCCATGACATTCCACACTAACAAGGAGGTATCATACTCCTTTTCTATTTTAACTTGTTTGATTTTCACATGTTTGCTTTTTATATAAGCTCCAGGTAGTAGACCTCTACATCATTTCCATAATTCCTGTAAACAATTCTGTCGCACTAGACAATACTTATTTTTTAATAATTGATGCTTTCATCAGAAAAAAAACCTTTACTCATATCCAGTCTCTGCATAATATCTGTTTCTTTGTCTTCTGATAAACATAGGATAGTTAAAGATTCTATATTTGAGTAGCATTCCAGTTTTTTCTGATAGTGAAACTGCTTTACGATGATATTGTTTAATGGAGAAATGAGAGTCTACTCTTTTTATAGGTTTCAATCTGCAGTGAAAATAATGCATGAATCAGGTTCTTAGATGATAACTAGGTTAAGAATTCAAGCACTATTTGTTAAGGATATTCACTCATGGTATGGTGAGTGAAATCATTGTTTCATTTCATGTTTCTGTTTAGGTATTCATTAAATAATTGAATAATATGTTTTAACGGTTTAATTAAGTCCTAGATTCCTGTAGAAATTTGATCTTCTAGATTATGTTGGCATCTTGTACTCGTTCAAGGGGTATAACTTCTTCCCTGTATGTCTTTTTGTATGTCTCTCCATCTCTTCTTCCAGAAGAGAAATCGAGCAGTTCTGGGAAAAATAAAGAATGGAAAGAAGATGAGTCTTTGGTCCTGTGAGAATACTCAGGATGAAGTGCTAAATTCAATACAAGAGCAGAAGGAAGAATGTGAGTCTAATGGTACTCTGCAAGGCAACTCAAACAAGGTTTCTTCCTCCATGTCAATTCTTGGACAATGTGAATTCTCATCCTGCTATACCGAGGATGGTTTAGTCAGTTGTCTTAATGGTGGAGAAGAAAGTTTGAACAAATTGAGCGCTGGTTGTGCTCACATGTCCCTTGAATGCGCTGTTTGCAATCGGCAATCGGATCTAAGTCTGGATAATGCAAAGGATACTGTCTCTACGTGTGAAAAAGTTCAATTGGAAAAAGATGTAGTAGTAATGGTTGGCTCAAGTTTGGAATGCGGTAATAAAGCAGAAAGCTGTCCAATCGATAGCAGTGTTGATAGTGGATGGATCAGTGGAGAGGGATTAAATGGTCATTGTGAGAGAAATCCTTTAAATGGGGAGCAGATGGAGTATGGCTGTATTGGAAATCCTTTAAATGGAGAGCAAGTAGAATCTATTGCTATGCAAATGACTGAGCATCACACAGAAGATGGGCAATTCTGCAGTGATGTTGGTGAAGAGATACATAATTGTAATACAACTAGTAACAATTGTGAAGAGACGATTAATGATTGGAGGTTGTATTGGGACAATGATTACCAAAGAAACTACTTTTATAATGTGATGACCATGCAATGTACATGGGATCCACCTCCAGGAATGGACGACCTAGTATTTACTAATTTTACTACCAAGCAACCAGAGATAGCACTTGAAACGGTGGTGTTGGAGGATGCAGATTTAAAAGAATCTAATAATCTGCAAACTTCTGCAAGTATAAAATCTGACCTTGACATTGCAGACAGATTTAGAGATGATGAGGTATTGTTGGACAGACAACTCAATGACTCAGAGGCGACAGGGCAATTTGCTGACAATTTTTGTAGTTTAAGCTCTACCAAACAGAAAAAGAGAGTTAGGAAGACAAAATTCAAAGGGAAGTTATCAATAGAAAGTCAAGGTTTGTGACCTTGAACTACGCTTAAATCTTTCCTTGCATTTATATGCTTTAATGTTTATCACATTAACTGTGTTGGTTCTCTGCATGATGAGTGGGTAATTGAATACTCCATCCGTTTCAAAAAGAATGAACCTTTTACTATTTGGGGAGTCAAAGAAGCTTTTGTTTGACCATGTTTTTAGCAAATGATTTTTAAATATTTTGAATTGTTAACTATTGTGACTTATAGTACTTTTTATGAAGTTTCTAAATATATAAATTTTATTTCAAAAAACTTAAAGAATCTATGTCCTAATTTACACAAAAAATTAGTCAATTTGACCCTCGTACTCCAAAAAGGTTCAAACAAATTGAAACGGAGGGAGTATAAATTATTGGTAAGCGTGGTTTGTTAGTTATGTGCCATGGCCCATGGGTCATGGTGAACAGTAATCCTGTTTGCGATACACTGTGCCTGAGTGCAGTTGAGAACCTTCTAAAAGCCACTGGGACTTTATCTATGGTTTTCTCTGATTTAAGTGTTTCTTTCCAACAGTGTTCTCAACTAGAATGCTATGTTTTGCCAGGTTCAACTCAACGAATGTGAAATTTGATAAGTAGCATATACTTCTCTTCAAAATTTCTGTACCTGAAATTTGCTGCTGACAGTTCAGTAGTTTGTAGCCAAAGTTCAGAATCTCTTTCTTCTATGGCTATGCTTGTAGCTAGAGTTCAAATTACTTTGGTTTGGTAAACTTGAACAAGAGAGTCTTTTGGCATTGCTCACTTTATTGAGTAAACTACTTCGGCATTGGATACTGCGGCTCACCTCCGTCTCTGTTTCTACGAATATTTTCGTCTCTAACCTCCTTATGTGTCAAAGCTATTAGTGGCGCTAGCTATGTATGAAGGTCCAGTTACCTTGCTTAATGTATATTCTTTTCTTTTCTTTTTCTCTTCCTGGTCCATAGAGCTGCAATTCTGCGATATTAATGAAGAACTATCTCCCAGTTTGAGCAAATATTGGTGCCAAAGGTATCTACTATTTAACAAATATGATGAAGGAATACAGATGGACGAAGAAGGATGGTTCTCAGTTACGCCGGAGGCCATAGCCAAGCATCATGCACTTCGCTGTGGTTCTGGTACTATAGTCGATCTCTTTACTGGAGTTGGTGGAAATTCAATTCAGTTTGCTAAGAGGTTCGTACGGCTGCATTGCACTTTCTGCTTTTGGTATCTGTTGTATTAGGTTCCTTAGGTTCTTGTGAATGTAACTATTAGATATCAATCCCATTGCAATTGCAACTCTCAAAGATTATTGGGCCTCATATTGGAGCTTATGCTTCGAGTTTTCCTACTGTTACTTTAAAGGATAACGTTATTTCTGGTAGATTTTCTTCCTTTGTTACTTGTATACTATCTTTTAAGACTTTTTAATGAAGGAGGAAATTGCATTAATAAGACATCAAGAAGATGCAGATTTACAAAAGATGACAAAAGAAGACACTAAGTTAGCTCCTTTACAATGTCTAAGCTAAGATCAGGAAGCTAACAAAGTCCAAAAAATTATCCACACTATTAACAGGAGTGTGAAATATCCAACTAATTAAGCTAACTAAACAAATAGCTTTTAAAGAGTTTGTTGGAGTTGAGATTCCGTGAAAACATCTGCCATTCCTTTCATTCCATAAACACCAAAAAATTGCTGCTGGGATCATTGTCCATATCCTCTTGATGGCTTTGTCAATCTTTGAAAAATCCAGCTGATAAATGCATCTTTATTTGTTTGTAAAAATTCAGTTTTATCAATTGGACATTTCCATGTCGAAGTAACTGAATCCTTTTTGGTCTATATCTATATAAAATGTTTTTATTTATCAGTAAACAATATTTATCTATAGAAAGTATTTATGCAGCAAAGAAAAATATATCTATGGAAAGTATTTATGCAGCACTTTGCTTAATGCTTTGCTTATCTATTCTAGCATGACTAAGAATGTGAATGCTTTCTTTCACTGACAACACACTTAAATACAAGCAATTCTTAATTTTGTGGATACCTATTTTCAGGAGTAAACATGTCATTGCAATCGATATTGATCCAAAGAAAATTGACTTTGCTCAGTATAATGCTGCCATTTATGGAGTCTGTGACCAAATAGACTTCATTAGAGGCGACTCTCTTGTTTTGGCTCCAAAGTTGAAGGTAACAAGTTTTTCTGTTCTCCATTACTCTTCTTACTGATGCTTGGGTGGGTCCTTGAAAGAGAAGTGTGAGAAAATTCTTTGCTTAGCCTTTGAAATTCGAGTGGTCTGTCACTTCATGCTACTATTTTCTTCCTGTGACATAATTCAGCTCTGGCGTTTTTTTTCTTCTCGAATCCGTGCTGTTAGATTTAGTTTGTACATTTTTTTGTGTGTTGTAGTGTAATTCAGCTTTGATGGCTCTCTTGTTATTTTCTATGTTTGATTGTCAAATCTTGTTCAAGTGTTTGTCTTATTTCTCTCTTCTTTTCTCCTCTACGTAGTTTCAAGATTTACAACGGTCTTTGCTTTACTTCAGGCAGATGTAGTCTTCATGTCACCACCTTGGGGGGGACCGGACTATTTGAAGGAAAGAACATTTGACATGAAAACCATGCTTAGGCCGCATGATGGGTATGCCATTTAGATATGCCTTGAGACTTTGCATCCTCAGTTATCTATCTTAAGCGGTACTTCTGAAATTATGCATCTTTTGTGTATTATTATCAGGAATTTTCTCTTCAGCATTGGCAGGGGAATTGCCTCCAAAGTTGTTATGTTCCTTCCAAGAAATGTTGATATCAATCAGTTGGCAGAATTGTCATTATCCGTAAATCCACCGTGGTTATTAGAGGTATTCATCCAGCATTCTCCTGTTTTTTTGCAGATATTCTTAATGAGGGTCATGCACTAATGGTGTTATCTTTCTCTGCAATCACCTTCCATTAAAACACACACACACACACAGAAACCCCCCCCCCCCCCCCCCTTTTTTTTTTTCTTTTTTGAGCAACCTAAGTTAAGACTTTTTTTACACTAAATAAGCTTTCCAATTTATTGTTATGAGTTTATGGGGTTTATATGTGTGTGTGTGTGTATAAGTAACTGGAACTGGTATGCCTAGCTTTTGCTAATTCGATTCTTTTCTGTAGGAAGTACCCTCACTCATGTCAATGTAAGGGTGCCAAGTGGGCCGGGCCGGTCCCAAATTAAACGGGCCAAACGGTCCCGAGCTAAGTGGTCTTTTTGTAGGGACCGTTTGGTCCCGGGCTAAACGGTCCCGGCCCGCGGGCTAAGTGGGCCCAATGGATTTTTTTTAAAAAATTAAATAGAAATTAGAGACAAAAAGGATGTTAAAAATAATATCTAAGGCAATGCCTTGTAAATTTTATTATAGAATTGTGACCTAAATTTTTAAATATTTTTTAATTCAAATTTAAAGTCTAACGACAAAAATATTGTAAAGAGATATTCAAAGCAATGCCTTGTAATTTTATTATAGCATTAAAAAACATGGCAATATCTTTCTTAGTCTTCATCACCCCTATGGAATGAGCACAACAAGGTGCTAATACCACCATTGAGAAGAAAAAGAAACAAGGTGCTAATACCACCATTGATAAGAAAAAGAAACTAATCAAGATGTGCCAAAATACAAGTTACATAATAATTTTTGTTCATACAAGTTATATGGTATATCTTACAAACTTCATAAATCCATCAAGGTCCGGAGGAATTTCCATCGGTGGTGGCGGAAAAGTAGTTGGTGTATCATCATCCGGTTGAGTCTCATCAAAATCTATTTCTTCGTCATCATTTTCATCAATAGTTGGATTAGAATAAAGAGGATTCATTAATTCATGGTCTAATTGTTCACCAGCTCTAATATTATGGGAAAATTGACTTTCGGTAAATTGTAATAAACTATTACCGCTATCAAGAATAGCAAGTGTAGGACGGATATGGGGTTTGGTTCGGGGAGCCCGGGGCAGTGGAGGAGGAACAGATTGAGCACTAGATTCGTCAGTTTTGGATTTTCTCATATTTTTACCAAAAGGTTTTTTTAAGGAAGCCATCTTAATTAATAAAGTAATAGAAAATAAGTAAAACAAACAAAACTATAATATTAAAACTTAAGAGTTGGAACGAGTTTACCGAATTGACGAACAACTTGTTGAAAATTGATTATCGTTGAAGACTTCAATTCACCAACTTTACAATTTTTTCACAAATTATAACAATAAAGTAAGCAATACTAGCAATTATAGAAGAAAATTAGAGAGAGATTGTGATAGATTGATGATTTTGTAAGGAAAAAATGAAAGAATGAGGGGGTATTTATAGTTGAAAATAGGAAAAAAGTGTAATTATAGAAAGTTTGGGGTTAAAACAAAGTTGGGGAGGTTAAATGGCTATTTTATAAATAGCCAACGGCTATTTTTGACAGCCCAACGGCTATTTTTTAAATTTAATTTTTTTTTTTATAAGTTGACCGTTGGGACCGTTTGGCCCGCTAAGGGACCGGTCCGGTCCCGGTTCCTGACAGGCTAAATGGTCTCGGTCCCGGCGGGCCCAAAGCATAGGACCGGCCCACGAGACCGGCCCAGGCCCACTAAAACCGGTCCTGGCCCGTTTGGCCAGCGGTCTCGGGCCTGGACCGGCCCACTTGCCAGCCTTATGTCAATGTTTACAGATTTATTGTGTTCCACTTTTCTCTATCTAGAAATGTTTCCATTCAACAATTTGTGGTAAAGTTGTGAAGAGAATGGACTTCACTGATTGACTAACCACCAATTTCTTTGTTTGGCTTACTTGAAATAAGTGATTCACTGTATCAGCTGTACTTATCCTCCCTAGTATTCCTTTCTCCTTCTGTTTTTTTCTTCTGTCAGCGGCTGGGGGGACGTATGGGAGTTCTTTGTAGTTTGGTTTCTTAATTGACTTAGTTTATTGACACGCTATATTTTAATTCTGGGAATGCATGTGACCTTAGGTGGAGAAGAATTACTTAAATGGCAAGTTGAAAGCTGTTACAGCATACTTTTGTAAACCCTCCTGAAAGCTGTGGTCGGATGAATCTGATAATCTCTTTTGCCAAGTGGAATGATGAATATCTTCTTAAACGGCAAGTTGAAGGCTGCTACAACATACTTCTGTGAACCCTCCTTCTAAGCTGTGGTCGAATGAATCTTGTAATTTCTTTTGCCAAGTGGAATGGATACCTTTCTCCGGAGCACATGGGGTTTGTCTTTGCTGTGGCTTTCATCTTCTGTATAGTGATGTATGTAACAAATATGCTCATATATACTTTGTACGGTTATATGAAGTTGAACTGGCAGCGATTGTTGTCACGGGCAGCCGTTTCCATTGACATTGGTATTAGCAGGAAGGGTTAGTAGAGCTCTACTAGTTGGTAGCAGTGCAATGGAATTCTGGGAAGTGAAAATTTTTCGTTGTCAGTGACGGAATGGTGCATGAGTTTTATCCGTCTAGTTCTGCAATGTACATGCGCAAGGATCTCCTGTCTCATGGTTATAATGTGTGGCAATTCCATCGGATGCTAGGGTGTGACTTATCTATGAAGTTTGTGAAAATCATAGGAGAGCAGGGTTAATACCAACAGAGCCAAAAGCATGGGTGATTTCTTCTCATCCTCCTAAGGCTTAGTGGGTAGAGTTAGTACTTGGGCTAATAGGAGTTAGTAGGTAGCAGTGTAATTGTAGAGGTGCGGACAAGCTGATCATGAAACCATCGTCATTGGAAAAAAAAAAATTGTGGCATGAAACCATCGTCATTGGAAAAACAAATTGCGGCGATTCCATCCGCCATATTGCTGCTTACTGCAGCTGGCCGCTGTTGCTTCTGCTGCTAATTGCAAAAGTGCTGGAAATTGACTGGCAAAATAGACTTGGAAGGTAGAAAAAGGATTCAACTTTGTGCCTTGGTGTCTGACTCTCCGCTTTTTGATGTGATAATTGGATGAAATGGTGGTGAGATGCCATTTGGATTGGACTAATATAGAAATTATTATACTTAACATTCATCTTGTAGTTTTACTACCAGTATATGTGACCGGTAATATGGTTTGGTTATTTGGCCTAATTGTATAGTTTGTATTTTGCTTCGGTGATTAGTAAAGCATGTCTTATATCCTTGCATAACCGTGACAGGTAGAACCCCTCGGCTTAGCATTATTACAGATTTAGGGTAGTGGTTGTTTAAACGTTTCTTTCCTTTTGTTTGGATGTGATACTTAGCATTCACTAAAAATTTTGGATTCCCTGTTACTTCACCTTTTTTCATCTCTTTTGAAAGTATAAAATGGATGTTAAAATACATTTTGGATATTAAAGGATAGACATTTTGGAGCAAATCTGCAATTGATAGTTTCAGATACGGCCAATTTTTGAACAATTCTTTAAATGCATATATTGTAAAGTGTTATAAATATATTATATTATGGATGTTCATTTAGTACTCTGTTGTAAATAAGCTTCCTGAAGAAGCTTATCCATATGAGACTGTGCCGTAAATATGTTTATCTATTTAGTACTTTATTGGAAATAAGCCTCCTGAAGAAGCTTATCCTTTCGGTACTCCGTTATGGATAAATATTACCCATGGTAGAAGATTATCTATATATGGCACAACAACTTAGAGTAGCAGCTTACACATCAGCTTACACAGCAGCTTGCAGTAGCAGCTTACACAGCAACTTCCTTTCTTCTATAAATAGAGGAGAATTCAGTTCATTATGTACATAAGTTTGAAGTTTGAATAATATATCAGTTTCTCTCTATACTTGTCTTTACTTTACTGTCTTTATTTTATAACACGTTATCAGCACGAGACTCTGCCATCTCGAGAAAATACTTTGAAAGTATCAGAGGTACGAACTTTCTTTTTCTAAATAATGTCAAATCTTTCTAACCCTGGATATATCGGGCAAAAGCTACATGTCTTGGGTGCTTGATGCTGAAATTCATCTTGATGCGATGGGTCTGGCAGACACCATCAAAGACAAAAATCAGGCATCAAACCAAGACCGTGCCAAAGCAATGATATTCCTACGCCATCACCTTGATGAGGGCCTGAAAATGGAATATCTTACTGTTAAAGATCCAGTAATACTGTGGAATAATTTGAAAGATAGATATGACCACCTGAAGATGGTCGTTCTTCCAAAGTCACGTTATGATTGGACTCATCTAAGGCTACAAGATTTTAAATCTATCAGTGAGTATAATTCTGCTATGTTCAGAATTATTTCCCAATTGAAACTATGTGGTGACAATATTACTGATCATGATATGTTGGAGAAACTTTCACCACTTTTCATGCCTCGAATATGCTCCTGCAGCAGTAATATCGAGAGATGGGATTCAAAAAGTATTCTGAACTTATCTCACATCTTCTTGTAGCCGAGCAACATAATGGGCTATTAATGAAAAACCATGAAAGTCGACCTACTGGTTCTTGTCCATTCCCTGAAGTGAATGAGACGAACTTCCACCAAGCTAAGCGTGGAAGAGGACGTGGCCCCAGTCGTGGTCATGGCCGTGGTCGGGGAGGAAACTCTAATCGTGGTAATAACAATGCACCAAAGAACCCTCCTCACCACCAGCAGTGGAAAAGGAAGGAACAAAAGCATGAAGCGGTGCAAGCAGCAAAGCCAGAAAATGCATGCTATAGATGTGGAGGAAAATGGCACTGGTCATGTACATGTCGTACGCCAAAGCACCTGGTTGAGCTGTATCAAGCCTCCCTGAAGAAGACAGAGAAAAATGCTGAAGCAAATTTTATTTCTGAAGATAATTTAGACTTCATGCATTTGGATGTAGCTGATTATTTTGCACTCCCAGAAGGAGAAACAAGTCACGTGATCGGTAGTGAATCTGTAAAAATGTAAATATTTTAATTTTTGTTGTTTGTAGTTGATAGTATGATTATGTAATTGTTGTACATAAATAAAAGTTATGCTTTGAAAATAATGTTTATTATCATATTAATTTTGTTTATGTCATTTTGAAGAATATGGATAATCTTAAATTATGTTTGGATCAAAGACCAATCATGAAGATATTTGTGTAATTGATAGTGGAACAACTTATGCCACATTCAAAGATCAGAAATACTTTTCTTATTTGCATAAGGAAAAAGCAAATGTTTCCACAATTTCTGGTAATATAAGTTTGATTGAAGGCTCCGGAAGAGCTACTGTATTTCTGTCTAAGGGAACAAAACTTATTATCGACAATGCATTGCTCTCCTCCAAGTCCCGAAGAAACTTGTTGAGTTTTATAGATATCCACCGAAATGGGTATCATGTTGAGACAATAGATGAAATGAACGTGGAATATCTTTGTATTACAAAGAATATTTCTGGCCAGAAAAGCATTGTAGAAAAGTTACTAACTTTATCTTCTGGCTTATACTATTCAAAGATTAGTACAGTTGAAGCACACTCTATCGTAAACCAGAAGTTTACTGATTCAAATACTTTTGTGCTTTGGCATGGCCTTTTGGGCCATCCTGGATGAATAATGATGAGACGAATTACTGAAAATTCGAGTGGGCATCCATTAAAGAACCTGAAGATTCTTACAAATGATGAATTTTCTTGTGATGCTTGTTATCAAGGCAAAATGATCACTAGACCATCACCAATGAAGGTTGGCATTGAGTCCCCTGCCTTTTTAGAACGTATACATGGGGATATATGTGGACCTATTCACCCACCAAGTGGGCTGTTTAGATATTTTATGATCCTAATAGATGCATCATCAAGATGGTCTCATGTGTACCTACTATCATCTCGCAACCTGGCGTTTGCAAAGTTATTAGCCCAAAATAATTCGATTAAGGGCACAATTCCCAGATTATCCTATAAAGGCTATTCGCCTTGATAATGCTAGAGAATTCTCATCTCAAGCTTTTGATAATTACTGCCTATCAGTTGGAATAAAAGTTGAACATCCTGTAGCTTATGTTCATACTCAAAACGGCCTTGCAGAGTCATTTATTAAACGACTGCAATTGATAGCAAGACCACTACTTATGAAAATAAAATTACCCACTACTGTTTGGGGCCATGCTATCTTGCACGCAACATCACTTATCCGTCTCAGACCAACACATTATAATAAATATTCTCCGTCACAATTAGTTTTTGGTCATAAACCAAATATTGCCCATCTACGAATTTTTGGATGTGCTGTATATGTGCCAGTAGCACCACCACATCGCAGTAAGATGGGCCCCAAAGAAGATTAGGAATATATATTGGGTTTGAATCACCCTCTATTATTCGCTATCTTGAACCATTGACGGGAGATTTATTTACTGCTCGATTTGCAGATTGTCGATTTGATGAAATAAATTTTTCACAATTATGGGGAGAGAAAAAGGAAATCAAAAGAGAAATTGTGTGAAAAGTTTCATCATTATCTCACTTTGATCCACGTACCCCTATATGTAATCAGGAGGTCCAGAAGATTATCCATTTACAAAATATAGCAAATCAAACGCCAGGCACATTTACTGATTTGAAAAGGATAACTAAGTCGCATATCCCTGCAGAGAATGTGCCTATCCGAATTGATGTCCCAGCAGGACCATCTACTAGCTTGAGAGCTAGTGAACCTAAAGCACGCCTGAAGCGTGGTAGACCTTTGGGTTATAAGGATCGAAATCCTAGAGAAAAAAATTTGACAAATGATCAAAATGATATTATGAAGGGATCTCCTGAAGAGACCCAAGATCTGATTAGTTCTGAGATTCCTGAAGAAATCAATGAACCCGATACTCAAGTGAGTGAGGAACTTTTAATAAGTTCTACTGGTGATGGGATTAATTTAAATCGATTTGAAATAGTGGTGGATAATATTTTTGCATATAATGTTGCACTTAACATATGCAAGATAGTGAGAATCTTGAACCCCGATTTGTCGAAGAATGTCGACAAAGATCTGATTGGCCAAAATGGCAAGAGTCAATTCAATCAGAATTGAAGTCACTTGCTAAAAGAGAGGTCTTTGGACCAGTAATCCAAACACTTGCTGGTATAAAGCCAGTTGGTCATAAATGGGTTTTTGTGTGAAAAAGAAATGATAAAATAAAAGTTAAAAGATACAAGGCTCGCCTTGTTACACAAGGATTCTCACAACGACCTGGAGTCGATTATGAAGAAACATATTCACCAGTTATAGATGCCATAACATTTCGATATCTCATCAGTTTAGCCTTACGTGAAAGGTTTGAAATACATCTAATGGATGTGGCTACAGCTTATCTGTACGGGTCACTTGATAAAGAAATTTATATGAAAATCCCTGAAAGATTTAAAATGCCTGAAGCATATTCAAAATCTTGGAAAAGGTACTCAATCAGATTATAAAGATCTTTGTACGGTTTAAAGCAATCTGGGTGCATGTGGTATAATCGCCTCAGTGAATATTTACTGAAAGAGGGTTACATAAATGATGTTATTTGTCCATGTATTTTTATAAAGAAAATGACTTCAGAATTTGTTATACTTGCTGTTTATGTTGATGGCATAAATCTTGTATGGAACTTCAGAAGAGCTCCAAAAGGCAATTGAATATCTTAAAAAAGAATTTGAGATGAAAGATCTTGGAAAGACAAAACTTTGTCTTGGTCTGCAAATTGAACATTTAGCAAACGAGATCTTTATCCATCAATCTGCCTATACAGAAAGGGTCTTAAAACGCTTTTACATGGACAAAGCGCACCCATTGAGTACATCAATGGTTGTTCGATCACTTGAAGTGGATAAAGATTTGTTCCGACCTCCAGAAGAGGATAAGGAACTCCTTGGTCCCGAAGTACCCTATCTCAGTGCAATTGGTGCACTAATGTATCTTGCTAATGCTACAAGGCCTGGCATAGCATTTTCTGTTAATTTACTAGCAAGATATAGTTCTTCTCCTACACGGAGACATTGGAACGTGATTAAGCATATATTGCGATATTTAAAGGGAACTCTTGATATGGGTTTGTTTTATGCTAACAAAAATAGTGCAGATCTTGTTGGTTATACAGATGCATGTTATTTATCTGATTCCCATAAAGCTAGATCTCAAACCGGGTACGTTTTTACATGTGGAGGTACTATCATATCATGGCGCTCCACAAAGCAATCTATTATTGCTACTTCTTCAAATCATGCTGAAATAATAGCTATTCATGAAGCAAGTAAGGAATGCGTATGGTTGAGATCAATAATTCATTTTATTCGAGAAAAATATGGTTTGGAATGTGAGAAAAGACTCACAATTTTATACGAAGACAATGCTGCATGCATAGCCCAATTGAAAGGAGGATTTATAAAAGGAGATAGAACGAAGCACATTTCACCAAAATTATTCTACACACACGATCTTCAGAAAAATGGTGATATTGATATGCAACAAATCCGTTCAAGTGACAATCCGGCAGATTTATTCACTAAATCTTTACCAACTTCAACTTTTGAGAAGATGGTATACAAGATTGGAATGCAGAGATTTAAATATTTGAAACAAGGTTTTCATCAGGGGGAATAAAATACGCGATGTACTCTTTTTTCCTTACTAAGGTTTTTTTCCACAGGGTTTTCCTTATAAGGTTTTTAATGAGGCAACTATCAATGCGTATTACTAAATATGTGTACTCTTTTTCCTTCACTAGGATTTTTTCCCACAGGATATTTTTCTAGTAAGGTTTTAATGAGGCACATTATCTTTTAATGAATATCCAAGGGGGAGTGTTATAAATATATTATATTATGGATATTCATTTAGTACTATGTTGTAAATAAGCTTCCTAAAGAAACTTATCCATATGAGACTGCACCGTAAATATGTTTATCTATTTAGTACTCTATTGGAAATAAGCCTCCTGAAGAAGCTTATCCTTTCGGTACTCCGTTATGGATAAATATTACTCATGGTAGAAGATTATCTATATCTGGCACAACAGCTTAGAGTAACAGCTTACACAGCAGCTTGCAGTAGCAGCTTACACAACAACTTCCTTTCTTCTATAAATAGAGGAGAATTTAGTTCATTATGTACATAAGTTTGAAGTTTGAATAATATATCAGTTTATCTCTATATTTGTCTTTACTTTACTGTCTTTGTTTTATAACATAAAGGTATATAAATCTGTAGAGTTGTTAAAGACCTTCCTAGTTCTTTTTGAACTTGAGTTACTGTGTCAATCAATATGATTTTTTTTTTGGCAATACAATCAATTTGAATTTCGTAAATCTAAATGGCTACCACAACTCATACACCAGTCACCACTCGGGGGGTATTCTCGCCCCAACTGAGTAAAATGGAGCAAATCCGATTGAGTCCAAAGATGAGATGTATCTTGCAAGTTAATCGTGTTTAGGACTGCCTTGTCGAGTTGATTGAGGAAGATGAAGGATGGATCCTAAGCGGGTAAGATTAACATAATCTACTGGACCATGAGCTGATAATCCTGGGATTACCAATCCTACCATCCTAAATATTATTTCAGACCAACTTTGTCTGTAATCACTTCCCTTTATCCAAGGTAAAATGAAACTCCTAATTAGCTCAAAAGCTGCATTCAACACCTTTGGTAAAACCCATAGCAGTGAGAAGTAATTCTTGTTTGGTTCTTCCTCCAAAACCTGCAATTAGTAAACTAGACTTTATTGAATTGAAACAAACCCCATAAACAACTGAATTTTAATTATTAAGACTGATAAACTCGTTTCCTAATCAATAACTTTTGATAAATGTGTCTCCCATTTATTGCGATGACCAAAGCGGCAATGAATATGATGGTACTCCACGCCTATTATCTTAACATTCTAGATTCGCCCATGACCAAGACTAGATTATTATATATAAGAATGTCAAGTATAGAAAGTTTACCTTGCCATTGTAGAGGCTGTTGTAGTATAGACATGATCCAAAGTGCTTAAAGAAGAGAGTTTTGTCATCATAGGGCAATCTTGGCACCATATCATTGCAATATACATACCTAAAATACTTCACATCACACTTCTTGAACTTGTCCATCATAAAATTCCCAAATTGTTCATCTCCAACCCTAGGTTGTCCAAATGTATAAACTCCTTCCAATTTATCCAATAACCAATCCTCTTCATGCAAAGCTAATATAGCTGCAAATAATATTGCTAATGCACCACCTAAGCTATGTCCTGTTACTATGAATTTTGCTTTCTCATTTTTGCTCAATATTTTCTTCAAATCTTGTCTGATTTTGTAATATGCAAATACCTTATTATTTTGTTCTTGGTTTTCTTGATCATTTATTTCTTTTGGCCAGCCTTGGTTCTTTTGCAACCCTAAAGCTTTCATGAAACCTGCATGGATTTTGCCCATCCCTTCAAGATCGTACCATGAGAGATCTATATCTGTAATCCATGCATCTGCATAAAATGGACTTGTCCCTCTAAATGCTACCACAACTAGGTTTGGCTCTTCAATTTTGTCTTGAAACATTGTGGCTTGTGTCGAGTATTGTTCCTCGTAAGCTGACAAACAAATGAATAAGAATATTTCACTTTCTGTTTGCATCTTTATTTTCTTTTATTTATATAGTATTTTGTACAACCAAATTAAAGTAAAGGGAAGCAAGTGAGAGAGAGAGAGCGCGCGTGTGTGTTATCTTTTCTTAGAACTTCTTTATGTACACTGACATTATAAATAAATTTTTATACTATCAAGCAATCTAAAATATAATTACAAATAATTATCTATAATAAATAAGATTAGTAACCTAGACAACAAGACGATTATATAAACATGCTACAATAAATAAGATTAGTTATAACCTATTGCTCTATCTTTTGTAGCAATTAGATTTTAATACTAGCTTAAGCATAATGAATTAGAACCTCAGTAATTGGGATGTTTGAAGTTTTTCATCTATAATGAAGTTGTATTCAATTTCATCTTTACTTTAGAAGAAAAATCAAACACTCTATTGAACTGGAAACAAATGATCAGTTTACGACCAAAGAAGGTGGAGAATTAAATACGTAAACTGCAGTTCTCTATTTGTAGGTCAATGTTGAGGTCTCGACATTCCCACCTATTCTCAAGTTTAAATTCTCTCAAAGTATAAAATTATGCTTAATATTATTTATAATATATATCTATGCTGTCAACAACATCAACAACAATAAATAAATAAATTATGTATAGTCCCACGAATGGGTTTTGGGGAGGATATATAGTACGCAGACCTTACTCCTACGGTAAATATAGAGAGACTGTTTGTAATAAACCCTCGACACAAGAAAAAATAAAAAAAAAATCATAGCAACAAACAATAACGAGAACAAGATAAAAAAGACAAAGCAAAAGGAACAACAAGAAGATATGCTGTCAATATGTTAAAAGGAATATTTCACTAGTAATTATATACATATAGCTTAATAAGTTAAAAAAAAAAAAGTCAAAAAGTAAAACCAACATAAGAAGAAGCTAGTAAAAGATCAGGCGCACTTTTCGGGTCACTTAATTATTATGGATAGCAATAATGAAAGCAACCATCTCAGTCTATTACATTAATTTTTGCTATTGCATATCAATATCCCCTAGTACTTGGATTGCTTAATTAATTAATTAGTCTGTAAGATCTGGATATGAACTAAGATTCTGTTTTCTTAATGATAACGCTAAAGTCAAAGATCGATTAACTCAGATTTTATAATAATTGTTAAATGAATTTTTAATTTAAGAGATAAGTATAGCTGGAGCAATGTAATGACTTTGAGGATGTCACTTCACCTATAATGGAATCTACTAAGTATTAATTAACTATATAATTAGCTTACTGGTCACCTACTTGCATTTTATTTTACGTTTTCCGAGTGAGAAAATAGTATTAAGGTTACAGCTTTACATAGAAAGGAAGGACAGAGTGGTAGTTTGCTGATTTTCATAACTGTGTCAGCGAAAGGACTGGAAATACTTGTTCAAAGGAAAGTAATATTTGGGCAACCTAAACTAATCCAACGTTGAATTTTATAAAAAAAATAAAATAAAAAACTTAAATAGACTACTATCAGGAAAATTTACACCATTACGTCACTTTTACAACGTGTAATATGTTTTATTTTCAAAATTACAAATCTCACATTTTAACGAGGCTTACTTAGAGATACCATTTGGATGACTTATGGTGTAAAAAAATTCTTACACTGCGGAATTATATAACTTAAACTCATTTTCATTATGTTTTATTTGAATCTCCACAAGCAAAGATACGTGTTTGACCAATTTGAGGAAGATTTAATTTATACACATTGATATATATAGCGTAAAGATTTCTATAGTATATGGAGATGTTGTTTAATCTGTAATACTCATATTAGTTAGGTACCCTTTTTACCATATTGCACTTAATCCTTATTATAGTGATTTACTTATAATTATCTTAAAAAAAAATTTATTACTCCTGTAAATATTTTTACTCCTTTAATACTAGAACTTAAACTCTTTCAGGGACATTACATGGTTGTTGGTTGATAGAGAAAACTCAACTTACCATTCCAGAAATTGTGCAACCCCAAGAAGTGCATCTGAAGAAGAAAAAAGACAATTTAATTTTTAGTAAATATTTTTTCAGTAGAAAACTTTTAACTTTTCTTTGCGATGAAGGGAAGATTGCTTCAATATTGTAAAGTAATAATTACCTGCCAATGATCATTGATTACTGTTTTATTGAGGGCTTCGTTTTCGTAAGATAGTTTAGCAGCCATAATTGACAGGTGTGCGTTGTATCTGTTGTCTCCTATCTTTATTGTCTTGTCTAAGTCCACTCTCACATCAAGATTTCCGATCATCGACCTGAACTTCGCCGATGACTTTTCCGGCGTTACTACTTTTCCTGTAGTACCACAAAATATTGTATTTATATATGCTTACAGCGAAAAGAATTTTATACTATCAATGTAAAGAATAATTACGTACGCGATTCTTGTAAATAAAAAATAAGTAGAAGTTGGACGAATTAAGAAACCCCTGAAATTAATTCTGCAATCCACGCCATGACATTTTCATGAATCTTCAACTTTGTTGTGTAAATTCTACATATTTTTGTTTCATAACATTTCAACTTTTCTTTAAGGATCAGTCGTGAGATTAAAATCTGGAAGATACCCTTAGTCCTTAAATACAAGAACATTTTTTTCTTAAATACTAGTATACTCTAATTCTTAAATTCAAGAACATGCGATTGAATTCATCATCATCATCATTTAATACTATACTCTAATTCTGCTTTTCTAAAAAGAGTATTGGCTCTAGCAATAAATTTTTATTTTCAGATATTCATAGCAAGCCAAAGAAATCATACACTAATTCCAACCTCTAAATCATAATGCATGTATCTTGTATGCATGAACCATGCATTTGACTTTATTCTACTTGCATGTTCAAAGCAATTACTTGAAATTTCCACAGAAAAAATAGAAAAAAATACATAGAGAAAATTTAGAAATTCTTCCATCTTATGATGAATGCAAAGCTCGAGAAATTTCGGTAGGGAGCGATTTTCCCTCAAATAGATTCTACGTAGTGTGAATCTAAATTAGTCGAGCCAGTAGGTTAAAAAAAAAAAAGAAGCAAAGCACTAATAATTGGGGAAAAAAAAGTGAGGAAAGAATGGAAATCCAAACCTTGTATTATGTTCAACAAAAGCTGGAGAAAACCACCATTGAATGAAGGATAATTTTGCAAGAGCTCAACTATAGAACCTAATCTGGCCATGGGTTTTTTAAACCAAAACAAGAATCTCTGCAATATAACGGAGATAAAAATGAGCCATCGCCGGCGAAAACCTCTGATCCCCTCAACTCCGGCCGAAACATCGAAGAAGTTTCTTTTATCTAATTCAGTAGAATAGAAGATACGAATGAAATCAAAGAAACTAGCTTCTTTTGGCTTCAATTCAAAGTAACTTTTACAGAATTCTTCCTTGTTAGCCATAGATGTTATAACTTACAAGAAATGTGTATGAATAGTTCATAAAATGTCTATATTTATATAGTTAAAGCATTAGTCATGACGGGACACTTTGAATAAATAAACACGGTTTATTCTAATGGAATAATTAGTAAACTAATTGATAATTCAATATAAATAATCTTCCCAGGTCTTTAAAATATAAGATTGTCAATTGTCAAAGTTTTAGTTAATCGTAAATCAATTCCAAGTACACGGTGTCTTACTTTGTCTTTGGTCTTAAGATCAATAGACAGAGTCGTGGAATTGAGAGCTAGCACTCCGACGTGTTTGATATACTTAATTACGTGGGTTCTCTTTGAATAGTCCTTAAGTCAGCCAATTACATTATTAATTATTTAATATAGTCGTTAGTTTGCCTTCATTTTGTTCAAATAATACTCGAGAAAATACAAATAACTTCGATGTCCTATAAAGAAAGAAATGTAGCTATAAAATACTAAGCTGAATTATTGTGTTTATAAATTTTCTATGAACGTAACATTATTTATGCTATCAATATAAAAGAAATTTTCCTCTATATCATAATTTAACCTATTGTAATAGGTTGTACTTTTGTCTTATATTTTTAGGTTATTTATTTCACTTATTATGGGCAATTACACTTATTCTTTTTAAGCGGAACTTATTAAAACTAATTCCTAAAAAACTCATGAGGGTGTAGTGCTCCATGTTAAGCTGTCAAAGAAGAATTTACTAATTATCTTTGGTGGTGGTTGATGCGTCATATGAAGTGATAATATAGAGCGATTAACAAGATTTTAGGTACCCCTTATTTAACCTTATCTTTATTAGTGCAAAAATAGTGGCATTCGGGTATATATATATATATATATATATATATCCCTTTTAGGTAAAGGTGGAACTGATGATTAAAACTAATTCCTAAAGCAATTTGGAGGATACTACTACATGTGAGCAAATTCTAGAATCTTTTGGCAGAATAGGATTTGTAAAGATCGGATTGTTAAGATATGGTAGCATATTTAGAGGTATTCCAAATTAATAGTGAATATCAGTCTTTTTCTTTGTGGGTTAAATTGAGTATTATAATAGAAGAAAATAAGCAGTTAAGGTAACAATATTACAAAACCAAGGGAGTGTTAGTGTTTAATGCGTATTTTCATGTTATTTCATTTACAAACATGGGAGGAACAATCAAAAATTTGAATTTGTCGAATAGTTTATACTTAGCACATTATGTAACTAATATATATATATATATATAGATGCGTGATAGCTCGTGTACATCATGCCGTGCTTTTTATTCATTAATTTTCTAACTTTCATATTGGTGTGAGAATAGAGCTTGTGTTAACCAGAGTGTTACTCAGGTCTAGTCCTAACAAAGGAAAGCAACTGGCCCACTAATTTTTAGTTAGAGACCCAACCCAATTCTACCCTTTACTTTGTATTTTGTAATTCATGTCATTTGTAATTTTTTTCCTTATATACTTGTAAATATATATATACATAATAATGAAAAAAAAGATCAGATTGATCAGAATTCCTTTGACCGGCTCATTTCTCTCTCTTGTTCTTCAACCACTAGGGTTTCATTCTCGTTAATTCCGCCATAGCTCACAATTGTTCCAAGTTAACATGGTATCATAGCGGGATTCTAGACTCTTCTCGTCGTGAGCTTTCTTCCAGTTGTACCCTTACTAGAGATTTTTCGTTGTTTTGGTTTCGATCGATGACGGGAGTAGTCGAAAACAGTATTCATCCTTTTTTTTCACCGGAGAAATTTTGGGCTCTTTCAATGTCGATCGTTGCTTGAGGTGTATGTCTTCCGAAGTTTCGATTTTCACGGAGGTATCATCAAATTTTGTGAAGAACAACTTCTCTAGGGTTTGCAATTAAGCGAGACCTTACTTCTTCGGATTCTCATAAGAAGGCTGGTATACTCTTTCCTATTGCATATGTTGCATTTCTATTTGCTTCTATTATTCTCAGCCCAGTCTCTCTTCTGTGTTACATATTTGTTTTGATTTGAAAATGGGTAGTATTGTGGATAATAATGATGTGTCTTCGACTTCTGATGGCTTCACTCCCTTCTCCTTGGATCGTCTTACCCTTTCTATAGTCATCCGTCTGATAACCCTGGTAGTCAATTGGTGTCTGTATCGTTCAACGGGTCTAGTTTTGTGTTTTGGAGAAGTAGTATGATTACATCTCTCTTTGCAAAGAATAAGTTAGGCCTTATAGATGGTAGAATCTCTCAGTCTACATCATATTCCCCTTATTATGCGTACTGGGAAAGATGTAATGACATGGTCAAGACATGGATAATAAATTCAGTATCTAGAGAGATTGCTACTAGCGTGATGTGCCTTAAGACTGCCAAGGAAGTCTGAAAGGACATCAATGAAAGTTTTGGACAGTCAAACGGGTCCAAATATATTCAACTTCAAAGGAAAATCCATTCCACTACTCAGGGGTCCTCTGATATAGCTTCCTATTTTACAAAAATGAAAAGTCTTTGGGATGAGCTACATTCTTCCTATGTAGGACCTGTATGCTCTTGTGGAGCTTTGCTTGAGTTCATAGAAGATCAACAATTGTTTCAATTCCTAAATGGCCTAAATGACTCCCATTTAACTGTGAAAAGTGCTATTATGATGAAGAATCCCTTTCCACCCATAAGCAAAGCCTATTCCCTTCTTCAACAAGATGAAAGTCAAAAGGAAGCTCATTCTTCTGCTCCAAGCTTTTATAGTGATACATCTTCTTTCTTGGTTTCTCCTGGTTCATCCAATGGGAACAAGACTTTCAGTCAGAAGGTGAATTTTGAATCCATGAGGAATAACACATATGTTTTCTGCAAGTATTGCAAGAAACCTGGACACACTATGGATAAATGCTACATGTTTCATAAATTTCTCCCAGACTTCAAGTTCACAAAGAGCAAGAAGTCTGCTTCATGTGTCCAGACTAAAACCCCTTTTGCTTCTTCTACACCTGCATGTGCAGCACCAGTTACACAAGATTCTGAGCCATCAACTCATGCATTCACTAAAGAACAGTACCAACACCTTCTGACCTTGTTTCATCAAGCTCATTTATCCCATGGATCTGCTCATGAAGGTTTCAATGTAGCCAACTCTGCTTTTGCACATTTTACAGGTATGTTTAGTAGCTATGCTGTAGGTTCTGTGGATTCTCATGTGTGTGCTTCATCATAGTTAGTTGTAAATTCTTGGATATTAGATACATGTGCCATTAATCACATGACTCCATATAAATATCTACTCTTTAATGTACAACTATTAACTAAGCCATTCCTTGTCACTTTACCTAATGGATATAAAGTCAAAGTTGTTTCTACTGGTTCTTAGCATCTCAGACATGATATAGTTTTGCTTCATATCCTTCTTGTTCCTTCCTTTCATTTCAATTTGATTTCTGTGCATCAACTCATGTCAACTAGATTGTTCATCTTTATTTACCAAATCAATTTGTTCTTTACAGGGTCCTTCTCTGAAGAGGCCCCTGGAAATTGGTAAGACTGTAGGAAGGCTATACTACCTCTATCCAAATGCTGACCTTTTCCTTACTACATCCACTTCTATGTCTGTCTCTACTTCATGTTATTCTTTACCTGTTTCTGTTTCTTCTATTAAAGCTAGTCATATAACAGATCTTGTTGTTGATGTTGTTTCCTATAATCAGTCATTTATCTCTAATAAAGTGAATTTGTTTTGGCATCAAAGATTGGGGCATATGCCTTTTCACAAAATAAAATCTATTATGTACTTCTCTGATAATGTTTCATCTAAACAAACCTTCTTCTGTCCCATTTGTCCAATGGCTAGACAACAAATATTACCTTTTTCTGAAAGTGTTATGCATTCCACTGCCCTATTTCAAATAGTTCACATTGATATTTGGGGCCCATATAACACTAAAACTTACAATGGGTTCAGATATTTCTCGACTCTAGTTGATAATTATCAAGGGCCACTTGGATCCATCTCCTTTTTTGTAAAAGCAATGCACTTTCCATCATTAAAGCTTTCACTGCTATGGCCAAAGTTCATTTTAAATCTTCTATCCAAACTTTTAGATCAGACAATGCTCTTGAACTTGGGAGTAACTCTAAGGGCATCCTGTTTTTGAATAGTGAAGGGATCTTACACCAAACCACCATTCCACATACTCCCCAGCAGAATAAAGTAGTGAAGAGGAAACACAAACATCTTCTTGAGGTGTCCAAAGCTCTTTTAGTCTAATCTTCCTCTCAAATATTGGGGTGATTGTGTCCTCACTGCCACCTATCTAATCAATCAAATGCCTTCAGTTGTTATTAAGATTCTGTCACCCTATGAAAAATTACATGAGATTCCTCCATCCTATGATCACCTCAAGTCCTTTGGGTGTTTGTGCTTTGCTGCCTCTCCCAAGGTAGGCAGAGATAAATTTCAGTCTAGGGCCATACCTTCTATTTTTTGGGGTAACCTTGTGGCAAAAAAAGGTGACAAACTTCTTAACATTTTCAATCATTTCATTTTCTTCTCTATGGATATAGTTTTCCATGAACATGTGTTCCCTTATAAGTCTGATTCTTCTCCTGTTTTGTCCCTTTTTCCTCTGTCTGCTCTTATGGATTATATACCTCCTCCTGCCTCTTCTACTTCTGGCACTGATCATTCCTCTTCTTCCATTCCTCCATCCAATCTAGTTTCTAGTCCTTCCACTTCTCATTCCCCTTCTCCTCTTCATTATTCTCATGTTTCTCCTTCTTCTTCCTCTTCTAATTATTCCTCGCCTCCTTCTGTCTTTCCTTTGAGAAGATCTTCCAGACCAGTCTAACAGCCCATTCACCTCAAGGATTATATCTGCTCTTCTGTTATATCTTCTGGATCACTTCCCTTATCTTCCAAGGTATCCTCTGTTGATTTGCAAATGTATGAACCTTAGTTCTACCAACAGGTTGCTTCCAATCCTGCTTGGCAAGAGGACATTCTAAAGGAATTTCAGACTCTTGAGGCCAATCAGACATGGGATATTGTGCCTCTCCCCCTCACAAGAAAGTTATTCCTTATAAGTGGGTTTATAAAATAAAGCAGAAGGCTGATGGATCCATTGAAAGATTAAAAGCCAGACTAGTAACCAGAGGAGATATACAAAGATAGGGAATTGACTTCACAGAAATATTTTCTCTCGTGGTCAAAATGACCACAATTAGATGTTTATTGGCAATTGTTGTCAAGAAAAGCAGGGAATTATACCAACTAGATGTTAATAATGACTTCCTCAATAGTGATCTCCATGAGGAGGTCTACATGAAGGTTCCACATGGTCTTGACATTTGTGGTTCCTCTTCTTCTTCTTCTCCTTTGGTTTGCAAACTCAAGAAATCCCTTTATTGCCTTAGGCAAGCTTCCATGCAGTGGTTTTCAAAACTATTTGAAGAGCTACTTTCTAAAGGCTACATTTCAAGTCTCAATGACTACTCTTTATTCACAAAGTCTTCCTCTAATTCTCTAGTTGTCTTGGCTGTATATGTTGATGATATCCTATTAGCTAGTAATGATCTCAATGAAATGCAATCTCTAAAATCTTATTTGAATGATATATTTTAGATCAAAGAATTGAGTTCAGTGCATTATTTTTTGGGGTTGGAAATCTCTCTTAATCCTCAAGGGTACATCATGAGTCAACATAAGTACACTTCTGACCTTCTCTTTGAGTTCAATTATCAACACTTCTCTCCTCTGCTGACTCATTTGGATCCTTTTGTCAAGCTCACTATGGATATGGGAGAGCCCTTTTCTAATCCTAGCTTGTATAGGAGGTTAGTTGGGAAGCTATATTTTTTTGCAACACACTAGACCTGACATCTCTTTTTCAGTGCAATATTTAAGTTAGTTTTTTACAGAAGCCTCAGGTTCCTCACATGATGGCTACTTTACATGTACTTTGATATCTCATGAATGACCCTGCCTCAAGGTGTTCTACTTTTCAGTTCTTCTGATTTTTCTCTTCTAGCTGATTTTGATTCCGACTGGGTAGCTTGTGATGTATCTCGCAAGTCTTTTAGTGGCTATTATATTACTTCTGGTGGCAGCCTTGTTTCTTGGAAGAGCAAAAAATAACCTACTATATCATTGTCTTCTATTGAAGCTGAATATCGAGTTCTTCGAAAGGTGACTGCTGAAATATCTTGGTTGGTTAGACTTTTGGGTGATCTTGGTTTGCATGTTACCAGTCCTGTTTCTGTTTTTTGTGACTCATAGACAACCCTTCACATGGCAATGAACCCTGTGTTTCATGAGAGTACCAAGCATATTGAGATTCATTACGACTATGTCCGTGAATGTTTGTCTTCTGGCCTGATTTCCCTCTACTATATCTCTACAATAAATCAATTAACATACATTACGACTAAGGCCCTAATTGGGTAGCCTCATCATGAGATTCTTTACAAACTTGGTGTGGTATCATCCTCAAGCTTGAAGGGAGGTGTTAACCGGACTTTTACTCAGGCCCAGTACAACAAAGGAAAGTAACTGGCCCACTAATTTTTAGTTAGAGACCCAACCCAATTCTACCCTTTATTTTTTATTTTGTAATTCATGTCATATATAATTTTTTTTCTTATATGATTGTAAATATATATACACAGAATAATGAAAAAAAAGATCAGATTGGTTTGATTTCATATGACCGACTCATTTCTCTCTCTCTTCTTCTTCAATCACTAGGGTTTCATTCTCATTAATTTTGCCATAACTCACAATTATTCCGAAGAGAACAACTTGTTCTCTTCTAACATTGTAGGGTATGATTTTTATGTTCAAACTCCAAAAGTACTCTAGTTTTTCAAATTTGTTTAGTCAGCCTCGTACCTAATTAATTGGATAGCCACCCCCGACTAAATCTAGATCTTAGAGGAGCACACACTTAGCTAATTTAGAGAAGTTTTTGATTTAATTTCAACGGACACAAAATTGAATCACTTAAAAATGTGACATTATAAGTTTAAGTTTTGTAAATGTCTTGAAAAATTGTTGAATTTAAAGTTTTCTACATCTGAACTCATTAGTTATTTCCTTTTATTTGGAATATAACAATATAACTTCTACAAACTTTTTTATGATTTTACTTTCGAATACTTCTTTTTTCTAACTTCAACTTAAATATTGTCCAAACACCTACTAAGTAACTCTCTTAACTTATTGCTCATTTGGCCAAGTTTCTCCTAAGCCAAAAGTATTTTTTTCTTCAAAAAAGTACTTTTTCTCAATTTGAGGTATTTGACCAAGTTTTTTTTGGGGGGGGGGGGGGAAGGTGCTTTTGGCTAGAAGCATAAGTAATTTTTAAGAAGTAGAAAAAAGTAGCTTCTCCCTAGAAGCACAAACAATTTTGACTTTTCTTCCAACCAAATATACTCTTAGCAAAATAGTATATATAACAAAATAACCTTACTTAGTTTTAACTATTAAGTAATATATAACGACTTTTGGGATGAACTTTCATATATATTAAATAATATTTTGATATATCTAAATTATCTTGAAAGTATAAAGTACTTTTCAATTTTATGTTTATATTTTACTTAAATAATATAAAAAACTTAATTATTATCATTAATAATAAATATTTATGATTATTTATCTACTTATTTAATATTAACTATTAAGCATATCTCTTAGTATCCTTATTCGTAATTTGACACTTAAAAATACATTTTGAAAAGTTTGGACAAACACAAATTGTTGTTCAAAAGTTTTTTTCAAATTGAATAGCCAAACACAAATTGCTTTTCTCAAAAAGTACTTTTTGAAAAGCACTTCTCAAAATAAGCTAATATTTTCAGCTTGGCCAAACAAGCTATTATTCTAGGAGGTAAAATTTATGTACTCCTCATTCGCGTTACTTAAAAGCATCCGACCAACAAGTCATTTATCTAAAGTTTAAAGGTATTAAGGTAATGATTCTTTTAACAAAAATGAAACCATATTGTTTGCCCGTAAAACGATACAATTGAATTTGTAGCGTGGTTTATAGACAAGCGAACTGTTTTGATCCAAAAATAGTAAATAAACAAGATTAAAAGTAAGACTTAGCGATTAAAATTGAAGAAGATGACAAGCGTGACTCCGAGAACAGCGTCTTCGATGACAGAAATGAGAACAATGTAAAGAATCAAATAAAGTTGTTTTAATTGAGAGCGAAAGTGGAATACAATATAAGTTTTGCCAAGAATTTCATGTGTTATAATGGCTATACCTAGGAAAAAAAGATCCTAGGATCAAGCCACTTAAGTGATAATAAATAAGCCACTGATGAATATGTATCAGCAGGCTATGAATGCAAATATTCTCTGTAACGACTGCCCATTTAATGTTAGAGAATATTCTTCATTGAATACTACCCGATGAAAAATATTCGATCTTCTTCCATTGACCATACTCCATTCGGGTTTATCCGATGTCAATTGCAGTTGTTGTCCTCGGTATTGGTTGTTACTTGATTCGCCTTTAAACTATCTTTGGTCCGACGTGTCAGCTATCATTTGATCATTTATTATAAACTAATTTTACCCTATACAGATAGTCCCCCTGCTTTCTGATGACATATCTTTGTGTCACCAAAAAGTTAGTGAAGATCCCTTTCTTGGCGGGAAATCTCTTGAACAGTCTCTGATGCTTGAAAGGACGCACGTCTTCTCGCATTTAATACCCCGAACACGTGTTACCCCATGATTCAATAATATTTTTACCAGTTCTCGAGGTAATCATGATCACGATTTTTGCCATCTATATCAATTACTTTTACTCATCATTTTACCTCTTTCACTTCCAAAATTTTCATAAGTTTATCATTTTCTCTGCACTCAACCTCCTCCTGCTTAGAAAACTTTCATCTTCTCTAACTTTCTAAAAATTTTACTGTTCTTTTACTACCATGGCTTCTTCTACTGAATCTTTTAGAAACACTGGTCTTCTCTTCGGTGGAGGCCCGAAGAGAAACAAAGACAAAGAAGCATATATATTTTTAAGCCTCCCACTATAAACACCATCATACCCAAACACCTGAGTATTGTCAATGATTTCCAGGAAAAGCTTCCATCTGCGTCTCTACGGACTTGGGCGGTTAACAGGTACCCCTCCTCTATTCGCCCTTCTAGTATTCCTGCTGTGAAGGAGGACTGTAATTGCCCAAACCTTAACATCCTCGCTCCGGATATGATAGAGCGGGTACCTTTATCAAAAAAGATTTTACGTGTGTCTATACGTATCCCTTCACCTTGGGCCCATTTTCCTTGGGGACGAGTGAAGGGCTCGATCCCATAAATTTGGAGTTTTGCCACCGGTACCAGGTTTGTTTGGCACACATAGGCCCATATATATGACGAACGGTGGCTTGCTTATGCCACTTGTGATGAAGTGGCTCCCCTCCAAAGGAGAAAAATAACTTCATCAGCTCAACTGAACACTCAGTCGGGAGAGCTTTAAAGCCCGACCAAAGAAGAGGTCCAAGCACTTTGGGGAGAGATCGAGATAGTAGAGGATGGTGATTCTTGCTTCCCGACCCCTGTTGCTATTTTTGGTCCAAGGAGTTTGGGCCTCAGGCCTCTTCTGCCTTTAGATACTGAGCAACCACTAATCAGAGCTACACCTGTTGCAGCTGCTTCTCAACCTTCGATGCCAACAACTTCACGCCCCTCTATACCAGTTGCACCTTCGTCACCAATGCCCACTGTGTCTTCTCCACCGTAGACAGACGCTCGAGAGAGGAATGCTTCTCCTCCCCGGTCTCCCGACCATGGGAATTTGGGGCACACTTACTCACCCCTTCCCCAGATCCCCGAGGGAGGAGTGCTACTCTTTCGGTTTTAAAGGAGTGCCATCTGCTGTCCAGGCCGGTGGAGCTTGCCAACTACCTGAATCCACTAGCTTCAGAGAAAGATAGGAAGAAAATAAGCTCCCTTTCGGGCGAGTGTTTGGTAATAATGCAATGCATAATGCGGTAGCGGTATTGTATTTGCTTTCTTATTATTTGTTTTCCATCTATATGCTACAATGACATTTCTAATCTTGATATTCCTTTTTTACTGGACAACTTCCTTGCTTCTGAGGGCCTGAAGAAATTAATCCTCGATAAGCAAGGACTCGCGTCCGAGTGGGATAACCTGTTGGCCAAAAGGGACCATCTTGCTACACGCCTCCCGGTGTTGGAGGCAAAGGCTGCTAAGGCGGGCGAGCTTAAGGCTAGTTGCAGCAAAGTGAACAAGAGATGATGGCCCACATCCAAGAAGTCACTTCATTACATGAACAACTCTAAGAGGCTAAGGCTAAGTGTGCCGAGCTCCAAGATACTGTACTTTCTGCTGCCAGCGCGAGTCTAACTCCGAGGAATAAGTGAATAACTTGAAAGCAGCCTTGAACTCCAAAACTGAGGAGGCCAATGCCACCGAGAAGAGGGCCAAAATGGAAGAAAGATTCAAGAAGATCATGGAGCAAAATCGGATTCACCTATCTACATCTCGTGATCTTGACTCGAGCCTCGGTGCCATGAGATCCGAGAGGGATGGTCTTCAGGCCAAGGTTGACATGCTTAAGGAAAAACTCCAGTTTCAAGAGGATTCCCCCGTATTTGAGAAGACATATGCTATATATCAAATGAGGAGAAAAACTTTTGAAGAGGCAAAAGCGGGCATCATCGACATTGATAATTACATCATCAGGGCCCGAGAACTGGAGCTAACTAATCAAGAACGTCTTCCTGCTACTGTAGTTAATTCTTTAAGAACCAGTTCCAAGTACTCGGGGACCGAAGAAGAGATCGAAGAAGGCGATGATGAAGAATTGGCGGCTGATCCACCCTCTTCCAACATGGGAGATGCAGATCCCACTCTCCCTTCAAGCTCCGGCGGCGACAATACTTAGATTTTTTCTTCTTTGTATTTTGTTGGTACTTTATAATTATGCCAGACTTTTCATTGAGTTTGGCATTTTGATAAATGAAGACAATTTTTTTTTAAGTGTTGTGCAAGATACATTCTTTTTACGTTGAATTAGTCAAAGTTTCGGGTATACTTTCATCCGATAGCTTCCAAATCCGAGCATGCATTCTTTCGAAATCAACCCTTTACTATGAGGGTTTTATAAGAGAGGGCCCTCTTATGTTTACGATGCTCTTGAAGAGGAGGCCTGTTCATTCCAGCTCAAGCATTTGAAATTTTTTGTTAATTTTCAAATGATAAAATCAACTCATCGTTTGGACAAGAAACAAGATAAAAATAAATGGACTTTATTTTACTCCTTCCATCTTTAAAAGTACATAAGCATTCGTTTACTAAAGGAAAAAAAGAAACTGCCAATACATGTGGCTAACTCGTATAACTTATTTCTACATGGCTGACCAGGCAATCCCCGGTCCCCATGAGACATTATTGTTCCCGGTGCTCGTAGTCCCCGGTTTGTGTGGCATTCTTACTGTTGTATCTTATACTATTCCCCCCGGTGTTCGAATGCGAAGTATGCTAATTGGAACGCTGGAGGTATTGCTTCATTCGTGGAAACAACTCGTGGACGGTTAAATAGTCTTTGGTTCGATGGCAAGTTTTGTTTCCCATTAGGAACTTGCCATCGAGCCAAAGATTATTTAACCATCCCATAGCGGTTTATCATTTCAATACCTTGTCATTCAAAGGTCTTAATATTGCCGATGGCATTTATTTCATAGTATGCTTTTTGTTGCTGCCTCGTTAAAAACCTTGCCAGAAAACCCGATTGGAAAAAAAAACTGGTCGAAGGGAAAAAGAGTATAGCATATACTTTCAGTTTTGATGGGATCCATCAGTAGTAATATCTTTTGCGGTGAGTCACATTCCAGTTGCTAGGAAATTTGACTCCATCTCGATTTTCTAATTCGTACGATCCCTTACAAGTGATAGTTGAAACCATTAGGGACCTTCCATGTTGGACCTAGCTTCCCAACATTGATTTTCCCGAGTGCTCTGAGTCACCTTCCTCAAAACCAAGTCTCCTACTTTGAAGTAGCATAGATTGGACCTCCGATTGTAGTATCTTTCTATTCTTTACTTTTGAACCGCCATCCTCACGTGTGCCAAGTCCATGCGTTCATCGAGCAGAGAATCCTTATTTGCTCGAAAAAACCGTAAGGTTGGTTCCCCTACTTCCAAGCATCAGAGCTTCCGTGCCATATACAAGAGAGAAATGCATCTCTCCATCATCCGATATGCCCATAGCACACCCGGTAATTCCCTGGGCCATTTGCCTTTAGCAGCTTCTATCCTCTTTTTGAGGTTTTGGATAATCACCTTATTGGTTGACTCCGCTTGTCCATTAGCGCTTAGATGGTACAATGACGATGTAATCCTTTTGATTTTCAAGTCTTCCAGAAATTTCATGACTTTTGAGTCTATGAACTGTTATCTGTTATCGCAGGCAATCTTCTTCGGTATTCCAAACCGACAGATTATGTGGTCTCATAGGGAATCAACCACTTTGCGCTCACTAATCTTTTGGTAAGTACCTGCTTCAACCCATTTAGTGAAGTAATCTGTTAAAATTAAAAGGAATCTTACCGTTTCGGGACCTGGTAATGGTGGGCCAACTATATCAATCCCTCATTTCATAAAAGCCATGGGGACAATACCGAATGCAAGGGTTCCGCCGGTTGGTATACCAACTGTGCATAGCAATGACATTTGTCGCATTTCTGAACAAATGTCTCTGCATCCTGCTTCATCCAGGGCCAATAGTATCCTGCCCTAATCAGCTTTAGTACTAACGAATCAGCATCGAAATGGTTCCCGCAGATTCCTTCATGGACTTCTCTCATTACATAGTCCGCCTCCGAGGCTCCCAGACATCGGGCCAACGGGCCTTGGTATGATCTCATATATATTTACCCATCCATGAGGCAGTAATGCGCCACTTTGGTGCATAGTGCCCGAGACACCTTCGGGTCTTCGAGTTCACTACTAGTTGGGAATTACATTTGATCTTGATGACCTCGGAGCCAAGTCCCCGGGCCAATTCAAACCCTACAACCAAAGACTCATATTCGGCTTCATTGTTAGTTAACGGGACAGTCTTAATGGCCTGCTTCATGATTTATCCCGAGGGTGTGGCTAAGACTACCCTAAGCCCGAAATATTTTACATTGGAATCTCCTTCCGTAAATAAGGTCCAAACGCCTGATGTCGTTTCCGACACCAGTATTGCCTCTTTAGCAGCTAAGGGCATTAATCCGGGACTGAAATCAGCCACAAAGGTAGCCAAAACTTGTGACTTGATCGCAGTCCTAGGCTTGTACTCAATATCAAACTCACTAATTTCGACCCCCCATTTAGCCAAATGGACCGAGAGCTTAGGCTTGTGAAAAACATTCATCAGGGAAAGGTTGTCACAACGACTATTGGGTGGCACTGAAAATAAGGCCCGAGCTTTCGAGAGGCAACTACGAGAGCTAAGGCTAGATTTTCGCGATGCGCCTCTGCTCCCGACAATATTTTACTAACATAATAGACGAGAAATTGCGTACCTTCTTCCTCTCGGATTAAAATAGCACTTACCGCTACTTCTGAAACTGCTAGATATATCATCAATTATTCACTGTCCCCCAGTTTTGATAGTAGCGGAGGGCTTGATAGGTACCGTTTCAGGTCTCTCAGCTCCCCTTCGGGAAGTGTAACGACCCGACCGGTCATTTTGAGTATTACAACCTTGTTTCCTCATTTACTGTTCAAATTGGGTTTTACAGTTATTGTGTCACTTGCCGGGGCAATTGGTTCGGGTCCGGTGAGATTTTGGAATGAATTGGAACACTAAGTTCCAAGGTTTAAAGTTTAAGTTAAAATAGTGACCGAATGTCGACTTATGTGTAAACAACCTCGAAATTTAATTCTGATGATTCCAATAGCTCCGTATGGTGATTTTGGACTTAGGAGCGTGTCCGAAAAATTATTTGAAGGTCCGTAGTGGAATTAGGCTTGAAATGCCGAAAGTTAAATTTTTGGGAAGGTTGACCGGGGTTTCACTTTTTGATATCGAGGTCGGAATAATATTTTTGAAATTGGAATAGCTTTGTTATGCCATTTATGACTTTTACACAAAATTTGAGTTCATTCCGGATTGATTTGCTATGTTTCGGCTTTGAACCTAGAATGTTCGATATCGATTCTTCAATAATATGTGGTATAACATTAAGCAAATGAGCTCCAAATTCAGTTTTGATTGAAGTATTAGATCCATATTGAAATTACGGAGCCATAGCAAAAAGAATCGTTGAATTCGGACATCATATGAGAGAGTTATGCCTATTTCCGTGCCAGGAATGATTTTCCATCGCCGCGAGCGCCCAGGGTAGCGTGGGGCGCTAGCCCTGGCGCTGGGAATTTTGGGATGCTGGAAACTGTGCCACAGGCAGCTCCCCATGCTACCTGTGACACCCGAAATAGCTGAGAGTCTATAAAACGGGGTTCTTGCTATTTTTACTCATTTTTGAGTTTATGGCGCTCGGTTTAGGTGATTCTTGGGCGATTTTCACGGGCAAATATTGGGGTAAGTGTTCCTTATCCTATATTGATTATATTTCATGATTCCATATTCATTTACATCATCAATCCGTGAATTTATGGAAGAAAAATCAGATTTTTATAAAATCTTCCAAAAATGTAAAATCAAGATTTGAAGGTCAATCCGATGTCGGAATTTGATAATTTTGTACGGTTGGACTCGTATCGGAACGGGTGTTCGGATTTTGTAACTTTTATCGTGTTCCGATACGTGGGCCCCACAGGCGATTTTTGAGCTAAATTTCGGATTTTTATGGAAAATTAGCATTTTCATATGGAATTGATTCCTATACCTCGTGTTGATTGTATCGAAATATTTTGACTAAGATTTGAGGCGTTCGGAGGCCGAATCACGAGGAAAAGGTTTATTGGAATAAAGAATTTGCTTGGATTGAGGTAAGTAACGACTGTAAATCTAGTCCCGAGGGTATGAAACCCCGGATTTCGTATCATTCTATTATTTTGAAGTGACACACATGCTAGGTGACGGGCGTGTGGGCGTGCACTGTTGGGGTTTTGTGACTTGGTCCGTCCCGTAGCAAATGTAAAGTTGCATACTTTGTTGAAACCATTTATACTTATATGTTTTAGAAAGATTTTCTGTAAATTGGGCTGAATGCCATGTTTGGGCCTTGTGCCAATGTTGTTTGGACCCTTAGGGGCTGTTTCTTACCATCCTCTCACTGTTTTTGGATAGAAAATTTTATACTCAGTCATGGTTACACTTGTTTACCGCATAACTCAGTTTTAAGACTCTATTTTGATGCATATAAATGTTTTGGGCCGAATGCCCTGTTTTACTGAAATGCCCGAGTGACTTGATTTGTGAGGATGCGTGTGGATCGGGGCTGCCCACCTGTAGCATACTTATGACTGAGTGAGGCCGAGGGCCTGATTTGTGAGGATGAGTATGGATCGGGGCTGCCCGCCTGCAGCATACTTTATTATTATCGCACGTGAGTTGTCCGTACAGATTATAGCGCTTGGGCTGAAGGAGCCTCTCCGGAGTCTGTACACACCCCCAGTGAGTGCAGGTACCTATTGAGTGCGAGTGCCGAGTGTCGAGTGCCGAGTGTTAAGTGACTGGGAGGCATGAGTGATTGTGAGGTATGCCCGAGTGGCAAGAGTGATTGTGAGGTATGCCCGAGTGGCAAGAGTGATTGTGAGGAATACCCGAGTGGCACGAGTGACTGTGAGGTTTGCCCGAGGGGCTGTATATGAGTGATGTTCTGCCCGAGGGGCTGTTTATGATTTTATCATTGATTTGCATTGCATTGGCATGCACACATGACATACAGGCATAGAGATGTATTTTTCCTCATGATGTACAACATCACGTCATTCATGATTTCTCACATATTTTTGACAGATGGGCATAGTGATGCATTTGTTTTACACGGGTTATCCGGAAGGAAAATGAAATATATTATTTATTATTGACAAGATTTTGGAAGACATTTATTGTTTTCAAACTATTTATATTATTGGAAACTTCGGCAAACGATTTGGGTTTTCACTGAGATATTTGGAAGGAAGAACTATAATTTTTGAAATCATTATTTGGCTGAGTATTTTATCCCTGAGTTATTTATGGTATTATTTGCTTTATGTTGTTATGGATTGTTGTGTACTATTGGTTGTGGACCCGAGCTTGGTAGAAGCTCGTCACTAGTTTCAACCTACGGCTAGGTTTGTTACTTACTCAGTACATGGGGTCGGTTGTACTGATACTACACTTTTGCACATTGCGTGCAGATGTTGGCTGTTGTTGTTGATGTGCTCGATGGTTGCAGGATTTGAAGATGTAACTGCATTCCTATTGTAGCTGCCTCTTGTTTAGGGTAGCCTTAGATTTATAAAAGCTTTGTTTATGTATTATTCAAACAGACTATATATTTATTTCATTTCCGCTTTGTATACTCTATTCTTAGAAGCTCATGATTTGTACTACCAGTTCTTGGGGAGATGTATCGGTTTTAGATAATTTCTTTTAATTAATTTTATTGGAATTGGATAGTTGAAAATTGGCTTACCTAACGGGTTGGGTTAGATGCCATCACGACTAGTGGGCTTTTGGGTCGTGACAAGTTGGTATCAGAGCTCTAGGTTCATAGATTCTACAAGTCATGAGCAAGTGTCTAGTAGAGTCTTGCAGATCGGTATGATGACGTCCATACTTATCTTCGAGAGGCTATAGGGCATTTAGGATATATACTTCCCGTCTTTCTTTCCTTATCGTGCGAGATTGATTCAGCTTGAGACATAACTCTTTGAATTCCTTCCACGTATTCGTATGCGCACATGAGCGCTCGGTATCAGCTGTGCATCGCCGACTTGTGATTCTATGAATGAGGTTCAAGGTGTGTATTCTGTGTTTTGGTGATAGGTCAGTCTAGAGTACTTGAGGCCATGGTTAGACCGCAGTTTAGGCTCGGTAGCTTCAGTTGTAACCTGTAAATTTGGACTCATATGTCCGATAATATCCCTATGAGTGGAAGTTGTGGCTCGATGAGCGACGGAATGGCTTTGTGATGAGTATGATATAAATGCGGGATGTGTTAAGACGATTGAATATGACGAGAAGTGTTCCCTTGAAATGTAAAGAAATGGCCACTGGGTGCTTGATTTTCGTTTTAATGTAACGTACAATCTCGAGTATGAATGTTTGAAGGATCTTTTATATTGTTAAACTTTTGGGGTAAATTAAATTCTCATGTATGGGCAATGAGTTGGACGCAGATTGACTAAGTGATTGCATAGTAATTGTGACTGCGAAAAAGATATAACAAGATACCAGATTGAGGCTAAGCAGGTGGATTATCCCCTGCGGAGTAATCTACATAGGAGTATTCCTTATGATGTGAGTACAGAGTTTCTTTTCTAACGACGGGGTGTATGAGTGGAGATTTGAATCTGAATCTGGTTAAGAAAGTTGACTTGTGTGTTAAGAGGATGAATACGAGCTTAGCGGATGATTGATGTATTTTTATGGTTGGCATTGTATGAACTTGGGAAGAAGTTTCATTGGACTGGCTGTGGCATTATGGCAGTAAGAGAGTATTGGTATTGTGGTTTATGGAATGTTTTAATTTATGGCTTTGAGCCAAGTGGGGGAGTCTGCTATTGATAATTTGATTTCATGGTTAGGTGTTAAATTTTAATTTTGGTCTGAGGCATACTTGTGGGTTAGCTATGACTTGCAGAAGTTGAGATCGAGGATGACTCGAATAAGGAAATTCCTGGATAAGGATTATATTGCACGTATGAGTAAATGAAATTCGTGGGATGAGTAAGTTGTTATTGGTGAATGATGTAGTGTGCACAGAGTATGAATTTGATACGTGGTGTTAAAGTAGAGTTACTTCTTTGAGTGTTGTGGTGCTAATGGGACATATGTCTTTTGGCCCATTTGGGCGGTGCAATTAGATTTGAGCAAAGTGGGTGACTCCCGAGAAAATTCCAGTGGGTTTGAGAATTATATGTAGCAATTGAAAATATTTTCGGACTTATGTAAATCCGAGATTTGCGTTTGATGATGCCTGGACTTGCGAAAATTCTATATGACTAAGGATTCTACATTTTTGTATAAGAAAGGTAAGAAGAACAATTTCAAATTCACATAAGGTATTCTCAAAGTGAGTGTTATAGTTGTGGTAGTTTTGAAGGTGCTTAAGAAGAATGCAGTTGCTTATGGGCCGTAGGGCGTTGTGGTTCTTTGCTAAGGTTTGTAGGGTGAGTTGTGGTTAAAGATCATGATATTTTAGCAAGAAAAGTATCAATCTGAAGACAAATTCGGAAGGGACTCGGAGAAAATAGGACAACTGGGTAGTAGGTTGGATCATTATGGTAATGGATATGATCGGTTCTTTGGGTGCTTATGATGTGGGGGTTTTCTACAGGTGCTTTGTGGAAATACACCTGGACTTGGCGACCTGCGTGGCTTGGTCGAGTTAGAGGAATTTAGTTTTAAGGGCTTGATTATGTGCAAATGGATTCCAAAATATTCTTGATGGTGTCTACCGGTGTGGAGAACATGTTATGTATTGTGATTTCCTCCTGGAAAGAAGCAAGAGAAAGGTTTCTAACTAAAAGGGTATGTAAATTATTGGTGACTCAAAGTTGATAATGAGATTCTTGTGCTTGTCACATGATGGCATAATAGATGCAGTGAGTTGTGTGGGATTAAGGTTGGCGTGTGCAAGGTCACGGTTTAGCCTTGAAAGGGAGGTCATAAATTCTTAGAGACATGAACAGTTTTCGATGTCTAGATGAATACTATTACTACTTGGTGTTGTATGAGAAGGGTGCGGACTTTAGAAGGCGCATTGTATTTTGACTTACGGATGTATAAATTGGTATTGCAGTACTCACATGGTTGATAGAATGCTGATATTCAAATTTTGACAAGTGGCACAGAAGAATTTTAAAAGTATTTCTCGTGGGATGATCGTGTATGAGAGAGGTGTTAGACATTCGGGCGGTGGAGATGGAATCAAATATAGTGATTCACGTGTTCTATGGATTTGGAGATTGGGAGTTCTCAGGAGTGGATTGTTTCATGGTTGTGGATTGTGAAGTGGTGGCCGGAGCTAGCCAGATGATAGAATGTGTTATGATTCAGTCATTATGGAGTTTCGAAAGAATTTTTATCTATTTATGGGTAACCCGAGTTGATTTGGCGGTCTATTGGTAGGCCCAATTAAGATGTGTATTCTACACCGAGCCGGAATGGTTGGCTCCATACTACTATTGTTAAGGGATGTGTCATTCATTTGATGTTGAGCTTATTCGTGTTCTGAGATGATCTGTGAGTTGCTCCTTTATGCTACGAGGATTTGTGATTTATTGGTTATATGCACATATGGTGCGGTCCTATTTGAGTTTTATAGTGGAATTTGAGCGTGATGAGTATTTGGGTATTGCATGATCGATTGCGTAATGGTTATGTTCTTTCAGGTTTTGTGTGGCATTTTTGTCATTTGCCTCTCCGTGGTTATTGATTTTGAGCAGGGTGGCTCGGGGTATATTATATGGACCAACGTTTGGATGGGGACACACATTGCAGCGGAGCTATGTGTTAGAATCGGGTGATGGTTCTACGATGTATGATGAATTTTCAGCATTTCGTTGTGGAGGTACTTATTAATCTGGCGGGCAGTTCTCTCATTTGAGTCATTTTTCCATGACTGGGTACATTTGAATTGTTGCGTATTGGTACACGGATGGCACGGGTTATGGCTCTGAGTTATATTGGTGCGGCATGTCTGTGAAAATAGTTGTGTTTAGTAATATAAGGTCATTGGACCTCGAATGGGTACTATCATGTTTGATTACGGTATGTTAAGGAGGATAATATTGGAAGTCAGCTCAAAAAGTGATTATGGTTCTGGTTGGGGCGAGAGAGCTCCGTGACTTGTTTATTTCGCGTGTTTCTTTTATTATCAACAGCGTACGAAGGTTTTGGGATGAGGTTTGGTTCGATATGGGTTTAATACTAGTATGCAGTTGGTTTTGGAGTAGTCACTGCGATCGGGAATGGTGCTACGAGCAAGAGAGTTGTGTGATATGTTGGTTGATTATATCCGTGGTGATAGTTATGGCTTGATACAGCTTGTTCAAACTCATAAAGTGTGTAAATGTAAGATTCGCGTCTTGAAAGAAATTCTAAAGGTTGGAAATTAAATTTCAAGGTTTATGGGCTAGAGTTAAATTAATGAATTCAGTTGGATTGTGTTGTCAAGCCTAAATGGAATAGGGTGATGTGGGTTCACCCCCGGGTACGTGTGTGGTAAGATGGAACGGTGATTTGATGGCTTGGAAACAACTCTTAGCATGTTCGAGGACGAACGTATGTTTAAGTGGGGGATAATGTAACGACCCGGCCGGTCGTTTTGAGTATTACAACCCCATTTCCCCATTTACTTCTCAAAATGGGCTTTATAGTTGTTGTGTGACTTGCCGGGGAAATTGGTTCGGGTCCGGTGAGGTTTTGGAATGAATTGGAACACTTAGTTCCGAGGTTTAAAGCTTAAGTTAAAATAGTGACCGGATATCGACTTATATATAAACGACCTCCAGAATTTAATTTTGATGATTCCAATAGCTCCGTATGGTAATTTTGGACTTAGGAGCATGTCCGAAAAATTATTTGGAGGTCCGTAGTGGAATTAGGCTTGAAATGCCGAAAGTTAAATTTTTGAGAAGGTTGACCGGGGTTTTACTTTTTGATATCGAGGTCGGAATCATATTTTTGAAATTGGAATAGCTTTGTTATGCCATTTATGACTTGTACGCAAAATTTGAGTTCATTCCGGATTGATTTGCTATGTTTCGGCATTGAACCTAGAATGTTCGATGTCGATTTTTCAAGAATATTTGGTATCACATTAAGCAAATGAGCTCCAAATTCAGTTTTGATTGAAGTATTAGATCCGTATTGAAATTACGGAGCCATAGCAAAAAGAATCGTTGAATTCGGATATCGTATGAGAGAGTTATGCCTATTTCCGTGTCAGGAACGGTTTTCCGTCGCCGCGAGCGCCCAGGGTAGCATGGGGCGCTAGACCTGGTGCTGGGAATTTTGGGATGCTGGAAACTGCGCTACAGGCAGCGCCCCACGCTACCTGTGACGCCCGAAATGGCTGAGGGTCTATAAAACGGGGTTCTTGCTATTTTTACTTATTTTTGAGTTTATGGAGCTCGGTTTAGGCGATTCTTGGGCGATTTTTACGGGAAAACATTGGGATAAGTGTTCCTTATTCTATATCGATTATATTTCATGATTCCATATTCATTTATATCATGAGTTCGTGAATTTATGGAAGAAAAATCAGACTTTTATAAAATCTTCCAAAAATATAAAATCAAGATTTGAAGGTCAATCCGATGTCGGAATTTGATAATTTTTGTATGGTTGGACTCGTATCGGAAAGGGTGTTCGGATTTTATAACTTTTATCGGATTCTGATATGTGTACCCCATAGACAATTTTTGAGCTAAATTTCGGATTTTTATGAAAAATTAGTATTTTTATATGGAATTGATTCCTATACCTCGTGTTGATTGTATCGAATTATTTTGATTAAGATTTGAGGCGTTCGGAGGCCGAATCACGAGGAAAAGGTTTATTGGAATAAAGAATTTGCTTGGATTGAGGTAAGTAACGATTGTAAATCTAGTCCTGAGGATATGAAACCCCAGATTTCGTATCATTCTATTATTTTGAAGTGACGCACATGCTAGGTGACGGGCGTGTGCGCGTGCACTGTTGGGGATTTGTGACTTGGTCCGTCCCGTAGAAACTGTAAAGTTGCATACTTTGTTGAAACCATTTATACTTATATGTTTTAGAAAGATTTTTTTATAAATTGGGCTGAATGCCATGTTTGGGCCTTGCGCCAATGCTGTTTGGACCCTTAGGGGCTGTTTCTTACCATCCTCTCACTGTTTTTGGATTGAAAATTTTATACTCAGTCATGGTTACACTTGTTTACCGCATAACTCAGTTTTATGACTCTATTTTGATGCATATAAATATTTTGGGCCGAATGCCCTGTTTTACTGAAATGCCCGAGTGGCTTGATTTTTGAGGATGCGTGTGGATCGGGGCTGCCCGCTTGCAGCATACTTATGACTGAGTGAGGCCGAGGGCCTGATTTGTGAGGATGAGTATGGATCGGGGCTGCCCGCCTGCATCATACTTTATTATTATCGCACGTGAGTTGTCCGTGCAGATTATAGCGCTTGGGCTGAAGGAGCCCCTCTGGAGTCTGTACACACCCCTAGTGAGCGCAGGTACCTACTGAGTGCGAGTGCCGAGTGTTGAGTGACTGGGAGGCATGGGTGATTGTGAGGTATGCCCGAGTGGCAAGAGTGATTGTGAGGTATGCCCGAGTGGCAACCGTGATTGTGAGGTATTCCCGAGTGGCACGAGTGACTGTGAGGTTTGTCCGAGGGGCTGTATATGAATTATGTTCTGCCCAAGGGGCTGTTTATGATTTTATCATTGATTTGCATCGCATTGGCATGCAAACATGACATACATGCATAGAGATGTATTTTTCCTCATGCTGTACAACATCACATCATTCATGATTTCTTACACATTTTTGACAGATGGGCATAGTGATGCATTTGTTTTACACGGGTTATCCGGAAGGAAAATGAAACATCTTATTTATTATTGACAAGATTTTGGGAGAAATTTATTGTTTTCAAACTATTTATATTATTGGAAACTTCGGCAAATGATTTGGGTTTTCACTGAGATATTTGGAAGGAAGAACTATAATTTTTGAAATCATTATTTGGCTGAGTATTTTATCCATGAGTTATTTCTGGTATTATTTGCTTTATGTTGTTATAGATTGTTGTGTACTATTGGTTGTGGACCCGACCTTGGTAGAAGCTCATCACTACTTTCAACCTACGGCTAGGTTTGTTACTTACTAGTACATGGGGTCAGTTGTACTGATACTACACTTCTGCATATTGCGTGCAGATGTTGGCTGTTGTTGTTGCTGTGCTAGATTGTTGCGAGATTTGAAGATGTACCTGCGTTCCTGTTATAGTTGCCTCTTGTTCAGGGTAGCCTTAGATTTATAAAAGCTCTGTTTATGTATTATTCAAACAGACTATGTATTTATTTCATTTCCGCTTTATATACTCTATTCTTAGAAGCTCATAATTTGTACTACCAGTTCTTGGGGAGATGTATCGGTTTTAGATATTTTCTTTTAATTAATTTCATTGGAATTGGATAGTTGGAAATTGACTTACCTAACGGGTTGGGTTAGGTGCCATCACGACTAATGGGCTTTTGGGTCGTGACACGTAGTCCATTCGAAATTGTTCTTCTTCTTCAAAAGTGAGAAGAAGTGATGATAATTTTCCGAGGATCATGAGATGAACATGCTTAAAATGGCCAATCTTTCGGTTAACCTCTGCCCTTCATTTACGCTTATTAGTTGTTCCAAAATGTCTTCGATGGATTTGATTTTATCAGGATTTACCTCGATTCTGCTTTGAGAGACCAAGACCCCAAGAACTTACCGGAGCAACCCCGAACACGCATTTTTCCAGGTTGAGCTTCATATTATGTTTCCTTAATATATCGAAGGTCTCCCAGAGGTGTTTCAAATGATCACCTGCACTCAAAGTCTTGACTAACATGTTATCAATATATACTTCCATTATTTTGCCTATTTGTTTCTCGAACATCTTATTAACGAGCCTTTGATAAGTGGCTCCGGCGTTTTTAAGCCTAAATAGCATCACATTATAACAATATATGCCAAAGTTTTTTATGAATTTTTTTTTTCCTTATCCTCCAGGTTCATCTTGATTTGATTGTACCCAGAGTAGGCATCAAGGAAACTTATAAACTAGTACCCGGCCATTGCATCGATTATTTGATCAATGTTTGGCAATGAAAACGAGTCTTTAGGGCACACCTTATTTAAGTCCTTATAATCTACGCATATTCTAAACTTGTTATTCTTCTTCGGAACTACAACTACATTAGCTAACCATTCTGGATTCTTTATCTCCCAGATCGAAACCGATGTCGAGTAGCCGAGTTACCTTTTCTTTAACAAACCTATTTCTGACCTCGGCTATTAGGAGTTTCTTTTGCCATACCGGTGGGAAGTTCGGATCCAGGATTATCTTGTGCACGACCACTTCCAACGGCATACCTGTCATATCCGAGTGTGACCATGCAAAATAATCGACGTTATCTTTAAGGAAATTAATAAATTCTGACCTGAGTTTGGGATTGAGTCCTGTTCCCAAGTGAAACTTCCTTTACAAGAATTCTTCGAATAAAGACACTTGCTCGATTTCTTCTGTAGTTGATTTGGTTGCATCTGTCTACTCCGGTGCCTAAAAGTATCTAGGTACCTGGTGGTTCTGATAATTCCTCGCCTTTATCATCCTCATTTGGCAATGGCGAAGGTGTCGGTTCTTGTAATTGCTATTTTCTGGTTCCTTCCCTTTGCTACTTGAAATCGACAATGCGTTCATCTCTCTTGCTGCCGGATGATCTCCTCTTATCTGCTTGATTCCCTCTAGAGTCGGTAATTTTAGCAGTTGATGATATGTTGAGGGTACGACCTTCATATCATGTAACCATGGCCTTTCAAGGATTATGTTGTAACCCATGTTACTGTCTACCACTTCGAATAAAGTGGTCTTAGTTACCCCTTCGACGTTTGTGGGTAGCAGGAACTCTCCTCGGGTTGTCACACTTGCCAAGTTGAACCCAACGAGGAGTTTTGTTGCCGAAATGATGCTTCTGGTTAGATTTGCTTATTCCAGCACTCTCCACTGAATGATTTTAGCTGAGCTTCGTAGGTCAACCAAAACATGCTTAATCTTGAAATCTAAGACATTAAGAGAGATTTCCGGGGCGTCATTATGTGGGAGAACAAGTCCGTCAGAGTCTTCCTCCGTGAAGGTGATGTCATCTTCGACGATTTCCCAGAGTCTCTTGTTGTGGGTCACTGATACCTTTGTATTCTTGGCTGCTGAGACAGTTACACCGTTGATTTTATTCCCTTCGAAAATCATATTGATGGTCAACCAGGGGGAGTTTTCTGCTATCTTCGAAGGCTATCCATCATCCCTGGTACGACTGTAATTGTTCTTGGCTCGATAGCTCAAGAACTCCTTGAGATGGTCATTTTTCAACAACATTGCCACCTCTTCACGTAGATGCCGATAGTCCCCCAGTTCTGTGGCCGTGATTCCCGTGATATTCACACCATAAGTTAGGATCCCTCTGGCTAGGATCGGATCTGATCGATTTCGGGAATCGCGCTTCCTTGATATTCCTCATCGCTAACACCAACTCCACTATACTGATGTTGAAGTTTTAATCTTATAGCCTAGTATATCCGAAATCCTGAGCTCCTGATATCTCATTTTCCTGTAACGCCCTGCTATTCTAGCCACGGTCAGTTCTTTTATCAGAGAGAACCTATCCGATGACTGGAACCCTTTGCTGCCACGTCCTTCAGTTCTCTCTTATGGCGGGAAACTACCTTTAGAAGATTTCCGATCCGCATCTAAATCACTTTTGAACTTATCTTGGTTTTTTGTCTCGGTCCCGTCCCTTGGTTGATGTAGGGAACCCGAGATGATCGTCTTCTATCCTTATTTTCGTCTCATAACGATTATGGACATCCGCCCATGTGGTCGCTTGGAATTTGAGCAGGAATTACTTTAGCTTTCGGGAGGCGTCGGAGCTCCTTAGATTCAAACCCTTTGTGAACGCCTCTGCTGCCCACTCATTTGGTATAGCTGGTAGCAGCATCCTTTCTTTCTGGAACCTGATCACGAACTCTCGCATCAATTTCGGACCCGCCTTCTACTATCTTAAATATGTTCGCCTTCCTGTCTTGGACATTCCTTGCCCCAACATGGTAGGGGTGCTTATCGGGCGGATCAGGCAGATAATTACGTTTAACGATTTGGCTTAATGGTTATCGTATTATAAATGTAGTAATCCGCTAGCCATCCAATAAGACAACGAGCAGATTTGTATTGGATTAACAATTATCGAGCGGTTTATCAGCTAAACCAAATAGAATTTTTTTGAACAATCATTCAATCAATATCAAACAGCTTCAAATCAATACCAAAATTTTAATATCATCTACGATCTAACCAAACAGTATTTTTTAATTGAAGAGTCTTCAAGACTACTCATACTGTCATACATGTATTAACCAAATTTTTTAATACCATTAAGACTACTCATAAAGAGATACACTATTAATCATTGAGATTTTGATTTTTCGACTTCTCAGTTCTCAGTTCAAGAGAGAGACGAGACTGACTACTTCTCTGCCTCTGGTGGCTGCAGACAATTGAGAATTAGAAAATAAAAATTAGCGATTTAGCCATTTAGGGTTTCAATAGTACTTTATATACATAGGGGTAAAAGTGTAAATATAAAAAATTTTAACGGGTTAACGGTTTACCCGATAAAAAAATTGAGTAATCCGCCTCCAAACCGTTAAGCCGTTAATTATAAAATCTCAATCCGTTCACCATCCATTACCCCGATAATCTGATACTAATAAGCCAATAAGCCATCAGTTTGGTTCGGTTAATGGTTTTGATTCGATTTTGAACAGCCCTACGGCATGGGCCTTTATGAATGAATCTGCAAGTATTTCAAAAGAGTCGATTGAATGCTCGGGTAAGAGTGAATACCATGTCAGGGCCCCCTTTTTGAGGGTTTCACCAAGCTTCTTTAGCAAGACCGATTCGATCTCATGTCGAGCCAAATCGTTCCCTTTAAGGCCATGGTGAGGTTGTAATGTGCTCATACGGATCCGAAGTCCTATCGTATTTTGGCATTTTGAACCTCTTCAGAATCAACTCCGATGCTGCACTCAGTTTGAATGGCACATGAGTGTATTTTTTCGAATCTGGCCCTTTCAAAACTGGTGGTGCGCCCGAAATCTGATCCATTCGGGCGTGAAACTCTTTCACGTTTTGATCCATCCATTCGTTCATTTCCCTCATAAATCTCATGAGCTCCATTTTGAAGGGGTCATTCCCGTTATCATTACCAGATCCGCTACCGGTCCCCCCGGCACCATCGAAACCGATCTCATCCCTTGGGGTATTATTATCAATTCCTTGAGTCATTGGATTTGCAGGAACGTCGAGAGGAACTGAACCCCTTCCATTTGCATTGTTAGAAGCGCCTGACAACACTTGCTTCAACTCTGTCATCACCCGATCCTACCTTGAGAGGTGGCCTGTGATGGCTGTCTGTTGTTCTCTTTGGGTCATCACTGTTTCCGCAACATGTTCCTATTCTGCGTCATCGGGAGTTAGCTCTCGCACATGCCGGGGGTACTGCCCTTCATGAACAGGGGTTGCCTCGTCCCCTTCATTACGGGTGTCGTTGATTAAATCCTCATTCTGAGGCAGATTTTTATGTCCCTCAACGTTGTGCGCGATGTTGATATCATTAGCTACCATTTTCGATTTCTTGCTAAGGGAAAAACCAAACAAGTTAGGAATACACATAAGGATCAAAGCAATTACGTAACTATCTAAGCCCCACGGTGGACGCCAAACTATTTACCTGTAAAATAGTACAGTTGAATTTGTTGCGTGATTTATAGACAAGCGAACGGTTTTGATCCAAATATTGATAAATAAAAAAGATTAAAAGTAAGACTTAGCAATTAAAATTGAAAAAGATGACAATCTTGACTCCGAGAATAGCGTCTCTGAGTACAGAAATGAGAACAATGTAAAAAAGCAAATAGAGTTGTTTTAATTGAAAGCGAAGTGGAATATAGCATAACTTTTGCCAAGAATTTCGTATTTTATAATGGCTGCTGAGCGTGCTATTTATAGTTATACCTAGGGAAACAAGATCATAGGATCAAGCCGTACTTAAATGATAATAAAGGAGTTATTGATGAGTATGTAACGACAGGCCATGAATGCAAATATTCTCTGCAATGATTGCCATTTAATGTTAGAGAATATTCTGCATTGAATGCTACCCGATGATAAATATTCGATCTGCTTCCGTTGACCATACTCCCTCCGAGTTTACCCGATGTCAATTGTAGTTGTTGTCCCCGGTATAGGTTGTTACTTGATTCGCCTTTCAACTGTCTTTGGTCCCACGTATCATGCTATCATTTGATCATTTATTATAAACTAATTTTACCCTATACACATCTAATTGTGGTGGTAGCGCATCAAAATATAACTTTACTACCCTTTTTCCCGGATATTATATATTCATGTTATCTGACTAAGTAGTCTTTTTCTTTGAGGTGAAAAAAGAAGAAGAAAGCAAATTGTTAGGCATAAAATTTTGACATTGTCATATTGTAACAATAAAATTCAAAATGGCGGTCGCCGTTGTTGAATACTTGTTAACTTGTATTTCTAGATTTGAAAACAAATTCATTGATCCACATTTTTATTTAACACATATTACCATTAGAAATAACATCTGAGCAATTACTAAGAACTAAACTTGTCGTCACTCGTCACAGAACATTTATGTGCACTCTTGAGGAAAAATAATATAGCTACTAGAGAAGTAGACTACATTTGTTTTAGATAGTAAGTTTTAAAATCTTCATTTTCTTTTTCTTAAACTACATACCCACTTAAAATACATTATATAAATAGAGATAGGGGAGTAGTTATTCAATACCCGCTAATATAAAGTCTGAATCAACCTCTTGGTCATGCAGTTAAAGCCTCCTTTCAACATCAGGCTAGCCAACCATTATTAACAGGGAGATCTCTTCCAACGTTATAGTCAAACTTTTACTTCTGAGATTGACATTTTTCCTTCAAGTGGCAATTAACCATATGTTAAACATGATGTTTTAACTTGTCTACGTACCCAGTTGTGACACGTTACATATGTCTTTTCAAATTGCCAGTCATTTAAACCTAACATATATACTTGGTGGCTGTTAATAAGAGCTTGGAATTTTCGTACCTTTAAAAGAAGCATAAGTGCATATAACAATTATATATACAAGCTCAAATGACATTTTTTGTCATACAAGCTCAATTATACATTCGGAATGACGAAATGTTTCTATTAAAGGAATATCACAAACATTTTTAGTCAGAATTGGAAGATAATCAAGATATTCAAATTAATATCAATTAACAAGGATCTCAAAATAATTGTAAGTTATAGATTGGGTGTGTTGAAATATATTGGGTATATCTTCAGGAGTTTGAATCTCAATTTCGGGACGATTTGGTGGAGATTTGAGATGGCTTAAATTTAAAATTCAAAGTAGACGATAAACATGGAAGAAGAAGAGTTGTGTATCTCATGTGTATTTTTTGTGTATCTATATATATTTATGTATGAGATACATTTGTCACTGGAAAAATTCTCAACTCAGTTTTACTTATGAATTTTGACTTCAAACCAATTCAAATCACTTCTAGTCTTCCTTAAATTTTGGATATTGTCGGGTTTATATGTTTTCAACAAATTTCAATCATGAAGAATTTTTTTTTTCTTTTGAGAAAGTATTGATTCAAAATTTTCTATTGCTATACACCTTTTCCACTATCTCAAATAGTGCACCTAGACGTAAGAGAAAAAGGTATTGAATACGGCCACTCATCCGCTGAGCTGGACGAAAGAAGCAAGCAAAGTATTTTCTATTATTTTAAATATTGTATATCATTGATAATTTTTTGTTGGTAAAAATAGATAAATGGTTAAAATGGCGGGTTTAAATATTTTATATTTTGACACATTCATGTAGTTCTCTCAACCAAGAATTGGGAGGTTACAAAAATCATCATTGTTCTGTCTTGTTTTTAAAAAAATATAGAAAAGAAAATAGTTTGTTTTGCCATAAAAATGAAAATAAAAAAAAGGTTTTGTTTTAAAATGGGATTTTATTTATTTATCTGTTTATGAAAATGTCAAAATAAAAATAAAAATAATAAAATAAAAAGAGTTGGGCGTTGAAAGTAGTTTTATTATTTGTTGCAAATATATATATATATATATATATATATATATATATATATATATATATATAATATACAACATTTATATATTTTTTTGGCTATTATTTTTACAGCGGCTATACAGTATCATTTTTCCATCAAATTTCGACCTAAGTTCTTTTCAAATGGTTATGTTCTAGTTGGGTTTTTTTCAGGCCTTTTGTCACTAGCCATTTTTCGGAGAAAGTTCACAAATAGCTACTTTTAAATCCTTGTAATTAAAATATTTTCTTGTGTGAACTGTGAAGTACACAAATAGTCTAAAAGTGGATGGTCTTAAATTTTTATCTCCCCTTGTCTCATGGGCAGAACTTCAAATTTAATAAGTGTTGCCCCTCGATTGCCCTATGGGCAATACTTTTAACTTTTGACCTTGAAGTTTTGCTCATATGGCAAACGGGGGTAAAAAATTAAAGACCATCCCAATTCCAAAGAGTGTCATATTTCTGCAATTCTTTTTATATTTTCAATATCATAGAGTTTCAGATTTCAGTCCATAACAATGATTGTTTTCTAATTACATGGCTAAATAGCGGCTAGTCCACGTTATTACTATCGTTTTCCTGTGAGTTAAATGGGTAAAAGGTCAAACATTACTCCAAAGAGTTTAATTTTGGTTCGGGTTCAATGGAATCGTCCAGAAATAACTTTTAAAAATATCTAGTGATTTTTTTGTCACCCAAAAATCAATGTAGAGTAAGGATGCGATTGAATTAGAAAAACTAGTCTTGGTTTATTTTCTGATTCTTCATTGTGTTCTTAAATTTGGTGTTGAGTCCCACATCGTTCATTGTCCATATATGATTATGGACAATTATGAATTTATCACCTAGAGGTTGAGTTAGGTTCAATATTTATATTTTTATTATTTGGTTTCGTGAGAACTATTTTTGGGTTCTCTAATAATAAATTTGAGAGAATTGTTTGGTTTCGGCCCAAATAACCAATGATATATCGTATCAAAAGCTCTTATTTATTTATTTATTTTTAAATATTTTTGTTGGGTTTTTAGCTCAGATTGTTTAGCAATGGTGAAAAAGAAGAATACGTCCCACCTTGCATAAGAGACAAAAGAGAGAATTAGGAGTTTGCATTATTTGGAGGAGCTTTGTCCTTTACCATATCTAAAAACTTGACCCACTAAGTTCCAACCTGACCAACCCACTTCGCCATTTCATTTCTCCACGGAGCCTAAAGACTTGCGGTAATATATTTTGGGATAATTAGGATATAATATCAGTCTCAACAAAAACTTAACAAAAGGCCCGACTTCGTATTCAGGTATTCGGTATCCGCATTAAAGACCCAACTAAATTCGAATTCATGTCGAAAAATATTATATTGGGTAAAACACTCGCAAACAAAGACGACTCAAATCCGTATCCAAGATTCAAATTCGCGACTTCTGATAAATGACACTAGGTAGCCACTTTTAAGCATGCTGTTTAACATATATTCACAGTTTATAATATATTTAAAGATTAGCCAATTTCGCTCAAACTTCAGGACACGATGTCCTAGAGTTTAAACCTCAAAGTTCAAACTTCAGGATATCGTGTCCTAAAGTTCGAAAATTATGTACCAAAGTTCGAATCTTATGTCCTAAGTTTTAAATTAGTAGTTCAGAAATTCAGGACACTTAATCCTGAATTTCAAATTAGAATCTCAAAATTTAAGGACACTAAGTCCCGAATTTCCAAATTCAGGACACTTAGTCATGAAGTTTGGGTGAATTGACTAATATTTAATTACATTATAAATTGTGAATATATTTTAAATAGCAGGCTTAAAAGTGGTATTTAGAGATTAACCAGTGCTCATTTTGTCCTTTAAACTAAAAATCTTAACTTCATGACAATATAAGATATTTTTTTCCTGAAAATTTGAACTGAAAAACTGAAATTAAAGACGCACTGACTAATTCTTAAATAGCAGTCCTTTAAAATGGCTATCCGGTGTCATTAATACTTACCCAGAGTTTAAAACAAAAATTTCTTTCTCGTGACCAAGAAAAATTAATAACCTACCTAAAAATTTCTTTTTCTTTTCAAAAGGATAAATAAATTCAATAAGATACAATGCACTTGAGAATTGGGGTAGGTTGAGTGCATGACTGGAATGCATCCTTTCAAAATTGGCTAAAGAAGCTTCTTCTCTATTAGGATATGTTGGCATCTTAATGGATGCCTCACATGAGCTCTCCTTGTGGTTTGACCACATTAGGTATTTTTTCCCCTACCTTTTCATTAATTTATTATTACTATAAGGAGTATAATTCTCACTTTATTTTAATATATAATTTGTACAAGTGTGCAATGTACCTAGCCATATCCGATAAAGTTGGATGAGAATTTGGATGATAGGAATAAATGGCTTTTAGTGAAACTTGATCCCTAACCCCTTTTCTCTTTATGTAAATACAAGAATTTATTTTAATAAAAATAAATATTGATCTTTAAGAAAGCATTGATTGATGATTTGGTGGAGAAGATATAGAGGACTATCGTATTAATGTTCGAAAATTCATCTTTTAAACGTCTCGGAAACTTCAAAATATGTTCGTATAGCAAATACGTTTATCTAATTTCTTGGGCATAAGAATGATGTTCGAAATCTTATCGAAATTATAATCTACTTCTGAAACAGTCTTATCTACTGAGGCTCTATGCATTGCACAATCTGAAAATCAATTTCTAAGCGAGTGATCTTCGCTTATCCATATAGGAGGAAATCAAAATTTCAATTTTTCAAGAATTGAGAAATAAAAATTATAACTTTCCTTCTTTTGACTACAAGTTACTAGGGAAGTATATATGTAATAACCATTACCTTCTTATCATGTACTATTTTTTTTTATGCATCCAAAGAAAAGAAGAGATCAGTAGATCAGAGTTCCATTATGTAGATATTATTAGAAAATCTTGCAATGCTCTAAAAATTATGTATCTGTTTAGGGTAAAATTGGTTTATATTAAATGCTCGAATGATGGCGTGATATGTGAAACCGGATGCCGACGGAAGATAAATCGAGTGGAAACCAAGATCGAGGACAACAACCTCGGTTAGTTCCGGGTAGATCCCGATGGGAACACGGCCAACGGGAGCAAACCGATGTTTGTCGCTAGATGGAATTTAATATGCATCCGCTGCAGAGAAATTTGGCATTCATGACCCGCCGTTACATATTCATCAATCACCCCCTTTATTGTCATTTAAGAGGGGCTTGATCCTAGGATCTTGTTCCCTAGGTATAGCTAAAAATAGTGACTTCAACAATCATTGTAGGACACGAAATCTCTGGCAAAACTTATGCTACACATTATTCCCAAGTTAACTTATGCTAATATAACTTTATTTTCTGTCTAATATTGTTCTTATTACTATCTTCGGAAGCCTTGCTCTCGGAACCAGGCTGCTTGATATTTCTCTCGATTTCAACGCTAAGTCTTATTTTTTATTTAATTTATTTATCATTTTGGGATCAAATCAGTTCGATTGTCTATAAACCACGTAACAAATTCAACTGTACTGTTTTACGGGTAAACAGTTTGGCGCCCATCGTGGGGCTTAAACATGTGCGTAATTGAGTTAATCCTTGTATCTATTACTAACTTGTTTGATTCATTGTTTCATAGAAAAAATCAAAAAGGATGGTAGCTAACGATGTCAACGTCACACACAACGTTGAGGCACAAGAAAATCTGCCTCAATATGAGGATTCGATCCGGTCCATGGCGGGCGATATCCCCGACATGTGCGGGAGACACAACTCATGATGACACTGAGGACGAGCACGTTGCGAAAATGGTAAGGATCTTGAGGGAGCAGCAAAAGGCCATCATGGGCCATCTCTCAAGGCAAGGCCAGGCCATGACGGAACTAAAGTAGGCATTGTCAGGCAAGCCCTGTTCCTCCAGGCACTCCTGCAGATCAAACAACTCAAAAAGTTGATAACAACACCCCCGAGGGGTGAAATCTTCTTCGACGGAGCCGGGGGGATTGACAACGGATCAGGTAATGACAACGGCAATGATCCCTTCAAAACTGAACTCATGAGATTCATGAGGGAAATGAATGAGCGGATGGATCAGAATGCGAAAGAGTTTCATGCTCGAATGAACCAAATTTCGGGCGCACCACCAGTGTTGAAGGGCCTGGACTCGAAGAAGTACATCCAATTGCCGTTCAAACCGAGCGCAACACCAGAATTGATTCTGAAACGGTTCAAAATGCCGGACATACCAAAGTATGATGGGACTTCAGACCCTCAGGAGCACATCACAACTTATACAACGACGGTGAAAGGAAACGACTTGGCCCAACATGAGATTGAGTCGGTCCTGCTGAAGAAATTCAGAGAAACCCTCACGAAGGGGGTCTTGACATGGTATTCACTCCTACATGAACATTCAATAGATTCCTTTGAGATGCTCATAGATTCTCTCATCAAGGCTTATGCCGGGGCCAAGAAGTTCTAGTCCCGGAAGGCGGACATATTCATAATTCCGCAAGGAGAGTCCGAATTGATGCGTGAGTTCGTAATCAAGTTCCAGACGGAAAGAATGTTGTTACAGGCCGTGCTAGATGAATGGCAGCTGAGGCATTTACTAAGAGGTTGAACCCGAGGAGCTCCGACACCACCCGAAAGCTGAAAGAAAGCCTGCTCGAGTTCCAAGCAACCACATGGGCGAACGTCCATAACCGTTATGAATCGAAGATAAGGATATAAGATGATCAGCTCGGGTTCCCGGCGTCAATCAAGGGTCGGGATCGAGAAAAGAACAGGGATAAATTGAAAAATGATTTTGATGCAGATTAGTGATCATCTAAGGGCCGATTCTTGCCCTACGAGAGGGCCGAAGGACACGACAGTTAAGGGTTCCGATCAGCGGATAGGTTCGCCCCAAATAGAAGAAGTGACTGCAGCCAAAACAATATGTCATTGCAGGACAACGAGGTATCGGGTTCCCGGGATTCTATTTACCCAGGCCGATAGAGTATAATTTCAATGTTAGTGTAGTAGAGCTGGTATCGGCAGTGAGAAACATCAAGGAAACACGATTCCCGAGGTCAATACGATCCGACCCAACCAGAGGGATACTAATTTATGGTACGAATATCATGGAACACATGGCCACCGAACTGGGGACTGCCGGCATCTTCGCGAGGAAGTGGCAACGCTGTTAAAGAACGGCCATCTCAGGGAATTCTTAAGTGACCGGGCCAAGAACAATTACAACCACAACCGAGACAATACAGAACCCTCAAAGATAGGGGAAGACCCTCCTCGACTAACTATCGACATGGTTTTCGAGGGAAGGAGATCAACGGTGTCACTTTCTCGGCAGCCAAGAAGACAAAGGTATCAGTGACTCATAGTAAGAGACTTCAGGAAGTCGCCAAAGATGACAGCACCTTCACAAAAGAAGACGCCGATGGACTTCTTTTGCTGCACAACGATGCCCTGGTAATTTCTCCTAATGTTCTAGATTTTAAAATTAAACGTGATTTGGTTGACCTAGGAAGTTCATCCAATATCATTCAATGGAGGGTGTTGGATCAAGCCAAACTTACCGGAAGCATCATTCCGACAACAAAGCTTCTCGCCAGGTTCAACTTAGCGAGTGTGACAACCCGGGGGGAAATCTTGTTGCCCACAAATGCCGAAGGTGTCACGAAGACCACCTTATTTGAAGTGGTGGACGGCGACATGGGCTACAACATAATTATAGGCAAACCATGGTTACATGAGATGAAGGCCGTACCATAAACATATCACCAACTACTGAAATTCCCGACTTCGGAGGGAATCAAGCAAATAAGAGGAGATCAACTGGTAGTAAGGGAAATGAAAGAGGTATCAATTTCTAGCAGTAAAGGGAAGGAATTCAACACATAGCAATTACAGGAACTGACGCATACTCCCGAGCCAAGCAGAGATGAGAAAGGGGAGGAGTCATCGGAATCCCATCAGGTACCAAGATATTTTTAGGTACCAAAAGAAACAGAAGCGACCAAGTCCACGACAGAAGCTTTGTTCGAAGAATTCCTGGGGAGAAAATTTCACTTGGGGACAGGACTCAACCCCAAGCTTAGGTCAGGATTTATCGATTTTCTTAAAACTAACGTTGATTGTTTTGCATGGTCGCATGCGGATATGACATGTATCCCGCTAAAGATGTCCATGCACAAGCTAATCATGGACCCAAGCGTCCCACCGGTAAGGCAGAAGAAGCGCCCAATAGCCGAGGTTAGAAACAAGTTAGTTGTAGAAGAGGTAACTCGGTTACCTGAAATCGATTCAATCCGGGATGTAAAGTATACCGACTGGCTAGCTAATGTAGTGGTAGTTCCAAAAGAGAATAATAAATTTGGAATGTGCATAGATTATAAGGACTTGAATAAGGCATGCCCGAAAGACTTATTCCCATTGGCGAATATCGATCAAGTGATTGGCGCCATGGCGGGGCACGAGTTAATAAGTTTCGCCAATGCCTATTTCGGGTACAATCAAATCAAGATGAACCCAGAGGATTAGGAAAAAGCTTCGTTCATAATGAAATTTGGTACATATTGTTATAATGTGATGCCCTTCGGGCTTAAAAATGCCAGAGCCACTTATTAGAGGCTCATGAACAAGATGTTTAAAAAACAAATAGGTACAACTGTGGAAGTATACATAGATGATATGATGGTCAAGTCTTTGAATGCATGTAACTATTTAAAACACCTCCAGGAAACCTTCGATATCCTAAGAAAACATAACATGGAGCTCAACCCCAAAAAATGTGCGTTCGGAGTTAGCTCCGATAAATTCTTGGGTTTCCTGGTGTCACAAAGAGGGATCGAGGTAAATCCCGATAATATCAAAGCCATCGAGGACATCCCAGACCAGTTGACAAGCATGAAAGAAGTCAAAAGGCTAACCGGGAGATTGGCCGCTCTAAGCAGGTTCATTTCTTGGTCTTTGAAAAAATGTCATCACTTTTTCTCACTTCTGAAGAAAAAGAACAACTTCGAATGGATTCCAGAATGCCAACAAGCCCTAAAAGACCTGAAACGTTATCTATCAAGCCCTCATCTACTATCAAAGCCGGAGGAAGGCGAACAATTGCTGATATACTTAGCGGTCTCGGAGGTAGCGGTAAGTGCCGTTCTAGTCCGGGAGGACAAAGGACTTGAATTGGCCCGGGGACTTGGCTCCGAGGCCATAGAGATAAAATGTGATTCACAACTGGTGGTAAAGCAAGTTTATGGGATCTTTGACACAAAGAAGGAATGCATGCAACATTATGTGATTAAAGTTCAAACTTTGCTCACACAGTTCAGGGAGTGGTCGATCACCCACATCCCGAGAGAATAAAACGTAGAAGAAGATGCATTAGCCAATTTGGGGTTGTCCACTGAGATGAAGGGATCAGATTCCAGTACTGTCATGCAGCTTATGCATTGGTACTGATGTGAATGGTTATTGTGAAGTAAAAACAACCAACCTAGTCTGTCTGAAGACCCGAATGTGTCCCGGGCACTCCGCACCAAAGTAGCTCGCTACAACTTTTGGGGGGGGGGGGGGGGGGGGGCAGCTATATAGAATGTCGTTCCAAGGCCCGTTGGCTTGATGTTTAGGAGTCTCGAAGGCAGATTACGTCATGAGAGAGGTTCATGAAAGGATTTGTGGGAATCATTTCGGTGTAGATTCGTTGGTGCTAAAATTAGTTAGAGAAGGATACTAATGGCCTCAGATGGAACAAGACGCGAAGGCATTCGACAAGTGTCAATGCCATGCACCGTTGGTACACCAACCGACATAACTACTATATTCGGTACTGTACCCATGGCTATAAAGGGATGAATATAGTTGGGCCGCTACTACCGGGTCCCGTGAAGGTAAAATTTATTTTAATTTTAACTGATTACTTCACTAAATGGGTTGAAGCAAGTCCTTACCAAAAGATCGGTGAGCGCGAAGTGGTCAATATCCTATGGGATAACATAATTTGCAGGTTCGGAATACCGAAGAAAATTGCATGCGACAATGGACCATAGTTCATAGGCTCCAAGGTCACAAAATTTCTTGAAGATCTCAATTAAAAGAATTACATCTGCACCATACCATCTGAGTGCAAATGGGCAGGCGAAATCAATCAATAAGGTGATTATTCAAAACCTCAAAAAGAGATTCGAAGCAGCCAAGGGCAAGTGGCCCGAAGAGTTACCGAGAGTGCTGTGGGCATACCGAACGATGGCCAAGTCGAGCACGGGGTAGACACATTTCTCTCTCTCGTATACAGTGCAGAATCTTTGATCTCGGTGGAAGTAGGAGAACCGACCTTGCGGTACTTCCGGGCAAAATGAAGAAGTAAATAATGAGGCATTGCTGGTCAAACTGGAGCTGCTTGACAAACGCAGGGACTTGGCGCATATAAGAATGATGGATTAGAAACAAAGGATGGAAATATACAATAACCGAAGGTCCAATCTCCATTATTTTAAAGTGGGAGATATGGTTTTGAGGAAAGTAACTTAGAACACCTGTGATCTTAACGCGATAAAGCTGGGTCCGACATGGGAAGGCCCCTATCGAGTTTCAACTGTCACCGGAAAATGGTCATACGAACTAGGGAACCAAGACGGAGTCAAATTGCCGAGCAACTGGAACATGCCTCACCTCAAAAGATATTACTACTGATGGATCTGGATTATACTGAAAGTATGTGCTGTATTCTTTGTCCCTTCACCCAGTTTTTGTCCCAATTGGGTTTTTCTGCCAAGGTTTTTAACGAAGAAGTAACAGAAAATATACTATGAAGGAAACATCGTCAGCAAAGTTAAGACCTTTAAATAATAAAGCATTGAAAGGACAAACCATTAAGGGATGGTTAGATAGTCTTTGGCGCGATGGCAAATTCCTAATGGAAAGTAAAACTTGCCATTGGACCAAAGGTTATTCAATCGTTCACAAGTATTTTTCATCAGAAGAGCAAGACCTCCAGTGTTCCAATTCACATACTTCACATTCTAACACTGGGGGCGGGGGAATAGTACGAGAATACACGAAAATCGGGACTGCGAGACCCAGGAACACTAATGTCTCATCGGGACCGGGGACTGCACAACTAGTCTCGTAGAAATAAGTTGTACAAATTAGCCACATGCATTGGAATTTTTTTTATTTTTTAGCAAACGAATGCTTATGTACTTTGAAGATAGAAGGAATAAAAATGAAGTCCTTTTATTTTTATCTTGTTTCGTGTCCAAATAATGACTAATTTTATCATTTGAAAGTTATTTAAAAACTTCAAATGTTAGTGCCAGAATGAATATGAGACGTCCTCTTCAAAAGCACCGTAAACATATGAGAGCCCTCTCTTATAAAACCCTCATAGTAAAGGGTTGGTTCTAGAAAAGTTTGTGCCCGGAACCCAAAGGCTATCGGAAGAAAACACACCCGAAGCCTTACTTAATTCGACGCAAAAAGAATGAACTTTGCACAATGCTTAAACAAAAGGTCCTTTTTATTTATCAAACATGCCAAACAACATAAGTACAAAAATACAAAAGGAAAACAACAAAAGAAAAGAAAGCAAAAAGGCTAAACTTTGTTGCCACCGGAACTCGAGGGAAGAGAAACATCTATGCCCCCAGGAGAAGTAGGCATATCTGCCGCCGGCGCAGGATCTTGGCCTTCATCGTTATTCGAACTCGGAACCGACACTAGAAGAGTCAGTTGCATCAGGCTGAGCCGGATATTAACTCGAGTTTGATACTGACTCGAGCCCGGTATTGATCGGTCTGGGTCTTGAGCTCGATAACCCGGCTTCTCATCGTATCCCGATATTATAATGACGACATATGGTCCATTATGTTTTAATCTTGACTAATTATATGAAGGACAAACTCGATTTTGACCGTATACAGGGTGTTAAGTGTATCCTTAGCTCATTGGTCGAGCAAATTATATAGTTCTAGGCAATATTCGCCACATGATTAATTAATGAACTTTGAGTTAAGTAAGATCCATTTCTTAGCACATATGATTAAAAACATTCCATTTTTTTCCTTTGTAACCTCTTTATATGGTTTTGAACTGTATATATGAGCTTGCTTTTCAGTTGATTTAGTCCTAATAGATTTATTTTTTACTTATCTAATATCGGACTTTATATTATGTTATTCGCGCTCCAATTATCCTCTCTTGGTGAACTTTAGGGGAGGATATGTTAGAGTCATGTCCCTCATTAGTGGAAAGAATTACTATATAGTTTTAGGTAATATTTATCTTATAACTTCATTTTTCAAGTTAAGTCCAAGATTTATTTTCTTAACATATGACTGCATTCCAATTAATCAATTATTCCACACCAACTACATGCATTAGGATCCACACACAAAAAAAATGAAGAACCTAATAACTCTTAATTGAATGTAAAAAATGGCTAAAAAGTTATGGCATATATTCCTGACGTCACTTGGCATGAAAACATAATCCTACTTTTTGCTTTTTTCTTTATTTTAAATTTCCCAATACTTGCATCTTGAATTAAAAAACAATTCAGATATGATTTATATTTTTTTTACCTATTGATAATTTTAATAAATTTTACATTATTAATATGTTTTAACTTGAGCTAATGACGCAGATATCCACGTAGGATCAAACATTGATCAAGTAAATTCTATTGACTTGGCAAGGCAATTATAGAACAACAACGTCGTTTCGTCATGATTCATGAACGCCTAAATACAAATATCGTAAAAAGACCACCGCCAATTGTCAGTCATTCACGTGGACTTCTTGTGCATTTATATATGACCGTCTTCACTTGGTTCTTCGCTAAATTTCCACTTGTCGAACAATTTAATTTCAAGGAAATAAAATATATGTTTACCCGAAAAACGGATAGAGTTGAATTTATACGTAGTTCTAAAGATACGTGGTATAATTTGGCACAAATCGAAAAAATAAGTAGAAATATGTCGAATATTGGCTGTAAAAAAGGGATGAAATAAAACCAAATTGTGTAGAGAATGATTTATAAACAAGCAAGATGAATCAATGTCCAAAGTCCAAAAAAAGATAATCTCAGCTATATTTCTGTGTAAAATCAATAATCTTTGAGATGTGAGAATGTATTGATGTCTCAATGTTCTATGTCGCCCTTTACAGAAATGATAACCACTCTTCATATAGTGGAAGAATCTTACTTTGGATATAATTAAAAATACATCGTGGGGATCCCATGATAGATTAATCAATTAGTTTTTTCTTGATTTCTGCCGAGATTCTCTCCCGTAGTGCGGCTATAACGGCTTTGTTGTCTCTTAGCTCGATCTTGGTCGGTCTTGGTAGTGGTCGGTCACTAGATCTCGAGCTCGATATTAACTCGAGTTCGATACTGATTCGAGTCCGGTATTAATCGGTCTGGGTCTTGAGCTCGATAACCCGGCTTCTCATCGTATCCCGATATGATAATGCCGACCTTCGGTCCATTATGTTTCAATCTTGACTAATTGTACGAAGGGCAAACTCGGTTTTGACCGTATACAGATAGTCCGCTCGTTTCTCGGAAAGAATGTGGCAAGAAATGATATGGCTTTTCAACTTCTGACTAGATATACACTGACGTCTGCATCGAGTCCGATTATGACGTATGTGACAAATGTCCCATCGGTCAAGTTACCAAGACATTAAATATTTATCAGTCGTTGGTCGGCCACTACTTCTGAACCGTCATTATCAGGCCTATAAATGTTCAAACTTTTATTCACATCCAAACTTTTTACTCAAAAGTTTTTCCTCTACTCTTGTATCTTCTTACAAAATCCTTCTGCTCCATATACTTTACATTACAAACAAACCCAATTCTCTTTTCCTTTATTCATTAATGGCGAAAACCTCCAAAACGGTGCCGCAGAAAGAGGTCACTTCTTCTTCGCGGCCTACCGGTAGCGAGGATGCGGCGGAGCCCCTTCCCGAGGAGTTCATTCCGGTAGGGTGCTTGACTGCCATTGATTTTAAAGTCGAAAAACCCTCTTTGGTACTGGGCCGATGTGAGCCGGTCTCGAGGTACTAGTGTTCAATCACCGAGAACATTCTCGAAAAGGTAAAAAAGGAATGCAACTGGGGCGACAAGCACGTGGTAGTTCCATCACCCGAAGAATCAATTACTACCCATGTGGTAGGGTTCTTAAGTGTTTATACTTACCCTTTCACATTGGGTCCATTAGATCCCGCCATCATCGCTTTTTGTAAAAGATACGACGTGACCCTTGGCTAGATTCATCCTTCGTTTTGGAGAATAGTGATTCTTCTCTGATTCTTCTCAAGCAAAATCGAGGGGTGTCTTTTCACCCTCGATCACCTTATGCGCCTTTATAGTTCCCGACTCTATTGAGGAGGGCTGATCAAGTTAGCTCGCCGATCCACTAAAGCGCCGTTTTCAAGTATAGATGAAACTCGTGATCGAGGTTGGATGGGCCGGTTTGTTCGAGTCAAAACCTCGGACCTGATTTCTGCCGCTGACATGCTATTTCCTGAGAAATAGAATATGAGTCGTGAGTATTTACTTCCTTTCGAGAATTTTAATATGGGGCCGCCTTTCATTTTCTTGATCCACTCTTTCTTTTCTGTTATAGTTGTGGCTCAGATGCCGGAACCGATCCCGGACCTTAAACAATGGGTTGAAGGTCTCATGCTGCAGAGACTGTATTCTGAGCGTGCTTGGGTGAAACTATCAAAGGGTGGATGGGAGGTCCGTAGTCATGGTAAGTCTCTTTCTCAGTTTGTTTGTAGCTCGATCTTCTTCAGTTACTTACCCTCATTTCTTCCTTTGTAGGACTCAGGAAAGATGTTGTTATGAGGGCCCCTTCTGGTAATGAATAGGTCCCTGCCCCGAAGCAGGTTAAAGAGAGGAAAGGAAAAGAGGCACCGAGTTCCCCGGGCTTGAACAAGAAAAACCCGGTGAAGAGAACTTGTAAACCCAAGGGGGGCTCCGATATCATGCTTTGGACTCGATCCGCCGATTAAGGGATGAGCCCGAAGAAGAAGAAGAGGAGTTAGCCTATGTACAGGAAAATGTTATGATACAACAATCCTCCGAATCGGCGGAGGTTAACAAGGGAATTCTGGCCGTGATTCCAGAACAAGGGAAAGCCGAGAATATTTGATCTCGAGATGAGATAGTCGAGGGAGAGATCGAGGGCAGGACATCTCGGGCAGAAGATATATCGAGGGACGAGCTCGGGATAGTAGATATTACTGGATCCCCTCAGATATTAGATACTATGATCCGTGAGTCCAGCATGTTAGAAGGTCGATCCTACGAGGGAATTCAGGAGCCGACCGTTATCCATGATTTTCTGGATGGGATCGAGTAAGCTGCCTCGGAGGAGGTTATCGGGTTTGATGGATTACCGATACTAAAGAAAGCGTCATGGTTGGGCTCTGTTGGGTCTTCATCAGTTCTGAAACTGGTGACCGATTCCCGGCCCCGAGTGTTGATCCCGATCGTAGGCGGAGGGTAGTGCTCTCCGTCCCTGAAGATACCCGAATTTTCTCTCCCCCCGTGGGGGTTGCTAGTTACCTTCGGTCCTTGGTGACCGAAGAGGATCAATCAGTGATGAATGCGGTAGGACCTGTCTTCCTCTTCAACGAGGCCCAGCATGCTCTGAATCGGGTAACTTTGATGGCATCTTTGTTGTTTCTCTTATGTTTAGATATGTAGTTAATTCTATCATTTTTCCTATGTTTGTAGGCTTCTGTGCTGCATCACAAGGCCTTCCTCCGAATCCGAGAGGAGCACGAGGCTGAGGTTCGGAACCTCACTGAGAAGAGTGACTCTTACAAGCTTCTTAGTGAGAAACTTCGAGCAGATTTGATAGCAGCTCAGGAAGAGCACGAGGAGATGGCTGAGCAGGTATTCCGAATTTTCCATGGCAGTGAAGATGAATTGGAGATAACCACTAATGATCCGATTCTTCAGGTTCGGCAGAGGATTGAGCAGATCGAACGGCTAAACTCACAGGTAGATGGGCTACTGGCCGAGTCGGAAGAATTTAAAAATAATATGGATATCCTTGCCTCGAAAAAAGAAGCCATTCAAGCTCAGCTAGAGTTGTCTGAGGCCCAACTTCATTCTGCGAAAGAAAATGTCTCGAGGTTAATCAAGCGGATGAAGGAGCTTGAACATCGGTTAGATTTGGCTATTTCTGATAAAACAAACTTGGCTGATGAACTTGAAGTGGCTAGATCTGAGGTGATCGTTGCCAATAAAAGAGTTGATGCAAAAGTGGCCCAGTTCAGGATCGATGTTGAGGTCAATCAAGCCAAAGCCAAGAGCATGGTCGAGCACGCTAAATGGCAGGCTCAGAGAGAAGCTCTCGAGGAGGTCAATGCTCAGGGCTTCGATGTTGGGGCTGAGATTAAAATTGCCAAGGCGAAGGAAAACAAGGCTCGAAGGCTAGCCTTCCCTGAGGAAGACTCCGATAGCTCGAGCGAATCTAAAGGTGGGGAAGATGCCGAGGACGCGGCCTCCTATGATGACCAAGCCATTTAGGATCTTAGGTAGTTGCTGCTATTTCTTTTGAGGCTGCTTTCAGCCTTTGTAAAGAACTTCATTCAGGCCGAGTTGCCTTTGTAAAAGATTTGTATATAAAACCTTTTCCCTTTTATGGATTCCAAATATTTTGCCTTTTTGTTAATTCATACAAATGTCAAAAGTGCCTTAATATTGAATAATTATTCCAATGTCCAAGGTTGAGATAGTAAAGGCCGGTAGTAAGTACTGCACTCGACCGTTTCTTATAGTCAATCCCCGAGTGAATGTTCGAATTCAAACTGGGGTGCCCCCTAGGCTTGATGGATAGATGTCAAATGAAATGATTTGCTCAAACTTGAAATAGAGTAGCCTTTTTAAGCTTGATACGTAGTCCCCGGTTCGGGGCAATAGTTTGAACTCGAATCAATGTGGCTCTTGGGCTTAAAGGTCGAGTAGAATGATTTTTCCAACTCGAATTGAAAAACAACCCTCAGGATTTATGGTCGAGTGAGTGTTCGCTTCGAACTCGAAGTAAGAGCAGCCCTTAGGCTTAATAGTCGAGTGAGTATTTGCTCGAACTCGAACTAATGTAGCCCTTAGGCTTTATGGTCAAGTGAGTGTTTGTTCGAACTCGAACTAATGTAGCCCTTAGGCTTAATGGTCGAGTGAGTGTTTGCTCGAAATCGAACTAATGTAACCCTTAGGCTTAATGGTTGAGTGAGTGTTTGTTCGAACTCGAACTAATGTAGCCCTTAGGCTTAATGGTCAAGTGAGTGTTTGTTCGAACTCGAACTAATGTAGCCCTTAGGCTTAATGGTTGAGTGAGTGTTTGCTCGAACTCAAACTAATGTAGCCCTTAGGCTTAATGGTCGAGTGAGTGTTTGCTCGAACTCGAAGTAAGAGCAGCCCTTAGGCTTTATGGTCGAGTGAGTGTTTGCTTGAACTCGAACTAATGTAGCCCTTAGTCTTAATGGTCGAGTGAGTGTTTGCTCGAACTCGAACTAATGTAGCCCTTAGGCTTAATGGTCGAGTGAGTGTTTGCTCGAACTCGAACTAATGTAGCCCTTAGGCTTAATGGTCGAGTGAGTGTTTGCTCGAACTCGAACTAATGTAACCCTTAGGCTTAATGGTCAAGTGAGTATTTGCTCGAACTCGAAGTAATGTAGCCCTTAGGCTTAATAGTCGAGTGAGTATTTGCTCGAACTCGAACTAATGTAGCCCTTAGGCTTAATGGTCGAGTGAGTGTTTGCTCGAACTTGAAGTAATGTAGCCCTTAGGCTTAATGGTCGAGTGAGTGTTTGCTCGAACTCGAAGTAATGTATCCCTTAGGCTTAATGGTTGAGTGAGTGTTTGATCAAACTCGAACTAATGTATCCCTTGGGCTTAATGGTCTAGTGAGTATTTGCTCGAACTCGAACTAATGTAGCCCTTAGGATTAATGGTCGAATGAGTGTTTGCTCGAACTCAAAGTAATATAGCCCTTAGGTTTAATGGTCGAGTGAGTGTTTGCTCGAACTTGAAGTAAGAATAGCCCTTAGGCTTATGTGGAGCTTGATCTCGTTAATTGTTCGGTTGGCAGTCCCCGATTTATGGGGTAATTTTTCAAACTCCGGTCATGGTCGGGCTTAAACCTGTTTGCATAATAGATCACGAAATAGAAGAATCTTTCTGAGATATGAGATATCGGTAAAGAAGAAATTTCTCTTTATAAGTCATTATACATGTGTTCATGTTTTATGCCAGGGCTCGAGCAAACTACACGGGCATGGTTCATTTTGACCATTTGGCCCTTACAATTTTCCCTATCGAAACCCTGTTGCCATGAAGTAACTTTCTTCCATCGAACTTGATATATTCGAGGGTAATGCCCCCAGTATTCGAGGTTGATTGTAAAGAGGCCTCGGATACTGTTGAATTGTTCTAAGTTAGCATGATCAATGGTTTCCTCATTAAAAACCTTGCCGAAAAACCCATTTGGGACAAAACCGGTCTAAGGAAAAAAGAGTGCAACGCGTGCTTTCAGACTAAAGGTTTCGAGTTGAATAATCTATCCCTGTTTCGGGTCGAATATCTGCAAGGGTTAATTTTCGAAATACAAATGCACATGGGAGGGTCGTACCTTAGCAGTAGTATCGTTTTAGGTACGACACTTTCCAATTGATCAGTAGTTGTTTGCCGTTTATCACTCCGAGTTTGTAGGATCCTTTTTTGACGATTTTGAGAACCTGATATGGCCCTTCCCAGTTCGGACCTAGTTTTCCTTCATTCGGATTTTGGGTGTTGAGGGTGACTTTCCTTACTACCAAGTCCCCGATTTTGAAATGTCGAAGATTGGTTCTTCGATTGTAGTATCTTTCGATCCGCTATTTTTGGGCGGCCAAACGGACGAAAGCGGCTTCTCATTTTTTGTCCAATAATTCTAGGCTCGTATTCATGGTCTCGTTATTCGACTCCTTTGTAGCATATCGAAACCTGATGCTAGGTTCTCCGACCTCAACCGAGATCAAAGCTTCGTCGCCATAGACCAACGAGAATGGCGTTGCTCTGATACTGGATTTTGATGTTGTGCGATATGCCCATAGGACCTTGGGTAGTATTTCTCTCCATTTTCCTTTTGGCGTTGGTCAGATTTTGGATGATGGTTTTGTTGGTCGATTCGGCTTGTCCGTTCCCGCTGGGTTGGTACGGTGTTGATAGGATCCTTTTGATCTTATGATCCTAGAGAAATTTAGTTACTTCGTTGCCGATGAATTATTTTCCATTATCACATACAATCTCGGCTAGCACCCCGAATCGACATATTATGTGGTCCCAAATGAAGTTCATCACTTCTTTTTCTCTGACTTTCTCGAAAGCCTGTTCTTCAACCCATTTAGAGAAATAATCAGTCATAAACAAAATAAACTGAGCTTTACCTGGGGTCGATAGGAGGGGGTCGACGATGTCCATTCCCCATTTCATAAAAGGCCATAGAGATAGGACCGAGTGGAGCAGCTCCCCGGGTCGATGAATCATAGGCGCATGTCTTTGTTATTTGTCGCATTTTCGAACGAACTCCCTCGCATCTTTTCCCATATCGGTCCAATAATACTGGCTCTGAGTGCTTTGTGGACCAGCGAATCGGCACCGGAATGGTTTCCACAAGTGACTTCGTGAATTTCCCATAGGATGTAATCGGTATCTCTTGGTCCTAAACATATTGCCAACGGTCCATCGAACGTCCTTCTATACAGCATTCCGTCCTCCATCAGGGTGAACCGTGTTGCCTTTATGCGCAAAGCTCGTGATTCCTTTAGATCTGATGAAAGCTTCCCGTTCTTAAAGTACTATATATATTTGTTTCTACAATCTTAGGTTAGACTTGTGGAGTTTATCTCAGCGTGACCTTCTTCAACCACCGATCTTATGAGTTGTACGACAGTCCCCGAGTTGAGTTTGTCATGTTCGACCGATGAACCTAAGTTCGCAAGAGCGTCGGCCTCGCTGTTCTGTTCTCGAGGTACATGTTGCAAAGTACATTCTTTAAATTGATGTAGAGTCACCTTTAATTTGTCCAAGTACCTTTGCATTCGATTTTCTCGGACTTCAAAAGTCCCGTTAACTTGGTTTACCACGAGGAGGAAATCACACTTAGATTCTACGATCTCCGCTCCCAAGCTCCTAGCTAGTTCGAGACCTGCAATCATGGCCTCATACTAGGCCTCATTGTTAGTCAATTTTGTAGTTCTGATAGACTGTCTAACTACATTATCTGTGGGTGATTTTAGTACAATGCCTAATCCGGACCCCTTTGCGTTCGAGGCACCGTCCGTGAAAAGGGTCCAGGCTCTCGAAGAGGTACCCGATTTTATCAGTAGCTCCTTTTCAATCTCGGGTATGAGGGCCGGGGAAAAGTCAGCAACAAAATCCGCCAATATTTGAGATTTGATAGCGGTTCGGGGTCAATAATCGATATCGTATCCACCGATTTCTATGGCCCATTTGGCCAATCGACCTGAAAGCTCGGGTTTGTGCAAAATGTTTCGAAGAGGATAAGTTGTTACAACATGTATCAAATGACATTGCAAATATGGTTTTAGTTTCCTAGAGGCGCTTATTAAAGCGAGCGCTAATTTTTCTAAGTGGGGATATCTAGTCTCGGCCTCACCTAAGGTCCGACTGACATAATAAATAGGGAATTACATACCTCGTTCTTCTCGAACTAGGACTCCACTTACCGCTATCTTCGAGACAGCTAAGTACAAGTAAAGTTGTTCGTCCACTTTCGGGGTATGAAGCAGAGGCGGGCTCGATAAATACTGCTTTAGTTCTTCCCAAGCCCGCTGGCATTCCGGAGTCCATGCAAAGTTGCTTTTCTTCTTAATCAGTGAGAAATATCGGTGGCTCCTATGTGAGAATCTTGAAATGAATCGTCCCAGGGCGGCTATCCTCCCCGTTAACCTTTGCATGACCTTCACATTATCTACTACTGTGATGTCCTCGATAGCTTTAATTTTATTGGGGTTGATCTCGATTCCTCGGTTGGACACCATGAAACCAAGAAACTTGCCCGTGCCAACCCCGAATGCACATTTTTCAGGGTTGAGTTTCATATTGTACTCCCTTAGTATGTCGAAAGTTTCCCGCAAGTGCTTTAAATAGTTCTATGCTCGCAGGGACTTAACTAACATGTCATCAATATAAACTTTCATTGATTTTCCTATTTACTTTTCGAACATTCGGTTTACTAGGCGTTGATAAGTTGCACCAGTATTTTTTAGACCAAATGGCATCATGTTATAACAGTAGGTACCGTACTTAGTGATAAATGAGGTCTTTTCCTGATCCTCCAGGTCCATCTGTATCTGGTTGTACCCGGAGTAGGCGTCGAGAAAACTGAGAGTCTCGTGGCCGGCTGTGGCATCGATCATACGATCGATATTAGGCAAAGGAAAAGAATCCTTGGGGCATGCTTTATTTAGGTCTTTATAATATATGCACATTCTAAGTTTGTTTCCCTTCTTAGGGACTATTACCACATTAGCTAGCCATTCGGGATATTTTACTTCTCGAATGGATCCAATTTTAAGAAGTTTGGTTACCTCATCCTTGATGAAGGCATGTTTGACCTCGGACTGGGGCCTCTTTTTTGCTTGACCGGATGGAATTTCGGGTCCAATCTCCGTTTATGAGTATTTATTTCCGGTGGGATCCTTGTCATGTCAAGGTGGGACCAAGCGAAACAATTCATGTTAGCTATAAGAAATTGAATAAGCTTTTTCCTGAGCTCAAGATCTAACCCCGTGCCCAGGTATACCTTTCGCTTGGGCAAATGTTTGATTAGCGTGATTTTCTCCAGCTCCTCGATTGTTGATTTGGTAGGCATCAGAATCATCAGGGACTATGAAAGATCGAGGGATCCTACAATCATCATCTTCGCAGTCTCTTGTTTCTCGAGTTGGGTCGAGACTGTCGTTTGTGATTGCTATTTGGTGTCCCATTTTTCCTTCAAATCTGATCCCTTTGTCGATGATCATGATGATATCGGAATCACTTCGTTGATGGCAAACATTTATTTTTCGGCCGGTTGCTCCCCGTAGACCATTTTGATTCCCTCAGATGTTGGGAATTTCAGAACCTGGTGAAGGGTCGAGGGCACTGCTCTCAGGTTGTGGATCCATGGCCTCCCGAACAAGGCGTTATATCTCATATCGCCCTCGATTACGTGGAACTTCATTTCCTGAATTGTCCCGTCCACGTTTACTGGCAAGATTATCTTGCCCTTAGTAGTTTCACATGCCATATTAAATCCGTTTAGTACCAGGGTAGCGGGTACGACCTGATCCTGTAGACCGAATTGCTCTACGACCCTTGATCGAATGATGTTGGCCGAACTACCTGGATCAATTAACACACATTTAACTTGAGTTTTATTCATAAGTACAGATATTACCAGTGCATCTTTATGGGGTTGCATGATTCCTTCCGCATCTTCGTCGCTAAAGGACAAGGTTCCTTTTAGTCGTGTAATCCTGAGTCCGAGATCACTTTTCTCTTACAATAGACATCTTAGTGCGTTTAAGCATCGGTCCCTGGGGGACATCGATCCCTCCGATGATCATGTGGATGATGTGTTGTGGCTCTTCTTGTTCGTTTTGTCTATTGAAATATCTATTTTTGAAATGGTTTTTGGCCCGGTCACTTAAAAATTCTCGAAGGTGCCCTTCATTGAATAAACGGGCTACCTCTTATCTCAATTGCCTGCGGTCTTCGGTTCTATGGCCATGGGTGCCATGATATTTGCATATTTGATTTGGATTCTCGGACTGCAGAGGTTGAGGCCACTTAGTATCTTTGATGCGTCCGATAGCCGACACGATGGCGGATGCATCGATGTTGAAGTTATATTCTGATAACCGTGGTGCTTCCTTAGGTCCGATATGCCTGTCGAACCCATTCTTGTTGATCAGCCCCCGAGACCCTTGGCCTCGATCACTTCTCCTTTCGCCTCATACGGAGTTGCGTGTAGGTTCTCTACCCCTACGATCTCCGTTATACGACCAATATTGGTCCTTGTTCGACCTTGGTTCTCGGTCGACATCTTTTTTAATAGCGGACCCAGAACCCAACTGATCGTCTTCAACTCTGATCTTCGATTGATATCGATTGTGCACATCGGCCCAGGTAACAACCGGGTACTCGACCAAATTCTGCTTCAACTGTCGTGAAGTCATCGAGCTTCGTTCGTTTAGTCCTTGAGTGAAAGCTTGTACAGCCCAATCATCCGTGACTGGTGGTAGATCCATTCGTTCCACTTGAAAACAAGATACGAACTCTTTTAGCATCTCATTATCCTTTTGCTTTACCTTGAAAAGGTCCGACTTTCTGGTCTCGGCCTTTATGGCTCCGGCGTGTGCTTTTACGAAAGAATCTGTAAGCCTAGCAAAAGAATCGATAGAGTTAGGCGGTAAATTGTGATACCATATCATTTTCCCCTTTGACAGGGTTTCCCCGAACTTCTTCAATAGTACGGATTCGATCTCGTCGTCTTCTAGATCATTCCTTTTAATGGCACATGTGTAAGAGGTGACATGTTCGCTGGGGTCGGTCGTTCCATTATATTTAGGAATTTTGGGCATGCGAAACTTCTTGGGGATCAGTTGATCAACCCTGGAGTTATACGTTTTTACTTTTTTGTCGTTTGCTTCAATCCTATTTTCTCGCGACTCAATTCGTTTTGTCAGTTCCTCCAATATCTTGATAATTTTGGGATTGGTCTCCGATTCTTGTTCATTTGATCTTACTACAACTGGCCCCGTTTAGTGGGTGATTTCTCGGGATGGACCGGGCTCGGCCCTGCTTGGTGCCTGGGTTAGGCTCTGCAACTGAGCTATTGCTACCTGTTGAGCTTGTAACATTACAAAGATCATACGCATGTTGATCCCGTCTTCTCCAATATTTTGGGTATTTCGAACTGTAGGTCGAGTTCCACCATGGATGCTATTTTCGGGGTCAGAACGTTGGTTTGCCTCGATGGCCACATGTGCATTAACATTGATTGGATCTGTGGCCTGAGTTCCAATGGGATCGACGAGCGGCCTTTCATCCCCGGTCATCAGGTTGTTGTTCTCATCTTGAAGGCCAGCTTCGTTGTCAATAGGTAGGGCTATTGATTGGGAGTTCGTTGTTTTTAACCTGAAATCAAAGACACTTCCAAGAGCAAGTATAAAATGGTGTGTTTTGCAGATATTGATACCAAATTATCACTATTATCCTTAGTCCCACGGTGGGAGCCAAACTGTTTACCCGAAAAATGGATAGAGTTGAATTTATACGTAGTTCTAAAGATACGTGGTATAACTTGGCACAAATCGGAAAAATAAGTAGAAATATGTCGAATATTGACTGTAAAAAAGGGATGAAATACAAACCAAATGGTGTAGAGAATGATTTATAAACAAGCAAGATGAATCAATGTCCAAAGTCTAAAAAAATAATAATCTCTGCTATATTTCTGTGTAAAATCAATAATTTTTGAGATGTGAGAATGTATTGATGTCTCAATGTTCAATGTCGCCCTTTACAGAAATGATAACCACTCTTCATATAGTGGAAGAATTCTACTTTGGATATAATTAAAAATATATAGTGGGGATCCCATAATAGATTAACCAATTAGCTTTTCTTTGATTTCTGCCGAGATTCTCTCCCTTAGTGCGGCTATAACGGCTTTGTTGTCTTTTAGCTCGATCTTGGTCGGTCTTGGTAGTGGTCGGTCACTGGATCTCGAGCTCGATATTAACTCGAGTTCGATACTGACTTGAGCCCGGTATTGATCGGTCTGGGTCTTGAGCTCTATAACCCGGCTTCTCATCGTATCCTGATATTATAATGACGACCTTCGGTCCATTATATTTCAATCTTGACTAATTATACAAAGGAAAAACTCGGTTTTGATCGTATACAATATCTAATTATAATTCCTTGAAATAAAGATATTATCTTATACACCCTTCTTCTATGTATCACTGTCTCGCTATTAATACATAAATTTGCAATGCATAAGGCTCATTAAAGGGAACACTTTCTTCGAAATGTTAATTTTTCTCACTCTACTTAAAGGTTATGTATGGGAATTTCCTTGGATTCATCAAATGGCATTGGTGGTCTGTGTAATCATCCAAACTATAATATGTAATAATTTTCCAAGTTTCTTTTATTGTCACATGTTATGGACTCCCTTTTATAAGAATAAAATATCGAAGATGTTAGCTATCCATCTACTAGATGGTGCATCTGTGAGTTTCCTCACATAAATGGGGGCCATAATTAGCTAACGAAGTTTTTAATTAATTTGGTAAATTTCATCACTTTGAGTTCCACTAAACAAGCTAAGTGCAAATTGTGAGTTGGGTTATAAGTGTCTATAGTCTCGATATATATATATATATATATATATATAATAGAACTCATGTGAAATTATGGCACAAAGACAATGTCGAGAAGGCAATGTATTGATATATCGAAACCAGTTACACAAGCCCTATGCATTTATACAAGATATTGGTCCTATATTTTTTGCAATACAACATAGAGTAGAACTCGTCTAGGATGGCTAATTCTAGTAGACTAAGACTAAGTAATCGTGTAGTTATCAGAATTGTTAGTCTGATCATTATCTTCAACACTTCCCCTCAAGCTAGTGGGAGGTGGCTTCATTACAACTAGCTTGTCTCAAAACACTACTAAAATATCAGGTTTTAGTGACGAACAAATTTTATAGCTAAACAGAAAAATTCGTTGCTAATCTCATTTATCAACGAATTATCAAAATATTCTGCTACGAATATTTTAGCGACAGATTAGCGACGATGTTCGTAGCTAATTACAATTTTTTGTAGTGAAAGAACTGGAGCTGGTCCTTGCCAAAAGCTTTTGTATGAACATCTGCTAATTGATCCTTGGACCTAACAAACTGAGTGATCAATTGTCCTTGAGCTACCTTCTCTATGACAAAGTGATAATCTAGTTTTGCATGCTTAGTTCTAGCATGCATTACTGGATTTGTAGTCATGTATAGAGCACTCAAGTTGTCACAAAATAAAACAGGAGCAATCTTGATATACATTCCAATGTCTTGTAGAATGTAGCTTATCCAGGTAAGTTCAGATGCAGTTGTTGCCAATGCTCTATACTTAGCTTCAACACTTGACCTTGCAATAGTGTTCTGCTTCCTTGATGACCAGGAGACACAATTTGCACCAAGGTATATACTATATCCAGTAGTAGACCTCCTTGTTATGGCACATCCTACCCAGTCAGCATCTGAGAACACATACAACCTGAAGGAAGACTATGATATGATTCTCAGTTCGTGATTTATGGTTCCTTTGACATACCTCAATATTCTCTTTACTGCCTGAAAATGCATGCCGTTTGGATTCTGCATGAATTGACTTGCAAGATTAACATCATGAGTATTGTCCGGTCTGGTGAGTGTGAGGTACTACAAGCTTCCCACAATGCTTCTGTAAACTGAGGGATCAACTACTTTGTCAGCTACTTCTTGTAGACCATGCTTCTGAGCTAGTGGATTTTACATTTTTCAAATCCACCTTTCTAAGCAGATCATTTGCATATTTGGTTTGATTCAAGCGGATTCCTCCAGGAAAATAGCTTACTTCAATACCCAAGAAGTAACTCAAGGGTCCAAGATCCTTCATAGCAAATTCATGTCCCAGCTTTTGCACTACTTCCCCTATCTGTATTGAGTTGCTTCCTGTTCCAATTATATCATCTACATATAATAGAAGTAAGATTGATCCTTCTGCATCATGGAGAGTAAATAAGGAAGAATCAGCTTGACTGTATTTGAAACCGAGATGAATTAGGAAGCGGCTAAAACTCTCAAACCAAGCTCTGGGAGCTTGTTTGAGGTAATATAGTGCTTACTTCAAGAGACAAACATGGTCAGGATACATTGAACCAGTAAAGCCTGGTAGTTGAGTCATATAAACTTCTTCCTGTAGATGACTATGTAGGAAGGAATTCTTAACATCTAGTTGCCTAATGGGCCAATGTAAAGTGACAGCAACATTGAGAATTACTCTTATAGTTGTAGCTTTAACTATTGGACTGAAGGTTTCTTCAAAATCAATCCCTTCAAGTTGTGAGTACCCTTTAGCAACTAGCCTTGCTTTGTGTCTTTCTATTGATCCATCTAGCTTCATTTTTATTTTAAACACACACTTAGACCCTACTACATTCATTGTTGGAGTTCTAGGAACTAACATTCAAGTTTCATTTTGATGTAAGGCCGCTAATTCTTCTTGCATTGCTTTAAGCCAGTGGGGGGAATTAAGAGCTTCTTTTATAGATTTATGTTCTTCTGTTTTTGTTTGTACAGTAGCTACTGAGGTATGCGTTATAGGAATAGACTTAGCTTTGAATCTAGTGACCATTTTATGGCTTTGAGCAGTGGATTCAAGTTCAACTTGGACCATATTTTTTGCTGGAGTTTCTGCTAGAGGTGCTTCATTCCAAACGTTGAAGAAGTGTGGCAAGTCCACTTCTAACTGCAATTCTCTTGGATTTGTCACTATGAACTGCATAGGTTTTTCATCCGAGTGAGAGGCCTCTGAGTTGTTAGCTAGCAACTAAGTCATAAGCTGACAGCTAACTACAGTTAAGCTTAATTGTATTGTTAACTATAGTTAGTTAGCTAGGAGTTTGTGAAAGTCGGTTAGTTGGTTAGGAGCAGTTAGTTTGTTAAATAATGTAGGCTATTTTACAGAACATAGTTTTTTGAAGAGTTGATGCTCTTCTTCTCCGATTCCTCCTTCTAGATTATTCTTCCTCATTAGCTTTGACCACCATATCCATGGCTGTTAACATGGTATCAGATCTATCGGTGTGGATCTAAGCTAGTTTGCGAAATAATCTCTTCTTCTAGGTTGCTTTAGTTCTGCAATTTTAGGTGCTGAATTTTATTAGAGTAACCTTCGATCGAAGCTAGGGTTTGTGAGTTATGTTCTCTGAAGCTAATTTCTCAGTCAACAATGGCGATTGAAGATGACCAAATCAATAATACTACTCCTGTTTACACTACCACGGCCTCAGCTAATGGCAATTTTATGATTGGTACAAATTCCTTTCCCTCCATTAATCATAATCATCCTCTATACCTACAACCCACAGACACACCAGGTAGTTCTCTTATCTCTCTTCAACCAACTGGATCTGATAACTATGCTTTGTGGAGTCGTGCAATGAGAACTGGCTTGCTAGATAAAAGTAAACTAGGATTTGTCGGTGGTAAATTTTCTAAGTCTAAGTTTGAGTATGAGCTTCATGATTTATGGGAGAAAGTGAATGTTATTGTTCTATCATGGATAATGAATGCTGTGAGGTCGGTTTGCTAAGTAGTGTCCAATATACATCAGTGCTCATAAAGTTTGGAAAGACTTAAAAGAGAGGTTTGATAAAGTGAATGGCTCCAGAAGTCTGTACTTGCATAGGGAGGTTCACACTTTAACATAAGAAAACATGAAAGTAACAGACTATTTCTCCAAACTTGGAAAGCTTTAGGATGATTTTGATGCTCTTATGCCCTATCCTAGTTGTCCCTGTCTTGAGTCTAAGAATTATGCTCAACACTTTGAGTATCAAAGGCTTCTTCAATTTCTTACTGGACTGAATGAGTCCTACTCTCAGTCAAGGAGTCAAATCATGATGATGTCTCATTTGCCTAGCATAAACAAGGCTTACTCTATGTTAGTGGATCAGGAAAGTCAAAAAAATCTTACAAGTATGACACAAGTTGCTCAAGTTTCCGAAGCTTTGGAGAATGCAACCTTATATAGTAGAAAGAATATAAGTAATACTGAAAATTATAAGTCAAGAAGGTGTCAAGTTCAGTGTGAGTATTGTCACTATAAGGGACATACAAAGGAAAACTGCTACAAGTTGATTGGATATCCTCCTGATTTTAAGACCAAAATGAAGGGAATTAATACTGGACAATATGCAAATTATGTGTGTAGTACAGAGATCACCTGTGCAGACAGATATAATATGGGCAACAATATAACACCTTATGGGGTTCAACAAGTCAGAGGAGGAGGTCTATCTAACTCAGGTGTATCACAACAAAAAAATCAACCTTCTTTCTTCCAGCAAATGGCACAACCAGCTCCAGTCTTCACTCCTGAACAATATCAGCATATTGTTCATCTGTTATCCAAAGGAAGCACATAAGGATCATATTCATCTGAAAAATTAGTTTTTGCAGGTATTCTTAGTAAAGTGAATGCTTTTATGTCTCATTGTTTCAATGGCAAATGGATTGTTGACACTAGGGCGTCAAATCACATGACCTCAAGTCTAGAAATGCTATACACTCACATGCCACTTCCAAACACAGAAAAAAATAAAGTACACTTTCCTACTGAAAATGTTGTGTCAGTGTCACACACATGAACCACTTTTGTATTAAGCAATCAGGAGATTTCTAATGTTCTCTACATTCCTGATTTTAAGTTCAACCAACTCTTAGTTTCAAAACTCACCAAGTAGCTAAAGTGTATGGTTGGTTTTTTCCCTTACTTCTGTATTTTTCAGGACCTCTTTAGTGGTTAGGTGAATGGGATTGGTAGAGTGCAGCATGGGCTATACATACTGTGTGGAAGTGCTTCAAGACCAGCCTCATCTCAGGCAACAAATAAGTGTGCCAACACAGCAAATGATGTTTCAATTCCTTCTAGTTTTAGTACCTCTTCTAGTTCTAGTGTATCTGTCTCTAGCACTTGCAGTTTATGGCATAAAAGGTTAGGACATGATCATACATATATAATAAAGAAAAAAGAGGCAGTGAGTAAGCTGACAATAGGTAATTCTCATCAATACTGCATTGTTTTCCCTGTTGCTAAACAAACTAAGATGCCCTTTCAGTTGAGCAACACTACAAAAAAGTCTATTTTTAAACTAGTTCACTATGACATATGGGGGACCATATAGAGTACCTACATATGATGGCAAACGGTACTTTGTCACCATAGTTGATGACTATAGCAGATACACTTTGATTTTCCTTCTAAACTCTAAGTGAGAAGCAATTGTAATTCTAAGAGATTTCCTTATTCAAGCAATAAATGTGTTCTCCACTATTGTTAAAATTCTAAGGACTGATAATGGAAGTAAATTTTTTAGTACTGATGTAAGGCCCCGTTAAAATTTTTTAATGATTTAAGATTTTGAAAGTGAGCCAACGGTATTTGGGAGTAACGTATTCGAGTATTAAAGGAGACCTATGGGATGGAACCATATTATTTTGACTTGAAAATACATATGGAGAGTGTGTTGGAACATATTAAGGAGGTTCGTAAGTGGGAAGAAGTTGTTTGGAACGAGTTGGAGATGTTAAGTGGAATAGATGTCTAAATTTGCACCACACTTGATTTTGAATGGGTATAACTATTATAATAAAATTATATTTCTAATGAATTTTTCCCCTTGAGTGTATCCCTTTGAGTCTAGTTTCTAACACTTTAAACTGTTTGTCATTTGGACACTCCCACAAGAAGTTATGACCAAATTACCAAAAGCTTGATGAAGATGACACTACCGCGCCGCCCCATGTGGCGCGCGTGTGGGGATTTCCAGAACACTTCAAAATTCCGTTTCTAGGCACATTTTTCACTGCCGCGCCGCGCCCTATGTGGAGCGGCTGTGAAAATTATGATTTTTTTATAACTCGGCTCCATTTTGTTAAATAGACGCAATGGACCATTTCTTGAGCTAAAACCTGATGTTTTGAGAGTGAGAGAGTGACCTGGAGTGGGAAAGTGTTCCTCAATAATTTATTCATCAATTATTTCTCAAATATTCGAAGATTAACAAGGAAAACCCACAAGGTCTTCATCCTAAAGGTAAGATTTTACACCCTAACCCTCAATCTCGAATTTTATCTAGAATTAGGTAATTAGTAAGATAATTTTTGGGAATGGGAGTTGTTCATCTTGCATGCATGTGTTATCAAAAGGTGTAAGAAGATTGTTGAGCTAATAATGGTAGATAATGGGGTTGGGATGATGGAATCCACCATAGGAGGACCTTGAAACCTTAATGCACACCTAGTGTTGGATAAAATGCTCAAATGAGCTAGAACCATCCTCCTCCTCCTAATTTTGGTTCAATTTGTTATATTTCTAAAATAGATTGAAGTTGCTAAGAATTTTGGAATATTTTAGAGCTTAAGGAAGCTCAATTGAGGTATGTTGGCTAAATATTTTTCCTAAAATTGAATCCCATGATGTTCTTATACGTCCCGAGTTATTCTTTATAAGTCAACTATTCCGAATAAGTTTTGTATTGAAAGGTATATGTTCAAAATGTGTTCCGGATGCTCTTATCATATGATGTTATCCTTCGGAAATGTATTCAAAGTATGAGTTGGGTATAAAAATGTTATGACTCCAAGTAGTGTTTCAAGTGAAGGCTATTATGCCAAATTATGTAAGAAGTCTCAATGTGCTTAAGACTCTTAATTGCTCATAGGTGTACTAAAAGTCGTGATTAGAGATCCTTTGTTGTCGATAATCTATAAAGTTGCTTGAAAGTGAAAGTAATGAGTTGGGGATATAAAATGTGGACATCGTGCCAAGAATGAAAGTTATACTTGTGGCCGATAGCACCAATAAAATGAAATGATGTGTGAAATATTATGAAATGAGTCTTGATTCAACTATTCCAAATTGACTCCGAAAATAGAATTATCCAAAAGCTTATGTACTCAAATCATGTCTAAATGTGGTTGTTCTAACTAATGCTATTCTTGGTAGGTATTTCTAATAGGTTTTGAGTTCTCATGTATTCATAAGTCGAAATTATGTATTGCCCTTTTTGGGGAAAGGTATTTCAAGAGTATTCTATATGATGATGTTTATAATGATAATCCTTGAAAGTAAAGAAATGAAAGACCGGAATATGATATACGGCCACAGTGCCATAAATGAAGAATAATATGTATGGCCAAGGGAACTAATGAAATAATGATGTTGTAAGTAGTTGAAAGTAATTATAAAGTGATATATGGTGTGAAAAGTTATGAGATGAATGTATTTGTAATTATGTTTCCAATTTGTTATAAGCTCCTACTCCTACATGAGGAGAGGCTATGGTGTTCCTAAATATTTTAAATGTTCTTGATGTCCTATGATCACCCATGGCAAGTACAAGTAAGTGATGGTATGAACATAAAATGTGATCGTTTGCCAAAATGAGAATTATGAGGTATTGTATGTCCCTATGGTTTTAATCATAGTATGTATGCTACTAAAATAATTAATGTAAATGACTTCGACATTAAATCCCCAAGAGCCATGAACTTAGATAATGGCCTCAAGATGTCAAGTGAGTGAATAACGAGATGGAAGGCAGATGTCCTATGCTAAATGATGATGAACCTTAAGAAAGAAAATTGGGCCCATGTGCCATTGAAATCGAGTTATTGATTTACCATGCATGTGCTAATGTAATGAGTTGTTTTTCTCCATGATGAGCATGAACATGAAGTATTCCAATGATATGAGAAATTATGACCTTAAATGTAATGATAAACTATATCGCTTTGAGTTTATATATGGTATTGTGATTGGGATTACACCTCCACCCGCATACATTGGGGTGAGGTGAAAAGGCCGCTTTGTGTAGAGATTGTGGTATTACGATACACCTCCACCCGCATATATTGGGGTGAGGCGGCAGGACCGCTTTGTGTAGGGATTGTGGTATTGTGATACACCTCCACCCGTATATATTGGGGTGAGGCGGCAGAGCCGCTTTGTGTAGAGATTGTGGTATTGCAATACACCTCCACCCGCATATATTAGGGTGAGGCGGCAGGACCGCTTTGTGTGGGGATTGTGGTATTGTGATAAACCTCCACCCGCATGTATTGGGGTGAGGCGGCAGGATCGCTTTGTGTGGGGATTGTGGTATTATGATACACCTCAACCCGCATATATTGGGGTGAGGCAACAAGGCCGCTTTGTGTAGAGATTGTGGTATTGCGATACACCTCCACCCGCATATATTGGGGTGAGGTGGCATGATCGCTTTGTGCGGGGATTGTGGTATTGTGATACACCTCCACCCGCATATATTGGGGTGAGGCGGCAGGACCGCTTTGTGTGGGGATTATGGTATTGTGATACACCTCCACTCGTATATATTAGGGTGAAGCGGCATGACCGCTTTGTATGGGGATTATGGTATTGTGATACACCTCCACCCGCATATATTGGGGTGAGATGGCGTTGTGTAGGGATTGTGGTATTGTGATACACCTCCACCTACATATATTGGGGTGAGGCGGATAGGGCCGCTTTGTGTAGGGATTTTGGTATTGTGATACACCTCCACCCGCATATATTAGGGTGAGGTGGTAGGGACGCTTTATGTAGAGATTATGGTATCATGATACACCTCCACCCGCATATGTTAGGGTGAGGCGGCAGGGTCTCTTTGTGTGAAGGTGGCTATAGAGCATTCTCGACTTAATATCTATAAATGATTAATGGAAGCTCTTAGTAAATTGGCTCGACGTTGATGGCTATCTAAGCCCTTTTATTATTACCGTGATTCATCATATTCATGTTGTATTTTCAAGCCCTTGAATAGGTGTATTGTATAGGTGATATTATGAACGGTCTATGAGACACATAAGTGTATAATATGATATGTGAACACTAAGGATTGTCTATGAAATATATATGTGAAAAATAAGAGAGGAAGGTGCCACTTTCATTGGCCGTGTTTGTACATGTTGTTACAATTACACTATATTATGTTTTCCACATATAGTTCATATGGCTAAGTTGGTCTTAAAAGAAGTTTAGAATGATGCAAGTATAATACGACCTGAAATGTGATCCTATGAGATGTTTCGTAGTTTCTTAATGTACTTTATTTGCCTCTTATTTGAGTTACCGTATCTTTATATGTTGTTTTGACTGCCTTACATACGAGTACTATTTCACATGTACTCACATCCCTTTTGCCGGGGGCACTGCATATTTTAATGGATGCAGGTATACTTCTACATGATGATATGGATCTTTGATAGAGATCTTCTTCACTACTCAGCTTATGGTGAGCCCGCTACAATTATAGTGGGTTTGGGTCTAGTTTATTTTATGTATATAGGTATCTATTATCATAGAAGCTTCATGTACACTGTGGGTTATGTACTTAAAGTTTTTGAGTTTTGTCATGTATCTATGTTCACAGTATTTACAGATATTTATAAAGCTATGTACCCATCGTGAGGAAATTTTTAGACCATTGAGCCAAATGTATTCAATATGAAAGTTAAGATCTAATTATGTTATGGTAAATCATGCATGAATAATGATGAGAGGTTAATGTAAATTAGGATTGCTCGACTAGGTTTACTCGGTTGAGCGCCGGTCACGCTCCTCGAGATTGGGGCGTGACAACTGAGTCCAAGCATTTACTATCTAGTCTTGGTATTTTACATCAAAGTACATGTGTCTACACAACCCATCATAATGGGTGGCAAAAAAAAAAATATAGAACCATTTTGGAAATGGCTAGATCTCTCAGGTTTCAAGCAGCTATGCATTTGAGATTTAGGGGAGAATGTGTTGCTACAGTAGTGTATCTACTTAATCGATTGCCTTCTAAAGTAATTGGGTACAAGTCACCTTTTGAGAGGTTGTATTTACATCCACCTTCTTTATCTCATCTCAAAGTATTTGGCTGCTTGTGTTATGCAATAACTCCTAAAGTTTTGGAGAAGTTTTCACCTAGAGTAGTGTCTGTTGTACTCTTAGGTTATTCCTCCACTCAAAAGGGGTATATCTTATATAACTTTCACTCCAAAACATTTATGGTTGACATGAATGTTATGTTTTATGAGATTGTTTTTCCTTTCAAGCATGTTAAAGCTTCAGGAAATCATGTATTCCCTATCTTTGACATGTTATCTCTTGATCTAAATGCTACAAGTCCTACCTCAACTTCAACACCTATTGTATAAGACTCAATTGAAATTTATGCAGTCCATCTATCTGCAGAATCTCTTTCGGAATATCCTAACTCTATTGCAGACACAACTATTTCTGGTCCTATCATTCCTAATGTTTTTTTTATCACCATGCTGATGCTAGTACTAAAACATCTATAGCTCATCCACACATTGCTGACAAAGCAAGCCACCTTTGTGGCTGTAAGATTACGTCACCACTTCCAAAGGCTCAAGGTGTACTTATCCTATATCTTCCTATGTAGACTACTCTCATATCTCTCCAATTTTCAGACAAGCTCTCACAGCCTACTCAGCTTTCCCAGATCCAACTTCCTTCAAAGAGGCTACAACTGATCCTAGATGGGTGAAATATATACAGCTAGAGATTGAAGCATTAGAAGATAATCATACCTGGAGCATTGTAGATCTACCAACTGGAAAAAAACCTATTGGTTATATGTGGTTCTACAGAATTAAGTATAAGGCATCTGGGGAGGTAGAAAGGTTTTAAAGCCAGATTAGTTGCTAAGGGGTACAGTTAGAAGGAAGACTTGGATTATGGTGAAACCTTCTCTCCTGTGGCCAACAACTTCTAAGAAGTGGTTGATCTTCCAGATGGATGTTCATAATGATTTCCTCAATGGAGAGCTCATTTAGAAAGTCTATATGCATATACCTTATGGGTTTGCTAGACATGGGGAGACTCACAAGAAGATCTGCAAACTCCACAAGTCTCTTTATGGGCTTAAACATACCCCAAAACAGTGGAATATAAAACTGACTGAAGCTCTACTTCATATGGGCTTTCAGCAATGCCATTATTACTATTCTTTATTTACAAAGAAGTCTAGGAATGATATAGTGATCATACTTGTATATATGGATGATCTCTTGATCACTAGAAACAATTAAGAGATGTTGTGTGAAACCAGAGCAGACCTCAAGAAAAGGTTCAAAATGAAGGATCTAGGAGAGCTGAAATTCTTCTTAGAAATTGAGTTTGAAAGGTCCAAGCAAGGAATTCTCATGTGTTAGAGGAAATATACACAAGAGTTAATATTTGAGTCAGGTCTAAGTGGTGCAAAGCCAGCTAGAACACCTTTAGACCTGAATCAGAAGTTAATATCAGTAGAATATGATAGTTGCTTCAATAATGATAATGCTCAATCAGATGAAGCTCGTAAGAATCATGGTGTTTACTAAAGACTAGTTGGAAGACTATTGTATATTAGCACGATAAGGACTGACATTGCTTTTGTGGTTCAGGTTCTCAGTTAGTACATGCATTTCCCTAAAAGTTCTCACATTGAGGAAGCACTGAGAGTGGTAATGTACATAAAAAGAGGCACCGGGTTTGGGACTGGTAATGCCTGTAAAATTATCAAGTAAGCTAAGTGCTTACTATAACTCATACTGGGGAGCATGTATACAAATAAGGAGATCAGTCACAGGGTACTTGGTAAAGTTTGGTAATGAATTAATAACCTGAAAGTTAAAGAAGCGAAGTATTGTCTCTAGAAGTTCAATAGAAGCGGAGTTTAGAAGTATGGCATCCTGTGCAGCAGAGGTTACTTGGCTAACAGGGTTGTTCAGTGAACTAGGTGACAAAATTGAGCTTCTTGTAACTTTGATATGTGATAGCAAAGCAGCAATCCAAATAGTTGCCGATCTAATGTTTCATGAAAGAACAAAATACATTGACATAGACTGTCATTTTGTGAGAGAAAAACTAAGTCAAGGGTTGTTGAACACTAAGTATGTGAATAATAAAGACCAACTAGCAGACCTACTCACAAAGGGTCTAGCAAAAGCTCAACATGAATATTTGTTGAACAAAATGGGATTGAAAAACTTGTTTGAATCATCAGCTTGAGGGGGAGTGTTGGCTAGCAGCTAAGTCACAAGCTGATAGCTAACTACAGTTAAGCTTATTTGTAATGTTAACTATAGTTAGTTTTCTAGGAGTTAGTAAAAGTTGGTTAGTTTGTTAGAATCAGTTAGTTTGTTAAATAATGTAGGCTATTGTATAGAACATAGTTTTCTGAAGAAATGAAATGAGTCGATACTCTTCTTCTCTGATTCCTCCTTCTAGATTCTTCTTCTTTATTAGCTTCGACCACCATATCTATGGTTGTTAACATGGATGGTATTCATCTGTGTCTAAGTTTTGCATGTCTGCAGAAGGCTCAGTAATACTGTTTGTGACTTCCACAACAACATCATGATCAGACTCAACAACATCACTATGATCAGTAGTTAGAATAGCTATTTGAGTAGAAGCACCATAATTTTGATCAGCAACATCAGTATTTTGTTCAGCACTTTGATCATTTGATACATCAGCTGCAACAACATTACGATCAGCTCCCAGCACTTCTCATGCATCAGTAGGGTCTGATGAACCAGGCTTAGCCTGTGATTCTGAGAAGAATTCAAAAAATGTGGCCATATGACTGGAGTCATTTGATGCACTGTCAGTCTTGTTTTCATACACATAGGTAAGTGTTAGTTCATCAAAGACAACATGTTTTGATACAAAGACCTTCCTTTTGGTTGGTGGATAGCACCTATAGCCTTTACGCAAGCTGTTGTAACCAATGAACACACATGAATATGACTTGGGTGAGAGCTTATGTTTTCCTTTTAAGTAAGGGATACGCAAGCACCAAACACTTTCAAACTGTTGTAATCAGGGTGTGAATCATGTAATTTATGAAATGGTATTTTCTTTTTAAGCACAGATGATGGCAACCTGTTTATCAAGAATACTGATGTGGGAAATGCATCAGTCCATAGATATAAAGGTAACTTAGCATGTAATAGTATTGTCAATCCAGTTTTCACTACATGTCTATGCTTCCTTTCTGTAATGCAATTTTGCTTAAGGGTGTGAGGACAAAAAATATGTCTTACAATGCCACAATTTTTTATGTACTTAACAAATTTAGAACTTGAAATTTCACCACCTCCATCACATTGAAAAATCTTGATACTCTTTGAATACTGTTTCTCAACCATTTTGTGAAATTTGACAAATGTTTCAAAGAAGTCAGAATTTCTTTTTAAAGGATACATCCAAGTATATCTGCTGTAATCATCAATAATTAAAGCATAATATTTCATATGTTGGGAAGATTCAACAGGAACATGTCATAGTGAATTTTCAATAAAGGTTCATTCTCAACTTTATTTCTCAACTTGAACGGTAGTTTACAATCTTTTCCCATTTGACAAATAACACAAACTGTAGGAGTTTTATTCCAACATATGACATTGATACACTTATTGTTACTAAGTACTTCTAAGGACCTAGAATTTGGATGCCCAAGTCTGGCATGCCAAATATCACTAGAGCTCCTCCTTGTCTGTGTTGCACTCAAAGCAAGCAGGTTGTCCACCTTCAAGGAATATCTCTCTCCTCTTTTAGCACCCTTGGCCATCAGTTTCCCTGTCCTATTGTCCTTTACAACAAAAGATGATTCATAAAACTCAATGGAGCAGCAATTTTCTCTAGTAATCTTACTTACAGATAACAAATTCCTTTTGAGTTTAGGGACTGCCAGAATTTCACTCATCCTTAAAGCAGAAATTGTTCCTTTTTCAACATGTGTGATATCCAGTTCTTGTCTATTTACTACAATTTTATCATTTCCACTGTAAGGTTTAAGGTTGGATAGGTTACTTGAATTGTTGGTCATGTGAGTATTTGCCCCATAATTCATATAGTGAGCCTTATTTTTGGTACACAGAAAGCTAGATCTCAAAGAAAGATACACAGAAAGACTATACCTACCAATGTATCTAAACCATGTTCCTATCAACTGATCACATCTAGAAGTAGTATTGTAGTACTAAACACTTTACATTATTATTTGCTCTAAAGTTGCACATGCAGGCAACCTCCCTCGCCAGGCTAGTATGATCTCCGGTAATCCCTTCAACGATCCTATGATTCCTTTCCCTCCACAGTACATGCGTGTACTCAGCATAAATAATCTTGAGGAGTTTAGCTGGTGTAGTCTTACCCTTGGAGTATTGACAAACAAACTGGAGGTGTGCATTCCATGTACTACACATTGTGTTCTGATGATGTGCCTACTGAGTCAGTCTTCCCCATAGATTTCTAGAATTATTACATTCAGCAAACAAATGGTCACTTATTTCTAGACTGGATTGATATAGTATACAAATATCATTCACATTAAGTCCCCATTTCTTAAGTCTGTCCACAATCAATAATCTCCATTGACACTGCAGCCACATAGTGAAAATAACTTTAGGTCTAGCAGCATTCTGACACATTAAACTCCTCCAGCTAGTTTTTGGGTAGTTTGGTATCAATTGGAGATGAATCTGTTTTATAGCACTCTTCTTAGCATCTAGCTGTTTTATAGCACTCTTCTTAGCATCTAGCTGTCTTTGGATTTGACTGATAACATCCCTTGCTTTCAGAATTTTCCTCACCATCCAGCTTGCAGTCTTTGGTATAGGCATGGTTTTTGGACTCTGTTCTTTAATGTAGAAGGCATGTATCCATTTGATCCATAATTTGTCTTGTTTGTGAGATAAGTCCCAGTATGTTTTGGCAATAGCAACAGCATTCCACACCTGTAGGTTGCTCATATTAAGGCCACCCATAGACTTAGGTAAGCAGACTTTGTCCCAAGTAATGAGAGCTTTTTTTGTGACTTCATTTCTACCAGACCGCATATAGCTTCTACAATAAGCTTCAATCACTTTAATCACTTTAGCGGGTAAGGAAAAAATTTGAGCCCAGTAGGATTGGATTCCAAATAGTACTATATGTATTAGTTGTACCTTTCCAGCATAGGATAACTTTTGTGTTGTCCACGAGGTTATCTTTGCCACTATTATGTTGATGAGTGGCTGCCATTGTATCATAGTCAACTTCTTTGTATCCAGTGGCACCCCCAAATATTTACAGGGAAGTTGTCCTTGAGAGTATCCCACAACTGAAAAACTTCTTCTCTAACTTTGCTTTTCATTCCTCCAAAGTATATAACAATTTTTTCTAAGTTAGCTTGTAGCCCAGAAGTAGCTGAGAATGTTGAAAAATAAGCATGTAGCCTCTACACTAACTCTGTGTCTCCTCTGGCAAACAGTAGTAAATCATTAGCATAACTCAGATGAGTAATGTGTAGTTTCCCACATCCAGAATGATATTTGAATCTTGTGTCTTATTTCAATTCATGGGGAAGTCTTCTCAGATACTCCAAAGCAATAGCAAAGAGGAAGGGGAAGATTGGATCTCCTTGCCTCATACCTTTAGCAGCATTGAAAGGTTCTACAAATTCTCCATTAAGCAAGATAGTGTAATTGACTATTCTGACACATGCCATTACCCATTTTATGAACTTGTCAGGGAAAGCCAATCCTTCTAAAACTTGTTCAAGGTATACCCATTCCACAGAATCATAAGCTTTTTGTAAGTCCACCTTGATCATGCATCCAGGGGATATATATTTTCTCATATATGATTTGACCAACTCATGAGCCAAAATTATGTTGTCATCTATCCTTCTGCCAGGGATGAAACCTGATTGTGCCTCTAATATGATGTAGCTCATGACTTTTTGAAGTCTCCCATCTAGGACTTTAGCAATTAGTTTGTACAACATTGTGCAACAGGCTATTGGTCTATAGTCTTTCACAGTATTTGGATTTGCAATATTTGGCAGCAAAGTTAGTGTAGTGCAATTAATGGCTTTATAGAGGACCCCCGTAGTGAAAACTTTGTTCACTGCCTCACACACCTCATCCTTGATGACATGCCGTGCTTTTTTTTTTAAAATGCAGCATTAAATCCATCAATTCCAAGAGCTTTGTGATCCCCAATTAAGCATAGAGCCTCATAGATTTTTGTATCAGTTACCGTGGCACACAATTCTAGCTGTTGGAGATGTGACAGTCTAGGTCCATTTCTCATCACCAGCATGTTGACTCCAGGTAAAGTAGTTGCAGCTGATTCCATCATTGATCTGTAAAAATCAGCAAAGTCTATTTTGATAGCTTTAGGATCTTACAATTTCATTCCTATCAAAGAGGTGATTTCCAAAATCTGCTTCTGTTGTTGTTTTTCTTTCGTCACAGTTGTGAAGTATTTTGTGTTTGAATCTCCCAGCTTGATCCATGTAGCTCTAGATTAATGCTGCATAGCACTTTCTTCTATCAATGATCATTTTTGTAGTTATTGCAGGCACACCTTCTCTTGATCAGCCAAAGAATTAGAGTAATTGGTTTGCATTTCTTGTTGGACCTCTTTCAATGTGACCCTAGATTTGGAGATCTTCTTAGCAAATCCTTTGAACTCCTCAAAATTGAGTTGTTTGAAAGTGGGTTTCAAGTGCTTCAGTTTCAGCCATATAATTTTTATTTTCCCACCTGCTCCATTTTTATACCACTCTTCTTCTATAATCTGGCTGAAGTTTATATGATATGTCCATATGTTGAAGAACCTAAAGGGTACTTTAATTTTATTTTGGGGGGGTCTAAATGGTATTAATATGGCCACATGATCTGAAATATAGGGCTCTACAAATACAGTTGTTAAATGTCCATATTGTACCATCCATTCATCATTTACTATTTCTCTGTCCAGTCTGCTATAAACTCTGTCTGCTCCTTATTATTTATTAGTCCATGTGTAATATTCACCTCTCCATGGATTTTTATTGAGTAGTAAATTGTTGTAAAATTTTGTGAAATCTTGCAATTCTACTAAGGTAACCGGACATCCTTGTTTGTCTTGTAGGTATAAAACAACATTAAAATCCCCACATAAGAGCCAAAGAGTATTTCCTTTAGGAACCAAGCCTTGCAAATCATCTCACAGTTCTTTTCTCTGGTCAACTGTATTAAAGCCATAGATAACTGTAAGTAAACAACTCATTCCATTCTACATACAAGTGACATGGCAGTGAATTAGTAGAGCTGCCTCTTTGACATGTTGAATAGCATACATTTTAGGATCCCAGATCACCTATATTCTGCCATTTCTTGCATCTTTGTAGTTAGAAAGTCTTTCCCAGTTAGAAGCCACCTTGCTAGCTATATGTTGTGCTTTATTTTCTTTTACTCTAGTTTCTAAAAGAGCGGGTATTTTAATATGATTGTCTTTGAGGTATTGCTTTAGCTCTTTATGCTTATACCTCTTATTGATCCCTCTAACATTCCAAAATAACCAGGTCATTGAGCTAACCTACTACCACCTCATATATCAAGAGGCTTAGCATTTACAACTCTTTGTTCCCCTTCAGGTAAAGCTTGGAATCCATTTATTGTTGACACGCCTTCATAGATTGGCCTGGTCTCAAAATTTCTCATTAAGTCTGATCTCTCCATCTGTTTGTTAGTGGAGTGATGCTCTGGTGTTTTTTGTCCACTACTCATACCTTTTGACTTAACTTGTATCCATCCCCCATCTGCATTCTTCTCAAGTGCATTTATGGCATTTTCCCTTTTGGCTATGTTGTTGATATCTGCCTGTTGCACTATTTGCTATAGTTGCCCTTGTTTTAGTTGATCTACTGTATGTTGTTGTTGACCTTTTGGTACCCACATTGGAACTAGTTTAGGCCTTCTGTTTCTCTGAATTTGCATTATCTGTCCCTCATGTTTCTTCTTCCCACAATCATGGCCAATCTTTACACATTCCGAACAGTATTCTGGTTTCCATTCAAACTCTATAGGCTGCTGAAATTGTCTACTAGATGGATATTTAATTGTAAATTAAGTAGGCAATTTCTTAGTGACACTAACCTTAATCAGAATTCTAGCATAAGACACCCTAGTTTGCTTAGTAGTGCATTGATCTGCAAATATAGGGTTGCCCAGGGTGTTGGCCATCCTACTCAAGGAATTTATGCCCCAGCAATTCATAGGAAGGTTAGGAAATTTTACCCATTATGGAATTTTTGTCAGGAATTCAGTATTAAAATAAAAATCCGGGGTCCATTGTTTGAGGATGACTGGCCCACTATTTATGGTATATGGCCCTCCATACAAGATATCCTGCAAGTCACCTAAGCTTTGGAATTTAACAATATAGTATCCCTCTTAATGGAGGAATAATTCAGGTTCAGTAACTGTGTTCCAGGTTTGAGATACGTACATATGCATCTGATTATAACAAGGTACGTCCCCAATTATATTGACAATTAGAGATTTCCTCCATTTTTCAGTCTCATTTTCCACCTCTGTTTTGTCTAAATTTATGACATATTGACCATTTACCACTTCTGGAGAAATATAGGTTAGATGCATACCATATTTTGCAGATCGATTTCCAGTAAAGAGTTTCGCCCATGGTACATCGATCAGATTCTCCTTCACTGGTGCTAAAAATGTCGGTCGTTGTTGATTCTTCTCAATTTCCGTGTTAGGTCATTTCTCTGGTGAAATTGATTTCTCATCGCTTCTGATGGGGCTTCCTTGATTTATCGAGGGATTTGGACTCAGAACCAATTTCTTAGAAGCACAGGTATTCCCACTAGTCGTTCCCACTTCAAGTGACCTAGCCGAAAATTGATCCTTAATTGGAGTTACGACTTGCTGAGTATTACCACGTTCAATGGTGTCTGCAATCATGCTTGCACTAATAGGTCTTCCTATGGTTATGAGCTGTTGGTTTTTAAAAGGACTTCCTCTCTTCCTAGCCATGGTAACCGCGGGTCGGTGTAGGTTAGCATAACCTACGCCGAGAGCAAAGCTAGAAATATTTAGATTTTTTTAATTTAAAGTATTAAGCTTTATCTCCACCACTTTGATTGTTCACATTGAGTTTAGCAAGAGCATGTGACAGATCTTTAGCTGCTTTATAAGAGAAGTCCCACCTGTAGAAGAACTTTATTGCAGTATAATTATTCCTACCACATATCTGGTAGGCTGGTGATCCTGAGGTTTCCTGTCCTTAGAAACGTTTCCAGATCCTTGAGAGTTTTGATTGTTGTTCACGAGTAGGCCTAAAGCCTCTACCCCTAGAGTTGTAGTTCATGTTACCTCTCTTGTTTGAGAAATTTCCTCTACCTCTGTTGTTGTATGTCCTTTATGCTGCAAATGCCATATTATGACTCACCTGTTGTGAATCATGTCCTTCATCCTCTCTGAGATCTGATGGTAGGCTAGGAGCTCGTGTTTTAGCTATATTTTATACTCTAGTTACTGCAATTTGATTGTATTTGAGCCTAATTGCTAATACTTTGTACTTATTATATATGTTATGCTGTGTAGGATGTGATTTAGAGTGGAGAAACAATTTTTGAGCTAAAATGGATGATTTAGAGCTTTGAAGTCTGAGTAGAAGACCAAACAATTAAGTTGGGATAACGTTCGGGAGTAGAGGACCAAGTGTGAAAGTCAAAAAGTGAGAAAACAAGATTACTCTAGAAAAATGCACTACTGCGCCACGCCATGCGCCGCGGGGTGCAGGGCGCAAGTGCAAAATTCCTGCAGAGTGTGAAAATTAACTCTCTGAACTTCTCCACAGGCGTGTGCATGGGGCGGTGTGCCATGCACTGCGTATGTGCAAATTTTGTAGAGTATTTTTCCTACTTCGGCTTGGAAAGGATAGTTTCGTCCAGTATCATTCCTACATGGTATAAATACACCAAAAATACAATTTTTAGAGGATTTTTGACCTTGAAAGTTGTGGGAAAACATTGGAGGCTACAAGACACAGGATTGCATCATCTTTCTGTCAATTCAATACGGGAGTTTGGATTGTAACGTTAGATTGATATTTTCTCACTCTTTAATTATATTTGTGATGACTTTCTCCATAATTATGGATTAGTTTACCTTAGGGCTTGACATGATTTGGTGACTCGGTTGTTGTTTATGGATTTGACTACTATTTAATTGCTTGAATATATTGGAGGAGATTTAATATAGTTGTGATTTTATTCTTTGTAGTGTTTAATCGGAAGAGCAACATCTTATTGAATATTATTGCAATGTATGCCTTAGTTTATTTTGGTGATTCTTCGAAGTAATCAAGGGAGATTTTTGAGTTACTGTTTAAATTAAAATTGAGAAATATTCGCGAGAAGTTTCTCTTAGATTATTCCTACCAAAAGATTCCTCCAAGTTTCATCGAACTTCACAGTAGTTTATTTGAAAGATTTAGATTTAATCGAGAGAGGAGTCTGAATCGGAGATATAAGCTAATCACCTATTGAATTCGTGAGAATTGATAGAACCTCAAGAAGTGAAATATAACAGTATCATATATAGAATAACAATCTTGCACGTGTCATGTCAAAGCCCTTATTTCTCACATTGATAAGAAACCAACTCTTCTAATCTCTAGTTCTTTGCAGTCAGTTGTCAATTGCTTACTTTTATAGTTAATCATAGTTCGTAATCATTCCAATCAAGTTTTGATCATCCTAAGTAGCACTTAAACCAAGAATAACTAGAGCATTGTTTAAATCCTATCCATAAGGAGACGATAATCATACTATACTATCTTTGGCTAGCGAGCATCAATTTTGTGTTGTGTTTTGCGCTTGTCAAATTTTGGCGCCGTTGCCGGGGATTGGCAATCAATAGTGTTCAAAATAGTTTTTGGTGCTAATTTAGGAACCTATTTTATTTTATTCTTCACGGGTATTCTCTTCCATATGCAGGCAATAGGTTGACTTCTCTAGTATATGACTCGATCTTATTCAGAAAAATTGATTCCATACAATCCAGAGGTAGAAAAGAGTCTGCGACAGTTGAGGAAAGAGAAAGAACTCATTGGAAAGTTCTTGGGGAAACCTTCAACCCAAGAACACATGGCTAATAACGATGACGAAAGAGTAGAATTAGTTTCAAGAGAGGCAACACAACAAGAAGCTGCATAAATAGCAGCAGAGGCAGCCCGTAGAGTTGCTGATGAGATTATCGAAGATGGTGGGGGTTGAAGATTCAATATAAATCGACCCTTATTTGAAGACCAGTTTGAAAATAGGGTACCCAATCCTGGTATAGCATTGGGTAATTATGCTAGACCAGTCTACAATCAGGGATTGTCTAGTGTCAGACCTCCACCCGTAGCAGCGAATAATTTCTAGTTGAAGCAAGTCTTGCCTCAAACTATCCAGAACAATTGTGTCTTCAGAGGGAAGGTGATTGAATATCCTAAAACTCACTTGATGGATTTTGAGGAAATCGTGACCACCTTCCTGTACAACGGAGTGTCAAAAGATGTAGTCTACTTAAGGGAATTCCCCTTTTCAATGAAGGATGACGCGAAACATTTGCTTCGTAGCTTACCAGCTGGGTCGATTAGGACATGGGAATATATGACTAATAAGTTCCTTGACAAATACTTCTCAGCTGCAAAAACAGTTAAATTCATAAGGGAAATTCACAATTTCTGCCAAAAGGACGCTAAAACAATTTTTAAGGCTTGGGAAAGATTCAAAGAGATAGTGAGAAAGTGTCAGCATAATGGGATTGAATTGTCACTGCAACTTCAGGACTTTTGGGATGGCTTGACACCTTCCTCATGACGAACCCTGAGCACTACAGTTGGAGTTCCTTTAATGAAGAAGACTCCCGAGGATATTGTTGCAATTCTTGATGAACTCTCTGAAGATGCTAACAAATAGCCTGCTGAGAGTAATCATAGAAGAAAATCTATTAGGGTTCATCAAGTGTATTCTAACACATCAGTGCAAGCCCAGCTAGACGTCATGGCTAAAGAGATAAGAAATTTGACCTTAGCCAAGGTTCAGAACCAACCATCATCATTTGTGACTTTTGTGGAATGGGTCATCTAACGCATGAGTATCATGCCTCAGCTCCCGATAAAGTGGTGAATACTGTTGGAAGCTTTGACATAGAAAACCACGAGAGTGGTAATAATTTTAACTCTATGGAGAAGAGGCACCCAGACTTTTCTTAGAGTTCACCAAATGGTAGTCTGAACTTATGGCAGCAGAATAATCCGAGACCCCAGGGACAAAGAGCTTCAAGATTTTAGAATCAGTAGAGGAAGCAATATCTCCACATTCAAATCAGTCTAGCATGGAATATCTAATTAAGGCTTTCATTATTAAGACAGATGAGAGATTGAAAACCCATAGTGTAGTTATTCGAAACTTAGAGAGGCAAGTGGGGCATATTGCTAGTCTATTATCCGAGAAGTCTGTAGGAACCCTCTCTGCAGATACCAAAAGGAATCCAAATGAAACTATAAATGTAGTGTCTTTGAGGAATGGAAAAATATTGCAAGATCCGTTGGTCGCAGAGAAGGAGTTGACGGAAAATCAAGTTAAGAATGAAGGAGAGCAGATTAGTGATGAGCATCATAGGAATGAAGTGAGGGCAAAGCAAGAGGATAATCTGAAGAAGAAGAACAAATATGAAGTTCCAACAAGGAAGAAGAAAGACAAACAAAGAAGTAATGATGAGATTGAAGAGAGTAAATACATGCCTGCTCTACCTTTCCCTCTGAAGTAAAGAAGAGAGAAGCTGGACAAACAATTTGGGCTTTTCTAAAAGTGCTCAAGCATGTGCATGTAAATATACCTTTCACAGAGGTTCTTTCACAGATGCCAGCCTATGCTAAGTTCTTGAAAGAGATATGGTCTAAGAAGCGAAAGGTGGAAGAGACATCTGTGGTCAAGCTCACAGAGCATTGTAGTGCCATTCTGCAAAATAAGCTCTCTCAAAAGTGTGGAAACCCTGGGAGTCTTACTATACCCTGCTCTTTAATAAGTACTAAGTTTGAAAATCTTTATGTGATTTAGGTGCTTCTATTAATCGTATGTATCTATCTATTTTCAGGAAATTGGAAGGACAGATTGGAGAAATCATGTAGATACATGTGTCCTTGCAGCTGGCGGATCAAACCACAATCATACCTGAAGGAATAATGGAAGATATACTAGTTCAGGTGGATAAATTTATGTTCCCTGTAGACTTCATTGTGGTGAATATGGAAGAGAATAGGGAGATCCCTCTAATTCTAGGGAGACCCTTCTTGGCTATTGGCAGAGCTATTCTAGACATTCAGGAAAGGTAACTCATACTTAGAGTAGGGGAAGAAAGGGTAGTTTTCAAGATGGAAGGAGCAATGGGGGCCCAAAGAAGGAAGAAAATAAGCTCTCAACATGGATGTGTGCACTAGGTTGGGCGTGCAAAGGAGATACCGACTTCGATTCAGATCCGGACTAGATGAATTAAGGGAGTTTCCTTTACCTCTTGCTTTTTATTTGTATGTCATAGGGACATGACACAATTTAAAGTGTGGTGTGGGGGATGTAAATATGTACATGTATGTTTGTTTTCTTGTGTTTTTATTTTTGAAAAAAAAAATTAACTTTACCCGATGATGGATTTCCTCGACTATCTTCTTGAGGGATCAAAGTCTATTTTTTTTCTAGGTAGTGTAACAATTCCCCTTTGGTTTTTCTTTGTGCCGCAGTTCTTTTCCAAAGGTTTTGTTTGAATTGGGTGTAGTTAGTTTTTCATTTATTAGGAATAGTGAAGTCTTGTGCTATGGTAATAAATGGAGATAGTCGTTCTTGACTTTTGTTGTGCCTTGGGACCAGTGAGTGCCTTAGTCGTGAAGCCTAGGCTTAGTTCTTGGATCTTGGATAAGTGACTAAAATTATTTGATTTTGATGTTGCTTAACTACTTTGACTAGAGAGTCGGGATAAATCCGATCCTAAATGAGTTATGCGTCAATGAGTGTGTGAGATTTTGTTGATATTTTGTGTATGTCAATTGATGTATAGAACTTACCACGTGTGTTTGCAAAGCGAAATAGTAGTCTTGTTCAGTCTAGGAAGTGATATAGATAATTCTTTGTTGAGCCAATTATATGTTATGACCCGCCTAATTGTTGTGTATCCTAATTAGCCTATTTCAGCCCGTAATCCTACTTCTTTGGAACCACACTACAAGCCTGATCCATGTTGTTTGAATTAATGATTTGTTTGAACCTTTTAACTCTCGTGAGCACTTGAAACTGTTATGAGCTTGTTACGAGCTGAGTAGAGGTATGGTAGGCTTTTGAGTGGAACTAAGAATAATGGAGACAAGTGCACTAGTTGAAAATTTGTGAGAGCCACATGTAAGGAATTAAATGAAAAAATCATTCTGGACATTGAAAAGAAAAAAGGGTTTGTGTATGTAGTGAAAGAAACAATAAAGAGAAATTGATTCCTTGCTAGTGGTAGTTTTCATCGTCTATGTGCTTAAAGAAACCAAGAGCTTGAGGTTATTATGTTGTGAAGGTTGGGGTTTGGTTCAACACAAGTGTGGGATTTAATGTGTTAACGTATATGTATTGAAGTGCTTAGGGAGGTGTAGTCATTATATCCAAATGTATCATACCCGTCCCGCAGCCTATATTACAACCAATTAAAGTCCTACTTGATCCTTGACTGAATGAGCTCAAATTAGTAGATTACTACACTACGGGCAAGCCTATGGTACGTTTTCTATGGCGCATGAATTCTATTTTTAAAAGTGAGTTAATTCTTTCTATCTTGAGTTCCTATTTGTTCCTAATTTTTATGGTGTGTGGAATTATTCTCTATCTTTGGTGTGAAGGCACATGATTTGCGAAGGAAATGTAATGTCTTTGGCCTCTATATTAGATTAAGTGAGCGGGTTTTTGAAAAATATGTGGTATTTTTTAGTCGCGTCTTAAGGCTAGGATGTTATGATAGGGTGTTTGGTTTGTTGTAAATATTCTTGGCATGATAGGTTAGGGAAGTTGTTTGATGAAAAGGTCATCTCTATGTGAAGTCTAGTTTGATTGCTCGGGGATGAGCAATGGTTTAAGTGTGGGGTGATGATGGAAGGCTAGGAGCTCGTGTTTTCGCTACATTTTGCACTCTAGTTACTACAATTTGATTGTATTTAAGCCTAGTTGCTAATATATTGTACTTATTACGTGTGTTATATTATGTAGGATGTGATTTCGAGTGGAGAAACAAGTTTGGAGCTAATATGGATGTTTTGGAGCTTTGAAGTCTGAGTAGAATCCCAAGAAATTAAGTCGGAATCATGTTCGGGGGTCGAGGACCAAGTCTGAAAGTCAAAAAGTGAGAAAAAAAGATTACTCTAGAAAACCTGCACTACCGCATCGCGCGCTGTGTCGCGGGGCGTAGGACGCTAGTACAAAATTCCTACAAAGTGTGAAAATCAACTATCTGAATTTCTCCATAGGCACGCCGCGTATGTGCAAATTTGATAGAGTGTTTTTTCTACATCGGCTTGGAAAGGATAGTTTCGTCCGGGCATGTTTCTACATGGTATAAATACACCAAAAATATAATTTTTAGAATACTTTTGACCTTGGAAGATATGGAAGAGCATTGGAGGCTACAAGACACATGATTTTATCACCTTTCCATCAATTCAATACAGGAGTTTGGATTGTAACGTTAGATTGATGCTTTCTCACTCTTTAATTATATTTGTGATGACTTCCTCCATAATTATGGAGTAGTTTACCTTAGGGTTTGACATGATTTGGTGACTTGGTTGTTGTTTATAGATTTGACTACTACTTAATTATATTGCTTGAATTTATTGGAGGAGATATAATATAGTTGTGATTTTATTCTTTAGTGTTTAATCGGAAGAGAAACGTCTTATTGACTCTCATTGCAACGTATGCCTTAGTTTATTTTGGTGATTCTTCGATGTAATCGAGAGAGATTTTTGAGTTACCTTTTAAATTAATATTGAGAAATATTCGTGAGAAGTTTCTCTTAGATCACTCCTACAAATAGATTCTTGCAAGTTTCACCGCACTTCACATTAGTTTATTTGAAAGATTTAGATTTAACCGAGAGAGGAATCTAAATTGGAAGTATAAGCTAATCACCTATTGAATTCTTGAGAATCAATAGAACCTCAAGAAGTGAAATATAACAGTATCATATCCAGAATAACAATCTTGCACATGTCATATCAAAGCCCTTATTTCTCACATTGATAAGAAACCAACTATGTTAATCTCTAGTTCTTTGCAGTCAATTATCAATTACTTACTTTAGTAGTTAATCATAGTTCGTATTCATTCTAATCACGTTTTGATCATCCTGGATAGCAGTTAAACCAGGAATAACTATAGCATTATTTAAATCCAATCCCTGTGGAGACGTTAATCATACTATATTATCTTTGGCTAGCGAGTATCAAATTTGTATTGTGTTTTGCGCTCGTCAAGATCAAAGCCTCTTAGGGAAGTGACCAACTAACTCAGAGTTGGATAAAGTGCTTTGCCAAGTATCATAGTCCTAATGGTTTTGTATTTAGGACCCAAACCTTTAGAAAAATTAATGACCTTGCTATCATCATCTACAAGCTTGTGTATGGCAGCCAAGCCATCAAAAATGCCTTTGAATTACTTCAGATACTCATCGATGGTTCTGTTGCCAAGCTTGATGGTTTGAAGTTGTTGCTTCAACTGGAATTCCTATTGTCCTTTGTTGCCTGCAGATAGGTTTCTTCCAGGCATTCCTACATCTGTTTAGTACTGCATCTCACAATGAGATACATGTTCTCTTTTGACATTGTCCCAGATATCCAGCTCCTTAACAACACATCTTTTTTAGCCCAGTCATCAGCTATATAAGCCTTTTTGTCACTGCTTTTGTCAACTCCTTTGACACCGTCCTTATCACTGCTCTCATTGGTGCCTTCTACATTTATAATTTCTGGCTTTCTCTCAATGAGATAGTTCAACTGCATTACTTGGATAAGTTACATCATTTGTGTTCTCCATATTAGATAGTTAGAAGGTTTCAACTTCACAAGACATGAAGCTATTAATGAGATGATGAAGGGAGGCTGTTGAAAAGGTGTTGGAAGCCATATGAACAAAATTGTTATTGTGTAGCAAGAACTGAATTTTGGCAGCGAGATTGGCTTCAAAGAAGCTTTGATACCATGCGAAATTATGGCACAGAGACAATGTCGAGAAGGCAGTGTATTGATATATCAAAACCAGTTATACGAGCCCTATGTATTTATACAAGATTTTGATCCTACAATTTTGGCTATAGAGTAGAACACTTCTAGGATGGCCAATACAAGAGTCCTAATTCTAGTAGACTAAGACTAAGTAATCGTGTAGTTATCAGGTTTGTTAGCCTGATCATTATCTTCAACACAATGGTTCTAGAAGAACATGATTTTTCTTTTTTACAAAAATTATAGCATTAATAATAGGTTATAACGAAACCCTACGTTTGATTTGTATCCAAAATGTAAAACATGAATTATGTGAACACATGACAATCTACCATAATATCTTGATAGAGGGTGAGAAAACCCACCCATTTAGAGAATGCAATGAAAAGTTATAATCCTTTTTTCTTCAATTCTTTTCTTTAATTACACCAGGAGAGGAAGTCTGGGAAGGTAAGGAATGCTACACTATTGATGGGAACAAATCCTCCACTCAACTATAGAAGGCAGTAAACTCAGTGAGCTAGAGTTACAATCTTTTGAACTCTAACTATGGAAAAAGTTTTACTTGCAGTCAATGGTTACGTATTCAATTACTCCATCTATTTCAATGTCAGTAACAATATTTTATTCCAAAAAGAATATAGCTTTCTAAATTTGAAAAGAATTCAAGTTAGATTCTATTTTACTGTTAGTGATAAGTTTTTATAGCTACACAAATGTCTCCGTCTTGCTTTAGACCACAAATTTCAAAAAAAATTCTTTCTTTCTTAAATTTTTGTGTCCATTCAAACTTTGCCATGTAAAGTAAAAAGGAGGGAGTATAATTTAACGAAGTATAAGCTAATAAAAGTTTTTATAAACATAAAATGCAAGTAAACATTTTTCCTTTGAGTCTAAATTCAAATGGAATAATCCTACTTCAACATAAGGGAAGAGAATAAAAAGGGCCTATGTATGGGTTAATTTTCCAATGTGCATGATTGGCATTTGACCTTGAGAAGCTGGTAATTTTCCCCGACCAAGCCCTAAATGGTCCCTGTTCCGATCTTTTTATGGCCAAACCTATTCGACCAAAACCTACAAATAGACAAAAAAAAATAAGACAAAATATATACACTACTATATTAAATAACCTCATCAACATCTTGCATTTAAGATATTTCTTAGAGTTGCTGCAAAGATAACTTGCACATGGTTTCCGATAACAACGTGAAAACTATAAGCTAATCAGCTACTCCTTCATTTTAGTTGTCATTTACCATGACTTCTGCAGAGCTCAGATCCGTTTCTGTTTGAATCATTACACTTACAGAACGACAGAAAGAGAGAAAGAGAAATTTTAACATCTCGGTACTTGTATATATACCATGATTATGAACTTTTATTCCTTTAGTAGTACAACATGCATGGTAAACCTAATTAAGAGATCATAAGAAGTGACTACACTGATAGTTTTGTCCAATAATCTTCTTTCTAATTTACATCCCCACAATTTATACTAAAAAAGAAGAACTTGTTATTCCATATTTTTACTATGAGAATGAGTCAAACTAGTTAGGGTTGAACGCTTTGATGATAAGGGTAATAAGTTTTAGAACCCATAGGTAAATAATTCCCAGTTAAAGACGACATTGGAACAGGGAATCCAAGGCATCCTGAAGCAGCAGCAACTGGCCTAGTGGCTTCTACCTTTTCAAGGGACTGCACTTGCTTTTTCAAGAATTTCATGTAATGAATAGCTTCATCTAGCATAGATGCAGTGTCCATTTTGGTTCCCCCTGGTACTAATCTCTGAAGAATCCTTATCCTTTCACTTATCCTTTCTCTCCTATGGCGTGCCGCCACGCTTTGAGGATCGTTCGATATCTTCACATTCTTTCTCTTTGGTGGTTTTACTGATTCAGGGTCGATTTGAATTGGCTGCATTGCTGCTATTTTAAATATCATCTCCCTCATCGACGCCATAGAATTTCGCTTCACTGTATGGGAAGGATATGCACCAAAAGAGTTTCTCGAAGTTTCTTGAGGATGAATTACTGAGGGAGAGCCAGTGAATGAAATGGTGGAAGCTGGTACGTTCAAGAATGTGTGTGATTTATGGTAATCAATCATTTGAGATAAATTAGGATTAGTGTTGTTGTTGTTGTTACTGTTGCTACTTCCTTGTGGATTAGAATCCAACATTGGCATTTCATTCATATCAGAATAACCTTTGGATAAATCCTGCATCTGCATCATAAGCATCATTTCCATTTGATCTTCAGGAGCTGCAGATTTAAGCAAGTCAATATCCATGACTTTCTCTTATATAGAGTAAAGAAAAGAAAAGAAAAGATGATGATGTTATATCGGGAAGAGAAGAGTGTGAAGAGATTGGTTTACAGAGGGATGGGTAAGGTGAAGGGAAGAGTGAGAAGACTGAGAGTTTGATCAGAATGTTGCAGTGGGAAGGCAAATTAAGCTCAACTACTATAGCTGAGTATTAGGTTTTGGAGAAGAAATGAAAGAGGGATACTATAAAATAGTGATATCGGGAACAGACTACCACATTGGGAAGGCTATATATAACAAGTGGTTACATTATTATATACTCCTACTATATAAATTTATATGCTGTTTCAATTATTATAATATATCTCTACTTTCATTATGTCACCAAAGTTGGTAAACCTTTTTCCTTGCCCTTTTTCTTTTCCGTTCCTTCTTTAGTTTCCTTTTTCAATTTTGATAAATATATTATATTCCACCCTGAAAGAGATACAGTCCTTTCTTGCAGCTAGCTAGCTGGGACTCTAACAATGACACTCTACAATCGGTTGATCTTATATTAGCTAGAAGAAAGATTTTTGCATTATAAGTGTAGTTTAATTTGTTAGAGCACAATATTTAATATTGTTATCAAGTATAGTCGTTATCGCGTTACAAATATAATGATACTTTATAAACAATCTAATTATATAAATATCTATACACCGTTTAGTGTTTAAATAGAACTTAAACCCTAGCCAAAAAAGAATCCAACCGCTTCAGATTTAGTTAAATACCATAGTTAATTCAGACTTAGACAGGTCATGTTAGTTTTCTTAGTGCAAGGTCATTTACTAGCGGAAACAAAGAATCACTGCATCGGCGTGTATTTACTTGGTATTTATACTAATGGAAGATAGTAATATGTGTCCGATGGAATATTCGAGAATGCACAATATTTAAAGGATGACTACAAATCCATCGTTTAAAAGAAGAAAAAAATCAATTAGTGGTTTTATTTTTTTCCCATTTTCCTTTTTTTTTTTGGATATAAGTCATAAAATGCACGACCTTTCTAATATGTATAGAGCATATTTAACTAATAAAAAATATTGTAATTATGATCTATTTTAAGAGTATTTCCCGAAAAGAAAAGTTAAGAATATCTAACTAGGGAAAGAGTAAAGATGGAAGAATTTTTTTTGAATGAAAAGGTATGAGAGCACCATTTGGATGGTTCAGATCTACCAATTACTATTGGCAAGGGATGCCATAAGTGCTTTTGGTGGTGCATGAACGGTAGAAATATTAAATACAAATTAATTAATGTATATTGAATGGAACAATATATCAATCTATATGGAGTATTTTTTTATATATATATAGTACTAGTCTTTAGGGTACGCGCGATGCGTATTTTGTGTTAATGAGTATAAATTTTAAAAGAATTCCATAAATTTTAAATTGAAAATTGTGTTTGAGTTATCATAAGAAAAGTTAAAGAAAAAGGATACAAGTTTTTTAAAATAATAATTATTGTATCTTAGTTATCTAATTATTCAATTTAGGAAGAAACGTTGCACTACGTATCTTTCGATAAAAATGGGTATTATCAGTGTGCTTTTATTTTAGAACTCCTATATTACATATATTTTATATATGTTTACTTATGTAAAGTACGTAACTTTCCTAAAGTTCAAATATTTACATTAGTGCTCAATTTGATGTGTTTATTTGAATTGAAGTGGTAGCATCTAAAAAGAACTTAAAGTTTTAAATATTAGGACTCATACCTAATCTAAATAAGGAAGGGTTGAATAAATAAAATTTAGTTGATTTCAAAGTTTTAATAATTAGGGGAATAATTAAATGACTATTTTGTTTAGTATGATATTTATTACACCCTCCGTTTTAATTTATGTGAACCCATTTGACTGAGCACGAAGTTTAAGAAAAAAGAGAAGACTTTTGAACTTGTGGTGTAAAATGAGGCACATATATTTTGTGTGGCTATAAATCATTACATAAATATAAATTATTTTTAAATAAAGAAAGTAGTCATTCTTTTTGGCACGGACTAAAAAAGAAATAAATTCACATAAATTGAAACGGATAGAGTATTAAAGAGTAAAAAGGGCGAATGACATTTCGCTAAAAATTTTTGTGTTTTTAATATAGCTGAGATATAGATAATGTTGCCCTTTTAATTTTTACTACTATTTTCTTTTAAAGAACCCTAGCTAGAGCCCCACTCACATGACAGATGTCAGAGATCTCATGCTCACCCCATGAATTATATCCCCATTTAAATGAGTCAAGTCGCCGGTGACGATATGTCGGCGATAATAGATCCGTTACCGGAGATGCTTTCGTACACCTGTCAATCATCAAGTGGGAATGAGGCCTAAGGGGTAAGTTCAAGGGGTGATAAACGGGCGGGTCGGGTCGAATATGGACTGAGTTGAAAATAAATAATGCAAAAACGAAAAAATATCCAATTCAGACCGTATTTAATACATATAGAAAATGAGTTAACCGGCGTATAATATGAATATCCATAGTAATCATGACTTCTTGTATATGATCACTAATGGAAAACTTCTTAGTCTTCCAAACTTGAGAAACTCCTAATTTGAGTCGCTACAAATATAAAAGTTAAACCATTAGTTATCTATTTTTTAAACGGATAATATAGATTTTATTCATATTTGACCCATTTTTAAAAAGTTTATTATCCAACTCATTTTTGAACGGATAACATGACTAACTGTTTTTTAAGAGAATAACATGGCTAACTATTTTTTCTCCGTTATACCACCACTAGTTAGTTCTATTATTTAATGTGTATGCAATTTTTATCATGATATATCGACTGCTACAGCTTATAGTTTTGTTAATTTGGAGGAGGGAGTGGGGTGGGTTGGGGAACGCATTTCGAGGCGGATCAAATTCTGCCATGTCTGCTAGTACTGCTTCATTGTGTTGTTTTATTAATAACTCACTAGAGGTGAAGTGATAAAATTTACAAATTAAAATATTCATGTAGCAGCTCAGGTAAACTTCTATGACATTATTATGGAACTTCACCTATCGAATTTTAAACTTCATAATAATAATTATTAGTTTTAAATTACATGACCGAAAAATAGCTAAATACGGGTGAATGCACCCTAGGCCACGTTACGTCAGTCATACCGAAAATTTCTACTTGAACATATATGCTTAAACGAAGACGAGTCTAAGATTTCTGGAACATAGGTGCACCCTTATAAAAAAGAGAAAAAAAATATTAAGTGGAAATTAATTCATATTTTTTTGAGTAAATAATTAAGTATTGAATCAAGTGTATCATTCAACATTTATGAAATATGTGTGCTAATAGATAATATTGGATCAATTCAAGAAAATACGTACAAAAAATACCTAATTCGGCGGAGGGACCATGGGTTCACGTGCCCTATAGTTAAATACGGGTGAATGCACCCTAGGCCACGTTATTTACTTCTAATTTCTTTCAATGAAGTTTCTAAGATATACTACTACATGTTGAAACCACAATACTAATTTCTCGGAAGGTGAGGGTAATTAGAAAAGAATTTAAGATATATACATTCTCAAGTAAATAATTTTCTACATTACGAGCTCATTCAAAGGATATTTATATATAGTCTTCCTTAAAATCCCTATTACATGGAATTTACGGTCTTAAAAATAAGTGTCACGCCCCAAACCTAGGGAGGCGTGGTCGGCAATAGATATAGGGAACTGTGCTCAACATCACGCTATTTCGGCGTGCAACCCAATTCACATATGATACCTGTGGCAGCGTGCCACCCGATCCAACCATGTTACCCGTGGCAGCGTGCGACCCGATCCACACTTAATAATCTAAGTAAAATACACCTCGAACCGTAACGCTTATACTCACGAATGCCTGAATATCAACCATAAGCACGCCAAGTGCATAATACAAATCCTGGGGAGACGGGTAGCGCCATACGCTATAAAACTCAAACACAACTAAGGTGCGATATATGATCTGCATCTCGAGAGCCACCCTGTTTACATAATACCACCGCTGTGCGGGACCTCAGCACATTGTACAAATAATCAAGCCATCCCACAGCCCACACGGCACTATAAAGTACCACATGAAATAACTGGCAACAAAATTAACATCCCACGCCCGAATATTCTTCCATCATGAATGTTATGCTGCACGAACATACCCAGGCTGGTGTAGAGTATACTTCCACATATGGACCCATCAACGGACCTCAAACCGATTTTTTTTTATCATATCACACTTGGGTAAATAATCTCTCCAGGATCCACAATGACCCTTTTTCCTATGACACGCAAGAACAACCATCGAATTCGAAACAAACTTTCACAATTCTCAACCAACTGAATAGAGCGCCCTTCAGGCATAATTTCTCAAATTAGCGATAGTACCACAATCTCCATGCTTGGTCTTAATCCCTGATCAATTATGTGACTATAGGTCATACTCACACAATCTTCCCGTGGAATATGCTCTCACGACCTTCTGCAGCAGATAACAAGTCTGTGCATCCATACCACCGGCCACACAAATGCTGTAGAGCAAAATCAAAAATCCGCAAATCAATACACAAAGCCTCTCACATAGGACACGGATCTCAGGTGACGCTAAAAACAATACCAGCTTACTCTAAACATTTGAATCCTTCCCTGCTCGTTCGAGCTCGTGGCATCCCTGTCAATACCGAACTGCAACCTCGATCCTCAACTTCCAATTTCCATACCACTCACCGCATTTATCATGCCGTTACGCGATAAATACATATATTCACCATAGCCCTTGAATTACTAGTAGAATTAAATACTTCACTGGCTAGAACCTTCCACTTAGCATCATTTCAGAAGGGCCAATGCAACACGCAACCGAATTTGACCAAATAGTAGAAAAAGATACAACCTCAAACCGTGATCTCAACCTTCATAACTCTTCCGAAATCCATTTATACAACAAAGCTATTTGAATCAACTACCTCAAAAAAAATCAAATTACGGCGGCCGTCAAGCCGCCCAAGTACCACTACAACCACCTGTATAACTTAACACGCTGAAGGAACTGATCATCGCCACCATCATGCTAATTCAACCATTGCTAACCGATCCGACTTCTTCTAATTTACTCTGGACTTGCCCTAGGAATAATAATAACTCCATTCAAACATCATGAACCCAAATCCGCACTCATCCTGAGTGACCTCATTTCATGAGACCACATTGTCTCCAAAACTCACGAACCATCTCACACCCTCCTTATGCGCATATTGCATCTTCAACTGGTACACCTATTCTGGAAAATCCCTCTATGAATCCGAAGTTATTTTCTTCCATTCCTCTAATGCTATACCGCAACCCAAAGATAACGTAGAACACTCCAAGCCCCTTTCATAATCTGTTGCAAAAGCTCGATACTTAACCATATTATAGGCTCGAAATCCTTAGGCACCAAACTTTAACGTTTGAATCCACTAGGACCGTTGTTGAGAGTCACCCATTCCGACCTGGTCCCGAATATAATCAACTCCAAGGCTCTCCTAGCAATTGAACACTCTCTCAAAGAAGCACCCGGCTGAATCACCTTCCTTGTACATCACATCAACACGAAGCATAGACTCTGAGTCTTCCCAAAGCCTGAATATGGCACACATTCCCTAAATCCTTTGCTGAAATTACCACTGATATTTTCTTTCCTTAGTTGTAATGACCCACCAATACACCGATAACCAGAAATCTCACAAATAGACAACCATGCAATCCAATTATAGACAGTGGGGCTATTCCACTTAGCATGAAGCTACAATTATATAAATCTGGAACCCACCAAGACTCCTTATCCCCCATTGACACAATCTCGCATAATCGACCCACCAATTTCCTTGAAATCCTTATGTTAAACATTTCATGAACATTCTGAATCACTAGCCACATTTACATACTTGACCTCTTACTGGATAGTCAGTAAAATTCTTCGTATAAGCTCCATCAACACCCCGCAAACCGCTAATCTGCTTACGGGAGATATCTCACATGTGAAAATTCCATGCTGACATCCTCCAACAATGCTGCATCGAGTACTATTACCACAAAACCAATAAACCATCCTGAGCTCATGCTCGTTCACCAGCTGTACAAGTTCGTTCACTCCCCGTTGACATCAACAAAGGTACGACAATACATTCCAATCCAAAGTCATGTTGTATCCTACTTCCTATTAAGCAACTCCCTCCTGTCACACCCAATCTTTCTCAATATAGTAGCCAATATTCCAAATTAATCCCGTAAACCTAGTCATTATCCACCATGAATACCAAATTACTCCAAACTTTCCCCAAGGAGTATAGCTATCCTAGCACAGAACCCATATGTTACTCTGCCGCTCTCCCACTTTGGTCAAACCCTCTCCTTTAAGCAACTACTCGACTTCTGTTTCTCACACTTGGCCTTCTAGGAACTTAACCACCACAATACACTCCCACATGTCCTTCCTCATCCTCCATTGCCCAGTCATTGCCTTTCCTCAAAATCCATCTCTGTAGCACTTGAACCAATATATCGCTACCAGCTTTAAACTTCTCTAAAGATCATCCTTCTCGAGCCATCAACACTAGGAACACTGATTCAATCCTGAACCACTGCACACCGCGATTTCTGACAGCTGCTTCCCCGACACCAATTCCTAACACCCCGCCGTAAAGGCGAGTTGAAAAAAACCATAACACCGGCGAACCTTAACGCATTTAACAAGGCGATGACACCGCATCACAATTGAGAACTCTACCATGCTCAAAAATATCAAGCCTCATTACTCCATCAACCTCAAACCTGAACATTCATAGTACGATTACATTTCCTTTGCTGGGATTAAATGTCGAACCCCTACATCATGTACTGAGAAAAACTTTCTTTCAAGTCATTCACTGTGTCGGCACATAAATGAGCACCCCGCCATTACATTAATTCCGCGAGATGTACCCCGCCATTACATCAATTCCAGAAAATCCCCAAAAATGATTATTGTCCGTGACTGCCTTATATAGGCACAGGTGCTTCGGCGATTTGTACCTTGCGTTGTACAGGTTGTACCTCGTATTACAAGTTTTTCCTTGTTGGACACCTTTTACTAAAACGTCCATAACTCCTTGTAGAAATATCTAAATGACAAACGGTTTAAAGAATTAGAAACTAGACTCGAAAATCTTTCATTTGATAGGTTGTCCACCATATAACTCCTTATATATATATATATATATATATATATATATATATATATATATATAGGCATGCTCGTCCAAAGTTAGGTTTTGTGTGTACTCATTTGGAACTTTAGTCTATCATGTAATTTTTAACTTGACTTAGACTTAGGGCTTTCCTTAGACCCCACATTACTTATAATATGACTCGTACACTTATTAACATATGAACCTGCTGGAACCTTCAAATCCTGATTCCGAGGTCGTTTACTCAAAAAATCCAACCTTAGTTAATTCTTCTAACTTAAAGCTTTCGAAATGAGAATTTTCTTTCCAAATCAACTCCGAACTTCCCAAAATTCAATTCCGACCATGCGTACAAGTCATAATACCTGAAGTGAAGCTGCTTAGGGCCTCAAACCGCTGAACAACATGCTAGGGCTCAAAAATACCGGTCGAGTCGTTACATGGTAACTCCGGGGGAGTGAAGCTTACCAATCAAGCTGATATGTGGATATGTCTACTGGGAAGGTCTATCCAGCTATATATCAAAATCTGCATGCATGAAATGCAGCGTTCCCGACAAAAGAGACGTCAGCACGAAATAATGTACCGAGTATGCAAGGCAATAGAATAACTAAAAGTTTAAACTGAACTGATAATATAATAACTGAAAGTAACTAGGAGTCAAAGATGATCTGAAGATATGCTTACATGATGATATTGACTCAATTCTCTCAATATAGTAAGTAAAATAGCTATTCAGGCCTATAAGGCTCGGTAGGTGTAACTGCTCAGCCATAGTAGACTCGATCATAGGCGCTCGGCCATATTAGACTCGGTATCTAAATCACTATTCGGCCTTCTGCGTTTGCTCATTGGCACTCGGTCACAGTAGGCTCAGTATATAACTTACCATCTAATCAGAGGCTGCCCAATAGGGACCTGCATAGCTCGATGGTGGTAAAAATAAGATATGTTATCTGTAACTGTTACAGTACATAAATATGACTTGATGGTGTAAAAACTCCTTACACTAACGATGTATATCACTTAAATCCATTAGGAGAAAAACTTGAAAGTACTTTCGAAAGAAGAAATATAGTTCGCAGTGGTAAAGATACATCATTTAATACCTTTATAATTGAATTGCATAATGCTCAAAACCTACTACTATACGAGGTTCATAATGTAGGAGTTTTTTTTGGTTGTTGTAAAAGCCAATCACCCATGCTTTCACCTCCTGTGGTGTTGGGGGGTTTGGCTAGACCCCTACCATTTCTATTATATAAACAAAAAGTACAACCGATGGGGACATTAAACCTTACCTCTTGGATACCTTTTCTACTATGAGAGAGTAAGAGTGTATGGGCAAAAATACATTGTCAGACCATTTCCTCTCAATATATACAGAGTTTACTTACAAAAAAATTAATTTTTTATATCTAATTCTAAAAGAAGGAACTTTCCACATATCCATGAAGAAAAGCCCCTTGGTAGCTCTTGGAACTTGCCGGAAATCAGTGTGAATGATGCCTTCAGTGGATGTAGTAGCCTCCTTGGCAAACCAATCTGCCACCTGATTTGCCTCACTAAAGCGATGGTTGACAAATGCATTGTTCTTTTCCAGAATATCAGTGAGGTCTTCAACCTCTTTTCTTAGAATGTTGTTGTCCAGTTTTTTGTTTTGCAGCATGTCCCGAATCACCGTAGAGTCGATTTCCACCATGAAGTTGGTAATTACTTTGTTTATACACCATTCATAACCAAATTTGATGGCCTTCAGTTCTGCCCCGTTATTGCTACTACAGTCAATAGGTATCGAGAAGGACATGACAAAACCTATTGCCTCATTTCTCAGAATTCCTCCGATTCCTAGTTTCCCATTTTGCTTGTTAAAGCTCCCGTCGGTATTCAATTTTAATTTTCCTTGATGAGGCATCTCTCATAGCACACTTCTCTATATTGGAATTGATTTCAGATGCTCAATCATCTCACAGTTTTTATACCAAAGTTTATGAGTCATAAGAGAGGGATATTTCCTGCTAATCGCAGCATTGGAGTTCCAGATAATCTACGACTTCATCTTGTCATGAACAAATTTTTTTCCATCTCCAAATTTGCAAGAAGTATAACTTCTCCATAATTCCCAGCAAATAGCGATTGGTAAGATGTGTAGTGCCATCTTATGGACCACATTCTTTGGTTTCCTTTGCCACCATTAAGCAAGAACTCTACTAATGGAACTAGAGTTATATTGGATTCCCAAAGAATTTTCATAAGTTACTAGAAGCCTCACTATCAATGAAAACATGATGCAAGCTCTCAAATTGTGGAGTATTATAGCAATTGCACTTTGAAGCTTGTTGATTACCAAACTTTCTAATAGTGTCATCAAAGGGTAGTTTCTTCTGAATTATTCTCCAAACAAGGAGGGACATTTTGAAAGGGATACAATCATGCCAAACATTACCAACCAAGGGATTTTATTGTTTAGTAGTTCTAATCATCTGCCAAGCCGATGAATTAGAGTAGTGCCCATTTTCTGTAAGACTCCAAATTGTCAGGTCATTTTGATTCTGCCTACCTTTAGTAACGTTCATGACATGTTGAACAATATGATTGGACAGCATTTGCTCTGATTTATCTAATATTCCACCTATTATTCCTGAAAAATTATGAGACTTGAACCTTACAAGGGGTGTTAGTATGATTAACCACTTTAGCAAGTGGCCCTTTACCTGTCCAGTTGTCCCACCAAAACCTATAGTTCCCTATGTTAATATTCCAAAGAATATTTTCTTCTGCTTTCTCTCTCACATGAAGAAGAACTTTCCAAGGATGAGAATTGCCAGAGGCTATAGCTTTACTGACTGGATGGGCTATAATACAATATTTAGCTTGAAGATACTCAGCCCATAAGGATGGACATGTTCTGAACCTCCACCACCTTTTAATGTTACAAATTTTGTTAATGTCCTCCATTTTCCTAATTCCAATACCACCTTCTTCCTTTGGAAAACACAAATTTTTTCATGAACTCCAATGAAACTTATTTTTGTCACCAATTGATCCCCAAATAAATCTCGCAAAATGGTTTTCAATGAGTTTAAGAGTAGATTTTGGAGGGCTCATGGCAGAGAGGGTGTATAAAGGGAGCATTGTAACATATTTTTAATGATGACTACCTTACCTCCGTAGGATAACAATCTTCCTTGCCAACCACTGATCCTCTTTACTATCTTTGCAACCATCTCCTCAAAGTAACTGATTTTCTTCCTTCCCACGTATATAGGACACCCCAAGTAATTAAAAGGAAATTGCTCGTCCATGAAACTGGTGGCATTTCTGATTCTATTGATTCTCCCCGCTTTAGTATTTGGAGCAGTGATGAAAAAGCTCTTGTTGGCATTGAGCTTCTGACCCGATGCCTTTTTAAATTTATGAATTTTCTCCATAATCAACCTGATCGACTTGTTATTGCTTGCTGAGAAAATAATTATATCATCTATATAAGCGAGGTGATTAATCTGAGGTCCTCTCGTTGGCATTGTGAATAAAGTAAAATTTTCATTCTCGTGAAGCTTGTTGAGAAGTCTTGTCAGCACTTCCGATCCTAAAATGAATAAAGATGGAGACAGAGGATCACCCTGCTTCAGCACTTGGGAGGAAGTAAAAAATCCATTCCTAGTGCCATTGATAATAATGGAATACCAAACATTGGATATAAGGTTTCCTGTCATGTTGATTCATTTCTCTAAGAATCCAAATTTCCTCATCACAACATTAATGAAATCCCATGACATCCTATCGTAAGCTTTTTCCATATCCAGTTTAATAAAAATATTTCCACCCTTGTTGTAGCCGTTTATTCCCTAAACAATTTTCTGAGCAAGGAGGACATTTTCAGTGATCAATCTATCTTTGACAAAATCACTTTGGTTATTGGATATCAGTTTAGGAAGGAGCAGATTCAATCTTCTGGACGGGATTTTGGAGATAATTTTATTAGAGACATTACTAAGACTAATAGGTCTTAGATCAGAAAATGTCTCCGGAGATTTCAACCTTGGAATAAGCACAAGAAATGTATGAGAATAATACTTAGTGAGCCGATTGCCATTGAAGAAACCCTGAACAAATTGAATGATATCGTATTTAAAAATATCCCAACAGCTATGATAGAAGGCCCCATTGTAACCATCCGGGCCAGCAACACTATCACTATAAATATTGAAGACTACCTCTCTTATTTCCTATTCCGTAGGCATTGAGGTCATAATATCATTCTCTTCTTCAGTAATAATATTTGGAATGCATTCAATGATATCCATCTTGAACTCCTTTTTAGGGAGATTAAAGAGTTTCTCATAATGCTTGATTGTAGCTTTCGTAATTTTCTCTTCACTTCTAACCCAATTACTTTTTTGATTTTTTATTATGTGAATCTGAATCTTCCTTCTCCTTTCCCTTATAATACTATGAAAGTATGTTGTATTACAATCACCTTCTTCGAACCATTGAATTTGTGATTTTTGCTTCAACAAAGACTCTTGCATCGCTTGCCATTTAATGTACTCTGCTTGGCCTTTGTTGAGGTTCTACTTGATGTGCTATGTATTAATCACTTGGTATAATTCTTCTAAGACTTCCACTTCCATTTCCCACTTGATCACCTGGTCATAAACATTACCAATGCTTTCTCTGGACCATTGAGATAGTTTGTTACTAAGAATTTTCAGCTTTTGATGTAGCCTCCACATGGGGTTGCCCTGAACATGAGTGTCCCATACTTCTTTAACCAACTTATAAAAGTCTGGCTGCTTAGTCCAGAAATTAAGAAATCTGAAGTAACTGATCTTATTCGTTTGGTTGTCCTGACATTTGAACAATAGAGGCCTATGGTCAGAACCAGAATTGTTAAGATGTTTGACAATACAATTTTGAAAAAGTTGAGCCCAAGTGTCATTAATGAAGATTCTATCTAGTCTCTTCCAAACTCTTTTCCTTGGCCTCCAATTATTACACCATGTATATTTAGGGCCAATAAATCCAAAATCTCACACCTCACAGTGGTCCATACAATTGGAAAAGTCAAAACTTTTAGCCATTCTATGAGGATTTCCACCCAACTTTTCATCCGGATCCATGATAACGTTGAAGTCACCAACTATACACCATGGACCACTGATGATTGAATACGTATCTTCAAGACTACTCCATAACTCTTTCCTCTCCAGAGTTGTACATTTAGCATAGACCATTGTTATGTTGAGCTCCATATCCAGTAAATCATGATTTAGTTTAATCGTAATTTGTTGTTCCTCATTGGCAAGGATAACTGTTTTATAATTCTATTTCCAGAAATACCAAATTTTCCCATTGGTGTTAGCTTGACAGTGCTGAAAGCCCAAGTACCTCATGTATCCTTCAATCTTATTCTTGTTGATAAACGGTTCCATGATGGATACAAAGTCTTTATTGTTGATATGACAAAGATTTTTCAATCTAGGCAAGGCCTTCTTAGACCTCACTCCCCTTATATTCCATATTATTGCACTAATCATGGAATATGTGAGAGAGTGGATCAACTTTGACTCCTTCCCCTGGAGGAAGAATGCATTTTTTCTTTAGTTTTTCTAATTTTTCTATTTCTGCTTCTGCCTCTTTTAATAAGAAAGATTCCCTGTTTGTTGGATATCTCTTTTAAGTGAGTTTCAGCCGGGTCATCAGGTTGTTTGTTAAAAGTTTCTGCACTGTTGATTGAAAGAGACATACTAGCATTCACAACTTCTTCCTCAACAGTCTTGCTATTGTCTTGCATTCTCTTCTCATCAAGGTTGTATCCGCCAAGGTCCACCACAACTTGAATTCCAGGATGCTTTTTGATTTCTGATGGAAATGACTCTGACTGTGTATTAGATACCCCTTGATTGATATTATTCTTTGGATCCCTCATGTTGACACTCCCCGAGTCTTGACTAGAAACCATAGTGTTGGTTCCAACCTTTTCTTCTTCAAGTTGTTGATCTCCTTATTTCTTGTTGTAATTGATATCCTCAGCTTCATTAGAATTGCTTTCATCCACCTTCTCTATGGTATCAAAACTGACCTTAGAGGCCGTTTTCTGATTATTCTCAATATTCATCCTTTTGTTGTTCCCAATCACCCCTAATTCCTTAAGACCATCTTCAATGACAGTATTTAAAGCAATTGGTTTACCTCCAGTAACAGTCTTGGACATGTTCTTCTTGTTCTTTTTCAACAAGGCTTGAACATCACAGAGCTTTTCTCTTTTGGCATCATTTTCTTCTTTTTCTTTATATCATTTTTCTTAGTCTTATCAGGTACACGGTCTTCTTTTTCCTTCTGATCACCAATGTTGTTTGGAGCTTGTGTCTTGTTATTTTCATGTGAACAATCCTTCCTCATCTCATCCTTTTGTCCATTATCCTCTTTGTTTACAATCATCTTTCCTTCTATAATTTTGTTCTGTTTCTTTTTTCTATTTCTTTTTGTGTTTGGAACTTGTCAATTCTCCTTTTCATTGACTTCATCTTTTTTGAATTCCAGCTTGTTGTTGATCTCCTCATTTTGTTTCCCTTTACTTGATTCCCCTGTTTTATTATTTTTTTCCTTGCTCTCCTCTTGTTTCATTTTTTCAACTACCCAGTACTTAATAATGGAATGTCCTAATTTTCTGCAGTGTTTATAGTATTTAGGGACATTTTCCCATTCAATCTTTTGAACATAACCATTTAGTGAAATGCTCTCATCTTCAGCTCCCATATAGACCGAAGTATGTAGTGGTTTAAGCAGATCGACTTCCACTCGAACCTTGGCCATACTTGGTCTTGTTTTGGTTCTTGTAGCAATATCCAACTCCAAAGGTGTTCCTGCCGGTCCAATGACTTGTTTGTCATAGTGCCAAGTATGCATGTGGAATGGAAGTTCAGGTAACAGTTCCCAAATAGTAGCAATCGGCAAATCCTCATCTGGTTTAAAATCCGAAGTCCATTTTTGTATCCACATTTGAGTGCCTCCGATTTCCAGCACCCTCTTGAACCTTATCAAATAGAAATCTTCATCATTTGTAAAATCCAAGAATACATTGTAGTTGCCATAGACCCCAATTTTGACTGTACCTTTTAGAGCAATTTTCTCAGAGAATTGAGCCCTAATTTTATCAATTTGGAGACTGATTTTCAGAAATCTTCCAACCAGAGTTCGTTTGCATTCTTCCGCCATCATACCATAGTAGTCTTTTGCTTTGAAATTTACAGCTAGCATCCCAATGTGGGTGGTTCTTCTTGCAATTACCGCTTCTTGTTCTAGTCGACTTGGGGTCGGAGTAGAGTTTTTTGTTGTTGCCACAGTGGCTGCGTATAGCTTTTTTGTTTGTACTGTTCCATGGGTGAGTTTCGCCGTATTAGGAGGATCATGTTGATGATCCAGACACGTCGAATGGCCACCGCCTGGGGCCTCCATGGGGTGGCGCGTGCCGTTCAAAGGTTCTGTGAGAATATATCCGTTGGGAGTGTTTACTTTTGCTAAGAGAGAGACTAGGGCCTTTAGAGTTTTGGTATAATATAGGAGTTCTAAATTGTTCTTGGCTCATTGTTTTCCTTATCACTACAGATTAAGATGGCGACATCTAACGGTAATATATGGAATGGGAGTACGTGTTTTTATAACCTAAGAAGGAGACCTATCAGAAAATGTCAAATGCTGATTAATTTATTATCTGAACGACAAAACTCAATTCATATAATAACTATAGCTTGAAACAGAAATTAAAGCTATATTAACAAAGAGTTACAACTCTAGTCTATGAACTTTGCCGCTGTACTTGAACATTCAATTTGGGTGTTTTTAAAGTTTTGTATATTTATGCAACGAGTTTCAGTTTTATATACTAGTAATAGTGTACGAAATTGTTACACAACTAATGTAGTACTTTAAGCGGTTGCAGTAGGTTATATACCATAATTTTTAAAATTTTGTGATTTACATTAACAATTACTAGTATTTATATGTGGTTAACTTTTAAATAACTTTTATATTGATTTGGAACATCTTCCCCCTCCACACTCCCTCAAACCCATCATATCTCTCTTTTGTTATCACTTTTCTCTCTCCAACTCCAAGCACTAAAAATGTAAGTATAAAATATTAATACTAAAATTTATCTAAAACGACATGAATAAAGAGACATGTTCTCTGCAAGAAACGGTTCGATTGGATTGGATAAAAAGATACCAGGATAGAAAGATTTTTTGTTGGGTTGATCTCTTCAGAAATTTTACTTTGCATTATCACAGTTGCACCACCTTATCTTATCTCCCCGACAAACTATTTTTAAGACTCCCTTATTCTATAAAAAAAAGTATTTATTATACATGCGTTCCATTATATAGGATATTTGAAATTGAAAATAATTTCCACATTTTCTACCATTTTCTTGACCCTTCTTTTATTCTTGGGTCTCGCTCTAAAAAATATTTTATGCTAGTAATATAATTTTCGAAAAAGGGCTAAAACTATCCCTGAATTATCAGAATTGGTACAAAATTGTCCTCCATCCACCCATTGAGCCAAATTTGCCCCTACTAATAAATTTTTGGCTCAAACCTACCCTTAAAACTAATAGTCCAAAACTAATTTAAAAATATTATAATTTTAATGACGTGTCTCATTCTTATTGGACGAATTTAAACCCCATTCCAAATCTATCAAACCCACCCTTATTGTCACGATCCAAAACCACGTGACCGACACACTACCCGACCCTAGCGAACCAAACCATATGATGCACCCAAACCATATGCATGAAAACCAATTTAATTGTGAAAGCTCTTTGAAAATCATGTATATTTTCAAGTTAAATGATAAAATATTTTTCCAATTCAAAATCACACATGACGCCTTTCATGATAATAATGAGATCAAACGTAACAAAAATCTTTTTATATATGTTGTGTATCATACTGTCACTACAACTTATCACAACTATCTATGGAGCCTCTATACCAAGAATAGAACTCAATATTTGGGCTAATGCCCGACTAACATAAAATAAAAAGACAACATGATAGCTACCGCGAAATAGAAGTGAGTCCTCACCATATACTTTGGGAAGAGAGTCATCCTAGCCATGTCTACATGCCACATATATATCATACCCATCATCCTGAAACATGCAAAGTAAGCGGAGCCCTAAAGAGGGGCCCTTGAGGGCTGAGTACACCCCCATGGTACTCAATAAGTGTCATAGACTCTCTCTAACTCAAGTTCTTGGGACAAGATTTTACAAAAACTATGCAACTAATATTTAATATAAAGTGATAAAAAATTATATAAATCATGCTTTTTATCATTTCAAATGAAAAGATAAGTGAAGTATAAACCATGATATAAATTCTTCGAACTTTTATATCAATCCAAGATTTTTAATAAAATCATACAAAATCATTTAAATTTCATTAAGTCATCGAAATCACTTTCGGCTTCTTGGGCCTAAACATAAAAATAAAAAATAATAAAAATAAAAAGTCCTCTTTGAGCCCGTTTAAATTGGCTGAATTTAAGTAGCTTTTGAGCACTGGGTGCTTAAAAGCACTTTTTAATGCTAGAGCTAATTTTATAAATAAGCATTTAGTGTTTGAATAGAAGTGATGGAGCTGAAAAAACGCAGTTGAGATGTTTGATAAAAAAGTAGTTGAAAAGTAATTTTTCTATTAAAATGACTAAAATATCCTTAAAACTGTTAGTTACTACAGAGGAATTGATTATTCCAAGATTTCTAATTCGCATTTATTCATATACAAAATAACTTACTCTATATTCAATTCACATTCAGTTCTATGTCGATTGCAAGAATTTTTTTTTACCAATAAATATGAATTATTTATTTGAAGTGGATATGTTTTAGCTGTTATTTGGTTTTAAAAATCTAACTAATTTTTAAACAAAGTTGCTCAGATTATTACGTGCTCTCTGCTATAAGTATGCATATGTGTTAATGCTAACTGATATTTCACATACACAACAGTGTACTAACTGGTGGCTTTCCAAAAAATTTTATTTCCCACCATGCCAACATAATGGAAACCATATAAAATGATCTTACAAATGAGAGAATCTACATTCATTATAAATTTTTTACTAAAGTGGGTCATCTATTTACCTACGGAGCTTAATTATGCATACAAGCTGCTTGAGAATACTCATTTCGATTTCTTGAATTATTCAGCAACTCTGGATACTTCACGAAGTTCAAATCATGAGAAGAAAGTAATGTCATAAAAATCCCAAAAATAAAGACAGAGAAGTGATGTAGAGATTGAGGAAAGGAAAAGGAAAGAAGAGAGGAAACCAAATAGGAGTAGCAGAGAGGAATTAGAAAAGAATACGGACGAGTCTATGGATTGTGTTAGTAAGCGGTATTGTTGGAGCTAGGAGATATTATAAGGATAAAAAAGTAAATTTATTGATCAAAGTAAAATGGTTTTTAAACCAAAAAGCAATAAGTTGGGGTTACCCAACTTATTACTTTTGACTTGTTTTGGACCTTTTGGCTTAAAACCCAAGTGCTTTTAAGTACTTTTTTACTTTACTAAACACTCAAATAAGCTAAAAAGTGCTTAAAAATTAGTTTGACAAGCTTTTAAGTTAATACAAACACCCTCTTTATCTTTCACCAGGAGTACTATACCGGCACCGACATAATAAATAACTACTAGGTGATCGACCTAGCAACAAGTATTTGACCCTACTTGTCTGGGCGACTTCCCGTATTATCGTACGAATTGACTTAACCTCATTACTTTAAGTAATGATCATTTGCCCTCTCAATGGGGGGCCTTATCCCACAAATCTTGGCTTAACCTTGAAATGTGTCTCTACGCCAACACGTGTAGTTCCATGGTAACGAACTCAATATTCGAACCAATCTCGGTGGTCTCTACTAGTAACTCCCAAAACATTTGAATATCAAAAATAGATTCATAGCCTAATAGCCTCAAATGATTTATTTTAATCAAATCATAATTTTCATAGCCAATCCAAACTATTTGGACAAAATAAAATAAAGAACCTTTTTCATGTTAATTCCTTTAGCAATTTAACATTAAACTTTTAAAGAATATAACAAGTGTTACTCCATTGTTCAAATTTCAAAACATACACCTTTCATGAAGCCGTATCTTTAGTACTCGAATAGTTTATACTATTTTCAACACATAAGTTTTAATAAAACTTATAACGTTTTCCTTATAAGTGTCATCTCGCAAACAAGTTATGAGAACGGGCAACTTCTAAATAACCAATGTGATGCTCACTTTGCTTGAGTAACGAGGTTCTTCATCGGTGCTCCAACTCAAAATGCTTATAAGCATTTGAAGGACTTTGTGGATACATGTTGGGGGAGAAAGCAAACTAATGTTTCCAAGGATGCATTGAGGCTAAGATTTTTTCCCTTCTCTCTACGGGAGAAAGCTATAGATTGGTTGGAACTATTGCCGAACCATTTAATTCACACTTGGGATGAGTTGGCGGAAAAGTTTATTGCTAAGTTTTCTCTCCCGGGCACATGACTATACTTCGAGAAGAGATCTTGGCATTCAAGCAAGAGCCTAATGAACCACTACACGAAATATGGGAGCGTTATAGAATAATGGTTAAGGAATGTTCCAACAACTATATGATGGAAAACACGATTCAACAAACCTTCTATCGTGGGATTAACACAACCAACCAATGTGTAGTGAATCAACTAGCCGGTAAAAACTTTATGACTACTCCTTATGCGGAGGTATGTGAAATCTTGGATGAGATGGCGGAAACATCGTCGACTTGTCAATCCCAAGCCAATGTTCCACAAGGTGATTCGAATATGATCCACCTTCACAAAGAATTGCAAGACCATGGGCAAGCGATTGCTGAATTGACCACTACCATAACTCAACTAGAAAAGGCCCAACTAGATCAAGTGCAAGCTCCTAAGCAAGTCAATGCTATGGAGGGAGTGAACATGATGGTGAACAAGAGGAGGATCAAGGGTCCACAAGTGCAAACTCGAGTGGAGAACTATGTGCAATATGATAGTGGTTTTGAGCAAGATGATTCCTATAATGAACAAAAGGAGGAAGTGCAATATGTGAAAACATTTCAGGGCAAAGAAACAGCTTCCAAGGCCCAAACCAACAACAATGGCAACCACAAAACAATCATGGCAATTGGAGTTGGAATTGTCATAACAATAACAATAAAAAAAATTGGAATGGAAACAACCAAGGCAATTAGGGAGGCAACAATCAAGGTAGATGGAGTAACAATCAAGGCAACCGGGGTCGGGTTTTCAAAGGCCCCCGATGTACTAACAATCGAGCAACCCACCTCCTTATCCTTTCCATGGTTTAATTTCTTCAAACAATAAGATGCGGCATATTGAAAGTATGTTCAAGAAAATAATGGAAAAGAATGCCGATTTGGATGCTTAATTTTCCTCACACAACACATCAATCCGCAACCTAGAAGTTCAAATGGGGCAAATCTCTCAAGCTCTAAATTATCATCCTAAGGGGGCACTACCAAGTGACACGGTGATAAATTCAAATGATGGTAACAATACGAGGCATGACATGGCATTTATCACAAGAAGTGGAAAAGGCAGGAATGCTCCCACCTCAAGTGAAAGGCAACTTATTGATGATGATCAAGTGATGAAAGAAGAAGAGATCCCGAACAATGTTGTTCAACCTAATGAGGAACTTTGGATTGATATTGATGATAGTGTGGAAGAGACTCAAGAGGAGGTGAACCCGTCCAGGGAATACATTATTGACATACCAGAGCCGGTAGTGCAAAAGGCTAAGGCATCATTAGCCAAACCTCCACCTCCATACCATCAAAGACTTGCCAAGAAAAATGGTGAGAATAAATTCAAGAAGTTCATTCAAATGATGAAGAGTCTTTCAATCAATGTGCCGTTGGTCCAAGCTTTGGAAAAAATGCCCGGTTATGCAAAGTTTATGAAGGATCTTGTGACAAAGAAGCAGTCAATGAGCTTTGAGACCTTCAAAGTCACTCATCAAGTGAGTCCAATTATTCATTCAATGTCTCCTAAGTTGGAGGATCTCGGTGCTTTCACGATTCCTTGTACAATTGAAAGTGCCGAGTTTGCTAAAGCTCTTTGTGATCTTAGGGCAAGTATCAATTTAATTCCCTATTCTGTTTTCCAGACTTTGGGAACTGGGTAACCAAGACCCACCTCTATGAGATTGAAAATGGTCTATCGTACCATAAAAAGGCCTGTTGGATGTGATTGAAGATGTTTTGGTTCGTGTTGATAAATTTATTCTTCCGGCAAATTTTGTCATTTTAGATTGTGAAGTTAATCATAAAGTGCCAATTATTCTTGAGAGACCTTTCCTTGCTACGGGTAAGGCTCTTTGTGGTGTTGAAGTCGGAGAACTCACTTTCCGGGTTGGTGATGAAAAAGTGGTACTGCATGTGTGTCAGTCCATGCGACAACCAAATAGCAATGAAGTGTGTTCTTTTGTAGATTTGGTGACCGATGTAATTGTTGATGATACAAGTGCTACAATCAATATTGGTGATATGTAGGAGGCCGTTTTTCTCAACTTTGATGATGACGAGATGGATGGCTTCATGGAATGTGTGAACTCTTTGCAAAGAATGGGATCGTACAACTATGCACCCCAAAAATTGTACTTGGATCTTGAAAATAGGACGACTCCTCATACAAAGCCTTCGATTGAATATCCACCTACCTTGGAGTTGAAGCCATTGCCTGCATATCTTCAGTATGAATTTCTTGGGTCTTGTTCTACTTTATCGATTATTCTTTCCTCTTGTTTGACTAACGTGCAAGTAGATTCCACATTGGCGGTGCTACAAAAGAGGAAGAAGGCTATTGGGTGGATCTTGGAGGATATTCTGGGTATAAGCCACGCCTTTTGCATACATAAGATCAAGTTGGAGGATGGCGCAAAACCATCTATTAAACATCAAAGGAGACTCAGTGAGGTTATGCAAGAAGTTGTCAAGAAGGAGATTATCAAGTGGTTGGATGTCGGGGTTGTCTACCCCATCTTCGATAGTTCATGGACTTCTCCGGTTCAATGTGTCCCAATGAAGGGGGCATGATGGTGATCACCAATGACAAGAATGAGTTGATTCCTACAAGAAGGGTGACTGGTTGGAGAGTGTGTATGGATTATCGCAAGCTCGACAAAGTCATAAGAAGGATCACTTTTCACTTTCTTTCTTAGATCAAATGCTCAATAGATTGGCCGGTTGTGCTTTCTATTCTTTTCTTGATGGGTACTCGGGCTACAACCAAATTCTCATTGCTCCGGAAGATCAGGACAAAACAACCTTCATATGTCCCTATGGTACTTTTGCCCTTAAGAGGATGCCATTTGGTTTGTGCAATGCACTGACGGCTTTTCAAATGTGTATGATGGCTATTTCACGGGCACGGTGGGGGACTACCTTGAAGTTTTCATGGATGACTTCTCAGTGGTTGGAGATTTCTTTTGATGATTGTCTTGCAAATTTGGACAAAGTGTAGGCTAGATATGAATTAACCAATTTGGTGCTCAATTGGGAGAAATGTCATTTCATGGTCGAGGAAGGTATTGTATTTGGCCACAAAATCGCAAGGAATGGAATTGAAGTTGACAAGGCAAAGATTGAGGTAATTTCTAAGCTTCCACCCCCAACCTCGGTGAAGGGTGTGCAGAGTTTCTTAGGCCATGCGGGTTTTTACCGGCACTTCATCAAAGATTTCTCTAATGTGGTGAACCCGTTGTGCAAGCTTCTTGAGAAGGATGCCAAATTTAATTTCAATGATTATTGCATAAGAGCTTTTGAATTGTTGAAGTTCAAGTTGACAACTACTCTCATCATCACCGCTCCAAATTGGAGTGTGCCTTCTGAACTCATGTGTGATGCAAGTGACGTAGTGGTTAGGGCTGTTTTGGGGCAACGTATCAACAATATTTTCCATCCGTTTTACTATGCTAGCAAGACCATGAATACTGCCCAAGTCAACTGCACCGTTAGGGAGAAAGATCTCCTTGCTATTGTATTTGCAATTGAGAAGCTTTTCCTGTACTTGATGGGTGCAAAATTTATTATCCATACGGATCATGTTGTACTTAGTTATCTTATGAGAAAAAAGGACTCCAAAGATCTTTTGATGAGATGGGTGCTCTTGTTACAAGAATTTGATATTGACATCCAAGATAAGAAAGGTAGTGAAAACCAAATGGCGGACCGCTTGTCTCGTTTGGAGGAGGAGGGGAGGCAGCATGATGGCCTTGAAATTAATGACTCCTTCCCCGATGAGCATCTCCTAGCAATTTCAATGAAAGAGGTGCCATGGTTCATGGACTTAGCAAATTTTCTTGTGTGTGGAATCATTCTGGATGAGTTCTCTTCAAGCCAAAGGAAGAAGCTCAAAAGGTGGTTGTCAAGATTATTATTGGGATGAACCATACCTTTTTCGGATTTATACGGATGGGGTGATTAGGAGATGTGTACCGGAAGAAGATCAAGGTGATATTCTTGGGGCTTGTCATTCTTCACCATATGGTGGTCATCATGGTGGAGCGAGAACGGCGACCAAAGTGCTTAGTTGTGGTTTATGTTGGCCTAATCTTTACAAATATGCTAGTGAGTTAGTGAAAAGATATGATGAATGTCAACGAGCCGATAGAATCTGACGAGCGCAAAACACACACTTAAATTAAGGTCGCTAATCAAAGATAGTATAGTATAATATCATATCCACAGGGTTTGTATTTAAATAGTATTCTCAGAGTTTTTAGCTTGATTGCTATCTAGGTGGATCAACAGTTGAGATTTATATGATTAATAATTAAAATTAACTAAGAATCTAAAGCTATTGACTAGTGATTATCGAGACAAGAAATAAGAAAATAAGGTTATCAGTGGGAGAAGGTAGGGTTTTGATAGGATAGGTGCATGATAATTGTTCGAGATCTAATGCTAAATAATTCACTTCTACTGTTCAAGTGAGTCTCTCGAATTCACTCAATTATTGGTTCAAACGTTCAGCAGAAACTCCTCTCTCAATTAAGCCTTAACCTCACGAGACGAACCAAATTAAGCACTGTGAAGATATGCAAGAATGCGTAGTGGATTGGTCTTTAGGAAAACCTCTTTTGATTATTCTCCTAACTAGGTTTAATCAATGATTCAACTAGCCTCTTTCAATTACTTAGAAGAATCTATGAACTCAACCAACAATATAATGCAAAGATATCAGAAGTTATGCCTCTCTCGATTACATGAACTAGTGAATATAGATGCAATAATTAAATATTGCAAAATGATTCAATACATAAAACTAGATTATAATCCATAAACAATCATCAATATACCAAATCCATCAAACCCTAAAGGGAACTACTTAATAGACATGGAGAAATTTATCACAAATATAATTAAAGTATAGAAAAATATAGATTCGATCCAAACTTGGGTCTTGAGTGAGGAAGGAATGATGAAATCATTGTGTTTGTATTATTCCAACTCCTCCTTATCTTCCTTAGGTCGAATGTATGTCAAAAGTCCTCTCAAAAACGTGTTTCTAGTGTATTTATACCAAGTAGGAACGAACTCGGACGAAACTACCCTCTTTGAGCCGAAGTGGGAAAACCTACAAACTTTTAATATGCTACGCAGGGTGCATAGCATTAGTGCAATTTGCTCAGTTGTAAACTCTCTGAACTTATCTTGTTTGACAAAATTTTGTACTGATGCTACACACTATGCCACGCACAATGCCTAGCATTAATGTATTTTTCTATCAGACCCAAAAACTCCAAGTCTCTGAACTTCCCAAACTTCTGACGAAATTTTGTACTAAAGAGATGCTTAATGTCACGCCTTATGCGACACACTAGTACTCTTTTGCTCTAGCCCTTGCTCTTTCTTCCAACTTTCGTATGCAACGCCGGTCCACGAGCCCCAGATGCGATCCCGGTTTAAATTCCTTGGGCTTCTACTCACACTTCAAAGCTCTAACTATTAGATTTAGCTCCAGAACATCTTCTTAACTCGGCGTCATCTCCTACAAAGCATAAAGCACACAATCGGTGCAAAATACTACCAATTAAAGCTCAAACACAAGTAAAGTGCAGTGAATTAGAGTGCAATAAGCGACTAAAATACGGGATTATCCCATACCATCAACACCCCACACTTAAACCATTGCTCGTCCTCGAGCAATCAACTACACTTCACGTTGACACGACTTTTTTACACAACTCTCCTAAATCATCATACCAAGAATATTTAGAAAGACTAAGCACCCTAACATAACATCCTTGCCTCAAGAGTTGACTCAAAAGCACCACGTATTTTTCCTAACCTACTCACTTACTCTAACACAGAGGTCAACGATATTACCTTTCCTTCGTGAATCAAGAAAACACACAATCAGTACAAAATACTAACAATTAAAGCTCAAACGCAATTAAAGTGCAGTGAATTAGAGTGCAATAAGCGGCTAAAATAGGGGATTATCCCTTATCATCAAAATCTCAAAGAAAAATGAAATGCCTCTCATAACCATTTTGGAGATTGATATTTTCGATGTGTGGGGCAATAAATTCATGGGCCCTTTTGTGAGTTCTTGTGAAAACACCTACATCTTGGTCTTGGTGGATTATGTGTCCTAATGGGTTGAGGCCGTCGCTTTACCCAACAATAAGGCGAGAAGTGTAGTGACTTTCTTGAAAAAGAATATTTTCATAAGGTTTGGTACTCCACGTGCAATTATAAGCAATGGGGGCTAACATTTTTGCAACAGGGCTTTGGACACTTTACTTGGCAAGTATGGTATTTCTCACAAATTCACGACTCCATATCACCCACAAGCTAGTAAGGAAGTGGAAGTCTCCAACTGGGAAATAAAGAGTATCTTGTCCAAAACGGTGAATGCTAATCGAACGGATTGGTCCAAGAAGCTTTATGATGGATTATGGGCTTATCATACGGCTTATAAAACACCTATCGGAATATCACAATACCGATTGGTGTTCAGAAAAGCTTGTCATCTTTCGGTGGAACTAGAGTACAAGGCAATGTGGGCTCTAAAGAAGTTGAATCTTGAATGGGATATAGCCGCTAACTTGAGGGTTGCACAGTTGAATGAATTGGATGAGTTCTGGTACCATGCTTATGCGAATTCATCCTTGTACAAAGAAAAGATGAAATATCTTCATGACAAATACATTTGGAACAAATAGTTCAAGGTAGGCGATCTTGTTTTGTTGTTCAACTCAAGGTTGAGGATGTTTTTCGGGAAGCTAAAATCCAAGTAGAGTGGTCCTTTTGAAATTGTGGGTGTGATACTTTTTGGTGCATTCGACTTGAAGAAAAAAACAATGAAGTATTCCGAGTCAATGGTCACCGGGTGAAGCACTACTTGGAAAACTTTGGAGATAGCCACGTGGTAGCAGTCATTCACTTCATTTGAGGGTTTTCTGCGTCGTGCCTTGACGTTAAATCAGGCACTTCTTGGGAGGCTACCCATGTTTTTTTTCCTTTTTCTTTTGTAGTTAGGTGTTATTTATATTCTAACTTGATTTGAAGTGTGCTATAGGGGATGAGTGTGACTTACAAGAAAGGTGGACAAACATATGGCTGAGTGTTCAAAATTGTGCGGACTGCACAATTCTATGTGCCATAGTAGAAGAGCATTGCAGACACACATTTTTTTTGCGGACCGCACATTTGAAATGTCAAAAATATCAACTCTATGAAGTTTAAGCTTATCAATGCGGAGGTCGATCTGCGACCGCACCTGAAAATGTGCAGACCGCAGATGGAGTTCTGAGATGAGGCCCCAGGTGAAAGAGTGTGTAGCGCACATGAAAATGTGTGGCCTCACTCACCTCTTTTCCCTTCTCAAAGTAGTTGGTATAAATAGAACAGTAGGGCTCACTGAACATTTTTCCCTCTCTGAACAAAACATTATTTCTCTGTTGAATGTTTTGGAGATTTTTCACTGTCCTCACATACAACCACCTTGATTATTAACCCATTGCACTCACTCTATCTGGTATGCTTCAATTTCATGTTAAGTTTTTTTTTAGTTAAATTTTTAGATTTTTAGTTCTTTTTTAGGCCATTTGTTGTTAGATATTATGTGTCCATGTGGGGTAGATCTGAACTGGGTAAACTTGATACATGCTCTAATGGAGTTGGGTTAGTGTAATTTCATATTTTTACTATGTTGGCATGACTAGTTGTGCACTAAATTGAAAAACCTAAGTAGACAAATATAGGTTTGTTCGTAACTTTTTAAAATTTGCGGCCGCACTTGAAATTGTGTGGTCCGCAGATCAACAAAATTGGCAACTTAGTGATGAAGGGATCTGCGGCCGCAAGTTAAATTATGTTAATCATAGATTTTCCTTTGCGGCCGTAGATTGGCCATTTCTTTATCATCAGAGAGTTAACGTTTTTGGTACTCAAAAGTGTGACCGCAAGCTAAAATCTGCGGACCGCAAGTTCCTTCTGCGGCCGCATAATAAGAATCTGCGAACCGCAGACCCCTTCTCCTACAGACATGTATTAACTTCATAACCCTACTATGTCCAAGTGTTTCTCCCTTACCTATATAAGTGCTGAATGTGTTGAACAATGAATTACAACTAACAATCTTCTCTGCTTTGATACAGATAATGGTTCGATCAAGGGGCCAAGGCAGCACTTCAAAGGGTAGAGTTGAATCTTCTTGGAGTCTAGGTAGAGGTACCTTGCCCCTTGGCCAGCCTAAGACAATCAGGAAGTAAGCCACCGCCGGTAGAGGGAGAGGTGTAGACCTCTCCGAGTCTAGTTCCTATGTCTCGTCTAGGGAGATGTCAGAGGGCAACTCCGCCTCTGTTCAGGAGGAGTAGACAGCCACAGAGTCGAGGCCATAGGGGAGATACCAGCTCAGAGATGAGCCTTCTTCATCTCACAGCACCTCCGAGGGGTCGGAGAGTGCTAGCCAGGCTTCTGAGCCATCAGCTACACCAGTCCCTAAGGCACAGGTTATGCATGATATCCCCGATGATGGTAGAGGGGGAGATTCTACAACTACAGGTATGGAGATCTACTTGTCAGCTTGGCCACCTTCACTAGTTTCGTATATAGTAGCCAGTGAGGTCATTGACTCTTGAGCGCCAGTTCTTATTGAAAGATTTGGTGACATACAACCCCACAATATTGAGACACTTCAGGGAACCAAAGGGTTGGATGTGGTTCACTAAGAGAGTGGAGGACGCCAAAGAATACCTCGTCCTAGAGTTCTATGCCAATGTTGCTCATATAAAGAAAGGGACGAAGGTGACCAAAGTGCGCAACCTCAAGGTGAGGTTTGATCAGCATGCGCTAAATACGTACTTGGGCTTCGAGGATGTTGAGCCAAAGAGTATCTGGAGAACTGCGCACTGAAGGACGAAGTCCGACTTTAGCTGGCTTAGATTTTAGCACCACCAAGGCCACAGCCACCATGGATTACCGTTAGGGTTCTCATTCAGCGAAGCACTTTGAATTTTGAGGCAAAGGGGTGGCATACATTTATTTGTAGCAGATTAGATCCATGCAACGACGAGACTCACCTTCCTATTCCTCGGGCAGTTCTTGTGGATTCATCATGGTCGGGTTCCAAATCAATGTGGGTTCTGTGATGTCGGCTAATATTTTAGTGATTGCATGGAAGGATAGATCAGCCTACCCTTATACCAACACTATGATAGAGTATCTTACCAATGCAAAGGTAGAGCCTAGAGATTTTGATACCAAGGTGAAGCCGAAGAAGCCATTCGACTGGTATTCACTAATGGATACGAGAAACCCTATGATGATCTGATAGGTAATCTTGTGTTTTAACCTAATTATGTACTTTGAAGCCTTAAATACCTCATTTTAGCTTCCTCGATTTGTGTGCACAGTTCGAAAATTTTTCCAAAAAACTTTTATGTTAAAAAATTGAGAAAATATGAAAAATTTGCCTTAAAATCTATTTGAGTTGATTTCGATCAACATTTTGAGAAAATGGATTCAGATTCGTGTTTTGACGGTCTCTGTGGGACTGTATCATGATTTGAGACTTGGGTGTATGCCCGGAATCAAATTCCGAAGTCCCTAGCCCGAGTTATCGCACTTTGTTAGAATTTGAAAGTTAAAAGATTAATGACTTTGAAATGTTTGACCAATATTTGACTTTTTGGATATCGGGTCTATATTTTGGTTCCGAAACTTGGTATAGGTCCAATACTATATTTATGGCTTATGTGTCAAATTTGGTGAGAAACGGAGTTGGTTTGACATGATTCGGACGTCCGGTTATGAAAATAGAAGTTTCAAAGTTTTCTTGAAAATTTCATTTGATTTGGTGTTCAATTCGTAGTTCTAGGTATTAGTTTGGCAATTTAATCATGCGAGAAAGTTCGTATGATGATTTTAGACTTGTGTGCATGTTTGGTTTGGAGCCCCGAGAGCTCGGGTGAGTTTCGGATAGGCTACGGAGTGGATTGGACTTAGAAAATACAGCTGGTTTTGCAATTTCTGGTGACTGGTGTCTGATCTCGCAATTGCGAGATCAGTGTTCGCATTTGCGAACCTTCCCCAATCCTGATAGGCTCGTATTTGCGAGCAAATTCTTCGCATTTGCGAAGAGTGCCTAGGTCAGCATGAGTTCGCATTTGCGATCAAGAGGTCGCAATTGCGGGGAGGCCAGAGTTCGCATTTGCGAAGTGGGGGCTGGGGCAGGCTTGGTCGCATTTGCGATCAATTTGGTCGCAAATGCAAAAGATCAATGTTTGCAATTGCGAATAAGTCATCGTAATTGCGATGAAAGCATAGATGTTAAGGTCTTTGTATTTGCGATTGTTTCTTCGCATTTGCGGGGGTTCGCAATTGCAAACCCCAGGTCGCAAATGCGACATCTGCAACTGATCAAAATGGGACTTAGATAGGATTTTGGTTCATTCTCTCAAATTTTCAAAACAAGAAACCCTAGAGGCGATTTTGCAAACAACTTTTCTTCCCCAAATCATTGGTAAGTGATTCTAAACTAGTTTCTTTTGATCTTTCACTACATTTCCTAAGATTTCAACCACAAATCTTGTGTTTTCATGGTGGAAGTTGGGGGTTTTGGGTAGAATTAGGGATTTTTGTAAAATGGGAATTTATACCTCAAATTGAGGTCGGATTCCAAAACAAATTAAATAACCGGGCTCGTGAGTGAATGGGTGTTCAAATTGAGGCTTTTTGGGGCGATTTTCCAATTTCTTGCTTTAGGTTTGATTTCATTAATTAGATTAGTTTCTTATAGTTGTATTTATGGTATGTAATTGATTCTGGCTAGATTTGGGCCATTCAGAGTCGGATATTCGTGGAAAAGGCATTGTTACCGATTGATTGAGCTTAGTTTGAGATAAGTGGCTTGCCTAACCTTGTGTGGGAGAAATCCTCTTAGGATTTGGTACTGATGTGATATGTGAGTGTCGTGTACGTGAGGTGACGAGTACGTGCACAGGCTATTTATTGTAAAACCCAATTTATTTTACTGAGTAGCAACCTATTTTTTTTCCTTTAATTTGAGTCATACCATTTAAATGAGTATTTTCATTCTAAATTGAGTTATTTCAATATGTGTAGTTATCCTGTTTAGTCTAATATCGCATGTCTATGTGCTTTAACTACTTATTTGAACTTTGTGAAGCATGCCTAGTTGATTTCTTGCTTTTCCTTATTCTTTATCAGTATAACTGTAGAAATCTTGCCGTTAATTGTTGTATTTATCGGTTTGAGCTGTGTGTTTTACTTTTGAAACTACGAGGTGGCTCCTAGGGAGTTCCCCCTGAACATTTTCTTTTGAGACTACGAGGCGGTTCCTCGGGAGTTCTCCCTGCACATTTATTTTTGAGACTACGAGGCGGTACCTCGAGAGTTCTCCCTGCATATTTACTTTTGAGACTACGAGGCAGTACCTCGGGAGTTCTCCCTGTATATTTACTTTTGAGACTACGAGGCGGTACCTCGGGAGTTCTCCCTGTATATTTATTTTGGGACTGCGAGACGGTATCTCGGGAGATCCCTTACTGCTTAACCCTGTGTGTTGTACTGTTGCCTTGCTGTGTTTCCTTTTGTTAAACTCTAGTCTCTTATTATACTGTATATTCTCCTGCCTTATTTATTATTTACCAGTGGGCCTGACCTGACCTTGTCACTACTCGACCGAGGTTAGGCTTGGCACTTACTGGGTACCGTTGTGGTGTACTCATGCTACTCTTCTGCACATATTTTCGTGTGCAGATCCAGGTTCATCATACCAGCCTCGCTATTAGTTATGCATTTGCTATTGTTCCGGAGACTTCAAGGTACATATGCTTGCGTCCGCAGACCTCGGAGTCCCCCCCCTCTTTCTCCCCTATGTTATTTACCTTCCACACTTCTTTTATTAGACTCTGGTGTATAGAGATACTAGTTTCCTTCTGTAGCTTATGTCTTATGATGTTCCGATTTTTGGGAAGACTGTGTATTTGTAGAGTATTGGTTATTGTACATGCCAAGTGGCATTGTTACTAGTTATCCAGTTATCCGCTACTGTTAGTTGCCAAGTTTTACTTTCGTTTTGTTATTTTCCGCAATTTGTTAGGATTACCTAGTCGTAGAGACTAGGTGCCGTCACGACATTATACGGAGGCAGTTTGGGTCGTGACAAACCCAAAGAAGAAAGTCCAGCATTCTACCACCACAGGCCAGTCTGATGAGCCAATAGTGGTAGCTTCTAAGGCAGCTGATCTTCCAACCACCTCTGTTGAGCCTTCTACCAGTGCCGCTGTTATGCCTCCGCCATCATCCTCATCTCCTACTATAGTCCCTAGAGTTGCTCTAAGGCCAGTGTTCATGCCCACAGTTCCCCTATCTACTATATGAGTCTCCCAGACATTGGCGAGTCTCAACAACTAGATGCAGATAGCTACTTCTAAGATGTCTGACTTGGCTAGTACTGTTGCAGTGCAGTCCGCTTCTCAGGCACCACATGCTCCTTCTTACATTGATGAGATGTTGAAGAAGATTTTGGAGAACGAGAAGACGGTCATGGACACTTTGGTACAACACGGGTCAGTTATTGAGGAGCTAGGAAAGGAAGTAAAGAAGATGAGGAAGTCCCAGGTAAGCAAGAATTCAGTGGACAAGATCCGGAGGGAGGTGACTAGACTTGCTATAGCTGTAGACCTTCCTTTTTATATGTTGTTTGACCCACACCAATCCGTCTCAAATCCTTTAGCAATATCTACATAGGTAGAACCAGCTGGCTAGTCTGACGAGCCAAACCTTACTGCTAACACTGCTGAGACAGTGCGTGCGATGTTTGACAACCAAGCCACGCCTAGATTTGATGATGATGAGATACAACTAGCTGACCCTGAGGGAGATGATATTGTTGGGGACACTGAGATGTCCAAGGATCCTTAGGGAGTTTTCTTCACCCTCTCTTCTTTTAATCTTATTTTGCTAAGCATTGAGGAAAATGCTTACTTTTATTCGGGATGGGGTGGAGTTTGTTTGATACATTGGTACACTTTGGATATATTTGGTCTGTAATAATTTGATGATACTCTTTCTTTTCTTATTTGTATTTATCTATCTTCTCTCTCTTGTCTTATGTATATTTATCTATCTTTAGTAGTTATTGCTATTAGCTTCTTTATTTTTTCCATATTAGTTCTTTAAGTAGCTTCTTTTTATGCTTTAGTAGATAACAAGCCTTTGGTTATCTTAACACCACGATTCTTTTCAAAGGTAGTTTTTGTGTGAATCGGGTGACTCGTCCCAACAATGGATGGCATGGCAACCTTCTTAAGGGAATGAGTCTGTTTTTGTGTTTAGGTTATAATAGTAATAGTAATAATGAATAAAAAGACCTAATCAAGTCATTCTTGAAGAGTTAATCATGTTTCATTTGGTACCAACACACTTAACTACATGCTTATGGTTAGAGACAAGGTCTTTGAAAGAAATAGCTCTAGTTAGTGAATTTTTGACTCTTGAGTTGACTTTGCTGATCATAGAGTGGTTTATCTGACCATAGTGATCTTTAAACTTGAATGTGGTTGTTGTAGGCTCTTGACTCTATCCTCTTTTACAATCTAGTTGCATGAGCGGTAAGATGAATTGTTGCTACTCCAAGAATCTATGCGAATGGTCTAGAACTTGCCACGAATGTGTTTCAAGGCGAAATCCTAAGTTTTGCTTGGTTTGAGAAGTGATTGTAGGCTTTCCTTGGCCCGTTTGAGCTTTCTATTGCCAACCAATTTTGTTATCTCTAGTCAACCCCATTTGAGCCTTCAGCCTTTCTCATTGGATAACCATGTTATAAGCCTTTACCCATTTTTTCATGACCCTCTCTTGGCACCCAGACTTTCCTTAACACTCTTCTGAAATAAGTGGCTTAAAGCATAAATTCGGGGGAGATATGAAGAATTTGAAAAAGGTATCAAGGCACAGAAAGAGAAAAGAAATTATCTCTATGAAAAGAGAAGGTAAGATAAGAAAAGGACAAAAAGAAAAATACAAAAGAAAAAGTGAATAAGTGGAAGGGTTGATGGATTCAAAAAGCGGTAATGATCCCTAACATGAAAAATCAAAAAGGGAGAAAAAGAATTAAGTGAACAAGGAAGGAGTGATGTCAAGTCTCTCTAGCCCTCAATGAAAAGAAAATGCCTCTAAGAATCGGTAATTGTGAGCCAAGAAATGAAAATGTAGAGTGCTTAAGGAAAGGTGTAACCACTTACCCATATGGTATCCTACCCTAATCCAAAAGCCTTCATTACAACCCGAAGAAGTCCTACTTGATTTCGAACTGAGTGAGCTTACATTAGTGGTGATCTACATGAGGGGCAAGCCTATGGTACTTGAAGCCGCACTTGTGACATTCTCTTGTGAGAGATGAGTGAACCTTTCATGAATCTTAAGATTGAGTGCTAACCTTTTAAGTGAGCTTGGCAAATGGAAAGTAGAGGAGGAAGAGATTGGAGTCCACCATTACCTACATGATATAACAAGAGTCTTTGATGAGTAAAGACAATTCTTGAAGCTCAAATGTCACATTAGAACTATATGTGCATGAATATTTGACTTGTCACCTTGTTGATAATGCATACATGAGTAGTGTGGGTACTTGTTGGCTCCAACTGATGTAAGAATGGCTCACCATTGACTCTCTGAAATAACCTTTAACTCTGAGGAGGTGAAAACTAATTTATTTGCTTGAGGACAAGCAAAGACTTAAGTTTGGGAGAGTTGATAAGTGTGGATTTTGACCACTTATTAACACCTTTTTGCTTTTGTTTTAGTCCAAAAGTATTGATTTATGTTCCCAAAACTAATGAAAGTGTACAAATTGTAGGAATGTTGGAAGTTTGGGCTCCCATGATGAAATTCGGCTCAAAAAGGAGTGTTCCGACTCACAAGGCAAGAAGGGGCGCAGAACTTAAGAAGTGCGGTCCGCAGAAGGATTTCTGCGACCGCAGAACAAGTGAAGAAGCCCAGTAGAGTTTTAGCCGATGTGCGTACCGCACATGATTTGGGCGGCAGCAGAATAAGGTTTGCAACGATAAAGAATTCAAAGTTCAGAGAGTATGCAAATGACCAAAACTTGAAGCCTTGCCTGAAGTGCGGACCGCACAAGAATTGTTCGGCCGCAAAAGTTGCATTGCAGGAACAGACCAAATTGTGCGTCTGCAGAATTTAATTCCTTGCAAGCTTGAGCAATCTGCGGACCAAACATGGAATTGTGAGGCCGCAGAACCTCCCAAGGGGCATTTTTGTCAGCAAATTTTGGGGCACTATAAATAGACGAGAATCACATTTTAGGTCAAGTTTCAAAGTTTGAGTTGTTGTAACAGTTGTATTTTGGTATGTTAGGAAGTTTATGACTATTTTAGGATTTAAACATCATATTTTATCATTTTAATCTTAGATTATGAGTTTAATTAGTGTTTCTTCTTTGTTTCTTCATTTCTCACTATGAGTAGCTAGATTCTTACTAGGGTTGTGACCCAACCCTAGTGTGTAAACCTTATGGGTATTTAATTTAATGCTTGTTTATGATTCAGTGTTGACTATTTAGCCTAGTTTATGCTTTAATTTTAGAATTAATGGTTGCAAATATTGATTCATGCCTATTTGACTTGGTCTTTGCTTGAGAAAGAGGGAACTAGTTTAGGATAACTTGGCTAGCTAGGAATTGGTCTAATTAAGGGATTGATTAGCCTAATTAAAGGATTCAAACTACAGATAGTGAGAACCCGACTTAAGCTCATATCAACTATTTAGCTTGATACCTATTTGGGCTTGAGAAATTCAAATTGGGCAAAATTACTCTATGACCGAGAGGTATTGAATGGGTAAGGTAGAGTTGAGAGCTATAATACACCCCAATCAACAAAATAAGTATTAACATATTTAACCCATTAGGCGAACACCTAGATTAAGGTCACATCCATTGGCTTTTTAACTATTTAGAAAAATACTAAAAACAATCATTCGCTTTATAGTTTCTTCACTTAGCTTATAATTGTTAGAGTAAAATTAGAATTAGAAATCAAAATAATTTGTTTGGAAGTGCAATCTAGTTGTTCTATTTGCATTCGTCAACTGTATACCCCTAACACCCATACTAAACTCCCTGTGGAAATCGACCCGACTCTTATTGGGTATTATTCTTCCAATGACCGTTTTCACTCACTATTAAGTACGGATTGGACGTGGATCAACTACGCAGGTTGCGTAGTCTGTTGCATAGCCTACGTAGGTTGCGTAGCCTGTTTCGTAGTTGCACTACCACCTTATGGTAAAAAGTCCATAACTCATTGCACAAATATCCAAATGACAAACGGTTTGAATCATTAGAAATCAGGCACATAGAACTTTCATTTGATAAGTCATACACCATAATTCTTTATATCTTAAGATTTATGTTCTTTTGAAGTTAAGTCTTGTGCCAACTCACTTGAAACTTTACTCCATCATATAATTTCCAACTTGGCTTAGCCTTAGGGCATCTTAGACCATAAACCATTCTTAATGCACTCCATACATATATTATCATGATCAATTGATATCCTTCATATTATTAGTCCTGTTCATACATGAATTAATATAATTAGCACCCGTCAATCTTTTTAATACTCTTAAAACACTTCGAGATTTTTTAGGGTGTTACACCTATAACCTGACCTGTTAGATCAACCCGACCCAAAACTGGTGTAGCTAATTATTGGTTTCATCTTGCTAATTGGTTTTAGATTCCATGTCTATTTGTAGGAAACCTGCTGCGTCAACCTTCAATTTCATGATATTTTACTTCTTTGCTTATTTGTTACTTTGTTTATCTGTTTTACTTTGTTGAAACGTAGGAAATGAATCTAGTTTAATTAAATTTTGTTAGGTACTCAAACAGAGCATAATTGTTGCAAACTCAAATAGGTTACTTTATTTGGTGTCTTAATTAAACCTTCATTCCCTGGCACGACACAAACGAGAGGTTGAGCTTACTGGCTTAATTGTCACTCTTTAGCAAATAAGTTCAATGAGGCGGTGAAGATGTTCATTCATACTCATCAGATGGTTGAGGTTTGCTATATCTTGGCTTGGCAGCTTACGACGGTCTAATGAGATATGGGAGCTATTTAGATTTATGAGTCACACAAAGGCTTCTTAAGCTGATGACCGAGAAAAGGCTAATTTGTGCTTCCCATATATCTGTTTGCGAAACAGAAAAGAAGCAGAAGAAGAAGATTCAGACATTTGAAGCTAAAAGTAGATGGAGGAAATCTAAGAACTATAATTTTTCGAGTTGGGAGAGGGAAGAATATGAAGAACTCTAATTAATAAAGGAAGAAGATGAAGCAGCAGCGTTGTATTTTAAGATGAGAGCGCGAGTTATGTTTTAGGGTCGCATTGATCCAATGGGTCAGGTTATACGGGATAGATTTAGAGTGGGGTTTTAATTCGTCCAATAAGAATGAGACATGTCATTAAAATTTATAACATTTTTAAATTAGTTTTTAGAGTGTTAGTTTTAAGGATAGGTTTACAAATTTGGCTCAATAGGTGAACGGAGAATAATTTTTTACCAATTCCGATAGTTTTGATCCTTTTCCGTCTAGTTCATGATAGTTTTGATCCTTTTCCGTATAAGTTAACGTGTTGTAACAAATTATTTGTCTTTCTTTTCAAGTTAGTTGTTCCATGTATTTAGTTGCAATTATCTTAAGAGTATTTAATAGTGTAAATATATGCTTTCAAAAGTCAGAAGTGGTCCTACTGTCTTTCTTTTCCACATGATTTTCATCGGTACAATTGATGAGCTGGGGATTGCATCATTGACAAATTGAGCAATCAAACAATCACAAGCATCATGCCAATTGTTTGCCTCCTAACCCTTTCTGCTCTTACTTTCACAAACTACATTTTCTTGGAAAACTCTTGTTCTGTTTGGAGCTAGCTGCTGGTGCAAGGCGTAAATGCGTAATGTGAACATAATTTTTCACCAACTGGACTTTCTTTGCATGGAAGTTTCTGAAGCCCAAGCAAAGCTCGTGGTTTCCTTTTTTTAGTCCATGCACCTACTTTTCAATTTCCTTTGTGGCCCATGAAGTGTACCACTGTCACAAACTCTTTTTTTATTTCTCGCCTTGTGTTCGGTATTAGTGCGTAGAGCTCCAACTAATTTGGATTTATTTTTAAATCCAACGACTTGGGCTTTCACCTCCCGCTTTGGTGGGATTTTGGCATTGACCCCTAACTTGTTTATTATAAAACTAAGTAAATGTACAATAGGAGGGGGACATAAAACCAAAACCTTGCGATAAATTACATAATTGGAAATCTACAAATAAGATATATCTAGTACATATAGAAGATCCAACAATGGAGCCAACAACAACAACAACCCAGTAAAATCTCATTAATGGGGTCTGGGGAGGGTAGTGTGTACGCAGACCTTACCCCTACCCCGAAGGAGTAGAGAGGTTATTTCCGAAAGACCCTCGGCTCAATAAAATAAAAAGACAAAATGACAAAAAGGAGATAATATTAATATCACAACAACAATCATATGATAAATAGGAACACCATGAAATCCAGAAGAAAGATGCAAAGCAAAGGGAGACAATATTAGTAAATATTAGTATCACCACAACAATCATAAGAAAAATAGGAACACCACGAAATCTAGAAGAAAGATGCAAAGCAAAAGCAATAGCTAGTAAATAGGACATGTACTGAAAAGCGTAATAGTAAGCCACAATATTGCCACTAGCTATCTTAGACAAAAATCCTACATGGCTAGTCCCACAATGGTACGAAGTAAGGTACAACTCAACTACCTCCTAACCTATAACCCTAATACTCGACCTCCACATCTTCCTATCAAGTGTCATGTCCTCAGAAATCTGGAGCCTCGTCATATCCTACCTGATCACCTCTCCCCAATACTTCTTAGGCCGCCATCTACCTCTTCTCGTGCCATCCATAACCAGCTGCTCACACCTCCGTACCGGAGCATCTGGGCTTCTCCTCTGAACATGTCCGAACCATCTAAGCCTCGCTTCCCGCATCTTGTCATCAATGGAAGCCACATGCACCTTCTCCCGGATATCATCATTCCTAATCTTATCTATCCTAGTGTGCCCGCACATCCACCGCAACATCCTCATTTCTGCTACTTTCATCTTCTGGATATGTGAGTTCTTAACGGGCCAACACTCAGCCCCATACATCATGGCCGGTCTAACCACCGCTTTATAAAACTTACCTTTGAGTATCGGTGGCACTCTCTTGTCACACAGGACTCCAGATGCTAACCTCCACTTCATCCATCCTACCCCAATACGGTGTGTGACATCCTCATCGATCTCCCCTCCCCCCTGGATAACCGAACCAAGGTACTTGAAGCTGCCTCTACTCGAGATGACCTGCGAATCAAGCCTCACATCCACGCCCTCTTTCCCTAGCTCAACGCTGAACTTACACTCCAAGTATTCCGTCTTCGTCCTGCTCAGCTTGAAACCCTTAGACTCAAGAGCCTGTCTCCAAACCTCCAGCCTCTCGTTAACATCGGCTCGCGACTCATCAATCAGAACTATGTCATCGGCGAATAGCATGTACCATAGCACATCCTCTTGAATATGGTATGTTAACGCATCCATTACCAGGGCGAATAAGAACGGACTGAGCGCAGAACCTTGGTGTAACCCCATTACAACCGAAAAATGCTCAGAGTCACCTCCTACTGTCCTAACCCGAGTCTTAGCCCCATCATACATGTCCTTAATCGCTATAATGTAGGGAACCGACACACCTTTTGCCTCCAGGAATCTCCAGAGAATTTCTCTAGGAACCTTGTCATACGCTTTCTCTAGGTTAATAAACACCATGTGCAGATCTTTCTTCCTCTCTCTGTATAGTTCCACCAACCTTCTAACAAGGTGTATAGCTTCTGTAGTCGAATGACCCGGCATGAACCCGAACTGGTTGTCGGATACAGACACTGTCATCCTCACCCTCGCTTCAACCACCCTCTCCCACACTTTCATGGTATGACTCAGTAATTTGATACCCCTATAATTGTTACAACTCTGGATATCACATTTGTTCTTATACAATGGAACCACCGTACTCTACCTCCACTCATCCGGCATCCTCTTTCACTTAAAAATAATATTAAACAATCTAGTCAACCACTCCAAACCTGCTCTCCCCACACACTTCCAAAATTTCACCGGAATCTCGTCTGGTCCGGTCGCTCTGCCCCTACTCATCTTACGCATAGCTCCCACGACCTCCTCAACCTCGATACGCCTGCAGTACCCAAAGTCACGGTGACTCTCGGAATGCTCCCATTCGCCTAGCACAATATCCCGATCCCCTTCTTCATTCAGAACTTTATGAAAGTAAATCTGCCATCTCCTCTTAATCTGGGCATCTTCCATCAATACTCTATCATCTTCGTCCTTGATGCATCTCACTTGGTCCAAATCCCGATCCTTCCTCTCTCTCAACTTGGCCAGCCGGAATAACTTTTTCTCCCCACCTTTTTTTCCCAATGCCTCGTACATATGACCATAAGCCATATGACCATAAGCCATAGGTCAATGGAGCCATATGACCATCTATCCGTTATATGTGCTTATATGTCCAAAAAGAAAATAAAACTCTATTCGCCTTATTGAGGACAAAAAAGCACTTTAAAAGCATACAAATATAGTTAGCTACCTTACAGCAAAAAGTATACTATCATCTCGCAACAAAATGGTTCTTGACAACTTTATGTCTTAGATTAGACAATTGTATCATGTCTAGTTTATAATATCCGAAGGCCTGCTTAGGGGGATTAATGTCATTGAAGATCATAGTCTCATGTATCTCATGGCTCCATTTAGCGAGTATGTCTGCCACACATTATTAGATTCTCTGTAGCAATGCCTGATAATAATATTGTGAGTTTGTATGAGATGTTGTGCCTCTTTTATGATACCGTCGATATGCCAGGGTGGTTTCAAAGTATTGCTCAACACATCGATAACCAATTTGGAGTCACATTCAAGCATAATTCTATCATATCCATTTGAGTGGCATCATTACAGACCTAACAAAGCAACCTTAGCTTCTGCCATATTACTAGTACCACGCCCTAAACTTTGTGAGAAGGCCATAATCATATTGTCTCTATGAACTCTTAATATATCTCCAGCACCAACTAATTTGGATTCACGCCACGTGTAAGACCTATTAATAGAGAAGAGTTCACGACTATGATTTTTTTCTATTTCTAAAGCTCAAACTCGAGAACTTTTATAAAGGTGGAGGAACCTTATCTATTACACCACTACCCTTGATGGTGGTTGTCACAAACTTTATTATAAGGACATGTACTATATAAAGGATAGGATCCTCATAGGCAGATTCGGGGATTTTACGTTAATGTGTAAAAAATCAACTGTTTTTATTTTTTTTATTGCTAAGAACAAGCATCCATAAGCTAACAGATTATTAAGCTATAAAGTTATAAACAATCATAAGTGTAATGACTAGTTTAAATCTCATACACTTTTTCACAACAACTTCCACTAGTTTTCATGCCTCACAAAAATCTTAAAGTAGCAAGACACTAGTATATAAGCAAACTTAAATCACTTAGACCCCGTTTGGATGAGATGATTGTAAATAGTTGTTGATAAGCTTGAAATGCTGAAAAGTATTTTAGGTGCTGAAACTGATTTTTTAAATAAGCATTTACGTGTTTGGATGTGTGCTGAAACTGATAATAAGTAATTAATGTGTTTGGTAGAAAAGTACTGATAAGTTGTTCTTTTGTTAAAATGACAAAATATCCTTAAAAACGTTAGAAAAGATTATAAATTAAAAAGATTCTTTGTAAAGAAAAGGATGAACATTGAATATGGAATGAAAAGAAAGTTAGAAAATTTATTTTGGGAAAAATATTTTGTGAATTAAAAAATATTATTAAGGATAAACTAGTAAAAATCTTGGTCAAACTAAAAGTGCTTATAAGTTGAAAAGCCATAAGTTGGGAGTGACCAACTTATGACTTATGATTGATTTTAACTTATAAGCACTTGACTTATAAGCACTTTGGGTATTTACCAAACGCGCAGATAAGCCAAAAGGTGCTTATAAGCCAATTTGACTCGCTTATAAGTTTAGCCAAACACCCTCTTAGATATATCCTTGATGTTTTATGAAGTTAAAACATTACCCTCATTCTACAACTACTCAATGACTTATGCCTTACTCCCAAAGTTTAGGAAGAATAATTATAAACATCGCTAGCATGTTTTTTTATGTACAATTAAATATAATTTAATTATTGTGGTTATGGGTACAGTTAGCATGTCATAACTATGACACATAAATCCAAATTCAAACGTGCGTTTACGCGACTTAACCAATTAACTTCAAATAATAATAAAGTGTCATTAATCATGGGTACGTCTGTGTGGCATGATTTTTGACACAAACATAACAAGGGTACATTAGTGTGACTTCTTCAAGATAAATTTCATAATTCCTTAAATAAGCAAATAAAAGCAGTTTTAAAAGCAAACATGCATAAAATCCTTAAAACATACAATATTCAAATTAATTAAGCTACTTGTAAATTGTTAAGTGATCATGCTAAAACCGGAGAATTCGGATAGTGCCTTGCACCTTCTCCCCAGTTAACATAATTCCTTACCCGGTCTTATGTATTTGCACACTATAATTGGAGTCAAAACTTTCTTTGATTAGAAATTAAATAAGTGGTTACTTGGAACACCAAAATCGAATAATTCTAAGTAGCGACTCCTAAGTTAATAAAATCAATCATTTTCAAATAATGTTACTTTAACTGGAAAAAATTCATATCCACAATCCCCACCGGGAAAAAAGGTGTAACATTATGAACAATTATATGTAATTGACTTTTAAATAAGTGTGTAAAGTACTTTTACATTATAAAGGCTCTTGATCGCTTATCTTCTAGAGTCAAAATGTTATCATGGCTACGAGAAGGGAATTAATAGTCGATCTCAAACGCTGATCAGAAGTATAGGGTGAAAATGTCGTCTCTTTCCAAAAATTGAGCTTCCAAAATTTACTCTTTCTTCCTTCTTCTATTGTCATGTGTGTTTCTTCAGCATTGGCCAGCTTAACTATTCTCAAGCTTCGCCTTAATTAGCTATTACTGCTAACTATTAGTTACAACAGTATATATCACATTCAATGATCTCTCAAATGAGAAACGAATAAAAGGGTAACTGATTTTATATGTTTAGATGTATACTCATCCCAACAATTTTAAGGTATACTCTTATAGGCAAAACGACATGAACACACAATCCAAATAGCCTGTAGATCTTGAATTTGCCAGACGTGTGCACGATTTATTCATATGTTGTGTTTTCTCTGATCCCTATTGTAGTTCTACTAACGAGGCGAAGTAAACTTCAGCTTGTTGGTGCTTGTAATTGGCGCCGAACAAGAGCAGTGTAAATTCCATCCATGACCAGAAGCTGGTCATGGCTTCCACTTTCCACAATCTGACCATCAGAAACAACTGCTACTATGTCTGCACTTTTCACAGTAGAAAGCCTATGTGCTATTACAAGCACTGTCCTGCCTCTCATAAGAGAATCCATAGCATCCTATTAGCATTGACACATCAAATTAACAGAGATTTTCTATAAAGTGGAAAGTAAGAAAATCAACCAGCATACTTGGAAGCTTATTCCCTCTGGCTTAGTTTGACTGAGCACAAAGTTTTAAGAAGGTAAGGAAGACTTATGTATCTTGTGGTGTTAAACTAAGGAATTTATAACATACCAAAAAAACCTTTTAAATTCTGTAGTCTTAAGTATGCCATGTCGTTCCTATAATGGAGTGTCATCAACGGAAAAATGGGAAGGCATGACTAGAAACTTACTAAATATAGAAAAATGTCACTCTTTTGTAAATAGAGTAAAAAGGAAAGTAAGACTCCATATATTGAAACGGAGGGATATAATATGGAAATATGAGCATATATAAGGTCGAAAGTTCATACTTGTACAAGGTATTCGCTCTCAGCATCTAGAGCACTAGTGGCTTCATCAAGAAGTAGAACTCTAGGGTCCATCAACAGGGCCCTGGCAATTGCAATTCTCTGCTTCTGCCCTCCTGATAACCTTAGTCCACGCTCTCCGACAACAGTTTGATATTTATCCGGAAAGGATTCTACAAAGTCATGAGCATTAGCCATTTTCTGCACCATTCATATTTGACAAAGAATTACGTTTTTGGGTAAAAAGGAGAGTGAAAATGTAAAAAGTCTTGAATCTTGGGACACAGATTGAATTTACCGCCACATTTTCTATGTCAGCACTGCTTGCTTTGCCATCAAACCCATATGCAATGTTCTCTTGTATTGAACAGTTGAAAAGAACAGGTTCCTGGCTCACTATACTAATCTAAATTAACGTAAAAGTTAGGATTTGGATATTTTAGAAATTTGGAGAACACTTCAAATGGTTAGTTAGTAGTAATATTGTTGAAACAGTGAAGCCTTTTGACAGAAAGCTCATATATGGTATGCACAACACCATTTGAATTGTTAAATGAGAGCCTTCTAAAAGATATGGAGATGCTTAATCATAGATGATGGATCATATTTTACCTTTTTGTGTAGATGTTCATGTGATATTTCCACCAAAGGAACCCCATTGAGCAGTATATTCCCCTTAAGTGGATCATAGAACCTCTCTATCAAGTTAGCAGTTGTTGTCTGCAACCAATTCATGAGAGCATTAGCATAAAAGTTTATCACAAACCTCATAAGATCACATTAGTAGGTGCTGGTATACGAAGTTTACCTTTCCTCCACCGCTCGGACCAACAAGGGCAACTTTTGATCCTTGTCTCAATTTAAGTGATATACCCTGTTAATCCAATGAAAAGAAATCATAGATGCTCTGTGCATCAGAACAAAATGTGCTTTTTTTGGTATCTGCATAAGAATGGTAAATTTTTAATTCCCCCAACAAGCTTTAATAACTTCAAATGCCAAGAATAGCTAATTTTACAGTCAATATTGACAGCATTAAGACTCTAGGCGCATTTCAAAGTTTAAAAGAAAACACTTAAGAGTATCAGGTCAGATACTATGCTTGGCTGCATCGAATTATGAAATAGGACAAATAATTGTCTCTGATATCTATAGATCAAAAATTTACCCTGAGTACCATATGACTTGGGCGAGATGGGTAAGCAAACCATACATCATCCAGTTCAACGTCTCCATCAGGGTCACTGCACCAAAAGCCAAAATGTTAATAAGAAGTATCTCTATGGGTCTTCGTTTTAACAAAATATGTAATCCCCAGTAAAATAAGAGTTTTTTACCACCAGCACCCTGTTGGAGGATGTTTGTGGGTGAAGAAGCATGGACTAACCTTATAGGGCACTTGTCTCCTGATGTAGGCATGCTTGAGACACGGTCTAGAAGTTGAAAAACTCTTCTACTTGCTCCTGCAGCTTTCATCGCTGTTGTATATAAGCCTGATAGAGACGATATCGAGGATCCAACTGCAAGGAATTCAGTGTGAATGAGGCCTTATAATTCAAACATCGCTCTCTTTTCTGTAATAAATCAAAATGCAACTGAACGTGCATTTCGATTTAGAATTAGACTACTGAACGCAGGAAATGTGCATTCTAGGTTTGATGATTAATTTCAACCTTCCATTACATGATAAAGACACATACGGGGAAGCATTGTGGATATGCATGCCACAGAAACATAGGTAGACATACAGCCACATAATTTTTCTAGTGTATGCTTTATTATATCAAGACAACAAGGTCATTCTGAGAATGAATGCTGAGAATATTCAGAAGCTACATCTAATCAAGTGGTTATGTTCACTGTAAAATATGATAGAGCAAAATCCGGAGAAATCCTCAGCACCGGATATAATATCTGAGTAACAGATATTTTATAAAGCTTCTTTTATGCATTCCATCTATTGAAATATTATTAAGGTAGCTGCTAGGATTGTCCTCAAGTAAATATTTAGCTAGTTACTTTTGTAGGTGAAAGAAAAGTATCGAATGGCTTCTCTGGATTCCATTTCAAAGATATCCCATTTATAATAAGATTCCCTCTCTTTGCCAACTCAATTTCCAACATAAAAGAAAAGGAAAACTCATGGCATTTTTTTACCTGTGAGGCTATAAAGAATGAAGGATGTAAGAGACCCTGCAGTCATGGAGCCTGTTATAGCCAAATAAGCTCCATAAATCACCACAACAATAACCGACAAAGTTGATCCTGCACTTAGCCCTCCGGAAAATAGACCAACCACTTTCTGTACCCGAAACATGGTGACAAACAAAACTCGCTAATTAAGTTAACCTCCATAATCTTGTAAGTGAAAGAAACCAATTCATGAGTATCCTCACCGCTTGTCGTAGTCCTAGCTTTAGGGTCTCATCAACCTTCTCTGAGTAACCTGATATTGCATATTTTTCTTTTGCAAATGATCTCACTGTTCTGATGGCCCCAAAAGATTCCTACATTTTTAATAATTTAAGAGAAGCATGGTCTCGAAAAGGCAAATAGAGGCATGCGATAGTAAAATCACCCGAAGTAAATGCCAACCTCAGCAATGGAGGCAGCTACTGCAGCAGCTGCTTGAGTTTCATGTGACAGCTCCTTCATATAGCGCCCGAATTTACGAACACCAATGGAAATGATAGGCACAACAACCAGAGACAGCACTAACCAAGTGACAGATCACTAATGAGGAGTAGTAGTATGTAGGGGTAGTTAGTGGGGGGAGTCTTGATTATAGAGATACTCACATGTCAACTTCCAGGAAGATGAGAACATGAATCCAATCCCAATGAGTGCAGTTGTTAGGTTTCTTAGAGCTTCTGATAGGTTGGTGGTTGCAGCATTTTTAATGATTTGGGTGTCTTCTGATAGCCTGCTTAACAGTTCCCCCGTCCGAGTCACATCAAAGAAGGCTATTTCCTATAAGAACTATAATTTGTCAAGCAGAAACTAAGTTCCCAATTTCTCAACTCCGAACCAAGGTATTTTGCTGTCTCCATGGCCTTACTCATGTAAAAGTATTTCCAAAGATTGTGTGTAATCATTTAGAAGAACAAATAGAATCATGAAAAGAGGGATAAGAAGAGGATTTACTTGCTGGATAAGGTGACTAAACAAATTTTTTCTCAGACGAGCAACAACCCTTTCACTGACGGAAGAAAACAACCATGACCGTAATGCAGTGGACAGAGAGCTGAAAAGAATATTTTTCAAGACATGAACACTTGGAAAAATACAAGCTAAAGTATGCAGAATGCAGCAACCATGTTAAGCTATCTTGTAATGAGAATCAAAGTTCACGACAAAAAATTTCTTCAAGGCATATTTCTTATTTAGGGGTTTCCAAACCACACATCATATTTGAAATTTGCATATTTTGCAGAAACACTTTTCCATGTCTTGTGTCTCCTACAACATTAATGCCTCAGGGGGTACTTCCACAAAACATCAGTAGGTCTCATTGAGATGAGGAATTGATAAGGATTCATCATTGGCAGATCACATCCAGGTTCTTGACAGTGTTGAAACTCAGGGCCTTATTTTATATTTCACTCTTTTAAAACGAAAAAAACAGTGAACTTCACACAGTAAAAAACTAGCCTAAACTTGTGCGAAGTTCTTCAAAAAACTATCTGAAGGTTGAGTTAGAACTTAGATGGAAGGTCTTCCTAAATCCTATCAGGTCTAAAATAGTGGAGTTCGGTTCTAGGAAATGTATCACCTCTTCAAGATTTCATATCCAGCAAGGAAAGAGTAATAATCTCACAGAGACATGAACCGAGGATTTTAATAGGTACTTGACAGATGACAAGTTAAATGATAGAATTTAAAAAGGCAGAGATTTCCATACCCAGTAACAACTATTAAGATAATAGCCAATATCGTGTTTTTCACGGCTTCTAATGCTTCAGCTTGCTGTTGAGGGGTTTGTATGTCTCTTGATACAATGTCAATTACCATGCCACCAAATTTCGGCTGCAATGGGTAAAGTACAGCATCAATAGGAGATCCAAGAAGACTGGCAAAGGGGCGGATGTCCACAAGTGAGTTTTAGTAGAATTCTTACTGTTGGCCTTGATATAACAACATGCTTTATGTGATCTCTTATCTCTCCTTAATATTGGTTTAAGTTCCAGGTACAGTAATAAAAAGGTGTGAAACTCAATTACTAAATATAAATAAACTCTCAGCATTTTCAAAACTCTAATGCGACGACATGTTAAGAGAATGTAACAAAAGTGGAATGAGAGTGCTATACTATAAGAAGGTTTGTTGTTGATGCTATCAGCAATGCAATTGTAGCAAAAATTAGCTTTCCGGCATCTGGCTTTGCCTGAAATTAGGCGGAAAAAGAACCCAAAAATCAAACACTGTTAGCAGTATTTATGAAAACCAGAATACGTGACATTCAAATTTTGTAGTACTCACCAGAAGAAATACTCTACAAAATCCAACATTGGCAGCCTGAATTCAAGCACAATAAGTCAAGAGCTACACAAGGGAGCTGCTTTAAATGAGGGAAAAAGCGAACGAGCCAGCAGAAAAAGCAATCACCTCTGCTTCTCCATGCTCAAGATCAGTCCCAGGACCACTAGAAGTGCCTTCTTCATTTGTCTTCACCCGAGCCTAAAAGTGTTGCACTCAGCAAATGTCAGCAACTACTTCTACTCATTTTATGACCAATTCAAACCTTAAAAAGTGTATATTTTATGTTTGTGTATCTACATATATAAGAATTTTTACTGAGCTCAGCATTCGGTACAGTTCATTATTTCCTTCTCCATACAGAAAACTATTTACTAAGCGCTGCTCAGGTTATCAGCATATATAAAGTAGCAGAAGCTTTAAAAAAAGAGTCCCTTTCTAAATTAAAAGGGAACACATAAGGGGGAACCAAATATCATATGAACTATTGAACCCTACAGTAAAATTCCATAATGTAGGAAGCAAGTCTCATACCTTAAAATTAAGATCAGAACTTTGTGCTTAATGCTTCAGGTAACACATAACACACGGCTATTGATGTTAGGCCAAAATGCTATACTTTTAGCACATTACTCGCCCTATATTTTGTTGGTTTAGTGAGTTATTGTGCGACAATTGCGCTAAATTGTGTTGTTTTATGTGTAGGAACATCGGAATGAATCATTGAATGAAAGTTGCACAAAACGTAGACAAAAAACGCAAGAAAAGAGCCAAAAGTATCAAGTAGACTAGGCTTCGCGAGTTCTATAGCCAGGTCGACCGCACTATAGACCAGGATTCGCGAGGTCTATAGCCAGGTTAACCGCGCTATAGACCAGGCTTCGCGAGGTCTATAGACTGGTCGACCGCGCTGTAAACCAGGCTTCGCGATGTCTATAGCCAGGTCGACCGCGCTACAAACCAGGCTTCACGAGGTCTATACCACGGTAGTTAAAAGACCCAAACCCGAATTTGGACCGGGGAATTGATATAAATACTTCCCAAACGAGTTATTCTAGGGTTGGACACGATTTTGGAGAAGAAAAAGGCTGCCAGGCACAGGAGGAGCCGTTTTAAGGGTAGATTCAACCAAAGGGGGCGTTTTTGGAGATGGGATTTCGATCTAAGGAGGCAAGAACACACTAGGAGCAAGACAAAGATTTCTTCTATGAGTTTTTCACTTCCTTCTTCCTATTTTCATTATTGGTTATGAATTCTAGTATTGTAGTTTTGAATACTTTTATGAATAGCTAATTTGTTATCTAGAGTTTTGATAGAATCTTTTGTAGGATAAATTCTTGTTATGTTTTTATATAATTGAGCCTTTGATTTTTCTCTACTTGTTCAACTATATTTTCATTGTTGTTAATTGAAGAGCTCTCAATTAACTGGGCATATATAGTGTGTATATTGCTTGAGAGAGAGTACACATTTAGGTAGTTGTTGAACAACACCACTCCTAACGTAGTTGAGAGATCGATACAAAGGGTTTAAAGGTGGGATTAGAGATACGGAAACCTTGGTGCGATCGTAGTGAGCAGTGAATTAGTGTCAGCCAGCGTAGTTCGAGAGAATACGGCTAGTAAATTGTGGTAGTTGCTCGAGAGAGAGCTACGACAATCAAAGTACTCACGATTGGTAGAGAATACTTAGGCGAAATTATAGAAGGCGTAGCGGGAAGGATTCCGACAATTGGGGAAATCATAACACTAGACCTCGTTAGGTTTGTCTCCAATTTCATCCTTGTTAGTTGATAATTTTACTGCTTTATAATATTTGTTAGTTAATTAGTAAAAATAAAAATCAAATTTTTATAACTAGGAAATTGTTTGGACTTGTGTTTCTTAGCAATATTGAACAACTGGTAAACCAGATTATATTTGCAAATTCGAACCTAATTAAATTTTGTCACCTAAGATGGCCTAAAGATACTCTTAACATGGTGTGATATTGTCCGCTTTAAGCTAGCACAGTTTTTCCCAAAAAGCCTCACACCATTGAGATATCTCTACACCTTATATGTAGGTTCCAAATCTTTCAGCTACTAATGTGATACTTTATTCGCACACCCAACATCACCTTTACCTCCAGAAGCTTTCCTTACGTAAAGGGATTCAATAGCATATACTCATAGTATATATATATATAAACACAAAAAGAAATTACACGTATACTAAGTTTTACTACTCCATAAGTTTTATTTAATCAGTAAGCAAAAAAAGAGAAAGCTTACATCTTTTTTTAACAGGGAGACTCTTTCGCTTCCCGTAGACATTATAGATCGTGCAGTCCAATCTAAAAGTTTTTTCTTGCCCATTTCTACCTTCCAAAATAGAATTAATGTTACAAACAAGAAAATCTGTATCACTCTACTGAAAAAGAAAAAGGTTGGTTGAAAGTTGGCTTAGAATGAACGCTACACTTTGAAGCAAACAAGGGGCACTCAGAATTTCAAAGCTTCTTCTAAAGTAGAAACAAGTGAGAAGAGCAAGTCAAAGATCATGAGACACAAAAATAAAGTGGACATTTTATGTGTGTGTCTATGGAAGATTGAAAAGTGGATGCATTGCGACTTGCGACCTGACTTAATCATCACTTATCGGTTAATGTCGCCACCTTTTAAGAACGTGAGTGTACTATGAATGTACCATTTGCAAAGCGGCTATAAAAAGGAACAAAAAAGTATGATTAGGACCATAGGAGTGTAAAAACATAATGCGGAATTTACACTATACTATGAATTATAATTAAGCGAAATTAAAGTTTTAAGGTGAGACTGTGTATTAATTAACTATTCTTTCTTTCTCACTTTATGTGATTATGTGATGTAGTTATTACTTGGAGAATCAAAAGAAGTTTCTCTTTCACCATAATTATTTTATGTCTTTTAGATATTTTGAATTATTTATTATTGTGACTTATAGTATTTTTTATATAGTTTTAAATATGTAAACTTTAAACAATTTGACCCTCCTATATGATTTGGTGATAGTTGTGTATGTGAAGAAATGTGTCATTTATTCATTAAGTTGACTTAAATATTGGTGTATGTAAATTTACCGGTTATAGTTGACATATTCTTGTACTCCCTCCCTCTCATTGTATGTGAAGTGATTGATTGAAAACGAAATTTTAGAAATAAATAAAGATTTTAAACACATAAGCCTACGAAGTTCAAAAAATAAAGAAAAACTTTTGACATATATAAGCTTAATAAATGCAAAATATCAATAAATGAATGAAAGTGAGATCTACGAAGTTCTACGCATCTTTTCAAGGAAAGTAATCTCCCTTTTTAAATAAATAAAAGAAAACAGTATAAACAGAGTAGTAATATTTAAGTATCTGTTTGCATGTAATTAATCTTGTTGGACTTGGTTTTTAATGGAATATATTTAAAACTAATGTGATATTATCATAGACAAATCTTATACTATAGGAATTGCACTAACTTCTTGCTGCGTCTTTTTCTACTTCCAATTCGCGGCCACACGGATTTCTAAATTTCAGACAGAGAATTTTTTGGGGTAATTTTGTTTTTCCTAGCATATTTTTATTCCTGTTGTTTTGTCTGTGTTTCTCTAATATTCGTTTTTTCTTTCTTTACTGGAGTACAACTAGCAAGGTTCTTGCCGCAATCAACTGGGTCCAATATCCGCAATCGTGCAATGTTTTTCACGGATTATACTATTATATATATTATATATGACATATATTACACATTCGTCAACTACTTGAACACTTCTGCTAATTAAAACAAATTATCCAAAAGCAAACAAACGATCTCTGATAGATGTGGCCTATCAAAAAATATTTATACGAGCCACACAGTGCAAGATAAGCTCTTCCGAATCAACTTTTATTTCCTGCAGTGTTTTTGTAAATAGTGGAATTAGTATAGGAGAATTTAAATGTGCCTGTGGGTATTATGATTTGTTATTGAGTTTAATTATCTTCTGAAGTTTTGTCAGAAGGTCATTCTCCTAATTTTTGTGTTAAGATTAATCATCAGTTATTTACTTGAATTGTCTTCCAGAGTTGCCACAACCAGGGGAAGAGGCACTGGGTCAGTGGCGAAGCCAGGAATTTCTCCAAGGGTGTTCAAACTTGAACAAAGTGAAAAAAAAATTTCCCAATAAAGGGTGTTCAATATATGTTATATACCTCTAAAACCTAATATTTTAACTATATATACGGTGTAATTTTTCAACAAAGGATGGTCAATTGACCATTCTTAAGGGAATGTAGCTTCGTCCCTATATATCATAGTATAATAGTTTTTCGACAAAGGGTGGTCACCCTTTGTCGACTGTAGCTCCGCCCTAACTGGGGTGCAATGTGAACCCCCTTCACCTTGTTGAATCCCTTTGGCATAAGAAAATTTCTTTTTTGAATCGCCTTGTTTGAATTTCGGGCTTCGCTATCATTCTCCTAAGAGATGTGTTAAGATTAATCTACAGACAATTCAATTAAGTTACACAGTAAGTGTAATTTAACTTGTTCTAATATGTTATATGTGACTGACTTTAAATAACGAAGCTTATTTTCTAGTTGCTGAAATGATCAAAGGATTTGGCTTAATAATCAGGGCATTTTGGTTGGTGATATTAGGTTATGTAGTTGATTACTTATATGTTGTAGGCCACCTTAACCAGATAGTGTAAAAGAATACAATGTCGTCATGCACAGAAATTAAACAAATGATCAAATTAGTGAGGTATACAGACAACGAAAAGTCTTAATGAGGATCTATTTGTCTTTGTTAGGCATTGAGATAAATATTTCTTTAACACTATCCTCCTAAGTTTTACTGACAGTTAGTAGTTCAACTGTAGGTTGAACTCCAGTCCTATTCTAAACATTTTCATGTCACAGACCAAAACACTGTTTATTCATGTTTGGAAGGATCTGAAAATAAGTTCAAGACATGTTGTACTGAACATTAACCAGTATGGTCCATATATGATATATCCTTATATTTGAGTTTTGTGTAAGAGAACATTAACCAGTTTAGGAAGTGACAAATATCTTGACAACAAAAAAGAGCCTTGTCTTGTAATCCGTATTGTTTTATTGTGATTGAAACACACATGCATTCCGTCCTGATGCGCACCTGAATTGCTGTGTTCTTGATCATCAGAAAATAGAAGAGTGTCTTCTTTAATGTCTGATTAGTTTCTGTAGAGGATGAAAAGACGTTCTCTATTATTTCTTGTAGAATGCATGATTAATTTATCATTTCCTTCTTAACAACAGATATGTGAATTATTTCCAAGCTGTCTTGTCTTGGATAAAGATTGCCCCCTAATAATTCAATTTTATCTGTTCCGAGTTCAAAAATAATCTTTGAGAAAAGAGTTCAAAATTATTCCATTTTTATTATGACATTGAGAAAAGTAATCATTTGAATTTTTTTATGCATCAATCAGCAAGTTAGTTTTTACTAACTGAAAAGAAAATATATTTAATTTTACTTCACAATTATTCATTACTGTATCACATTTTCAGAATACAGGACTTATAATCAGTTCTGTCCTCACAGAGGATCCACTCCTATGGTAGTGGCGACAATGGGACTTTTTACTACATATTTACCGCTAGTTTCCACCCAGCTCAAAGAACCATAAACAAGATAATTATCTACTAGCAATGGACCTTCTATCCTTAGCTTGTAGCTTTGCTTTTCATACTTCTCTTTGAAAACCAACTTGTCAGGTGCAACACTAACTTTATATTCATCCATTGAGGTCAATTTGGCTGTATAAACAGACATACCATCTCCTACATTAGTCACTGTCCTCTGGAATTCTTGTATCCTTTTAGGATCTGACTTACTGCTGTTATAATTGAAATAGCCTATGAATGATGGATAGTTTAAGTCCAATGATGGGTTGGAACAAGAATAAGCAGAGGACCTTGTAATGGCTTTTATCTGTTGAGATGTAAAATCTAGAGCACAGAGTAGATTGTTATAGTCCTGTGATGTAATGTCATAGATAAGTCCAGGGTCTAGTGCCTTATTTGGATTGATATGGCCAGCTCCCATGGCTAGGGGACTGGCAGCATTATTGTTGCGACCGATGTCTCGGATGGGCCTTTGCGTGTTGTCCAATGCGTCGGCTGTGGTCATCATGGCCGACCGGATGGCAGCAGGGCTCCATTTGGGGTGTGCTCCTTTCAAAAGTGAAGCTACACCAGCAGCATGAGGGCATGACATTGACGTACCGGATATGATGTTGAAGTTACTGAAAAGCTCTCCCGAGTTAATTTTAGTTGCGGGTGATTTTTGAGGCCATGAAGCTAATATTAAGGCTCCAGGAGCCATCAGGTCAGGCTTGAGGATAAAGGGGCAGCTTTGTGATGGTCCCCTTGAGCTATAGCTAGCAACTTTTGGTGCTGGTTTAGTACCAAGATGTGTCACTTGAAATTCAAGTCTTGCTTTAGGTGAATGACTATTCTTGATGTACTCCAAAACTTTATCACCATCTTCAAAGTTCAAAAACACAGCTGGGAATTCGCTTTGGAGGTAGAATTCCAAGTCTGTGTAATTTGTTATGAAGACACCACCAGCAACTTTTGAGTTTCTTACATTGTACAGTTGGTCACTTATTGATCCATTCGTGTCATAGCAGATGGCGATTTTGTTTGCATTTTTCTCCAGTTCCTTCTCCTCTAGGCATGTCTTGAGAAAAACGATGGAACTTTCGCTTGAACTTGAATTCCCGGGGTAGAGAGATAAACCAGTGACTGAAACTCCATTACCTAGAGTTAGTGTCCCGATAAATTCGCGATCAACTGTGCCAGCAGCAACAGTGAGAACCCAAGGTGTTCCGTTGTGCAAAGTCTGACCGTCAGGCCCTTCATTTCCTGCTGAAGTGGAAACAAATATACCTTTCTCCATTGCTGCAAATGTGGCAATAGCTACCGGATCATCATATAGCGCACGACCATCTATGCCTAATGACAAGGATAATATATCCACTCCATCCTCAATTGCCTGATCAATTGCAGCCAGAATGTCAGATAACATTGTACCCTCATCCCACAAAGCCTTGTACATTGCCACATGAGCCTTTGGTGCCATCCCTGTAGCAGCACCAGGGGCATAACCAAAATAAGATACAGATTCTACATGACTTCCTGCAGCTGTAGAAGATGTGTGAGTTCCATGCCCGTCTGTGTCACGAGCTGAATTCATCAAGATGGTAATATTCGGATTGGTAGCAATTAGGCCTTTGTTGAAGTAACGCGCACCAATGAGTTTCTTGTTGCATAAAGAGGAATTAAATTGAGTGCCACTTTCGCATTCTCCTTTCCATCTTGATGGAACTTCAGTCATCCCATTATCAGTATAGCTTTTACTCTCTGGCCAAATCCCTGTGTCAACTAATCCAACTATAACATCTTTGCCATAGTCTGACTTTGGCCATACACCAGAATTGGAATTTAGGCCAAGGAATTGAGACGTGTGTGTCGTGTCACTTTTAACTGTCATGTCCTTAGTTGAAGAAAGATAGCCTGGAGAATTTTTGATAACTTCTAGCTCAGAAGAAGAAAGACTTGCACTAAAACCATGAATGGCATTAGTGTAAGCATAAACTATTTTTGATGAGGAAAGGGAATTTCTATTACTTGCAGTTCCAAGACTTGAACTATCTGATACAGAAGCAAGAGTGGTCAAGTACCAATTTTGATGGCTAGAGAAAGCTGTTGGCATGGCTGACAAGTCCATATGGATGATATAAGTTTCTGACTGAGCCATAATAAATGGATTTAGAGTAAGTAAGATAGCAAGGAACAAGAAATATAAGGTAATACAATTGGCCATATTGGTTAGCAATGAATGGAAAAAGGAATAATTTCTTGAACATAAGCTAGTTTACTTATATGGGTAAGTGAGAGGAATGAGAAGCCAAAAGTATTCCCTGTCTTCCAACTTCTCCATTGTCCATATTTTCTATATACTTAACTGGCAAGTTAAAAGAAACTTTGCAATTATTCCAATTCTGCTTCACTTTAAAGGAGCTGTCTTTGCCATTGCCCCATCTATCATGTCATAGTTGCTTTAGTTGTAATAAGTTTTAATTATTCAGCATAATTAATCAGAATGGTTAACAATTTGTCTACTATTTGAGTAAGATTTTACACTATCAAGTTACCTAAACGATAATTATAGGTAAACCATCCCTAATAAGCGGAAATATGGCATGGTACCTGTTACTACGTGTTAAAATACGCTAACAGTGTAAACACTAATACTATATCAGTAGTAATAAACTTGTTGCCCTCAATCATGGGACCAAAGATGAAAGATGCAGACAGGAGTGTGTCCATCATATGTAAAGCCTTAGCCACTAAAACTGACTACTAAATCAATAGATAAAAAGTAGCAGCCCAGTATATTCAGTGGTCCACATACACTTAAGCTGACGATCTAGATGACAAAGGAGAGGAGGACCAACCAAAATGGATTGTCAATGTTGTCATCTAAGTCTCCGGACAGTGGACATACATATATTTTATATTATATGCTTTTAAGTCCGACATATACACTTATATTTCATGCTCAGCTCCAGCACTTAAAAATTGATTTCACCACTCTGTGCTTAAAACTACTTTATTCAGCTGAGACAAACAATCTTCAGTCCTTTAGCCAAATTAACAATGTCTTATTCCTTTTTATATCGCATTCTTCCTTTGATGATTCTTTTCACATTTGGAGAGTGACATCGGGATTCTTGCAAATGGAAAAAAGAAAAAGAGAATGAACGGGGAATTATGGCTCTCATTGCCTTAATAGGAGCGTTAATCATGAGAAACATTGCATACATGCTAATAATTTTTTATAATTAGAAACCACCCAATGTGTTGGCTAAATAGAAGTCATAGTCACTTTTTACGGGTAAAAAAACACTTGGTACAATCAGACTTTTATCTTGCAAAAAGTTTCCACAAGTAACATTGAGTTTCTGATATTTAAGAAGACTTCAACTCAAGCTGTCATAAAAGCAGTAAACAAGAAAACTTCAACTTTAAAGAAAATTCTTGTAAGAAAAGGGGGGTTTAATTTAAACATGATAAGGGAATTTTTTTTATGGTCATGAGTCATTTTCTATCTATCAATATGGGAAGAAGAAAAACTTGCAATAAGTTTTTAACTGTACCATAGAATTTTGATATGTAAGAAGACCTGAAGTCAAGCATGTCCATAAATGCAGAAAAGCAAGGAAAGCTTCAACTTTTTCTTGTGTTTATTTCTTGAGTCAAGCATTACTCATTTTTGTTTCAATTGCCAAATTCAATCTCTTTCGAAAAGTAATTTTTGCTTGTTAACCAAACACGAGAAAACGTTTTTCGTAAAATGAATTATCCTCCCAAAAATATTTTACAGAAAATGTTTTACATGGTAGCGAACTCTCCTAAGAAAAATAAAGGACGCTATGTTTGGGCGAAACATGTGAGCCTCGTCCCATCATATTAATCAATGGGAATTATAAAAAGAAAGTGTGGTATAATGTGTCTTCTTTTTCAAGACAAAAAATCATCAGTCGCTTTCACAGTTTGTGCCAGTGGTGAATATTGACACAATCAATTTCCCACTTGTATTATCTCCAAATACTTTTCCTCGCTTCCCTAATCAAAGTCGTTTCATTTAATAATCAGGACTAGTAATTTGCTGCATCAAGCTCACCGATAAAAGATTCATATAACAAGACCTCAATTAATTTGAAATTGACGTGTTGTTGGTTGAAATTGAAACTTACCAACCTTGGTGAATAGTTCAATCTGCCTAATAAGTGAAGGAAAATTTCTCTTTGTTCACTTTTAATTGTTAAGCTCTCTTTAAGAAAAAATAAATAAAATATATATTTTACAATTTTATCCGTAACAATGATTAGCATTCCCAAAAGTCTTGGGGAATGAGTAGTTAATAATAAGGGTAAAACAGAACAAAAATAAAAAGATTGTCTTTCTCTTGATTTAGTAAAGTAGATAAGTAAAAATAAAATGTATTTTTAGTATAGTGAACAATTAAAAGTGAACGGATGGAGTAATAAACTGCAAACGCATTTAAGGATGTGGCCTAGTAGTCAATGAATTGAGTTAAGATCAACTAATCTCATCTTCAAATTCCAATACGTGGGAGGTGACACTAGCAGGTACCCGTGAAATTAATCAAGATGTGCCAAGCTGGCTCGAACACCATAATTATAAATAAATAAATAAATAAATAAATAATACAAATTCACCTCTCTAATTTATCAAAATGATGTATACTTCAACTTATTATTGGAGAAGTCATTTTGGATAGGTAGTTGTTCATCATTACAAGGGATCAATCCTTATATGTCAATTAAATAACTAGGGAATTAACTAACTAGACTCTTTTTGTCCTTTAGTTTGTAGAAAATATAATAAAACAAGTAAGAAATAAGAAATGAATTATGAAAAAGGAGGGGAATCCTAGCCCATGCGGGTATTATAATAATGTAAATTTTACCTCCTATAGCAAAGCTTTATATCATATTTATTATAAATAAAAAAAAAATTAAAATATTATTTTCTATAGTTACATTTTAGTTTTTATAGCAAAATATATATTTATGGTCACTTCCTACCGTTAAGCCATTAAATACGCTGTCTAATATTTTTCTCTCTCATTCTTTCAGTTTATTCTGTCCCAAAAATCATCGTATCTTATTTCTCTATACACGATCTCACTCTCACAGCGCCATTGTCTTCCCCATTGTTGAACCACGATTCTCCTTTATTTGCAGGTTCTCTCTCTAAATTGTTCTCAAATCCTAGATCTCGATTTGCTGGATTTCATCTCTGTTAGCATGAGTTTCAAAATATCTTGATCAAATTTTCTGATATGAGTTGTATTTTTTCCCAAAGTGGAGCGGACATGGTCTGTTCATAGCTGAATTAATTTTGAATGTTGACATGGAAGAGGAAAGGACATAGGAGAGGGTGGTAACGGCAAATGAGATTAGGATTAGGTTTGGGGAAATGGATTAAACCATTCACATATAACCATGGAATTGTATTTGCAGGTTCATCAGCAACCATTGAAGCCGAAAGGAGAACAAAAATATGCAATGACCTTAATTGTAGAATTGTAGATGTATTTATATGTATTCGGGTCCGAATACATTGATTTTTAGTTTGTATAGTGAGTTTCTCTTCTTGTATTTAGATGTATTTATATGTATTCGATAAGGCATACACTGATTTTTATTTTGTACAGTGATTTTTGACTGTTGTATTTAGATGTATTTATATGTATTTGAGTTCATACAACAACATTTTTAAATACATTGTTAGTTATATCATTTTGATGTTATTCATCAATTAGTTATGCATTCAATCTAATTGCATTCATCTGTATTTTCAACCTAACTGTATCTATATGTTCAATTTAGATACAAAAAAGGGCCAAAAATGTCCTTGAACTATTTGAAATATCTCAAAAATGTCCTCCGTTTATTTTTGGTACCAAAAATATCCATGTCGTCTATATTTTGGACCACAAATGCCCTTAAACCGTTAGTCTTGCCATTAAAGGTGACATGGCAAGACTAACTGTTTAAGGGCATTTGTGGTCCAAAATATAGACGACAGGATATTTTTAGTACTAAAAATAAAATGAGGGCATTTTTGAGCTATTTCAAATAGTTCAAGGGCATTTTTGGCCTTTTTCGATATTTAAAACAACAATACAATGAAATACAGTAAAATACTCACAATACAATTAGAAAATCAATGAATACAACCAATGAAATATACTCAATAAAGCAGTAATACCATGTATTAGGAATAAATAAAATATTGTGAATACAAAATTAAATTTGAATACATTGAACACAACAGTTAGATACAACAGAATACAAGAATTAGGTTTATTATGAAATATGCAGGCAGTAGGTTACTATTACAGGTTATATCCGGCATAAATACATGATGTATTCATATACAGAAAATTAAATTTTAAAGTATTTCTGTAGATACTTGTATCAATCCCGAGCAGAACCTCGAACAATGTCAGAGAAAAAAAGGAAAAAAAAAACTCGAACTGTATGAGAAAAAAAATGAGGGATTGAAACTCTAAAGAATGCTCTATTTTTTGGTGTTTAGCGTCTGATAAATCTTCTCATTAATTGGATTGATAATGTTGTGTGTTATAATTGATTTAGGTGAGTTACATTAGGAGTGTATCCCGTTAAATTAGCAGCTTTCCGTTATTGACTCATACAGGGCAGTCCAGCTGTCAGCCGCTATTTGTATATGGTAGCTGTCAGCCGTTGTTTCCGTTTTAGCCGATTTTTGCTATTGTATTCATGAATACAGTAGCTCGAATATACCGAATACATTACCATAACAACTGAAAAGTAGCTACGGAAAGTAATTATGTATATGGTAGCTATAGAAAATAAATAGTCACTAAACAATAGTTATCTCTGAAAATTCCTCATAATATACACATAAGGATAAATTTTTCTCTCGGATAGCTTTTGTTTAACGCCTATTCGTCTTTAGGTTGATTTGTTTTCTTTAATTTCTTATTTTACTAATTGTAATTTGTAAAGAATCTCAAAATTCAGATGGCCCGGTGAGTAATTATCGACACAGTACATTATAGTATTAATTTGACAAAATATCTTTAGCTCACCAGTTACTGTTGTTTGGCACACACTGTTATTCTTGCTGGATTTCATATTTTCGTACTAAATGTACACTTTCCATACATGAAAATAGAAATGAGCACCAGGTAGTGGTCTATACCGAGTGTAACTTAGCTTCTCATACTTGTTTGTAAATGACAATCTCGAACAATAGATAGTACTAATTTATTTGATTATGCACATTTCCAGTGATATGTTGTCACAGCCCACACGAACATACTGTCTGAGTAATCGTGCCATTTGTGTACAAAGCAATTAGGATGGGCAGTTCGGATCAGAAGATGCGTTTTGGCAACAAACGAGAGTAGTTTTTTTTATAATTATGGTATCCGAACCAGCTTGCGCACCTCGACTAATTCCACGGATTTAACGACCCGACCAGTTGTTCCTAAAGTTATAGCCTTGTTTCCCCATTTCTGCTTCTTTATGTGTTGTTCAGCTGTGTTGAGTTGCATCGAGTTGGTAGGTTTGGGTTCTGGGTAGTTTTGGAGTGAAATGAACACTTAGTCTCTTAGTTAGAAAGCTAAGTTAGAAAAGTCAACCGAAAGTTGACTTATGAGTTAACGAATTCGGATTTGGATTTTTTTGATTCGATTAGCTTCGTTGGGTGATTTTAGACTTAAGAGTGTGTCCGCAATATAATTTGGAGATCCGTGGTAGAATTAGGCTTGAATTGGCGAAAGTTGAAAGTTTAGAAGTTCTTAGGCTTGAATCCGAGGTTGATTTGGTGTTTTGGTGTTGTTTTGGGTATTCCGAAGGTTCGACTAAGTTCGGGTAGTGATATATGACTTATTGGAATTATTGGTTGAGCTCCCGAGGGCCTCGGGTGAGTTTCGGATAGGTTTGGGGTGTGTTGCGCTCGTTTTTCTTATGTTTCGACGCCGTTTCTTCAAGCATAAATAATATCATATTGAACAAATGAGCTCCGATTTCTTTTTTGATTGAAACATTAGATCCGTATCGTAATTACGGACCCGTAACAAAAAGAATCGTCGAATTTGGACATCGTATGGGAATTTTATGATCATTTTACTAAAAATTAGGTTGCTAGATTTTTCAGATTAATTACGAAATTGCCACTGACGGCGTATTTAAAATTTTTGCACTATTTGCAAATATTAAAACCTACATATCTCCTTCATTATAAGATCAAATTGAGTGATTCAAAAGTCTAACTTGACTAAACTTTCACAAAAAATCCATTAGAGGCATAAAACCGAGTTCGGGGATCGTTTGGCATGAGAAATGAGGCAGAATAACTAGCAGAAAAATATATAAAACAAGGGTTTCTTCATTCGGTCATATTTTGAGTTGGGGAGCTCGGATAGGGGCGATTTTCATCATAGGGATTGGGGTAAGTGTTTTCTACTCGGATTTGGTTATATTTCATGAATCCATCTTCGTTTTTGGGATTTGATTGATGATTTCAAAGTGAAATTGAGAGAGTTAGGGCTTGAGTTTTGGAGAGTTTTAGATAGGGATTTGAGGGACCAAATGGAGTCCGATTTTGATAAATTTTATATGGTTAGACTCGGGAGAGGACGAGGGTTTTGATTCTGCCATTGTTGACTGGTTCCGAGATGTGGGTTCGGGGGCCGGGTTTTGGCCGGTTTCGAATTTTTGGCATATTTTGTAGTTTTTATTGTGGAATTCGATTTGTTAGCCTATGTTGATGGTATTAATATGATTATGGTTAGATTTGGAGCTTTTGGAGACCGAGTCCAGAGATGAGGGCATCCCGGAATAGGATTTTATGCTGTTAAGGTAAGTAACAGTTTTAACTCTGGCTTTGAGGGTATAAACCCGGAGAATTTGATATCGTGTGACTGTTTAGAGGTGATACCCACGCTAGGTGACGGGCATGTGGGTGTATACCTCGAGGGATTGAGACTTGGTCTGTCCCGTGAGGCCTCATGGCCATCATCTTTGTTTACGTAGTTACTTGTTGTTGAACTTGTCTGCCTTCATGTTAGAGATCATGCTTAGGCTTTATTCATGCTCATATTATTTGTACTCAGTCATAGAAATTATTGTACATATTTACCTCAATCTCTATTATTTGCTAATATACTGTGATAATTGATGTGGATTGTGTTCCATTATTTGTTTATGATGGTGAGGCTAGTGAGGTACATGATTGAGTGAGGTCGAGGGCCTGGTTGTGAGGATATTAATTCCATAGCGCGTGAGTTGTCCGCGTAGCACGTGAGTTGACCGTGCGGGTCCAGGTATTGATACCATAGCGCGTGAGTTGTCCACGTAGCATGTGAGTTGACCGTGGGGATCCACGTATTGATATGATGGCACTTGAGTTGTCCGTACTTAGCGCTTGGGCTTTGGGAGCCCCTCCGGAGTCTGTACATACCCCCAGTGAGCGCAGAGTGTTGAGTGTTTTAAGTGTTGAGTACTGAGTGCGAGTAATGAGTGATGGAGTGACATTGCTGTGAGGTTGTATTTATTTGTGTTATTGCTGCATTTATCTGTTAAATTTCTTTGTGGCATTTACTGAGTTATGGAATTTACCTGTTTATTTTTTAATTGTGAAAATAAATAATTGGACTGTTTTACTTAGCTCGTCACTACTGCACAGTTCCTAAGTTATTTCTGTAACTTGCTGAGATGGTTGTACTCATACTACACCCTGCACTTTATGTGCAGATCCAAGTAAGTTAGAGCGCGGCGATCGTTGAGTTCAGGCCGGCTATCTGTGGAGATTGCAAGGTAGTTGCTAGTGTCCGCAGAACCTTGTTACTCCTTTTGTCATTTCTTCTTTTGGACAGTTAGACAGTTTATATATCTTAGTTTATAGTTTTAGACGCTCATGACTTAGTGACACCTCGATGTTTGGGGCTCATTTTCATATTTTTGTATATTATAGTTAGAGTTGATTTAGTTTATGAAAAATTTAAATGTTGAAATATTTTATTAAATTCTTATAATCGGTTTAGTAGTAATATTTTAGGAAGTAGGCTTGCCTTGTAACATGATAGGCGCCATAACGATGATTAGATTTTGGGTCGTGACAAGTTGGTATCAGAGCCTAGGTTACATAGGTCTCACGAGTCATGAGCAGGTTTAGTAGAGTCTTGCGGATCGGTACGGAGACATCTGTACTTATCTTCGAGAGGCTGCAGAATCCTTAGGAAATTTCACATTCTTGGATTCTTATCGTGCGGTATTGATTCAACTTGAAGTGTAACTCTTTGAATTCCTTGCACGTATTCGTATGCGCACATGAGCGCTCAGTATCAGTTGTGCCTCGACGGCTTGTGATTCCCTGGATGAGGTGCGATATGTGATTTCTGTGTGTTGATGTTGGGCCAGTCTGGAGGACTCGAGGTTGGGGTTTGACTATAGCTTGAGCACTGAGGTATTGATTGTGTGAGCGCGTGTTTGTGGTACTTTTGAGGATATTTAAGAGAGTATTCAGCGGCTTATGAGCCTTAGGGCGGTGTGATTTTATGCTTGGGTCTCCTGTGGTGAGTTTGGGTTGAGGATTATGGTGTTATGGCGGGGAGAAGTATCAATTTGAAGGTAATTCAGAAGGAACTCGGATAGATAGGACATCTTGGTAGCAGGTTGGATCGGCATAGTAATGGGTATGATTAGTTCTTTGGGAGTGTATGAGGTAATGAGTTCTACAGGTGTTTTGTGGTAATGTCCTTGGGTTTTTGGTGGTCTGCGTAGCTTGGTTGAGTTAGAAAGATTCAGTCTTGACGGATTGGTTTTGTGCCATTGGGGTTCGGAGAGAGTTCTTGATGGTTTTGAGAACAACACTTGGCACGTTCGAGGATGAATGTTTGTTTAAGAGGGGGAGGATGTAACGACCCGATCAGTCGTTCCAAGAGTTATAGCTCTGTTTTCCTATTTCTGCTTCTTTATGTGTTGTTCAGTTGTGTTGAGTTGCATCGAGTTGGTAGGTTTGGGTTCGGAGTAGTTTTGGAGTGAAATGAATACTTAGTCTCTTAGTTAGAAAGCTAAGTTAGAAAAGTCAACCGAAAGTTGACTTATGAGTAAACGAATTCGGATTTGGAGTTTTATGATTCGATTAGCTTCGTTTGGTGATTTTAGACTTAGGAGTGTATCCGGAATATAATTTGGAGGTCCGTGGTAGAATTAGGTTTGAGTTGGCGAAAGTTGGAAGTTTAGAAGTTCTTAGGCTTGAATCTGAGGTTGATTTGGTGTTTTGGTGTTGTTTTGGGTGTTCTGAAGGTTCGACTAAGTTTGAGCAGTGATATATGACTTATTGGAATTTTTGGTTGAGCTCCCGAGGGCCTCGGGTGAGTTTCGGATAGGTTTGGGTTGTGTTGTGCTCGTTTTTCTTATGTTTCGACGCCATTTCTTCAAGCATAAATGATATCATATTAAACAAATGAGCTCCGATTTCTTTTTTGATTGATGCATTAGATCCGTATCGTAATTACGAAGACTTAGGTTGCTAGATTTTTCAGATTAATTATAAAATTGCCACCGACGGCGTATTTAAAAATCTATATTATTTACAAATACTAAAACCTACATATCTCCTTCATTATAGTGTCAAATTGAGTGATTCAAAAGCGTAACTTGACTAAAATTTTACAAAGAATCCATTGGAGGCATAAAAAGTGAGTTTTAGGATCGTTTAGAATGAGAAACGAGGCAGAATAACTGGCAGAAAAATATATAAAATGAGGGTTTGTTTATTCGGTCATATTTTGAGTTGCGGAGCTCGGATTGGGACGATTTTGGAGGCGATTTTCACCATAGGGATTGGGGTAAGTGTTCTCTGTTCGGTTTTGCTTATATTTCATGAATCCATCTTCGTTTTTGGGATTTGATTGATGATTTCAAAGTGAAATTGAGGGAGTTAGGGAGAGTTTTAGGTAGGGATTTGATGGACCAAACAGAGTCCGATTTTGATAAATTTTATATTGTTAGACTCGAGATAGGACGAGGGTTTTGATTCTGCCATTGTTGATTGGTTCCAAGATGTGGGATCAGGGGTCGGGTTTTGGCCGGTTTCGAATTTTTGGTATATTTTGTAGTTTTTATTATGGAATTCGATTCGTTAGCCTATGTTGATGGTATTAATATGATTATGGTTGGATTTGGAGCTTTTGGAGACCGAGTCCAGAGATGAGGGCATCCCGGAGTAGGATTTTACGTTGTTAAGGTAAGTAACAGTTTTAACTCTGGCTTTGAGGTTATAAACCCAGAGAATTTGATGTCGTGTGACTGTTTGGAGGTGATACCCACGCTAGGTGACGGGCGTGTGGGTGTATACCTCGAGGGATTGAGACTTGGTCCGTCCCGTGAGGCCTCATGGCCATCATTTGTGTTTATGTAGTTACTTGTTGTTGAACTTGTCTGCCTTCATGTTAGAGATCATGCTTAGTCTTTATTCATGCTCACATTATTTGTACTCAGTCATAAAAATTATTGTACATGTTTACCTTAGTCTCTATTATTTGCTAATATACTGTGATAATTGATGTGGGTTGTGTTCCCTTATTTGTTGAAGATGGTGAGGCTAGTGAGGTACATGATTGAGTGAGGCCGAGAGCCTGGTTGTGAGGATATTAATACCATAGCGCGTGAGTTGTCCACGTAGCACGTGAGTTGATCGTGCGGGTCCAAGTATTGATACCATAGCATATGAGTTGTCCACGTAGCACGTGAGTTGACCGTGCGGATCCAGATATTGATATTATGGCACGTGAGTTGTCCGTGCTTAGCGTTTGGGCTTTGGGAGCCCCTCCGGAGTCTGTACACACCCCCAGTGAGCGTATAGTGTTAAGTGTTGAGTGTTTTGAGTGTTGAGTGCTGAGTGCGAGTGATAAGTGATGGAGTGACACTGCTGTGAGGTTGTATTTATTTGTGTTGTTGCTGCATTTATTTGTTAAACTTCTTTGTGGAATTTACCTGTTTATTTTTAAATTGTGAAAATAAATAATTGGACTGTTTTACTTAGCTCGTCACTACTGCTCAGTTCCTAAGTTATTTCTGTTACTTGCTGAGGTGGTTGTACTCATACTACACCCTGCACTTTATTTGCAGATCCAGGTGAGTTGAGCGCGGCGATCGTTGAGTGCAGGCTGGCTATCTGTGGAGATTGCAAGGTAGCTGCTAGTGTCCGCAAGACCTTGTTACTCCTTTTGTCATTTCTTCTTTTGGACAGTTAGACAGTTTATATATCTTAGTTTATAGTTTTAGACGCTCATGACTTAGTGACACCTCGATGTTTGGGCTCGTTTCTGTATTTTTGTTTATTATAGTTAGAGTTTGTTAGTTTATAGATATGTATAGTGTAGTCTTGTCCCACATTAGAAGAGGAGTAATATCTCCTTGTAGTGTATAGCTATAAATAGGGACCTCTTGTATTGTATTTATCATCCAATATCAATAACATATTTTCTCTCGTGCCTTCTCACATGGTATCAGAGCATTAGTGAGAAAAGATCGTTGTGCGTTATTCCAGCGTTAACCGGGAAGAAAAAACTTAGTCATCGTGTAATTTTTCCGGTGACCTAAGGCTTGTCTAAGTGAAAGTTACTTTCTGTCGGTATTGTGCTAAAACCAACACCACCACGAGGTAGATCACCCTCCGACTACCAACCCTGAAATTTTATCCGGCAGAAAAGCCGCCACGCTCCTCCACGCGCCGGCAACAACTTTTTCGGCGAGGGTTCCGGCCACTTTTCGGCCATTTTTTCGCCAAGCTTCTTCAGGACAGTGTGCTCTCCTCAAACTTTCGAGCCTACCCATCTAATTCAAATCAAATTCCGGCCACTTTTATATTTTTCCGGCGTGAACAGTGACCTTTCTGGCCATTTTTTAAAATATTTCTTCGGGGCAGCTTGCTCGCAAAGGAATTCCGAGTCTATCCATCCTGGTTACAACAAATTCCGAAAACTTTGGAATTTTCCGGCGAGCTACAGTGTTTCCGACATGAACAGTGTTTCCAGCACAGAACAATGTTCTGTTTTCCTGCTGTAAACAGTGTTTTCAAGCTATTTCTTCAGTTTTCTCACAGGAGTTACTTATTTCCACTATTTCAAGTTAACCCTACTACTACAAATTGTAGCGACATGGGAACCGATGCTTTGAATAGTCGGATGGTTTCTTTAGCAGAGTATATTGAGTTCTTTCAGTATAAAGCATGTAAGCAGACATCTTCTGAGATAGCTTCTGTTGTTCAAACAGGTAATAGCATGACTTGTTTCTCCCAATATTCATCCTCTGAGTCTTGGGTCATTGATTCAGGTGCATTAGATTATATTTCTGGTAACAAATCTCTTTTTACTACTATTTCGTATTCTCAATCTCTTCCAAAACTCACAATGGCCAATGGGTCTCAAACCATGGCAACTGCAATAGGTCAAGCAAGCCTACTTCCTTCCTTACCTTTAGATTCGGTCCTTTATGTTCCCAATAGTCCTTTTAATCTCATAGTTGTTAGTCGCTTAGCCAAATCACTTAAATGCGCTGTTTTATTTCTTGATGACCATGTTTTTATACAGGAACGCAGTACGGGGCGGATCATTGGTACCGGGCGTGAATCAAACGGACTTTATTACCTTATCCTTGCTAAATCACATGGACTCACATCTTATCTTCCTTCTACATCTTGTCCTGTTATTGATTCACCAGATTTATTACATAAACGGTTGGGACATCCCAATTTGTCAAAACTTCAGAAAATGGTATCTGGTTTATCTCACTTGTTAGCTCTAGAGTGTGAGTCATGTCAACTCGGTAAGCATACCCGCTCCCATTTCCCCCGGCGTCTTGATAATCGAGCAGAGTCACCTCTTACTTTAGTCCATTCAGATATTTTGGGTCCTAGTCGGGTCAGTTCCACCTTAGGATTCCGCTACTTTGTTAGTTTCATTGATGATTATTCCAGGTGCACTTGGATATTTTTGATAAAAATTCGATCTGAGCTGTTTTCTATTTTCCAGACCTTCCACGCTGAAATTCAAAATCAATTTGGGGTTTCTATTCGCACATTTCGTAGTGATAATGCCCGAGAGTATTTGTCTTCCCCATTTCAGCAGTTTATGAAATCTCATGAGATTATTCATCAAACATCTTGTCCGTACACATCTCAACAAAATGGGGTAGCTGAAAGGAAGAATAGACATCTTATTGAAACTGCTCGTACCCTACTCATACAATCTCATGCTCCGTTGCGTTTTTGGGGGGATACCGTAGATACATCTTGCTATCTTATTAATCGTATGCCATCTTCAGCTATCCAGAACCAAGTTCCATTCTCTGTTATGTTTCCCCATTTACCTTTGTTCTCTCTTCTACCCCGTATCTTTGGAAGCACTTGTTTTGTCCATAACCTTACTCCAGGAACAGATAAGTTAGCTCCTCGTGCTCTTAAGTGCGTATTTTTGGGTTTCTCGAGAACACAAAAGGGGTATCGATGCTACTCTCCTGACCTCCAGCGGTACCTTATGTCCGCTGATGTTACCTTCTTTGAAACCCAATCATACTTCACAGGTTCGGGTTATCACTTAGATATTTATGAGGTACTACCAGTTTCATCTTTTGGAGATTCAGTCACTCCAGCTCCACCACCTACAGCTCCAGTTGTAGCTCCATCACCTATAGCTTCAGTTGTAGCTCTACCACCTATAGCTCCAGTTCCACCACCTACAGCTCCGGCTGTAGCTCCACCACTTATAGCTCCAGTTCCTCCACATAATCCAGTTCAACCTTCTGCAGCTCCACCACTCTTGACTTATCATCGTCGTCCACATCCAGCATCAGGCCCAGGTGATTCACGTCCCGCATCAGATTCTGCACCTACTGCGGACTTGTCTCCTCTTAGTCAACCAATTGTACTCCGCAAAGGTGTACGATCCACACTTAATCCTAATCCCCACTATGTCGGTTTAAGTTATCATCGTCTATCGTCACCACATTATGCTTTTATATCTTCTTTGTCCATTGTTTCTATCCCTAAGTCTACAGGTGAGGCACTATCTCATCCAGGATGGCGACATGCTATAATTGACGAGATGTTTGCTTTACATGCGAGTGACACTTGGGAGTTTGTTCCTCTTCCTGCAGGTAAGTCTACTGTTGGTTGTCGTTGGGTCTATGCAGTCAAAGTCGGCCCGGATGGCCAGGTTGATCGGCTTAAGGCTCGTCTTATTGCAAAAGGATATACTCAGATTTTTTGGCTTGATTATAGTGATACTTTCTCTCCCGTGGCTAAAGTAGCATCTGTTCGTCTCTTTTTGTCCATGGCTGCTGTACGTCATTGGCCTCTTTATCAGTTAGACATTAAGAATTCTTTTCTCCACGGTGATCTTGAGGAAGAAGTTTATATGGAGCAACCACCTGGTTTTGTTGCTCAGGGGGAGTTTAATGGTTGTGTGTGCAGATTGCGCAAGTCACTATATGGTTTGAAACAGTCCCCTCGAGCTTGGTTTGGTAAGTTCAGCACAATTATTCAGGAGTTCGGCATGACTCGTAGTGAGGCTGATCACTCTGTGTTTTATCGGCATTCTGCTCCTAATCTGTGTATTTATCTAGTGGTTTATGTTGATGATATTGTTATTACTGGTAATGATCAGGATGGTATTACTAATCTGAAGGAACATCTCTTTCAGCACTTCCAGACTAAGGATCTGGGCAGATTGAAGTATTTTCTAGGTATTGAGGTCGCTCAGTCTAGCTCAGGTATTGTTATTTCACAGCGGAAGTATGCCTTAGACATTCTTGAGGAGACTGGAATGATGGGTTGCAGACCTATTGACTCTCCTATGGATCCGAATGCTAAGCTTCTGCCTGGACAGGGGGAGCCTCTTAGAGACCCTACGAGATATAGGAGGTTGGTTGGCAAATTGAATTACCTCACAGTGACTAGACCTGACATTTCTTTTCCGGTGAGTGTTGTAAGTCAGTTTATGGATTCTCCCTGTGATAGTCACTGGGATGCAATTGTTCGCATTCTTCGGTATATAAAGTCAGCTCCAGGCAAAGGATTACTATTCGAGGATCGAGGCCACGAGCAGATTGTTGGGTACACAGATGCTGATTGGGCAGGATCACCTTTTGATAGACGTTCTACGTCTGGATATTGTGTTCTAGTAGGAGGTAATTTGGTCTCGTGGAAGAGCAAGAAACAAAATGTAGTTGCTCGATCTAGCGCCGAAGCCGAATATCAAGCCATGGCTATGGCGGCGTGTGAGTTAGTTGGGTCAAGCAGTTGCTCAAGGAGTTAAAGTTCGGAGAAATCAGCAAGATGGAACTAGTGTGTGATAACCAAGCTGCTCTTAATATTGCATCAAATCCGGTGTTCCATGAGAAGACTAAACACATTGAGATCGACTGTCACTTTGTCAGAGAAAAAATACTTTCAGGAGATATTGTTACAAAGTTTGTAAAGTCGAATGATCAACTAGTAGATATTTTCATTAAGTCTCTTACTGGTTCTCGTATTAGTTATATGTGTAACAAGCTCGGTACATATGATGTGTATGCACCGGCTTGAGGGGGAGTGTTAGTTTATAGATATGTATAGTATAGTCTTGTCCCACATTAGAAGATGAGTAATATCTCCTTGTAGTGTATAGCTATAAATAGTGACCTCTTGTATTGTATTTATCATCCAATATCAATAACATATTTTCTCCCTGCCTTCTCACAGAGTTGATTTAGTTTATGAAAAATTTAAATGTTGAAATTTTTTATTAAATTCTTATAATCAGTTTAGTAGTAATATTTTGGGAAGTAGGCTTGCCTTGTAACACGATAGGCGTCATCACGATCAAGGTTAGATTTTGGGTCGTGACAACGGAATACCTGCTACCTCCCACCAGTAACAGGTATCAAGGCAACTATATTCATTAAAGATCGGACAGATAAGAAGAAATCACCTGAAATTTTGTCACTGCAGAGATTCGAACTAGAGATCTCATGTTCTCGAGCCATTTCATTGACTAGTAGGCGACAGTAGGCCATACCTTGGGTGCCAAATGAGGGGGCACAAAAGATTTGATTTATAGTCTTTGGGGATGGTAATTTAAGATTAGGTCTGGATTGATGGCCATGAAATTATGGACAATATCTGGGACGCATAAAACACTAGGAATTCATGCTAATAAGACTAACTAATTGTTGGATTTTGCATCTGTTACTGCTATTGTTTTCTAGAATAATTAGTTATTTAGTTTTAGGAGGAGTCTGCTAGAAGATTCAGAATTTTAATTATAGTAAGAATTTAGTAATTTAGTTGTAGGAGGAGTCTTCTACTTTATTTATTTGGTTATTTAAAGCCCTATGATTAATAAAATTTCAGAAACAGTTTTTCAATCCTATTTTCAACCTTCTTGCTGCTTGTATATTTTTTCTAAAATCCATAACAGTGGTATCAGAGCCTCTATTGATCTTGACGGATCGCTGAATTTGCTGAAAAACAACCAATTTCAACCACTTTTAAACCATATACATTTTTACCCATATCGATTTTTAACCAAATTTTTAACAATGGCAAGCAGCGGTCTCTCTTTGAATACCCCACAAACTTTCACTGGTGAAAACTATCAAATTTGGCAAGCAGCATGTGAGACATCAAAAGAGGCTTGGGAAACACTCAAACAGGAGTATCAAGGAAGTGAACGAGGTAGACAAAATCAGATTTTAAATTTGAAAAGAGATTTTGAATCTCTTAGAATGCAAGATGATGAGACCATCGCTAAGTATTCTGATCGAATTTCTTTAATTATCAATAAAATCAGGTTATATGGCGAGGATTTCAAAGATGGCAGGATAGTTGAAAAAATTCTTGTGACAATTCCCGAGAGATTTGAATCCAAAATTTTCTCTCTGGAAGAGTCTAAAGATCTCTCTACCATCTCTGTTGCAGAATTAATAAGTGTTCTTCAAGCACAAGAGCAAAGAAGGGCCTTCAGACAAGACAAAGTTATTGAGAGTATTTTTTATGCGAAACACCAAAAAGAAAAAATCGATTATCCTTATTGCAAATATTGCAAAAAGAAAACACACTAAGAAAAATTTTGTTGAATCTGATGCATTATGTGAAAATTGCAAACAAAAAGGTCATGTTACAAAAGTGTGCAAGTTCAAAAATGATAATGCACAAGCACTAATAGCATAAGAAGGAATTGAGGATGACATTCTTTAGACTGCAGCAACAGAAGCAAGGAGGATTGTTGGATTTTGCATCTGTTACTGCTACTGTTTTCTAGAATAATTAGTTGTTTAGTTTTAGGAGAAGTCTGTTAGAAGATTCAGAATTTTAATTATAGTAAGAGTTTAGTAATTTAGTTATAGGAGGAGTCTACTACTTTATCTATTTAATTATTTAAAGCCCTATAATTAATAAAATTTAAGATACAGTTTTTCAATTTTATTTTTAACTTTCTTGGTGCTTGCATATATTTTCTAAAATTCATAACACTAATGACATTGAGAACTATGTCGTCAGCGAATAACATGGTTTAAACATATCAATTTATTTTAAAATACGAGGACCTTGGCATCAGTTCTGAATCACAAGTAATATGCATATCTTGCCAATCGAAACTTTCTATTTTCTGCTTTTAAATAACTTTCGTTAAATAAAATCACAACACATAATGAACCCCACACCGGTACGGCATATAATTCACAATTTGTAAATAAATTATCCAGAAATACATCAAAACATAGCGAAATATGTACCAGAAAGGCACCTTTAGCCTCACAGATCTTATTAGAGTCCATCATGGAATGATAGGTGTAGTTATCTCCATAAAACCTCCCAACAGAAGTAAACACATAAGTAGATTATAGAATTACGAAGCTCACTCATAAGTGGAGCACAATAGGAGGACTCGTCTTGATACTCAGAACCGAATCACGTTAAGGAAATTATTCCTTTATTTTAAATCGAGGTCGTACCTATAACGACACCATATGATGTAACGACCTCCACCATACCATAAAAAAAATATAACAATGGTTGGGTCTCCACCTCTAGGATGCCTTCTACCCGCCTGTCCTCCGCCCTTAATTGATCGTGTGGGTGGTGTAGTAACTGCAATGGGGCACGTAGCCTGAGTGCTTTGATGAAATATGCCTCTCCCAAGTTTGGGACAATTTTCTCATGATGTGTCTAGTATCGCCATATTCATAACAACCCCTTTTGCGGGTTTGGCTGCTCATATTGAGTCTATGCCAAATAACTGGAATAACCATTGTAGGAAACTCATATCAGTGGTGCATTAAAAGAACTTACTGGAGCACCTCGATTAGTCCGATGTGCGAACTGGGATGGCCGACTACCCGAGCCCCTGCCATAATGATTTATACTCGCAGAGTAGAATCCACTGAATCCCCTAGAACCTCGAGACGTCTTGGTCTCCTTAGTTTCCTATGTTCTAATATCTTAGCAATTTCTACCACTAGTGGAAATGAAGTATCAGTCTGTAGCTCCCGAGTCATACAAAATTTTACGATCATAATTAAGTCCTTTAATGAGTCTATGGACTCGCTCTCTGGCTGTAGGAAGCAAAGTAGGAATATGACGGGCTAACTTATAGAACCTGATGGCATATTATGACACCGTCATAGTGACCTGACGCAATTGTTCAAACCCTATGCGCCATGCATTATAGAGAGTCTGGGAAACAAACTCTTTCAAAAGTATTTCTAAGAACCGAGCCAAGTGGGCGGTGTTGTATTGGCTGGTTTGCCCTCTTCATAGGCTTGCCATAGACACCTGTGGAGAATTATCTCTCCCAATGCCAATTTCTTCTTTTGTTATGCTGACTCAATATTGTTGAGTTGACCCATTTCTTAACATACTCTTCGATTCTTCTTTGAGGTAAAATTTACCCCTATTTATACACAATGATCACAAAAGTAGAGCTCCATACAGACAATTCTTTGTCCATAATCTCGTCAACCACTGTACTTCCTCCGAAGCACCCCAAAATCCACAACCGTGACATCCACGCTGAGTAGACCTTCTGTAAATTTAATGTTGTTTCTCTAACTCCTTTGGTACTGAAGTATAAGATTATTATGGAGGCGGACATACCTCCAGTCCCAACCTTATCCTCTACAAAATCTCAGGCCTTAAACACATGTAAATTTTGGGAGAACCTTTCAGTACCATGTATATACATTTCAGGCCAAAACTGATATAACACATGACTCGTAATCCATTCATTGATAATGGACTCCCCCACTCGGCGCGAAGTCATAGTTCACCACGTCCGATGGTCCACAATATTAATCTTCACAACTCGTATAAATCAACCAGTTGCCAAGGTACGTTGCACCCCCCATATTATTCACTGGGTGATCTCTTTATATGTCCGCATCTTCAGTCAGAATCACACGTTGAGGCAATGTTTGAGCATCTTTGGCTCCCTCGTAGTTCATCTGCGGCATCACGAACCGTCGACGCACAACTGATACCAAGTGCGCAATGTCATACACTAGTAGATACAAAGGAATGTGAGATATAGGTTTCAAGCAAAATCAATGCCACACGATAAGGAATGAAAGAGGTGATATTGTTCCTATACTTCATAGCCTCTGAGAGATAAGTACAGACGTCTCCGTACCGATCCTTCAGACTCTACTAAGCTTGCTCGTGACTCGTGAGACCTATGTAACCTAGGGCTCTGATTCCTTTGTGTCACGACCCAAAATTTCCCACCGACGGGACCGTGATGGCGCCTAACATTTCACTTGCTAGGCAAGCCAACGTTAGAAAAATCGTTAAACCAATTCCTTATTTTCATTCAGTAAATAACAATAATTAACTAAGATGAAATATAATAAGTGCGAAATATTATAAAATTGTATTAATTACTACCACTCGGATGTTGAGTCACAATTCACGAGCATTCTAGAATTTACTACAAGTAATAGTCTGAAAGAAATACAACTGTCTGAATGAAAGAAAACAGTAGGACATAAAAGATAGACGGGGACTTCAAGGTCTGTGAATGCCGACAGATCTACCTTGAGTCTCCGGACAGCGGACCAGTAGCAAATCTCGATCAACCTGAGCCGGTATCAAAATCTGCACAGAAAGTGCAGAGTGCAACATCAGTACAGCCGACCCCATGTACTGGTAAGTGTCGAGCCTAACCTCGACGAAGTAGTGATGAGGCTTGGACAAGACACCCACATATAACCTGAACAATATAATCCTGCTAGTGGCACCAACAATAAATTAAGAAACAGCATGGAAATAATGGGAAGGGAACATACAGTGGGGGAATACAACATAAAGAGTGAGAATAATGAAAAGACAGAATTAAACCAAAAATCCTTAAATGAATTGAGCAATTAAAACAGCAAGGAAACCTGCACGGCATCACCCTTCGTGATTTTACTCTCAACCTCACCAAATAATAAATAAGACTGCACGACATCACCCTTCGTGCTTTTACTCTCTTCCTCACAATATAAATAATTCATGCACGACATCACCCTTCGTGCTTAACACTCTTCCTCACCATATAAATAAATCACACACGACATCACCCTTCGTGCTTTACACTCTTCCTCACAATATAAATAAATCATGCACGACATCACCCTTCGTGCTTTACACTCTTCCTCATAATATAAATAAATCAAGCACGACATCACCCTTCGTGCTTTACACTCTTCCTCACAATTCACAGAATCAATAACAACGGATAGAGAGAAGTTTCACAAAGAAATCAATTTTTCATCAATGATTACTTTCACAATTTAACATCTCAACCTCGAATCAATATTCACAATTTTATCAACCTTGGTAGAACCGGATACAAGTCTCCCAACATTTCAACAACAACAATAAGCATGGATAACAAGATTTAAGACTACAAATTTGCAAGAATGGAATTTCACTCGCATGCTATGACTCGACTACAACGCATAGATGCTCGTCACCTCAACTGTACATCGTATTCAACAACAAAACACGTAGCAAATACTCACACAATACCTATTCCCTCAAGCCAAAGTTAGACACAACACTTACCTTGCTCCGAAGGCCACTTAATTCTCAATCACAACTTTTCCTTTGGAATTCACCTCCAAACCACTTGTATCTATTCAAAAATAACTCAATAATATCAAATATTGCTAAAGGAATCAATTATATTTCATAAATTAAATTTCCCAAATTTTCCTCCAAAAAGTCGAAAAATTGACCCCGGGCCTGCTTGGTCAAAACCCAAGGTTCGGACCAAATCCTTTTTCCTATTCACCCCCGAGCCCGAATATGTAATTAGTTTTGGAATTCGACCTCAAATTGGGGTCTAAATCTTCAAATTTCCGAAATCCCTAGTTTCTAGCCTAACCCCTAATTCTACCATGAAAACTCTAGATTTTAGATTGAAAATTCAAGAAATGTAATGGGTAATTGAAAGAAAATGGTTTAGAATCACTTACCAACAATTTGGGGAAGAATGGCTCTTGAAAAATCGCCTCTCACCGTTTGGTTTTTGAGAAAATAAATGTTTTGGCTAAAATCCCGTTTGTGGATTCTGTTAAGTGTTGGGCGACAGTGTTCATCGCGTTCGCGAGACCACTGTCACATTCACGAGATCCAAATCACATTCGCGATGGTTACTCCCCCCTGGCCTTCACGTTCGCGAGGCATTGCCCGCGTTCATGATGAAGGAACGACTGACTCCCCCTCCCCAATGCCTAACACTACGCGTTCGCTATGGGCTTGTCGCATTTGCGAAGGGTAACGCCCTCCATCGCTTCGCGTTCACGACCAAGCTTTCACGTTCGCGAAGAAGAAATCTTCAGCTGCCCAGTTTACTCTTCGCGTTCGCGAGAGTACCTTCGCGAATGCGAAGAAGGACATGCCAGAACACCTGCTGCTGCAAAATACCAGATTTCCAAAGTCCAAAACATCCTTTGGCCTATCCAAAACTCACCCGAGCCCTCGGGGCTCCAAACCAAACATGCACACAAGTCTAAAAATATCATACGAACTTGTTCGCGCGATCAAATCGCCAAAATAACACGTAGGACTACGAATTTAGCACCAAATCAAATGAAATTGTCAAGAACACTTTAAAATTCATATCTTCTCAACTGGACGTCCGAATCACGTCAAATCAACTCCGTTTCTCACCAAATTTCACAGATAAGTCTTAAATATCATAACGAACCTGTACCAGGCTCCAGAACCAAAACACGGACCCGATACTAACAATGCCAAATATCAATCAATTCTTAAAAACTAATTATTTCCAGATTTTTAATTTTCATCAAAAATTCATAACTCAAACTAGGGACCTCCGAATTCAATTCCGGGCATACGCCCAGGTCCCATAATTCGATACGGACCTACCTGGACCGCCAAAACATGGATCGGGGCCCGTTTACCAAAAATATTGACCGAAGTCAACTAAAATCATCTTTTAAGGCATAAATTCTTATTTTCATCAATTTTCAACATATAAGCTTTCCGGAAACCTGTCCGGACTGTGCACGCAAATCGAGAAGGGTAAAAATGAGATTTTAAGGCTTAAGAGCGTAGATTAGAGTTATAAAATATAAGATGACCTTTTGGGTCATCACACTTTGGCATTATTTGATGTTCTTGAGTTGCTTTTGGCTAGTTTCGAGCCATTTAGAGGTCGGTACGCGCGAGATGGCATTTTTATAGTATTATTCGGCTTGCTCGATCATTGGATTTGCCTTGTTCGAGGTAAGTAATTTTTCTAAACTTGGATTTGAGGGTATTTAACCCTGGGTACTGTGGTATAAGAGATGTATTGAGGTGACACACATGCTAGATGATGAGCGTGTCGACGTACACCAAGGAAATCATGATTCTAGTTGACCACTAGACTATGACTAGACTTCTTTTGCTCTTATATCTTGTTACATCCATGTTCTCCCTACTTGTTTGATTTTATAATTCATGAAACGTGTTAGAAATCATGTTTAGACTATATGCTTAATCGGGTGAGACCTAGTGAGGCTATTTCAATTATTTTGAGTTATCTGTTCTAACTGTAATCATATACCCTGTTATGATTCTTAATTTGCATATCATATCTCAGTCTATGTTCATCATTCATTGTTACATCACGATTATCATTGTTTGGACTGGTTGACATGAGATTTGTGAGCTCGGGAGACTAGAGAGATTGATGACTGAGGTGGGACCAGAGGGCCGAGTTGTTAGTGACATTTATGGGATCGGACTGCACGCCACAATAGGCTTTATTGACTCATTATTGGAGGGTTTCACATCACAACAGGCTTTATTGACTCATTATTGGATCGGGCTGCATGCCCCAGCATTCCATATTGGCTTATATTAGCGCATGTTCAGGATTCACCCCTCCGAAGTCTGACATACTAATAGTGAGCCCATGTACTGAGTACCGAGTGCCGAGTGACCGAGTACCAAGTGATTGAGTGTACTGAGTGATTGAGTGTACCGAGTGATTGAGTATGAGATAGTGAGATTGAGTACTCTGAGAGTGTGATTACATGAATTCATCACTGTGATGCATTACATTTGACATGCATACTTGGCATATAGGCATAGAGATGCATTTCCTCATGCTAAACTGTATTGTGACATTCATGGTTTCACATGCACATTGACATACAGACATAGATGTGTACTTTTCTGATGCTATCTGAGAATGAAACATCTTATCTATTGTTGAAATTTTTTGAAAAAAATCACAGTTTTCTGACATACTCATATTTTGGTGATTTCGGCAGAAGATTTATGTTTTACTGTTATACCTAAAAAATATGCCTATTTTCCATAACTATGAACGAGTTGAGCATCATATCTTTGAATTGTTACTTTTACTTTTTTATTATATTGTTACGAGTTGTTCTTGGCTATTGGTGTTGAACTCTGACTGTTGTCCAAGCTTGTCACTGCTTTCAACCTAAGGTTAGGTTTGTTATTTATTGAGTACATGGGGTCGGTTGTACTCATACTATATTTCTGCGCCTTGCGTGTAGATTTTGGAGCTGATATTGCTGCGTATGGTAAGAGCTGGCATTGAAGATGTACCTGTGTTCCGGTTATAGCTGCCTCCTGTTCTTGGTAGCTTTAGATTTATAAATCTGTTTATATATATTTTGAACAGATGATGTATTTGTTTCATACCAGTTTTGTAAACTCTAAATCTTAGAAGCTCATGATTCTTACTACCAGTCCTTGGGTTGTTATATATAAGTTCAACTATTTCATCATTTATTTTCTCAACAAATCTTATTTGAATTGAATTATCGTTAATTGGCTTACCTAGCGGGTTGGGTTAGGTGCCATCTCAACTAGTTGAATTTTGGATCATGACATTTGGGAATTGGGATTTTGAGTTTAGTTACTTTTTGACTTGTAACCGCTTTCATAATTTCAAGGCTAAAGGAAAACTTTAATGCTTTATTATTTTTAAACTTAATAGATAAATATATTTTTCACATATAAATTTATCTGGTACAATTCTGTAATGACCCGATCAGTCGTTTGCTTTCTAGATCCCCGTTCCGCTAATTAAGACTCCCTATATGTGCTTTTACTATTTATGACCTGCGGGGAAGGTTGGTTTAGGTTTGGAAGGGTTCGAGTTGAAATTGGAACATTAGTTCCTTAATCGTGGCATACAATGGTTAAGTTTGACTTGAGTCAATGTTTTGAGTAAACGACCCGGAATCATGATTTGACGATCTCAATAGATTCGTAGGATGAGTTTTGACTTGGGCGTGTGTTCAGATCGTATTTCGGATGACCCGGGAGCGTTTCAGAGCTTAATATTGAAATTTGGCGTGTTGAAGGTTTTTCAAGTTCTTTAAGTTTGGTTTGGAATGGACTTTGGTGTTATTGAGGTCCGTTTGAGATTCCGAGCCTGGGAATAGTTATGTATGGTGATTTATGACTTGCACGCAAAATTTGGCGTCATTCCGAGGTTATTTGATAGGAATCGGACGCGCGGAAGTGTTTTTAGAAGTTTTTGAGTTTCATGTCGAATTCATGTGTTTTGGCGCCCGATTCGTAATTTTAGAGGTTATTTTGGTGTTTCAATCGCGCGATCGAGTCCGTATTATGTTTTTGGATGCGTGATTATAATTGGATAGGGTCCTGGGGGCCCTCGATGCGAAACAGATTGGTAGCGGACTCAGTTTTGGACTTGGGGGATTGCTGGTGGCTTCAGGTCTCGCGCGTTTGCACATGCGTGGAATTGGCCGCAGGTGCGAGCTCCCAGAAGCGGCATGGAGTAGGTTGGTCAGTGGTCATAGAAGCGAAGTGTTTTTTGCACCTACGAGCTCGTAGGTGCGAGGAAAGTGATCGTATATGCGGGCGAGGCCAAGAAGGCATGGGGACGCAGGAGCGAGAGTTTCTCCACATGCATTAGTGCGCAGGTGCGCATGCTTCTCCGCAGAAGCAGACTTGGCCAAACTTAGTGAGAACCACACCTGCGATGGATTTTCCGCAGGTGCGGCATCGTAGGTGCGACCCATGGTCCGCAGAAGCGAAAATCGCTGGGCAGTGAGGCCTTTTAATTCGAGACTTAGGCCATTTGTCCTCACATATCATTTGGTCTTGGGCGATTTTGAGAGCACATTTGAGGGAGATTCTCACCAACATCCTAAGGTAAGTAACTCCCACCCATTTTCAAGTTAATTATGCGGATTTTAGGAAGATTAAACATGGAAAAATTGTGAAAACTTGTGGGATTTGTGAAGAACCTAGGGTATTGGTAAATTTGGGATTTGATCACGAATTTGGTGATGGAAATGGGAGCAAATTATATATTTGAGTTAGGGAGTTCATGGGTAACATTTATCTTCAAAACGTTTTGGAATCCGGGCACGTGGGTCCAGGGGTAAATTGTAGGAATCTTCCAATTTTGATTGGGTAATTACTCTAATACCTAAATTATGAACTTTTGAGCATATATTTACTAATTTATACGACTTTTGATAAGTTTCGGAGTTCTCGGCATCGTTTGGGGAGTTCCAATGAGGTTGGAGAGCTGGATAGAGGACTTGGGACCGAAGTAAGTCTCTTGCCTAACCTTGTAAGAGGGAATTTATCCCTTTAGGCATATTATTGTTGTGTGCTACTTGTGTGGGGAGCTACGTACGCACGAGGTGACGAGAGTCCATACGTAGCTATATTTCATGATATGTCCGGGTAGACTTAGATTCACATCATACTTTTAACTGTATTGTTATGCCTACCATGTGTATTAATTGTCTTTATTAGAGTTTAGACTGGGGATTTAAATTGGAATTATCGACTTAGCTTCTTATTTCAGAAAACGGGGGATTACTTAATAAACTAAGAAAATCCATGTCTTCTCGTCTCGTAAGTACTCCCGCGAGCGAGGTAAATTTCTCTACTCTTATGGGATCGGGCATTTTGCCTCGACACTATTATAACACCACTCTTATGGGATCAGGTCTTTCACCTTAGCAGTATGATGATAACACTATTCTTATGGGATCTGTCCGTTCGCCTCGACAGTACTGAGTACCACTATTCTTATGGGATCGGGTCGTTCGCCTCGGCAACTTCGTGCTTAATAATCAAAATGGGTTCTGGTTTGGGTATAATTGAGTTAGCGCCTTCACGACCAGTTATGACACGTTGGTAATGTGATACGGTCTCGTTATTTTATTTATTGTAGTTGCTCTTATTTGCTTCATTAATACTTGTTGTATACTCACCATGTCTACTTTATGCACTTATATTATTATTATTTGACCTCTAGTAAGTGTCCAGTCGACTCTTCGTCGCTACTTCTTCAAGGTTAGACTAGATACTTACTGGGTACGCGAAGGTTTCCGTACTCACACTATACTTCTACACTGATGTGCATGTACTGAGACAGGTTCTACCAGTGGTCACGCGGGCGCGTAGGCGATTATCTACGAAGACTTAGTGGTGAGATGCTTTCCTTACTACGATCTGCAGCACTGGAGTCTCCCTCTACCTTATTTACTATTTTGTCTATTACTTTCAGACAGTAGTTGTAGTAGATTTGTATATTCCCTAGATTACTCATGCACTTGTGACGCCGAGTTTTGGGGGATCTTTAGCATTTATGTACTGCTGTATTTATCATTTCTTTCACCACTGTGGATGTTCTTATTATGATTGTACTTTGTTTCAAAGAGCTCTTAATGTGGTATGGAATCTAGTTTAAATTATTCTTTAAAAAGGAAAACTTCCATTTTAAAAATGTTAAAAAAAAGGGTAAATAAATAGTAGTTTCACTTGTGAGCTTGCCTAATGGCGGCGTTAGGCGCAGTCGCGACCTATTACGAAATTAGGTCGTGACAGCTTGGTATCAGAGTTTTAGGTTCACATAGGTCTCACGAGTCATGAGCATGCCTAGTATAGTCTTGCGGATCGGTGCAGAGATGTCCCTACTTATCTTCGAGAGGCTATAGGCTATAGTCTATTGGTCTCTCACAGATGATGATAATGCGCATGACAGATGTGCTAGGAGGTAGAAGGGTTGCTCCCCCCGTTACTAGAGGTCGAGGTAGAGGCCGAGGGAGGGATCAAGCTCCAATTAGAGGATGAGGGCGCCCTAGGGTTGCTCCCGTTGTACCACTAGTGGATCCATTGGAGGATCCTGTTGTTGAGGAGCAGGATGAGGCACATACAGCTGTGCCAGCCCCAACAGATTTCATGATTGTGCTAGGATTCCAGGAGGTCATAGGTCGTATGCTGCGGTTCATGGACTCTATGATGTAGGCTGATTTATTTCCAGCAGACCCTGCCACATCTCAGATGGGAGGGGGAGCACAGACCCCTACCGCTCAGGCTCCAGGGCACGCCACTGTCGTTTATCAAACACTAGGTGCACTACCTGCGGGTGGAGCCCAGCCTATTATAGCAGCTATGCCAGAGGGTGTACCAGTCGCGACCGTTGATTAGTAGAAGCAGCTGGACAGATGGACTAGACTTCGCTCCCCTAAATTTGGGTCTGAGCAGTCAGAGGACCCCCAGGATTTCATTGACCGGTGCAAGGATAGGCTCCGAAACATGGGGATATTAGAGTCCAACCGGGTGTACTTCACCACTTTTCAGCTTGAGGAGAAGGCCCGTAGATGGTGGCAGGCTTACCTTTATAGCAGGCCAGTAGGTTCACCTCCTTTCACTTGGGATCAGTTTACATATCTGTTCTTGGAGAAGTTCATACCACCTTCTGAGAGATACGAGCTTCGAGGTCAGTTTGAGCGACTCCGTCAGGGTCACATGTCTGTCACCGACTATGAGGCGAGGTTCACTGACTTGTCTCTCCATGCAACTATCAAACTCCCCACAGACGCAGAGTGGGTGCGGAGGTTCATAGTAGGTCTTCACCCTGAGATTCAGGTACCTATGGCCCGTGAGGCAGATATGGGGATTTCTTTTCTTCAGGTTGTGGATATAGATCAGAGGATCAAGCGTATTCGCAACTGTAATGGAGTGTTTGCACCGATGGACAAGCAGCCCCGACAGTTTGGAGGATTCAATGGCACCCCACCTGGGGGTAGAGGTCAATTCATGAGGGGTCAGCCCAGCAGGCCCATGCAGCCAGCACCACCGTCTGCTCGGAGTGCTCCAGCACGACCCTATTTCACTTTCATTCCAGAGAGTACTTACCGCTCGCCAACTATTCAGGGATCCTCCAGTGGGTATTCAGGCCATCGCGATCAGACTTCAGGTCAGCAGTCCACTGTTCCAAGGGTTTGTTTCAAGTGCGGGGATCTCGGCCACATGAAGAGGTTTTGTCCCAGACTTCAGGGCAAGGCCGAGCAGCAGGATTATCGGCCCTTGCTTACCGCACCAGCTACCACGACGCCTGCTCGGACTGAGGTGGAGGGCAGGCGGAGGCAGATTCTACGCTATTTCTATTTGCCGGAGGGATTCCTCAGTATTATTTGAATTGGGGTCTACTTACGCCTATGTTTATTCTCTATTTGCTCCTTATTGGATGTGTCTCGCGAGTCCTTGGGCGTTCCTGTATATGTGTCCATGCCAGCGGGTGATTTTGTTGTTGTGGATTGGGTCTACCGGTCCTATGTGGTGACTTTCTGTAGGTATGAGACCCGAGCAGATCTTCTATTGCTCGATATGGTTGATTTCGAAGTTATCTTGGGCATGGATTGGTTGTCCCCGTGCCATGCCATTCTTGATTGTTATGCCAAGACTGTTACCTTGGCGATTCCTGAAGGCTCGACATATGGTTGAGAAGGGTTGTTTGGCCTAATTATATTTTGTTCAGGATACTACTGCAGATACTCCCGCATTAGATTCAGTGCCGGTGGTACGAGAGGTTTCCGATGTATTTCCTACTGCTCTACCAGGTATAACGTCAGATCGGTATATTGACTTTGACATTGATTTGGTGCCAGGCACCCAACCTATTTTTACCTCTCCTTATCGTATGACTCTCAAGGATCTTAGAGAGTTAAAGGAGCATCTTCAGGAGTTGCTTGAGAAAGGGTTCAATAGACCTAGTGTGTCGCCTTGGGGCGCACCGGTATTGCTTGTGAAGAAGGACAAGAGTATGCGGGTGTTCATTTGTTTAACTAGTTGCAAGGTGCCAGGGTATTCTCTAAGATCGACTTGATATCTGGGTATCATCAGCTGAAGATTTGTGCTTCGGATATTCCGAAAACGGCTTTCCGGACGAGATATGGCCACTATGAGTTTTTGTTGATATCCTTCCGCTTGACTAATTTCTGGCGACGTTCATGGATTTGATGAACCGAGTGTTCATGCCGTATCTTGATTCATTTGTCATTGTCTTCATTGATGAGATATTGATCTACTCGCGTAGTATGGAGGAGCACGAGCAACATTTGAAATAAGTGCTTCAGACCTTGTGGGAACAAACGCTTTATGCTAAATTCTCCAAGTGTGTGTTCTGGTTGAATTTTGTTGCTTTCTTGGGGTATGTTGTATCAGGTGAGGGTATTAAGGTGGAACCCATGAAGATTGAGTCAATCTAGGGTTGACCTCGTCCTTTCACAGCAACCGAGATCAGGAGTTTCTTGGGGTTAGCAGGGTATTTGTAACGACTCGATCGGTCATTTTGAGTATTTTAGCCTCGATACCTTAAATTATGATTCCTCTATATTAGATTGTGGTTACGTGACTTTCCGGGGTGCTTGGTGTCAGGTTCGGTAGAGTTTCAGAGTGATATGTGACACATAATCCCTAAGTTGCAAATTTAAGTCGTAGGAGTTGACCGTAGTTTAATTTGTGTTAAGATGACTCCAGAATGGAGTTTTGATGGTTCCAATAACTCCTTAATGTGATTTTTGTCTTAGGAGCGTGTCCGAATATTGATTTGGAGATTCATAGGTCATTTCAGTGTAAATTGGCGAAACCTGGAAAGTTTGGCTGAGAGTGGGCTTTATTGATATCGGGGTCGTATCCCGATTCCAGAAGTTAGAATAGGTCCGTAATGTCAATTATAACTTGTGTACAAAATTTGAGGGTCAATCAAAATTGTATTGGTATGAATCAGCGTTGGTTTCGAAATTCGGATGGTCATAAGTTCTTAGGCTTGAATCGATTCGTGATTCATGATTCTAATGTTGTTTGATGTGATTTGACACTTTGAGCGAATTCGTATGATGTTTTAGGACTTGTTGGTATGTTTGGTTGAGGTCCCGAGGGCCTCGGGTGTAATTCGGACCTTGTTCGGCGCATTTCAGATCATTTAGGAATAACTGAAGTTGCTGGTTTTCTCAGGTCTGGTTTCCTTCAATGCGATCGCGAAGAGATTTTTGTGGTATGTTAGTTTTTACTCTATGCGTTCGCAGAGAGAGGGTCGTGATTGCGGAAGCCATGAAGCTTGTGCTTCGCGAACGTGTTCGCGTACAAGGAAGTGAGGCAGCAAGGTCACGCGAAGTTGTGCTTCGTGATAGCATGGGAACGTTCGCAATCGCGTAGGTCTGGGTATAATTTATCCGCGTTCGCGTGGAGTCAACCGCGTTCGCGAAGGCCATTTTGGGGGCAGCCTTGTTTTATTCTTCGTGATCGCGAAGGATATTCCGCGATCGCGATGTATAAATAACTGGGCAGCAGAACTTAAGTTTGAAATCGTGGATTTATTTCATATTTCAAAATTTTGACTTAGAGAGCTCGGTTTGAGGCGATAATTTGAGGGACTTTTAGAGGGATTGTTGGGGTAAGAGTTCTTACCTCGATTTTGATTAAATTCCACTAATCTATCATTGATTTTATCATGTAATTAGGGATTTGAGTTGGAAAAATTGGGGAAAAGTGATAGAACTTCTTAGGCTAAACTTTTGAGTTTTGAAAGGCGAAATGAGGTTGTATTTGAATAATTCTTGTATGGTTGGACTCAACATCAAATGGGTGATCGGTTTTTGTAATTTTGGTCAGGTTCCGAGACGCGTGCCCTGGGTGACTTTTTGTGGCGATCTTTCAATTCTTTACTAAGATCATAATTTCATTATTTAAATTAGTTTCCTAGTTATATTTATAGTATTAAATTTGTTTTGGATAGATTCGAGTCGTTCGAAGTTGGAAAATTGAGGGAAAGTTCTTCTAGTTGATTGATTTAGCGTGGTTTGAAGTAAGTGACTTGTCTAACCTTGTGTGTGGGAAATTTCCCATAGGATTTAGTATTGTTGTGACAATTGTGATATGTGGAGGCTGTGTACGTAAGGTGACGAGTGTGTACACGGGCTAAATGTTGAAGTTTCGGTTTTAGCTACGTAGCTTCTTTTCATGCTTTAATTAAGTTACTTTAGCATGTTATAGTCAACATGTTTAGTCTAATTTCACATGTCTACTTCTTTTTTGGGATTCTTTACTTGAAATTTACTATCCTCAAAATATCTTGTTGTTGAGTTTGATGTTGAGTTGCAAAGGTCGTGGTTTCTATTGAGGTAAAGTGTAAGTTGTGAAATATCATTTTATTGAGTTGTTATGTTTTGGCATTTGTGTTATTGTTGTGAGGATTGTTTGGTTGTTCGCACGAGGTTTCTGCTGTGCTGTTGTTTTTATTTGCACGAGGTTTCTGCCGTGTCATTGTTATTATTGATACACATGTGGTGGTATAAGGTATGGGTGTTGAAACGCATGCGGTGAGATAAGGTGGGCTTGATACGCGCGGCTTGTAGGGGAACTACTAGAAGCCATGCAGTGTGATAAGGTGGGCTAAAACACGGAGTACTAATTCGAGAAAATGATTTTCAAAACTAAATGTAAAGGCTCCCACGGTGATATAAAGAAAGACTATGAGCTACTTTATGACTTGAGACTACGAGGCGGTACCTTGGTAGGGCCCCCTGTTGTTATTTCTATATTTGTTGTATTTGTTTTGGTTGTTGTTTCCTTAACATATAAAATCCTTGTTTTCCTTTCGTGTTGTATTAACTACCATGATTATGTGTTGTTAACTTTCCGTAAATTCTTTATTGTTTCAGTTCCTTTGTCATTATCATTATGTCGTTATGTCTTCTGTCTTGTTTCTTATTATCTCCAGTAATGCCTTGACCTGACCTCGTCACTACCTTACCGAGGTTAGGCTTAGCACTTACTCGGTACCGTTGTGGTGTACTCATACTACGCTTCTGCACATATTTTGTGCAGATCCAGGTACATCTTATCAATCCCATTCAAGGTACACCCGCCCACGTCCGTAGGCCTCGGAGTCCCCTTCTATCCTGTTATTCCTTATTTCTTTACACTTTTATAGACAGTGATGTATAGGATTGTTCAGCACTGTATCTAGAGCTTGTGACTTATATCTCACCAGGTTTAGGGGAGTTGTACGCATTGAGTTTATAGTTTTTATTTATGAAATTGTTGGAGTTTGAAATTTTAAGTTTTATTTAATATTTCTGCCTGTTGTTAGGCTTACATAGTCTTAGAGACTAGGTGCCGTCATGACATTCTACAGAGGGAATTTTGGGTCGTAACAAGTTGGTATCAGAGCTCTAGGTTCATAGGTATTATGAGTCACAGGCAGGTTTAGTAGAGTCTCGCGGGATCGGTACGGAGACGTCTGTACTTATCTTTGGGAGGCTATGGAACTGTTAGGAAAAGCTTCACTTCTTTGATTCCTTATTGTGCGAATTTTTTTACTTCAGATTCTGAATTTCTGTTTTTATATTCTCTCACAGATGGTGAGGACACGTACAGCTGGATCAGATGACCAGACACCTGCGCCCACTGCTAGAGCCACGAGAGGCCGGGGCCGGGGTAGAGGTCAAGGACGTTCACATGGTGTAGCCAGAGCACCTGCATGAGCTGCTACAGAGGAGCCACCAGTAGCACTAGTTGGAGAGCAGACACCTAAAACGCATGTTACTGCACAAGCACTCTAGGAGACTCTCACCCAGTTTCTGAGCATGTTCGGCACTTTAGCTCAGGCAGGGTTGATCCCACTTGCTCCTGCCACATCTCAGGCTGGAGGAGGAGCACAGACTCCTGGGGCCCGTACCCCAGAGCAGCGAGTTCAGGTTAATAAGGTCCCAGAGGTCATACCAGTACAACTGGCTGCCCAGTTCAGCCCGAGGTTAGGGTTGTAGTTTCTTAGGAGGAGCAACTCAGGCTCGAGAGGTATAAGAAGTACCACCCTCCTACTTTCAACAGGTTGGCATTAGAGGATGCCCGGGATTATCTTGAGGATGTGCCACCGTATCCTTCGTAGTATGGGTATTGTGGAGTCTAATGGGGTTATTTTCACTACGTTCCAGCTTAAGGGAGCGGCTTATCAGTGGTGGCGAGCATATGAGTTAGGTAGTCCGGCCGACGCAACATCACTCACTTGGGCTTTGTTCTCAGATATGTTTTTGAGGGAGTTTGTTCCCTAATGTCTTAGAGACGCATGGCGTGCAGAGTTTGAGCAATTGCCAGGGTTCTATGACTGTGTCAGAGTATGCGGTCCAGTTCAGTGATTTGGCTAGGCATGCACCAGCCTTAGTTGCTACTGTTAGAGAGCGAGTCTGTCGATTTATCGAGTGGATCAACCCCGGTATCAGATTTATCATGGACTGAGAGATGGAGATGGACATCACATACCAGTAGGTAGTGGGGATCACTAGGAGATTGGATGGTATGTGGACTCGGAAGAGTGAGAGAGGAGAGAGGAGAGGGAGGCCAAGAGGCCTCGAGATTTTGGCACATATAGTGGTTCCTGTGCCCCAGTTGCAGCTCGTCATGGTAGGGGATATGTGAGCCGCCCTGTTCATTCAGCACTTCCAGCCTCCAGCAATATTCCGGCCACTCCTAGGCTTCACGCTCCCTATTATGCACCACCATTGTCTAGTGCACCTCCTACACGGGGTTCTTTGAATGGCTAGTCTGACCGATCAGGCCCGAGCCAGCCACAACAACCACATCCTCTGAGAGCTTGTTTTGAGTGTGGTGACACTCGTCATATGGTGAAGGATTTCCCAGACTCAGGAAGGGTTCACCTCCACCAACTACTCAGGCTCCACGCATTCCACCAGGTCCTCAGGTTATGGCTACCACACCAGTTGCCACTCCACCTGCACAGCCAGCTCGAGGTGGAAGTCGAGCAGGTAAAGGTCGTCCTAGGGGGGAGGCCAGGCCAGATATTATGCTCTTCCTACTAGGACGGAGGTAGTTGCATCTGACTCGGTCATCACAAGTATTGTTCCGATCTTTCATAGAGATGCATTAGTATTATTTGATCTAGGCTCCACTTATTCCTATGTGTCATCTTATTTTACTCCATATTTGGGTATAAACCGTGATACCTTGAGTTCTCTTATTTATGTGTCCACACATATGGGAGATTCTATTATTGTTGATCGTGTATATCAGTCGTGCTTAGTTGTTCTTGGTAGTTTTGAGACTAGATCTATTTTTGCTTAGTATGGTAGATTTTGATATTATTTTGGGCATGGAATGGTTGTCGCCTTCTCATGCTATTCTCGATTTCCATGCCAAGAGCTTGCTGTGCCAGGATTACCACGGTCAGAGTAGAGAGGTGCTTTAGATTATGTTCTTAGCAGGGTTATCTCATTTCTAAAGGCTCAATGTTTGGTTGAGAATTGGTGTAATGCTTATCTAGCCTCCGTGAGGGTTATCAGTCTTGATACTCTTACTGTGGAGTCAATTTTGGTAGTGAGGGATTATCTATATGTATTTCCAGCGGATCTTCCGGGAATACCGCTTGATAGGGATGTCGATTTTGGCATTGATTTGTTACCGGGCACTCAACCCATTTCTATTCTATCCTATTATTGCCCCAACAGAGTTGAAAGTGTTAAAGGAGCAGTTGAATGAGTTGTTTGATAAAGGCTTCATTCGGCCCAGTGTGTCGTCTTAGGGTGATCCAGTCTTATTAGTAAAGAAGAAGGATGGTTCTATGCGTATGTGTATTGATTATCTCCAGTTGAACAAGGTTACAATGAAGAATATGTTTCCATTGCCACGTATTGATGACTTATTTGATGAGCTACAGGGTGCCAGAGTGTTGTCTAAGATTGACTTGCGTTCAGGCTATCATCAATTGAAAATTTGGGAGCCAGATATCCCGAAGACTGCCTTCAGGACTCGGTATGGTCATTATGAATTCCTTGTGTATGTCTTTTGGGCTGACTAATGCCCCACCAGCATTCACGCACTTGATGAACAGTGTATTTCAGCCCTATCTTGACTCATTCATCATTGTGTTTATTGATGACATTTTGTTGTACTCTCGGAGTCGGGAGGATCATGAGCAGCACTTGAGGACTTTGTTCGAGACTTTGAGAGAAAAGAAGTTATATGCAAAATTTTCAAAGTATGAATTCTGGCTTGTTCGTTGCATTTTTGGGTCATGTAGTGTCAAGTGAGGGGATCAAGGTGGATCCGAAGAAGATTGAAGTAGTGCAGAGTTGGCCTATACCGACTTCCGCTACATAGATCAGGAGTTTTCTTGGTTTGGCGGGGTATTAACGTCGATTTGTAGAGGGTTTCTCATCTATTACTGCACCTATGACCAGGTTGACCCAGAAGGGTGCTCCGTTCAGGTGGATCGAGGAGTGTGAGGAGAGCTTTCAAAAGCTCAAGTCTGCTTTGATTACAGCCCCAGTGTTGGTATTGCCTACAGGTTTGGGGTCATATATTATGTATTTTAATGCGTCGCGTATTGGTCTAGACTCGGTTTTGATGCAGGACGGTAGGGTGATTGCCTATGCATCTAAACAACTGAAGGTGCGTGAGAAGAACTATCTTGTCCACGACCTTGACTTAGCAGCTATTGTTCATGCCTTGAAGATTTGGCTGCACTATTTGTACGGTGTCCCCAGGGAGATCTACACCGACCACCAGAGTCTACAACATCTTTTCAAATAGAAGGATCTTAACTTGCATTAGCGGAGGTGGTTAGAGTTGTTTAAGGACTATGATATCACCATTTTATATCATCCCGGGAAGGCCAATATGGTGGTCGATGCCTTGAGTCGTAACGCCGGAGAGTTTGGGCAGTTTAGCATATCTACCTGTAGCAGAGAGGCCATTAGTAGGGATGTTCAGGCCTTGGCCAACTAGTTTGTCAGATTGGATGTTTCTAAGCCGGGTCTAGTTTTTGCTTGTGTGGTTTCTAGGTCTTCTCTTCATGATCATATCATAGAGCGTCAGTATGACAACCCCCATCTACTTGTCCTTAAGGACATGGTTTGGCACGGTGATGCCAAGGAGATCACTATTAGAGATTACAGTGTATTACGGATGCAGGGCAGGTAATGTGTGCCCAATGTAGATGGTTTGCGTGAGTTGATTCTCTAGGAGGCTCATAGTTCACGGTACTCCATTCATCCAGGTGCCGCGAAGATGTATCAGGACCTGAGGCAACATTATTGGTGGAGGAGGATGAATGACATTGTAGAGTATGTAGCTTGGTGCCTAAATTGTCAGTAGGTGAAGTATGAGCATCATCGGCAAAGTGGATTACTTCAGAAACTAGAGATTCCAGAGTGAAAATGGGAGCTGATTACTATAGATTTCGTTGTTGGGCCCCCACAGACTCAGAGGAAGTTCGAAAAGTTTGGGTGATTGTGGATAGGTTGACCAAGTCAGCTCATTTCATTCCAATGGTGACTACTAATTCTTCTGAGCATCTGGCTCGAGTTTATATCCGCGAGATTTTCAGGCTTCATGGCATGTCAATATCCATCATCTCGGACCGGGGTACGCAGTTCACATCATGGTTCTGGAGAGCCGTACAACATGAGTTAGGTTTTCAGGTTGAGTTGAGCACATCATTTCACCCTCAGACGAACGGGCAGGCCGAGCGCATTATTCAGATTTTGGAGGATATGCTTCGTGCATGTGTGATGGAGTTTGGGGGTTCTTGAGATCAGTTCTTTCCACTTGCAGAGTTTTCCTACAACAACATCTATCAGTCGAGCATTCAAATGGCCCCGTATGAGGCTTTGTATGGTAGACGATGTCGGTCCCCGATGGATTGGTTTGAGCCGGACGAGGCTAGACTGTTGGGTACAGACTTAGTTCATGATGCTTTGAAAAAGGTTAAATCGATTCAGGATCGACTTTGTTCAGCCCAATCTAGAGAGAATAGCTATGCGGATCAGAAGGTTTGCGACGTTGCATTCATGGTTGGGGAGCGGGTCTTGTTCAGAGTTTCGCCCATGAAGGGTGTTATGAGGTTCGGGAAGAAGGGCAAGTTGAGCCCTAGGTATATCCGACCATTTGAGATACATGAGAGGATTAGAGAGGTGGCCTACAGGCTTGCACTACCACCTAGTCTAGCTGCAGTTCATCCAGTGTTCCATGTTTCTATGCTCCGGAAGTATCATGGCGATCCGTCTTATGTGTTAGACTTCAGCACAGTCCAGTTGTACAAGGATCTATCTTATGTTGAGGAGCCGGTGGCCATTTTAGATAGGCAGGTTCGAAAGTTAAGGTCGAAGAACATTGCTTCAGTAAAGATTCAGTGGAGGGGTCAGCCAGTCGAGGAGGCGACTTGGGAGACCGAGCATGATATGTGTAGCCGTTATCCTCATCTTTTCACCACTTCAGGTATGTCTCTATACTCGTTCGAGGATGAACGTTTGTTTTAAGAGGGGGAGGAGGTAACGACTCAACCAGTTGTTTTGAGTATTTTATCCCCTATCACTTAAATTATGCTTCCTCTATATTAGATTGTGATTAAGTGACTTGCTGGGGTGCTTGGTGTCGGGTTCGGTAGAGTTTCGAAGTGATATGGTTCACATATTCCCTAAGTTGGAAGTTTAAGTCATAGGAGTTGACCGTAGTTTGACTTATGTGAAGATGACTCTGGAATCGAGTTTTGATGGTTTCAATAGCTGCGTAAGGTGATTTTGGTCTTTGGAGCGTGTCCGAATATTGATTTGGAGGTCCGCAGGTCGTATCGGCGTAAATTGGCGAAAGTTGGAAGATTTTGGAAAGTTTGACCGGGAATGGGATTTTTTTTTATCGGGGTCGGATCCCAATTCTGGAAGTTGGAACAGGTCCATAATGTCAATTATGACTTGTGTGCAAAATTTGGGGTCAATCGAAGTTATTTTGGTATGAATCGGCGTTGGTTTTGGAATTTGGAAGTTCATAAGTTCTTAGGCTATAATCGATGCGCGAATCATGATTCTAGTGTCGTTTGATGTGATTTAATGCTTAGAGCGTGTTCGTATGATGTTTAAGGACTTGTTGGTATGCTTGGTTGAGGTCATCGGGGCCTCGGGTGTAATTCAGACCTTGTTCGGCGCATTTCAGATCATTTAGGAATAGCTGAAGTTGTTGGTTTTCTCAGGTGTGGTTTCCTTCAATGCGATCGCGAGATTTGGTCCGCGATCGCGAAGGTTTTTTTTGTGGTATGTTGGTTTTTATTCTTCGCATTTTCAGAGAGAAGGTCGCGATCGTGGTAGTGGTAAAGCTTGTGCTTCGCGAACGCGTAGAAGTAAGTGAGGCAGCACGGTCACACAAAGTTGTGCTTCGCGATAGCGTAGGTCTGGGTATTAGTTAACTGCGTTCGCGTGGAGTCAACCGTGTTCGCGAAGGCCATTATGGAGGCAACCTTGTTTTCTTCTTCATGAGGACGAAGGATATTCTGCGATCGCGATGTGTAAATTACTGGGCAACAGAACTTAAGTTTGAAATCGAGGGTTTATTTCATATTTCACAATTTGGACTTAGATAGCTCGGTTGAGGCGATATTTCAAGGGATATTTAGAGGGATTGTTGGGGTAAGAGTTCTTAACTCGATTTTGATTAAATTCCACTAATCTATCATTATTGATTTTATCATGTAATTTGAGATTTGAGTTGGAAAAATTTGGGAAAAGTGATAGAACTTCTTAGGCTAATTTTTTGAGTTTTGAAAGGCGAAATGAGGTCAGATTTGAATAATTCTTGTATGGTTGGACTCGATATCAAATGAGGGTTCGGTTTTTGTAATTTTGGTTGGGTTCCGAGATGCGGGCTCGGGGTGATTTTTCAATTCTTTACTAAGATCGTAATTTTATTATTTAAATTAGTTATATTTATAGTATGAAATTTGTGTTGGCTAGATTCGAGTCATTCGGATATGGAAAATCGAGGGAAAGGCCTTCTAGTTGATTGATTTAGCGTGGTTTGAGGTAAGTGACTTGTCTAACCTTGTGGGGGGAGGGGATGGGGGAGATTCCCCTTGGGATTTCGTATTGTTGTGACAATTGTGATATGTGGAGGTCGTGTAAGCAAGGTGACACTACTAAAAAAATCAAGTTTTAGCAACGGATAAATTCTGTAGCTAAACAGAAAAATCCGTCGCTAATCTCATTTATCGATGGATTAACAACGGATTATCAAGAAATTCTGCTAGCTACGAGCATTTTAGCGACAGATTAGCAATGACGTTCGTAGCTAATTCCAGTTTATTTTTTGTAGTGTGACGAGTGCGAACACGGGCTAAATGTTGAGATTTCAGTTTTAGCTATGTAGTTTCTTTTCATGTTTTAATTGAACTACTTTAGCATGTTATAGTCACCATGTTTAGTCTAATTTCACATGTCTACTTGTCTTATCTCTTATTTGCAACTTGTACTACATGTTTAGTTGAATTACTTGCTTTCTTAATTCAGTATTCATTATTTAACTGTGGGATTCTTTACTTGAAATTTGCTATCCTCAAAATATCTTGTTGTTGAGTTGCAAAGGCCGAGATTTCTATTGAGGCAAAGTGTAAGTTGTGAAATATCATTTTATTGAGTTGTTATGTTTTGGCATTTGTGTTATTGTTGTGAGGATGTTTTGGTTGTTCGCACGAGGTTTCTGATGTGCTGTTGTTTTTATTTGCACGAGATTTTTGTTGTGCCGTTATTACTATTAATACACATGCGGTGGTATAAAGTCTGGGTGTTGAAACGCATACGGTGAGATAAGGTGGGCTTGATACGCATGGCTAGTAGGGGAACTACTAGAAACCATGCGGTGTGATAAGGTGGGCTAAAACACTGGGTGCAATTTCGGGAAAATGATTTTCAAAACTAAATGTAAAGGCTTCCGCGGTGATATAAGAAAAGCTATGAGTTACTTTTATGATTTGAGGCTATGAGGCGGTACCTCGGTAGGCCCCCTGTTGATCGTTCTATATTTGTTGTATTTGTTTTGGTTGTTGTTTCCTTAACATGTAAAATTCTTGTTTTCCTTTCATGTTGTATTAACTACCTTGATTATGTGTTGTTAACTTTCCGTAAATTCTTTATTGTTTCACTTTCTTTGTCATTATCATTATGTCGTTATGTCTTCTATCTTGTTTCTTATTATCTCCAGTAGGGCCTTGACCTGATCTCGTTACTACCCTACCGAGGTTAGGCTTGGCACTTACTGGGTACCGCTGTGGTGTACTTATACTACGCTTCTGCACATGTTTTGTGCATATCCAGGTACATCTTATCAGTCCAGGTACTAGCGCGCTGAGCTTGCTTTTGGAGGCTTCAAGGTACACCTGCCCGCGTACGCATGCCTCGGAGTCCCCTTCTATCCTGTTCTTCCTTATTTCTTTACACTTTTATAGACATTGATGTATATGATTATTTTGCACTGTATCTAGAGCTTGTGACTTATATCTCACCAGGTTTTGGGGAGTTGTACGCATTTGCTTTATATTTCAATTTATGAAATTGTTGGACTTTTGAAATTTTATGTTTTATTTAATGTTTTCGTATGTTGTTAGGCTTACCTAGTCTTAGAGACTAGGTGCCGTTACGATATTATACGGAGGAAATTTAGGGTCATGACAGTATTATCATCGGTTCATGGAGGGTTTCTCGTCTATTGCAACGCCCTTGACTAGATTAACCCAGAAGGATGCTCCGTTCAAATGGTCCCATGATTGCGAGGCGAGCTTTCAGAAGCTCAAGTCGACTTTGATTACATCACTAGTTTTAATGTTGCCTTCCGGTTCAGGGATGTATACTGTATATTGTGATGCTTCACGTGTTGGCTTGGGTTGTGTATTGATGCATGAGGAGCGAGTTATTGCATATGCTTCACATCAGCTGAATCCCCACGAGAAGAATTACCCCATGCATGATTTGGAATTGGTCGCGATAGTTCATGCTCTCAAGATCTAGAGGCATTATCTTTATGGGGTGTCCTGTGAGGTTTACACCGATCACTTAGCTTACAGCATTTGTTCAAGCAGAGGGATCTCAATTTAAGGCAGTGATGGTGGCTCAAGTTACTAAAGGACTATGATATCACCATCCTCTATCATTCGTGCAAGGCGAATGTGGTTGTTGATGCCTTGAGCAGAAAGGCTGAGAGTATGGGTAGTTTGGCATTTATTTCCGCAGAGGAGAGGCCATTGGCTTTGGACATTCATTCCTTAGCTAACCGACTTGTGAGGTTGGATATTTTAGAGCCCAATCGAGTTCTTGCATGCGTTGTGGCTCAGTATTCATTACTTGAGCGGACCAAGGCTCGTCAGTGTGACGATCCACACTTGTTGGTTCTTAGAGAGACAGTACTATAAGGTGGTGCCAAGGAGGTTACTATTGTTGAGGATAGTGTTCTGCGGCACTAGGGCCGCCTATGTGTTCTTAATATTGATGGCTTGAGGGAGAAATTTCTAGAGGAGGCGCACAATTCTCGGTATTCTATTCATCCAGGGGCTACAAAGATGTATCACGATCTGAGGCAGCATTATTGGTGGCGGCGGATGAAGAAGGACATAGTTGAGTATGTGGTGATATGTCTAAACTCCCAACATGTCAAGTATGAGCACCAGAGGCTAGGTGGCCTACTCTAACATATGGTTATACCAAAATGGAAGTGGGACCGCATCACTATGGACTTTATTGTTGGGTTGCTGCGGACGTTGAGGAAGTTTGATGTCATTTGGGTCATTGTCGATAGGCTGACCAAGTCGGCACATTTTATTCCAGTGGTGATTACTTACTCATCCGATAGGTTGGCCCAGATTTACATTCAGGAGATTGTTCGGTTTCACGGTGTGCCTGTTTCCATTATATCAGATAGAGGCCCCCAGTTCACTTTACATTTCTGGAGAGCAGTTCGGAGTGAGTTGGGTACCCGAGTAGAGCTCAGCACAGCCTTTCATCCACAAACCGATGGGCAGTCGAAGCGGACAGTTCAGATTCTGGAGGATATGCTCCGAGCATGTGTCATTGACTTCAGAGTCAGTGGGATAGATTCTTACCCTTGACCGAGTTTGCTTACAACAACAGTTATCAGTCCAGCATTGAGATGACTTCATTCGAAGCTTTATATGGTCGGCGATGTTGTTTGCCCATTGGATGGTTTGAGCCTGGCGAGGCTAGGTCATATGGCACTGGTTTACTGAAAGATGCCTTGGAGAAGGTAAAGTTGATTCAGAAGCGACTTCGCACGGCACAGTCCAAACAGCAGAGTTATGCGGATCAGAAGGCGCGTGATTTATCATTCATGGTGGGCGAGAAGGTTCTCTTGAAAGTCTCGCCGATGAAGGGAATCATGAGGTTCGGGAAGAAGGGCAAGTTGAGCCCAGGGTTTATTGGCCCATTTGAGGTATTGAGACGAGTTCGGGAGGTTACTTATGAGCTTGCTTTGCCTCCTAGTCTATCAGGAGTTCATCCGGTCTTCCAAGTGTCTATGCTCCAGAGGTATCATGCTGACAGGTCGCACATGCTAGATTACAACACGGTTCAGCTAGATGAGAGTTTGGGTTATGAAGAGGAGCCAATTGCCATTGTTGATAGGCAGGTTCTCCAGTTGAGGTCCAAGAAGATTGCTGCGGTAAAGGTCCAGTAGAGGGGTCAACCAGTCGAGGAAGCGACTTGAGAATGTAACGACCCGACCGGTCTTTTTGCTTTGTAGATCCCTGTTCCCCTAATTAAGACTCCATGTATGAGCTTTTACTGTTTTATGACCTACGGGGATGGTTGGTTTAGGTTTGGAAGGGTTCGGATTGAAATCGGAACACTTAGTTCCTTAATAGTGGCCTATAATGGTTAACTTTTCCATGAGTCAACGTTTTTGAGTAAATGACCTCAAAACCAAGAATTTACGGTCCCAATAGATTTGTATGATGATTTTGGACTTGGGCTTGTCTTCGAATCGGGTTATGGATATCCCGGGAGAGTTTCGAAGCTTAATATTGAAAGTTGGCATGTTGAAGGTTTTTTAAGTTCTTTAAGTTTGGTTTGTAGTGGACTTTGGTGTTATCGAGGTCTGTTTGGGATTCCAAGCCTGGGAATAGTTTCGTATGGTGATTTATGACTTGCACACAAAATTTGGTGTCATTCCGAGGTGATTTGATAGGAATCGGAGGCGCGAAAGTGCTTTTAGAAGTTTTTGAGTTTCATGTCGGATTCATGTGTTGGCGTCCAATTCATAATTCTAGAGGTTATTTTGATGTTTCGATCATGAGAGCGATTCTGTATTATGTTGGTGGATGGGTGACTGTAATTGGATGGGGTACCGGGAGGCCTGGGTGCGAAAGGGATTGGAATCGGACTCAGTTTTGGACTTGGGGGACTGTTGGTGGCTTCAGGTCTGGTGCGTTCGCACCTGCATGGAATTGGCCGTAGGTGCGAGCTCGTAGAAGCCGCCCAATGACTGTAGAAGTGGCCTGGAGTAGGCTGGATAGTGGTCGCAGAAGTGGAGTGTTTTCCGTACCTGTGAGCTCGCAGACGACCTCGCAAATGCGAGGAAAGTGATCGTAGATGCGGGTGAGGCCAAGAAGGCCTGGGGTCGCAGGCGCGAGTCTGCAGGTGCGGATAATTTCCACAGAAGCGGATGCGCAGGTGCGCATGCTTCTCCGCAGAAGTGGACTTGGCCAAACTTGGTGAGAACCGCACCTGCGATAGATTTTCCGCAAGTGCGGCGAAGCGGAAACCGCTGGGCAGTGAGACCTTTTAATTCGAGACTTAGGCCATTTTTCCTCACATTTCATTTGGTCTTGGGCGATTTTGAGAGCATATTTGAGGGAGATTCTCATCAACATCCTAAGGTAAATAATTCCCACCCATTTTCAAGTTAATTATGCGGATTTTAGGAAGATTAAACATGGAAATATTGTCAAAACTTGTGGTATTTGTGAAGAACCTAGGGTATTGGTAAATTTGGGATTTGATCACGAATTTGGTGACGGAAATGGGAGCAAATTATATATTTGAGTTTGGGAGTTCATGGGTAACATTTATCTTCAAAATTTTCTAGAATCCGGGCACGTGGGTCCGGGGGTGAATTTTAGGAATCTTCCAATTTGGGTTGGGTAATTATTCTAATAGCTAAATTATGAACTTTTGAGCATATATTTACTAATTTATATGACTTTTGATTAGTTTCAGAGTTCTCGGCGTCGTTTGGAGAGTTCCAATGAGGTTGGAGAGCCGGAATGAGGACTTGGGACCGAGGTAAGTCTCTTGCCTAACCTTGTAAGAGGGAACTTATCCCCTTAGGCGTATTATTGTTGTGTGCTACTTGTGTGGGGAGCTACGTACGCACGGGGTGACGAGAGTTCGTAAGTAGCTATATTTCATGATATGCCCGGGTATACTTAGATTCACATCATGCTTTTAACTGTACTGTTATGCCTACAATGTGTATTAATTGTCTTGATTAGAGTTGAGACTGGGGATTTAAATTGGAATTATCGACTTAGCTTCTTATTTCAGAAAATAGGGGAGTACTTAATAAACTATGAAAATCCATATATTCTCATCTCGTAAGTACTCGCGCGAGCGAGGTAAATTTCTCTACTCTTATGGGATCGGTTGTTCGCCTCGGCACTATGATAACACCACTCTTATGGGATCGGGTTGTTCGCCTCAGCAATATAATAACACCACTCTTATGGGATTGGGACGTTCGCCTCGGCAGTATGATGATAATATTATTCTTATGGGATCGGTCTGTTCGCCTCGGCAGTACTGAGTACCACTATTCTTATGGGATCGGGCCGTTTGCCTCAGCAACTTCGTGCTTAATAATCGAAATGGGTTCTGGTTTGGGTATAATTGAGTTAGCGCTTTCACGACCAGTTATGACATGTTGGTAATGTGATACGGACTCCTGATTTTATTTATTGTAGTTGATCTTATTTGCTTCATTGATACTTGTTGTATTCTCACTATGTCTACTTTATGCACTTATATTATTATTATTTGGCCTTTAGTAAGTGTCCAGTCGACCCCTCGTCACTACTTCTTCGAGGTTAGACTAGATACTTACTAGGTACGCGTTATTTTCTGTACTCACGCTACACTTCTACACTAATGTATAGGTACTGAGGCAGGTTCTACCAGTGGTCACGGGGGCGCATAGCCGAACGAAGACTTAGTGGTGAGATGCTTGCCTTACTACGATTTGCAGCACCAGAGTCTCCCTCTACCTTATTTACTATTCTGTCTATTACTTTCAGATAGTAGTTATAATAGTTTTGTATATTCCCTAGATTGCTCATGCACTTGTGACGCCGGGTTTTGGGGGATCTTTAGCATTTATGTACTGCTGTATTTATCATTTCTTTCACCACTATGGATGTTCTTATTATAATAGTACTTTGTTTCAAAGAGTTGTTATGGTGGCATAGAATCTAGTTTAAATTGTTCTTTAAAAAGAAAACTTTTGTTTTAAAAATGTTAAAAAAGGGTAAATAAATAGTAGTTTCACTTGTGAGCTTGCCTAACAGCGACGTTAGGCGCAGTCGCGACCTATTACGGAATTGGGTCGTGACAAGTTCGATATTTTTCGGTTTATTTTCATTAAATAAAAAACCTACCCTAATTATCGGTACGGTTATATGATTATATAAAAAGGTATGGCTTTATTAAAAGAAACCTAAAAATTGATTCGGTACGATATGGTTCTATCGGTTTAGTTGACTTTTAAATATCCATTGACACCCCTAGTACTAAGTACTTGCTAATTTAATAATAAGAATAAATAAGGAACACATAATTTATTTGATTACTATATGATGTGTATCCTTTGATTTTGTATAGATTTTATTTTAATTTTTCACACAATATTAAATAATAAAAAATAACTAAAATTTATTAAAATAATATAATATATTAGATCATATATTTGTAAGTTTAATATTCTGTCAAATTATCTGCGCATCGCGCGTGTTCTAACACTAATATTATTAAAAGGAGAGGAAAAAGCCCCTCTCCTTAAGCCAAGTGGCAGCCTTAAAATTAGCCACATGTAATTTATTAATTAGTTAATTATTAACTAATAACTAATTCGGCCATGTGGCATAACCCGAAAAAGCCACTAACTTATCTCTTAATTAATTAATAATAAATAATTCAATCAAAATATCTATATAGTTTTAAGGAAACTATTATAAAAAATGAAAAACATATAAATAAATAACTTCAACATCGAGATATATAAAATGATCAGACTAATTTGATTTTTGAGATGAGAAATTGTTTGAATAATAATTCATATGGTTATGTTATATGGATAAGATCATGTAACTAAAAATATTATGATAGATAAAACTAAAGACAAAAATATAAAAAATAATTTCAAAAAGTAAATAAAATATAAAAAGATATAATTTAACTTATTGAGTAGTAATTTTAATAAGAAATTAAACTTTCATATTAAATACAAACGGGAAGAAGAATTCAATTTAATTTTCTATTGAAAATAATACAAAAATAATAATTATTATAATTATTAGTAAAATATGACATATAAAAGAACTTCTATGTTTAACCTTTGAACAAATTCAACACCATCCATTTAAAAACACTATACAGTAATATTGGTATTATAGATAAACACTAAATAACAAAATTAAAATATTGTAGAAAAAAAACAAATGTATAAAGAGGAGAATAGATATAATGTAATTCTATCAACATTACAAATTTATTTGATAAAATTAATTAAATAAATAACACTCAAAAATATTATTGATAAATTTGAATATCGAAATAATTCTAGAAAATCATTATAACGACCCGGTTTGTCATTTTTAGTATTTTAGCCCCGATACCCTATTTATTGCCTCCTCTATGTTGTATCATGATTATGTGACTTGCGGGGTGTTTGATTTTGGTTCGGGTGGGTTCCAGAGTGAAATGAGACACATAGTCCCTAAGTTGGAGCGTTATGTGGAATGAGTTGATCGTAGTTTGACTTTTGTATAAACGACTCAGGAATAGAGTTTTGACGGTTCCAATAGCTCTGTATGGTAATTTTAGACATAAGAGCGTGTCTGGATGTTGATTTGGAGGTCCGTAGGTCGTTTCCGCGTGAATTGGCAAAAGTTGAAGGTTTGAAAAGTTGGAAAGCTTGACCGGGAGTTGACTTTATTGATATCAAAGTCGGATTCCAATTCTGGAAGTTAGAATAGGTCTGTCATTTCATTTCATTTCAGTTAGAATAGGTCTGTCATTCCAATTTGAAGTCAATCGGAGTTGTTTTGGTATGAATCGGCATTAATTTTGAAATTCTGAAGTTCATAATTTCATAGGCTTGAATTGGGTTGCGATTCGTAGAATCGATGTTGTTTTATGTGATTTTTGGCCTCGAGTAGGTCCGTTATGTGTTTTGGGAATTGTTGGTATATTCGGACTTGTGACGACCTCAAATTCCCTACGTAGGATGTCGTGATGGCACCTAGTCGTAAGCCTATCAATGCGGAATAACAATTAAAATATGAAATAAATAAATATGCAATTCACATAATTACAACTCCCAAAATCCGATAGAAATAAGTCACAAGCTTCTAAGAATTTATCCTCAATGTATCTATATATCAGGGTCTAATAAAAATAAGGAAGCAACATAATAATGATAGAAGGGGACTCCGGAGTCTGTGGACGCTGACAGATATACCTCAAAGCCTCTGTACACAGGTAGCTCACTGATGTCTGGATTGGTAGGATGTAGCAGGATCTGCACAAAAAGATGTGCAGAAGCGTAGTATGAGTACACCACAGCGGTACCTAGTAAGTGTCAAGCCTAACCTCGGTAGAGTAGTGACGAGGTCAGGTCAGCCCCTACTAGAATAATAAAAGATAAGGTAAAATGTTTAACAATATAATAAAATAACATTACAATGGAAATGAATCAAGTAAGTAGTATCTCACCAATTAACTACGCAAAATAATGGCAAATAATAACTCGTGGAAACAAAACAGAATTCTTTTCAACTTTAAGAAAATCACAACAATAATCAAAGGCAACTGCGGCTATAAATCAATATCAACAAGGGCACTCCCGAGGTACCGTCTCGTAGTCCCAAATCATAAATAACGCCACAATATCTCATTTACTTATATCACCGCGAGAGCCTTCATATTTAATTTTAAAGAAAAATATTTTTTCCGAAATAGCATCCCGCGTTTTAGCCACCCTTATCACACCGTATGACTTCTAGTAGTTCCCCTACTAGCCACGCGTATCAAGCCACCATTATCTTACCGCATGCGTTTCAACACCCAGACCTTATACCACTGCATGCGTATCAATATCACAATATATCACGATTTGCACCTCAAGTGCCCAAATAATTCAAATTGCCAAAATAAACAACATCAACAATACTTTCCACAACAAGGAGCTCGCGACTCAATCACAATGAGTACAAATAAATAACTCAGCAAAAATAATATTTAAAAGAAATTTATACGTTGCCTCCGTTACCAAATTTAAAATATCAAATACTTCATATTGATAATATTTAAATTAAAGATATTTCACCTTTAAATAATGCACAGAATAAAAGAAATCAAGTTTTAGCTAAACAGGTAAAAATAATTAGCTGAAGAAATATAACGACCTGACCGGTCATTTTGAGCTCTAGCGCATCATTCAACGGTTTGAGACCCTGAGCAGCTTCACTTCAGGTATCATGACTTGTACGCGTGGTCGGAATTTAATTGCAGGAAGTTCAGAGTTGATTTGGAAAGAAAATCCTCATTTCGACAGCCTTAAGGTGAAAGAATTGACTAAGATTGGATTTTTGAGTAAACAACCTCGGAATCGGGATTTGAAGGTTCTAACAGGTTCGTATAATGATTTAGGACTTGGGCGTATGTCCGGATCGGGTTTTGGGTGACCCGGGAGCGTTTCAGCGCTTATTGTGGAAAATAGCATTTTTAGAGGGATTTCATAAATTTGGGTTGAAGTGCATTTTTATGTTAGCGATGTCCGTTTGGGATTCTGAGTCTAACAATAGCTCCGTAGGGTAATTCTGGTATCGGGAGCGCGTCCGGAAGTGGATTTGGAGGTCCGTAGGTCATTCTGGAGTCATTTGGCGAAAGTTAGAAATTTGAAGGTTTTTGAGAAGTTTGACCGAAAGTGAATTTTTTGATATCGGGGTCGGATTCCGATTTCGGAAGTTGGAGTAGGTCCGTAATGTCAATTAAGACTTGTGCATAAAAGTTGAGGTCAATAGGATGTGATTTGATAGGTTTCGGCATCGATTGTAGAAGTTGAAGTTTCAAAGTTCATTAAGCTTGGAATGGGGTGCGATTTATGAATTTGACGTTGTTTGATGTGATTTGAAGGCTCGACTAAGTTCATAATATGTTTTGGGACGTGTTGGTATAATTGGTTAAGGTCCCGAGGGCCCCAGGTGGATCCGTGTGGCTAATGGGTCGAATTTGGAATTTGAAGAAGAGTTGAGCCAACTGATATCTGGTGTAGCCGCACCTGTGAGGTTTTGACCGCAGGTGCGGAGGGCACAGAAGCGACATTAGAGTCTCATAAACGGAAGCAGGCACAGAAGCGAAAGGTTTCTCGCACCTGCAAAGTCGCAGGTGCGAAGGACGGGGCTGGGCATTGTGTTCTTTAAAAACGGGACTTGGCCCATTTTTCTCCCATTTTCATTTGGTTTGGACGATTTTGGAGAGCTTCAAGGGGAGATTTTCTCCAAGCAATTCTAGGTAAGTAGTTTCTTCCCATTTGTGAGTTAAATACATGAATTATACATGGATTGGAATATGGAAATTAGTATAAATTATGGGGTTTTGGTAGAAAAGCCTAGAATTTGGTATTTTGGATTTTGACCACGAAATTGGGCATAGAATTGAGAATAAATTATATATTTAAGTTCGTGGGGTTATGGGTAAAGTTTATCTTTGAAAATTTTCGGAATACGAGCACGTGGGCCCGAGGGTGATTTTTATCGACTTTTCGAACGGAGTTGGGAATTATTGTAAATAGGATTATAATGAGTATATGAGTATATATTTATGGAATTTCTCAATTTTTGACTAGTTTCGGATCGTTGGGCGTCGGTTTGAGTTGTCGTACGACCTTGGGAGCCGGTTATGGAACTACGAAGCGAGGTAAATCTCCTTTCTAACCTTGTACGAGAGAATTAACCCCATAGACGAACTAAATAATTGTGTGCTTCTATTTGTGGGGGCTACGTACGCACGAGGTGATGAGAGTCCGTACGTAGCTACTAGTTATGCCTATGTCCGGGTAGTTTTAGGCTCATATCATGCCTTGTTGATATTGTTATTGATTTATGTTTATTGTTTGCCTTGAGAGGGAGCGAGATTGAGTCTGCTTATTAAATGTTTTGAAAGGAGTTGAAATTGAAGAACTTAAGATTTAAAAGGTTTCATTTGAACTTCGTAATTTTGAAAAGAATTGAGGAATATCATAAAAGTTGAAGAAATCTACGTGTAACCGCGTCGCATGTATGTTTCGCGAGTGAGGTAATTTGCTTAAAAAGCTACAAGCTGAATTTCCCTTGTTTTGAAAAGAACCAAGAAAGAGATATAATTTTAATGCTAATTTTATATTTGACCACGTCGCAAGTATGATCCGTGAGCGGGGTGATTCCTTAGCTTTATGTTTGACCGCATCGCACGTATGATTCGCGAGCGGGGTATTTCCTACTACTCTTATTGGATCGGGCCATTTGCCTCGGCAGGATTTATGTATCACACTCTTATGGGATTGGGTCGTTCGCCTCGGCAGATTAATAGATGCATCTATGGTTCGCGTCGTTCGACCCTCGACAGTGCATAATTTACGTTTTTGTTGGATCGGGTCGTATGCCTTGGTATTTCCTTTATATATTATCCTCATGAAATCGTGCGTAATATTTGGCAAGAGGACAATGTATCTGAGATTTTTCCCTGATTTGAATTATGACAACCTCTTTGATGAGATCCATTATCCCTATATATATATATATATATATATATATATATATATATATATATATATATATATATATGCTCCGGTTACGGAGGGAACTTGCTAGTTGAGAGCTTGAGTAAAATTGTAAAGAGGGGAATTATACCACGTATTTTATACATGTTTATTTCATACATTCACTCGGTTTCATATTTATTCACTTCACTATTGTGCCTGATATTATTGGACCACTAGTAAGTGTCGAAGTCGACATCTCGTCACTACTTCTTCGAGGTTAGGCGGGATACTTACTGGGTACGCATTATTTTCGTACTCATACTACACTTGCTGTACATTTTGTTGTACAGCTACATGTATGGATAGTGGCCTTGTGAGCGTAGCAGCGTGGTTGATACGGGGACTTAGGTGAGTTGCATCTTGTGAGACGATCTGCAGCCTACAGAATCTCCTTCAGAGTATTTGTATTTTCTTTTCTGTCCAAATTTGTATTCCGGACAGTTATTGTATTTTACTTTGTTCTTTAGTAAATGCTCATGCTTTTGTGACACCGGGTTCTGGGATGATTATGGGATTATTCAGTGTTGAAATTTACAAAAAACATTATTATTTACTCTGTGAAGTTCATCATTTATTATTTAATTGAAGGAAATTTATGATTTCAGAAATATTAAAATGAGAATTTACTAATTATTGGTGTTGGCTTGCCTAACAGTAGTGTCCGGCACCATCACGACCTTAACAAGGATTTTGGGCCGTGAGAAGAAAGTCAAGCAAATTTAAAGTATATAAATCATATCAATAATGGAGAATATAACAAGATTTAATAATTTAATTAATATGCAACAGTGATCTACACAATTTAATAACATAATCTTTCACATTTATCCTGTGTACACACTCGTCACCTCGTGTAAACGACTTTCATCGCATTACAATTATCATATCAATACCAATCCTAGGGAAAATTTTCCCCACACAAGGTTAGACAAGTCACTTACCTCGACTTTCTCCAATTTAATCAAGTAGTATGCCTTTTTCTCGATTTTCCGACTCCGATCAACTCGAATCTAGTCACAATTAATTCAATACTGTCAACAAAAATTATAGAATCAATTCCATAAGAAAATACTATATTTTTCAATAAAAGTCCGAAATTAACTTAAAAAAATTATCTGTGCAGCCCACGTCTCGGAATCCGGTAAAAGTTATGAAATATAAACGCTCATTCAACCACGAGTCTAACCATACCAAAATGACTAAATTCCGATAACAATTCGACCCTCAAATCCTCAAATCTATCCAAGAGGGTTTTTAAAATATTTCCAACTTAAATCACAAATTAAATGTTAAAAACAGTGATGGATTCGGGTAATCAAACCAAAATTGAGTTAAGAATACTTACCCCGATGTTTTCTCTGAAAAACTCCCAAAATTCGCCCCTTCCCGAGCTCCAATCCGTCAAAAATGAAAAAGTTCAGAACTTGAACTCTCTGCCCAGACATTTGCTCTATGCGATCGCGAACAATCACACGCGATCGCGAAGCACAGTTTTCCACTGCCCAGGTTTAACCCTACACGATCACAAATGATGCCACGTGATCGCGATGAACAAGATTCCAAATCTACGCGATCGCATCCCTCTTCACGCGATCGCATAGAGAAAATGCGTGGCCCAGCTTCCTCTCAAGTTCCCTTACGCGATCACGTCCTCTTCCACACGTTCGTATAGCACAGACTGGCCCAACCTACGCGATCGTGGTTGACCTCACGTGATCGCGAAGAACAAA